>NC_139022.1:70255413-71628224 GCF_964662115.1 Mustela nivalis | reverse complement strand
AATAAAATACCTATTCATATGCACCAAGCTGTAATTTTCCCACTGAAGGAAATAAAATAATCATTCCCTAGGTAGCCTATATCTATATAAGCTCAGTGGCTCCAGAAATTTTATTCTAATTCCTATGCCCCTGTACAATGTGATGATACATACAGTCAAACACACCCAAGCACACCCACACCACACCCTCTCCACAGACATATTAATCACTGGATTGAAACAGTTGTACCATGACTCAGCCTTTTTGGCCAGTGGTGTCACGCTCTTTTAGAAACAACAGGTATGTGGGAGAGACCATAAATAATGTTATTACATGAAAATAATACATTATTCTGCTGAATTTGAAAATAAAATTCTACAGAAATGCAGAAATGAAACCCAAATGTGAAATAACTCAAACTCACACAGCTAATTAAGGAACAGAATAGAAATTTGAGCCAGTTTCACATAAGTATTTTGTTTTCATTTTTAAGTGAAGTTACTAGTCTGGTCTATTTTCTTAGGACAATAATTCTCAATGTGACCCCCCCCCCCCAGCATCACCTGGCAACTACATGGAAATGCAAATCCTTAGGTCCCACCACAAACTCCTGAAGTAGAAAGTGAAAGGGAAGTCCAGAAATCTGTTTTTAACATGACCTTGAGGTGATTCTGATATGTACCCAAGTATAAGAATTCTTGGCCCCTTATACAGGGGCACCTGGGTGGCTCAGTGGGTTAAGCCTCTGCCTTCATCTCATGTCATGATCTCAGGGTCCTGGGATGGAGCCCCTGCTCTCCGCTCGGCGGGGAGCCTGCTTCCCTACCTCTCTCTCTGCCTACTTCTCTGCCTGCTTGTGATCTCTGTCAAATAAATAAATAAAATCTTAAAAAAAAATAAAAATAAAAATAAAAGGAATCCTTGGCTCAGTTTTTGACAGCTGCCAATAATAAACTCTGTGATCCCGAATTAGTTCATTGAGTCTTAGTGTCAAGCAGAGTACCATGTACCAGCTACCAATCCCAGGAGTAGATTCCAAACACTTCTACCCACTGCATGTTGGTATGAAAAATACTTCTCTCACACAAAATAAAGAGACAGAGTGAGATCTACTTCAATGCAGGGCATTGGTCCCCTGTGGCCAGCTGGTCCTTGGCAGTGGGAGGCCCAAGCAGGACAATCAGCCTAAACACACCCCTCTCAGTGCTGTAGTGGAAGAAATCCCGTTCTGTTCTCAAGGAACAGATTCAACAGTGGGATGGGCCATGTGCTTTGTAACCTGTGACCTATTCCCCCACAGGATGATAAACCCAGCTCAGGCTGTTTGGGCTCCTCCTCTCTTGGTAGGAAAATATTCCAGGTCCAAGGCTTACTCCTAAGCAGCTGAGAGGGATTGAGAAACTGTACTCGTGAGACTGCCTATTCCAATGCCTCAGGTATATTTCTAGAGACACATATTGTCAAAAAGGTATTCTCTTAGCGGGAACAGAATGAATCAAGACATTCCCTCAAATTATAGCCATGTACTACAAGAGATGAGAAAAGGAGCTCTATAAATAGCATCTAATCCTAGTTTTTAAAATTATTTTTTCTAGTTTCTTTTTCTTATTGATGCATAGCTGATATACAATTTTACCTTAATTTCAGGTGCACAACATTGTGATTCCATACCACACATTACTGAGTGCTCACTGTACTAAGTGCAGTCACCATCTATCATAATATAATGTTACTACGATTGACTCTACAAAGACTTGTAATGTTCACTGCATTATTTTTCTTCCAATTCCTGGAACAATAAAAACCCAAATGCCCATCAATAGAATAATGGATAAATAAACTGTGATCTATTCATACAATGGGCTACCATACAGCAAAGAGAGCACTTGAACTATAACTATATCAAAAATCTTAGGTTATTCTTACATACCTCTTGTTGAGGTAAAGAAGCCAAAGACATAGAAGAGTTCACATGGCATAATTGATTTATATAATGTTTTAAAACAGGCAAAACTATTTTATTTTGTTAGAAGTCAGGATAATGTTTATTCTTATTGTGCAGTGTAGTGGCTAGAAGAGGATATGCTGATGATATTGTGTGTTTTTATCTGGGTGCCCGTTACATGACTGTATTCACTTTGTGGACTATCATGAAGATGAACACACGATTTGGAGTCTCCTGTTTGTTTATTATACTTTGGTGAAATAAATAAAAAGCAAAAATAAAATATTATAAAACATCTCAAAAAGTAAGTTGATAAATAAGTTTTGAAAACAATTACCTAGACTCCTTTGCTTAATATTCACTGGCCAGAATGTGCCATTTCATATCTGCCTTCAGGATGTGGCTTCATCATTTAAATGAGGAAAAAAATATTTGAACCAAAGGTAAGTAAATGTGACTATATCTAAGTTCAAAGGTCAGCATGTATTGGGAAGTGTGAATCTCTCCAAGCATAATATACACTTTTACTTAAAGTAGTTTGGTAATCTTAATAGGATGCAGGTATCATTTAAAGAGCCAGCTATCAAATCCAAAGAGGCAGAATAACATTATTTGAATTTTAATTTTTAAAAAATATTCATTATTTTCCACTGAATAGCAATAGTTAGGGTTATTAAAATGAGAATATGTTGGACTAAACCAGACTAAATTCAACAAGATTTCAAGATCAGGTAATTGTAAAATACTACCGAAAATACAGCTAAAATAAAGGCAATTTTGATTGACTTGTTTTCAAAAGGTTTTACAGCCATGCACTGCTACATTATATCCAAAGCTAAACATTCCTGAAATGATTCTCCCTAGCTCTAGTAAGATATTGCATATTCTCTAAACTGGGAATTTCAAATGAATTTTCTGCTAGGCACATGAGTGGACCACAGTCTCTTAAAGAAATTATTTAGTATCTCAGGAAGTTTTTCTAGTCCAGTGAATGGTTCAGAGATTGATTGTTTACTGCTGCTTGCTAGTAGAGAGTTTATGGACTGTTTGCTTATTTCAAATGGTATAAACTTTGCCAGCAACAAAGTTTCCTGCAGAATGTCTCCTCAAGGAAAAATGCATCAGCATCTTAACTGTGAAGGCGAAACAAGATTCAGGTTTTTATATTAAACTATAGATTTTGAGACTGTATTGCAGAAGCTATCTATTCTTTTTTTTTTTTTTTTTTCAAGAAAGAAAATGGTTGCTACATATTACATGCCTGCCCAGGTATACAGGAACAGAGAGGGTTCTCTCATATTACTCACATTCATATTATCTCCAGTTTTCTTTTCCTTTTTTTTTTTTTAAGATTTTATTTATTTATTTGAGAGAGCAAGAGAGAGAGCATGCACACAAGCAGGGTTAGAAGCAAAGGGAGAGGGAATAGCAGACTCCCCCTGAGCAGGAATCCTGATGTGAGGCTTGATCAAAGGAACCTGAGACCATGACCTGACCTGAAGGCAGGCACTTGACAAACTGAGCCACCCAGATGCCCCTCTCTGCAGTTTCCAGTGTTAATTTTTGTTTTGAGTGAAGCCGTCTACATTGTTCCTAATGTTTGACTGGAATAAGATTTTTTCCAAATATATTTTGCATAGTTTTATTTATTCAAACATTTAATAATGTATATATTGAGCACTTTACCATGTGCGTGTCATTGTTATAGATGCTGGAAATAATACAAATATATGACACAGGCATAAATCTTAAACCCTAGAAGAGTGTCTTGATAAGAGGATAATAATAAATTGCTAGGTTCAAAACAGTATTTACTGGTTTTACAAATTTCCAATTACTTTGTATATGTGCTGCAGATCGCTGCACCGTGGGAAGTAATTTCCATACTTTGTCTCCACCCACCCTCATTCCCACACTGTTTCCCTCCATACCCTGTCTCTCCAAGGTCTTGCCAGACACATTTGTGTATTAAAAGTTCCCAGTCCCTTGAAAAACAACTGCTATTCTATGTCTAATCCAAAACTTCTCAAACTCATAAAATTAGAGAACTAATGCTATGGGATATATTTTGGTATGTATTAATCTCATTTTTACCTGTAAGAAAATTGATGAAATAGTGAAAATTTTATCAGTTTTCATACTGGTTACTTCATAGTCTCTTTCTCAAGTCCTGTACTGAAGTGGTACCGTTTATAAATTAGGACAAATTAGGGGTGCCTGAATGGTTTAGTTGGTTGAGCATCTGACTCTGGGTTTTAGCTCGGGTCATAATCCCAGAGTTCTGGATTGGGCGTCAGGCTCCATGTTCAGCAGGGAGTCTGTTCGAGATTTTCTCCGTCTGCCCCTCCCCTGACTTAATATGCAGTCTCTCTCTCTCTAAAATAAATCAATTAATCTTTATTTTAAAAATTATGTCAATTACTTATGAATGACAACAAAACGAAAGTGTGAGTATATATTTTTAAAATATATATATTTAGCTCCTGGAGACTGGAATTACCAATTATCAGATGTAGGAAATCTAAATGAATTCCAGTGCATCCAAAATAATTTAAGATTTCTTCTAAAGACTAAAAGTAAAAATAGTAAAAAAAAGTAGAAAAAAGTAAAAATAGTTCATTTGTGGTTTTTACATTTTAATACATATGATTATTGGAATGCTATGTGTTCATAGCATTTAATGTGTTCAATGCATTTAATTTTCCATACCCACAAGAATAATCATTTATATATTTGGCAAAAAAAAAAAAGATTAAGCATGCATAGCTTCTAAAAACGTATTGCCAATCATAATATGTAAAGGAATAAAATACAAATTAAATTGTTTTCATTTTATTCCATGTAACTAGAATGAAAAGAACTATTCTTTTATATTTTATAATATTTTTATATAATATTTTTATATTTTTTATATAATATAATATAACATATAATATATTATATTATATGTTATATTCTTTTTTATATAAAGAACTAGAATGAAAATCACATGATTTACCACATAGAAACATATTTACATAAAAAGCCATGAAATTCATTTATTTTAACTCAGTAAAGGGTCTTCCTAACATAAAACCTTCCTGCTAAGGATTGGATAAATCATGAAATGGATTTCAGCAAGTCATTATGCAGTCTGATTATTCTCAGTGCTAATAAGAATGCAGGGGCGCCAGGTGGCTCAGAGGGTTAAGCCTCTGCCTTCGGCTCAGGTCATGATCTCAGGGTCCTGGGATCGAGCCCCGCATCGAGCTCTCTGCTCAACAGGGAGTCTGCTTCCCTCTCTCTCTGCCTGCCTCTCTGCCTACTTGTGATCTCTGTCTGTCAAATAAATAAAATCTTAAAAAAAAAAAAAAAAGAATGCATACAGTTACAGGCCATGAATTTACCCTTTTGGTAGAAATGTGGCTATGGGGATTGTCAGGAATGGACAGCAGAGAGTTACATTGCTTGGCTACCCTGATCTAGCCATCATTGTTCACAGCTAATGAAATTACTTGCATAAACCCTGTTACATTATTGTCACTTAAATGTAGAGGGAAATTTTCCACTCCAATTATAACATTAGAGATTAAGAAGTACCAGCTTGACTCAAATGAATCCTCCATGCCCAGTGGACCACTTATTACTACTATTATAAGTACAGTGTTTTATCTGACAAATAACTAAAATTCTAAAATTGTTTTAACAAAGGGCTGTTTAACGATTTTAGGCTGCAAAGTTCTCCAGGTATTCACTGAATCATAAACAAGCAATGTAGGAAAAAAAGATCGTATACTGAGCTACTCATATCATGAGAGGTACTTTTAAGGTTCACTTGAAAACTAATTTTTTTTCAAGTATAAAATTATCTTGTGAAAAAAATTAACAAGCTAAGAGTATACTTTATACATATACTTTACACACACATATATATATATATATATATATATATTCTGAAGCAACATGACCCTCCTATTAGAAATTGGGACAAAAGAGTCAGAATGCTTCTAAATGGGAAAGAACAACAATTCTTTTCTTCTGAGCTTGTATTGTGAAATTTAAGTGTTGTATTATGGACCACAATAATACAATTAGGCAAACTCAGTCTCTTTGCTACTTTCCTGGGCTTAAAAGAACTGAAAGCAAAGAAGGTGTGGATATATGCTTATAATTACATCAAAATACTATGTTCTATCTGCACAGTCATTCACTATTTACATATAAGATGAGGTTTATAAGTAAAAGTATACTTTTCGGTAACACATTTGAAATTTGAAAAATAGTTTCTCTTTTCTATTTTTCATGCATATCATTAGTCCAACAATTGTTGGTTAAATGAGTTTAGTTACCCATCTAGACCATGTGTAGAGGTAATGAAATATAGAAACCTGGAGGTTTGTCTAGGATTCCTTATCAGAAAATCCATTGTCCCTCATATTTATCTGACATTCACCTAGCATAAACAAAGGTGAATGTTCTCTTGATAATTCTGGATTAGTTCTCTAAATCATTTATATTTAAAACTACAATTATATAATTATATCAAAGTAGGATACTAAAAACATAGATTATAAAAAATGTGAAATAATAGATGTTTATAAAAATATATTATTCTATTAACATGGAATCAGTAACCTTCTCAAGTAACAGATAAAGCAAAATTAAAATTAAAATGAGAGAGATTTCTTTGAGATGAAAACATTAAGGGAGTGATCATGGAGGTAAATTTGCCCATGAAAGGGAGTAGCATTTGAACCTGTTTCTTGGTTTTGAGAAAACAGAGCCAAAGAGCAGGAGAAAAAACTAAGAGACATTTATGGCACATGGCATGAATGACATCTTAGAGTGACTGACGCAGATTGGAAAATAAGGTAGGAAAACTTACATAGATTTAGCCTGAAAAGCTTTTAATGACTAACCTAACTTAGAACTCTGCTGTCCCATGTCTATAACGTTGTAAAAGAGGCAGCTGGAAATGGCAAAATAAACTTCCATCGATTCCAGTGTTAGAAAAACAGATTTGGGAACAGTTGGCCTACAGAGGTAAGCCAACAGATGTGAATTGAAGGTAATTACTGTTGAAGAAAACCTAGAGGAAAAGAAAAAAAGGAGGCTCAAGAGTAGATTTGGGATGTAACAAAAAAAGGAGAAATATCTACAGAAGCAGTTAGAAGGTAGAGTAAAAGATTTTGAAGGCTACCTTAGAAAGAGTTTCAAGCCAAGGAAGCAGAGAAGTCCTCATGAGGCCTATCAACAATATAAAAATACACAGAGATGCGCACTGCCAATGGACAACAAAACCTAATCTGTTTTTTTTTTTTTTAAGATTTTATTTTTATTTATTTATTTGACGACAGAGATCACAAGTAGGCAGAGAGGCAGGCAGAGAGAGAGAGAGAGGAGGAAGCAGGCTCCCTGCAGAGGAGAGAGCCCAATGAAGGGCTGGATCCTAGGACCCTGATTTAGTTATCAGGGTAGAGTAGTATAGACTTCGTAAGCAAGTAGAGGTTAAAAAAAAAAACCTAAGAAAAGCAATAGAGTAGAACAGGAGAATTAGGGTATTAAAATGAGAAGTGCTAAAATGCGAAGCCATTCAACAGAGTCTGATAAAAAGCCAAGGAACCTAAAAACCGGAAGTCAACCTTCGATCACACATACAATATAAGATATGCAAGATTTCAGTGACATACTGTATAGAAGGTATGAAAGGGCATGAAGCTGTGGCAAGGGAGCAGATTTTTAGAATATGAAATCTTGTCAATCGTACAATTCCGTTAGAACAGGAAGTTTAAATACATTTATTTTCACAAATCGCTAAGAAGAGATTGAGTACCAGAACAGAGAGCACTGAGAAACAAAAACAGAAAACTATAAGCATATTAAAACCTCCCCAAACAGAAACAATGTTGATAGAAAGTTTTCAATGTCTGGTACTAGAATCATTTAGGGAAGATTAGAGAAAGTTTTGAAACTGAGAGGTAACATTAATGATAGAGATACTCATGTATATGCATGTACGATTCATAATCTCCCTCGTATGAAGAAAGAACTACTTCTTCCAAACCTTTATTTATAGAAACGTTGAGCAAAGAGAAGAATTGAGATTCACTGGAGCATATTACCATACTCTTCAGTACACTCTTCAAATTATTTGAAAGACAATCAACATTCTGAAAAGTTTGGGCTGCAAAATGACAACTCTATGAGAAATCTGTCAACTAATAATAAAAATAAGAACAATTAATGATGATGATGATGATGATAATGATGATGTTGACGAATAAATAATCACAGGCATCACGAACCCTTATGAATAGCTTCAATAGTGGGGATTTAAAAGCCCAGTTTTTGGTTCAAACTGCATCAAAGACTTCACTGGGTCACTGGCAGCCTTAACAGTAGGTTCTGATGAGAATGAAGTGAGGTGTTATTGCTTAATTTACAATGCAACTAGCAACATTTACATGCTTGAAAAAAACAAACAGTGGTATTAACAACAAACAAAAGTACACAACCAATCTATGTTGCATTGTAGTGTTCTTTGAAATTCACCTTAGTGTTTGCTAATCTGACCTCTGTTCAACACAACTGTTTGTCAATATTTCCCTTTCCTTTAGAACCTGCATTTTGTTGTTTGATTCATTCTCAACCTCCCTGCACGCCCAGAGAAGTTTCTCAGATAAGAGATAATAAAATTTAAATGCCCTATAATATTAAATACTGAAAACAGAAATTGAAGGAAAAATTAATCTTGTCCAGTTTTCCAAGTAAAAAAAAGAAAAAGAAAGAGAAAAATATATTTATTTTTTATTTATTTTTAAAAATTTTTTAAAATTTATTCATTTGAGAGATATACAGAGACAGAGACAGAGCGACCACAAGCAGGGGGAGAGGCAGAGGGAGAGGAAGAAGCAGACTACCCCTGAGCCGGGGGCCCATGGGGCTCCATGTGGGGCTCGATCCCAGGACCTGGAGATCATGACCTGAGCCAAAGGTGGATGCTTAACCATCTGAGCCATCCAGGTACCCTGAGAAAAAATATATTTAAATTTGGAATCAATTACTAATGAATTTTGAAATTTATATGGAAGACCATGTGTGTATATATGCACATGCATAGATATAAATATATGAAATCTTGCCCTTATTCATTTGCTGTCTTACACCGCTTACATTGCTGATTGCTATGTGGGCAAACTCTGAATAGCCTGCTGAAGAAGGGGATACTTGGAGCATGGATAGCTGCACTGAGTGCGCCAAGTTAGACCTGTTAGCCCTCAACAGGCTTGGTAGCTGACTATAGATGCATAACTGAACCCAGCCAAGATTAACCATCTTAGAGCAACTCAAATTGTCATGCCACAGAAAAGTGAGCTAAATAAAAAGGTATTATATTAAGCTACTGAGCTGAGCTTAGTGTGGCTTTTTGCATAGCTAAAATAACTGACTACAAACTCACTGAAGAATCAAAAAAGTAAAAAAACAAACAAACAAAAAAATTACACAACATTTAAAAAATATTTTTAAATTATTTCTAGTAATATAGGCACTGTTTGGAAGAAGGCTTGCTCCAGGTGTATTTATTGGAAAAAATTATTCCAAATTTTGAATTTTAGCATAATTGCTTCATTTCACTTTATCAGATTAGCCGACAAAAATGAATATGAAGGCAGACCCTAAGGGACTAGAAAAAAAGATATAGAACTATGAAAAACTGTGGAATTAGGCTATATGATAACCATATGTCTTTGTTTGTCTGGAGAAATTTATATTGGGAATACCAATGATTTATATTGGTATTCCCAATGTCCAGTCTATATTAACAATTTTTATATTGTTATTTATTTTATAATTGTTCATATATTTTATATAAATATTAACGTGATTTATTTAGGTATTCCCAATGTCCAGTCTATATTAACAATTTTCCCACTCGCTTCTTTCTCAAACGTGTTCCTGACTGGACAAGAGATTATACAGTAAATCCAGTTCCTGGGAATAAGGTAGCATGAATACAATGAAACCAACGTAAAAAAAACATATTCTGTGCATAGCTTTCCCTAGGCAGGTAGCATTTAAGTAATACTCTTGAACAATGAAGAACATTAGCAACTTCAAGCACTTCTCTTGTGTCATGTTTCAAATAAATAATCTGTAAGTGTAATTCCATTCTAATAATTTATTTTAAAAGGTCTTAAGGTACATGATGAAGTTTTATCTATTTTCTGTCAGATGGTGCAGACTAACAATGTTAGCTAGCACTTTGGGTCAAATGCTGCCCAATATTTAAATATAAGCAAAGATAATAGAGGTTTTCACAAATCATTCTCTCTATAGAATTAGAAATAAGAAGAAATGAATTAGCAATTGCTAGGTTTGCTGAAACTGTATTTGAAGTGGAACAATGTTAAAATTAAAGATATTTTTATTTGGAGAATGATTTTCAGGAGAACTTCAAATTTCAAGATGATGAGGGGGTGATAAGCTAATTAATTACGCTGATCTACAAAATCTTACTGAGAAACCTATTTATGGAAGTGACACATTCTTTGCTTTTCCACTTCCAAACTGATTTCTGCTACAAGAGAGAAAAACAAAACATAAAAGGGCTATAAACTTGAAATTATTTATAGAAACAAACAAATAAAAATTTATCATACAAAGTATGTCTCTGTCACCTGTATAGCTATAGTAAATATAGTGTGAGTCTTAAACAGAGCTATTTAAAAGAATAGGGATACATATGTGGGTTTATCTTTAGTTAATGCTACTAGTTATCAGTAAGTAAAAGTATGTCTGAATTCAGTAAATATGGTAACTTGAAAGTAGAAAACTAATTTGCAGTTATTATTTTCATTTGATCAACCTAAATTTGTGAGGTACCAAATTTGATTGACTAATTTGACTGTGAGGATCTGGTTTATGGTCACTATTATTCAAACACATTCCCACCAATATCATCTGTTCACATTTCCAAGCTATAAAACTGGGAAAGTTCACAAACGTGTCAAGCTTCTCCTTCACTATTCTTTTTTTTTTTTTTAATTTTTTTAAATATTTTATTTATTTATTTGACAGAGAGATCACAAGTAGGCAGAGAGGCAGGCAGAGAGAATGGGAAGTAGGCTCCCTGCTGAGCAGAGAGCCCCATGTGGGCCTCGATCCCAGGACCCTGAGATCATGACCTGAGCTGCAGGCAGAGGCTTAACCTACTGAGCCAGCCAGGCGCCCTCCTTCACTATCCTTATAGCCCATTTCCCAAATCACCAAGTTTATTTTTTTTTCATACTGCCTTCTAAATATCTATTAAGCCATACTTTCTGCAATTACCTGATTTTAGTCCATCTTTACACTGTTAGAGAAGCAAACTTTCTAAAAATTTAAACTTGATTATATCAATCCTAAACTTCATGTTACTGTTTTTCAAGCTATTCTATTCCATAATCCATCTGCATCAGAATCACTTGAAAAGGTGTTTTGTCGTTGTTTTTATTTTTATAAATATATGTGTTAGTATTCATTTTTTAGGTAGGACTTACTCTATAACTTATAGTCTCAAAAGTGACCATAGAATGTGTGTTTTAGTAAATTCCCTAAGTGTTGTTTACACGGACACATGAGAACTATTTAAAGTGAGTCAAAGGTTTATTATATCCTTCTTAATAAAAACTGAGTGTAGAAGATTAAAGAATACCCCTTACCACCATCACCATATGCCTAGGTCCTAATCCCAGGAAACTGTGCATGGAAAAACAAAAAACCAAAAACACAAAAACAAGATAAAACAAGACACACACACACACACACCCCTTTACAAATGTGATTAAGTTAAAAATCTTAAAATGGGGAAATTATTGTGAATGACACAACAGTCTTTACAAGAGGGAGGTGGTAGGAGGCAGATTTAGAGAAGGGATGTGATGCCATCACTGGCTTCAAAGATGAAAGGGACCCAGGAGACAAGGAAGAAGCAGCCTCCAGAAGATGGTGGGATAAGGAAACAAACTCCAGAGGGAGTTTCTCTTCATGGCTCTTGGGATCAGATTCATGCTTTCCTACCAAGCCTTTTTTCCTGCATTCCTCCACATACATTTTGGGTTCCTTTTATAAAACTCTGTGCTCTCTCTGCTCTCTGACTTTACTCACTGGAGGCCTTTCACCCTCAATAGTCTATATATATTTTTCCCCCCACTAGTTTTAAAACTCCTTGTTTTCCAGGACTCACCTTAGACATCAACTATACTGGAAAACTTCCCTGTGGCTCCTCTTGTAAAACAATTGAATGGACCATTTTAGTTGCCACAATTTTCAGGTTCTTTTTGGTAAAAGTTAGTATCTGGTGTGCTACAGATGAAAGCAAATCTTAACTCCAACTCTGCCAAAAGTATACAAGTCGTTTAGGACAAAAGTACAGAAAGTGTCACAGAATCTATGGTTTTAAAATGTTCAGTAAAATACCTTACATACATAAATACTTAACATGAGGCAGATGTAACAATTTTATGGCAGCAGTTTTCAGCTAATCATCATCTGATAATTAGTCTTGTCAGATATTTAAATCCTTAATTATATTGGGAGATGAAATGGGATCAGAGGCTTAGAACACCACTAATTAAGAGTATTGAGGCTTAAGATTTGCCAAATTATTATATCAGATGAACTTTTATCTCAAATTAATTGCTGAAAAAGTATGGACTAAATTAGTTTATACACAGATTTTGGAATAAAATTACATTAATATTATGACTCTCTTCATAGGTGTCCTACAGTTTTTTGTTGATATGGTTCATAGTTAAGTATAAAAGGAATATTGTATATTCTAAAATCACATGTACCACATAGAATTTGATTATAAAAGTTAGTTGGAATGTCATCTTATAATATTGATAAAATATTATTTCAAGGTCAGTGATAAGAACAATTTTAAATTCTTATGAAAGTAACTGAGAGTATTTGTATATATAAAACACAAGGGTTCCTGAGTTAACCTAAATAAGGGGAAGAGTATATCAAGCAGAAAAAAATAGATTATGTTGCTTTTATTTGCTATTTCATTTATTTCATGGGGAGTTGTTATCTGTGTGTACTTACGCACACTTACCCATATATGAACTCTCTGTAGATTGAAAGTAACTAAAACCTAGAACATATTATGGTATCAGTGGTCTCATAGTCAAGGTAAATTATTTTCCTGCTGGTGCAAACATTAGCTATTGAACACTTACCATTTATCAACAACTATGCCAGAAATTTCGTGTGCAATTCCTATAATACTTTCTCTTAATAATTTTGTGAAATAGCTTGGCCCAGGTCACAGAAAGCAGGGAATTAACACCATATGGTCCAATCTGTAGGATCTATAATATTTACTATTACATGGCCATTGCCTGCTAGGATCTAAGTTAACTTCTGTCACATCATTACCATCCACTTGTAATGGAGGGAAGGTTTTTTGTCAAGATCTTCTAATGCTGGTCCACATTTCAAATCTTCAAGCAAATGCAGCCAGAGTTGCTGAAATTATGGACCTGTCCGACATTCCAAGGATATAAAATAGTTCTTCATATATTTCTCTATTGAAATTCTTGGTTTCTAATTAATGATTTCCCAAATAATACAAATAATGCACATGTGCTTGAGTTGGTCATGACAGAGTAATAAAGAATCAAACATATGTACTCAGACTGTTCTCACTGATAAATACATTAAGCCAAAGAAAATTCTAATTGTCAGCTCCATGTTTAGAATGCTTCAGGAATAAGAATACCACAAGTCAACCAATAACTAAACTATATATGAAATTATACAGTGTTCAAGATGAATAAGTTTCATTAACTCTAAAAAGCAAATTTCATAATAACAGAGTGCCTGTTCTCCCGCTAAGGAACAGACCAGTATAAGTAAAAGGCCTATAGAATAGGGAGCTTGGGAAGGTGGTAGAGTAGGACGACGATGAAATCACCACATCCCATGTTTACAATGACGTATCGTCCACATCTTAGCTGATAATCAGGAGAACAATCCAAAAACTGGCAGAGCAAATTTCACAATTAAATATACAGAAGTCACAAATGAAAGGCTAGGAAGGTCAGAAAGGCTGAGGGAGAAGGCCACAGGTGGGAGGGAGCTGTGCACACAGAAATGGCAGAGAAACAGTCACACTAGGGAGCTCACTGGGGGAAGATTAATCCCTGCATTTGTCTTTGAAAACCAGAGAGGCAATATTCAGTGAGTTTGTATAACCAGAGCGACTTGGATGCAGAGCTTTAAAAGTCAGATGTCTCAGTACTGGGCAGAATGGAAACTGGTAGTTGGGTCACACTGCCCTCAGACAGTAGTCTGAGGCCCCTGGGTGACTCAGTAGGTTGGACATCTGTCTTTGGGTCATGATCTCAGGGTCCTGGGATGGAGCCCCCATATCGGGCTGCCTGCCCAGTAGAGAGCCTACTTCTCCCTTTCCCTCTGCCATTCCTCTTGCTTGTGCTCTTTCTCTGTCAAATAAATAAATACATGAAATCTTGAAAAAAAAAAAAAAAAAAGAGAGAGAGAGATTGAGAGCAAGAGACAGCAGCCTGTGAAGAGATGCAACATGAAAACAGGATTCCTATACATCACAGAGTGGAAGTAAGAGACAGATCTTCTCATACCAATTTCACAGCATGTTGGGGGACTTCTCCAAAAACACGGGAGCTAGCAGGCACCATTTTTCTCCCCCACCCCCTTGTAAAAACAGAAGACCATTTGCAGGAAGCAGGGTTGAACAGATACCTGCTACATAACCTGTTAGCAGTGTGCCAGGCCCAGGAGTTCTCCAGAGGACTGGCCCACTCCAAGTCAGCTGGCCCGAGTACTAAACTCAGAGCAAATTTTGTTAAAGCCTAGCACACTCTACCCAACCATCAGGTGCAGACCTGCTGTGTTGCCCAGCCTCCTACTCCTACCCACTATCATATTCATCATGCAAGTGGATGTCAAAAGAAAGCCAGAATTAAAAAAAAAAAAAAAAAAAAAAAGCCAGAATAGCAATACTTATATAAGACAAACTATGGTGCACCTAGGTGGCTCAGTCAGTTAAGCATCTGGCTCCTGATTTTGGCTCAGGTCATGATCTCACGGTTGTGAGACAGAGGCCCACTGTGATCCATCTTTCTTTAGAAAAAGCACAAATACGTAGAGGTTAAACAACATGCAACTAAACAATGAATGGATCAACCAGTAATAAAAGAAGAAATAAAAAAGTATATAGAAACAAATGAAAATGAAAACATAGCAGTCCAAAACCCTTCAGACTCAGCAAAAGCAACTCTAAGAGGGAATTTTATAGCAACACATGTCTACCTCAAGAAGCAAGGAAAATCTCAAATACACAACCTAAAAGTACACCTAAAGGAGTTATAAATAAATAAATAAATAAATAAATAAATAAATAACAACCTACAACCAGCAGAAGGAAGGGAAAAACAGAGATTAGAGAAGCAATAAACAATATAGAAACTTAAAAATACAACAGCAGCAACCAAAAAACAAAACAAAACAAAACAAAAAGAAAGAAAAAACACCAGAAAACCAATAGAACAGATCAATGAACCCTGGAGCTGTTTCTTTGAAAAAAAAAAAATTAATAAAAATGATAAACTTCTAGGCAGGCTTGTCAAGAAAAATAAAAAGAGAGAAAGAGAAATGACTCAAAATCATAAATGAGCAAGAAGAAGTAACAACTAACACCACAGAAATACAAACTGTTGGGCCACCTGGGTGGCTCAGATGGGTAAGCGTCTGCCGTTGGCTCAGGTCATGATCCCGGGGTCCTGGGATTGAGGCCTGCATCAGGCTCCCTGCTCAGCAGGACCCTGCTTCTCCCATTCCCTCTACTGCTCTTCCTGGTGTGCTCTCTCACTCTCGCTGTCAAATATATACAATCTTAAAAAAAATCTGAAGAAAAAGAAACACACACAATTATAAGAGGATATTCTGAAAAAATATATGCCAACAAATTAAACAATCTAGAAGACATAGATTAATTCCTAGAAATACACAAAGTACTGAAAGTGGTATAGGAAGAAATAGGAAGTTTGAACAGACCAATTTCAAAGAAATTGAATCAGTAATCAAAAATTTCCCAAAAAAGAAAAGTCCAGGGCCAGATGGCTTCACAGGTGAATTCTAACAAACATTTAAAGAAGAGTTAATACTTACTCTTCTCAAACTATTGGAAAGAAGAATTTCCAAACTCCTTCTATGAGGGCAACATCACCCTGATACCAAAACCAGATAAAGACACCAGTAAAAAAGAGAACTATAAGTCAATATCCTTGATGAACTTACATACAAAAATTCTTGATAAAATGCTAACAAAACAAATGCAAAAGTACATTTAAAAATTTAAAAATTTCCATCTGTGACTCTTAATCTCACAAAACAAACTGAGGGTTGCTGGGGGGAGGAGGGTTGGGAGAAGGGGGTGGGATTATGGACATTGGGGAGGGTATGTGCTTTGGTGAGTGCTGTGAAGTGTATAAACCTGACGATTCACAGACCTGTACCCCTGGGGATAAAAATATATGTTTATAAAAAATAAAAAATTAAAAAAAAAACAACTGAAGGACAAAATCAGGAAAAAAAATTTAAAAATTTGTTCACACAGTCAAGAGGGATTTATTCTGGGTTGCAAGTGTTGTTCAGTGTCCTCAAATCAATCAAATCAAATCAACCTGGTATATCACATCAATAAGAGAAAGAAAAAGAACCATATGATTATTTCAAAAGATGCAGAAAAACCACTTGAAAAAGTACAGCCATTCATGAAAAATCTTTCAACAAAGTAGGTTTAGAGATAACATACCTCAACATAATAAAGACCTATATGAAGAACCTAACATCATCTACAATGGGGAGAAACTCAGAACTTTTCCCCTAAGGTCAGGAACAAGACCACTTGTTACCACTTTTATTCAACATAATTGAAGTCCTAGGCACAACAGTCAGAAACAAAAAGAAATAAAGGCACCCGAATCAGTAAGAAAGAAGTAAAACTTTCACTATTTGCAGATGACATGATACTTTATACAGAAAACCCCAAAGACTCCACCAAAAAACTGTTAGAACTGATAGATGAATTCAGTAAAGTTGTAGGATATAAAATCAACTTGCCAAAATCTGTTGCATTTCTATACACTAATAATGAAACAGTAGAAAAAGAAATCAAGGAATCAATCCCATTTACAATTGCACCAAAAATAATGAAATACCTAGGAATAAAGCTAACCAAAAAGGTGAGAGACTTGTACTCTGAAAACCATGAAAAACTGATGAAAGAAATTGAAGATGACAAAAACACATGGAGAGACATTCCATGCTCATGAACTGGAAGAAGAGATATTGTTATGATGTCTCTACTACCCAAAGCAAACTACATATTTAATGAAATCCCGATTTAAAAAAAAAAAACAAAACAGTATTTTTCACAGGGTTAGAATAAACACTTCTGAAGTTTGTATTTTAGGGGGGCACCTGGGTGCCTCAGTGGATTAAGCCTTTGCCTTCAGCTCAGGTCTCAGAGTCCCGGGATCGAGCCCCACATCAGTCTCTCTGCTCAGCAGGGAGCCTGCTTCCCCCTCTCTCTTTGCCTGCCTCTCTGCCTACTTGTGATCTCTCTGTCAAATAAATAAATAAAATTTTTAAAAAAAGATTTCCTTCATTACTATATCTTACTAGAAATACTAGGAATCCCAAAATCTCATTGGAAGCCCATGATGTAAAGAAATAGTATTAAGTAATTAGATATTTGGAAATATTAGCATGTATAGAGATGAAAATATGACAAACTATTCTAAACCTGCTTGTACCTAATTTTAAGATACCAGTTTAAAATGCTTCTTTTGCAAAGGTATTTATTCATAATAATTCAGTACTTTAACATTTTGAAAGATTGAAGAGGATACTCTTCTGAACTGCTTTATATCTTGTCTTTTGTGAACAGCTATCAAAGAAAACTGTTCCCATAAACTTGGAAAGTCCTCATTTTCCAAAGCAATCTGTCCAGCTAGAATGGCACCCATCTGCATAAGCTAGTTGATTCATTTCAGTTTGAGACTTTATTCACTCGAAAAACATGTACTATAATAAGTGCTCAATAATATCCACTGATTTTCAAGATAAATTTGTATCTCTAAAATCATGCTGTCAGTCATCACAAAATTGTCAGTTTTCCTTGTTACCATAATGAGATGTTCTAGAGGTGGATCCAGAAATCTGGATGTGTTCCCAGAAATCTGCATTGGTCCAAGAGGGAAAAAAAACGTGTTGGCAAAATGAAACCATATCTCATAAAAGCCATGTTTATATATCATGAGCCAATAATTTTTAAGATTGTATAATTTGGGCACCTGCAAAATATGGATGAAATGTTAGATTTCCAGAATGCTACTGTTCGTGTAATGTGACTATTATGGGGCACATCCAATTGCCAAATTTTACATGCCCTGGGCCTATACTGCTGATTAGCCACAGAAGTATATTCAGCTCAGATTATCATATGGAATAAACTTTTGGCATTTTTCATTGTGTTGTTACAACAGTAGTTTAGGTGAATGTTCATAATTCTATGATAAAGCCGTGCATATAGCTGCTCATTTTGAAGAGAACCTAAAAAACCTAATATTCATATACTATTCATAGAGCTGTTCTCTTGATTTGTAGTATTTTCCTGTGCTCTTGTATTTTCACTTATTTTTATAACCAAATCTTTTCACTTTATTCATAAACCAAAGCTGCTGAGTTTAAATTATTTTCTCATGGAAGTAAAAAATTATAAATAGGTTTTAAATTATTGAAAATTAAAATTTAACTATTCTAACTAAAAATCACCTGGAAAAACTACTTTAATTTATATTAAATATATATATTCATGTATTTATATAGATGAAGATATTTGAAACCAAGGCTTTAAACTTACCTGAAATAGGTTAGATCTTCAAGGTCAGAGCTGAGAATAAACCCGATATTCTTATCTCAATTTCATTATGCTTTCTTCTAAACCATAGTATTTATTTATCTAGTATTTATCTAGTATTTATTTATTTATCTAGTATTTAATTTTTGCATTTGGTAATATATCATTTTTAATATTTTATATTTTTCAGTTTTATGGACATATAATTGGCATATAACATTGTGTAAGATATACAATGTGTTGACGTGAAACATTTACTTCACATTCATTTATTTCACATTCATGTACTGCAAAATGATTAACATCATAGTACTAGCTCACACCACCATCATGTCCCATAATTAGCATATCTTTTTTGTGGTAATAGCATTTCTACTTTTTTAGTAACTTTCAAGTATATACTACAGTATTATTAACTATGATCACCACATTTTACACTAAATCCCCAGAACTTATTCATCTTGTTACTGTAAGTTTGTACTCTTTGACCCACATTCTGCCCTGCCCACCCCCATGCAAGCCCCCGGCAACCACAGTTCCTGTTTCTGTGAATTCAGCTTTTCTTATTTTTTATTTTATTTTTAAAAATATTTTATTTACTTATTTGATAGAGAAATCATAAGTAGGCAGAGAGGCAGACAGAGAGAAGGGGAAGTAGGCTCCCCTATGCTGAGCAGAGAGCCCAATGCAGGGCTCAATCTCAGGACCCTGAGACCATGACCGGAGCTGAAGACAGAGGCTTAACCCACTGAGCCATCTACGTGTCCCAACTCAGCTTTTTTTTAGATTCCACATAGAAGGTGGTCATTTAGCATTTGTCCTTCTCTGTCTGATTTATTCCACTTAGTCTAATGCCTTCAAGGTCCATCTGCATTGCCAAAATGTCAAAATTTCCTTCTTTCTCATGGCTGAACAAGGTTCTACTGTATATATCATACCACACCTTCTATATCCCACTTACCCACTGACAGACACTTAAGTTCTTTTGTTATTGTGGCTATTGTAAATAATATGGCAATGAACATGGGAGTGCAGACATCTCATTGAGACTCTTTTTTCATTTCCTTTGGACATGAACATAGAAGTTGGATTGCTGGATCATATGGTATTTATATGTTTAATATTTTGAAAAACCTCTATACTGTTTTCCATAGTGGCTATACCAATGTACATTCCCAGCAGCGCACAAGTGTTCCATTTTCTCCGCATCCTCACCAATGCTTTCCGTCTCTTGTCTTTTGATTTTAACAGCTTTAAGGTGTTAAAGCCATTTAAGCCATTCTAACAGCTTTAAGGTGATACCTCATTGTGGTTTTGATTTCCATTTTCCTGAGATTAGTTATGCTGAGTATCATTTCATGTACCCTTTAGCCATTTTTGTATGTCTTCAGAAAAATGTCTGATCCGTTCTCCTGCCCATTTTAAATAGTACTGTTTGGTTTTTCTTTTGTTTTCTGCTGAATCGTAAGTGTTCTTTACATATTTTAGATATCAAGTCCTTATCAGATACATAATTTGCAAATATCTTATCCCATTCTGTAGGTTGCCTTTTCATTTTGTTGGTGGTTTCCTATTCTGTACAGAAACTTCTTAGTTTGGTGCAGTCCCACTTACTTACTTTTGCTTTTGGAGTCATATCCAAAAAATCATGGCTAGACCTATCTCAAGGAACTTAACCTTTATGTTTTCCTCTAGGAGGTGTTTTTTTGTTTTGTTTTTTTGTTTGTTTTTAAATTCAGGTCTGTTATTGAAGTCTTTAATTCATTTTGATTTGGCTTTTGTGTATGGTATAAGATAAGGTTCTTTTATTCTTTTGCATGTGACTGTACGGTTTTCTCAATACTATTTATTCAAGACTGTCCTTTCCCCAGTGCATATTCTTGGCTTCTTTGTCATAAATTAATTGACCACATATTCATGGTTTTATTTTTGGCTTTTTATTTCTGGTTTCCATTGATCTATGTGTCTGTTTTTATGTTAGTAGAATAATGTTTTGGTTACTATGGCTTTGAAATAGAGTTTGATATCAGGGCATACTTCCTCTACCAAAAAAAAAAAAAAAGGAATGAAAACATTAACATAGTTTAGTAGGGAAAGAATCATCTGTTGATAGGTAAATGGAGAGTAATAGTATTTCTGTTTTTAAAATTTGTAACTTGAATCAAATTCTAGATTTGTTGAGAATTGATTGTGTTTTCAGGGAAAGAACTGGTGAAAATAAGGAATCAGGATGTTTGTGTTTCTGCCTCCTATATATCATTAAAACAACTTAACAGGATAAGAATGTTATTGCATATGGGAATTTACCATGTCAAGAACTTCAACCCCCTATTTATATTAATGAAGAAACTCAATTTGAGGGATTTCCAAGGTCACAGAGCTGGTTTTAACAAATTATGTATCTGTTCTTGTTTCTCGATCCCTGTCATGTTTATCAACTATTCCCATACTACGTACATACAAGGAAATCTTCACTTTCCAGAAAACAAGTTGCATCTTCTGTTTTGTGTGTCTCAGCCCATGGAGAACCAATATTTTGGCTGCACCAGCCCTTGTGGTTCTTATTATGATTGTAAGATGTCCTCAACAATACCCATCAGGAAACTTGAAAGAGACAAGGTTTATTACTTAAAGTTCTGGATATTACATGGCACACATGAGGCCACCCAGCAAAGTCTTGGGGGAGTGTGAGTGAGTACGTGGGTCGTGGGTTCTGCTTTTATTTGGGTCTGAAGGTGGGAGTCTAGGTTTTACAGGCTTGCTGTTTATGACTGAGTTTAAAATATAAGACAGGGAATTTGAAGCACAGGAAGAGAAAAAAAAAATTGCCCAAATGATCTGTTACCAAAATCAACCAAGAACTCTATTACAAAGGATCCCAGAGTGTTTGGGGTTGAGGTTCAGTGAGGGGATGGGGGTTGGTTCTTTATCTAGTCTTGTGGCCGGTAATGTGTTTATTTGAAATATTGATTTTTAAAGTGGATGCCTAGGCAATCAAGGCAAATAAAGGTTAAGTCTTTTTTGCTTCACAAAAAAGAAAAAACAAACACACACCAGCAACTGTAAGGTCTTACACTACAGTTAGAATAGAAGGAAGAAAGAATTTATATATCCTTGAAAACCACAATGGGACTGACAACTGGATAAGAGAAAATTCACACATGTCAGTTTTTATAAGCATGGCAGCCCATGATTACCTTTCTTTCCTCCTAAGTTTTTAATGTCACTTAGTGGTCACTGAACACCTCTCTTTTGACTTAATCTTTCCCCATCTGACCTCAAACCAGACCTACCAAATTTACGTGAAAACCAAATAATTGTGAAACACAAGCACCATATCTCAACAGCACATAACTGATTTTCCACTTTTTGGCATCAGTAAGGAGATATGGGATGTCACATCAACAATGATTTGCTGAGCAACAACCCTACACATTCACTGTGTAAGAGAGACAGGAATGAACATAATTCTTTTCAAACTTTAATGGCCACACTAATGCACAGTGGATCTTATTGAAATGTTAAAATGCGTGTGAGTGGATCTTGTTAACTTACTAGATTCTGAGGTGCCTGAGATTCTGCATTTCTAGCAAGCTTACAGGTGATGCCAACACTTTGTCGACATGGATCATTAGCTATTTTAATGAATAAAAAGAGGAATATCTCAGTGACTTACTTAAATTTCTTGGCTAAATAATTAACAGAGGAGAGATTCAAGGGCACATATGTTTTACTTAAAAAAAAAAAAACAACCCACAGTGCTTAATTATAAAGATAATAGCTACAATTATTGAGATTTACTATATGCTGTGTATGTTGCTAAAACATTTCAATGCATTCTTTTCATTAATAGCCATGAAAAGCCTTAGAGATAGTTGTTATTATTATTAAGTCAATTTAATAGATTAGGAACTGAGACTTAGGAAGGATAAGTAATTTGACCAATACCATAGAGATGTCAGTAGCCAAAATAATATTGCCTCTTGGGTCTAACTATGGAGCCCATGCCCTCAACCTCCCTGTCACATTGTTTTATTTAGCACCTCAGGAGACTATGCTTTAGACATGGTTATGTATATGAAAATGCTCCAGACTTTTAATCCCTCTTTAAGATGTACCGGTATTAAACAGTTTTGCCGTAGCATTCCTACTTTCATAGGGAGGAAGAAGAGGCCAAAATAATTTTTCCCTCCCTTTGCACCTAATTAAAAATTTAAATTTAAATATCTTCCAATTTTCCATGACTTATTGTGCTCAGGCCATATATAAGGGTAGTAAACTCATCAGATGGAGTACTGTGTCAAGAGTTTATTGAATTCTGAACTTTCACGTGTCTTGGTTTAAAATTTAAAACTCCATGTGCCTTTATTTTGCAAAATTTCCAAAGGCAGGAATTACTCAAAATCCTTAACTAACCTCTCTTGTTATGAAGAATAATTGAAACTCCATCTATTAGTCATTTACTCTCAAAGTACCATACCTCCTACATTATTATAGACTTTCCCCTACAAGCGTAACATTTCTGAAACCCAGTTTGTGCAATCTAAGTTGCTATTTCTAGCTAGAGACTACTGCAACTACTCAGTGCCATATGGGGAAAAGCTCGACAGAAGGTATGAGAGAAAATACGAAAGTTTTTTTTTTTTTTTTAAGAAATCAGAATAGTGTTCAACTCATACATTTTGAGACAATTAACCCTGACCTAAGTGACATGCCAGTTCTGCTCTAGTAGTAGCCACTTTGTAAATGACCTTATTAAGTTCTCATTCTTTCTGGGTACAGCTGTGAGTAGGTCATTTACTGTGATATCCTTCAATTGTAAGGTGATCGGTGTAAAAATGCATGTCTTATCTAAGCTGAGGCAGAGGAAGAATCATTAACTTCAGGCTTCTGAAGCTATAAAATGTAAAATCCCCAAATTACTCCATAGAAATTTGGGAGCCAAGGTGGGTATTTTTTTTTTTTTTTCAGATAGAGAAGAATGAATAATTTGGGACCAGAAAGAACTATCCAACACCGGGTAACAACCACTTTTTGATGCATGAGTGGATCTGTAATCATGAGTTCTATAAGATGGTTCTGACCTTAATAATGAATTTCTCTTTTCTGCTTAGATTAGCTCAGTGTAACTTTTGTTATTTGTAACCAAAGACATCTCTTGGAAACAGCTACTTAGCTACATAATCTTTAGTACAGTCCTCATCATCTCTATCCTCAACTTATTTATAAATTTTCCTTCTTGTATGTTTATGACAATTAAACCCATTAATTTTTGTACATTTCCCAGCATGATACCTGACTAAAAAAAAAAAAACAGATAATGCTGTAATGCTGTTGTCATTTACCAAAGCAAAGCCACAAATAACATTTCTTATTTATCTTTATTGGGGTCGTTTCAGCTTGCATTTGAGAAGTAGGGCAGGGGAGGGGTGCCTGGGTAGCTCCGTATGTTAACAGATTGATTCTTGGTTTTGGTTCAGGTCACCATCTTATGGGACTTGAGGTCCAGCCCTGCGTGGGGCTCTGTGCTCAGCAGGAGTCTGCTTGAAGATTTCTCCCTCTGCCCCTCCCCCGGAATGTGCTCACCTGCTCATTCTCTTTCGCGCTCTCTCTCCAACATCAATCAATCAATCAATCAATTAATCGTTAAGAAAAAGAAGGGTCGAGTTTTCTGCTCTGTTCTAGAGACTTTTCACAATTAGATGTCTCAAACTGCCAAGGGGGCAAAAGATTTAATAAAATACCGTTATTATTTATCATTTATTACTCAAAAAATATATAAAAAACTTATTATAAGTGTCATTACAATTATTTGTGTAAAATTTTATTATCTTTAAAGGACAGTTGATGTTTAAATTGAAAAATACCATGCTTCTGTTATGCTTTCTAAATATTGTAAGACTTTTTTGTAGCACGATGCATATTTTAGTATTATGTCGTTTTGTATAGTTGCTACTTTAAGGAAAAAAAAGGCTCACATGAGATTTTATTTACTTGTTATAATTCAACCCTTCTAATGCTATAAAATGTATTTTAACAATTGGCCCAAAGTTGAAAATAATAAGTTTATTAATTCTACAGAGAATTCCTTTACAGTAAGTATAATTCATTATAAAGATATTCCTTGGGTGAGTAGGTTTTATTTGCCTGGGGTGATATATTTTTAATGCTTTCTCTTATGAACAAATCTCTAAAGATTTCAAGGTCTTATTATGTAAGAATAAAATAGATGGGTTTACAATGGCAGAATCCAATGTGTCAGAGATATTTTTAGTGTCTGGAGCACACAAAATTCAAAATTGTTCAAGATCAGCTCTAGTTGCAATAATAGTAATAGTAATCATTCTCTGTGTAGCCCCCCCCCCCCCCAATCCGTGAGTCACTTCAGTTGGGTTTGGTAGAACGATGGAACAGTTGACATTTTTATAAATGTTCTGCCACTTAGTCAGAGGTCAGTTATAGTCTCCAGAATGACTTTCACTGGACCTGGTGCAAAATGAACATTAAAAGATCTTCCTGCTGACTGCCCCACTTATCTTCTCAGCTTTAGGACAGAATTTTGTATTATAGTTCTTTTCCTACACTAAAAAAGCAGATTCTTATTGACAGTTACTTTAAATGAACAAGGTATTGCCTTTTTCGCATCAGAGAGTAGGGGTAGGAGTATCTTCATCAATGTCAGAATCAAAATGTACATTTCAGCAGCATTAAAAATCTCAAGGGTAGAGCACTGGGAAAATGCTGTGACTATCCCACGTAGGAGTACTCTGTCCTTCCCTTTTTCCTGTTGTCAGATGATGGATTTGAAAGGTGCTATGAGAATGGGAGAGCAATATTATCTCTCCTTTTAGCTCCAAGTATAATTTAAGCGACTGGGCTCCCCACTTCCAAAAAAGTCCTCCAATATTAAGAAATAGAGTGGTTTTCACTGAGGATACAGAAATACAAGTTATAGATTTAATCTTAATTTCTACAGAGAGAGAAGTACATCTTTTTGTGTTTAAATATTGTATGGACTATAAATTGTTTTATAACATAAATAAATCTGCTCAAATATATAAAGACTATTCAAATATATGTTATTTATTCATGACTTCTGGTATCTAGTGTCCTATATAAATACATATTATCTGTATATTTATTTAAACTCTTTTTCTTAGGTAAATATGATGTATACATAGCAAACATTTCATTGCTACATTTGAAGTTTCTCTGAAATTATTTGGCAAAAAATCCAGCGAATGTTTTTTAATCCTGCCTTGGAGCATGCTATGGGCTGAAAGGTGTACCCCAAAATTCATAAGTTGAAGCTGTAATTCACAGTGTGACTATTTGGAGATAGAGACTTTAAGTATTAAGGCTAAATGAATTATAATCCATAATAATATAATAATGAGTAGTGAATAATAATTATAAAGGTTAAATAAAGATGGGACCTCTCTCTCCTCTTCCCCTTCTCTCACTCCTCCCCCCCTTTTTTTCCCCTCCCTTTATCTTCCCCACCAGCTCTTCCTTCCCTCCCTTCTCTCTCTCTCCACAAAGACCTTGTGATAAAAGCAGATTGAAGCTGTCTGCAAGCCAGGAAGAGAGAACTCATGAGGAAATAAACGCAGCCAACACCCTGATCTGGAATTTCTAGCCTCCAGAATGGGTTCTGTTGTTTATACCATCCAGCCTGTGGTATTTTGTTTTGGCAGCCCAAGTTGACTAATACAGAACATAAGAAAAACGAATAATCTGGAAAGTCATACAGATAAGATAATCTTTCTACTATCCTTACTTAAAGATGCAAAAGCCTGGGAAAAGAAATGAGGTCTAGTGATACTTTTTGAGAATATTTTGAGAATTGTTTTGCTGATATGACTTCATGTACTTTGCAGCTTACCTCTGATAAAAATAGTAAATCTGAATCTAAGTTTTATATTGGCTTGCTTTTCTTTCTAAGAGATTTGTCTTTTAATTATTGGATTCAGCCTTATGTGTATATATAAACATGTATATATGTGTTTCTGATCACCTACTTTCCCGTTTGAAAAAAACCAAGAATATAGGAAAGGATATACATGTTCTACTATACTAACATAGGTATACTGGAAACGTAAATAAATTGATTTAAGAAGGTGAGTTAAAATTTGAATAGAAGTTCTAATCATTTCTTTCATCACCCTAACAGCTATCTTGTGTAGTGCATCTCCTAGGTCATACACGTCATATTCTAGACCTCTACACTGCGTGTGAATCATTAAAACATATTTTTAAAAGTCACGTTTCATATTATACATTTCTTCTTCAATAACTAAGTGATTTTAGGACTGTGTAGGGCATAGAAAATATAAGAATTGATACTCAATAGTCCTCCTTTCTCTTTTCTCTTGAGTATTGTCTCCCCACCCATAGCTCTTCTCAGAATTTGTGGAAGTTCACGTATTTTTACTTTTAGAATTGAGTACTGTCAGACCAAGAAAACCTTGTACATAATGGTATGTGTATGTTGAAAATTTGAAGTTGTTTGGAATTATGTTCCTGAGCCCCTTTTGCTTTATATAGTTAATAGTAGCCTGTACGAGTTTAACACAGAGATACATTTCTTCATTGGGTCACTAGGATGAGACCAACAAGAACTATGCACGTGTGGCATCTAAATACTTCACCAGAGGAAGCATTCACCAAACTAATAATGTTTAGTATTTTTTTAGGTTTTAGAAATAAGACACAATAATAAATATCTACAGTGAAATGGCACTGGATTTACTATTTTGCTCTTGATAACAGTTTGCCCACTGAATCAAATTATGTGATTTTACATTATTTCAGATTAAAAAATATTAAAGAGCAATCAATTCATTATGCAAGTTTCTTTGAAATTGTACGTTACTATGTACTGTGTATTTGAATTCCGGTCCTCAAACTTTTGTGCCGGATCATACCATAAATCAGAACACCCCCACTATTTTTATGAGTTTTATGGCAACAAATGATGTTATGAAGAATTTATGAGGGCAAAATCTCCCCTAACTACATAGTTATTGCCTTTCCAAAGAAATAAATCCTAGTTACCTGAGACCAGAAGTATAAAGTTCTCAATACCGTAGAATTCATAACTGACAGGCACAGTTTGAAGGTCTTAATCATTGGGGGATGCTTTCTGGGATGTAAAATGTACAAAGTGGCCAGAGAAGGAAGATTAATAGAGCTCCTCAAGTCTTCAAGCCAAATAACCTGAATGGGTATGCACTACCCCAAGAGTGGATTTGGATCCTCTTTTTATTGAACAAACAGTGGTGTTTGGATTCCTTATATGATTTTTCGTTTAGAGGTTTATGTATTCATTTGCTTAATTTGCAGTCAACAAGTTGTCATTAAGCACTGTAAAAGTATGTTGAAATATCTGATATTTACTTAAACCCACATGCACAGACACAAATAAAAACACATTTACTAATTCACTCATTTGTACTCTGGAGGAGGGTAGTTCTCTGCCTCTGTTATCCAGCCAATTTGAGTAAATTCGTAAGATGATGGAATTCCACATTCAAGTTTTATTGAAATCCTTTGAATCTGCAGTATTTAAGAGGGCTTTGCTACACAAATATAGAGATGTATAATTGCGTAATCTGAAAAAGCACAACTTATTTAGCTGCGTTAACACATGCAGAAAGTGATATAACTTCTAATGTATAATTGCTGAATGGATCAGTCTTAACTTTATTTAGGTACATGTTAAAAAGATTGCCAGAGTTTTATTCATGCCTCTCAACCTCTGAATTTCATAAATACTGATTCAATGCAGAGCATTGGCTTCATTTTTTACAATATGAAATAATAATCTTAGACATGATTAATTTGGAAGTATGTTGGGGATGCATTTTTAAAAGAACCTTATTTTTGAATAAGAAATACATTCACATGCAATGAAATGCGTATCCTCTTTCTACCATATCTCTCTGCCATTCAGAACACCCCTTTTCACTGATAGATTTTTTGTGTGCTTACAGACTTTGGTAGATAACCCATGCATATTTTACTATATAAAGAATACTTCACTCAAATGATAAAATAGTATGTACACAAATGATAACACAGTGTACTTACTATTCTGAATCATGCCATTTTTTTAAGGGTGCAAGTCATTCTTTTTTTTTTTTCTTTTTCATTTTTTTATTATGTTCAGTTAGCCAACATACAGTACATCATTAGATTTCGATATAATGTTCAATAATTCATTGGTTGTATATAACACCTAGTGCTCATCACAACACGTGCCCTCCTCAATACCCATCACACAGCTACCCTATCCCCCTACCCTGTTCCTCTTTGTAACCCTCAGCTTGTTTCCCAGAGTCCAGAGTCTTTCATGGTTTATCTCCCTCTCTGATTATTTCCCATTCAGTTTTCCCTCCCTTCCCCTATGGTGCCTTTTTAATTTAGTTTTACTTGTATCTTAGAGATTATTCTTAAGATACATACAGAATTGGCACATTTTTAAATGGCTACTGATATTATGTTTAGTAAATACTCAATTATTACTAAAATCACTTGATATTTTAACGTTTCATCATTATGAGGCGTTTTGTAAATACTGACAATGTTGTAGTTTACCTCTCATTTCATAAACATACACAGCTTTCTAAATGTAGACCAAAGAGAGTGTATTTCTTTCTTACACCTTGCCTGATGGTATCCCACAGTTTGACTCAACTTAACTGGCTGCTTGATTACATGTATGGGTGCCGATTTTTCCACACTCTCAGTACCGTTATCAAGTTGTTTGAGTTTTGTTAATTCAAAACTAAATTGCTTGGAATCATGTCTTAGTTTTCTATACCACTGTAGCTCTCAATTATAGACCTAACCAGTGAATTTTAAGTCTGTCCTTTCTAGGATGCAAGTAGACTATCTCCGTAATTTTGGTGCCTAATTTTCACATATAATTCCAAACTATAGCCCTCATTCTCCGCTTGACTTATTTCGCTAAGCATGATACGCTCTAGTTCCATCCATGTTGTTGCAAATGGCAAGATTTCATTTCTTTTGATGGCTGCATAGTATTCCATTGTGTATATACACCACATCTTCGTGATCCATTCATCTGTTGATGGACATCTAGGTTCTTTCCATAGTTTGGCTATTGTGGACATTGCTGCTATAAAAATTCGAGTACACGTGCCCCTTTGGATCACTACGTTTGTATCTTTAGGGTAAATACCCAATAGTGCAATTGCTGGGTCATAGGGCAGTTCTATTTTCAACATTTTGAGGAACCTCCATGCTGTTTTCCAGAGAGGTTGCACCAGCTTGCATTCCCACCAACAGTGTAGGAGGGTTCCCCTTTCTCCGCATCCTCGCCAGCATCTGTCATTTCCTGACTTGTTGATTTTAGCCATTCTGACTGGTGTGAGGTGATATCTCATTGTGGTTTTGATTTGTATTTCCCTGATGCCGAGGGATATGGAGCACTTTTTCATGTGTCTGTTGGCCATCTGGATGTCTTCTTTGCAGAAATGTCTGTTCATGTCCTCTGCCTATTTCTTGATTGGATTATTTGTTCTTTGGGTGTTGAGTTTGCTAAGTTCTTTATAGATTCTGGACACTAGTCCTTTATCTGATATGTCGTTTGCAAATATCTTCTCCCATTCTGTCAGTTGTCTTTTGATTTTGTTAACTGTTTCCTTTGCTGTGCAAAAGCTTTTGATCTTGATGAAATCCCAATAGTTCATTTTTGCCCTTGCTTCCCTTGCCTTTGGCGTTGTTCCTAGGAAGATGTTGCTGCGGCTGAGGTCGAAGAGGTTGCTGCCTGTGTTCTCCTCAAGGATTTTGATGGATTCCTTTCGCACATTGAGGTCCTTCAGCCATTTGAGTCTATTTTTGTGTGTGGTGTAAGGAAATGGTCCAATTTCATTTTTCTGCATGTGGCTGTCCAATTTTCCCAGCACCATTTATTGAAGAGGCTGTCTTTTTTCCATTGGACATTCTTTCCTGCTTTGTTGAAGATTAGTTGACCATAGAGTTGAGAGTCTATTTCTGGGCTCTCTATTCTGTTCCATTGATCTATGTGTCTGTTTTTGTGCCAGTACCATGCTGTCTTGATGATGACAGCTTTGTAATAGAGCTTGAAGTCCGGGATTGTGATGCCACCAACGTTGGCTTTCTTTTTCAATATCCCTTTAGCTATTCGAGGTCTTTTCTGGTTCCATATAAATTTTAGAATTATTTGTTCCATTTCTTTGAAAAAGATGGATGGTACTTTGATAGGAACAAGAAAGAAACCCTAAGCCTAGCAGGAGAAGAGAAATCATAAAGATCAGAGCAGAAATCAATGAAATAGAAACCAAAAAAACAATAGAACAAATCAACGAAAGTAGGAGCTGGTCTTTGAAAGAATTAATAAAATTGATAAACCCCTGGCCCGACTTATCAAAAAGAAAAGAGAAAGGACCCAAATAAATAAAATCATGAATGAAAGAGGAGAGATCACAACTAACACCAAAGAAATACAAACTATTATAAGAACATACTATGAGCAACTCTACGGCAATAAATTTGACAATCTGGAAGAAATGGATGCATTCCTAGAAACATATAAACTACCACAACTGAACCAGGAAGAAATAGAAAGCCTGAGCAGACCCATAACCAGTAAGGAGATTGAAACAGTCATTAAAAATCTCCAAACAAACAAAAGCCCAGGGCCAGACGGCTTCCCGGGGGAATTCTACCAAACATTTAAAGAAGAACTAATTCCTATTCTCCTGAAACTGTTCCAAAAAATAGAAATGGAAGGAAAACTTCCAAACTCATTTTATGAGGCCAGCATCACCTTGATCCCAAAACCAGGCAAGGATCCCACCAAAAAAGAGAGCTATAGACCGATATCCTTGATGAACACAGATGCGAAAATACTCAACAAAATACTAGCCAATAGGATTCAACAGTACATTAAAAAGATTATTCACCACGACCAAGTGGGATTTATTCCAGGGTTGCAAGGTTGGTTCAACATCCGCAAATCAGTCAATGTGATACAACACATCAATAAAAGTAAGAAGAAGAACCATATGATACTCTCAATAGATGCTGAAAAAGCATTTGACAAAGTACAGCATCCCTTCCTGATCAAAACTCTTCAAAGTGTAGGGATAGAGGGCACATACCTCAATATCATCAAAGCCATCTATGAAAAACCCACCGCAAATATCATTCTCAATGGAGAAAAACTGAAAGCTTTTCCGCTAAGGTCAGGAACACGGCAGGGATGTCCATTATCACCACTGCTATTCAACATAGTACTAGAGGTCCTAGCCTCAGCAATCAGACGACAAAAGGAAATTAAAGGCATCCAAATCGGCAAAGAAGAAGTCAAATTATCACTCTTCGCAGATGATATGATACTATATGTGGAAAACCCAAAAGACTCCACTCCAAAACTGCTAGAACTTATACAGGAATTCAGTAAAGTGTCAGGATATAAAATCAATGCACAGAAATCAGTTGCATTTCTCTACACCAACAGCAAGACAGAAGAAAGAGATATTAAGGAGTCAATCCCATTTACAATTGCACCCAAAACCATAAGATACCTAGGAATAAACCTAACCAAAGAGACACAGAATCTATACTCAGAAAACTATAAAGTACTCATGAAAGAAATTGAGGAAAACACAAAGAAATGGAAAAATGTTCCATGCTCCTGGATTGGAAGAATAAATATTGTGAAAATGTCTATGTTACCTGAAGCAATCTACACATTTAATGCAATTCCTATCAAACTATAGCCCTCATTTATCTATCTTTCAAAACAGTATAGTTTTGGAGGTTTGGTGTTGTTTTGGAGGTTTGGTGTTTTTTTTTTTTTTTTTTTTTGGCCAGTGTTCATATAAGACTATTTTATGTTTATAAATCACTGAAATGAAACTTAATGTTGAAAGTTTATATACACGAACAGTCTTGATTTAGAAACCAGATTTAATTGGTTGAATATCAATATCAGAATTGAATGCTTAGATATTGGAAAAAGTGTTAACAAAGATGTTGAACAAACTTGAATGCTGCTAATGCTAATAAAGCCTTAATGGTGTTAGACTCAGTTTAAAGACTTATCTTCCATTGTCAGATTGTTCTGAACATTTTATATAATGTGTTTCATATTTGGTTTTTGTATTTTCATAGTTTTACAACAAACCCTATCCCAACAAGATTTTTAAGCAGGAATTTATGGCAAATGAAGGACAGTGAGTAAAGTTAATATAGTAAAAGAGAAGATGTTATGAATATAAAGTGTTTATTTACAAACAAGAATATCAATTATTTAGTGGTTGGGAAATAATGTTTAAAGCAGTTTACGAACTTATGTGATGGTGGTTTGGGGTTTATATGCAAGCATTTCATTATGTTTTATTTATTTGGGGATTTTGAATTTACATTACTCATTATGATTCACTCCAACTGGGAAGAACTTGTGATTTTTCAGGACCATATCATGATTTTCAGTGAATGCTCCCTCACATACATATGTATACAGCATATAAGTGGTTACTGCTTTGAAAGCCAAACTCAGGGACAGAGGACAATAGTTCACACACTGAAATAATTATCCTCACATACTCAGAACAAATCATGCTGGTCTTAGTAAATATGATCTAAATACACTATGGAAATATATTATTATCAAATTCTTCCAACATTTTTCCAAGTCTCTCTCGAATAAACCAGCTAGATAGATAAATCAGTATCTATGATATTTGTGTTAATATCATACCTAACACCAATCTCTGATTTCATAGCAAAACAGCCACGTGATTCATGGCAAGTTTTCCATAGACACAGTAAAAATGCATACTTTCTTTAATGAAATAGGATGCAGACTTGCCAAGAGAGTTCTGCAATGGAAAAGAATAGAGAAATTCTAAAATATTGTAGAGTTGACACTATACTCATGAGGACAAATAACGTTTCTTCACCATTCTCAAAGTTCTCAATTCAATAATTCCTTGTTCTTTATCCCCATCCATTCTTACAGCTGGTACATGTGTGCATGTGTGTATACTGTAATTGTTGTATCTATCTGGCAAATAACTGGTATAAAGCATTCTCAACACATTGCTAAGTATTTTATGTAACTAAATTCAGTTCATAAAGATATCTAATTTAGGGCCAATACTCACAGATCAATAGTCTTAAATGCATTAGTACAAATACCTTTTGGCATGCTGGATAAAAAAATAACAAAATTAATAGTTTTTTTAATGGAATGAGATAATGTATTTGAATATTAATAAATATGTTTCCTACTGGTATTTTTAAGGCCCATAAACCACTTCCTCTCAAAAGATTATAGTGCACTTTATGCTCACTACTTCAAGTAAGAGATGGTACAACAAAACAAGATAGGCAAGAAATTGTTCCCTTGCTTGATTTTAGAGTTTCAAAGTATACCTTTTAAATTAAAAAATAAGAAGGAAATAATTTATGTACCGATACAAATATCAATATTTGATTCCATGTCAATAATACATTCTCAGAGCCTATTTCCCCTGGGATTGGAAAGGGTTTTCTGGATTAAGGAAGTGGGCAAGGAAAAAGTTTAATGAGTCCCTGAGAAAAAGACAGATAGGTATAATGCTGTGTCCTATAGCTTTTCTCCAAGTCCTGGTTTGGGGGGGTTGGGATGGGAGGTTAAATATTTCAAATAGTTTTTCAAGATCTAAAAGTAGAGAGGCCATGTTTCTTCTCAGGTACAGTTTGGGGAGGAAACAAAGTCCTTTGAATTGCCTAACATTAATTATCACCCAGTGGAGAGGTTCAGAAAACACTGTGCTTAATTATACAAAAAAAAAAAAAAAAAAAAAAAAAAAAAGAGAGAGAGAGAGAGAGAGAGAGAATAAAAAAACAGACTCTTAACTATAGAAAACAAACAGATGATTACCAGTGGAGAGATAAGTGCCAGGATAAATGTAATCAGTGATGGGGATTCAGAATACACTTATAATGATGAACATTGAGTAATGTATAGAATTGTTGAATCACTATACTGTACACCTGAAATGACTATAACACTGTTTGTTAGTTATATTGGAATTAAAATTAAAAACTTGATTTAAAAACTTTAAAATTTTTATTTTAAAGATTTAAATCAAGGAAGCATGTCTTACATGTCTGAATTTATGGATTTAAATTAGAAATTTATGGGGCATCTGGGTGGCTCAGTGGGTTAAAGCCTTCAGCTCACGTCATGATCTCGGGGTCCTGGGATCGAGCCCCGCATCGGCCTCTCTGCTCAGCAAGGAGCCTGCTTCCTCCTCTCTCTCTGCCTGCCTTCTGCCTACTTGTGATCTCTCTGTCAAATAAATAAATAAAATCTTTAAAAAAAATTAGAAATGTATACAGAAAGGATTTTAAAACACATGAAAAAATAGATTAAGAACTAATTACACATTTTATAAAGATACCTGATAATTTCTGAGTGTAACCATTCTTCATTTGATTGTAGTGTGAACAAAATGGCTCTTGAAGAATTAGTCTTTTCTACAACAACAGTAACCAAGATTATTCCCACCAAAAGGACACCGAGTGATAAATGTCCTTGTTCGGTTATACAATGACTTGCTTACCACAGAGGACATAATGTAGGAAATTGGCTATAATCTGTCTTGTGGAGGTTATAAATTAGAAATATAGTTTTACTCCTTAAGTAATGTGTCTATGTATACATCTGAATAAAAACCTGCTTAGCAACATGATTTAATAGATTTTAATAGGGTGAAATGATAAAGAATCACCACATCTTTGGCTTCTTAGAATATTTCATCTCATTTACTCATTATAATTTTAAAGGGATGCTCGTAAAGGCATCCTCAAAAGCAAAAATACACTGGCAGGGAATTCTAACAACCTCAATAATCCAAGGAAATCATTTATTTCTTCATCACAATGTAGAAATAAAGTAAGATGGGCATATATGACTAAAATATTTTAGAATTGTACAATGTAAAATATTTTTTAAATGTACAATGTACAATGTTTTTGAAATGTTTGAATGTCCACATAGAAATTTTTATTTGAAAAAAAAGTTAAGAATTAATATTGGAGCAGTATTTGGACTTTTAATAAGCAACGTTTGCATTAAAATATTGCCTGAAACAATAAATGACATTTATGACATTCATACATACCTTTATTTTTATTTTTATTTTTATTCTGTCTTTAATTCATTAAAGTAGATTCTCAAGAAGGAATTCATTTGAAACTGTTATTTAAAATCTAAATGACAACCTACATGGAGGTAATTATGCAAGTATAAATACTCCGTTAGACAGTATAAATGGTATATATAATTGACAAAAAGACATATAAATCTTTGATTTAAAGATGACAGGAGATCATTGTGTTGTGCTTTTACTTGTATCTTTTTCTATAATATTTTTTGAATTGTAGAGCTGTAAGAAATAGCCACAGTGTAGGTCAAGGTTATAGAACCAGAAATTCAATCACTTCTAACTGAAACATGGTATATGATGTGAATGAAATTGTCTTAGTGTCACAGTTCATGAACTATATACTTTCCTTGTGTCTGCAAGTGGAAGGACATTAAATTTTTTTATTTCTGAGCTTTTGCCTAAAGGAAAAGAACAGATTTTTTTTTAACACCTCTTTTGAGCAAAACATCAATGACTGAAATTTTTGTCCTGAAGTACAGATTTTTTCTCCCCAGATTCAGACCTCTTAGCACTTTAACTACAGAAAGTATTTGCAATCTTGTAAATCTGATCTTGTAAGTCAGTACATATCCTTAGAATTTTAAATGCAGATATACTCCAAATGTATTTTACATTTATTATTAACTAATTCTACCATGCAAAGGAGAGTCATCTCAAGATGTAAGGTTGGCTTAAGTAGTGCTGTTGTACTTTTGTAAATTTTAAATATTTCCAGAGATACATATTTAGAATTGTGAAACATAAAAGACTATCTCTTCATATTGTTGATAAGCCTTTAAATGAAAAACCTGACATCAATCATTGATTAGAACAAAGGATCAACAGAATACATGCATATGTATGAACTGTAATGAAAGTGACTGTAATTGGCAATTTCTGTTCAATTTGGTAATATGAATTCTATAGTTAGTCTTATATGTGGAAAAAATAATGTAAAAGTTTACATCCCAAACAAGGAATTATTAAGCATAAATTGCCTTAGAAAATAATAAATCATAAGGGTGTCTAGGTGGCTCAATGGGTTGGGTGGTCAACTCTTGATTTCAGCTGGGGTTGTGATCTTGGGGTTGTTGGAGCAAGCCCTACGTGGTGGCCCCTGTGTGGGCTCTGAAGTTGGCACCAAGTCTGCTTGAGATGCCCTCTGCCTTTCCCCCCACTCATGTTCTATAAATAAATACATAAATAAAATTTTTCCAAAAAAGAACGTAATAAACTATAAAGCACATTTTAAAAATCATCAGAATAACTTACAAAATGAATCTCTAATACTTATTGACCTATATTAATTTAAATAAAAATTTACTTTTAAAATATAAATGCCTTGATATTTATATTGTATATTGTATTATGTGATACGAATTAAAACATAGCAAATCAAATTATAAACTTAAATTGGACCAAACATCTGAATAGCAAATACAAAATATGTTCCTTTTTTCTAAAATTTAACATAGAAAATCTAAACATTATTTGTGTAACATTAATTTTATAGTTTGTGATAAATAGAAGAATATTTTGTTCACATCCAGTCACTAAAATATTGCTATTTAAATGTTATATTATAAAAAAAAAACACACACATATTAGAATTCAAGTTTATATCAAATATATTTATATCTAAATATTATTATATATTTATATCTAAATATTTGGTGATTTAAAAATGATACCTTAGAATAACACTTTAATTAATAATTAACTGTTTTGGTTCAGAGTATAGAAGAGCATATTATCAGTTCGACAATTTTGTGAGTATTACATTTTAAAAGTTTTAGTGACTTCAGGATATATACCTATGATGGCCAACTTTGGTATCTATGCTCAAAGATCAACTGCTTCTAATTTAAAGGAGCTAATTCTGATATTTCTAATTCTAACAATGGAATGAATGAGTGTCAGGATATTTTTTAATCCCTAAGTGTAGGAGACAGAGTCATTCATGTGCTAACTCTTCAGATATTTCTCATAAAGTCACAACAAAATTATATACTTTCATGTGTTTTCTAAATAAATATGATAACACTTTCAAAAAAGATTTTATTTACTTATTTATGAGAGAGAGAAAGGATTTCAAGAAGACTCTGTACTGAGTATGGAGCCTGACACAGGGCGCAATCCCACAACCCTGAGACCAGGACTGAGAGGGAATCAAGAGACAGAGTCTCAAGCAACTAAGCCACCCAGGCGCCCCCAAATATTATTAACTTACTGTTCTGAATCACATTCTCTCAGGAGTGTATTAGTTATTAGATAGTTACATTTCCTAAGTAGACACAAAACTTTTATGTTTTAAATATATTGCTTTAACAAGCAAAATTCAAAACACACATACCAATCCCAAAGGCGAAGACCTCATATTTCTAAATGCGACTTTTTTTCATAGCTGCAAGTATAAATAAATGAGCATTAAGGAAAAAAAAATTTGCCTCATTTTCCAATTCACGGTTTACTTTACACTTTACATTAACTAAAGTAATTGATAGTGTGACTCCAGATATTATGGTCTGAGTTGCATTTAAGGAGGCATCATTTAACATCAAATACTAATTGAAAAGGAATCCAATTCTTACTTACTTTTTCTTTCTTTTTTTTTTTTAAGATTTTATTTATTTATTTGACAGAGAGAAATCACAAGTAGTTGGAGAGGCAGGCAGAGAGAGAGAGAGGAGGAAGCAGGCTCCCTGCTGAGCAGAGAGCCCGATGCGGGACTCGATCCCAGGACCCTGAGATCATGACCTGAGCCGAAGGCAGTGGCTTAACCCACTGAGCCACCCAGGAGCCCCTTACTTACTTTTTCAAAGTACATTAATAGGGTTCATTTTGTCATTCAAAGCAAAATTTTCAGAATCTTTTTTCTCTATTTTTAAAATCTGAATCTGCTCTAAGCTTGACCTAGTCATGTATTAAGTCTGTACTCTTTCTATCCTGCTTCAGATAAATTTCAACATTTTAGTTTATTTTGTTTGACTTAGACTCCCTAGTCATGTCTAAATTGCATTTCTCTTGTTTTTCTTGACCTCTTTTTTTTTTTTTTTTTAAGATTTTATTTACTTATTTCAGAGAGAGAGAGAGAGAGAGCGCAATCAGAGGTAGCAGCAGTCAGAGGGAGAAGGAGGGCCCCCACTGAGCAGGTTGCCTGATTTTGAACTTGATTCCAGAACCCTGGGATCCTGACTGGAGCCCAGGGCAAATGCTTAACACATGGAGCCACCCAGGTGCCCCTCTGGTCCCCTTTTTACTGTGGTTGAACAAAGATTCTCCTCTTATGGTCAGTAGATGACAGATTTGTGGGGAGGCATATGTTAAGTAATCTTTTCAATTTCCCAACAGATAGGTACAAATTAAAATGTTTCACATGTTTAGAGAACAATATCTAATTCTGATTATTTTATTGTTCTGTAAGGGCTCCTAAAATTTGAGATGTGATCCATGTATCCTACAATTACCCTATAATATTTGCTTTCTTGAGCTCTCCTTTCTAATCAACACCAAAACTTCCTCTGTGAAATCTTACATTTCTTCTGGGGCCTGTATGACAACTAGATATCACACAAAATAAGTTACAAACCTCAGAGTAGTTACATTTTTATATAAATTAATGCCCTAATGAAAAAAAAATAGACTATTAAAATTCTAGACACTAGGGCAAGTTATGGTAGGTATTTTTAAGCAAGAGGCTTTGATTCTGGTTGATTTTTTAGAAGTAAACATTGCCTAATTGTGCATTTGTGAAAAATGGAAGAGCTATAATAGAAATACTTAAAAAATTATCAAAGCCATGTATAGCTTTTCTATGTACTTACAGCTCTACTATGCTTATGCAGAGCACCTGAATAATGCCTCAGTTATAGGCCTGATCATTAGCACATGATTCTTCTTCCAAAACCTCTGATATTTATTGTACTTAGTTTTAACTGCAACAACTAATTTTTACTGCTTGAATATCTTTTTTTTTAAAGATTTTATTTTTAAATTTATTTGACAGATCACAAGTAGGCAGAGAGGTGGGCAGAGAGATAGGGGGAAGCAGGCTCTCCACTGAGCAGAGAGCCCCATGCGGGGCTCAATCCCAGGACCCTGACATCATGACCTGAGCTGAAGGCAGAGGCTTACCCCACTAAGCCACCCAGGTGCCCCTTGAATATCTTTCTTTACAAATGAAATAGAAAATAGTTCTAATGAGTTATGAAAACATATTAATTTCTTCTACTTTAAATATTTTACATTTATTTTCTGAGAAGGACAAGGGTTAACAAAAATAATTGCAATTGTTTTAAAATCTTCAAAAAACTTGCATTTAGGATGACACAGTCACTTGAGTTTTTTGACATACACTCTCTGAACTAAAAACAGCAATAATAGCTGGAGTATAAAGTGGGAAAATCAGACACAGAAAGCTAGGAATGAAATAACCAAACTACAAGAGAAATGGAAAGCAAGTGTGACTGTGGGTGAAATGGTTTATGGTAGCTTCAGATCCTGAAGTAAATAATGGTAACCATGAATTTGCCCTCAGCAGTGTATGGAGGAATGAGGCCAGCATTTCTGTCTGACACCAGGGTCTAGGTTGGGTCTTCTTCATTCATAAAAGTAAGCTAAAATGTAGTACTATTATCCTTCATTGGACTATGACTTCACAGGATACTTCGGGTCAAGGGTGTGGGAAAACGAAGACCAAGCATTTATTTTCTTACTCTTCCAACTGCTGGCCAACTGACTGAATCAGCAAAATCATCAATATCATAGAGGGGTTCCACCCTATTGTTAAAAAATTTGGTTATAATTCAAGAATATATAGGAATGGGAATATATAGGTAGAAGAAACCACAGAGCAAGACAAGGCTGAGCACAAAACCCTAATATCTTTCAGCTAATTAGAACACAGGAATCAGCAATTTTAAGCTGACAAACATAGGAAAATATAGAGAACCTGCCTGGCCAAATTTAAAATCTGGATGGATATAGATATTAACAGTTTAAGTAAAAGCTAGCTAGCTAGCTAGAAAGTGAAAGAGATAGAGAGAGAAGGGTGGCAGAATATGTCCCCTCAAAATACACTACTTTGGCATATGGGTTATTTCAAGTTAAAGGCATTAGAAAATCAGCAGATGCAAGATGAACATTTTAATTTCCCTTTTTTTTCTTGAAAAAAAAAAAAAAACCCATGTCATTTTCTACTATAAGCTTTCATATGTAATCTGAGATAAACCTTATTACTTCCTCAAAAATGCAAATATTCAAAATTTATTCCCTAAATATCAAGAGTATGAATACCCAATAATCATTAAGAAATTAAATATGTAATAAAATAATCTCTATGCTTCCTTGATGCAAAATTCAATTCAAATAAATTTATATATAAATTTTAATTAACTCTCAAAGAATAATATTATATACCTTCTTGAAGAGGAAATTACCATTATCTAATTTATTCTGTGAAAATAATATAATCATGACAATAAAGGCAAGTAAGAACAGTATAATAAAGAAAACCAAGGACTGAAAACTTTATCAAGCCAAACACTAAAATCTCAGTAAAAATTTAGCATATTTAATCAAGCAGTTTTATTTTTAAAGTGGGCCATGATTATGGGGCGCCTGGGTGGCTCAGTGGGTTAAAGCGTCTGCCTTTGATCTCAGGGGCCTGGGATCGAACCCCACATCGGGCTCTCTGCTCAGCAGGGAGCCTGCTTCCCTCCCCCCCCCCTGCCTTCCTCTCTGCCTACTTGTGATCGCTCTCTGTCAAATAAATAAATAAAATCTTAAAAAAAATAAAGTGGGCCATGATTAAATAGGTGTATTTCATGGATGCAAACATAGTTCATTTCGTGAAAGTAGTGATTATCAGAAAGTGAGATAGGTATACCCACTAAGGCCTCTTACTTATTTGTGAATATCAGATAGATTTAAACAAGGTAACAGGGCTATAAACTATAAATTAGACAAACAATATTCTTTGACTCCACAAAAATAAGGAAAAAAAAAGTATTAGAACTAATAAAAAAAAATTTAGCCAGGGTAGATGTACTATAAATAGCCACGTTGCTTTTCATTAACACTTGCTTAGTAAAAAATTGATAAGGAAAGTCCAATTTATAGTAGCTATTAACACCCATAGGCAACTATGAATGAATCAACAACAGAACAAAAACATGGATGAAATTTCAGTAAAAAAAATTAAAACAAAATTTTATTCTACACAGAGCCATAATTGAGCCATTGATAGGGATAAGGCATCTGCAAAAACCTAAGAAAAAATATATATGTGTAAGTCTTACTGTCAAAATTTTAAAGGAAAAGACAATAGAAAATGGGTAAAAAATATTCACAAAAGATGAGTGAAAAAAAAGCTAAGAACCCAATAAATGCATAAAAAATGCTCAATATCATAGGTCATTAGGAAAATATATATTAAAAGTGCAATGGAGAATAGCATACCATGCTCATCATTTAAGGAAAAATAAAACATAAAGGCTGACATTACCATTTATTTCAAAAGTATCAGTGAGTTATCTTGCACTGCCAGTGGAATAGGGGTATAAATTTTCACAAGCACTTTGAACAACAATTTGGCAATATGTAATACCCAAAGAATCATTAAATCTGCTTCTGTGTACATGGCCTAGCAGTAGCAGTAACTCCAGAGACACCGTAGAAAGGGAATTTATTTGATATTTCAGAAGAACTTCTCACAGGCATCTACAATCTCAGAAAATCCCCTATTTCAATTTATAGGGATGTTCAGTTGAGATTTTTGGGGTATGCTGTGAAAAGCAAAAGCACCCATCATCATCACAAGGACTTGCTTTCCAATAGCTGGAGACCATTGGATGGTACAAATATTTTGAATACGTATCTCAAAGAAGAGAACACTGTTTTTTTAAAGAATCAAAACAATAAAATGCAAAGAAAATATATTTTATATAAATGAAAAAGAGCTTGTCCTTAATAAGACAAAGCACGTTGTAGGTAGTTTAAACTCAGTACCATTCTGTATTTATATAAATACACATAGTCTTATAAAGCACATATTTCATAACAAATCCATAATTAGATTAAATTGTACCTAGGACCTTGAGAAATTCTGAATATATGTAATGTATAATAAGCATTGGTTCCATCCCAGGAATTATTAACTTTTATTTTAATTAATTTAATTCAATTAATAATATAATAATAAATTAATTAAATTTAACTAATATTTATTAATTAATACCTTTTCCCCTTTTATTGTTATCCCCATTATTAATGCCTATTCCCCTTTTAATGCTATGTCAGTATCTTCATTTGTCATCTTCACCTTGTGGCTGTTTTGGTGTAAATCTGCTCATGTTTAATTATATAGTACATAGTTATCCCTATTTAGTCTGTGTAATCTATAATTTTTTAGCCAGTATCCCTGTAACAAATTATGTTGCTTTCTGTTAACCCTAGGACAAGACTGCCCACAAGACAACCAAGTTTTCTGCTGTGGTAGAAATGTTTCAATTTTGAATAAACAAGTCAGTCAACTCAAGCTCACTGCAGAAAGAGAAGATACTGATTGATAAAGTTTTAGTGCCTCACATTGGTATGATTTCCAGATGTTTTAATTACATATTGCTCTGCAAGTCTTGACAATGAGTGCATTACACTAAATGGAAAAGTTACAGCCAGCTGGTTTTCTGTCAGGTTGAATAAGTTACATTCCTTGTATTTCCAGCTATTTACTTTTACAGCTCTCAGGCCTCAATACCTCCTAGATTAGGAAGGATAGTCAATAACATGCTGCACTGTAAACCTCAGGAACTGAGGCAAACTGTGGTCATTCTATTCATTTAACATTTAAGTATTATTAAGTATCATTTAAATCTTAAGATATTTGTTGTTTGACAAACTTGATGACACATAATGGTGAAATACTTGTTTAGTTGCAAAATCGTATTTTAATGCTTTTATGATTTTTCAACATTCTTGCTTTCATTTTACTTTCCGTACATTTGCTTTTATTTTTCACAGAGACAAAAAGATTTCCTACTTCCCTCAAATTTTACTGTCTCTGTGTTATCCATTAATTACCTTGTCCAGTGATTTTCTTCTTCTTCTTTTTTTTTTTAATATTTTATTTATTTATTTGACAGGCAGAAATCACAAGTAGGCAGAGAGGCAGGCAGAGAGGAGAGGGGGAAGCAGGCTCCCTGCCAAGCAGAGAGCGCGATGTGGGGCTCGATCCCCGGACCCCGGGATCATGACCTGAGCTGAAGGCAGAGGCTTAACCCACTGAACCACTCAGGTGCCCGATTTTCTTCTTTTTATGTAACTGAAAATTTTGATTAAAATACATTTTCTTGTCAATTTTTCTATTATTTCAAGAATCTCTGTAAACAGTTCTGAAAATGAAAATAGAGCATACCTAGGTTAACATTAAAATATCAGAAACAGATCAAAGATGAGTAAGGCATGGGCCCTGCTCTTCAAGAGCATCTTGAATCTTGACATTGAACTAAACAGGAAAAGAATATAATATTTGCTTTCTTTTTTCATTTCAGTGAGATAATTGATTTAAAAAGAACCAAGAAGTAGAAGGCATATGGAAATAATTCAGGACTAATACTATTTGTCCTCCAAGCCAGCGAGCACAGAAAAATCACAAAAACGTGGGCATTTGCTTGTGTTTTCTAATACCTCTGTGAAACTACTGCAGGTTCTGTATATATGGGTTAACAGGTACTTACAGGAAAAAAAAAAAAAACAGACTTTCTATAATTTAGCAAGTAGTGTGTACATATGATAAGCATTGTTTTATTAGTGCTTTATGGAATAGTAGTCTTTTTCCAGGCTCCCAAATATAAAGCATGTTGGGCTACTAAGATTTTTTTGTTGATTTATTGGTTTTGTCTTGTTTTGATTTTGATGTTTTTTCTTTTCCTTTTGAGATTTTCTTACTCAAAATATAAGTTAGCCTTTATCTCAGGATATTTGAAGTAATTAAAATTATACAAAAATCCTCTTACATCTTGATGATTTTATTATTGTTCCATAAATATCTCTATAGTGTTATCCCTGTTTTCAAATAATGTTTGACTATTGTAATCTGTATTGTAATCTGATAGGAAGGTTGTGTCAAGCATCATTCCTTATTGTTTCTGTAACAGCTATTTACCAATATATTTTCTGAATATTATATTTTATAAAAACTCAAGGTGTAAATTATTAGCTAGACCCCAGAGAGTTCTCTACTGTCATAGAATCCTCTTCTTACTCATCAATATTTTTGTGTGTGAGATTGAAAACATTTCTGTTTAAATTTTAAAAAGAAGCTGAATGCTACTCTAGTAAGACTATCTTATTCATTGAATAAAGGAAAATTAATTAGCATATATAATACAAATCAAGTTAATTAAACTACATGTAATCCTTTAGAGAGCCAGAGATTATGTTCAATCAAAGAAGTTCCTAGTTAATTCCAAGTTAGATGCCAAATGTTTTTACATAAAGAATTTAAATAAGATCAATATTATTGTAGTTTACCTTCATTCATACATACATAAGCTATTTGATTTGTTGATGCTGAATAGCTTGTATTCAATTAACTAATCTAATAACAAAATGAACCATTACTTTTATTTACAATTTTGAGTACATTAGCAATAGGATAGAATTTAAGGGGAAATGTTTATTTGAAATTTATAGTAGGGACACCTGGATAGCTCAGTTGGTTAAGCATCTAACTCTTGATTTCAGCTCTGGTCATGGTCTCAGGGTTGTGGGATCCAGCCCCACATAGGGCTCCATGCTGGATGTGGAGCCTGCTTATGATTATAAGTATAAAATCATCAGTTGCAATTGTTGGATTAATATATGCGATTCATTTTAAATTGCCTGCTTAACTAAATTGCAGATATTTCTAGCTTTTACACAAAATGTGTCCTATAAATGTTTTATAATCACAGTTTATTGCTATGAGTATTTAATTTTTTAAATATTATCAACTTTATTATTTATTTATTTATTTTTAAGATTTTATTTATTTATTTGACAGAGATCACAAGTAGGCAGAGAAGCAGGCAGAGAGAAAGGAGGAAGCAGGCTCCCTGCTGAGCAAACAGCCTGATGCAGGGCTGGATCCCAGGACCCTGGGATCATGACCTGAGCCGAAGGCAGAGGCTTTAACCCACTGAGCCACCCATGCACCCCATCAACTTTATTATTTAAAGTATTTTAAAGAAGTTCCCTTCCCAATAACTTTACAACATAAACTCTATATAATAGTTTAAGAACATAAATGAAAAAGGTAAAGGTATAGTGCAAGTTTTTTTCATGTTCCCTGTACAAATATTCAATGATCAATTATTTCATCATCAACTCTTTTAGAAATAAAGAATGTATTTTCATTTTTTAATGTTATACTTTCATTTCCCTGTATTATTTCCATAAAAATCTTTAACCATGTTTTTCATTTATATATACTTTTTTATTTGTTTAGATGATCTCTTATTAGCTATGTGTTCTGAAAACTAATAAAAATGCTATCTTTTTACCTGTACTGTGACAACACACTCCACAAAATTTATTCTTGCTGCTTACCAACTTTCTTTTAATCTACTTGACAGTTCCTTTAACTCTTAACTTATTTATTCCAACTTTCATAATTAGAGCTAAAACCTCTGGAAGGTTTTGGTTACAAAAGAAAATTTAAGTACGTAACTCAAACACAACTAAGACTTACTGAGAAATTTATTTCTTTTCTTTAAGGAACAATAATAGGGATGCCTGGATAGCTCAGCTCATTCTCATGGTTATTTTATGATATCGTGTAGTATCATGACACATAAGAGAAAAAGGATAAAATATTAATTTCAACAAATTACAGACTTCAGAAATTCTATTCCAAGCTATAATGTAAGCAAAAACTCTGGCACTAAAAAAAAATTAACATTTAAAGTAAAAATTTCAAAGTGTACTCAAAGTGGATTCCTATTTTTATAGCAACACTATCTTTTGTTTTCCTCCTAAGGATAACAGAAGTATACAAGGATACTTCTGTAAAGATTTCATCATGCTCCAAAATGTCAAGTCTGACTAAGTAGAAACAGAAAAATGTCAACCACAGTTGAATTAGGTTTATTTTCTTTTCATACATTTCAAAAGCAATTTAATTGCAAATATAAAAACAGTCGCCACTGTCATATGCTATGGACATTTCTGGTTTGTAGTGTACAAACAGGAAAAGGAAAAGGAAAAGGTACTACTTATTTCATTGGTATAATGGTTTTCAAGAAAGTGTTTGTAGACATTAGAATATAAAATAAATCATTCTACATCTATCTAGCTATCATCATCATCTGTCAGTTATCTATCCATCTATGTTTCTTTCCATTTCTGTCATCAGAGTTGTAGAAACATTTATTATAAGTTTACTACCAGAGCTATCATGTTCCTCAGTTCTGAAAATATTTTTCGATAAATTCTTAAAAGACAAAGACTTAGATATTCAATTTTGGGGTAAATTAGCCCAAGAGCTGCTATTTTTATTTTTGTATTATACAGGAGTTAGATGAGAGGGTAAGAGTTTAGAAAATAGATACAGGAAAAACAAAGGCATATGCCGAGAAGAGGCATTTAAAACTGCCAGAATGTGGGTTTATTGAGAACCCAGTGAGAAGGCTGACATCTGTTTGTTCACATAGGGTAAAATAGAATGTATGTATGTAAGATCATGAGAATGTAAAATAAACAAACAAAAGCAGTAATTTAAGAAATATTGAAGAGACTTGGGATTTTTTTCACTTTGTCAATCAAAGAAGATTTTTGCCCAGGCAAAGGAATCCTAGGGGCTAAGTTCTGTGTACCTATTTTGGTATCCCTCTATCCTGGCTTCCTTCTTCCTATCCACAAAATAACCCAAAACAAAAAATATTAAAGAACAAAATAGATATCACTAAATCACTTCTTATATCATTGTTTGGGCGATCTATGGCTCACTGGCCAAATTCAGCCTTCTGGCTGTTTTAGTAAATAAAATTTTATTAGAACTCAGCAATACTCATTGGTTCACCATCGTCCAAGTCTGCCTTTAAGCTACCAATACGGATTTGATTAGCTGCCGCAGAGATCATCTGATCCACAAAGCCTAAATATTTACTGTCTTGTGTGTTACAGAAAGAAAATTGCCAACTCCTGCTCTACACTAACAAAGCTTGTGTTTGATAAAATTTACCTTGAAAATTAGGGAATTTATTAAGAAAAAAATATTTATTAAAATATATAACTTATCTATTTTTAATTTACTATAATTTGTTTAGTTTTAAAGCCACAGGTTCTGCATTTAAAATCCTAAAGTCCCATCAGTTCAGATCAACCAATGCTTATCACAAATTTACCAAGCATAAACAGGCTCTCTTAAAGCATTTTTATTTTCAAGTTACTAGTTCAGAAGAGAAAAATAAAAGATAAAACTTGACCTTTTTACCTGTTCTTTTAATTCATTCTCAGTCTCCAAATTTTCATAAGGATTAGATTTATAAAATAAATAATATTCAATATATTATGTAGTATTTTGGTCATATTTATCAAGAAATGTTAATTCAGCCTTTTTATAAATTGATTTCTTTTTATCAGAAGTTTATCTTAGATTTTCTTTCTTGTTATTTAAGAAACTTCCGTTAGATTTAATTTTTGATTATACTAACATAAAGAGAATCATTGCTTTGCTTTTTATCATTGATATTATTTTTTTTCTGTACTTTTTTTAGTTTATGAAGTTGAAGATTTCTTTTTCTTGTTAGTAATCTCTACACCCAATGTGGGGCTCAAACTCACAACCCCAACATTAAGGGTTGCCTGCTGAACAAGCCAGCCATCCCTACAATATCGTGATTCTTACATTATATCTATTTCTCAATCATCAGGATGGCTGCCATCCCTTGAAATGTGGTGTGTTTATCATGCCTATTCTTACAGTTCCGCAAAGTTATTAAGTCGCTATAGGTTCCATTCTCAAATTTCGCAAGAAAAGATTTCTAAGTTTAAACCAAAGTAAAAAAAAAAAAAGAAACCCTGATGATAAAAACCTGTTTCTGAGATCTCTCAGTTGGAAATGAAGAGGGAACCAATTAGAGCAAAAACAAGGTGTATCTGGACTGCTGTGTATGTAGATCATGGCCAGTCAAGAAGCCATGCACCATTCATTCTGTAGTGGCCCATTATTCCAGAAGCAAAAGCAGCTCTTCTTGATTTAAACATCCACATCCAGATTATGAAGTTTTCTTAAGGCTCATCAGTTTGAAAGCAGGGATACAAACTCTGCTGGTCCACATGGTAAAAGTAATGTTGAGATCCTTATTGTTACCTCTCAAGGTCTCCAAAGTTAGTGAAGAGCCCATAGTCATGGCTTTCACTTTAATGGTCTTCCTTCCCTTTTCTGAAGGATGGGCCATGTAGAGCTGATACATAGTTGTCAGTCTTAAATTTTCACTCTCACACTTCAAAAACACTGCATTTGTTGGATATTCAAAAATTTCTTGAAATGGTTAATGAGGAGAATTACTATTTTAAATGCGGACATAGCTCTTTATTCACATGCCAGTTTGGTTATTGTAATGGCATTTGGTAGTACAGAAATCAAACACATAGTCCACATTTCCATGTGATTCCATTCTCAGCAATTGGTAAGGGCAATTTATATTAGGGCAATTTATATTAATTATATAATAAAGTTATTAAATTTATTTATATATTAAATAAATAAATAAATAATTTATATATTAAATAAATTTATTAATCATATAACAAATATATTAATATATTTATATTAATGGCATAGATCAATTCTCCTCATATTTGACAGTAAAATAATACCTAGTGTGAATAGAAACCACTTTACCCATAAAATCAAAAAGACTAAAGAATAGGGTAAGTGGGGGACCCCTGAGTGGCTCAGTTGGTTAAGTGTCTGCCTTTGGCCCAGGTCACCATCCCAGAGTCCTGGGGTCCACATTGGGTTCCTTTCTCAGTGGGGAGCCTGCATTTCCCTCTGCATGCTACTTCCCCTGATTGTGCTCTCTCTCACTCTCTCTCTCTCTCTGACAATAAATAAATAAAATCTTAAAAAAAAAAAAAGAACAAGGGATTTTTTTTTTGTTTTTTGTTTTTTCTTTTTTGTTTTTCCCTTTGTGGAAAAGTTCTTTTTATCCATATTTATGGTACCTATTGATAGTGCTGATCTGTTAATAGATCATTGCTCTATTCAATGAGAGTCCATAAACTTTGATATATTGGTGCATAAACACAATAAACTTTAGTAGTTCAGTTTATTTTAAATGGCATCAAATACTATTAAAATTATTTTTAAAAATTACTTTGCTTCAAATTATACCTAAATATATGATGGGTAGGGCATAAAGTTGGTTGAGATTGGTCTCAGTTCAACTCCACCTACCCAGTTACATAAAGCAAAGTGGTTTCTGAGCACAAATTAAATTCTATAATCTCATTATCCTAAATTCATGTTTGTAAGAAATGAATTAAACCAATATATGACAGGTATTTTAAGTACCTGTCAGCTCTTGATTTTTGACCAAATATAACCTTTTCTTCTTATAAATTTTGCACTGATTTTTTATTTACAGACAATAACTGAGCTTCATAACTAAAAATAAAGATTGAGTTGAATAATTTAGAAAATATATACTACTAAATTTTGTACTTCATTATTTATATTTTATACATTTCTCGTGTCTATTGAGATTGTTTTGGAGAGAAAGTCTGTCCCCCAACAGACAGACTATTTATTTCTATAAATAGCTAGAACAAAACTTGAAAGTAGGATAAAGCTTTCTATTTAAAATGATATAAAAATATGAAAAGTAAGCCCTATGCTAGTCCTGAGAAAAAAATGGACAAGGAAAAATTAAAAGAAAATGTTAAGTGAATAAAAGGCAAAACCAAGGATGCGTGATTGGATTACAAACAAAATCAAGGTACAGAAATCTGTTGCATTTCAATACACCAATAATGAGGCATCAGAAAGAGAAATTAAGGAATCAATACTGTTTATAATTGCTTCAAAACAATAAGATACCTAGGAATAAATGTAAACAAAGAGGTGAAACACCTGTACTCTGAAAACTATAAAACACTGATGAAAGAAATTAAATATGACACAAATATGGAGGAAAAAATATTGTTAAAATGTCTACACTACCCAAACCAATCTACATATTTAATGTTCTCCCTATCAAAATACCAGCTGCATTTTTCACAGAGCTATAGCAAATAGTCCTAAAATATGTATGGAACCACAAAAATCCCCAAATAGCCAAAGCAACCCGGAAAAGGAAAAACAAAGCTAGGGCATCACATTTCCTGACTCTAAGTTACATTACAAACCTGCAGTGAACAAAACAATTTACTACTGGAACAAAAACAGACATAAAGATCCATGGAACAGAATAGAAAACCCAGAAATGATTCCTCAACTATGTGGTCAACTAATCTTTGACAAAGCAGGAAAAAAAATATCCAATAGGAAAAAGATAGTCTCCTCAAAAGATGGTGTTGAGAAAACTTGAGAGTGACATCAAAAAAATGAAACTGGGACACTTTCTTATATCAAACATAAAATAAATTCAAAATGTTTGACAGACCTGAACAGGAGACTTGAAATCATCAACATCCTGAAGGCAATAACCTCTTTGACATTGGCTGCAGCGGCTTCTCTCTAGATACATCTTTGTAGGTAAGGGAAACAAAAGCAAAAATGAGCTATTAGGACTTCATCAAAAGAAAAAGCTTCTGCACAGCAAATGAAACAATCAGCAAAATTAAAAGGCAACCTGTGGGATGAATGGGAGAAGATATATATAAATGACATATATGATAAAGGGTTAGTATTCAAAATCTATAAAAAGCTTATCAAACTCAACACTTTCAAAATGAATAATCCAATTAAAATGAGTAGAATATATGAAAAGACTTTTTTCAAAGAAGTTATACAGTTGGCCAGCAGACATGAAAAGATGTTCAATACCTCTGATAATGAGGGAACTACAACTCAAAATTATAATGAGATACTACCTGTATCAGGTGTAGTTCTCACACCTGTCAGAATGATTCCTTCTATCCTTCAATAATTATCAACTATGAATATCAACTAAATATCTGTTTTTATACTCTAATTTTTAACTATGTTAGTAGATGAACATTAATAATCAATTGATTAAAACTACACATCCATAGAAAATAGTAATTTCTGTGATCTCCAGTTCAGGGATGTTATTTCCCATTTAGAGATAATCTCTATCAAGTAGATCAATATCCTTCAAAATGTGATATGAAAAAACATATATAACTTTTAAATGTGTTCTTCAAATTTTATTCAAGAAGAAATGTAAGAGTTTAGGACATCATCTTAATAGTGTGTAATTGTTTTAGATCTGTTCAAGGCTGAGCACCTAAACATCAATTTGAGCTTGAGTTCAGTGCTCTAGTTGACTCTTGGTCTGGTACCTGGATAGTAGTCTTGAGACAAGTAATGCATTTCAACAAGTCCTAAAAATACAGCACCAAATTAAATTTTACCATCAGAAACATTTTATAGCATTTCTACAGTTACCTTTTTTCCCCCATAGCAGCTCAAAGATAACAAGGCAAGATCTAGTTTACTTTATTTCCTCTTGAGGGCTCGACTCTCAGGTCAATTCAACTCTCATAACCAACAGACAGAGTCTTGGACATAAGGAAAGTTTTTTTTGTTTTGTTTTGGTTTGGTTTTTGGTTTTTGGTTTTTGTATGTGTGTGTGTAGGCTTTTCCTTTTCCTGAATTCAGTTCTTTATTAGGAGGTCACCTCTTAAACCCTATCTTTACTAAGTTCTAGTCATGCAATGTTTAATTTCAATATGTAGCTTGCTTCACTGTGTCTTATCATCATGTCATTCCAGTCATTTGGGTCATGCATAAGCTTCATCTCCCACAAAATAGAGAAACCATACAAGCAAGTCTTTTCTATTGAATGGCTTATTTTAGACTTTTTATTTCATTCTTTTTCTCTGTGGATACTGTTTGTGATCTCTGAATTTTCTTTGCTGTACTATGAAAGGTTTCTTTTTCACCCAAAACTATCTAGTTTATTTCAAATTCCCTATTTTTGCATTTCTTATGTATAATATACATGTATAATTATATATATATGTATTTCTTATATAATATATACATATCATATGCATAAATACACATGTATAACTATGTTTATCCATATTTCATAGATGGAATCGATTGCATGCAAGCATGTGACACCAGTACCCAACTTATACGGCCTTTAAAATGTCTCCATATGTCGCCATGTTTTATCATAAGTCTTCAATTATTCTGTGAATAAATTGCCAACCATTCCCATTCTTTAGCCATAAAGTAAGCAATCCTCACTTCTCTTTCTTTGATTTTTTTACTTAGACTACTTAGAAGTAGAAACAAAATTTTATTCCTTATCCTATTTGACTTTTATGACCTACCATTCTTTCATTTTCTTTAGCTATTTCTCTACATAAACTATATCTTAGAAGAAACTTCAACTAAGTGACAAGAACAATATGCTTTATATTACAATTAGCAAACTGTCCATAACATTGCTGAACTTTTGAGCTGTTATAAAATCTGTGCTACCTCTTCTTATACTATAAAATCATAGAATACCTTTGAAGGTACAAAGAGGCATAGTTTCATTTTATAGATATTTTGCAACCAGAAAGTATCTTTTAAAATATTCCTTTCCTTTCATTTCATTTTCTATTGACAAATTGTCAATAAAAATCATTCATCATAGAGCAGAAAATAATAGTATTTTCACTTTTTTGCTCAGAATCTAATAACAATTTTCTTACTCTTGCTTGTCAACCAGTTGCCATAAATGACATAGAAAAAGTACCTGATATATCATAACTACTCAATTTGGTTATCGTATTTTCTCTCAAAGTCAATGTCACAGATTTTCTCTGTCAAGAAAATTTTATGTTACTTATGTTATTGTTTTGTTAATTTTTTTTTTCCTGTTCAAGTGGGTTGTAGATCTAGCTTTTAAGAGAAGGAATCTAAGTTGTGCTGGAAAGAATTCAAAACACCAGATTCAGAACTTACTGTTTCTATTCTGGCGTTTGCTTGACTGTTCTTGAAAGACCAACTACTTTCTTAGGTGGGCCATTTCAGTTTCAAAAAATCCTATTGGTTTGAAATATTATTTTCCTTACTTCCTTATTTCAAGACAAATTCTTTTTGCCAGAATTTATTAATAGATCTACCTCGTGCTTATTGGGATTACAAAAAAAAAAAAAAAAAAAAAAAAAAAAAAAAACAATAAAATACAGTTTGTAGGTCCTTTTTGTATTTTCATGTTATCTGAGATAAATATCCCAGGTCATAAAACATTGTTTAATTTCTATAAATGTTAATGAATAGTCTTCCCAATATATCTTCATAGAAATCATAAAAGCTAAACATAAATCATGGTTCAAGAAACTATAGCCTAATATATATTTTCTCATCCCTTTTACATCCCACTAGAAAACATTTCCCAGGTCTCTTATATCCAATGGGATCATGTGACTAATTCTTGCAATTAGAACATGGCCTAGCTGATTGAGAATGTGTGTATATATCCTGTACAATATGTGCAGCAAGCCAAATTAGAATGCCAGTTTCTAAAGTGCTGGAGGCACCACAATAAACTCATACTCATCCTGAGATATTTTTAAATTTTGAGGTAAATAGAGTGATAATGAACACTTACCAGACATAGTACAAACTACTAGCTCCAGATATTTTACATTTTTAATATTAATATTAATGTTAATATTAATTCAGGCTACAATTTTTTATGAGGTAGTATCTTTGAGAAGTTTGATTTTAGTCTAAGTGCTATAATGAAAAAATACCAATATCAGGTTTTAGCTACAACATGTAAAGAGACTGGAAGTGTTCTCTCTCATCCTTACAAAAGAAAAGAGCTGAACAGACTGAAAGTCAAGACCTTACTTTTCTTGGACCCACCAGAAAACTTAGGTTGAGGACAGATATCCAGACAGTTGAATCTGGAGAGTAAAGCATGAGATCTACTTACCTGGAGCAGAAGATGCTATAGCCATAACTTGACAGGATAACTTAATGATAATTTTAATGAACTCATGTAGACTGTATATAGACTAGCATATGTGAGAAACTGCTAGAGGTTGAGTCTTTGGGAGGCCTCCACACATTGATTAGTTTATATACAAAAAATCTACCAAACCCTACCACATTCTTAAAATGAAGATGTGGGGAATATCCCCTCGTGGCTTTAGCAGGGTGAGAGGAAGGGTGGTTATTGTTAAATATGTCCATGGTGTGTTCCATAACAAGGGCCTGCTTACCGAGGAAAAATATTTTCCACAGCCTTAGTCCAGATGGGGAAGAAAAGTCATTTCTCCCATTCTGTCCCCCTGTATTCCTTCTATCAGAACTAGTGGGGGCAGGGAGGTAAGAGCAATACTCTGAGAGAAACCTGGTTAATGTCACAAGTTAGAAACACAGGCCTACTGAAAAAATGAAGTTAGTCATACAATTATGGAAGTTTTCACTTACCTCACACTATCACACCAACAGAGTTCAGTATAATAACAGCAAATACTGTTGAGAGAGTTGTGATATGCATATTCTCTCAGAGGAGAAACATTGATACGGCTCAGAATCAAGAAGAGAGAAGAAAAACAATAATACCAGAGGAATTTTAAACCTATGGCCCCTAAAATACTAAAGCTTATGACTCATAGACTATCAACATACTCCAACCACTAGCTTAATAATATGAATACTCATACTGAAGGCTATGCAGCACATTCCCCACTACTTGATATAAATATCCACCATATAAAAAAATTAAAAAGCATGCTAAATGGTAAAATTAAACACAGACTAAAGAGACAAAGCAAGTATTAGAGCCAGACACAGCTATGAGATATACATATCTATAGTCAGAAAAGGTAATAAAGTATAAAATAACTATGATAAACATATTTGAGGCTATCTTCAACACGCAAGAACAAGTGGGCAATGGAAGCAGAGAAATGGGAACTTAAATAAATAAAAAAAGTCTTATAGCAGAAATGAATAAGGCCTTTCATGTTTCATACATTTATCAGTGGATTGGACATGACCATGAAAAGAAACTGTGAAGTGGATGACAGGCCAATAGAAACTTCCACAACTGCAATACAAAATGAGAGAAAGAAAGATAGGGAATATAATGAAAATTAACAGAAAATCCAAGACTTGTGGGGAAATACCAAAGTTGAAAATGCCTGTTATTGGAATACCAGATGTAAAATAGAGAATGTAGAAGAATTATTTAAAGTAATAATAGTTCAGAACTTTCCAAACTAAATAAAGACAACAAAACCCAATTCCTGGAAAATCAGAGAACAACAAACAGAAGAATTATAGAAACAAACAAACAAATAAACCACATTAAATTAAATCCAAAGTAAAAAAATAAATAAATAAAATCCAAAGTAAGCAAAAGAAAAGAAATAGCAAGAACTAGAACGCAAAGTAGTGAAATTGAAAATGGGAAATAAATAGAAAAAAAAAATGAAACCAAAAGCTGATTATTTGAAAGATTAATAAAATCAGCACCCTTTAGTCAAGCTAACTAAGAAAGAGGATAGAAATTACTGATATTAAGAACTAAAGAGGCTGTATTGTTACAGATCTCATAAACATTAAAATATTATGAACAAGTCTATGACTACAAATTAGATAGCCTAAATAAAATGGACCAATCCTTGAAAGACACATTCTTACCAAAACTCACACAAGAAGTAAACAATATGAATAAGTATTTATCTATTAAATAAATTTAATCAATAATTAATAGCCTCCCCAAACTGAAAGCACTAGGCCCATATGGGTTCACTGGTGATTTCTACCCAAGCATTCAAGGAAGAAATTTACATCAGCTCTCTACAAAATTGTAGAGCCATTCAATAAGACAGTTTGCCAGTTTGTTACAAAACTAACATATTCTTTTTTTTTTTTTTAATTAGCAAGGCTTTTCTTTCTTTTTTTTTTTAATTTTTATTTTTTATAAACATATATTTTTATCCCCAGGGGTACAGGTCTGTGAATCACCAGGTTTACACACTTGACAGCACTCACCAAAGCACATACCCTCGCCAATGTCCATAATCCCATCCCCTTTTCCCAACCTCCCTCCCCCCAGCAACCCTCAGTTTGTTTTGTGAGATTAAGAGTCACTTATGGTTTGTCTCCCTCCCAATCCCATCTTGTTTCATTGATTCTTCTTCTACCCACTTAAGCCCCCCTGTTGCATCACCACTTCCTCATATCAGGGAGATCATATGATAGTTCTCTTTCTCTGCTTGACTTATTTCGCTAAGCATGATACGCTCTAGTTCCATCCATGTTGTCGCAAATGGCAAGATTTCATTTCTTTTGATGGCTGCATAGTATTCCATTGTGTATATATACCACATCTTCGTGATCCATTCATCTGTTGATGGACATCTAGGTTCTTTCCATAGTTTGGCTATTGTGGACATTGCTGCTATAAACATTCGGGTGCACGTGCCCCTTTGGATCACTACGTTTGTATCTTTAGGGTAAATACCCAATAGTGCTATTGCTGGGTCATAGGGCAGTTCTATTTTCAACATTTTGAGGAACCTCCATGCTGTTTTCCAGAGAGGTTGCACCAGCTTGCATTCCCACCAACAGTGGAGGAGGGTTCCCCTTTCTCCGCATCCTCGCCAGCATCTGTCATTTCCTGACTTGTTGATTTTAGCCATTCTGACTGGTGTGAGGTGATACCTCATTGTGGTTTTGATTTGTATTTCCCTGATGCCGAGTGATATGGAGCACTTTTTTATGTGTCTGTTGGCCATCTGGATGTCTTCTTTGCAGAAATGTCTGTTCATGTCTTCTGCCCATTTCTTGATTGGATTATTTGTTCTTTGAGTGTTGAGTTTGCTAAGTTCTTTATAGATTCTGGACACTAGTCCTTTATCTGATATGTCCTTTGCAAATATCTTCTCCCATTCTGTCAGTTGTCTTTTGATTTTATTAACTGTTTCCTTTGCTGTGCAAAAGCTTTTGATCTTGATGAAATCCCAATAGTTCATTTTTGCCCTTGCTTCCCTTGCCTTTGGTGATGTTCCTAGAAAGATGTTGCTGCGGCTGAGGTCGAAGAGGTTGCTGCCTGTGTTCTCCTCAAGGATTTTGATGGATTCCTTTCGCACATTGAGGTCCTTCATCCATTTTGAGTCTATTTTCGTGTGTGGTGTAAGGAAATGGTCCAATTTCATTTTTCGGCATGTGGCTGTCCAATTTTCCCAACACCATTTATTGAAGAGGCTGTCTTTTTCCCATTGGACATTCTTTCCTGCTTTGTCGAAGATGAGTTGACCATAGAGTTGAGGGTCTATTTCTGGGCTCTCTATTCTGTTCCATTGATCTATGTGTCTGTTTTTGTGCCAGTACCATGCTGTCTTGATGATGACAGCTTTGTAATAGAGCTTGAAGTCCGGAATTGTGATGCCACCAATGTTGGCTTTCTTTTTCAATATCCCTTTGGCTATTCGAGGTCTTTTCTGGTTCCATATACATTTTAGAATTATTTGTTCCATTTCTTTGAAAAAGATGGATGGTACTTTGATAGGAATTGCATTAAATGTGTAGATTGCTTTAGGTAGCATAGACATTTTCACAATATTTATTCTTCCAATCCAGGAGCATGGAACATTTTTCCATTTCTTTGTGTCTTCCTCAATTTCTTTCATGAGTACTTTATAGTTTTCTGAGTATAGATTCTGTGTCTCTTTGGTTAGGTTTATTCCTAGGTATCTTATGGTTTTGGGTGCAATTGTAAATGGGATTGACTCCTTAATTTCTCTTTCTTCTGTTTTGCTGTTGGTGTAGAGAAATGCAACTGATTTCTGTGCATTGATTTTATATCCTGACACTTTACTGAATTCCTGTACAAGTTCTAGCAGCAAAACTAACATATTCTTATCATAAGATCCAACAATTGGTCTTCTTGGTATTTAGCTAAAGGAATTGCTAACATAAGCCCACACAAAAATCTGGATATGGATGTTTATGGGACCTTTATTCATAATTGCCAGAACTGAGAAGCAAACAATATGTCTTTCAGTAGATGAATGGATAAACCAACTATTTTCCTTGTTGTGAAAACATATTTTTCATAACATTATTGATGTTATATATTGGGTTTATGACTATTATTTTTAAATGAATTAAATGAATATCTTTAAATTTTGCATTTTGATTTCTAATGTGGTAAATATCAACAGATAGATATAACTCACATGAATGAAATACCTTTGGGATTCTGAATAATTTTTAAGAGCTTAAAGAGCTCCTGAGACTAAACAGTTTAAAGACCCTGCTCTAGACAGTGGCAGGAACACTAGTAAAAAGTGCTACAGTCCCTGCCTAACAGCATGGAGCAGAGATTCACTTACTGCTATGAGAAATCACTTGCGTAAGTTTTACCTTTATGTTTTTAAATTTTAATTCCAACATAGTTAACATACAGTGTTATATTGGTTTCAGGTATATAATATGGTGATCAATAATTCTATGCATTATTTAGTGTTCATCTTGATAAGGGTATGCTTAATCTCCTTCACAGATTTCACCTATCCCCCACCTGCTTCCCCTCTGGTAACCATCAGTTTGGTCCCTATAGTTACAAATCTGATTTTTGGTTTGCTTCTTTTTTCTTTTGTTTGTTTTGTTTTGTTTCTTAAATTCCATATGTGAATGAAATCATATGGTATTCGTTTTTCTCTGACTGACTTATTTCACTTAGCATAATACTCTCTAGATCCAGCCATGTTGTTGCAAATGACAAGATACATTCCTTTTTATGGCTGAGTGATACTCCATATATATATATATATATATATATATATATATATATATATATACATATATGTATATATAAATAGCAGGGTGCATATGTCTTTTTGAATTAGTGTTTTCATATTTTGAGGTAAGTTTTGCCTTTAAATGGCTCTACAAACATAGCAGAGGAGTAATGTTTTTTAAATTTTCTTCTCCTTTCTACCTTTTACTATATTTAACAAAGTTCAGCATCTGCCCTAGAGCTGAATGTGGAAGATATTTGCATTACAAAGGCTTATCAATTAAATTACTTTTTTATCAGTTTGTCATAAATGAATCATTTTCTCAGAAAACAGCCATTAGTTTATATTTAAGTCCCATATTTTGACAAATACCCAAAAGTACAATATTCAAGAAATACTTTTTTTGATGCAGAATTTTTTTTTTTTTTTGTCAGAGTTGCTGTCTTGAATGGGCATCATGTGGATGGGAACATAGCAGAATGGTTCTGAAATCACTTTTATGTTATGAATTTTGTCCGTACTTGAAGAATAAGAAGAAAAAGGCTGCCCTGTTTATCCTTAGAGACAAATATTGCAACACATTTTTTGCTTTATAAATACATAAGTAAATGTTACTGCAAAACATCTTAGCATCTTAAACCATGCACAGTAATCATTTTGATTTTACATATTTGAATATGAAACCTCCAGAGAATGTATCTTATTTTGAAATTTCCCTAGAGTACTTACAAAATAAAATTAATGTCATACCACATGTAAACCTGAATGACTTCCAAAAATAAATCAGACATTATGAAGCCACATTCTATGAAATCCCACTCCATGAATGAAATCTCTATGAGCTTTTCTTCTGAGCCTTATACTATGCTAATCTGTAGCAGCAGGAAGGTAATTAACATATTTGCTGTTAAGGTATTTGTAGACTAATGGATCTAATAGAAGCTGTATAAGAACTTACAATCAAAATTAGATGTTTCTTGATAAAGTAAGCTTCTCTTCTCCACTTCCCACCTTAACCCTCACTGGATTTTGGAAGTATCAACTAGTTTTAGAAAACAACCAACCAAACAATGATCATGCCTTGGCACACTGGCAGTAATGTGGGTCATATAGCCTCTTAATTTGAACCTGTAGAAATGCCCTTTATTTAAAGTGTTAGGGCACAGAACTATAAAATTACTCAAGTACAAATAGAGAAACAAGCACCTAGATGTGACCTGCAAATGAGAAACGGAGTTGTTGAGACATCTCTTGTTATTTGGCTTCTCAGGAACTGAACCCCTATCAGGGACAGATAAATTCTAGTCCTACCACTGTGAGGGCCAAACATTCAAATGCTATAGTCACTTTTACCCCCTGTCTTCAGCCAACTCAAGATACCTGGACTTTGACTTGGCCCATCAGTCATATAACTTTCGGGCTATCATTCTTGGCTACTGGTGCAGTGATGCAGGAAGAGAAGCATCACAAGGTCAAGTGAGTTGCCAGCAACTTCTGATTTTCAGGGATCAGAGTAGTTATCAAGCCCAGACTCCTATTTAGTGGTAGCACAGGTGCTGACATCCAGAGCTCATCCAGCTCCAGAGCGGGGCTGTCATGCTTTCTTCAATCCATCTGCCTAGACTCCTGTTTTTCTGGAGTCTTCTATTTTCCTTCCAATTCTGTAAGCTAGACAATATGTATTTATTAGTTTCTTTCAGTACAAAATCAGTCCAAATTGCTTTTGTATTTGAAACCTGGGAACTTGCTTTCTGTAAATAAATAGATGACATCAGGATTTTGAAATTGCTTTCTAAGATGTCTGTTTCTTTTATCAATCCAGTCTAGAAACTTGTATCTGTATTATGTTAATGGTGAATCATGTTTTCTTATGCTGTAATTGAAGTATGTGTGTGTGTGTGTGTGTGTACAAACACATAACACAGACATATACATAGTCTCCATAATTTATTATATAAGTTCGGTCTACAAATACATCTTTCCTCACTCCTGTTTTTATATTTCTCATGGTGTAAATTAAAAAAAATCATATGACAATTACTGAGCAACTGCTATGAGTAAGGTATTATACTGTTAATTTCAGATATATACAATTCTATAAGGTATGTGTCCTGACTTCAAGGGGCTTTTATGCAGTGGTGAGATAATTGTACAACAGGATAATATAACACTAGACCTGTCACAAGGCAGATTACTGTTGCAAATACTTTTTCTACTTATTCTATGATAGTTTAGAAAAACATTAAGATATTTTATGATCATATCATCAAGCTATAATCACTAAGTATTATAGAAAACACAGCTATACACACAAATACAGTAAAGATAGCATTAAAAGTTAGAGAAGTACTGTTTGGCAAAATTACAAATTCCTTGTGCTTTCCCTCCTTACTTCTGAATGTAAAACTTTGGCATTTATTTGAGATAAAATTTCGTGGAATAAGTTATTTCCTGCATGCCTCAATACTTCACAAAATTCTTACCTAACTACAGTTTTGTCATGTGCAGCTACTCTAATACTAATATATCTGCCAGGGAAAATTTCAGGTAAAAAGTCAATGAGACTTTATATCAAATGACCTTGGATAGATACATCTTTACTTTAACACAGTCCCTTATCTGAGGTAAATGTGTATGAAATGAAATGAAATGAAATACAAATAAAATAAAATAAAATAAAATAAAATAAAATAAAATAAAAAGATAAAATAAAATAAAACCATACAGTAAGGGTGCCTGGATGGTGCAGTGTGTTAAGAATTCAACTCTTGGTTTGGCTTAAGTCATGATTTCAGGGTTGTGAGATTTCAGCGTTGTGAACTGGACTCTGTGCTCAGTACAGAGTCTGCTTGAGATTCTCCTTCTCTGCCCCTTCCCTCACTCACACTTTCTTTCTCTCAAATAAATAAATAAAATCTTCAAAGAAGTTTTTAAAAAATGCATAAAATAGAATCATACATTATACATGGCTGCTTAGGAATCATAATTAAAAATTTTAATGTTAGTATTAAAAAAGCAAATATACTCACTATACTGTTCTACAATAGTATACATATACTTTATGTATAATCTTAATACTGTAAATGAGTTATAAATAGGGTTTTGAACTCTTAGGATTAAGCTATCACTATCATTCAAACTGAACAGATATATAGATGCTATAAATAGTAGATTACTATAGACAACTGTAGATAACTATAGATAATATAGTTAATATAGATAATATAGATTAATATAGATACTATAGATAACTATAAATTACTATAGATAACTGTTCCAATAGATTACTGTAATCATAGATTATTAAAATAAAGAACCACAATGTTTAACTAAAAGAAATATATCCCTTGATATGGAGAGAAAAAAATCCATAATTTACATATTAAAGCAACATTTTGAATTTCCTTAAGTTTTTACTAACTTTTTTGATAAAAATATCAAACTTATATTTTATTAGAATATTCATGCACATTTATTTGAAGGGAACTAATATGATCATTTACTGTGAGAAAATGTACTTTTTTATAGTCAGGATATGTGAATGATTTGGCCATTGTTTTAGGAATAAATTATAATAATAAAATGTCATAGTTATTCAAGTAGAATAAGCCTAGAGAATAAGCCTAAAGCACTGAAAATAACTGAAGAAATGTCTTGCAGATATGAAAAAATATGTTGTACCTAGTTAATAGAATTTTTTATTTCAAGACAATATTTTGCTTTTTTCCATCTCACAAATATTTCTTTCTCCCAGAGTTACATTAATTTTATACACAATTTACTTTAGAAAGTAAAGGTAATAAAAAAGTTTCACTTGTGAAGGTCAGTTTTATTATATTAATATAGTTGAGATAGTTTGTTAAGTATATAAAATACAGAACTCAGTTCATGGACAATGATAAAGAAGAAGCGCTTAATCCACATGATTAAAATTATTCTTCTTTGTAACTAACTACTAGAAAGACACCAGAGAGTATTTTATTAATAATCCAATAGTCTTAAAGGTAATAGACAACATGAATGCTTAGTTGTTTAAGCATTCAACTTGATTTCAGCTCAAGGTGATGAATATTTTAAGTTTTGTCATTAATCTATTCTAGTACAAAGGTAACTATTTTGACAGGTTAAATCCCAAAAATCTTATTCTAGGATATTAACAAAAAGATTCTAGGCTTACAGAGGTTTGGCTACGTGATTCCTAAAAATACCATGCTTATATAAAAAATATACTAATTAAAGATTTAGGATTGAGTAGAGTGGATAAAAAACAAGGCTAATAACAATTAGATTTATTAGTTTCTCTAATTATCCATTTTGCCTACTAGACTGAACCAACTAACTTCAATCTGTTATAAAGCCTGAGTGGCTCAGGCTCATGACCTGCCTTCAGCTTAGGTCATGATCCTGGAGTCCTGGGATCAAGTCCTGCATCAGGCTCCCTGCTTAGTGGGAATCTGTTTCTCCCTCTAATCCTCCCCCTTCTCATGCTCTCTCTCATTCTCTCTCTCTCTCTCAAATTAAAAAAAAAATCTTAAAAAGATGATGTCCATAAAACATCAAGAAGAGGATTATTCTATATCAGGCAGTTTAAGTTGAAAATATCTTTGGAAAGGAGAGGAAAGAAAGTCCCTCACATTAAAGACATTATCATAAATTTCATATTCTGTGACTCCTTTATTTCTTTTTTTATGTATTTTCTTATTAGTTTTTTTTAGATAACAGATTTTTTAATAACTTTGCTTTTGTGTTTTACCTTTTCTTTTTTTTTTTTTAAGATTTTATTTATTTGTCAGAGACACCAAGTGAGCACAAGCAGGGGGAGCAGCAGGTGAGCAGGGAATCCAAAGCCAACTCTGATCCCAGGACCTTGGGATCATGCCCTGAGCTGAAGGTGAATGGTTAACAGACTGAGCCACCCAGGGTCTCTTATGTTGTTTTATAGCTACTCTTTTTCAACCTTGGAAAATATTTGACAGACAGATTTAAAAAACACTGACTTGATCTCTACACAGGAGAAGTATTTTTTCAACATTTCTTGAATAATTTTTTTGATTAGACATCAAATATATCTAATAGACATTGTGTCTGCCCTATTTACAGTTGATTTCCGGAACTTGCAAGCAATTCAACAGCAGTGGAAACAACAACAACCATTTCAACTTGTGTGAGGGTTGGGGAATATTTTCATTGAACTTTTGATAATCTTGAGGTTGTTTAGGCAAGTTATCACTGCCAATTACTCTTTGGCAAAATATCTTTTCTCCTGAAACTTTTTTTTTCTTAAATGGGAACCCAGTTTATGTGTACAATTTCATGCACTGATGCTTAAGTCAAAAATTTGGTGAGTTTTTTTTTCTTTAAAGATAATAAGTGGATGTCAGTAGATTGTGATTGCATTTGTCTTAGTTCAGGGATTTCAAGTATGCTATTCTGTGGCTTTTCAAGCCAAGCCATATATAGAGATAATGATATGATGTATGTTACATGGTGAACCATCTACTTTCTCACTGCAAGAAGAAATCGAGTCATGGCATATACATGGGTATTAAGGTAAACATGGGTAAATACTTGACTAAAAAGGGAAGAATCAAATAGTAGTTATTAGAGAGTTAAATGAACAGTTTATAGAACTTAATTCAGATGTTGAGTATAGAACAAGTCAAACTGGTATCTTACATTCGTATCTTACTCAAGTTTGGAAGCTAAGAAAATATGTGGCAAGATCTAACAAGATATACATCACTCCTTCACAGATAAATTGTAACTTTTTTTTTCAAAAATATATGTATATATTTATATAAAAATAAATAACATACATATATATATATAACTATGTTAAAGTCTTTGATTTATATCAACCCATACATTTCAGCACATTGAAATCATATCATATAAATATGTAACATGCCTGTTTGTTACAATATGGCTGAGAAAAAAGAGTATAAGATAGAGGTAGAGGTAGAAGTAAGCATAGAGACTGGAGGAGACAGAGAATAGAGACAGAGAGAGAAAAAAAAGAGAGAGACAATTTTTAGTCCCAGTGAAAACTTGGTTCCTCTTATTTCAGCGGGGAAGCTATAATAAAATGCATATTCTTTGCAGAATCTGAGGTCCCAGGTTTTGGAAATTAAAGGATTATTTGTGGGATTATTAAGAGTAGTTTTGACTATGTTGTGATTTTTCTTCTGGCAGTATGACTTTAGAATCTAATCCATGATTAAGAGGAAAATCCACTGTATACAAAGTATAAGAAAGAGAGAGTCAAAAATAATTTTTTTAATAGCTAAGTGAGAAAAATGTCATATGACTAATCACCTATTATATTGCCCATGGTAGACAAAAGTCTATCTAAATTAAAGTAAAAATTCAGAAATCCAGTAGAGAGTTTTCTTGCTTATATTTGAATTTAAGTCCCATTCCTTCAGCAATGACCATTTTTAATTGACAAGTATTTTTCTCAAGGATCAGAGTATTCCTTCTTAAGTTCAAAGGCTCTAAGGTTCAGAAAGCCTTTACCAAAGTAGCAAGAGATTCAACTCTAAATGTGATTAGGAATGATCCTTAAATGTCGACTTGACTGAATATAATCAGCTTATACCACTGAAAAATGTGTGTTCCCTCTGTCATCCATCTCCTATTTGACAAGGTCAATAACACCAAAGCTGCAGAATCAAGATAGCTTCTTCCCGCAGCCCCCACTCCCTGCCCCAAACTACATACCAGGCCATTAGGGGAAGAAAAGGGCAATTATTAGATTGGTTTGGGAAAAAAAAAAAAAAAGTCAGTCCCATTGTGAATTACATTTAAGAACCTCGCAAACACTCAAAACTTAAACCAGAATACATAAGAAACAAAAATAACATCAAATATGAAACAATATATATCTGTGTAAGCATATATATTGAGGCCTCTTTATAGCCCATGACAGATAGCTTTGTATAGTTTGTAATAATTTAATATAGTTCGAACTTTTAACTCTTTAGTTATTGGATTTCTTAACACGTTTACTTTTCTATCATGTGTGCCAGCTTTTGCCTGGTTTTGTAGGGTTCTCCTACGATTATAGCAGATAAAGTAACCAGGAGAGGGTCACAGTAACATGTTAGAAAACAGACTGCTTGTATAAAATATGGCCAAATTTAATTGAAACAAATGTCCTACTTTACTTTTCTACTGTTTACTTATTAGAATTTTGATGCATGGCTATAACCACAAAATACCAACCTGGTTTTATGTAAAGCATGTGATTATTTACATATGGACATCAATCTCAAGTGTATGCACTGTAACTTAAAAATAGGCTTATATACTTCCAATCCAGAAGCAAAGCAATTGTGAACACTTAATTATTTTTTCATTTCTGCATTATACTGGAGACTGCAAAAATAATGTAGATCAGGAATCAGCAGAGAGAGAAGAGTGTTTTAGGGCAGCAGGCTGATGACCGAGTGCCAATTCCCATACAAAAAATAAATTGCATGCTAAGTTTCAAAAAGTGTTGGGGAGGAAGAGGAAAGGAAAGATGAAACTAGAACCTCTTTTAGGGCAAAGACAGGTAAATAGAAAGGAATGTTATCTTCATAGAGACATCAGCCAACATGATGTATATATTGATATTAAACCAAAGCCCTCACTGAATCATTTCCAGTGGTTCAGTGACTGCTGATGTTCTTGTCTAAATGGTAAGTGCATAATAGAGTATAAGCATGGTTATCAATTAGGTTCAATTTAAAGTAAGTAATTTAAAAAGTGATATATAAATGTTTGAGCAGATGATAAGTTAGAATTCTATGGGGCACCTGAGTGGCTCAGTGGTTAAAGCCTCTGCCTTCAGCTCAGGTCATGATCTCAGGGTCCTGGGATCGAGCCCTGCATAGGGCTCTCTGCTCCACAGGGAGCCTGCTTCCCCCTCTCTCTCTGCCTGCCTGCCTCGCTGCCTACTTGTGATCTCTGTCTGTGAAATAAATAAAATATTTTTTTAAAAAGTTAGAATTCTAAAACCTAGTGAAATCATCTTTGCATGAATCTCATTATCCTTGGGTATTATACCCATTCTCTTAATTCTGGACCTTTGAACATATTTCTGCATAGGATAATCTCTCTCCTCTGTTATCCCTCTGATGAATTCATCCTTTAGCTACTGCCTTCATTACCACTCTGTCAAGCCGTACTTCAAGGTTCCTTGTATTTGGTAAGGTCTCTCTGCTATACCAAGTCTCCACTGTCACTTCTACTCCTACCTTAAAATGTCTACAATAACGTTACTAGATCTCTCCTATTAAACATTCCAGTGTCTACATATTGATGTCTTTAAAAGTCTTAGGGGATTTTTTGAATAATGAGGATATATCTTGATAGAAATTTACATATCCTTCAGGAATTTCTTTGACTAAGAGAGGGGAATGCTTCACAGGTTTTGTTTGTTTCCCTAAACAACAATTTTGCCATGAATTTCCCAAAATCCTCCAAGGAGTTAGTTCCTCTAGTCACCATGACAACTCATATAACAAAAGGAGCTGAAGAAGAGGACTGTGATCTCATTTGATCCAGAAGTTTTTTCACATCTTTTGCTCTTTCAAATTATAAAACAACACCAGTAAGATCAGTGCTGTGCTTTGAAGGTACCACATTAACTACATTTTATACAACAGTGAAGCTGATGAATCTGAAACATATACAGGATCATAAAAAATTATAGGGCCATGTATTAAAAATTATGAAAATAGTAAAAAAAATCTGTTATGCAAATATATGTACAGACTATATTCCATACCACGTAACAGGCGAGAGCAAATTCATATTTTTGTCACCCTAACGATACACTGCAATTCTGTATTAAAATTAAGCCTTTATGATTATTTATAATTTTAATAGTAACATTTAAAAATTTCCATAGATGTGGGCAAAGAGAGATGCCTGTCTTTACTACATGCCTTAAAAGAACCAGCCTTCCATAAACACTGAAGACTTCCTTATTTTTTGTCCTTGTAAAAAATTGTTTTCTATTTTTTGGCAATTTCTAATTACACGTTAAATATGGGAGAGAGATGTGTGAGCTAAACAGATTCTGTTGAAAAGATGTGGGTCTGAGAGTGCACCAGCGTGTGAACGTGTGTGTGTTTGGCAGGGATCTTGAGATAGCTGGGTTTCCTTTCTTTTCTCTGCTCAAGTGGTCTGAATTTGAAAGACCTTCTTAACTATCTGGAAATCCAGAGCATGTAAGGTTATTCACTAGTACAGAAAGCAGGCTACTCAGCTCTCTGCGGATTATGAGCGGGTCAGTCCCCCTCCTGGATGTAGTTTGGCTTTACCCACTCTAGTAGACCCAGCTGAACTCATGCTACACCTTAGATTTGCAAATTCAGGACCGTTCTGGGGAAAATGTGCCCTGGGTCTTTGGCTTATACAGGTGAGATATATGTGGGTATTTGGGGGTAGAGTCCATAGTTGGGGAAAGCAGTAGGGCAATAGTTTAAAACTTTTAAATATTTATACCTATAATACATGGGACTTCATGTATAGTACATGTGTATATTGTGTATGTAATGTAGTTGTATACATAAAAATGAAAATATAAAAATATAAATGAGGAAAGTGCCATATATAAATAAGTCAGAAATGAGGAGTAAAAATTGATATGCATAATGAGCTTGGATTAATATTGGAAAACTCTCACAATGGGATTGCTGAATAAGGGTATAATGGACAGGGGTGCCTGGGTGGCTCAGTCGTAGAGCATCTGCCTTTGGCTCAGGTCATGATGCCAGGGTCCTGGGACCCAGCCCCACATTGGGCTCCCTGCTCTACAGGAAGCCTGCTTCTCCCTCACCTGCTACCCCCTGCTTCTGTTCCCTTTCTTGCTGAGACTCTCTTCATCAAATAAATAAAATAAAAAAGGGGGGGGGGGCATAATGCACAGATGGATAGATAGATGGCTAAGTTATGAATAATTCACTTTTCTTCTTTATGTTTACCTATAATTTTCTGTAATTTAGGCACTAGAAAAATGTTTAAAATTTAATTATAAAATCCTTTTAAATATGTAAAAATGTCTACTTATCTGATTATAAAACCTAGAATAAAATACTTGCTGGCATATAATTAGAAACTTGAAAACACATCACTCTTACAATACTGAAGGTAAGCAAAGATTCCAGCAATTGTAATGATACAGTGTGATTTCCAAATTATTTTGCCTCCTTTCTCTATTTACTTAGCCAAATCAGGTTGGGGTTATTACAGAAAATGTCATTTAACATTTGGAATTCATTTCAATACTTGCTAAAAATTAAGGATATTGACTAAATTACATTGCTTATTTTATGGCAAGTATTAATGGTTTCTGAATCTTTAAAACAATTCAATAAAGTCAAGCAGAAAGTATACATGTTAACAATAGCCATCTTGAGGACCTTATGGAATAATGAGGAAATAAAAGCTTGAATTTCTTATTTAGCATTAAATATTTAAAGAGCACCAAGTTTTGGCTCCATCTTTAGAAAGATGGCATGTATTGTCTGTGATGTAGCTTCAATTTAAGAAAATAAAATAAAATGTGAACCAATTCTCAATATAAAAACATCAGTAAAGATTACACAGTAATACTACAGTATTATTCTATTGAGGTTTTTAATTTTAAGTTAATATAAGTCATCCTGGTGCCCTCAGATACAGGACTGAACTTGAGCTCAGATGGAAAAGTAATAGGTATAGAATTATGAAAATGAATAAACTCTGACAGCATTATGAAAATGAATAAACTCTGACAGCTTTGCATTCAAGTGTTCACTTGGTGGACATTTTTTGGTAAAAACTGCATTTGCTCTCTGACTCATCATATTCACGAATATAAGGCATTTCTGAGAGAATGACTGGGTTGAACAAAAGTATTAGCTTGGCTAATTCAGTTTTACAACTTCTTTCCTCCAAGTAAGGATTTAAAACAAATAGGCTCCCGCTGACTTGGCAAAGGGTAACATTAACTTCAAATTTTTCTGGAATCATTCTTTATCTGTCTATCTGACTGCTTCCAGCTTTCCACAAAAGAGAGATGTAATGAATATCTTTACTACACATGAGAAATATTTAATTTTAAAGGCTCTTAGAGTGTTATTTCAGTGCTGGGATTTCCATAGCTGTCACAGAGTCTATCTAATCTGGAACTGTATTTTTATCTATCACTATGAAGAACTGAGAAGTTTGATTTAAAAAAATTATTACATACTTTCCAAGAAAGTTACATTCTTATTTTTGCATTTCTGTCCATATTCTCTGAGGAACTCCTGCAATGTCACACTTCATTATTTTGGTGAAATTACCTATTAAGCACCTAAGATGAACACGGTACTATGACAAATATTTGAGAAATACAATTAATTATAATTTAGTTCCATCATCTAAGAGTTATGATCTAAGGAAGGATGCTGCAACAGAAAGAGTTAAATTGTTATCTACAAATGCTTGTGAAGTGAACTGAGGGAGGAAAACAGAAATAATGTCTTCAGAATTTGAAATTAAATGAATATAAATGTTCATAAAATATATATATAGCCCTAGATAACGAAAGGTAGAGCAAGAAAAGAACATTTGAAAATAAACGATGCTCACTCAAATCCCAGTTATGTTTTGTAACTCTGGTCTGTTGTCTCAATGTTATAGGCAACAAGTTTTGTGAGCCAAAAATGTTGATAAATGCCAGATACACATTTAAGTGTGCACGAGACACATAGTTGCCAAGTGTTAAATGTGCAATAGAGGTAAGGAAATTATCTGGAGAAAATCTTAAAACGACAGTAAAATTAAAAACAAAATTTTTGCTTGTCTACTATCCCTACATATGGCAATTCTATGCAATGCCATCAATAAACTATCACTCCTAGCCAGGGAAGACTTCTCTCATTGTCTCTTTCCTCATTTATACCATTTTAGTGGTCACTGAACAAATATTAGATGAATAAAATGACCAATATTTTCCTATAAAAACTAAGAATTTAAAAACCTTAAATAAATAATGCCATTCTTTAAAGTGAGTGTTCTTTGTTTCATTCTTCCCCTCCCCACCTTTTTTTAAAGATTTCATCCATTTGTTTGAGACAGAGACAACAAGAGAGAGCACACATGTACACGAGGGGGGTTGGGGGGCCATTGGAGGAGTGAGGGAGAGGGAGAAGCAGACTCCCCACTGAGCAGGGAACCCGACATGGGGCTCGATCCCAGGAACCTAAGATTATGACCTGAGTTGAAGGCAGATGTTTAACCAACTGAGCCATAAAAGACACACTTTTATTTTATTTATTAAGTTATAGTGAGAAACTGGAATGATGATCAACAACTATGATGATCAGTTGTTAATAAAGTAAAAACCCTAATGAAACTTACTCAGGTAAAAACATGGAACATTACCACCCCACCCTGTAGATGCCCCTCTATATCAAAAACATTTCTTTTTCTGAATGTTAATGACCATTTTAATTTTCAATTATATATGTTTTCCCCACACTTTGACTTCTGTTAAATTGGAATTATACACTCTGTATTTTCTTTTTAACCTCATTTTTTATGTGGGTTTTTTTTTTTGGCTCAATATATTATACAGAGATCCAATCATTTATGTTTCTATATAGCTGTAGTTCATATGCTCTCTTTATTGCTGTATAGCAATTTACAATATTGCTGTATTTATATGCTGTATAAATACAATGTTAATAGATATTTGATTTTTTTTTCAAATTTAAGGCTATAATGGATTATGCAGCTATAAACACATGCTCTCATTTGTTGGTTAAATATAACCTGGAGATGAAAATATTTGGACCCCAGACTCATGTTGAAGTTTAGAAAATTATACTAGACAGTTTTTCCAAATAGTTGTATCAATTTATATTCCCAATAGTACCTAGATAGTTCTTATTGTTCCACATTCTCACCAACAAATGGTATTGTCAGTGGTATGAAGTAAATACTATTGTAGCTTTAATTTGGCTTTTCCTAAAACTAATGTGATTGAGATATTTCATATGTCTATTGGATACTTAACAGTCTCTTTTATAAAATTTCTATTCAAATATTTTCATTATTTTTCTACCTCTTAATTAGTGATATGTAAGTGTTTTTTCTTTAAGATTTTATTTATTTATTTATTTGATAGTCAGAGATCACAAGTAGGCAGAGAGGTAGGCAGAGAAAGAGGAAGAGATGCAGGCTTCCCCATGAGTGGAGCTCATGACCTGAGCTGAAGGCAGAAGCTTTTACCCACTAAGCCACCCAGGCGCCCCATGCATAAACCACTGTAAGGCTCTGTGGAGTGAAAATATTTTCTTTTACTCTAAGTCATACTTTTTTTACTCTCTTAATAATGGTGAATATTGAAATAAGTATATTGTGTCAGTCTCTTCTTTAAAATAAGTGTATTTTTTACTTTTGCTTAATAAACTTTAATTCTAATTAAAAAATTATCATTTATGCTGTAGTAATCAAAACACTATAGTATTGGCAAAGAAACACACATAGATCAATGGAACAAAACAGAGCCCAGAAATAAACCCACAATGATATGGTCAATTAATCTTTGATAAAATACACAGGAATAAGCACGGGAAAAATCTCTTCAACAAATGATGCTGGGAAACTGCACAAAAACATGCAAAGGAATGAAACTGGATGCCTTTCTTATACCATACACAAAAATAAACTCAAAATGGATTAAAGACCTAAATGTGAAACCTGAAACCATAAAAATCTTCGAAGCAAGCACAGGCAGTAATTTTTCTGACATTGACCATAGTAACATTTTTCTAGATCTGCCTCCAAGGAAGAAAAACAAAAGCAAAAATAAACTATTGAGACTGCATCAAAATAAAAAGCTTCTGCACGGCAAGGCAAATAATCAATAAAACTAAAAGACAATTTAGTGAATAGAAGAAGATATTTTTAGATGATATATCTGATGAGGAGTTAATATTCAAAATATATAAAGGACTTAGAGAACTCAACCCCTAAAACACAAACAATCCAATTAAAAAATGTCCAGAGGATCTGAATAGCCATTTTGAGAAAGAAGATCTGCCAATGACCAAGAGACACATGAAAAGATGCTCAAAATCACTAATCATCAGGAAAATGTAAGTTTAAACCACAATGAGATAACACCTCACACCAATTAGAATGGCTAACATCAAAATGACAAGAAATAAGAAGTGCTGGAAGGATGTGGAGAAGAAGAACCCCTTGTGCACTGTTGGGGGAATACAAACTAATGCAGCCACTGTGGAAAATAGTATGGAGGTTCCTCTAAAAATTAAAAATAGAAATACCATATGATCCAATAATTCCACTAATGGATATGTGCCTAAAGAAATATACATATGTCAAAAAGATATATGTACCCCTATGCTTATTGCAGCATTATTTAGAATAGCCAAATTATGGAAGCAGCCCAAGTGTCCATCAATGGATGAATGGATAACGAAGAGGTATAATACTCAGCCATCAGAAAGAATGAAATCTGGCCATTTGTAACAATATGGATGGAGCTAGAGAGTATAATGCTAAATGAAATAAGTCAGTCTGAGAAAGACAAACCGCACGTAATTTCATTCATATGTGAAATTTAAGGTACAAGACACAGAGAGAAAGAGACAAACCAAATAGTTACCTGAAGGAGATGGGTGGGGGGATGGGTGAAATAGGTAAAGGAAATTGAGAGTACACTTAATCGTGATGAGCACAGAGTAATGTACAGAACTGTTGAATTACTATGTTGTATACCTGAAACTAATAACACTGTGTGTTACCTATGCTGGAGTTAAAATTTAAAAAATAGTTATTTATGCTATTTTCTAGAAGTTGTACTATCTTGCCTCTCACATTTAGATATACTTCCCTCTAGAACTGATTTTTTGTATACACATATTGAGAAAGAATTCAAGTTTATATGTTTATTTAAATTTTTTTTAAAGATTTTATTTATTTGACAGAGACACAGCAAGAGAGGGAACACAAGCACAGGGAGTGGGAGAGGGAGAAGCAGGCTTCCCCTGCAGCAGAGAGGTGGATGCAGGGCTTGAGCCCAGGACCCTGGGATCATGACCTGAGCCGAAGGCAGGTGCATAAGGACTGAGCCACTCAGGTGCCCCCATATGTGTTTATTTTTATGTAAAACTAATGCAGATCCATTTCTTTGAAAAGACTGCTCTTTCTGTAATGTTATATAGTGACGTTTTTGTCATAACCTATTTTTATATATGAGAGTCTATAACTGCACTCTCTGTTCTTTTTAATTTGATTACTTATCCCAGGAAGAAACATACAGTCTTGATTACTATCACTCTAAGCTAATCCTCTTTATGTAATAGAGTAACAAACACATGTTTTCTAAATTGTCCTGGAATTTTTTCCATTAGACTTTTATTTGTTCTTCGATTTTTCTTAGATTTTTCTATGTGTGTAATTTTACACTTACTATTAGATATGTTCCTAGGTACTTTGATGCTATACAAGTGAAGTTTTTACATTAACTTTATAACCAGCAATTTTTATAAGCATACTTCCTAATTCTAAATATTTGTCTTCTTATTCCTTTGGACATTTTTCTTTGTATATAATTATATTAGTCCACAGTAATGAGAGTTTTAGCTCCTTATGGCTAATCTGTATAACTTTTACTAATTTTTCTTGATTTATTTAATTCGGTAGGATTGTCGTACAAGTCTAAACAGAGAGATATTATCATTTATACTAGTATTCTATTTTAAACAATTCTTGAGGAAAAGCTTTTGGTATTTCATTTTTAGTACTACATATGATGTGACTTTTGCTGCTGTTGCTTGTGTACAGCATCTGTTGTCAGTTTAAAGACAGATGTTAAGGAATAGATATTCTAACAAGACTGACTATTCTGATATAATGACATGATAGACCTAGTCTTTTTTTTTTAACTTATATCTCAATTTAACAATATTTTCAAGTTTTTTATGTCAAAACTTCCTTAATTGTCAAATTTATCTCTTAGTATTTCATGTTTTTGAAATTATGCTAAATGGTATTTTTATTATTTTATGAGTAGGATGTGGAAACACAATAGATTTTGTATATTGAATCTGTACACTGAAAGCCTGTTAAGCTCACAAATTAGCTGCAGTATAGTTTCAATTGCTACCTTCTAGTTCACTAAGCTTATATGATTATGCATAGACTACACATATAGACCTACATACATGCATACAAATATGTAATACAGATATAGATATGGATACAGATATAGATATAATAGTATACATTATGGGAGGTTTTGAAATTGGTTCTGGATGCAACTTTTATTTTTTTTTTTTAAGATTTTATTAATTTGACAGAGAGAGATCACAAGTAGGCAGAGAGGCAGGCAGAGAGAGAGATAGAGAGAGAGGAGGAAGCAGGCTCCCTTGCTGAGCAGAGAGCCTGATTTGGGGCTTGATCCCAGGACCCTGAGATCATGACCTGAGCCGAAGGCAGAGGGTTAACCCACTGAGCCACCCAGGTGCCCCTCTGGGATGCAACTTTTTAAGACAGAGCCCAGAAAGCCTCCAATACTAATTTTTCCCCACACTTGAGGCAATGTTCTTCCAAGTTTTCTGTGCTATTCTGTTTTATGTGATTTTTCCACACTGAATGGTAGGAACTCAAACTTTATCTGGCCCCATTTTAGTTAAGAGAATTGTTCCCTTTGTCTTGGGTAGCTGTGTCTCTGATGTTGGGTAGTTTCTCAATCATTATGCACAATGCTGAAAATGCTAGAGAATTCCTCTTCTCAGCCCTTTCCTCCATCTCTTTTTCCCTTTGTGCTGCTCCCCCTTCATCTCTCATACTCTGCTAATATTCCACTGTAATTCTAATATTCTACCTGTATTCTCATATTCTCTTATATTTACATCCATCCTGCAGACACTCAGCTCTTTCTCCCCAGTCTGGGGAGACAGTATTCCATGGGCTCCTCCTCTCTCTGCTGTGTCCCCCAAAACTCTCCTCGGGCACTGTACTAGGGCATTGGTAGAGTTCATCCATGTGTTTCCCTGCACTGTCTCTGATCTGATGTCTGAAAAGCATTGTTTCATATATTTTATCCAGTTATTTGTTTTAGGCAGGAGGGTAAATCCAGCCTCTGTTTCTCCATTTGATGAGAAGCAGAAGTTCCAAACACCTGATTATTAAATATAACATTTTAATAATGTTATATTTATAATAATCTTCTACATGATTTTCTTAAATATTTCCAAGTATAATATGATTTAAAAAGCAAATTTAATAGCTGACAACAGTCCCTCTTCATGAAAACCACTTTTTAATTTTTTTTATGTTTTCTGATTATTTCTTTATAGTTAAGTATCAGTAAGAATACAGCATTTTTCGTGTATTTTTAAAGCATGTATTTCTTTATATTTACAAAAACACAAATATTCTGATAAAAAGATAAATGTTTTGTAGATATTCTTTCCAAATATATGTTCCATAAACAAATTATAAAGTGAAAGGCCATCATCATTTGAGGAAATGAGCCATCTAATGACAGTTTAAAATCAAATTTACTCTAAGAATATTCAAGTATAGAGGTGCTTGGGTGGCTTTGTCTGTTAAGCATCTGACTTTGGCTCAGGTTATGATCTCAGGGTCTTGGGATGGAGCCCCACATTGTGCTCCCTGCTCAGTGAGCAGTCCACATATCCGTCTGCCCCTCCCTCTGCTCCTGCTCTTTCTTTCTCTCTCTCAAATAAGTAAATAAAATATGTTTTAAAAAAGGGAATACTGAAGTATAATGTTGAGTCCAAAAAATTTATCGATTCCATAAGACATTAGAAAGATGATCAATATGTTCAATTTATTCAATATTTTCAAATAAACTAATTAAAATTTATTGAGTTATCATTACTGTTGTGTCAAAATTAATGATAACTAATCACTTTTTAATGAAACCTATGAGGTAAGTTTTATAATTATTCATATTTTATGTAAAAGATAAATTACATTAAAGAAGTTAAATGATCCAGGCTTTACTTGAACCCAGACCATCTAACATCAGCATCTGTATTGTATTTTTGTATTTCTTTTCATAGTGTGCTGCCCTCTTGGACCCTAAACTCAATGTATTCATTAATATTTTGAACTTAAATCACTGATTTATGTTTATGTACTTTGGTGTTTGATCTGATGATTGAGTGAAATTTGATCTAATAGATTCTTTTCTATGTCTGTCATTCCAATGTCTAATTTTGAAAAATTCCTGTTCAAGTATTTTGACCTTTTTTGATATGTAGTTTTTGTCATTTAACTATTAATTTTAGTATTTTTAGAACATAGATATAAATACATATATGTATTTCAAAGACTTCCTCTAAAATTGACCTTTTCATTTCCTTAACAGTAACTTTTAAAAAAGTTCTTGTTTAAATTCCAGTTAACATACAGGATGATATTAGTTTCAGGTGTACAATACAGTGATTCAATACCCATACAACACCTGGTATTCATTGCAAGTATCCTCCTTAATCCCCATCACCTACTAAACCCATCTTCCCCACACACCCATGGTAACCATTGGTTTGTTCCCTATAGTTAGGAGTCTGTTTCTTGCTTTCTCTCTCTCTCTCTTTTTTTTTTCCCCTTTGCTCAATTGCTTCATTTCTTAATTTCCATATATGAGTGAAATCACATAGTATTTGTTTCTCTGACTGACTTACTTCACTTAGCACAATACTCTCTAGCTTCACCCATTTTGTTGCAAATGGCAAGACTTCATTGTTTTTTATTCCTGAGTAATATTCCACTGTATATACGTGTGTGTGTGTGTGTCTGTGTGTGTATATATATATATATATATATATATATATATATATATATGCATTTTCTTTATCCATTCATTCAGCAGTCAATGGACATTTGGGCTGTTTCTGTAATTTGGCTATTGTGGATAATGCTGCTATAAACATTGGGTGGGTGTAAGCCTTTGAATCATTGGTTTTGTATCCTTCAGGTAAATACTTCAGAGAGCAATTACTGGATCATAGGGTAGTTCTAATTTTACCTTTTCAAGGAAACTCCATACTGTTTCAAAGGGTGGCAGCACCAGTTTGCATTCCCGCCAACAGTGTAAGGGGCTTCTCCTTTCTCCACATCCTCACCAATACTTGTTTTTATCTTGTGTTGCTGATTTTAGCCATTCTGAGGCATGAGGTGATATCTCATTATAATTTTGAGTTGTAGTTCCCTGATAATCAGTGGTGTTGAGCATCTTTTCATGTGTCTGTTGGCCAGCTCTATGATTTCTTTGAAAAAATATCTTTTCATGTCTTCTACTCATTTTTTAACTGGATTATTCATTTTGGGGGTATTGAATTTGATAAGTTCTTTATAGTTTTTGGATACTAACCTTTTATCAGATATGCCATTTGAAAATATCTTCTCCTATTCATTCCATAGGTTGTCTTTTAGTTTTGTTGTTTTCTTAGCTGTGCAGAAGCTTTTTCTTTTGATTATGTCCTAATAGTTCATTTTTGCTTTTTTTTCCCTCTTACCTCCAAAGATGTATCTAGAAAGAACCTGCTACAGCCAATGTCAAAGAGGTTATTTCCTTCAGGATGTTGATGGTTTCAGGTCTCCGTTTAGGTCTTTCATCCATCTTGAATTTATTTTTGTGTATGATATAAGAAAGTGTTCTAGTTTCATTCTTGTGATGTCACTCTCCAGTTTTCCCAACACCATCTGTTGAAGAGACCATCTCTTTCCTATTGGATATTTTTCCTGCTTTGTCAAAGATTAGTTGACCATATAGTTGAGGATTCACTTCTGGGTTCTCTATTCTATTCCATGGATCTATATGTCTGTTTTTGTGTCAATATTAAACTGTTTTGATCACTGAAGCTTTGTAATGAAACTTAGAGTCAGGAAGTGTGATGCCTCCAGCTTTGCTTTTCCTTTTCTGGGTTGCTTTGGCTCTTTAGGTATTTTTGTGGTTCCATACAAATTTTAGGACTATTTACTATAGCTCTGTGAAAAATGCAACTGGCATTTTGATAGGGAGAACATTAAATATGTAGATTGGTTTGGGTAATGTAGACATTTTAGCAATAATTTTTCTTCCAATCCATGAGAATGGAATGTCTTTCCATGTATTTGTGTTGTAGGGGCCTGGTTAGCCAGAGGAACTTACTTGTGGGGCCCAAATACAAGGGCGGACCAGACCAGGTGGAGACATCCAATCAGTAGGGCATGCATATATTTACTATGGTAAATTGAAATTCCATTGGCCACCCATATTGCCAACCTAGCACGACTGTGCAGTTTTCCCTGTGTATTACAATCTCATTGGCCACCTGTGTATAAGCCAGGCTCAGGTACCTCTATAAAAGTCAGTCTGTGAGGCAGGGAAGGGTTGTTGCCTCTTTGTAAAAGATGGCCCTAACTGGTCAGTTTGATTCTTGATGCTTGACATGAAATAAAGCTTTGCTTAACCTTCGCTTTGCATCAGTCTCTCTCCTTTGATCATGGACCCATTATTGGGGGACCCTAACATTGGGGGCTCGTCCGGGATCAAATGACAAGAACTGAGCCAGCATCAGAATTTCTGGGAAAAGCCTCCAGAGCTAAGATCATGGGATCCTGTATGACTGTCTGGTTGTGGAGCTACAGGGTATGGCCCACCAGGGAGAAGCTGGATGCAGCCATGCTCCCCAGGGCTACAGTGGATGTGGGGATGCTCCTTCCCTCCACTGGTAGATCACCAGAGGGTTTGAGTCCCCCTAGACAGTCAGAGGGTTTGAGTCCCCCTAGGAAATCAGGAGGTTTGAGTCCCCCTAGGTGGTCAGGGGCCTGCCAGGGGGTTCGAGTCCCCATGGGCGGTCAGGGGATCGCCAGGGGGTTTGAGTCCCCCTGGGCAGCAGAGGGGGCTTGAATCCCCCTAGGTGGTCACCAGGGACCGAGAAAATCCCCACCGGCGGCAGGTTCTGGGTAAGGACCGCTGGGTCTGTGGTTGTTTTTGTATTGTCTTTTTGTTGTCTGTTGTGTTGTTTGTTGTGTTTGAAGGAATGGGGCAAGCAGAGAGTAAGGGGACTCTGATTTTCATCTCTCCTTCCTCATAATAGATGTGGGGCTTCTCCCTCACTCATTTAGTGTGTTAAGGGCTATAACTGGAGCCAACTGGGGTTAGTCTAACTTGAGACAGAGACTTTAAGGAATATTCCCAAGCAGCTGCTGTAACTCCCTTTTTTGGGGGGAATTCCTCGCCTTCTCTGGCCCAACATGGACTGCCTAGCCCCTCCCCCTTGCTGACGGGAAAGCATGTCATCTGAAGTGGAGTGGGCCCATGTGGAATGTGAAATCTGTTAGCAAAGAGATGGCTGAACTGATGGTTAATTATCTGTCTCAGGGTTTTAATGGGTAGTTGTTAAAGTAGTTTTCAGGGTCTTTGGTAACCTGAAACTTTGAAGTTTTGCTTGGGTGACAAATGGGATAAAATGCTACAGCACTGGTTGCTGGAACTAGGTTTGTGCTTTTGAAATATGTTGGTAAACATGTTTTGTGCTTAACTGCTGTTGCAACAGTTCACAATTGGTTAATATTTAGTCTTCACTAGAGATTGATATGTTTCTAAGAAAATGTAAATGGTTTTCTCTTTGCCTGCCCAGAATTGTAAATGAGATCTCTTTGACTAATAAGGCTTTTCCTTGATATGCTAAGTTACTCAGGAAGTACTGCTAAATCAATGGTAAACCTTGGGTTACATTTGGGTAAATGCTGTTACTCCAGAGGTTTTATACATTTCCTAAAGTTTTAATGTTTAGATAAGGGTCATCACTTGATATTTAACCATATCTATTCTGAGTTTCTGTCATTTGTAATTGTTTTAATTCTGTTGTAAAGTGAATTCCACCTTAAAAGAAATTCATATGGGAGACTTTCAGAACAAATACAGGTCTTTGATATGTTGAAATCCTGGAACTGAAATGGGTTTGAATTTCCAGAAGTAAAAGCTGCACTCGGACTAAACCAGAATTAGTACAGTGACTCAAGGTAAGAATGAGTCTCCTGGAGCTTTCCTAGAAAGGCTTATTGAAGCTTATAAAATGTATAGCCTGATTGACCCTGAGGCACCTGAAAATCAGAATGCAGTGAATCTTGCTTTTGCCAGTCAGTCAGCCCCAGACAGGGAGAAAACTTCAGAAAATTGAAGGATTTGAGGGGAAGAATCTTACTGAATTAGTGGGAATAGCAGAAAAATTATTTAACAATAGGGATGCATAGGAGGATGAAAAACAGACCAAAAACAAAACAAAACAAAACAAAAAACTGGTTAAGGTTTTGGCATTACACTAATTCAGTAAGATTCTTGCCCTCAAATCCTTCAATTTTCTGAAGTTTTCTCCCTGTCTGGGGCTGACTGACTGGCAAAAGCAAGTTTCACTGCATTCTGATTTTCAGGTGCCTCAGGGTCAATGGAAGGAAATGGTAAATGGTAAATGGAAGGAAAAGCCTAAGCACAGAGAAGGCAGGCAGGAAGACTTAGATTCAGATCAGTACACTTACTGTAAGGAAAAAGGACATTGGGCCAGGGAGTGCTCCAAAAGGAAGATGGCAATGCTGGTCACCAGAGTAAAAATTAAAGTGGAGGGGAAATCAATTGATTTTTTGGTGGACTCGGGAGCCCAATTTTCATCCTGCATATCTTTAGCAAGGGAGTCTCAGCCCCTCTTTGCTTTTGAGTGGTCTGACCCACAGGAAGGACTCCAAGGCCAGCTCACCTGGACAAGACTTTCCAAAGGGTTCAAGAATTCACCCACTATCTTCAACGAGGCTCTACATGAGGATTTGCATGAGTACAGAACCTCCAACCCAGGAGTCACTCTGTTACAGTATGTTGATAACTTGCTAATAGCCGCTGAGGACTATGAGTCATGTTTGCGGGGGACAAGAACTCTCTTACAGACTCTGCAGGAAAAAGGGTATTGGGTGTCAGCAAAGAAAGCACAGCTCTGTCAGAGCCACACCACGTATTTAGGCTTTGATCTCCATGAGGGAATGCATTCACTATCTGAGTCCAGGAAACTGGTGATCACCTGATACTCCCACCCCACCATGTCCCAACAAGTGAGGGAGTTTCTTGGGACAGTGGGCTACTGTAGGCTATGGATACCGCAGTTTGCAGAGATTGCCCGACCTCTCTATCAACTGGCAAAAGGGGGGCTCACTATGATAGAGTGGACAGTTGAGGCAGAAGGAGCATTCTGGGAATTACAAACAGCTTTACTGAGTGCCCCAGGATTGGCCATCCCAGAAGCCCTTCCACTTGTAGGTGAATGAAAAAGCAGGGGAGGCCAAAGGAGTTTTGACTCAGACTCTGGGGCCTTAACAAAGGCCAGTAGCCTATCTTAGCAAGAAACTAGATCCAGTAGCAGCTGGGTTCCCCCCTTGCCTCTGCATAATTGCTGCCATGGCCCTCCTGGTCAAGGATGCAAGTAAATTGACTTTGGGTCAAAATCTCATCTTGACCACCACCCATGCTATCGAGGGCCTTCTCCAGACTCCACCAGAACGATGGATGATGAATGCCCAAGTGACGGGGTAACAGGCCCTCCTCCTCAATGAACCAAGAGTGACCTTCTGGCCCCCAGTGGTGCTAAATCCAGCCACACTGCTGCCAGAGGAGCTGGCTTACCATCCACACAACCACAGGGAGGTCCTAACCCAAGTCACAGGAATAAGGCTGGACATCAGAAACATTCCCCTCCCAGATGTGGAGATGACTGTTCACAGAAGGGAGTAGCTACATGGTCAATGGGAAGAGGTATGTGGGGGCTGCGGTGGTTTCCCCTGAGCAGGAACTCTGGATGGCAGCCCTGCCACACGGAACTTTGGCACAAAATGCAGAGTGATTGCACTCACCAAGGCACTGCAGATGGCCAAAGGTAAAACTGCCAACATCTATATGGACAGAAGGTACACCTTTGCTACTCTCCACATACATGGGGCTATTTATAAAGAAAGGGGCTTATTAACAGCAGAAGGAAAAGGAATTAAAAACAGAGGAGAAATATTGGCTCTCCTCCAGGCTATTTGGGACCCAAAAAAGGTGGCCATTATGCATTGCCCGCAACACCAAAAGGGGACTGATATGATTTCAAAAGGAAACCAATTAGCAGATCAAGCCACAAAGTAAGTAGCCGGAGAAACAGTGCAAGAGCTGGTTACACTCCCAGCTCCAGCCCTACCAGAAAAACTGAACTATTCAGAGGAAGATTTAAAGTATTTACAAAAATGGGCTAAATTGGACTATAAAGGGGACTGGGCTGAGATTAAAGCAGGAAAAGTAATTCTTCCTCAAAGACTAAGTAAGAAGTTAACAGACCAGATACATCAGGGTACTCATTTGGGGACACGCAAACTCAAGGAGCTTATAGGCGAGCAGTTCCAGGTTTCTAAATTAGGGTGTATGGGTTAGGACGTAGTTGATAGATGTGCTCAATGCCAGGCAGTTAATGTGGGAGGAACTAGAATGGGAAGAAGGAAAAGAGAAAGAGTTAAGGAACCAGGAATTTATTGGGAAATAGATTTTACAGAAATGAAGCCCAGAAAATATGGGCATAAGTATATGTTAGTTTTTGTAGATACCTTTTCAAGCTGGGTAGAGGCTTTTCCCGCCAAACAGGAGACGGAGATGGAGGTGGAACCACATCCTTACCAACCAGGGAACGTGGTTTGGATACGTCACCATCAAGTGGGAAAGTTGGAGCCTTGCGGGAAGGGACTGTTTACTGTCATCCTGACCACCCCCGCGGCAATTAAAGTAGAAGGCATCAGGGCCTGGATTCACTTGGGTCACGTCAAACGAGCCGAGAATGAGGACGCCCCCCAGAGATGGAAGCCACAGCCAATGGACCCCACTGACAGTGGACTAAAGCTAAGACTCAAAAGACTATGAGGTCATTGTTGTTCCTATTGTTACCTGTTTGTGTAAGAGCTTCTGAGTCACCTCATAAGACAAAAAAGTATAGGTGGGAAATTAGACAAACAAAATTAGGAAAAATGAAAAGGTTATACAAAGCGGAGAATGGCTAACTTATCAGCTGACTGTGCACTATTACTTTTTGGCCCCTGCATTATAAATGCTCTAATGTCATTTGTACAAAAGAAAATTAGAGCAATAAAAATGTTAGTCTTACATGCTCTATATAACCCCTTACAACAGGAGAACATAGAACTGGCTGAAAAGTCAAGGATTTGACTAATTTCCAAAGTAAAGGGGGGAATGTAGGGGCCTGGTTAGCCAGAGGAACTTACTTGGGGGGCCCAGATACAAGGGCGTGTCAGGCCGGGTGGAGACATCCAATCAGTAGGGTGTGCATATATTTACTATGGTAAATTGGAATTCAATTGGACACCTGTATTGCCGACCTAGCATGACTGTGCAGTTTTCCCTGTGTATTGCAATCTCATTGGCCTCCTGTGTATAAGCCAGTTTCAACCACCTCTATAAAAGTTAGCCTGTGAGGCTCGGAAGTGTTGTCACCTCTTTGTAAAAGACAGCCCTGACCAGTCAGTTTGATTCTCGATGCTTGGCGCTAAATAAAGCTTTGCTTGACCTTTGCTTTGCATCAGTCTTGCTCCTTTGATCATGGACCCATTATTGGGGGACACTAACATGTGTCATATTCAATTTCTTTCATCAGTGTTTTACAGTTTTCAGAGTATAGGTGTTTCATCTCTTTGTTTACATTTATTCCTAGGTATCTTATTGTTTTGATGCAATTATATTGATTGATTCCTTAATTTATCTTTCCGAGGCCTCATTATTGGTGTATAGAAATGCAACAAATTTTTGTACCTTGATTTTGTATCCTGAGATTTTACTGTATCTTTGTATCAGTTCTAGCAATATTTTGGTAGAGTCTTTAGGGTATTTTTGCTCTTCGAGGTAGGACTGTATTGGTATATACTTTCCTCTTAGGACTGCTTTTGCTGCATCCCAAAGATTTTAGAACATTGCTTTTTCATTTTCATTTTTGTTTCCATGTATGTTTTTTTTAATTTCTTCTTCTTTTTTCTGGTTAACTCATTCATTCCTTAGTAGCCCGTTCTTTAACTTCCATATATTTGTGGTCTTCCCAAGTTTTTTTGTGGTTTTTCTTCTCACTTCATAGCATTGTAGTCAGAAAAAGTGCACAGTATGATTTCAAAATTTCTGTATTTTTTGAGGCCTTAAATATTAAATATTACATATTACATATTTTTAATACTACATATTAAAAAAAGTAAGTCTAGCTTTTTAGCTCTGTGAAAAAATGTAACCTACACTTATCTCTCTTTATATATTTTTTCAAGATCAACAATATAAACTCATCATCTCTTAATTTTACAAAATATTAATTATTGCATACAAGACTCCACCCTTATTTTCCTTCCTTCTCTTATCTCCAAATACTTTAGTATATTTAATATATTTCCTTGCATATGTAAATACCCCTGAAATATATGAGATACCCTTCCCCAGATACTTTAGTATGCCTAATATAGTCCCTTACATATGTATGTATATATCCTTGAAGGGCACAAAATAGTACTTAAAATATTAAAGACTTGCTGTTAATGTTTCAAATATTCACCTTTATAAGCTAAACTAATAATTACTCTTAATATACTCTGACAATTCGCATTAATATCCTTTTCCTGTATAAAGTTTTCATATGACAAATTATTTTTGACAATTGAAAAATACATAAATTTTTAATTTTGTTTATATTTGCAATATTAATACCAAAATGTATGAATCACTTTAAATGTGTTAATAAAGCAATTTAGTTGCCCACATAGAAACTTGATGGTGTAGTTAGAATAAAAATATTAATTTAATTATATAGAAACATAAAAGATTATTTATTGAGATTTTTAAAAAGGAATTGATATTTTCAAAAGATCAATTCAAAACTGATACTCTTTTGCATTGCACTTGGAAATTTGGAATATGAGTTTAAGTACTCTTAAATATGTTTATTTTTATAATCAAACATATTTTGAGGTTTTTTGTTGGCCTTATTAAAAATTCATATGCATGTGTTCCTCTAAAATTTGATAATAGGAAGTTTTCTCTTTCTAGAAGTATAATTTTTTCCTTCCCTGGGTACCAATAAGGGATGAAACTTGTCATCATTTAAAAACATATCACATATTTTAGCAGCTTGACAATATTTTTCTCAAGTACATTACACAATATCAGATAATGGTGATAGAGTAACATTAAAACAGTATCAAACAGCAAACATCAAATATGTCTGTCTGGAATGTGGTCCCATATTTCTGCTCCAATGCATGACCAACACTGATAATAATAGAATTATGTGTTTCTAATGTTGTGTAATATCACTGAAACTCCACTGAGAAATACAGGTGTTATGATAAGCTATAAATCATATATATGAAAACTAAAATACAGAGGAGGAAAACAGATAGGTACCAAGGATGGAGAAATACAATAATATGTGAAGATTATTTTAAAAGAAAATATTGTCTTCTTTCTTCCCATTTTTTCTTTTTTTTTTTTTAAGATTTTTATTTATTTATTTGACAGAGAGAGAGAAATCACTAGTAGTCAGAGAGGCAGGCAGAGAGAGAGAGAGGAGGAAGCAGGCTCTCTGCTGAGTGGAGAGCCCCATACGGGGGGGGGGGGGGGCTCAATTCCAGGACCCTGGGATCATGACCTGAGCTGAAGGCAGAGGTTTTAACCCACTGAGCCACTCAGATGCCCCGCATTTTTTCTTTCAATCCTTAGTGATTTATCCACTTTCTTAATAGCATGTAAGAGGAGTGTACAAATTACAGTGCTCTCATTTAGCCCTGAAATGTTAAACCTTAACAGTATCACAAATGATATTGATATGTCAGAAATAGTAATCACAGGTTTAGACATAAATTGAAAGAGATTATTTTCTAATTTAGAAAACGGGTAAACAGGTAACAGTGCAAAAGGATGAGGGGTAAGTTATCATTACTACTAAAGTGAATTATGGCAGAATAAATTTGCAGCTTGAAACTAAACTTAACATAAGTAATCCATACTATAAAAATGCTCACAGGGTAATATATGCTAAGTTTATAAATTCTAGTATCTAAAAATCGCCTCACAGATTTGAAGTCAGAAATCAGAATTTATTTCTATCATCCCTGTTTTCCACAAAGGGCACATTTTCATTTTTCATATTCTTTTTCATTTCATGGCACATTATTTCCCTTGCCCCTCTCTTCTGAACACCCATACATTTCATTTCTCCCCAAACCTGCAGTACCAGTTTAATTTCAAAATTGACCCAAATTGGATCCATTAGCTTGCTTCAGATTCATTCATATTAATCAGTATGGACATATTTTGTTAGTAAGGAGGGTGTATTTTCATAGACAGGAAAGATTTTATCCATTATGGAAAACACTCTTTTATTATTTTCAAATGCCTCTAAAGAGATGCTATTTCCCTAGCCATTTGTACAACTATTGGTCATTTGTCCCAAGTTATAGTCAATATTTATAATGCACTTCTATGTCAAAAGGTTTCTCTAAAACTCCAACCACTTGCTGCTCTTTAACTCTTTAACCTGAAGGTTCTTGTACTACTAAAATCTGATTTTAACACCAAGTCTCTAATGGCATTTGGTCACAATATGTCAGCCAACATAAGTTACAAATTTTCTCAAGAGCATGGCAGAGATGGCAAAGGGATGGGTTGAGGCGAAACACCACATATTACCGAAACAAAAACAAAAACAAAAACACAACTCAAAACCAGATGGGAGTAAGAGTTATTGGCTCAGCGGGTTGTAGCAGGTGCTTGAGGGCATACTACCTGAGGATATCCAACTGATATGTTGCACTAGTTTTCACTGTTGAGATCATAAATCAGCAATCAGAAAAAGGGAAAACTATATACTAGTTGGATACTCTGACAGCATATCCTTTTAGAACAATTTTTTTAAAAACAGTCTTATAATCAAGTGGTATTGGGTATGGGAGATAGTATGGCATAGTTGGTAAAAATACGAACTCAGTGACAGACCACTAAGTACTACTAACTAACTACTACTACTAACTACTAGAAAACTAACTTCTTCATTTCTTATCTGCGATACTTTGGGCAAGTTACTTACCCTGTTTATCGTTTTCTCTGCTCTTCATAACACTACCTACTTCACAGAATTATTTAAAGAGTGAATAATTTTTAAGTGCTTGAAAAAATTCTTTGCACATACAAATACTCTCAGTGTTTACAATTTTAGGAGATAAGTGGTGTCTCATCACTTATTTTAAACAACATAATACAAAGTGATGAACCACTTGCTATTGTCTCTGACATAGCTAAATCTGGCACCTCACCCTAACTTGACACCACCTAAATTCCTGTTTTTAATGGCATATTTACAATTTTATTTGCAAACACACTGAATGGAGTTTTTACTTCAGTGCTTTTCACTGAAAATTTTTACACAGGATATAAGAGCTTGGAGACACAAATCACAAATGTGATCGCCCACCTAGTTAGCAAGTCTAGTTCATTTATTATAAACTCACATGGATGGAAATAAGCTGCAAAAAATGACAAAGAAGGATACTATGTACTGCCACTTACTGAAGCTTCTGGTCTAAATGGGCTACAATTCTGATTCATGAGAGAAATTTTAAGAGAACAGTCTCTGTAAATGAAAAATATGTCAAAAGCTTTTTACACTTATGATATGTCATTCAGAGGATAAACAGTCCATGGTGTATTAATTGTTGATGATTGTAACATAGGTGTTTGTTCACCAAACTAGGATTTAATGCCCATTAGAGGTGATAGATTAATGGTTCTGGAACATCACATCATCTGTATATTCATGGAAGAGGTAATGAAGGTAATGGCTCTCATCTATTCTACATAACATCTCATGTAGAACTATCCCTGAGCTTTTCCAGTACTGTATTACATCTTATTTTCCTGACTTAGTGATCTTTAGAAAAAGTGTTTTGTTTTACTTTTCCTTTTAATTTTATCAACAGCTAACACCAAAAACATTTCTAAGTCATTGCTACTAAACTATTTCTTCTTTTGCCAAAATACATTCAATGATTACTTATTAAATATTTGTTGAAGGAAGCCTATGTGTTAAATGTATTAATGGTATTTCTTCCTTATTTCAGTAATGGATTTTTATCCAAGCTAAGTTTTCACTAGCTGTGATTTATACCATTTTTGTATATACCATTATGAATGGAAGGGACAAATACCATTGGTTAAACCAAAACAGGCTATAAATACAGGACATGTCCAAATTTTAAAATTTCTGATATAATAATATGTGAAAGCATTTGAAAGCAAAGTTGGTAAAAAGTATTATTTGATTCTTCATGATCACTGTGTAAAATGATTATCTAAGAATTATGGTTTCCCCCCATTTTATTATTAAACAACAATAAATAATAATATTATTATTATATAACAACCATGTGTTGTTAGAACTTTATACCTTCATTAGGGCAGAAAAACTAAAAAGCAAGAGATATCAAAAAATTTAAGTTAAAAATCATATTGTGATATACATTATATGTGTTGTAGGAATTTAAGATTGAAATCAATATAGATTACAAAATTTTTAAAAAGTCATGGAAGAAGAATACTCAAAGAAAGGATCTAGACAGGTAATTTTTTTTAAAGATTTTATTTATTTATTTGACAGAGAGAGATCACAAGTAGGCAGAGAGGCAGGCAGAGAGAGAGGAGGAAGCAGGCTCCCCACTAAGCAAAGAGCCCAATGCGGGGCTCAATCCCAGGACCCCAAGATCATGACCTGAGCTGAAGGCAATGGCTTAACCCACTGAGCCACCCAGGTGCCCTAGACAGGTAATTTTTGAATGGTGGCTGATAGGTAGGAAAAAAGCATGCTAGGCAGTAGATGTCATGATTATTGAATGTGGTGGTTTGTGGGACAAACCCTGATTCTCCTGATTAAACAAAGAGATCAGGGCAAAATGAAGACAGTGAATACAAGTTGTCAGCTAAGCAATGTGATTTTATGTTAATGAATTTGGAACTAAATGGCCTTTAAAGTTTATCTGAAAATGTATGTATGACTATAAAAGAGATATGTGTATGATGAAAACCATACTTTAGGAAAGTTTATTGCTGACAACTAGGCTTCTGTCTTATCAAGAGTCAGGGTTACACATGTGAAGATGATTTTAATTGCTGACAATGGGTTTTTAATCTTATTATCAAGATCAGTTTCTATTACCTTCTCAATTAGCTAACAAAACTATCCCACTAATTGATACCATGCCATATTGGTTTTTTTTTTTTTTTAAGATTTTATTTATTTATTTGACAGACAGAGATCACAAGTAGGCAGAGAGGCAGGCAGAGAGAGAGGAGGAAGCAGGCTCCCTGCTGAGCAGAGAGCCTGATGTGGGGCTTGATCCCAGGACCATGAGATCAGGACCTGAGCTGAAAGCAGAGGCTTAACCAATTGAGCCCCCCAGTCGCCCCCATGCCATATTGTTTAAGAGACTTGACCAGACGTTGATTCTACCAGTGTCCCTTTTCCTCAGATTCTAAATCTTCCCCCTAATCCTCATATGTAAGGAATCTTCTAAATGTTCTTAGATTTTGGTAATACCACAGTTGGGACTTTGAAATCTCTGAGCTTTGATTATTTAGATTAACCTCCAGTTAGTTCCCTATTACCAACTCTCGCTTATTAGATTTCTTGTAGCATTATCTTAGAGACATTCCAAGTTTTCTTTAGAATATTAGAACTGAACATTTCTAGCTTCAACACCTCCCTAACACTACCCTTTCTTTTTGAAATCACTTGACCTACCTTAGCTTTGACATCAGACATGGTCACTTCTCAATAAAAATATGCTAATGATAGATTTTTGAAGTAAAGTTTAAAATGTTCTTTAAGTAACCAAAAAAAAAAAAAAAAAGAATCTGTCTGGGAGATGATAATAATTCTAGTTAAAAAACAAAAGACATGGAAAATTCAATTGTAATATTAGAGTTAAGTTGAGCACAAGCCCTAGACACAATTTTCCATGCAAAAGTGATGGTTACAGGACAAATATGTGATAATTTCATTTTGATAATTGATGTTTCCCTTGTGATAATATTGACACATAAAGCAAATATACTATAGAAATCTGTATTGAAGATATAAAGTAGGCTGCATTCAGTGTTACAACTAGGGAAGCCTGGGGCACCAATAAGGCACTACTACTGGGTATACACAGTTCTGTAGAGCTTGTCTCAGCCATACAAGACCAAAAAAGCAATAAATTTCAACTTTATGAGTTGTAAAATTGCTAGATCTTGAAACTGTTTTTCTCACTTTCTCACCTAAGGAAAGTCATGGCTATTTATATAGATTTATATATTTATAGAGGCAAAGTAGTAATTTTAAGTTATGACATCGAGCCAAAAATCTTTTGAGAGCATTAAGTGTAACTCACTAATTATATAAATATTCCAGGACAATAGGCATAGTAATCCAGGAGAGTCCTGGTAGAACTGGGATATATTGTCACACTGTATCCAAATGGCTAATTAAAAAAGTTTAAAAAAAGATGGCAGTTATTACTAAAACAGCATTATATCCACTAGGGGAAAGGAGGGATCACCACCTTATTGTTAGGTGTCACAGAAGTCTAGGTTCCCACTTGGTTTCCACTGATATCTAAAGGAGGGGTATCCTTATTACTTCTCAGCAGGAGTGGGCATTCCATCTCATCACTGTGGTCTTGTTGATACCACCTTGGCTGGCAGGGTTGAAGTGCCTTGTTACTGTTTCCCATGTGATTTCTACTAAAATCATGGTGGTGAGGCCTCATTACCACTAGAAGGATGATGAAAGTCCAACTCTAAACTAGGTCTCCTTTGATGCCTTTCCAGAATGATGGACAATACCTCTTTTCTTCCAGGTGCCAGTGTAAGTTCACAATCTTCATGTGGTCTCTACTGAGAGGAGCAAGTCATCATTAATACCTGGCAAGGAACAAAAGTCCTGGCTGCCTTTTCCACCTTCTCTGACATCAACCAACATGGTTGTTGAAGCATTTCACTACAATCTGATGAGGGTAAAAGTCTGGGATCCCCAGTTAGCCTCAGTGTAAGCTAGCATGGAGCACATTTTGTCTGTGTCTTTTGCTGCAGTAGTGATTATTACCTATTATTTAGACTTTTCTGTCTTGTTAGAATGTTCTGTTCCTGGTTCTTTGGATACAAAGAGATGGCTTTTGTTGGGCGCTTTTTGTGTACCTATTGGCATTTCTGTACTAGTCACTTCTACAGCAACTAGTCTGGGATATATAAAGCAGAACAAAACAAAACAAAATAAAACAAAACAAAACAACAACAAAACCCACAACCCAGCAAACTCACACTATGTTGTTCCTTGGGTCTCAAGTTTTGTAGCCAGTTCATCATTCTCTCTCTGCCTGTCAGAGTCTTATGTTTTGTTGTTGTTATTTATATTAAAAAAATTGAAGATCCAGAGTTTTTAATTGTACTTAGGAGAAGAATAGGGAAAGATACACCTGTTCTATCTTCCTGAAAGTGGAAGTCTCAATTACAAAGTATTTTGAAAACAAACAAACAAAATCACTTTAAATTTGGGGGAAAATACACTTGATGTCCTGATCTCAACTTGGGACATTTTTGAGTTCTTACAGAGTTCACTTGATATTGTCTTTTAAAAAATGCCAAATAAATAAATAAATTCACTAATCATTGGTTTATTTAAATTTGGTCAGTTTGTTAATTATTAGTTATTCTTCGGATGAAATATTGGCTGCCTTTGTAAATAGGCCTTTAAAAATTACTCTAAAATCAATTTGGTTAAGAAGTTGACACAGCTGATGAAGAGTGTACATGTAAAACTACAGTGTAAACAAAATAACAAACATCTAGTATGAAAACAAATGTCTTAAATTTGTGGGAAGAGCTTTTTAAGCTACTTGTATGAAACAATTTTTAGTGATAGTATCATACATGATTTAAAGTATGTTGTATTTCAACTTATAAATTAACATGACATTCTCTGGAAAATTATGCTAAATTAGTAATAGGGTTCAAATATGACAAAGAGAATGATGTCAAAGACCACTTAGGAGATTGAATGAAATTGTTTCATGAAGAAAAAAATCTGAGGGAGAAATATATGTTTAAATTTATATATTATTTTTATTACATGTGATTTTTAATATATGACTATATTATTTTGTCCATATATCCAAAACTTAATATTTTCAAGGTGGCCAAAAAGCTTTTGGTATGAACTTTCATTAAGAAAATAGTGCTTATTTTATATTCATTGTCAGTTGGTGCTTAAGTATGTGCAATGATATGAAATGCTTAATTTCATTTCAAATAGTTTCCTAAGCAAACCATGTATTAATTCAATCCATGACTTTGGAAATTTGTAATAAATCTGAAAAGTTGTTAATTTAAAAACAAAGAACAATATAATATGGCAATGAGATCATTTAAGTGTGCTGTTTTAAATTTCTTTGAAAAATTACTCATTTTGTGTCACCTGGATGGCTCCGTGGTTTAAGCCTCTACCTTCGGCAGGTCATGATCTCGGGGTCCTGGGATCGAGCCCCGCATTGGGCTCTCTGCTCAGTGGGGAGCCTGCTTGCTTCCCCTCTTTCTCTGTCTGCCTATCTACCTACTTGTGATCTCTCTCTCCCTCTCTCTGTGTCAAACAAATAAATAAATAAATAAAATCTTAAAAAAAAAAGAAAATTTACTCATTTGGAAATTATTTTCATGTTTTAATATGTAGCTGCAAGGATAGTTTCACATATCTTTTCAATAACATAACTTCCTCCAGAATTCTATATTCAATTCCAGTGATAAATCACTAATAGTAGAGTTTTCCCTGATAACTTTTTACCCCCATTTCCCTATCTATATTTATTCATAAAGATGTGCAGGGCATATTCTACAGGACTTATGTATATGTCTGTGTGGATATTTGTTTCTCATTGCCTTAACTAATATTAACTTCACAACATCTAGAATGTTGGTATTTTATTTTAGACCTATGGAAATCAATTTTAAATAATGGAGTATGATTGATAGGTGAGAGTAAGAACTATCCTTTTTTTTCTATAAGGTCTGTGTTATGGAAAACCTCATTTTAGTTCTCACAATGATCCTAGGAAATGAAAACTATTTTCACACCTCTTTTCTAGATGAGACCCCGGAGACTAAAAAGAAAAAAGGTGAAGTAACTTGCCCAATGACACGCAGTTCTATGTTTCTAGGATAAAGGCAATTAACATTTTTGTTTAATTTTGCATGAAGGTTAGGATGGTATGTAATAGACATGATTAAAAGCTTGCCATTTGAACCACTAATCATTGATGAGTATAACCAAACTTGACCTCAATATCCAGTTATCCAGTAATCACATGTATTCAAGTTGAGGATTATAAAGACAGTGAAGGAATGTATGTAAGGGAGATAACGATCCTTGGTGATGTTAAATGAACTGACTTTAAGGCCACAGTCACATTTCTTAGAAGCAATAATTTTAATGAACAAGTCTATATATGGTATGACTATCATAATGAATGGAATATATTAGGAATAAATCGCTCAATTCTCAAAAGGGTAATTGATTCCTGCCAGAATTGAGTCAGGTATTATTATAATTTCCATTTCAGAGATCAGGAAATTAAGATGTAAAGGTATTCAGTAGGCTGGTCAAGGATACACAAACAGAATCAAATTTTGAACTACAATTCTGAGGCTCCAGGTCTGTGTTTCAGCTACTATTATCTTATACACATGGTTATTTTTTTTTTCTAGAAAGAAAAAAAATTTTTTTTAAATTGCATTTGCCCTGAATGGCTCTTTTCTTTAGCTATAACGATGATAAATAAGACCTTTTATTTATTTTTTATTTTTTTAAGATTTATTTATTTGACACAGAGAGAGATGACAAGTGGGCAGATAGGCAGGCAGAGAGAGAGAGGGGGAAGCAGGCTCCCTCTGAGCAGAGAGCCTGATTGGGAGGGACTGGATCCCAGGACCCTGAGAACATGACCTGAGCTGAAGGCAGAGGCTTAACCCACTGAGCCACCCAGGCGCCAAGGAAGACATTTTAAAATGCCATTTTTCCCTCACTGAGTCCTGTAAGTCTGCATGATGTTATAAGAATAATCTCAGTTTTAGGAAATGAAATCATTAAAGGTATGTAATGAAAATATCAAAATGAGACTCACTTCCCTGAGAATTAGGAATTACCCCTTTGGGAATCTTTTGATAGGGCTTTGTTCAGACCCAGGGTAAATACCTCAGAGCAGCTATGAGTCCTCGGAGATTGTCATTTATTGCCCAATTTGATTATTTAAATGAATTGTTTAATGCACACAGAAAAGGCCACAGATAAGATGTGTCGGAATGTATTTGTCTGTGAATATCATAAATCCATTTCACATCACCTTTCAGTGCTCATAGCCGCAGAGTGCCATCTTGAACTGGGCTTTGATTTGAATATGGACTCTGATCTTCTGTACAAAAATGAGTGACTATGGCACTTAATATTAATTAACATATTTGCCTCCAAGAAATTTGCCTTCAATAATTCTCTGGTGTTAGATATTAAACTAAAATTCTCAAACTATTAAACTGATGATTGGCTTCTGATAACTGCTATTTTCTGATCAGAGGTTGAGATCTGATTAATGAAGATGGCATTTTATTGCTCTTCTTTATTTTAATAGCTGGAACTAATAGCAATCCCATGTCCCTGAAGCTTGAACTGCAGAATGGATCAGAAATAGAAAAACTTTAGAAAGTCAGCTATGGTACATTTTTTGAGGGGATATGAAGCTACTTTTCTAAAGCATATTTATGAACAATTTTCCCTTTATGTTGGTCTAATTTATTTTCTTGTTGGAAGAGGGAAACAATTTCCTGTAGACTTACAGTTTCATTTCTATCATTCACTAATTTTGTTAGACAGTTTTGAATGCACTGAAAAGAGTGCTACAGGTTACATATTTTATGTTGTTCTTTCCACGATGAGACTTTTGTCCTCTTAAATATTTTTATAATTATTTAACAAAGTTCTCTGTCATCACTTTTTATGTTCCTTATTGTTCCTTAATCCTATAATTCTCTTAACCAAACGAATTATCACAGTTTTTCTGACTTAGCTTGTTGCCATCATAGCATATAAGAGTTTTGAAGGAAATTTAGCATTGTGTTATGCGGCAGGGTGCTCTTTAGAATCTGGCATTGTTAGACAAGCCCATTTTTGTTGAAATGACAGAGAGGGCTTCAGAACTTGTCTCTAAGGGAGGCCTCAGACAGATGGTCTGATTGGATAAGATATGGCTTGAGGAACATAGGTGATTTGTCCTGATACTTTCTGTATATGGCCAGCACACCATAATTTTGTTTGTTTAACTGGTTTGGGTGTGTTAAAGGTAATTTATATGAATATCTTCCCATTGCTCTTTGTTCCCTCCAGGGCATACTAATTCCTTCATTCCCTGCTTTCATAGTATCCAATGTATATTCCATGCTTGAAGGCTCACTGTATCTTCAGATCAGGTCCTCATTATTGAATCAAAGGATACTTTGCTAAATGTAGAAATTAGTCTAAATTGAAATAAAACATTAGTGGTTTCATTGCATATCATTAATTTTCCTTTCTTAAAACAACTGTATCTTAACAGATACCTCTAGGGCACTAGTGGAGAAGATTGCTTAATATGTAAATTTTAGTCACTGTACTAAGGCCACAGAACTAGATAAAGATAGGAATTAAAAAATAATAAATTCTGCTAAGCACTGATTTGTATTATACCATTATCCCTCATCATTTCCCAATCATAGAATATTATCTCTTGAAAAATATAGCCCTTAATACAAATCTACAATATATTACAGATAGCTTTCAATAAAGATTTAATTATGCTTTTTTTAAAAAATACATATTTATTTATTTGAGATAGAGAGAGAGAGAGAGTGAGAGAGAAAGCAGGGTTGGGAGGCAGAGGGGGAGGGCAGAGCGAGAGAGAGTGAATCTCAAGTAGACTCCCTCCTGCCTCCTGAACACAGAACCTGACATGGGGCTCGATCTAACCACCTGAGGTCATTACCTGAGCTGAACTCAAGAGTTGGGTGCTCAACAAACTGAGCCACCCAGGTGCCCCAGATTTAATTATGCTCTTACACAGAACACAGAAATGAGATTTTTTTTTTTTCAGTGTCCTGATCACTAAAGTACCTTTCTTTTTCAGAAAACAAATTTGCTGTTTATCATTTCAGCTTGAAAGTACATCCTAAAAAAGCTTTTAATTTTAAACGTTTAAGTTGTTCTATGAACTTAATAACATGAGGCCTTATTATATTCACAAGGCAATATAAGCCTCTTGTGCATTTTCTTGTGTCATGTGTTATTTTTTGTTAAATAATCAGGCCATTTGAGAATTTCACAACATTAACTAGTTTTTTTAACGATGGTATACTGACACCTCTTCACTATTGTTTCTTTCAGCTTGTGCATAATATATGTAAATGTACTGAGTGGGTTTTTCTTTCTGTTGCTGTTTTTTCTTTAAAGAATTTATTTATTTATTTATTTATCAAGGAGAGACTACAAGCAGGGGGAGCAGCAGGCAGAGGGAGAAGTAAGTCCCAGCTGTGTAAGGAGTCCGATGTGGGACTTGATCCCAGAACCCTGGGATCATGACCTGAGTTGAAGGCCAGATGCTTAACTTACTGGGTCACCCCAGCATCACTATTGAGTGAATATTTTATGCTGAAGAGGAAATGGATAAGAGAAACAGCTATACATATCAGCCAAGGGAAAGTAAGAAGAATGTGAAACACAGAGCAATCAAACCATTGATCATCTATAGGAGTCAAGTTCCACTGTTAACTTTCAAAGCTGTGAATAGGTCATGGAGGATGACAGACTCAACGATTAAGGTTGTAGAAGTGCAATCTGCAATTTTTAAGATATACATCGTGCTGACAGGTTCACTTCCACAGGTAGAACTGTGGTTCAGAATTCAATAAGCCCTTATCTGAAGTAAAAGTACTAGATTTGAAATGGCTTGTTGTTACATTTAATGGTAGTCCCATTTAAGAAATAATTATTGAATATCTACTCTGTATAGGATACTAAAGAAAGGAATAAAACAACAACGATAAAAACAACTCCAGCCAATTCATTTTCCTTATGGTAGGAATAAAAACATAAAATTATAATTAAGTTCATTTTAAAATAGAGCAGGATAAAGGCAGAGAAAAGAGTAAATAAATGTCTTTGGGATACAGGGAATACAAGGGGAAGGAAAAAAGTATTTCAGAAACTATGCTTTTAGTTCATATTTTTTCAAGTCCAACATTAATTGGTTGATATTATAGGTATTTTAAATTCATTACTGTTTTGGATTGAGCAGGAAGGAGCCAGTATAAAAACAGAATCTGGGCAGGTGTGAATAGCACGTATGTTTTTAGAAAGACTGAAGATGCCATATACAAAGGAAGTGAGGTGGGTCCTAAGTAAGACAGACCCAAGGTGCAAAAAGAAGTTCAGCTGAAGAGATAATACATGTCAAACTGGATTGGGTCAGGTTCCCTAGTAGCCAACCTTAACAGTAGCTCAATATGGTGAGCAGAATAATGGCTCCCTAAAGATGTCCTAACCCTTGGAACCTGTGAATTTGTTACCATAATGTGGCAAAAGGGCATTAAAATTGCAGGTGCTATTAAAGCTGCTAATTATCAGCATTTAAGATGGATAGATTATCCTGGATCACCCAGTTGGACCTAATCTGATTCCCAGTCTCCTTTAAAAATACAGGAGGGAGCCAAAAGCAAAAACCAGAGAGATGAGATAAAAAAACAACTCCAACTGCTGTTGTTGGCTTTGAAAACTCAGGAAAGAGGCCATGAGCCAAAGAATACAGGTGTTTCCTAGAAGCTGAAATTCTCAGCTAAAGTATCCAGAAAGAAATGAAGCCTAGCTGATACTTTACTCAGCCTAGTAAGACCCATATTGGGCTTGAGACCAACAGAACTGTAAGATACTAACTTGTGTTGTTTCCAGCCATTGTGATTGTGGTTGTGGTTATTAGTTACAGAAACAGCAGAAAACTAATACACTCCACAGGTAATTTTTTATTAAATATGAGCGATTCCCAGTATGAAGAGCTCTAGAATTATCAGCTGTATGATGTCTTCATTTTTAGTAACAAGTTTTTTATGCACCTCTAACCTAATATGTTAATTGTATATTTAATATTTGTGTTTGAAATAGTATATAATAACCAAAAAATATCTAAGTTAGTATATATTTTATTATTCACCCCATCATATACAAAGCTTTGAAAGGAGAGGCACCTTTTTATTTAGTTGACTACGATGCTTGATGTGTTGACTGACTTGCAGTTTGACTTCTGTCAGTAATCTAATGAAGCTTCAGTGGTGATAGCACATAAAATGTGAAAAAGAGGTCTCCTTAACATGGAATTTAGGGTTTTAGAAGGCTAGATATCAGAAAACTATCACTTTCATGACCCTGTAGACGTATCATTTATAATAAGCTATGAAATAGGTAGCAGTGGGTTCGAGGGAGAGAGACCGACCAGGAGACCACCACAACTGTCAAAGAATTAGTGATAGACCAAAGCCTTTCTGCATTTAGTGATTCAACTTGACTTACTGGACAGTTATTGTTTGCTAGTCACCTAGTATAGCCTTAAATGATTTGAGGTTAATTATAGCCTACTACATTTATGTAGTTTTCACTCATCACCTGGATGTCCATGTTACTCAGTTTCTTGTGGATCTACAGCTCCAATTCAGTCTCCCACAAAAACAGACTACTGTTAGTAGAACCCCATATTAGGCATTCAGGGTATTACATTTTGGAATCCATGGAAACAGACAATGATAAAGGATTGATTTTTTTTTTTTAAGGAAATTATTTGGGAGTGCTTGAGGGATCAGCATCTGGGGAAGAGAAGGGAAGGAAAGAGGATTGGTCAAAAGAGAAGTTGAATTGCAATTCAGGCCCAATTGCAAATACAGGCCTTCACTCATTCGATGAGGAATTCTGGAGCTGGAATGGACTTCTGAATTGCTTCACATTGGGGTAAGGGGGTCTTACCTCCACACTGACCAATTTTTAGATGCAGACTGTCCATGGAAGGAGACATTACCTTGGGCAAGGCCTACTCTTTTAGCCAAAGCAATCTCCAAAGAGGACAGGATGCTAAGAGAATTCTTCTGATGGTACTCCCAGTTGCTAGGGAAATGATTCCCTCATTCTTTAAAGGAGATCTGGGTAACCCATCACAGTATCCATCCCCATGGGGTAAAGTTGGAACAGAGTGACATCAAAACATGACATTATTTAAACAACTAACCTTTCTGGAATGTGAAATCTGGAAGTCCAGATTTTATAATACCCCTAAATACTCCTGTTAGCTCTCACATTCTTTGATTTTCTTTTTTCCCTTGACTTTGTATTTAATTATACAAAATAATGGCAAGATAGGAAAGATAGGATACTGCACACCGATCCACCAAATACAAACTTCCTTTTTTAAATTCCACTTTGATAAAGTTGTCAACAAAATTAAATTCAATTTGAATTTCCTCTGAATATTAAAATCTTATTTCTGTAACTATATTTTAATCTGATAACCAGTGATTACTCAGTGAAGCAAATTATTTAACGCAAATTCCCCACAAACAATTCCAAATAAAGAAAGCAATAAGTTTTAACACAATTTAGGGTAAATTTTTTCATATTTCTAAAAAATAATGAACAGATTAGGTAAATGCAGTGGACACAATACCTTGTTTGCTCTGAGGAAAACATACTCTTGCAAACGGTGTGTGCATGCTCCTCAAGAAGCTCAGGAAAAATTAGAATATCTCTTGCAGTTTCTTTTTCTTGCTTCCTTACTCATGTTTGACTAAAACTAAATTTGCAGGCTTTTAATTATCCTGCAGCTTGAATTCAACCAGTGATAAGTAGTTATTTAATTTGCTGTCAGCTTTAACTACCCTCAACTGTGACAGAGCAATACAGCATTATCTTCAGCAGCACTAATGAATCACAGTAGCTGCTATCTGCAGCAATGGTGCTTTTTTATTGTGTGGGAGATGACCTATACAGAAGTAAACACATGATATTTCCGTATTTGGCATAAATGAGGCTTGGGTAATTTTATACTAAAGACTGCTAGCTGGCCAGGAAGTTTTTAGGCCAATAATGTTCATATTCATTAATTTATGAATTAATTCAGTAAGTATTTACTGAATTTTTTCCTTCATGGGATGCTATTGCAATAACATAAAAGATGATGGTGGCCTGGACCAGAATGGTGCTAAAAGGTAAAGATGTCAGGGTTTGTGGATTAGATTTGGGGTGTGAGAGAAATACATAAACATGAAGATTCCTGGCCTATGCAACTAACAAAAAACTGTGATTGTTACTACCAAAGGTGGGAAAGATTGTGGGAAAAAGTAGGTTTAGAAAACATATCAGGGGGTGCCTGGATGCCTCAGTGGGTTAAGCCTCTGCCTTCGGCTTGGGTCATGATCCCAAGGTCCTGGGATCGAGCTCCCTATCGGGCTCTCTGCTCCGCAGGGACCCTGCTTCCTTCTCTCTCTCTCTCTGTGCCTGCCTCTCTGCCTACTTGTCATCTCTATCTTTCAAATAAATAAATAAACCTTAAAAAAAAAAAAAAAGAAAACATATCAGTAAATCCGTTTTATACAAAGTGGTCTAAAGTAGTACTTTTGTTATTAGTTTATACGAATGAATAATTCATTACTGTTCAGTAATTTGCAAATTAATCCTTTTATGACATATACTTAGTAGGAGTCATAAAAAATATACTAAATGTGCATTTTTTAAGAATTGATTGAGCAGAGAAAATGGGTTTTAACATGGATAAATATATGTTACTGACAGTGGCGAGCTTATAAAATTGGAAAATGCTTCCAAAATATGAAATTCTAACATTAAAAACACCAAAACATAACACTACCTTATTATAATGAAGTTTAATTTTTTTCTAGATTTCTTCAAGCAGTTTGAGATTATTTTTGTTCATACAATAATTGTTCTGACTCTTTAGTGTAAAATTGAAAAGCAAGGTAGTAAAAAAATGAAGCTAACTTTGGCTACCAGAGGAACTGTTTATTTTTTCTGAAATTTTCATAGGCTCACATCTGTATTTTAGAATATAGCTTATATTATTTTCAATATGATTTTCTCACTTCTTTTTTTTTACTGATAAAATAGGCTTTTGTAAATATACCTATCTCAGTATTTGTATAATATTCTTTAGTTCTAATGTTCTCTTTCCATGTTCATTTTTTTCCCCATATCTCACTGTTTCTGGTCCTGTAAGTTATTATTACACTCCTTACTGATTCGTTTTTGTTCTTTTTTATCATGTACTTTTTCTTGCTTTCCCTTTAAGGAAAAAAAAATCAAGCTAAAGATACAAAGATATCTTTTGAATTGGCAAAAAAATGACAAGATGCAAAGATTACAGAGTGTAGATTTACATAATTAAAAAAAAATTCGTTGTAAAACATTCGGGAAATTCATTACTTTTTTTTACACAAATATGATTTAAATTATATTAGAGTTCATTTTTCCAGCTTAAAATTATTTGAATTATATAAAATAGTAGTTAGAAGTTGAAGTGCTCTAAGCGTAATAGGGAACAGGCATAGTTTTGGATGTGTATATCTGCTATGCCAGGCTTCTTAGTTATCTATGAAGAGCATAAGCCTGAGTATTATGTGCGTATGTCATACTTAAGTGAAGACTCCCTTGTGTCAGAATGGTTAGGCAAAATACACAGGGCGATATGACTGATACAGAAGCTGGGAATGAAGTCTGTCTCAAATATTTTACAAGCATTAAATAGTATCTGTAAGGAAATGTCTTCATTTGACTAAGGCGATGTATATGCACGCTGAAAATTCTTGGAAACATATGGCAAATCATGTTTCAGCAGTGAGTGATTATTATCAACTAATGGTACATGGGCATGTTCAGAGACTGACTGGACACAGAAGTAAAGACTACACAAAGCGGGGGCGCCTGGGTGGCTCAGTGGGTTAAGCCTCTGCTTTCGGCTCAGGTCATGATCCCAGGGTTCTGGGATCGAGCCCCGCATCGGGCTCTCTGCTCAGCAGGGAGTCTTCTTTCCCTCCTCTCTCTCTCTGCCTGCCTCTCTGCCTACTTGTGATCTCTGTCAAGTAAATTAAAAAAAAAAAAAATTAAAAGACTACACAAAGCGGCGAGTGAGAGAACTAGAACTCTTCTTTATTCTGACCTGGCTAAAGACAAGAGGGCACTTTGCTACGAAATCCAAAACCAAGTGTAAACCATGTCAGTATGGCAGTGTAGACTGCATCACTAAGCCTAATAATCAAACCTTTGTGCATGTCCCTCTTCATGCTCTTTATGTTCTCCTAAATCAGTCTGTATCTCACCACTTAGAAATCTGATCAAGCAGTTGCTCACTAATAATAATAACCATACTTAGATGTATGCATACAATTTGTTCTCTTTGAGTCTGTAACAGACACTAATTCAAGAAGATATTAGTAATCAGGACACTATTTCAAAAAGCATATATATATATACACACACACATATATATATACACACACACATATATATACACATTTTTTAAAAGATTTTATTTATTTATTTGACAGAGAGAGATCACGAGTAGACAGAGAGGAAGGCAGAGAGAGAGAGGAGGAAGCAGGCTCCATGCTGAGCAGAGAGCCCGATGTGAGAATCGATCCCAGGACCCCAAGATCATGACCTGAGCCGAAGGCAGAGGCTTTAACCCACTGAGCCATCCAGGCACCCCTCAAAAAGCGTATATTAAAATGGAAGTGAGATATTGAGTTTCTATTTTCTTACATAGTTTCTTGTTTTAAGAGATAAGAAAAAATCAATACATCTATTTGATGATTAAATTTCCTATTAACAGCTTGCAGTGTCACATAAAAATTTAATAGGTAGAACAGGAAAAACATGTTTTTTTCTTAACGCCAAGACACAGGAGCTTTAAACAAGGGAAATTAGATACCCTGCCTACTCAGCTTTCAGAAACAGACTTATAAGCTTCACTATTAATTAGTAGAATTTAAAAGTGTATTTTGGAGTGTTAGAGTATAAGTTCATCTGGCAATCAAATCGTCCTATCCCACATCATTCTTATCTCACCTTCTATTTCCAATGCCTCAAAATTTATCTTCTAATAAGCTGGTGTCATGCTATAACTGCAAATCAGGTTATTACACATCCTCCTAAATTCCTTCTGTAACTCCATACTAAGGAGTTACCTCTTGAACATGGCAAAGGTAGTCCTCATGATGACCCCACGCTATGCTTTTTAATTTAACTTCCTAAAACCCGAAGCTGCAAATGCTTCTCCACATTCCGAGTACATCTGTCCTTCCTTCCTTCTTTCCTTCCTTCCTTTCCTTTCCTTCCCCCTCCCTCCTTCTCTCTATTTCTTCTTCCTTCCTTCCTGATTTATTTATTTATTTAAGTGAAAGAGAGAGAGAGAGAGAGCAAGCATGAGAACAGGGAGCCTGACATGGGGCTGGATCCCAGGACCCTGAGATCATAACGTGAAACAAAGGCAGCCCCTTAACCAGCTGCACCACTCAGGCACCTCCCTGGTGCTGTTTCAGGCACTGGCTTCTCTATCTCCAAAACTCATGGAAACCACCATCGAGGATGGCTTAGTGTTTTTCCTGCAGATTCCTACAAATGGCTCAGGCCTGCAAAAGGCTTAAGTCATACCAAGCACTCTCTAAAGGCTTGATGTACATAAAGTTACTTATTCTTCCTAAAAGCTCTACATGGTAAGTAATATTATTTCACTGATCGAGAACTCTGGCAAAAGCCTTTAGTCTTTCACATCGAGGTTAACGCAGAGCATGAACTCAGCCATAACACCTGGCTTGCTAAAAATATAACAGAGGCCCCTGGGGGTGAAGGAAGGTTTTGGAGAAGGGTGTGGCTCTTTGGAAGGCCTGGGCCTGTGTGGCCACTCTGCCATTGGAGTGTAGCGGGGAGTTGCCTTTCCTGAGGCTTCTTAGCTCAGCCACCCCGTGATCTTTGAGATGTAAGCATTGCCCCTTGGACTATGTTTAGCAGAAACAGCCAGATTAGCATATCGTATCTTTCCAGTAACCAGAGCCTCCTAGTTTCAGTAAGACCTCTTGTTGCAAATCACAGTGCTTCAGAAACAGTGCAAAGGATTCCTGAAGCGCCAATAAAAGCAGAAGCAAAGAGGAGCAAAGGGTCTTCTGAGCATTGGCCCCTTTGCTTTCTCCTGCTCTCTTTACTAGCAGAGTTTGAAGCAGTATTTCATCCATCGGTGCAGGGATTGCTGGCCATGCCTGGCACTTTTAAGTGCTTAAACAGGGTTGAATTCAGAGAGCCTGTGGTTAGGATTTCTGCCCTTACCCACTACACTATAGAAGACTTCACGTCTACTGCTATCATTCCATTAACCCTATCACATTATAATTATGTCTGATTAACTCTCCTGTCTGTTTCTTGAGGGAAAACCCTATTTTACTGATCCTTGAGCAAATAAGGGCCTATTGTAGTTATTTCCCAATAGTGCAGTGTAGATTTTCCTAAATTGAATTAAATTTTAAAGAAATGTTGATTATCTGTTTTTTGTGCAGTTTCTTACACATATATTCAATTCTTTTCTGAAGTATTAGACATAAGTAGTAATAGGAAGAAGGAATGAGGGGAGAAAAGAAAAACCAATTCTAGTGTTTTGGGAAAATATAGTTTAAAATCTAACCTTCCACAAAGGTAGTAGAGAAAGAAAACCCCCTTATTATTGAACAAGCAGTAAACTAGAACAGGATGCTCATCCGCTAAGGGAATCTGCTAAGAGATGGTAAAGACAGAAATCTCACCCTTTTATATACCCAAGCAGCTATATTCTATGACACGTATGTGTTTGAGATGAACACCTAGTTCTCAAGAAAACTTGACAATGCTATTTGTCCCATGTGTTATACCCTGATCTTGCCTGGTAATTAATTGTGTTATGTTAGCTAACTGGCTTTACCAGTGGAAAGACAAACATCTCATACCTTTAATAATAAGGAAGTAGTTTTGCGACTTGGAGCAAAGTGCTACACACCAAAGTCAGGTTCTTACACTTGATTTAGAAATGGGAAGATAGGGGTGCTATCTTCCTTAAGGTTTGCATTTCACAGAGAGAGCTCCCAGGGTCTCAAGAAAGATATTCCAAGGTCATAAAACTGACAAAATATCAATTTAGTCTTCAGAAGTATTTATGTACATTTCAGGAGTAGAAAGTATCTACAATAACCCTAAAATAAATGTTCAGTGAGAAAGGATTGGAGAGAAATCTCTTCCCTTATTTTCAACAGGGAGAATTAAGGCTATCATTTTTAATTTGTATTTTCCGTATAAGTGGAGTGACTAAAGAGCAGGTCAGAGGGAGTGGTGTACATTGGGAAAGATACTGAAATGTACCGCAACCAGATTCATTACTTACAAGCCTTTTCCTAAGAAGAAGCATTCAATTTCTGTGGGACTCATCTTTTCATTTGTAAAGTGAGTGAGTTGTACTAAATGTTACCTAAAGTCACTCTTGAATTTGTTGCGTTAATTCAAAATAATGAAAAAATTGAGGGTTCAGTGAGGATGATAGGTGGGTGGGTTTTTTGGTTTTTTTGTTTTTTTCTCATGTCCACACTTGCTTGGACTTTACTCTGATCTAAGATGCAGTCAATAACCACTGAACAACTATAGACTTAAATCATAAGAAATTAGAATCACTAGATCTCTATAAAATACTTGACAAATATGTTTAAAAAAATTTTTGTCAGCCTAGGTGTATACTGAAAGAAAAGACCACTTACTTTCACATTACTGAATAACAGTAAATAATGGAAATAATTTTCTTACACTTCTTTCTTTCTTTCTTTCTTTCTTTCTTTCTTTCTTGAGACTAAGACTAGAATTGTGGACAAAATCTGGCCTTGCATTGACTGCCACTCTGGGTCATAGGGTTTTACAAATATTATTTCCTTGTTCTATGGACATGTATGAAGTGTCTAGATGCTTTCCCCCCTTTTGTTTCTCAGCAAAGAAAATTCTGTACAAACAATGTATGCTAAAAACAACAGTTTTAGGTTTTTTTTTTTTTTTTCATGTTAACACTTGACATGTACTTGACAAATCTGAGAACATTCTTACACAATTGATTTTATAAAGAAAATTCTGGTAGCCAAGCTAAATAAAAAACAAACAAACAAACAAAAAAAACCTTTAACATTTCTGCTAAGTAAAAGTTTACAGGAAAAAAGAACACTACTGTTTATAAGACAAATATCCCAGAAAACACACACACACACATGTACAACAGTTTGATGGCCTGTGTCCCCAATGTTTGAGAGGATTTTCTTCTTCTTCTTCTTCTTTTTTTTAAGATTTTATTTATATGTTTGACAGAGAGAGAGAGCACAAACAGAGGAAATGGCAGGCAGAAGGAGAGGAAGAAGCAGGTTCCCACTGAGCACAGAGCCTGATGCAGGACTCTATCCCAGGACCCTGGAACCATGACCTGAGCTAAAGGCAGAGGCTCAACCCTCTGAGGCACCCAGGCACCTGAGAAGATTTTCTTCTGAGCCTAATTCCCAAATGGGGAAAAAGGATCCTAAAGAAGTAGCATACATCAAACTATTAAACAGTAAATCTGTACATTTCCTCGGAGCAAGTATATTATCATGCACTGTTCTGTGAGGTTTTGTGACCATTTCTGTGCAATCGACTCCATAAGGCAACTTCAGGGCAATGGAGGCTACTACCTCCATTTAGAATACTTTGAACACCTCAGAAAAATATTTTAAATACTTGGCCCCACTGATTTCCTTAGAGAAGTAAATGAGAAGTAATAGCAATAAGTGAAAAATAGAATTGTTTTTGTAGAGGTATTTTGAACTCTTTCCAAGAGAATGGCCAGTGTGTTCATTGTGTTTTGAATGGACTGTGATGAAAAATTAGCTTTGCTTCACTATTAGCATGTCCAGGCTTTTCTGATTTTGCATGAGGCACACTGAATAAAGTTGTTCATGTCGTATTTTTCTATATGGTATGCTCTTATAACATGGTTGTTATTTTTATCTGCCTTTAAGTCTCTGACTTCAATTTTTGCTTTTCTTCCCTTATTCTCCCATAATTATATGGGCTTCCAGGAGCCTACAGAGTTTTAGGGACATTATTCTACCAAATAACTCTTTACACAGATAATAATTCCAACATTCTGATGTCTTTGTCAGCTATCACATCCTTAATAAAGCTTAGGGACCAATTTATTATAATTGTTAACCCTCTTCCATGACAAGGTAAGCATTATTATTTCATTTTACTGTAGTACAAATATATATAATATATAAAATATATATTACAATGTATAAAATAATGTTATAATATATATTTATACATTAAACATAAAATTTGTCATTTTAACCATTTTTAAGTATGCAATTCAGTGACATTAATTACATTTACAATATTGTACAACTATTACTACTGTTTCAAAAATTTTTTCATTAGCCCAAATATAAACTCTGTCACCATTCAGCAGTAACTCCCCATGCTACTCCCCCCATGAGGTGCTGGTAACTTTTAATCTACTTTCTGGGTCAATGAATTTACCAGATATTTTAGTATTCACATAAATGGAATCATATAGTATTTGTCTTTCAGTGTCTGGCTTGTTTCACTTAGCATATTTTCAAGGTTCAGTTATGTTGAACATGTATCAGAACTTCATATCTCTCTCTCTCTCTCTTTTTAAAATATTTTATTTATTTATTTGTTAGAGAAAGAACACAGCAGGGGAGTGGGCAGAGGGAGAAGCAGGTTCTTTGCTGAACAAGGAGCCTGATGCGGAACTCAATCCCAGGACCCTGGAATCTTGATCTGAGCTGAAGGCAGACACTTAAGCGACTGAGCCACCCAGGTATCCCAGAACTTCATCTCTTTTTGTGGCAGAATGATAGTATGAATTTGTAAGAATTGTATGAATTTATGTTTATCTGTTCATCTGACAGACACTTGAATTATTTATATCTTATGGCTACTGTGAATAAACATGTGTATGCAAAATCTAAGTCCCTGTTTTCCATTATTTTGCATACAGACCTAGGAATGGACCCATTGAGCTATGTAGTAATTCTATGCTTAGTGGAACTGCCCACTGTTTTCCACAGTGGCTGTACCATTTTATATTCTCATAAAAAATTTACAAGGGTTCCAAATTTTTTACATCCTTTCCAACATTTATTTTTTCTTTTAAAAAAATATTGTCATTTTAGTGGGTATGAAGTAGTATCTAATTGTGGTTGGCATTTCCATAATGACTAATGATATTGAACATCCTTGCATTTGCTTATTAGACATCTATATGTCTTCTTTGGATTGATATCTAGTCAAGTTTTTTCTTTCTCATTTTATAAACTATGTCTTTTTGTTGATTTGTAGGTCTTTTACATATTCTAGATATTAAACCCTTACCAGATATATGGTTTGCAAAAGTATTTTCTCTTGATATGTGGGTTTCTTTCACTTTTTTGATGTGTTTGATGCTGTTAGGATTTTTCAGAGAACAGAAGCAATAGGATATACATATTAACTTATGCAAAAATGATTGTTGGATTTTTGGTAGAGATTGTTTTGAATCTGCAGATCTTAACTATCATCTCATCCTTAAACCATTCTCTCTCTCTATATATATATATATGCGCATATATATATATATATATATATATATATATCTGTTACCTACATCTATTTATACATATAGAGAGAGGACAGTGGGTGGGTGAGAGTGGATACTCTGTATAAAATGAGTATTTTTGCCAAATGTTTAATATAAAAGTATGTGCATACATATATACATACAAATATATATGAGTTGGGGGGAGAGAGAAAGAGAGGGAATTAGATCATGGAACTGTGGAGGCTCACAAGTTCAGATCTGTAGGGTTGGCTGTAATGCTGAAGACTCAGAAGAGTTACAGTTCCAGCCACAAAGCAGTCTGCTGGGAGAATTCTTTCTTTCTCTGGAGAGGTTTTTTTTTCCCCCCCAAAAAAGCCTTGAAATGATTTGATGAGGTCCCTCTACATCAAGGAGGGATTAGCAATCTCATTTACTCAAAGCCTACTGATTTAAATACTAATTTCATCTGAAAATACCTTCAAAGAAACATCTAGAAACAATTTTTGACCAAATACTCATCTACTGTGCCATAGCCAGGTTGACATGTGAAATTCACCACCACAGGTGCACAAGTTTGTTTATTGTTGCTGCTGTTGCTGTTGTATAGGTTAAGTCTAATGTGAACTTTTTTATCTTTTGTCACTAGTGTTTTTAGTGTCATATCCAGGTGAATGTGGATGGGAGATACAAACTTGCAGTCATGGAATGAATAAGAAACAGGAATGAAAGGTACACCATAGGGAATATAGTCAGTGGTATTGTAAATATCATTGTATGATAACAGACGGTAGTTACACTTGTGAGCATAGCATAATGTATAGACTTGTCAAATCACTGTTTCACACCTGAAACTAATGTAACATTGTGTGTCAACTATATTTCAATTATATATATATTAAAAAAATAAAAATGTGATGCCCAATCCAAGGTGATATTTACCCTTATTTTTTTTCTAAAAGTTTTATGATTTTAGCTCTTATATTTAGGTTACTGATCATTTTGACTTAGTTTTTATATATAGTATAAGGTGAAAGATCCAATTTCATTCTTTTGGCTGTGAAAATCCAGTTTTCCCAGCTCCATCTGTTCATCTATTGAAAAGACTAAGTTTTTCCTACTAATGAACTTGAAATCCTTATAAAAATCAATCAACCACAGATGATAAATTTATTTCTGAATAGAGAGAGATGTGGGTTTGGGGGAGAAACATGGACACATGGGGGTTAGAGATTAAGAAAGAAATTAAAGTTGTAGATCTCATGTTAAGTGTTCTTAACACAATAAAAACCACAGTTATATATATATATATATATATATATATATATATATATATATATTAAACATTTTACCCCCCCAAAATAAAAATAAAATTGAGATTTACATTCAAACTGTGAAAATGAAGAAGAGACAGAAATAGGTTTAAAACAATTACTAAGACATTGACTTTCTATTGTGGATTAATTGAAATGGGCTCAGGATGGTTTATTATCAAAATACTGAGGCTCATACAAATATTGAAATCTTTATGTCTCCGTTGCTAAAATACAAATGTAGTTACTAGGTAGAAATTCAATACCATCTGGGAATAACACAGAATCATTCATAATATATATTTAAAAATTAATGGATAGATACTAGAAATAAGAAAATAGAAGCCAGATGATCTCCAAACTAAACTTTGAATAACTGAATGTCTAAAGACAGACAAGTATTGTTTCTGTGTGAGGAAATGATGTGTATGTTTAGTTCTTCCTACTTCTCCTCAGTATTTCATCAATTTTAAAGTGCCTGTAATAAGCTTTTCTTTTTTTTTAATATAATTTTTTATTTTTTATAAACATATATTTTTATCCCCAGGGGTACAGGTCTGTGAATCACCAGGTTTACACACTTCACAGCACTCACCAAAACACATACCCTCCCCAATGTCCATAATACCACCCCCTTCTCCCAAACCCCCTCCCCCCAGCAACCCTCAGTTTGTTTTGTGAGATTAAGAGTCACTTATGGTTTGTCTCCCTCCCAATCCCATCTACTTTCATTTATTCTTCTCGTACCCACTTAAGCCCCCATGTTGCATCACCACTTCCTCATATCAGGGAGATCATATGATAGTTGTCTTTCTCCACTTGACTTATTTCGCTAAGCATGATATGCTCTAGTTCCATCCATGTTGTCGCAAATGGCAAGATTTCATTTCTTTTGATGGCTGCATAGTATTCCATTGTGTATATATACCACATCTTCTTGATCCATTCATCTGTTGATGGACATCTAGGTTCTTTCCATAGTTTGGCTATTGTGGACATTGCTGCTATAAACATTCGAGTACACGTGCCCCTTTGGATCAACGTTTGAATCTTTAGGGTAAATACCCAATAGTGCAATTGCTGGGTCGTTGGGCAGTTCTATTTTCAACATTTTGAGGAACCTCCATGCTGTTTTCCAGAGAGGTTGCACCAGCTTGCATTCCCACCAACAGTGTAGGAGGGTTCCCCTTTCTCCGCATCCTCACCAGCATCTGTCATTTCCTGACTTGTTGATTTTAGCCATTCTGACTGGTGTGAGGTGATACCTCATTGTGGTTTTGATTTGTATTTCCCTGATGCCGAGTGATATGGAGCACTTTTTTATGTGTCTGTTGGCCATCTGGATGTCTTCTTTGCAGAAATGTCTGTTCATGTCCTCTGCCCATTTCTTGATTGGATTATTTGTTCTTTGGGTGTTGAGTTTGCTAAGTTCTTTATAGATTCTGGACACTAGTCCTTTATCTGATATGTCGTTTGCAAATATCTTCTCCCATTCTGTCAGTTGTCTTTTGATTTTGTTAACTGTTTCCTTTGCTGTGCAAAAGCTTTTGATCTTGATGAAATCCCAAGAGTTCATTTTTGCCCTTGCTTCCCTTGCCTTTTGCGTTGTTCCTAGGAAGATGTTGCTGCGGCTGAGGTCGAAGAGGTTGCTGCCTGTGTTCTCCTCAAGGATTTTGATGGATTCCTTTCGCACATTGAGGTCCTTCATCCATTTTGAGTCTGTTTTTGTGTGTGGTGTAAGGAAATGGTCCAATTTCATTTTTCTGCATGTGGCTGTCCAATTTTCCCAGCACCATTTATTGAAGAGGCTGTCTTTTTTCCATTGGACATTCTTTCCTGCTTTGTCGAAGATTAGTTGACCATAGAGTTGAGAGTCTATTTCTGGGCTCTCTATTCTGTTCCATTGATCTATGGGTCTGTTTTTGTGCCAGTACCATGCTGTCTTGATGATGACAGCTTTGTAATAGAGCTTGAAGTCCGGGATTGTGATGCCACCAACGTTGGCTTTCTTTTTCAATATCCCTTTAGCTATTCGAGGTCTTTTCTGGTTCCATATAAATTTTAGCATTAATTGTTCCATTTCTTTGAAAAAGATGGATGGTACTTTGATAGGAATTGCATTAAATGTGTAGATTGCTTTAGGTAGCATAGACATTTTCACAATATTTATTCTTCCAATCCAGGAGCATGGAACATTTTTCCATTTCTTTGTGTCTTCCTCAATTTCTTTCATGAGTACTTTATAGTTTTCTGAGTATAGATTCTGTGCCTCTTTGGTTAGGTTTATTCCTAGGTATCTTATGGTTTGGGGTGCAATTGTAAATGGGATTGACTCCTTGATTTCTCTTTCTTCTGTCTTGCTGTTGGTGTAGAGAAATGCAACTGATTTCTGTGCATTGATTTTATATCCTGGCACTTTAATGAATTCCTGTATGAGTTCTAGCAGTTTTGGAGTGGAGTCTTTTGGGTTTTCCACATATAGTATCATATCATCTGCGAAGAGTGATAATTTGACTTCTTCTTTGCCAATTTGGATGCCTTTAATTTCCTTTTGTTGTCTGATTGCTGAGGCTAGGACCTCTAGTACTATGTTGAATAGCAGTGGTGATAATGGACATCCCTGCCGTGTTCCTGACCTTAGCGGAAAAGCTTTCAGTTTTTCTCCATTGAGAATGATATTGCGGTGGGTTTTTCATAGATGGCTTTGATGATATTGAGGTATGTGCCCTCTATCCCTACACTTTGAAGAGTTTTGATCAGGAAGGGATGCTGTACTTTGTCAAATGCTTTTTCAGCATCTTGAGAGTATCATATGGTTCTTGTTCTTACTTTTATTGATGTGTTGTATCACATTGACTGATTTGCGGATGTTGAACCAAGTTGAAATCAAAAAAGCTATTAATGAGGTACAATCAAAAATGGAGGCTCTCACTGCTAGGATAAATGAGGCAGAAGAAAGAATTAGTGATATAGAAGACCAAATGACAGAGAATAAAGAAGCTGAGCAAAAGAAGGACAAACGGCTACTGGACCACGAGGGGAGAATTCGAGAGATAAGTGACACCATAAGCGAAACAACATTAGAATAATTGGGATTCCAGAAGAAGAAGAAAGAGAGAGGGGAGCAGAAGGTATACTGGAGAGAATTATTGGGGAGAATTTCCCCAATATGGCAAAGGGAACGAGCATCAAAATTCAGGAGGTTCAGAGAACGCCCCTCAAAATCAATAAGAATAGGCCCACACCCTGTAACCTAATAGTAAAATTTACAAGTCTCAGTGACAAAGAGAAAATCCTGAAAGCAGCCCGGGAAAAGAAGTCTGTAACATACAATGGTAAAAATATTAGATTGGCAGCTGACTTATCCACAGAGACCTGGCAGGCCAGAAAGAGCTGGCATGATATTTTCAGAGCACTAAATGAGAAAAACATGCAGCCCAGAATACTATATCCAGCTAGGCTATCATTGAAAATAGAAGGAGAGATTAAAAGCTTCCAGGACAAACAACAACTGAAAGAATTTGCAAACACCAAACCAGCTCTACAGGAAATATTGAAAGGGGTCCTCTAAGCAAAGAGAGAGCCTACAAGTGGTAGATCAGAAAGGAACAGAGACCATATACAGTAACAGCCACCTTACAGGCAATACAATGGCCCTAAATTCATATCTCTCAATAGTTACCCTGAATGTTAATGGGCTAAATGCCCCTGTCAAAAGACACAGGGTATCAGAATGGATAAAAAAACAAAACCCATCTATATGTTGCCTCCAAGAAACACATTTTAAGCCCGAAGACACCTCCAGATTTAAAGTGAGGGGGTGGAAAAGAATTTACCATGCTAATGGACATCAGAAGAAAGCAGGAGTGGCAATCCTTATATCAGATCAATTCGATTTTAAGCCAAAGACTATAATAAGAGATGAGGAGGGACACTGTATCATACTCAAAGGGTCTGTCCAGCAAGAAGATCTAACAGTTTTAAATATCTATGCCCCCAACGTGGGAGCAGCCAACTATATAAACCAATTAATAACAAAATCAAAGAAACGCATCAACAATAATACAATAATAGTAGGGGACTTTAACACTCCCCTCACTGAAATGGACAGATCATCCAAGCAAAAGATCAGCAAGGAAATAAAGGCCTTAAACGACACACTGGACCAGATGGACATCACAGATATATTCAGAACATTTCATCCCAAAGCAACAGAATACACATTCTTCTCTAGTGCACATGGAACATTCTCCAGAATAGATCACATCCTCGGTCCTAAATCAGGACTCAACCGGTATCAAAAGATTGGGATCATTCCCTGCATATCTTCAGACCACAATGCTCTAAAGCTAGAACTCAACCACAAAAGGAAGTTTGAAAAGAACCAAAATACATGGAGACTAAACAGCATCCTTCTAAAGAATGAATGGGTCAACCGGGAAATTAAAGAAGAATTGAAAAAAATCATGGAAACAAATGATAATGAAAATACAACGGTTCAAAATCTGTGGGACACAACAAAGGCAGTCCTGAGAGGAAAATATATAGCGGTACAAGCCTTTCTCAAGAAACAAGAAAGGTCTCAGGTACACAATCTAACCCTACACCTAAAGGAGCTGGAAAAAGAACAAGAAAGAAACCCTAAGCCTAGCAGGAGAAGAGAAATCATAAAGATCAGAGCAGAAATCAATGAAATAGAAACCAAAAAAACAATAGAACAAATCAACGAAAGTAGGAGCTGGTTCTTTGAAAGAATTAATAAAATTGATAAACCTCTGGCCCGACTTATCAAAAAGAAAAGAGAAAGGACCCAAATAAATAAAATCATGAATGAAAGAGGAGAGATCACTACTAACACCAAAGAAATACAAACTATTATAAGAACATACTATGAGCAACTCTACGCCAACAAATTTGACAATCTGGAAGAAATGGATGCATTCCTAGAAACATATAAACTACCACAACTGAATCAGGAAGAAATAGAAAGCCTGAACAGACCCATAACCAGTAAGGAGATTGAAACAGTCATTAAAAATCTCCAAACAAACAAAAGCCCAGGGCCAGACGGCTTCCCGGGGGAATTCTACCAAACATTTAAAGAAGAACTAATTCCTATTCTCCTGAAACTGTTCCAAAAAATAGAAATGGAAGGAAAACTTCCAAACTCATTTTATGAGGCCAGCATCACCTTGATCCCAAAACCAGGCAAGGATCCCACCAAAAAAGAGAGCTATAAACCAATATCCTTGATGAACACAGATGCGAAAATACTCAACAAAATACTAGCCAATAGGATTCAACAGTACATTAAAAAGATTATTCACCACGACCAAGTGGGATTTATTCCAGGGCTGCAAGGTTGGTTCAACGTCTGTAATAAGCTTTTCTTTTTTGAAAGATCAAAACCTGTCCTGCTCATTTTTCCTCTGTATCTAATACAATTTCCTATGTCTAATAAGCACTTATTATTTAATGGTTGTGTTAATATGTCAAATATCTTTCTGTTTCCCCTCCAGCTACTTTCTGTTCTTCTCCACCATCTTCCCAGCCTGGAAGACTGATCAGATTTATATCATTTAACACATTTAATAGGTGAATGTATCCCTTTTAAAATTTATGGATATGACAAATATTTCTTATTTTCTAATTTATATTTAATATTTTTGATAATTCATTCTTTAGATGGGTTTTTTTTTCATGACATGACTTGAATAATTTTATATGTCACTTTGACTAGGCCACGGTACCCAGATATTTGGCCAACATTCTTGTAAATACTTCTGTGAAGGTAGTTTTAGATAGATGAATATTTTTAGATCAGATTAACATTCAAATCAGTAGAGTTTACAGAAAGCAGATTACTCTCCATAATGCACATGGGCATTATCAATCAGCTGAAGGTCTTTGTAAAAGAAGACTAACTTTTCCAGAAGGGTAATTTCTGCCAGCATATGGCTTATGGAGTTGAACTGTGACTTTGGCCCTTCTGTGAGTCTTTTGCCTGCCAGCCTACCTTGCAGATTTCAGACTTGCCAGACTTCATACTCCTGTGAGCTTATTTCTTAAAATAAAACTATCCATATATCCATCCATCCATATATCCATCCACACAAAACACATATGCTTGTGTGCATGGGCGTGTACACACACACACACACACACACACACCTTACAGGTTCCATTTTTCTGGAGAATCCTGACTAAAGATTACATTTATGATTTATGGGATTTTTCCTTCTAAGATATAGAAGTTTAAGAAATTATTTTACTCATTTTAGTGGTTTTTAAAAAACTTCATGAAGAGTAACTATGGCATGACTCTTAAGAGCTTTGCCAAAAAATGATAAATCAGTAAGCTGATAACTACTGCACATTTCTGCCATCCATACCCTTCCCAATTTTGTTGGTTATACTATATTTATATTTCTATATGCATTATAAAGTTTACCAACTATTTGTATATGTAATCTATAGAGTCACTTATATTTACATGCATTCATACTTATGCAACATTTCTCATTTGGGGACATAGTGCAGCTGCAGGGATATTTGCAGGCTGCAGTCTTCCACCCAAATATGTACATTTACAGTATCTTTGTTGTACACACAACATGTTTGCATATTTCCCTGTTGGCTCTTCCTTCCCATGCTACTATGTAGTAGCAACACTGCAGACCCAACATTGCTGTTTCAAGTAAATAGCTTTTATTTTTACCACTTCCCCCTTTGTAAACCTATTATTTTCAAAATTCATAGGATCTGATAGGCATGCCTCTTCTCTCAGCAGGCATTTTCCATATTCTAAAGCTGGAATCACAGGTGTTCTCTATAGTCCTACTTTCACAGAAGATGGAGTTTTCCATTTCTCCATTTCCTTTGAGAAAGATGTGGGGAAAGACCTAGTCTAATATCTGTCAATAAGGAAAAGGAACCTTAAAACATCCTTTGGTTTTTAATATTTGAAATGTTTAACAGAAGGAAAATATTATGGAACTTAGATTTCAACCATAATTGTTCTGTAATCATTGCTTAATCCTGGATGAGTTCTATCATCCACCCCTGAGAATATCAACATGAAGGATGATTGTGACAGCAACAATCATGCTATAAGAATCTCCCACATCAACATTGGGGAAAAAAAAAAAAAAACTCTTACAAAATTAAAGTTTAAAAATTGAAGAAATTTTGAAGAAAATATGATTTAAGACCTACATATACTATTATCAATTTCACTGTACTAAGTGGATGCTTTGGCTATTTAACCCAGTATGTTTTCAAATCACATAATACTATTTATGAAGTTTTGAAATTTATAAGATTGCCAAACAATTAAAATAGAGATTGTTTCCTTTACTTTTCCAAATTCACTATGAAACCAACCTGTAGCTTCAATAATTTTTCCTATTGCTTAAATGGTTATATATACTATTTCTTTGTTTAGATACATATAGCATCATTCAGTGTCAATGTCTATTTAAAAAATTGAGGTTAAGAATTGTTTTCTGCTTTTAAAGATGCTATTTACTTTTGTCCTAATGGAAACTATTAGTCATTATTTTTTTAATATTTAGCTTGGAAAGACCTAAGTAGTCTATACTGTCAAAGTAATGATAGAAATCAGGGGCGCCTTGGTGGCTCAATGGGTTAAAGCCTCTGCCTTTGGTTCAGGTCATGATCCCATGGTCCTGGGATCAAGCTCCACATCAGGCTCTCTGCTCAGCAAGGAGCCTGTTTCCTCCTCTCTCTCTCTCTCTCTGCCTGCCTCTCTGCCTACTTGTGATCTCTGTATGTCAAATAAATAAATAAAATCTTAAAAAAAAAGTAATGACAGAAATCATATATAGATAATACATGACACCGGCACAAGGTACATAATAGGGAAATTTGAACAGAAAAGAGGGAAACTGAAACCTATAGATAATATATGTAATTTGTGAGACCCTGACAATTATTTGCCTTTACTGAGCAATAACCCTCAAATTTAATAATTAACCATTGCTTTCAGAATCTTTCTGAGGCACAGAACTTTTTTGTATTATTTACACATATGTCACATCAAAAATATTTATCTGAGGGCGCCTGGGTGGCTCCGTTGATTAAGAAACTGCCTTCAGCTAGGTCATGATCCCAGAGGCCTGGGATCAAGTCCCACATCAGGCTGCCAGCTCCACGGGATGTCTGCTTTTCCCTCTGACCATTTTCCCACTCATGCTCTCTCTCACTGTTTCTCTCTCAAATAAATAAATAAAATCTTTAAAAATATATTTATCTGAATTAATTGAGTTCTAATTTCAGGGAAATTTTTCTTTTTTCAAAATTCAAGAGTATGCCTTATTAATTTAGTGTTAATTGGATATATTAATTAATATATAGATTGAATTAGAGCATATCATGCTTAGCGAAATAAGTCAAGCAGAGAAAGACAACTATCATATGATCTCCCTGATATGAGGAAGTGGTGATGCAACATGGGGGCTTAAGTGGGTAGGAGAAGAATCAATGAAACAAGATGGGATTGGGAGGGAGACAAAACATAAGTGACTCTTAAACTCACAAAACAAACTGAGGGTTGCTGGGGGGAGGGGGTTTGGGAGAAGGGGGTGAGATTATGGACATTGGGGAGGGTATGTGCTTGGGTGAGTGCTGTGAAGTGTGTAAACCTGGTGATTCACAGACCTGTACCCCTGGGGATAAAAATATATGTTTATAAAAAATAAAAAATTAATAAAAAAAATAATTAAATGTCAAAAAAAAGAACTGTTAAAAAAAATATATAGATTGAATTAATAGATATCATAGGAGTTGTTCCACCAGTATATAAGACAGAGTAAACTAATAGACTGACCATAAAAGTGGTATGTATATTTTATTTTCTATCAAATTTTACTTAAATTCTAGTTCATTAGTGAATAGTGTAATGGTTTCAGGTACAGAATTCAGTGATTCCTCACTTAAATTTACACCCAGTGCTGATTCACAAGAGCCCTCCCTAATACACATCACCTATCTAACACATCCTCTCACCTTCCTCCTCTCTGGGTAACCCTCAGTTTGTTTTCTATAGTCTATTTTCTGTTTTACCTCTTCCTTTTACCCCCCATTATATCTGTTTTGTTTCTAAATTCCATATTAGTGAAATCATATGGTATTTTACTTTCTCTGACTTATTTCACTTAGCATAATACTTACAAGCTCCATCAACATCATTGCAAATAGCAAGATTTCATTCTTTTTTTATGACTGATTAATATTCCATTATATTTATAGACACACCACCTCTTTATCCATTCATCAGTGGATGCATACTTGGATTGTTTCCATAATTGACCTATTGTTGATAATGTTGCTAGAAATATCAGAATGAATGTATCTATTTGAATGGGTACTTTTGTGTCCTTTGTATAAATACACACAGTATGCAATGGCTGGGTGGTAGGATAGTTCTCCTTTTAACGTTTTGAGGAATCTCCATACTGTTTTCCAGAGTGGCTGCACCAGTTTGCATTCCCACCAACAGTACAAGAGGGTTCCCCTTTTTCTGCATCATCACCAACACCTGTTTTCTGGAATTTTGAAGCTTCCAGATTTGCTTTTCTTTTTCAAGATTGCTGTGGCCTCTCAGGGTCTTTCATGGGAGCATACAAATTTTAGGATGGTTTGACCTAGCTCTGTGAAAATGCTGTTGATATTTTGATGGGGATTATATTAATTATGTAGATTACCTTGGGTGCTATAGATATTTTAATAATATTTGTCATTCCAATCCAGGAGCATGGGATATTTTTTGATTTCTTAGTGTCATCTTCAATATCTTTCATCAGAATTTTATGGTTTTCAGAACACAGATCTTTTTACCTCTTTGGTTAGGCTTATTCCTAGGTATCTAGGTTTTTGTACAATTCTAAATGAGAGTGATTCTGTGATTTCTCTTTCTGCTGCCTCATTATTGGTGCATAGAAATGCAACAGATTTCTGTATGTTGATTTTTTAATCCAGCAACTTTACTTTACCCTGCAACTTTATTCCTGTATTAGTTCTAGCAATTTGGGGGGGAGTATTTCAGGTTTCCTATATAGAGTATTATGACATCTGCAAATAGCTAAAGTTTTACTTCTTCCTTGCTGATTTGGATGCCTTTTATTTCTTTTTGTTGTGTGTTGCTGTGACTAGGATTCCCAGTACTGTATTAAATAACAGTGGTGAAGGTGGGTATTTTTGTCTCATTCCTAACTGTAAAAGAAAAGCTATGAGGGGGTGCCTGGGTGGCTCAATTGGTTAAGCGACTGCGTTCGGCTCAAGTCATGATCCTGGAGCCCTGGGATGGAGTCCCGCATCAGGCTCTCTGCTCAGCAGGGAGTCTGCTTCTCCCTCTGACCCGCCTGTTCTCCTGCTCTCATTCTTTCTCAAAAAAATAAATACAATTGTTTAAAAAAAAAAAAAAGGAAGAAAGAAAGAAAGAAAGAAAGAAGAAAGAAAGAAAGAAAGAAAGAAAGAAAGAAAGAAAGAAAGAAAGAAAGAAAGAAAGAGGGGCGCCTGGGTGGCTCAGTGGGTTAAAGCCTCTGCCTTCGGCTTGGGTCATGATCCCGGGGTCTTGGGGTCAAGCTCCGCATCAGGCTCTCCACTCAGCGGGGAGCCTGCTTCCTCCTCCCCCTCTCTCTCTGCCTCCCTCTCTGCCTACTTGTGATCTGTCTGTGAAATAAATAAATAAAATCTTAAAGAAAGAAATAGAGAAAAGCTCTCAGATTTTCCCCCTTGAGGATGATATTAGCTGTGATTTTTTTTGTCTATGGCCTTTATAATGTTGTTATGTTTCCTCTATTCCTACTTACTTGAGGGATTTTTGCTTTTCCTGCATCTATTGAGAGAATCATATGGTTCTTATCCATTGTTTTATTAATGTGGTATATCACATTGATTGATTTGTAAATATTGAATCACCCCTGCAGCTCAGGAACACATCCTACTCGACTGTGGTGATTCTTTTAATGAACTGTTGGATTCAACTTGTTGGTATTTTGCTGAGAAGTTTAGCATCCATGTTCATCAGGGATATTGGCCTGTAATTCTTTTTTAGTGAAGTCTTTGGTTTTGCAAGGAAGGTAATGATGGCCACATTGGACAAGTTTGGAAGTTTTCCTTGACTTTCTAGGTTTTGGAGTGTTTTGAGAAGAATAGGTATTAACTCTTCTTTAAATGTTTGGTAAAATTCAATACCTATGAAGCCACCTGGTCCTGGATTTCTGTTTGTTGGGAGATTTTTTGATTACTCAATTTCTTTGCTGTTTGTCTGCCTGTTTTTCTATTACTTATTATTTCAATTTTGGTACTAAGCATGTAATTTCTTTCAGATTATCCAATTTTTCAATAATTTTTCATAATATTCTTTCATAGTTGTTTTTATTTCTGTGGTCTGATTGCTATTTTTCATCTCTCATTTGTGACTTTATTTATTTGGGTCTTTTCTCTTTTCTTTTTGATAAGTTTGGATGTGGGTTTATCAATTTTTTCCCCAAAAACTAGCTCCTGATTTCATTGATCTGTTCTATTGTTTTGTTTGTTTCTGTACCATTTCTTTATGCTCTTTGTGTCCTTATTCCTTTTAAGATTTATTTATTTATTTTAGAGAGAACGAGAGCACCTAAGGAGGGTGAGGAGCAGTGGAAACGGGAGAAGTAGACAGAGAATCTCAAGCAGACTCCCCACTAAGCATGGAGGCAGACATGGAGCTTGATCTCATGACCCTGAAATCATGACCTGAGCTGAAATCAAGAGTCAGATGCTTAACCAAATGAGTCACTCAGGTGCCCAGCTCTAATTTTTATTATTACCTTCTGCTGGCTTTAGAGTTTTTTCCCCCCTAGCTCATTAGGTGTAAGGTTAGGTCATTTATTTGAGATGTTTCTTGCTTTTTTTTTTTTTAAAGATTTTATTTATTTATTTATTTGACAGAGATCACAAGTAGGCAGAGAGGCAGGCAGAGAGAGGAGGAAGCAGGCTCCCTGCTGAGCAGAAAGCCTGATGCGGGGCTCGACCCCAGGACCCTGAGATCATGACCTGAACCAAAGGCAGAGGCTTTAACCCACTGAGCCACCCAGGAGCCCCTGTTTCTTGCTTTTTGAGGCCTATATTGCTATATACTTCCCTCTTAGGACTGCTTTTGCCACATCCCAGAGGTTTCGGACGACTGTATTTTTATTTTCATTTGTTTTCATGTATTTTTTTCTCCTTTAATTTCCTGGTTGACCCATCCATTCTTTAGGAGCATGTTCTTTAACCTCCATTTATTTATGGTCTTTCCAAATTTCTTCCTGTAGTTGACTCCAAGTTTCATAACACTGTGGTCAGAAAAGATGCATGGTATGATCATAATTTTCTTATCCATGTTGAGGACTGATTTGTGATTAGTATGTGATCTATTCTGGAGAATGTCCAGTGGGCACTCAAAAAGATTTTGCTGCTTTGGGATGAAATGCTCTGAATATATCTATTAAGACGATATGGTCCAGTATGTTATTCAAAGCCATTTTCCTTGTTGATTTTCTGTTTCAAAGATCATTGATACAAGTGGGGTGTTAAAATCCCTTATTATTATTATACTACTATCAATGAGTTCCTTTATATTTGTTGTTGTTTTATATATTTGGGTGCTCAAAAGTTGGGGGCATAAATATTTACAATTATTAAGTCTCCTTCTTGACTGGTCCCCTTTATTATGATATAGTACCCTTCTTCATCTATTGTTAAGAGTCCAGTTTAAAATCTACTTTGTCTAATAGAAGTATTAGTATTCTGACATTTTTTGGACAACCATTTGCATAATAAATGTTTCTCTACCCCTTCACTTTCAATCTGCAGGTGCCTTTAGGTCAAAAATGAGTCTCTTTAGGTCTTGTGTTTTAATCCATTCTGCCACTCTGTGTCTTTTGATTGGAGCATTTGATCCATTTACATTCAGAGTAATTATCAATAGATATATATTTAGTGTCATTATATTACTTGCTTTGTCATTGTTTCTGGATATTTTCTCTGTTCTTTTCTAGTCTTTTTTGTTGTTGTTTCTTTCTAGTTTTTGTCACTTTTGGTCTTTCCCTTCCATTCAAAGAGTCTCCTTTAATATTTCTTTCAGGGGTGGGTTAGTGGTCATGAACTCTTTAGTTTTTGTTTATGGCAAACTCTTTATCTCTCCTTCTATTCTGAATGATAGCCTTTCTGGATAGAGTGTTCTTGGCTGCAGATTTTTCCCATTCGGTACTCTAAATATATCATGCCACTTCTTTCTGGCTTGCCAAGTTTCTGTTGAAAAATCTGCAAGCCTTATGGGTTTGCCCTTGTTTGCCCTGTCTTCTTTCATTCTGGGGCTTTTAACATTTTTTATCATATTTTACAAATTTAATTACAATATGTCTTTATATTGGCCTGCTTTTATTGACTTTTATGGGAGTTCTCTGTACCTTCTCTATCTGGATTTCTCTGTTTTCTTCCCCAGATTAGGGAAGTTTTAAGCTATAATAAAGCTCAAATTTAGCTTCAAATTTGAAGATAAATAAAGCTTCTGGCCCCTTCTTTCTCTTTTTTCTTCTATGACTCCTATGATGCGAATGTTACTATGTTTGATGGCATCACTGAGTCTACCCTCATGATCCATTTTTCTTGTCTATTTTGTTGGCCTCATTATTTTCCAAAATTCCACCTTCTATATCACTTTTTTGTCCCTCTACTTCTTCCACCCTTGTGGCCATTACATCCATTCAGTTTTCTATCTCAGGTATTGTACTTTTCTGTTCTACATCATTTTTTTTTTTAGCTCTTTTATCTCTGAGGTAAGGTCTCCCTGATGTCTTCCATGATTTTCTCAAGTGCAGCAAGTGTATTTATGACTGTTCACTTTAAATTTTGCACTACGCATATTACCTATATCTGTTTCAATTAGATCTCTGGCTGTGACCTTTTTTTGTTCTTTCTTTTGGGATGAATTTTTTTGCTGACTGGCTGTTGAAGCCTCCCTCCTTCTAACAGTTTCTTCCTTTCTCCACAAAAATTTTGCCCCTTGAACAACAAACGCCTTTTAAGGCAACATATATCAAATGTTGCATAATTAAGTTAATCAACAGGCTTTCCTTTTCAAAAGACTATTCCAACCACCACACATCAACCCAAACTTCATAAATACAGCAATCTCTTTTTAAATATTAATGTATTTTTCTGTTACATTTACTAGAACTATTAACAATATCTCATAAACATAGCTATATTGTTTATATTCAAATGTACTAGATCAGAAAGTCTGAGGATTTTGAGCATTCTGTGACTCTCATAAACTCAACACCTCTATTACTGGGCTTAATTTTCATTTTCTGTCTTAAAAACCTCTCTCTTGTGAGTGTTATTATTTAGCTGAGTCATAATTCTACTAGTGGCATACATGGTACCTAACTTCATGTTTGGGTCCTCGTCATCTTGTAAAAATCTGTCATCATGTCATGCCCATGTTTTAGTGGGTACAGGTCTTTCAGTAATTAGTTCTTGTTCCTGCTGCCCTTGTACCAATCTTGGTTCTCATCATGGAAACACAAGGGATGACTGAAATAGCCATACAACTTTTTCTCTCTTTATCTTCTTAACATTTCTTAGACTTATTCTCTATTGTTCTTTCATAATGATGTGAAGTATTTCAAAATTCTTAGCAGGCTTTAGTGGCTGCTGAGCCAAAACTGTCTGGCTTTCTTTCTGTTCATTTCTTAGGAGGCAGTATCACAACAGTGAGTCTGGTTTTTTCCTTTGCCATATATTCAACATTGGGCTTTAGCCCACCTCTTTCTCCCTTCCTGGGGTTTCCTTGTTTTCTGCCTGGAAATTCTTGCCCTCCCTTATAAGTCATGCAATGACCATTGCAGATAGCAGTAAATCCTTCCTTCTTTCAACTCAGTGACATCAGTTTAGTATCATATGTGACAGTCATCTACCGTCTCATGACACATAAAATTCTTCTTGCAGCACTACTATTGTATTTCATTGAATGAGTTCTTATGTACTACGCATTGAGTGTTCTTTATTTTCTTCTTGAAATGGAAAATTATTTTTCTTCAGATTTTAGAAAGAAAGCAAAATGAAGATTTTGGTATATTTTTCTCAAAGTTCTATTTGCATTATTTTACTTTGTTAGATTTTGGAATATACATCAAAGTGACATCATGTTGCAGGGATAAAAAAGAGTTCAAAAGTAAATCAGAGCTAAGAAAACTGATTTATCCAAAGCCAAATTACTAAACTTAATGTAATATGAAATGGATTTCCAACTATGTAACATTTGATGATATGGAATAACATATGTTTCTTGGTTTCAAGTTTCATCAAATGTAAGGAGTAAAATATCAAGAAGCTATAAAATTGTTTCACATATCTTTAGGAAAGACAGTTTTGACCACATCACACTTCTGTTCTTAAGAGATAACTTAGAAAATGGAAATGATCTAGGTTTTAGAAAGAAGACTTACAGGAAAAGAAGATATACATATTTCACAGTATTGAGAACCATGATTTCTTATTATATTTATGTATTTATGCATAACTTAGTTTCCCTGACTTTATTCCACCATCAATGTAAATTTTCATTCTTTGTTTTTATGCTTCATAAAATTCAGTTTCCATTTATGAAGAGTGATTGGTTTGTTTAATACATTGTATGGAGGGAAAGAAAAAACCCAAAACATATGACAATTCATTTTCTTCCTTGACTTTTGTCATTATTTTTAATGATGTGACAAATTTCTCCATATTTTAATTTAATTATTTAACTGTGGTTCAATGATTTAAACTATAAACACAATAAAAAATGATAAAGTAAGGGAATTAGATCAAGTCATTTCCAAATAAATCATTCTAAATGGTTCCATGTATCTCCCACAAAAACTACATAGCAAATGCAATAGTTGAGAAGTCGCCACGGGAGGGCGAAGAAAAAGAAAATAAATAAATTTGATAACAACAGCAGGATTTCAAATGAAAGTAGAACAGCGAAAATATAGGTGGTTATTTTTGTTTTAATGTCTGTATATTTCCAGAGAAGTTTCACCTTTAGCAGAGATAACCATAAATGTCACTTGGTAGAAAATAGTTTTCCTAAATGACTGATGGATTTTAAAAGTGCCTTCTTTTTCTGTTTATACATTAGCTTAAATTATAGGCTTACTATCATCACAATTGAGGTCTTTCAGATAAAAGCATCTGGAAGGATTTTATTTTCTGTTTATAGATTTTAACTTATGTGAATCTAATACAAAGACAACTATATAGTATGTTAGAAATGGATTTCTAAAATATAAATAATTGTACTTACCATTGATAAGGGAAAGTAACTTAGAGCAGCAGGTCTAAATAGAAATGTTTATTTAGCAGGTCTAAATAGAAATGTGGGCCAAATATATAGTAATATAAACTTTATTATTATATATTTTCAACTCTGTTACATGAAGAGAATGATAGAAACCAATCAGTAAAAAAGTACTTGTATTATCTCACATTACTTCCTTTAAAAACACAGTAAAATTTGGAGCCATAAAAAAGAGAGTAAGTCCTAGAGCCTACACAAAGATCTCAGGCATTATATTGGTGAATATATATTCAAATATGTAATTTGATCACAGTTATATTAATTATAAAATATACTGTTCTTGTTATACACCTTTAATATTCTAAATATCAATATAGTATTTCATCATAGTTAGAAAAAAACTGAATTGAGGTTTAGAATGTTTGAAACTTCAATTCCATTCCTACTACTCTATAAGCAAACATTAATGGTAAGAACTGCTCTACTTTTCTTGGGAATTATGGTTTGTTTGTTTATCTTATGCAAATTTACCTAAAAATTAACTCAAAAATTTAAATCACTGAGAGCTGAAAATGTTATGCACTACACTAAGTTATATAAACCTTAAGATTAATATATTGAATATGATCTTGAGCATTCATTGAGTTTATAGACTTATATAAAGATGTAAATGTACCAGGTGCTATAACATTATATAACAGAGACTTAATCTAGATTAGAGCAAGGGAAAAAAAGGAGGGGATGGAACGAACAGTCATAAATACTACTACTACTAATTCTAATGATGTGATGATGATGATGATGTAAGTCTTTTCTGAAGAAGTGACTCCAATACTTACATTTGAAGTAGGGACATAGTTAGCTAAATGAAGCAAAGAGGGGCGCCTGAGTAGCTCAGTTGTTAAGCGTCTGCCTTCAGCTCAGGTCACTATCCCAGGGTCCTGGGATGAAGGATCAAGCCCTACTTTGGGCTCCCTGCTCAACAGAAAGCCTGCTTCTTTCTCTCCCACCCCCCCTGCTTGTGTTCCCTCTCCCTCTATGTCTCTCTCTGTCAAATAAATAAATAAAATATTTGAAAATAAATAAATAAAGGAAGGCAATGAATTAATACTTGAGTCAACAGAAAAAGTGAGAGATAGTAAACAATGATCACCACCACAACAAAAAAACACAAAACAATTTCTAGTAGAGATGACCAGAAAACATTTGAAAGATACAATATTAGAAATGAGATGTGGGTTAGACATACCAACGGAGAGTTTTGGACATTATGGATTGTGACTAAAGCCAACAAAATGGCAGTTATTTTTGAAGGACAACATGACAAGACATAAACTCTCAAGATATCTGACCTTAAAGCATCCTATAAACAAGGTAAGGCATTCATAGAAGACAGAAATGTCTATAATATTTGAAAGAAACCTAAGAAAATGTGATCCCATTAAGGCCAAATAAAGATGCCATCCACAACATTAAATATTTCAAGTTCAAGCAATATGAAGATTTAAAAATGTCCTTTAGTCATTAATTTGCAGAGATTCATATTTATTTCCCAAATGCATATAAAATACTAGACAGTAATGGGTAAACAATAAAAATTTTTTATCCTTTATCTATATTTTCTATATCTTTCATTTGGCAAATTCAAAATTACTATATTCAAGATTGTTTAGGTATGATTCTGATTTAGTTTTCCTGTGGAACAGAGAGATTTTAAAATAGTCTATTTCTATGTATCTACTCAAATAAATCCAATGAAAATGATTAGTGTTTTCAGGTAGTTACCAAGGCATTGCTTATTTTAAACGAGTTCTAGGCAAAGAGGTGAATATAAAAAAATGGAATCAAAATATTTGACTATTAATAAGAATTTATTAAATAAGAACCAAAAGAGGACCCCAGGTGGCTCAGTCAGGTAAGCTTCTGATTTGGTTTCTGGTCATGGTCTCCTCTGCCTTAAGGAGAAATTAAAGCTGTGTTGTGTCATCAGGAGGGAGAAAGAGTCCCTTAGTACACTTGGGTATTTTTTCCTTAGATAGCCCACACTGACCACAATACAATTTTTTGGTTGTTTATTTTATAAACATCCATGTTTCAGTGGCAACTAGGAACATACTGGTAAGAATTTCAACAGTACATTACTGGTAGAATAATAGATATTTAATCTTCATTAATCCAAATATATTATTCAGATCACCAATGCAGAAACATAGAAAATAAAGGAATTACAATCCTTTATATTATTAAAGAAAAACACCAAGCATATATGGATTTTAAAGGGGACCATGTTATTGTCTAAGTAGTTTAGATTTTGCAATCTAATTCTAATTGGGAATATTTTAATAACCTTTGTCAAAATGGGTGGTATTTCCAACTGCTACCCAATGTCAAAACTTTAATTTTGTGTCAATTTGGTAGATTTTCATTTACTTTCTGTCATTGGAACTATGTAATAAAATTTACTGTAAAGCAGATCAGTTCAAATCATAGTAAGATTTTGTTACTAAAATGACAATGAGATCTTGGAGGTAAGTCTTTGTTAAATACAATCTGAAACTTTCATTGCAATCCTAATGGACAGTCTTTATTACAATGACTAAAAACATGTTAAAAAAATCAAATAAATTATCTCCAAAGTGAAATGAATCTTTTAGGTTTCTAACTGAAGTTCCTTTCATATTGAAGAAGTTTCCTTCTTGGGAGTAGAACAGATATTGAAAAAAGTTGAGCACTACCTCACATAATCCCTAAGCTGATACAATGTACTATGATGAGACACCAGAAAATAGAAAAAAAAAAATTACCAAATCATCTGGATTTTTAATAGTATTTTGTCAAAACACTGAAAAAAATGTTCACCAGACACCCAAATTGTTGGAATTCTAAGCAAGAATCACTATATTTGTTTCTTTATGTGTTGGCCAGTGAACAATGAGTATATCTCATTGCAATTTATAAATTTCCCAGATGAATTTTAAATAATACAATGAGTACAGAATTTTCTGGGTGTCTCACTTCTGCTAAAGTAGATTTTGGAGTTTTATTTTTTACATCAGTAAATATGTGATTTAGACAATAGAAGACTCTTGAACTGATATAAATAGCTAACCTGGGAAAAATCCTGGTAGTTAAGTTATAGTTAGTTTGAAATTTATTCTATTTTAGCTGACTAAAAGGTACACATGTAAACTAGTTATCCTTTTATGTGGTAAAGTAACAGATGTGCTTGCAAACAGGAGGTACTATTTATGAGCTGTCTGGATTGATAGAGCTTCTAGCATTTTTACATTGGCTTAAGAGTCCAAATTATTAGTGATCTGATTCTCACTACAAAACACACCTGGATAAAATAATGACAAAAGCATTCATAACAAAAAGGTAAGTTAAAGTACTGCAAAGTTGTCTGTTGCTTGGAAACCACTAAACCAATTAAGAATATAAAACTTTACTATTATCAACATAAAAAATTAAAAGTTCTTTCAGGTAAGGCCCAGGTTTGATTCGAGACCAGAAAATTTGATATTTGGTAACACGTTCTCTCTTGATTTGTGTGTGAATGATCAACCAAATAATGTATGAATTTTGACAGCTTTAAAAAAAATCTATCAAAAGAACAGATTTTTTCAGTTGATCAGAAATAACTTTGTAGATACTGAGTTCATAGAATTTTAAATCTTGGTTACCATTGAAAGGATAGCCACATTTTACAGTTGAATAAATTATAAACCTAGAACATGATTCTTTGATTCTCAAACTAATATTCTTCGGATAAACAGAGATATTCAGAATTAAAAAAAAGAGTATTGTTGGCAAAATACTTGCAACATGTTATTCTCATTTCACTTTTCTCTTTTTTTCTATTCTCATTTTGTTATCATTATTTAGTCACACTGATGTTTAATTAAACAGTTTATTTGAACTCCTTTTTTCTTTATTTGGGTCTCATTAATACCTGTCAGTGTTCACTGTAATTTGCAAGCTTATATTGAAAGTTGTGGGCTGGAACTTTCAGCTTAATCTAGCTACCAACTTATTCAAATACAAATAATGTAAAAACATCTTAAATGTTCTGTATTTTAATTTTGTCATGTAACGTGGGATAAATGGATTATATAATCTTTAATATTCTACAAGATTTGAATTTCTGATTATATCATATAAGCCAAAGTTGTATATGAGAAGTAATGAAAATAAGTTTGGATACATAAGAATACATTTGTATTCACATAAAAATTTATTGTTACGGAAACAAAGAGGTTAATTCTTCCTATATATGCTGTCCTATCTAAAAAAAGATCATCATTATATATAATTGCAGAATTCCTGAGCATAAATTCTTACTGATGTTCCAACTACAACCCTTTACCACATGGCTCACTCTAGCTGGAAACATCAGTATGAACTCATGTTTAGCTTAATTTATATACAAATGGTTTCATGAAGAAATACTCTATATGTATACATAACTCCTAAAATTCTCCAATAAAAGGAGCCAAGGCTGCTTGGAGAAATGGCTGAAATTCTTAAACTGGGGAAGGAAATATGCAAGATGATCTTGGAGCATATTCTTACATCAGAAAGCCAAGAAGTGTTTTTAGCACACATACACACAATAATGGAATATGTCAAGGACACAGGAACCAACAGAAGGAACCTCCAGTGGCCAAACCTGGAATAATTCAAACAGTAAAATAAAGTAATATTATAACACATAGTTTAAAATGTCAATGATCCAATACTAATGTAAGTAAATTATTAAATAAAAGGACAAAAGACTACTCTCATGTGAAGAATAATTCTAAGTATTTATGTAGATACTGCACCATTAAGTAGCTAGAGCATAATTCCCCACACCTCAGGTATGGGCTTCACACAGTGACTTCCTTCCAAAGAGTACAGTGTGGAGAAGGGGGGAGGAGCATAACTTTGCAATGAAGAAACTTGTCAAAGCACTACCTCAGTCAGGTAATCAAGGTCAACATCAACAGTGAGGTCATGTCAGTAGTGTGTACCCTTTAGATGATGTAATGAAAATGGCACTTTATTTTGAGGTATTTCCACAAAAATATCATAACTTCAGTCCAGACATGACAAAAACATCTGATAAATTTCATTTGAGGGGCATTTTATAAGGTACCTGTGCAATACTCTTTAAACCATCAAGGTTAACAAAGATAAGGATTATATGAGAATATTTCACAATCAAGATGAAACTGACAAAACATGATGGTTAAATGTAATATTTTATATGAGGTTCTAGACCATATAAAGGAGATAAAGTAAAAACTTTAAAAATATGATTTAGTGTGGAGTCTAGTCAATAATAATGTATCAATATTGGTTTATTAATTGTGACAATTGTACTCTACTAATCTAAGACGTTAATAATAATGGACCAGGCGTGGGATATGATGCTAACACTATCCTGTCTTTGCAATTTTTCTGTAAATCTAAAATTGTTCTAAAATTTAAGAAGTATATCTACATCTATCTGCACTCACACATGTATGCACTGACGTACCCAATGTGACGTGAACGCACAGATAATGTTCCCTCTCCAAACAACCTCCTTATTGTGGGATGAGGCACAGGGCCTGTTTATCCCTGAGTAATGGGCTCCAATTCCCTGTAGCCAAATTATTCCAACAAGAAAATTACATCCTCTTGTGGAGCCCAGGGATCATCTCACTCTCTAGTAAATTCTCCCACAGCTCCTGCTTTTTCACTCTGCATTTGAGTGAAATACCCAAGTGAAACATCAATTTTAGTGACAAGCATGTCTTCTACCCCAGGCTGTGACTATACATAACTAATAAACTGCTATAAATCTCATCTCTCCAGTATCGAGTATTGTGTGGCTTGTTGTTCCCCATAATCCTAGAGTAGGAATGAATCTCTCCCTCCCCAACAAGGTGAAGAAGAGGTAATCAACACACCAAATGAAGGTGTCAAAACCTTTAGAACCTAGACTCTACCATTATGTCTATCTTGTAACTGTTTCTAATTTCTCAATTTCCCAAGCTAGGTTTCTCCATTTTTCTCCTCCCTTTTCTATAATTTTGTTTCTAATTCTGTACTTTGTTTCTTACATATAATTCTCTCTCCACTTACAAAATTTGAAATCCTAAACACTTTATCGCCATGTAATCACCCCGTAATATTCCTTATATTTTCTCTTCAAAGATATTCTTTTGATTAGCCTTTTTAAGCCTATGGTTTATGGCTTAGATGCATTTTTTTTTTAAAGAACTTGACAGTCTGTTAAGAAAATTATTCTTATGAATTACATAGTAAAATCAAAAACCTTTTTTAAAAGAAATTAAACCAGTTTTTAGTTCATGTTAATTTTCTGATTTAGCCAAGAATTGGATTTTTAAACTTTATTTTCTAATCTATTCATGCACATCAACTATAGATTTGTAACTACTTTGGTTGTTCTCAATTTAAATTCACTTATATATTAAAAAGAACCTCAAATGCTTCATAAAATTTCATCTCAAAAATATGTATACTCTTAAGAATAGCAAAGTTTGATGACTTTGGAGTAAAACCTACAATTATATATGCCTATATTTAATACTAATGATATACAGCTGTTGCTTTCGTATAATCAATCTTGTTATACACATCATATATACTAATGTCCATACCTTTATTGATATTAAGTGACATAATCTTTGTGTACTCTGTGTTAATGGCTGGAGTTAACTATTTCAATGAATTAATTAAATAAAATAGTACAGACACAAATGTGGCAAAATAGGAAAACAATGAAGAGATTTAATAAATAGTTGTAGCGTATAGGGAAAACAAAAACTGCCACCACTTGAAGGAGCATTAAGGAGGTCATGTGATGTGATAAGCACTGGGTGTTACATGCAATTAACAAATCATTGAATACTACATCAAACACTATCAATGTACTATATGTTGGCTAATTGAATTTAAAATAAATAAGTAAATAAATAAATACATTTTTTAGAAACAATCCTAAAGTACAATGTTGTGGTTATCTTAGCGCGTTTGTATGATTTGCCTGTGAAACCAGCTGGTATTGGTGGTTTTGTTTCTTTTTTTTTTGTTTTCTTTGGTTTTTGTAATGGTGGTTTTTTGATAACTCTATCAGTTTAAACTTTGTCTACTGGGATAAGGTCCGGCATTTGTATCTTTCTGGAAAATCTATAGCATCCAGAATTTCAAATATATCTGCAAATAAGTGTTTAACAGGAAGAAATATTGTTGATCAAGATGCACTTAGGAATGACATGAATAGTTAAGTGAATACTTATCTCACAGTCTCCAGTTACAAAGACATATTATCTGTGAGACTGAAGAGGATGGGGGTGATGAGGGGAGTAAAGCTTTGAAATGACTACTGACTTAAAGAAATAAAATAGGTTTGCTAAGTAGTAGTGGCTCTTCTGAGACTGGGATTAGAATATTCTATTTGAAATGCCATTCACTTTCCCTTAAAACTATCCAAATCTTAGTTTTATTTTTGAGACCCGTTTTCAGTCATTCTTTCATTATAAGATAATAAGGTCTCATTTCTTCTCTTTCTCAATTTCCAGTTTTTATCCAATTAATTCAAATAACTCTCTAAGTGAGGGATTTTGAAGGACCCGTGTTTTCTATAATATATCAGAAGCTCCAATAGATTAAATATCATAAACTTTTTTACATTTTTGACCCTACTAAAGCTGACAGTTCATTGATTTTTACATCCATTTCCCTTTCCCTAATAACACTTCCCTCCTCACCCAGTTTTCACTCTGGATTCTTTCACTGCAGTCATGCCTTTGCAATCATCCTGACCAACTCTGTCTTTCTATCATGCTCAATTGGAAAAACTCTAACTCATCCCAAGTTCAGTTCTCCACGAATCTCCATGAATCAATAAGGCTGAAACATATGTACATGTATATGCACATACACATATACACATGTGCGCACACACACAATACTATTACAACTATTTATCAGTTTAAATTCAAGATCACTAATATCAAGTGAAATTTTAGTCATGATAGAAAACATATCTTGGTCTAGAATTACAGTCATTCTGACCTTTATTAGGATAATCTCAGTTATAGTCTGTTAATAAGCACCTCCTAAACTTCAGTGTAAGCATATAAACAAATAGCAGCCTACTTCTCACTCACTAAATATGCAACAAAACTGGGAAGCTTTCCTAGGCAGTTGTCTAAGTGACAACTCAGTGTTCACCCTTCGTGCCATCTTAGAATTCCATGGTGGCAGGGCCAGAGAAAGAGTTCTCTGGAACATCTATCTCAGCAACCATTTGCCTGAGAAACAACTGGTTGCTGGAGCTAGATCTCCCAAAGAAGTGACATCCATTTGAATGTTCAAACTGAGTCAAATAGTGATGCCTAACCTCAAGACAGAAGAGAAATTGTCAAATATAGTTGCCATGTTTCTCAAATAAAGATGTTCTCACTGAAGCAAAAAGATAAATAAGTAATGTGAGATGATGGATATTTTAATCAATTTGATGGGGGAATCCTCCATATATATGTATAGATATAGATATATAAAATATATCTTACATATATATAATCATAAATATTGCATTATACAAGTTAAATATTTTATAATTCTATATGTTAATTGTATCTCAATAAAGTTGGAAAAAATACAGGATTCTCAGTTAAATTTGAATTTAAGACTCAAAGGAATAATTTTAAATATATGTACCCCCTGCAAAATTTTAGAAATATTATTCATTGTTAATCTGAAGTTTGAATTTAATTGGTGTTCTGTATTTTATTTGCAACCTTATACCCAAAGACCCAGAAGGAAAACCAGAAAATATTGATGAGCAGCACTATGTATACCACCCCAACCTTTTCATATCATATCTTTCATATCATACCTTACAGAAAATTACAGTATCTGTACTCTATTGGAGCCTTGCTTGAGTCTGATGACGGCAATAAGTAACTGGTGTGGGGGTTTCAGGTGCCCAAAGTCCTGGTCTTGTAAACTTGAGGGTTTACTGAGATCATTAGGAAAGTTCTGCCCTAAACTATTCCCTCTGCCAAACCTCCTAGAAGTTTCCATTGCATGGCTAAATTGGCAACTGGCTATCCATTCACTGGTTAATGAACATTTTTCTGATGCCTAAAATTTCATTGTTAAACAATGCCAGATAATGAACTTCAAAGATGCTAACTTTAATAAAGTAAAGTAAAATAGTCAAATACCTTCTGTGCAACCAAGTAGACAAGCAGAGTGCATAAAATCTCTGACCCTAGATTCTGAGTATCTATAATTTCTTTTTAAACTCTCATACCATGCTGGTTACAACCACTGGGATAAACAGATCGTAAAATATGTTGTTTTGTTTACTCTTCAGTTCACCAAACTAGCTTGAAATGATGCAGAAAATAACTTTTTGGAAACAGAAGTTAAAGGAAATTATCCTTTGAATTACTCATTTTTCTCTCTCCTTACCAGAGTTAATGCTTTAAGGGAGTATTACTCTCGGTTTCAAGTGTCTGGTTATTTGCCAGGACTAGATAAGCAATTTAGGTCTCTCCATTGACTGGAGTCTAACCTAGGAGGAGGAGTTAACTACAGGAATTATTTTGTTGTTAGTTGTACTTCAAAAAAAATATAGCTCAGTCTTGTGTATATAATACAGGTACTTCTTTTTGTAGGCTTATATATATGCATTTATTATTTTATTGAGATAGAAATGACTGATATATAACATTTGACTAGTTTCATATGTATGACATACTGTGAAGGGATCGTCACAATAAAACAATTATCTATTATCTATTTGATGCATACTTAGGTGGTGCCACACATATAATCAATTAGATTATAAAGATTATAACAGCATAGTTATCTTTATATTCAATTGAATATTGTATGTATTTTTTAAAGAATTCAAAATGATATAACATGAAAGATGTAATAAGATAGAATAGGCTTAATTGCTGTTCTTATATCTGTTTTCACCAAACTGAATATATAGTGTATTTATTAATGCATGTATTTTATAGAACAAATTCAAATGTATGCTATAAAATATTCTGCCATTCTAATTAAAATTGCTAACTTTCACTGAGCATTTATTTTTTGCCAGGCAGAAAACAGGAAGGACAAAGAAAAATACTATCAATCCTAAAAACTGACACAGAAGAAGAATAATTTGCTGGTCTTACTGCTAGTAAATGTATTTAAAGCACAGATTTCAATCAAAAGCCCCCACCTCCTGACTTTTTAAAAAAGATTTTCTTTATTTATTTGAGGGAGGGAGGGAGAGAGCAAGTGGGTGGAGGAGCAGACAGAGGGAGACTGACAAGCAGACTCTGTGCTGAGCATGAAACCATGACCACACCACCCCAGGAAACCATGACCACACCACCCCAGGATCCCATGACTTGTAGATCATGACTGGAGCCTAAATCAAGAGTCAGAGGTTTAACCAGCTCAGATGCCCCCAATCAAAAGTTCTTTTACTTCAGGTGCCCCCAATCAAATGTTATTTCACTTCAAAGTCTAATGTATCAACAATATATAATTTTTCAAAATGTTGTTGAAACATAGAATTTGGATATTAAAGACTATTTAAGAAAATGAATCTCAGAAAAAACTTAGGCACTATTTGTATATTTCCCACTGTAATAATAACAAAATCAGCAGAGATAGACTACTAAAGCAAAATATTTCATTTCCTTAAACTCAGAAATATGCTTACTTCTTTTGATTATATAATTTTAAATTTGAATCACTATGTCCTCTAATTTGTATCTTGGCTAAGAATTTAAATGATTAATCAAATAAAACAGTATTTGTAAGCAAAACTCATTGTTATGATCTCTACCTGCTAATCAGAATTTTTAACTTCATATTTACAAAAAAATTTTAAAGAAAACCTCATGCAATTTATCAAATAACTTCATCAATTATTTTTGTGTATTTTAAAAGGGACTCATTAGATCCTTTCTCCCCTAAATAAAATGTATAATTTTTTTAACTTCTAGGACTAATTGTGAAAAATATTCTACATTGTGCAATCCAAATGATTTGATTCAATTGAATACTATTTTAAAGTGATATTAAAAAAAAAATTCCTGGACACTCAATTATCCCTTTGCTCCCATCTTGTAAATACCCATTTACTTTATCCCCAAACTTATGCTATATTGTCCTCCTCCATATAGTCCCATATTCTATTAACTTCACTTTCACTCTCAATGACTTATAGGAATCATGAAAATAAATCACTTTGAGATCTATCACTTATCATTTGCTCAATGTCAAATAAGTAAGTAGTGATAGAATCTAAGCACCTTCTAGTCACTGTTTATTCAATTCATAATCTAGAATTTCATAACATTATCGGAGGTTAGAGAGGTCCTCTTTGGGCACCTGGCTCAATCAGTTAAGCATTTGCCTTCAGCTCAGATCATGATCCTGGACTCCTGAAATTGAGTCCCACATAGGGCTCCCTGCTCAGCAGGGAGTCTGCTTCTCCTTCTGCTTTTCACCCTGCTTGTGCTCTCTCTTGCTCGTTCTCTCTGTCAAATAAATAAATGAAATCTTAAGGAAAAAAAAGAGTGCTAGTCCTGTTTATCTATTTAAGATTATTCATAGTGATGATGTTAAAGGGAGTTGTTTGGTATTTCCAAGTCTCCCCATGCTCTATGATGCAGCATACTTTTTTAACTTCTGTATAAAGGAACTAGTTAGCTTAAGTTGCCATAAGAAAGATTGGGTAACTTAAACAGAAATCTACTTCTTACAGTTCTGGAAGATGGAAGTCTGAGATCAGGGTGACAGCACGGTTGAGTTCTGGTGAGAGCTTTCTACCTTTGTAGAAGGCTGCTTTCTACCTATGTTAGAGGGAGAGGGGGAGAAAGTGGGAGAGGGAGAGGAAGAAGCATTCTGGCTTCTCTTCTATTGAAGGCTCTAATTTCATCAGGAGCACCTCACCCTCATGAGTTTATCTAAATCTAATTGCCATCCAAAATCCCGCCTCCATACACTGGAGCTTCAACAAATTAATGTGTGGGGACACAACTCAGTCCACAGAATCCCTCTATTAAATGCCACTTTACTCAGTGTTTCTCTGCTTTCCTTGCACTCACACCTAATCTTATGAACCAAAAGGTAAGTCACAACTTAATTTCATGCTCATTCATTAACCATCTGTTTGATTCAATCATTCCTAAAGAACGAGTGTAATTCTACCCATCAGTGAAAAATACTCATCTCAGAGGGAGAAGCTATCCCAGATTTCACCTGTATGGCAATGACTACGTCTGCTCTTGCCACTCAACACCCAACAATTGGATGTTCTAAAATCACCAGGATTCTGCCTTGACCTTCATACTGAATTCAACCAATTCAACTTTTACTAAGATAAATGAATGACTAATTGTTTCAACAATTTTTATGTACTTTTTCTATTCTTTAAACAGGAGATTTTCAATGCTAGCTCCATACCACAAATTCCCAAGAGTTTCTAAAAAGTAATGTCTACAACCTAGATAATGTCTACAACCTAGACCCAAGATTCTGATTCAAAAGGACTGAGTTAGGGTCCATGTAGCTATGTAATTTTAAAAAGCCCACAGGTGATTGAAATGACAACGAGTCCTGAAAACTATACTTCTAATCTTTAAACTAGAACCCCAAATCACATTTGTATCTTTGCCTTTACTTTAAACAATCTTGGGCTGGAGAAACACACTCACATGTATATGTATGTGTATAATTGTTTTGTTTTGTTAACTGTAAAATGAAATATTGACAGTTCAGTCTCAAGAGAACAGTGTTGTAAATCCTACCCTAACTCTGTGACTGACTTCAAAAGCATTACCTTTGGGACATCTTGATTGTAGAATGCTCTACTAGTATTTTGCCTTTCCTATGTGAATAACTGTGGTGGAACTTTTTATGACTACTGGTTACCTGAATTTTCCCCTCCCTTTCCACTCTTCATTTAGAGGTGTCCATCATTAGAAAAGAACTTTCAGAATTATGCTCCTTAGTTTCTCAAATTAACCAATCCTTGCCACTCTTCTTTTCTGATAAATGTTTTTATCTTGAAGCATACACAGTTTGCCTTGACTCTGCATCCTGTCCTTCCCCAACTGAGTGCATAAGTCTGTCAGCTTTTCATGACTTCTCTATGTTGCACATCCAAGGGTCTTCCAAGAAATTACTTTAAGCAGCTTTCCAATTTAGAATAGAGATTGGAAATATATGATTCACCAGGGTCAAACAAATATTATAGACATTTTTTATAATAGGTGGCTAATTGTGATAAAACAAAAAAAGATGCACATATAAATTTTTGCACTGGATTAAATTTATTTTAGAGTTTTTAAATTCAAATAGGCTCTAGCTATGTGGACTTGTTCTTTTTACTGATTTTTCTACAAAATATTTTTATTGAGCTAATCCTTAAGTGAATTACTTTATTCACTCAATCATCCATTAAGCTCTCTTTTTTTTTTTTTTTTTTTTTACTAGTGACTATATATTCCGAGTCTGATACTGTGCTGAAGGAGAACGCTTCACATATGTATTTCTTGGCTTTAAGCAGGTGTTAGTCTTGCACAGGAGACAAAAATAAACAGTAGAGTATAAGGCAGTGCATTACCAATTACGCTGTTTCAAGTATGAATATAATAACTTGGGAGAACACAGAGGAGAGAATATCATTTTCTTTGCAACTTGAAAAATAAAAAAGAAAATGTCTTTAGCTTTTAGAATCAAAGTCTAGAAGAAATTTTAGAAAAGGGGAAAGGAATTGATAAACCTGACTCCATTTAAAAAGTTGTGTATCATAGATTAAGAGCTAAATTTCTTAACATGTATAGAACTTCATAAAATTGGGAAGAAATAAGTAAAATAAACTGTTAGAATAATGGTCAAAATTATATGATGAATAGAACAATATGTTCATGCATGAGGCAATGAAAATGGTTCTGAAACATATAAAGCCAATCATACTGGACTAACACCCCCACATATCACAGTGACCCAAAATCCCAATATCCAATAACATTTTAGTCAAAGTTCTCTGGAGAAACAGAACTAGCAGGAGATTTTATGTGTATATTTACATGGATATGGAAATGGCAACAGAGTGGGTTTTATTCTTTTTTTTTTTTTCAGTTTCAGGTGTACAATTTAGTGATTGAACACTTCCATACATCACCCAGTTCTCATCACAACAAGTGTGTTCCTTTAACCCCTTCACCTATATAACCCAACCTCCCAACCCCCTCCCCTCTGGTAATCATTAGTTTGCTCTCCATAATTAAGAATCTGTTTTTGGCTTATCTCCCTTGCTCTCTCTCTGCCCTCCCCACCCCATGTTCATTTATTTTGTTTTTTAAATTCCACATATGAGTGAAATGATATGTTATTTTTCTTTCTTTGATGACTTATTTTGCTTAGCATGATACTATGTAGCTGAGATGGAGATTTTATTATGAGGGATTAGATCACACATTTATGGAGACTGAGAATTTATCCTGCAATCTGCCATCTGTAGGCTAGAGATCCAGGGAAGCCAGTGGTGTAATTTGGTCTAAGTCAGAAGGCCTGAAAACCAGAGGAGCTGATGGTTTAAATTCCATTCCAAGAGCTGAAGAAAATGAGAGGTCCCAACTCAAGGTGGCAGGCAGGAAGCAAAAAGAAGCAAATTCTTCCTTTCTTGGACATTTGTTCTCCTTAGGCCCTCAACAGATTTAATGGTTCCCACACACATTGGGGAGGACACTCTACTGAGTTCACCAATTCAAATGCTAGTCTCATTCAGAAACATCTTCACAGACATCACCTAGAAATAATACTTAATCTGGGTAACTTGTGGCCAGTCAGGCTGATATATAAAATCAATCCTCAAAAACATCATCATCTAATTAGGAAGTTATGAGAGATGAAAATTTCTGATATACTGTTAATGGGAATGCCAAATTAATGCCTTTTGGGGAAAATTAAACATATCTAGAAAACTGTATATTGATGTATTTAAAATCCCACCACTGAGAATCTGTCAGAAAATACACTGGCAAATTTGAAAAAAGAACTATGACCAAGATTATTTATTATAATATTTACATAAATTTCACAAGCTTAAAACCAACCCACACTAATTGATAGAGGCCTGAATGAATAACTATAATAGTACATCTACTGAATGGGATTATGCCATAAAATGAAAAATTCTTTGTATTCTGTCATGAAATAATTTTCAGGATTTACTTTTAAATTAATAAAGAGTAGGGTAAAGATGAAGATATGCATAGTATTCTACCATTTGCAAATACCTTTACTTTTTTAAACAAAAGGTAGAACATTTATATACACATATACGTAAGTGTATATATATGTGTGTTTGCTTTCATTTGTGACAGGAAATACAGTGGGGGAAAAATGCTGGGATACAGAACAGGTGGATATGATAGAGATGAAAGAGAGAGTTGTCCAAAAGTATCTTATTATAGATGTAGATTTGAATACATAGTATGAAAACATATAGTCAAAAAGTAAAATTAAATAAAAAAGCAATGGCTAACATTTGAAAACAAAATCAAATGTATTTTTGTATCAGTTTGGTGGCATAAGCAATTTGGAAATTATTATTTCAAGTAATGTTAAAGCACAGTGTTTTGTATACTCACTAGTTTCTAGAAGATACATTTCAGAAAGAAAAAAGACTGAGAGGAAATCTTAAACTTGATGCAGTAGTCTAAATGTTAATTAGTGTTGGTATTATGTTAAAATGAACTTCAGTGTCCATGCATATTTGAGTGATTCAGCATATGGAAATTTTCAAACTGCAAACTTAGTTAAAATATGTGATAATTAAATAAGTTTAATGTATACTTTATTTGGTGGCTTTTATTTTTAATATTTCCCTCTCTATTTTTTATACTATTAGAATAAACACTGTAAAATATATTTTGATTTCTTTATATTCAGGTGTGAAGAACAATTGTTATTTTAAATATTAAAAGACTGATAAATCTAAAACTTTATTTAGACACGTGAAGTAAACAACAAATAAAGCTGTGTATACCTTGCTTTACAGATAAAAATGAAAGAACTTCACATTAACATATTTACATAATTTGATTGTATATCTTTATCAATATAACTTAGAAACTTAAAGCATATTTTCAAAATGTAAGAAACTCTGAATTTTTATCACCTGGTCAATGTGTATGTGTAAAAACTAGTTTATAATTACATCATGTGAGGTGATGTAGTGTGTGTGTGTCTGTGCATATACATCCTTATGAAGAGAGTCATTTTAATCTCTGAAAGTTAATTTTGATTTTTCCAAATTAAATTGTTTGGCAGTTTGTTCTTGTTAAATGTGATTTTTTTATTCTTTGCTCTAATGTCCTGGCTCTCTTCTGTGGTGATGCCTCTCTTTCCATTGACAGACACTTCCCCAAGGAATCTTGGGGGAAAGGGAATGCTTTTAGTGATATATAAAATTGTAAAATTCAACAACTTGTACTATTGCTTATATGTCTGACATAGTCTGAAAAATGGTACAGAAAAATTGGGTATCACCAAAGATATGCCTTTTCTGATACTTTCTCTTTCAAAATGTGATTGTTTTTTCTTTATAATTTTCTTTAAATCAATTGTATAAAGCAATTAGACATAATTATTTGGAGTTGGTCATATGTATAATTGCTATTTTGAATCTAATGAATTGTTAGTTATACTAACATTTCAAATATTTTTAATAAAGCCCTGCTGTTGATAAAATATGAACATTTAAACCTCTTAAAATTTCCTTTTCTTTATTTTAACAATAAAAACCGCTTATATTTAAAAAATTCATTGAAAGTATATATTTCACAAAATTCAAAAGTCCTCTGACTTACTCTCTGATTCGGTTCCATAGAGGTACTTGCTGATACTGTTTTAGACATGTCTTCTGGTTATCTGCAATATATAACATGTATAGTCTATCATTACTGGATAACTCCATTTTAGAATTTACCAATATATTTCTATTATTTAGATAGGGAGAGACACCTGGGTGGCTCAGGGGGTTAAAGCCTCTGTCTTTGGCTCTGGTCATGATCCCTGGGTCCTGGAATTGAGCCCCACATTGGGCTCTCTGCTAAGTAGGGAGCCTGCTTCCCACTCTTTCTCTACCTGCCTCTCTGCCTACTTGTGATTTCTGTCAAATAAATAAATATTTTTAAAAAAGATAGGGATTTAGCCACCTTAAATTCCTGCTGTCTTACTCCCATTGAAAGCATCTTAAGTATCTACCTATCATCTATCTATCATCTAACTCATTAAAAATGTGTGTTCAAACATGAGATTACATTTTAACATGATTATTCATCCATTTTGGAAATATTTTAAGTTTTATTTATTTTGCATATGTTATATAAACATAAAATACAATAAAATTATTTCATATGATTTTCAAAGAATTTTGAGGTCTAGTTTTTTTTTTTTTTTAATAATCATTTAGCTTAACTACAAAATTCCTCTCCAAAACAACTGGACACATGAAATTCCTTTAAGAACTTTTTGTAAGGAAAAGCTTCAGGCAAAATGATTTTACTAACAAAAGCTCTGACAAGGCATTGACTCATACATAGATTTACAATCTTCTCACCCAGTCACTGTAACTTGCAAAGAGAGATTGCTACTGCTTTAATCTTTTCTTGTGCGTTTTTAAATTGCAGTTTAAATCTATCTTTGTAAATTTTAGAAATTTTATTTTAGCTTTGCATAATTCATTACTGACAAAATTACATTTAGCATACTTAGTATGCTCCTGACAAGGAGAAAGGTTTGAAGTTTTCATGGAAGTCCATTTGAATATAACTTAAGTCAAGATACTTTTCATTAAAGCATTATTTAAATGTTTCATTGAACATATGATCAATATCTTTCATTGTGGGCAGGCACTGACATTGATGAAAGTGAGTTAAACTGAATAAGATTGATGATTCAAAGACAACATTGAAAATGCAGGTGGACAATAAAATATGAAAGCATACAAAAAATTGTGGGAAGTCGCAAAACTAAAGTTTACAGGGAAATTTGTAGCTTTGAATGCTTGTATTAGAAATGAAGATAAATATAAAATAATTTCTTTAAAGATTTATTTATTTATTTATCTATTTGAGAGCGAGAGAGAGCATGAGCAGGAGGGGCAGAGGGAGAGGGACAGAGAATCTCAAGCAAACTCCACACTGAGGGCAGAGCCCAAGCTGGGGCTCCATCTCATGACTCTGAGATCACCACCTGAGCCAAAACCAGGCTGGAGGTTCAACCAACTGTGCCACTCAGCTGTTCCTAAAAATCATTTTTCTAAGCTTAAACATTAAGGAGCTACTAGGAATTCCTTAGGTAGCATTCTTGGAAAGCCCAAACACATCTCTCATTGTAGTTCATTAAAGCAGGGTTTAAAAAGTCATGTAGCCACACCTAACTGCAAGGAAGGCTAGGGAAAAATACTTTTAGCCCAAAGCATCTCTACCCTAATTGCAGTTTAGATCTCTTGTGAAAAGGAAAGAAGAGAATGAATGTTGGTTAGTAATTTACAATATCTGCACGCACATAAATAAAGAGATTACACCTAAGGGTTTCTCTTGGAGTATCACATTAAATGACCCTTTCAATGGACATTACATTTTTCTAAACAAATAATATTAAAAAAAAAAAAAAACCTGACAGCATTCTTTGAGGAATGATTTAGGCCAATCCACAGTCTGAATACTATGTGAAAAAAAAAAAGTAGAATAGGATAAATCTATTTTGCCTTTCTTAAAATTCACTAATTTAATCCACTAATATATGGAATACCAACCATAAGATAAACATTAGTTACACATTGAGAATACAGAAATAAAGAAGAGAGACAAGGTCCCAAGTAATAAGAAACTTATATTCTGAAGTAAAGGCATAAACTAAAAATAAAATAGATAAAATAAATCTACTATAAGTACCAGGAAGAAAATAAAACAGGGCGGGGAGAGAGTAGTAGGAGGGGCTACTTTATGATGGATGTTAAAGACAATCTTTCTGAAGAGCTGGCATTTGAGCTGAGAATGGAATTTGTTAATGACAGTAATTATGTATCTCCAAATTATTTTTTATAAAAAGCGAATGGAGTCATTTATCTTATACACTGGGTACTAGCTCCCTAGAGATAGGTACAATTTTTAGCTGTTTTACAACTTAAATTCATCAGAAGCATCAAGAATGATATGTAAATTATTTAAAGCACTCAACATCACTGTATCTGCTTTAGCATCTTAAAAAGGGGTAATTACACCCAGCCCAGGAAAAACAGACACGTTTGGTCAACTAATACTAGACAAGGGAGTTACAAATATTCAGTGGATAAAAGACAGTCTCTTCAATAAATGGTGCTGGAAAAACTTGATATTCACATGTAAATAAAAAATAAACAAGCTTCAAACTAAAATCTTCTGCACAGCAGAACAATCAACAAAATGAAAAGGCAATATACTGAAAGGGAGGTAATATTTGCAAATCATATATCTGATATAAGGTTAATATCCAAAAAATATAAGGAACTCATAAAAATGAATAGCAAAAGAAAAAGAAGAAGAAAAAACAAAAAACCCTAAAATAATCCATTTTAAAAATGGGCAAAGAACCTGGGAATAACATTTTTCCGAACATAATATTCATTTGGACAACAGGTATATGAAGACTTGTTCAATATTGCCAGTTAGAAAATCAAAACCACAATGAGATACCACCTCACATGAAAGAGATATTTTCAAAAGACAAGAGATAACAAATGCTGTTGAGGATGTGGAGGAAAGGAAACTCATGGTTGGACTGTGAACTGGTAAAGTCATAATGAACAACAGTATCAAGGTTCTTCAAAATATTAAAAATAGAACCACCAGGGTGCCTGCGTGGCTCAGTCTATTAAGCGTCTGCCTTTGGCTCAGGTCCTGGAATCGAGACCCACATTGGGCTCCCTGCTTGGCAGGAAACCTGCTTCTCCCTCTCCTACTCCCCCTGCTTGAGTTCCCTGTCTCTCTGTGTCTCTCTCTGTCAAATAAATAAATAAATAAATCTTCAAATAAATAAATAAAAACACTATGTGATCCAGCAACCCCACTTCTAGGTTTATAAGCAAAGGAAAAGAAGACCTCAAAGAGATGTCTGTACCCCAATTTTCACTGCAGCATTATTTACAATAGCCAATACATGGAAACAACTTCAGTGTTCATCAACAGATAAATGGATAAAGAAAAAGTGGTGTACAGTGGAATACTATTTAGCCAAGAAAAAAGAAGAAAACTGTGCCATTTTGTGACAACATCAACAGTCCTGAAGGGAATTACATTCAGTGAAATAAGTCAGACAAACATTGTACAATCTCACTCATATGTGGAATCTAAACAAACTCTTAGAAAAATCTATTTTGATTAATGCTGCAATGATTGTGGAATCACAATTATCACTTGAGATCTTGAGTTCAATTATTTGAATATATATTGAGAAGTAGGATTGCTGAATCATACAGTAGTTCTATCTTTGGAGGAATCTCCACCCTTTTTCATAATGGCTGCAACATTTTACATCCCCACCAACACTGTAGAAATGTTCCAGTTTCTCTGCATACTCACTGACACTTATTTTCTCTTCTTTTGATAGTGGCCATACTATCTCATTGTGGTTTTTTTTTAATATTTTATTTTTATTCATTTGACAGAGAGAGATCACAAGCAGGCAGAGAGACAGGCAGAGGGAGAAGAGGAAGCAGGCTCCCCGCTGAGCAGAGAGCCCAATGCGGGACTCGATCCCAGGACTCTGAGATCATGACCTGAGCCGAAGGCAGCGGCTTAACCCACTGAGCCACCCAGGCGCCCCTCTCATTGTGGTTTTGATTTGCATTTCTCTTGTAACTAATGATATTGAGCATCTTTTCATATGCTTATTGGTTACTTGTATATATTCTTTGAATTATCTGTTATAGTTCTTGTTCATTCTTCAATTGGGTTATTTTTATTTTTGTTGTTGAGTTGTATGAGCACGTTATATATTCTGGAGATTAACATAATTTGACATTATTTTTTTCTATATTGCAGGTTGTCTTTTCAAGCTATTAATTTGTTTTGTTTGTTACACAGTAGTTTTTAAGTTTGATTTATTCCCAGTTGTCTATTTTTTGTTTTGTGACCTTAGCTTTAGGAGTCCTATCCTATAAAACACAACTGAATCCTATACCCTGAAGTTTTTTCCCTATGTTTTCTTATAACAATTTCATAATTTTTGGTCTTATGTTTGTCTTTAATCTGTTTTGGGTTAATTTTTATATGTTGTGTAAGGTAAAAGTCTGATTTCATTTTTTTGCCTGTAGGTATATAGGTATATAGTTTCCCATCACTCCTTGCTAAAGACACTTCCATACCCCATTAGGTAGTCTTAACACCCTTGTCAAAAATCATTTGAGATATATATACAAGAGTGTATTTCTGCACTCTCTATTCCATTGGCTTATATGTCTATCTTTCTGATGGTACAATACCATCTTAATTACTGTTGTTTCGTAGCATTTTTGAAATCAAAGCGTGAGGATCCAAATGTTTTCTTCTTCTTTAGTGTTATTTCAGTTATACATACAAATTTTTAGGGTGAATTTTTCTATTTCTGAAAAAAGATCATTGAAATTTTGATAGAGATTTGATAGAGATTGTATTAAATTTGTAGATCACATTGGGTAGCATCGATAATTGAACAATATTGAGTTCCAATCCATGAACATAGAATCGTTACATTTATTTGTGTCTCCTTTGATTTCTTTTTAGCAATGATTTTCAGTTTTCAGTGTTATACAATTTGTGCCTCTGGATTAAATTTGTTTCTAAATACTTTATTCTTTTTAGTGATATTATAAATAAAATTGTTTTCTCAATTTCTTCTTCAGATAAGTCATTGTTAGTTTGTAGAAGCAGAACTGATTTTTTAAATTTTGTATCCTACAACCAAACTGAAATTTCTCATTAGTTTTAACAGCTGTGGGTTCTTAAGGGTTTCTATATATAAGATCTTGTCTTCTTCATGATTGTTTACTTCTTCCTTCCCAATTTGGACTTTATTATTATTATTATTATTTTGTTTACTTATTCCAGCTGGTTCTTGTACTGCTGTGTTTAACAGAGATAGAGAGAGTAGAGATCCTTGTTTATTAACTCCTGCTTCTGATCTTACAGGAAAAGCTTTCAGTCTTTCACCATTGGATGTGAGAACTTATGAGCTTTTCATATATCCCTTTTATTATTATTATTATTATTATTATTATTGTAATTTTTTTAAAGATTTTATTTATTTACTTGACAGAGAGAGATCACAGGTAGGCAGAGAGGCTGGCAGAGAGAGAGAGAGAGAGAGGGAAGCAGGCTCCCTGCTGAGCAGAGAGCCCAATTCAGGACTCGATCCCAGGACCCTGAGATCATGACCTGAGCCGAAGGGAGCGGCTTAACCCACTGAGCCACCCAGGCGCCCCCCTTTTATTATTTTGAGGTAGTTTTCTTTTATTCCTACTTTGTTGAAAGTTTTTTTTTATCATGAAAGAATGTTGAATTTTATCAAGTGATGTCACTTTATCCTTCAATTCTGTTAACATGTTGTATAACATTGATTTATTTTGTATCTTAAATCATCCTTGAGAACATTTTACTACTGTAATAATGTGATTTCTTAACTGATACTATATCTAAATCTTAGCCTAAATCCTGCTTCTGATGAAACAGTTGATGTCTGACCTTGGCTAGATTTTGATGACTAAGAAATCACTGAACTTGTGGGTGTTTGTTCAGGGGTAAAATAAATGCACAATACATGAGAACAAATATAAAATACTAGTTGAGAATGTGAACTCATACTCCATGAGTTCAAATCTTACCTCTTCTCTTTACTAGTATTTTGAGATTGTGCAGATTATTTAGCATTTTTGTGCCTCAGTTACCTCAGCTATAAAATGTAAACACCCAAGAGTAGCTATCTCATACAGCCACGATAAGAATATATATAATTTTAAAATTGGACTTTGCATGCAATTTTATTGCTGAAATTGGTGTTGATTTTTAAAATAAATATTTTCCTTTTAGAATAATTTTAGATTTTTAACACAATTATGATGATAGTACAGAGAATCCCCACATACTCATCTAGATCCCCTATTATTAGGATCTTATAATAGTGTTGTACATTTGTCACAACTGAATGAACTAATGAATTAATATTGTTATATTTTTATTAATTAAACTTTTTTTTTAACCTTAGACTCCTTAATGTTTACTCAATGTCCTCATTCTTTTCCAAGATCCCATTCAGGTTATAATATTATATTTAGTCATCAGGTCTCCTTAGGCTACTCTTGGCTGTGACAATTTCTCAGACTTCCTTTATTTTTTTTTTCATCATTTTGACAGTTTTGAGAAATAGTGGTGAGATATTTTTTAGAATAGCCCTCAATTTAGAATTGTCTGGTATTTTTTCTCCTGATTAGCCTCAAGATATAGGTTTGTAGGAGAAAGATCATGGAGTTAAAGTGCTATTTTCATTACATTGTATCAAGGGTACATACAGACTCTGAAGATGATTTATCAGTGTTGCCATTAACTTTGACCACTTGTCTGGGTAGTATTTATCAGATCTCTCCATGGTTAAGTTACTGTTTCCCCCTTTTTTCTATGTTGTACATTCTGAGGTCAAGAAAGAAGTCACTTGTGGTCACTCTGTGCCACAGCTCACACTTAAGAAGTAGAGTTGTATTCTGTCTCTTTGGAGACATTATCTACATCAATCATTTGAGATAATTCTGCATGGGACATTGCCTTTTCTTCCATTTATTTATTCAATAATTTGTTTATATCAGTATGGACTCAGAGATATTTATTTTTTACTTTGAGTTATAACCCACTACTACTTTATTGCTCAAATTGTTCCAGCTTTGGTCAGTGAGAACTAATTAGTTGGCTACTGTATTCCTTTCAGATACCAACCCGCCAACACTGTGAGGTTTTGTCTTGTTTTATAGTACTTTTTTCTTTCTGTGATTATAAGGTACTCGGTCTCCTTTTGTATGTAAAGGAATCAGCCACTTCTTTAAGGAGCTCAGGCACCTTTCACTGGAAAACAGTATTAGAAACCAAGATCCAGACACTAGGAATTCTTGTTGCTGTTGGGCCCAGGATAGATTTGTTTGACATAACTCTTGTTTACAAAACTCACAAGCTTTCCTTATTCAAATAAGAATTTCAATTCAGTAAGTACTAACAGCACAGAATTTAGAATTGTGTGTAAGAAAATTAGTATCTTATGCTGTTATCAATATGAGCATTACATACATTTTTCACATGCTTTCTGTTTCTATTGCATTCAATAGAAAAATAATAATTTTTGAAAGGTAGCATAACAGAGTGCTTATACATGGACCCTGATGCCAGAATTCAAATATTATCATTTGGTAATGCTGACAATAGCTTTATTCATATTTGTACTTAAAAAATTTTAGAAAAATGTTTATTACTTTATAAATACTTGAAAGTGGCTATACTCTTTTGATTTTTTGTTCTTGTATCTACAACTTGTAAATTTCAAAAACATACTCCATCTTAAAAGAATATATTACATAAGTAACAAATTATTAAACATTTAGCTTGTCCCAGCAAAATAGCTGTTTAAAATAGTTATTATTCCTTTCAACTAATAATATGATAATTTACCAATATGATATTTAATCATATATTTATCAATATGATAAATATTACCAAATAATATTTAGAGATAAACAATATTTAAAAGTCCCTTCTGGAGTTATCTTGTTTCCCTAGAAATATATTTGTTATCTTTCTTAAATATAATTTGATCACATATTAAAGTATTGATCAACCTCATAAGTAATTGGAGTGTACATATTCTTGTCAGTCCCTTTTTAAGATATATATATATATATTTCCTCTTTCTATGATGCATTTCAAAAAGACTGACTTTTAATACTGTCAACAATTAAATGAAAGAAAATTTAAGACAACTACTACTTCCAAGAGCTCAAGTTTAAACCCATATTTTGATTCTTTATATACTTATTTTCTGACAAAGTATGCATCTTAGCAAAGAAAATAAACATTTGAAAATATTCCTAAATTGAACAATTTTTGAAATGTATCTTTAATTGCTGTTGTGTTTTGTATTGTCACGTGTCTTTTTAGTACTGCTATAAAGATAGCAACAATTGGGACGCCTGGGTGGCTCAGTTGGTTAAGCAGCTGCCTTCGGCTCAGGTCATGGTCCCAGCGTCCTGGGATCAAGTCCCGCATTGGGCTCCTTGCTCCGCAGGGAGCCTGCTTCTTCCTCTGATTCTGCCTGCCACTCTGTCTGCGTATGCTCGCTCTTGCTTGCTCTCTCTCTGACAAATAAATAAATAAAATCTTTAAAAAAAAATAGCAACAATCGAATCAACCAGCTTACAATTAAGAAAATACTTAAGTTTACAAATATTTGCCTCAATTACCAAATCACTGGTTTGGTATTTTTAGATACCTCTTCAAATATTATGTATAGGTGAACACCTTTACATCTGTAATCTCTTTGACAATTAAGCAACTTAAAAACTAAGGGTTTTTTTTTTTTCTTACCATGAGGAAAACGATAGTTGAAACACCTGCAAAAATGGTCTAAATTATAATTATACATGTATTATTGGTTTAACTTCTGAAAATATGTTTTAAAGCTATTTGCAGATGAAAGGTGTCAGTGTAATTCTAAGCCTCTTATTGCATCTGGAATCAAGATAGAAAGATCTGGGCAGGTTAATGGCAGTAACTTTATTCTAACACCCTCATGTATTCTCCTTTACAAATGAACAAATATTCAATCCAATGATACCAATACCTCAAATAAAAATTTGGGATAAAAATATATGTTTATAAAAAATAAAAAATTTTTTTAAAAAATTGGGAATATCAACTGAGGCAGTGTGCACTTGAAAATGAAGTAAACAGTTATTACAGCAAGGGAAAAATACTTACTATATACATACATATATATATATATATATAATGCATGCATATACACATTCTTATAAACACACATACATACAGAATAATAAATATTCTAGAGAAGGAGTTGAAAAACTTTTTCTGTTAAGGGCCAGACACTAAATATTTTATGTTTTGTGAGCCCTGAAGTCTGTTGTTTCTATTCAATTCTGCCATTATTGTCCAAAATCAGCTATAAATAACATATGAACACATAAACAAATGGGCATGGATCTGTTCTAATAAAACCTCACTTATGGAAACTAAAATGTGAATTTTGTATACTTCCCATGTCTCAGCAAATATTATTTTTAATGTTTTTTGATCATTAAAAAATATGGAAACTATTCAGAGCTCATGGCCTAACAAAAATAGGCAAAGACTGGTTTTGGTCCTCATACCCTAGTTTGCCAACCTCTGGTTTGCTGTGACTGCTGCAGGGTAGATTTTATTGCAATGGAAAGAGGAAAAAGAGGACTTATACATCACTGTTTATGCTGTTCCCAATTATAATCATTTCTTTTGCTCCTTTTCTTATATTTAATATGTCTCAATAAAAATGACCAAGAATTTCACCAATGTCATTATTTTTCATTTTGTTCTCTTTGGGAAAGCGGTTAATTCTCTCTGAGATGCAGTCTTTTTCTATGTGGTAAAAAAACAACTATCACAGAGTTATTGTGAGGATAACAGAAGCAGCTAAACACCAACCAGCATATAATGGAGGTTCAAGAATTTTAAAAAATGATGGCTATCCTTGAGGTTCACATTGTTATTGACATTATGCAATTATATTTTATGATATGTAGAAATCAATTCTTTATATTCCATAATTATTCCATAATTTTCCTATGATGGAACTAGCCATTGGTCATGACAAAAATATACATTTCTCCATCCTTTTATTGTGGAGCTCTAGTAATAAGGTAGACTTTTATAAAACATAACTTTTTATAATATAAAATAATTTTTCGGTAACTCTAAATCAACGAATAAAGAACTGATACAATTCCTAGAACGTACTTTTTTAGTTACTATACAAACCAATTTCCCTTCATAATCAATAATCCTTAAAACATATATTAGCAAATAAATCTAGTAGTATAAAAAAGGGCATAAAATATCCTTATAAGTGGCATTTATCTCAGGAATGCAAGGCTGGCTTAATACTGGAAAAGTGAACACTGTAATACTGTATATTAATTTGAAGAAAAAACACACTATTTTTCATAATAGATTGAGAAATAAAAACAACTAACAAAAGAAAATTAACAGAAGTCATCACCCATTTATAGTAAGAATCTAGAATATTCAAAAAACTAATATACAGGAGGGTCTTTATCTAATAAATAGAACCTATGAAAATCTATCTTTCTGCGCTTCACTTGTCTGTGAACTGGCTTTTCATTATATGCATATAGTGGTTGCTTTTGACCCACCAGAACTAAATAATTCATTCTTTAGGTGTCCAAATTTTAAATGCCCAGGAAAATATGGTTGAACCACTGTAGGTTAGGAAGCTACTCATGTAGTGGCTGCACTGTCAGACTTACCAAGTCTGCTTGCACTCAACATTTGCTGAAGAGTAAATTTTCTGATGAGAATTGAATCCATCTCCTATACTACTGAAAGCTAAAGTAATATTAATGATTAAGTGTCAAAAAACTCTTCTCTCTCAGAGGCAATGATAAAAAAAGATTTCATGTAGGATATGGATCTCTTGAATAATAAAATTTTAATATCAAAGTCCCACTCCTAGGTTTCTCTTCTACTTAGGTTGGCATAGATACTAGATTTTTTTCCAAAGCAGCCTTAACTGCAAGTATGAGAATGATAACCCATTTCCCACCATTGGTAAAGGTTATAAAAATAGTCACTTTGGAATTAATAATATATTTAACCATACTCAATAACTTCTGGGTGGAAGAGTGGATATTTGTGACTAGGATCAGTGAAAAAGAATACAATTATACTTCGTACCTATGGAGGCACTCTCTCAGAAACAGACATTCCTTTTCCCAGTAATACTTTGCAAGTTTTTTTTTATTTTTATTAACATTATATATTGCTTAATTACAGGGTAATTATAGAAAAAGTGGCTAAGTTAGTTACATTCATCTGCTTGAACACAACAAAATGGTATCATTTCAGAAAGGTAAGGATTAGCTCAAAATTTTTAATAAGTAGTTCAGAAAGATAAATATTAGCTCATAAAAAAGTAAAAATAAAATATAGTTTATGTTTGGCAGAAAGCTTTAAATTCCATTACTCATGAATTCAAAATAGCAGAGAAAATACATACAGAAAGAAAATGTCTAATTGAAACATCAATTTCATTTTTCTGTTCTGAAAATTATTTTCTTCCAACTTTTTAAGATATATAGTGATTTTTTCCATTACAACTAAAACAAATACAAATATATATATATGCAGAAGAAATACATTCAAAATTGTATAGCATTTAGTTTTCTTTCATCATTTTGAGTTGCCAATGATTACATATAAAAGATATATTTATGGGGTGCCTGGATGGCTCAGTTGGTTAAGCATCCAATTCTTGATTTTGGCTCAGGTCATATCTCAGGGTCATGGGATTAAGCACTGCATTGGGCTCTGGGCTTAGCTCAGAGCCTGCTTGAGATTCTCTCCCTCTTCCTCCACCCCTTCCCCCCATGCCTACTCTCTCTCTCTCTCTTTAAATATCTTTAAAGAAAAAAGATGTATTTATTTTAGATGAACTAGTTACATAATCTAGCTTAATTCATTATCTTAAAAAAAAAAAAGATTTTATTTATTTATTTGACAAAGAGAAAGTGAACAAGCAGGGGGAACAGCTGGCAGAGGGAGAAGCAGGCTCCACAATGAGCAAGGAGCCAGATCCCAGCACCCTGGGATCATGACCTGACCCAAAGGCAGCTCAGTAATTGACAGAACCACCAGGGCATCCCTAAATCACTAGTTCTAAAAGCTATAGGTTATCATTAAGATATTTCAAATTATATGATTTAGAATAACCTATGTATTAGAAAAAATTTCATAAATGTAAAAATGTTTATATTCTACAAAATGTGAACAGTAGTTGTAGGAAGGAAGTAAAAGTTCATGTATATTCAATTTATTAAGTATTGTTTCAGAATGACTTTGGGCAAGATGTTTGATGCCTTTTCCAGTCTTTTTTGATTTGTTATCAGCAAATTAGCCCCAGAAACTTAACAAATGGAAAAAAATTTTTAAACTGCACAAATTTCTTTATTACCTTTACATCTCTGACTCATTTGCATGGAATCTCTGGAAATTATTTTTAAAATATATATGCGTTTGGCCTTAGAAATAGTAATACTGGTACCTGTTTAGAGTATGATTTGGTTTTTAAAACTACTACTTCAATTACTTAGGTTTTTTGTTAAAAAGGGGGCCATAAGGTGTTCAGTTTATTCACAAAGCACACTGAGAGGGCATGGTATGTCCTTCATTAGCAACTCTGTGTCTTTGAAAATAATTCACTATCTTTAGAGCACTCCTGCTCTCTCTCTCTCTCTCTCTCTCTCTCTTTTTTTTGGAAAGGCAATTTTAATGTAATAAACAGATTTAGTAAACATGCCAAGTCTTTTTTGTTGTTAATGAAGACATGATACATTTAGAAATGTATTAAAAAGAAAACAAACAGAAAACAAACAAAAAACAATCAAGGCCAAAAAAAAAAAATTCCTAGAAAGAAGTTTCACAAGAAATACACCAGCCCAGGTACTATCTCTCTCTCAAACAGAAGTGGCTTTTGCACATTTAGCAACTCCCTCCAACACACAAAAGCACTGCCATTTGCCTTGCAAGCTGAACATAAAACACATGCTTAGTTACTGAACTTGAACACTGAGTGGAGATAGTGTAGAGAATATTTTAAAAGGTTACTTTCATACCCACCTGGTCCCATTTAATATACTTGTTGGAAGATCCAGTTTGTGCATATTCCACAGGTTAACTGAACAATAAACCACATATTGTCCCATTATTTTTTTAATAGCAGTTCTTGTAGTTCAAGCAAACTATTAAGATTACAAAGAGCTCTCTTGAAAGAAATTCTCAGATAAAAATACATTTAGGAGAAACCCTGAAAGTTAAACAAACCTGGTTCTTTTTCACTAAAATGGTGGAATTAAGGCAGAATGTCTATTCTGAAGGGCAGATCCATTTGTTTCCCCATGAAAAAAGCCAAATGTTTCCGAACTGATATAATTTAAATATTAAGCCAATCAAAAATAAAACATACACCTTAATATTCCATAAAACTTGAGATATGTCAGGGCTTACAGAATGGGAAATAGAATTCTGATTTTTTTTTTAAATGGAAACTGTAACATGTTTTAAGGGAAAACAAAACAAAACAAACCAGAACTCTGAATATGGATAGCACTACACAGACTCTGTGCATAGAAGACCACACGAGAATGAATCACACATCAGTAATATCTTCATGAGAGTAATTGGCTGGGGACTTATACTTCCAACAACAGAGCTCCTCAGTCAAAAATGTGTTAGAAGCATGTAATGTCAACAAGGACCAAAACAAAACAAACAAACAAAAAAACAGAGCTAAGAGATGAGGGAAAACGGAGGAAAAGCAGTATGCATGGGTTTATTATAGATATGGTATTCAGCAGCAAACATACAGTATGTTCCACAGAGTCCCCCAAATGGGGCAAAACCTGTCTTCCACTACTAAACAGGGGAAAGATTAAGATAGTTGAACAAATTCATTTGTAACTATAACATCCCCCTTTTTTGAATGACAAGCATGTTCAATCTAATGATGTGTTAAGAAAACGATGTGAATACATACAAATAAAGGAAAATAAAAATAAAAGGCTAAATTATGAACTTTAATAACTAGAAAAACCATCTATTTTAAAGCCAAGTAAGTGTGATCCTGATCATTTCTATGTATGACATAAACCACAGAAACAATGGCCAAGAAAAAAGTCTTCATTTGGTTCAGTACCTAGAATTGATATTGTCTTAGGGAAAACAGTGATAATTCAATGAATGTCTCACACACATGACCAAAAAGTCCCCTTTTGGTTTCAAACGAATTTAAACCATAGTCTTTCTTGACTAATTTTTCTCCTGTGTCAAGCAAACCTTCTATGTGCAAGACCAGTTTAAATGCCTCCTGCTCTTCAAACACTAGATATGACCATACAGGAACATTCTATACGATGCAAAGTGCCTTAAGAGAGGGATTCTGTAGTATCAGTGATATAACCAATCTGAGGATACTTGGGTGCTCTTAAACACTGAGGGGAGCCAGTCAGGCAATGGTGTTTTGTTTCTTGGCAGGTGTTTCCTCCAACAACTGCATAATGAGTTCACACAGGAGTTTGCAGAACATTGTCTAACTGCCCCCCTGTGAGATGCAGAAAATCAAATGTGTGGTAGGTGGAGAAGGCACACTCTCAGTGCCCAAAACCCTATCAGTGTCCAGTGCTGAACACGGGCAAGTTTCAGCAGAGAAAATGTAAGGAGCTGGTTCACCTTGACATTCTTTCACCTCTGATGGTTGGGTTTCTCACCTCAAGGAAACAAAGCCAGTATAAAGAGTCTGGCCTGCAGCTACTTTGAATTGATAAGTTGTATGATAGCCTCAATTCCATCTGCTACTTTTGCCATGTTTTCATGCTTGTTTGTTCCTTCCCAGACAATAATGACCTTGGGTTTAATATTCCCCAGTTCTCCATCCTTCAGTCTGCATGAAACTAGTCTTGTTGCATCTCCTCCAATTCTAAAATTTCTTATATGAAGTGGGGATAAAAGCTCTTGCCATACTTCATATTGGTGCATGAACTGTACCGTGGAGTTCCCCCACAAACAGTACATCGGATTCACTGTCTTTACAGTCCAGGACAAATCTGTTATGCTGACACATCTACCTGTCTTCTCTTTGAATATATTCTACTGCATGTGGAATAGCTACTGGGTTTGAGCCTCCTTGGTTCGTTACACACTCAAGCAGAGGGTCCATGTGGGCCCCAAGCAGTTGAAGCATCTGTGGGTGACAATCTGTACCTCACTCAGTCCCAGCAGCCCCACTCCAGTGTGTCCCTCCTTGGACCTTAGCACCAGCGGCAGCTGCTCCTCCTCCTCTCTCGACCGTGACAGCAAGGGCAGCTTTTCTTGGACCTCTTCTGCAAATAGGCTGCATGAAATACTTTAAGTTTGCTTTTTGCCTAAGAGGCAGTAGAGTGTTAGTGGGTGTGTTGTAGAGGATAGATCTAATGACTAAGACTCAATTACTTCATCTGACTTACAGAGATAAGTATGAGTATTTAGCGGGGGTGCATAGAGGAGTACAGAGAATTGATCCATCCCTAGTAATTATGTTTTACAGGAAAAAGAAACCAACCATATATTATAAAAAGAAAATGTCTCAGTACATAGTTAAACACCAATTTTACCTTTCTCATTCTAACCCAGGCTGTATATCTTCTAACCAGTCTAAGAAATTCTCTAGAAAGAATTCATTAAAGTTACTTCACTAACCAGAAACACACAATTTGAGTGACCTATTTTGTGGTAGGTCCATAAAGACCAAACAAACAAATAAAAATAATAAGCTCATATACCATCTACCAGAAGAGACAGACATGTGAAGACCTTGCAATAAGTGCAATTAATGCTGTGAAGCAAAGTGACAACATAAGCAGAGGAAACAAATCAAGGAATAGAGGTGCACAAATATGATTCTTTTTTTTTTTCCAGATTCTTTCTCAAGAAAACCATGAGGTTTTGACACATTTTGAATATAAGGAAGAAACTGCAACTGAAATCTGGAGGGGCAGTTTGCTGCTAGAGTGGAAGATATTGAATGCAGTGTAAAGGAGTTTGGGTTATAAAAGATCTGAAGTTTTGTAAGGAGAGTGATATGACCAAATATTAATTTTAAAATGAAAAGTCTAGTTGGAATGTGAAACATCGTTTAGAGTGAGTAAAAACTAAAGCAGAAAGACTAGTTTTAAGCTTGGATAAAAGACAGTTGAAATTGATGTAGGGTAGTAGTAATATATATTTTGCAATAAAATAGTTGTATTCTTCATGTGGTACTGGGAAAAGGCAAAGGAGAAGAAAAGAGAGAGTTGGTAAAAAAGTAGGAGAAGGATGGGGGCTTATATATATAGGCTGGAGGATCCAAGAAAATCCAGAGGTTGGGGTAAAAATCAGAAAAGAAGAGAGAAGTAAGGAAAGGGGAAGTGGAAATCACAATTCATACTTCCCTGTTGTCAAGAAGTTACTTTGAACCAAAGAAATTCTTTTCTAAAATAAAGACTTCCAATTTTTTGCCCTATGAGATGTTTTCACCAAACACACTTTGTTAAAATGTAAGTTTTCAGGGACTATAGGATATAACACTGCTTCCAGAAGCTTTAAAATCTAACAACTAAAATGTTTTTCCTGAATTCAGGCCTTTTTCTTTTCTTTCTTTCTTTTATTTATTTATTTTTTTTCCTGACCTTACCATTAAGCAGTACTGCAAAATTGGTTTTGTTATTAGCCTAGGGCTTCTAGTAAGCAGTTTTACTTCTTTAAAGGGTGAATATCACAGACCCCTATGCTCTGAGTAATTGAGATATCAGTATAGCCTTAATTTTATTCATGGAGATTTACATTCAATTTCCATTAACCTTAATAGGAAGCCATTACCTAACTGGCACGGGTTATTGGTAATTCAGAATAATTCAAGATAGACTTACTTCATTTGATATTTTTTGTTACAAATGTCAACAACTTCCATTTAAAACTAAGTATGCATCATGTTATCTACTCCTAGGCAATTCTGCACATGGGCAAAACTAATCATTTTATAGGAAATTAAGTATTAAAGAAAGCACTGACTCCTCTAAGAATGTTTAAGTATCTTTTAAAAAATACTCAGTTCTTACAATTATTTTATGAAATGCCTAATAACCTGGAAAGTTATCAAGAGTTATCCTCATATCTGAATACAGATTCAAACAACAAATAAAACAACACAAAACATCAGCATGTGTCAAAATAAAACTAAATGCAAAGCTTTGCATTAATATTAGGCTTTTAAATGTATTTAGAAATTTGTATAATATGGATGATTAAATCATATAAATTCAAATCTATAAGATAGGATAACAGAAAAAAATGAATGTGAATTTAGATTATAGGTGAAATATTAAAATTAAAAATTAATTTTTAATTAAAGCATTTAATGCAGCCTATTTGCAAAAGAGGTCCAAGAAAAGCTGCTTAATAAGTTATTGATAGTAGAAGGGGAACCATTAAGTTAGGCAGAACACTGATATCCCTTAGGAGAAATGAGAAATTAAACCTAAACCAGTATTCGGAAGAAACTGGTCTATAATAACAATATAATACCTTATGTTGTGTCAGTGGTACGGATAATTTACATGGAAGTACTGCACTGTGTCTTAATTTTGGTCTGATGATTCAATTCGATTGACACAATTCATTTGAATCTAATCTTTAAACCTTTGTACATATTTCCCCCTTGCGAGTTTAGTCAAGCATGCCAAATCACTGCAACAGAGTTCCCAACTGGTATAGAGATTTTCTTTAGCATGTATAATGAAGCTCATTGTAAACTGGAGTCAGGTTACCCGCTAGGTCTGCCAGCTTGCTTTAAACGAATGAGAAAACATACGTAGCTGATTTGTATTGATGCAATCTCTAATTTGATTATGTTTCAATCATTCCAAAAGCTTTCAAAATGTGTTGCAGAATGAAGCTGGATGATTACACATTGTCTTCCACTAATAAAAGGTATAAATTCAGCACATTTTAAAAGCCTGCGAGAATGTGTCAGTTTAGAGGAGCGGTATTGATACTATCTACAACCATGCATTTCAAGGAGAAAACAAACAATGAGATAAGTGGAAATACAACCACTTTTGGAATAGACTCCTTCTTAGGGAAAATGTCCCCTCATGTTTACAAGCTTTTAAGGAACACAGTAATCTAGCAGTCAAAAATAATCCGTAATCTCAAGTAGCTGGAATTTTGTCAGGTGGGTTCATTCATGTACTGGTCAGTCTCTAAGCAGTGTTAACTACCTCACAGGGAAAGACCTGGGTCATGGCATCTCCTAAAGCATCTATTTTCACACTTGTATGAGGGACAGAGGCACGGAGCTGACAATACCTAAAAATAAAAAATAAAGAAAAGAAGAAAGAAAACAAACAAACAAACAAAAACCTGTTTTCAAGGCCCCTTCAATTTCCCACTTTACTCTGCTTAGGGCTCTGTACCTGGTCCTATAACACCCAGCTCTGGGTCTTTCCTCCTCTCTTCACTAAAGCAAAGTAAGAACACTTGTCCTTGTCCTTTATCTTTCCAACTTGATCTCTTGGTGACAGAGCAGTCTGTTTCATTGCATTGGTGATTAACACTTCCACTTGTTTATCAATGACTCATGAATTATGGAATACATACATAGTTTTGATAATGACACAAAGTGCTGGATTTAGAGAATATGATCTATGACTCTAGTCATTCAACACATTTATACTGCCTGTTTAAGACAGTCAACACTCTGTGCTTTGTAGGAATAAATTATAGAGGTACAAATGATATTTCATACCTCTTACAATCTAGAAAATAACAATAAATGCTGAAATTTCAGGCACCTTAGAAATCCTTCGGGTGCACAATACTGTATGTTTTATTTTGGGTGTCTTAAACAAATGTGAAATAAAATAAATATGTGAAATGTGAAATAAAATAAATCAAAATAAAATAAGTGAGATGTTTGGGCATCTAAAACTTATACCATAATTAACTATAAGTTGTGCCTATGTGTAAGACTTTGTCTATGGAAAAGTAAAAAACAGTCAAATGAGTCACACACTGGTATGTGTGCACACACAGAGTCACACACACATATGCACGCATGTGCCGATAGTTTTTCTCTTTTCTGTTTTATTTCCCCAAATATCACAATGGGCAAAATGTTAAAAACATGTGGAGCTAATGTAGAAGAGCATTTCAATAACTTAGAAGCAGATAAGAAACTACCTTACAGCATAATTTGGCCCTTAAAGCCACTGGCGACATTTCTAAACATCTAATAATTACACAGTTGAACCTCTTTCTAGAGTTCAATGTGAAGTTAAAGCTCACCTCAGGGCTTACTATAAACTTGTGCATTGTCAAATCTTAACTTTTCTCTGCATGGCTAGAAGGAATGCTGATTTCCACAGCCCTATAATCTGACATTTCAGCTACAACATTCTTTATATTGGCTTGTCTCACTGACGGCAGAGTTTATTTGTGCCTATTTCTGTTCCACTTTTCTAACAAACATACGGAACCATAAAACAGTATTATTTCATTAATATTTGTTTGCTTTCTAGATACATCACAAGAGTTATTCTCGAAAAGATTATATGTATCATATATTTTCCAAGAGTTTTCAATTCAGTAGTTAATTCAAAAAGTCTCTCTGAAGATATATTGCTACCATTTTGATTAATATTTCTTGATATAACAGCTTCCCATTTAGCAGCAAAATTGTATTCTAATTAAGTTCTTTTCAAGAAGCTATGCAAATTATTGGCAATCTTAATGCTCCCAGCATGTATCTTTGCTTCCACTGAAAGATTTCAGGAGTTTTATGCACAATTAATTTACTATTGCCAATATCTTTATGTGTGTGATTGATAATACTCTATTATTTGGGAATATCTCCCCCCTTTAAAAGAAAGTCCAGGAGATAGAAATATTTTTCAATTTTCATTTTCTCTGCAAGTTAATTTCATTTGGATGACTGAGTTGAACTTCTAAAAAACTTACTTTTACAGAATGTTTTCACTGGTAACTTTGTATCAAAGCCCAAATTTCAAATAGACAGACATTCCTTTCATTCTCTTTATCACATGGTTGTGTATGTCAGCAAAGAGTACAAATTCTTTTTTTCTTTACTGTAAACTATATGCAACTATTTTCTCTTTGAATCCAATTGTTATTCTTCTCTTTCAGATCCTGCCAACAGCCTGTTAGCTAATTCACATCCATTTGAGAAAGTACTTAATTTCTGACAGGTTAGCCAAAAATGAGCTAGAATACAGTTTAATTAATACAACTAGTTTTTATGAAATCTAAAAATCTAACAATAATTGGGACAAAAATGTGTAATAAACATTTGTTGAATAAACTTCCCCACATCTGCAATGATAAGACAGCATTCCCCCACAGGTTTCCTAAATAGACTTAATGAAATTCATTGCCAATTATGATAGTAAAGCTGAATTACCCTGGTCAAATTCCTTTCTTTCTTTCTTTCTTTCTTTCTTTCTTTCTTTCTTTCTTTCTTTCTTTTTTTGACAGAGAGGAAGATCACAAGTAAGCAGAGAGGCAGGCAGAGAGTGAGGGGGAAACAGGCTCCCTACCGAGCAAAGAGCCCAATGTGGGGCTCTTGATCCCATGACCCTGAAATCATGACCTGAGCTGAAGGCAAAGGCTTAACCCACTGAGCCACCCAGGCACTCCCTGGTCAAAGTTTTTAATCTCTATGTGGCTCAGCTTCTTTGCTGTGATATTGAGAAAAAAATAACACGTATTTCATAAAATTATTTTAGGGATTAAATGAGATACATATGCAATGAGTGGTCCAGTGTCTGGCGTATACCATTCACAATAATAGACACCAGCACAACAATAACAATAGGCTTCCCAATTAACATGTGTTACCCTTAGTTAGTTTTTAGGAAACTAAGATAGAGAAATAGCAGACAGGTGGCATGGATCTAGTCAAGTCCAGGAACTCAGAATGGAAAAGGCAAAGATCAGAAATAATATTAATATTTTAACAGGTAAAATAGAAAATGGAATAAGAACATCAGGTTACAGGGAGGTTCTGAATTTGACTAATGTAGAAAGGATTTTAAAAAGAAATGGTCAAAGAGACTAGAAAAATGATAAGGCTGATGAGGATGATAAGGTCAAAGAGAGTAGAAAAATGGTAAGGCTGATGAGGATGATAAGGCAGGATGGGGATGAGCGACCATTACAGATAGCCCCAAAACAAATCTGCATTAATGTAAGCAATACCAAAAACCCCTTTCAACAAAAAATACCAGTCTCTTTTAGAGACACTGATCAAAGTCTTATCATGATTCAGTTAATGGGAAGAAATACAGCACAACCCTTTTATAACATCTTTTATTCTATCTCACACATTTAGAATTAATTCCAATCTTTAACCATTCACACTTTTATAAAATGTTTCTTATTGTTGAAAGTAGGTTTTGCATATAATACTTAGCACATTTTCTGAAATTCTCAACCCCAAGTTTTTCTAACCAATCCCATTATATTAAAAGAGAATAACAACAACTGTGCATTTTGAATATTTACTAATAGCTGTCCTATATGCTTGTTCTAATCCATTTACTTCTCATTACAGTCCAATGGAATACTAGCTAGAGATGAGGACAAAGGTAACTTGGTCCCAGAGCTTATAAAGAACATCAGGAAGATCAGCCTGCCTCTGTAGTAAACAAATGAAGTGGGGGCACCATGATAAAGACAGAGGAACCATTAGAATATCATTCTTGCAGTAAAGCTTCTGAACGGAGTCAAGTAATTTTATAGATAACTGATTTTATTTTTTCTTAAACCTCATATATTTTCAGCCTATTAAGTATATTTTATATAGGCAATCAAATGAACTAAAGAGGCCAATTTGTCTGGGAATTTTGCAGTGAGAACTGCCCCTGGTCCTCCCAGGCTCCCATTCCAATGCCAAGTTAGCACACTTTCATATCCTAACATCCTTCCCCTTGGATGGACATGGTTGAAAACTGATTTAAAGGCAATGTTTCCAGATGGACCAGAGCTTAGCTGCATGGGATATTCTTGCCTTACAGAGAGAACAACAGGAGTTGTACTGCATTTCAGTATTATCATTCAAAGAGGATAAATGTAACACACCTGTACAGCAGTATGGTCTGTGGCCAAGACATAAGGCTGTGATACTGCTCCCTCTTCCAATTCTTCACAGTCACTTTCTTCCTCATTGCTAATGCATCAAGAGAGAGAACTTTCCTCCAAGTGGTTACTTTCCTCCTGAGATGAAGTGAAAGAAATAATGAAATAATAAATATTAAATCAATTCCTTTATCTTACTTAGGGAAGGAGCTCAATAAATCAAAACAATCCTGTCTCTTTGAGACATGTTATATCAATGAATACTGAAATTTAATTCTAAGCATAGTGTGGTTTTTATTGATCAAAGAGGAGATAATCATTATATTCTATAACAAAATGACCATATGCAATATGATACTTATTTAACACTTTTTATCGGAATACCATGGTTATATATGGCAAATGGGATTTTAAAGTATTTTCTGTTAAAAGAAATATTTACATTCTAAAGTGTATCATTTAAAGTATTGCCTTTATATGTAGAGCAGTGTCCATTCATTGTTTTGATGGTTTGAGATTATTTGTTCCCCACTTAAATCTCTTATTCCCCTTTAGTTTCTAAAAAACACTGAAAACAAAAGACTGTTTTTCCATGGAAGACATATGCAAGATTAACCACTATGTAGCAGGAAAACTAGTGGCACAATAAATTATGCTCCCTAATATTTATATTAAATAAATATATTTTTCTGGATAAAGGCCAATAACATATTTAAATTTTTTTCAAAACATGAGAAAATCACCAAAATATGGGTGATCTTTCAATAACAAAAAGAGTATGGGGGCCCCTGGGTGGCTAAGTAGGTTACCTCTGCCTTTGGCTCAGGTCGTGATCCCAGGGTCCTGGGATCAAGCCCTGCATTGGGTTCTTTGCTCAGCAGATAGCCTGCTTCCCCCACCAACTCTCTCTGCCTGCCTCTCTGCCTACTTGTGATCTCTGTCAAATAAATGAATAAAATCTTTTAAAAAATTTAAAAAAAAGAGTATGAATAAGAAATTTTACAACCCCGAATGCAGAAAAAGAAATTAATCTTTGATGAACTGACAGCCAGATTAGAGATACTAAAGTGAAAATTTTTTAGTTTATTTGATTTTGGTTTTGTCAGTTGCTGAACAGCTGTGTTCCTATGTAACCAAAATCAGCATAAAAGGATTTCAGAAAGTTGGGCAAACAAAAGTGTGCCAGGCAATGAAATCTTTATTCATATATTTTCTCATTCAAAACAAGAAACCTTGGTCTTACAGTGTATCATTCATATTCTATGTACACACACACACACACACACACACACACACATACACACAAAATGCCTTCATTTTGAATACTGTCTTTGATCAGGAAGGCCATCAATATTTCCAGTTCCTATTACAGTGTTAATTGACTAATTGAAGAAAATATGATTTGATAGTAAAGCCACTAGGAAAGTAAATGTCATCTGTTACCAATTTTTATAGCATGTTTAACTTAAGTCAATTCTGATACATTCAATGCTTTTATCTATTACCAGGACACACTGTATCAATGTTTACTCTCAAGCGGTAGAGAAAACTGGACATTCTAAATATAAAGAAAGGACAGGTAAAATGCAAAAGAAAAGACTACTATTCAGATAAGAGCTGACCTGGAACAATCAGTAAGGAAGAGAATCTTCAAAACTTTGGTATCAATCAGGAGGATGTAGTTAACATAGTCATTTAGAGTCACACTTAATTTCATTAAAGTGTAAACTGTATGATAATTTCATTTAGATGTCACCAATATATAATGTTAGTTTCATTAAAAATTCTCCTTATGGTCTTTTTGAATTCTTTGGTCCTGTTTAATACAAACATTTATTCTTTGTGCATTTCATTATGATTGTCCAAATTGTGAATTATTCAAACTATGTGCTTTCTGACAAATTATTTCATAGTCATTTTTACTGATTTTTGGACTTCTATCAAAATATAAGACTAATTACATTCATGTTCTTAATGTGTAGAATTTAAAATATAATTTTATGGATAAATTAGGGAAATATATATATATAATTTTATTCAAATTCTTACAACACTAAAAATACTCCTACCTTATGATTTAGCAATCATGCTCCTGATGGTTTCCTATAGGAGTTGAAAACTTAAGTTCATATGAAAGGTTGCATATAGGTATTTATATCAGATTTAATTATAGTTTCTAAAACTCAGAAGCAAACAACATGCCTTTCAGTGAGTGAATAAATAAACTATGGTACATCTCGACAAGGGACTACAAAGCAGTGGCAAAAATAAACAAACTATCAAGACATGCAAAGACATGGAGGTAACAAATTCATATTACTGACTGAAAGAAACTAATCTAAAAAGTTTATGACTCCAACTATATGATATCTGGAAAAAGCAAAACTATGGTGACAGTAACAAGATCAGGGGTTGGGAAGAAAGAGGAATGAATAGTCAGACCACAGAGGATTTTTAGTGGTGTGAAACTTTTTTTTGTATTTTGTAGAATACTTTAATAATGGATACATGTCATTTTACATTTGTTCCAAGCCATAGAATGTAGAAAATTGACTGTGAACCCTAATGTACACCATGGACTTTAGGTAATAATTATGAGTCGATGTATTTTCATCAACTGTAACAAATGTATCATGGTGGTGCAGAATGCTGATAGTAGGGGGTGCTGTGCATGCATGGGACCAAGGAGTATAGCAGGGATCTCTGTATTTTCTGCTTAGTACTGCCATGAATCTAAAACTACTCTAAAAAATGGCATCTATTAAAAAAAGGATATTTATGTTGAGCCAAGCTGTTTAGCAATAGCAATTATACTCTAAGCATGGAACTACACTCTCAAAAGATTCATCCTTTGCAGTCCACTGTACCTTGATTTTAGAAAAAATGTTTTCATACCATTTTTTACTTAGAATTGACAGCTTTTTAATTATTTGTCTTACCAACTTCTGACAAACATATAGTACACATGTCTGTTCAGAACTGCATGTCAGCCCAATGACTTAAAAACCATTTTCATGTGACTATGAAATTTATCATGATAATAATGAAGTCAAAAGGAGATTAGAGGCTTACATTCTGCTCAACATATAGAAATATCAATGATTTAGAAAATAAGGACAAGAAACAAATTTAGCCACATAGAGAGCATAGGTAAAATATATAAAAAAGAATTAATGGGAATATGTGTAATCCTCTAGTTTACTTCCTGCTAGACATTCAGTGTTGTGTAATTGCTGAATTGATACTGACATAACAATAGGGTAGGATAGTTTGCAAGTGAAGATTTCTTCAGATTAATGGAACAATCTCTTATTCTCTTCTAAATCTTTAATCTGCTATTAAATAGTTCTGTTAGTTGAACTTTTTATCAATCCTAAAATCTTGGGCTTTATATTCTGTGAAATAACTCAATTACTGTCTGACATTCCTAAAATCTGCTTCCTCCAGAAAACACATATACATATGTTAAGGTCATCAAAAACAAGGTTTTATGAAAAATTTTTTTTAATTTTTTATTTTTTATAAACATATATTTTTATCCCCAGGGGTACAGGTCTGTGAATCACCAGGTTTACACACTTCACAGCACTCACCAAAGCACATACCCTCCCCAATGTCCATAATCCCACCCCCTTCTCCCAAACTCCCTCCCCCCAGCAACACTCAGTTTGTTTTGTGAGATTAAGAGTCACTTATGGTTTGTCTCCCTCCCAATCCCATCTTGTTTCATTGATTCTTCTTCTACCCACTTAAGCCCCCCTGTTGCATCACCACTTCCTCATATCAGGGAGATCATATGATAGTTGTCTTTCTCTGCTTGATTATTTTGCTACCTAGGAATAAACCTAACCAAAGAGGCACAGAATCTATACTCAGAAAACTATAAAGTACTCATGAAAGAAATTGAGGAAGATACAAAGAAATGGAAAAATGTTCCATGCTCCTGGATTGGAAGAATAAATATTGTGAAAATGTCTATGCTACCTAAAGCTATTCCTATCAAAGTACCATCCATCTTTTTTAAAGAAATGGAACAAATAATTCTAAAATTTATATGGAACCAGAAAAGACCTCGAATAGCCAAAGGGATATTGAAAAAGAAAGCCAACGTTGGTGGCATCACAATTCCGGACTTCAGGCTCTATTACAAAGCTGTCATCATCAAGACAGCATGGTACTGGCACAAAAACAGACACATAGATCAATGGAACAGAATAGAGAGCCCAGAAATAGACCCTCAACTCTAATGTCAACTCATCTTCGACAAAGCAGGAAAGAATGTCCAATGGAAAAAAGACAGCCTCTTCAATAAATGGTGCTGGGAAAACTGGACAGCCACATGCAGAAAAATGAAATTGGACCATTTCCTTACACCACACACAAAAATAGACTCAAAATGGATGAAGGACCTCAATATGCTAAAGGAATCCATCCAAATCCTTGAGGTGAACACAGGCAGCAACCTCTTCGACCTCAGTCGCAGCAACATCTTCCTAGGAACAATGCCAAAGGCAAGGAAAGCAAGGGCAAAAATGAACTATTGGGATTTCATCAAGATCAAAAGCTTTTGCACAGCAAAGGAAACAGTTAACAAAATCAAAAGACAACTGACAGAATGGGAGAAGATATTTGCAAACGACATATCAGATAAAGGACTAGTGTCCAGAATCTATAAAGAATTTAGCAAACTCAACACCCAAAGAACAAATAATCCAATCAAGAAATGGGCAGAGGACACGAACAGACATTTCTGCAAAGAAGACATCCAGATGGCCAACAGACACGTGAAAAAGTGCTCCATATCCCTCGGCATCAGGGAAATACAAATGAAAACCACAATGAGATACCACCTCACACCAGTCAGAATAGCTAAAATAAACAAGTCAGGAAATGACAGATGCTGGCGAGGATGCGGAGAAAGGGGAACCCTCCTGCACTGTTGGTGGGAATGCAAGCTGGTGCAGCCACCTTGGAAAACAGCATGGAGGTTCCTCAAAATGTTGAAAATAGAACTCCCCTATGACCCAGCAATTGCACTATTGGGTATTTACCCTAAAGATACAAACGTAGTGATCCAAAGGGTCACATGCACCCGAATGTTTATAGCAGCAATGTCCACAATAGCCAAACTATGGAAAGAACCTATATGTCCATCAACAGATGAATGGATCAAAAGAAATGAAATCTTGCCATTTGCGACAACATGGATGGAACTAGAGCGTATCATGCTTAGGTATTATGAAATTTTAAACTACCAATTTACTTGTATCATGTGAAAAATAATTATCTGAATAACAACATAAAATACTGTATTAATGAGGAGAAAATATATGAAACATAAATAATTGTGTTGGTGGCATTTCTTTATAGAGTAATTTCTTCTTAATCACATCCCACTTACTACTTATCTGTAAACTGTGATGTATGGGACAATGCATTTTTTTTTTTCCAACAGAGTAAAATAGCCATACAATTCATTATTAGGATGGGTGAGACCCGAAGTCCACAAACTTTTCTCCTTTTTTTTTCTCCTCTCACAAACCATTGTTCATAAAATGAATAATAATGCATTTTGAGGAAGAAGTAATCACTCAAGAATAGATTGGCTACTGTAAGATTTGTGTCTACTCCTTATAGTCCCAGCTTAAGTATTACAACATAGAGCTCCTAACATTAACAATGGTAAAAAAAAAAAAAAAAAGTACCTAGTTGTGACACACCAATACTTTTTTTACTGCACTAAAAATGAATTACTAGAAGAATAAAACTTAAAAGGATATACAAAATACAAGTTCAAATTTATAAATAAATCTAGTAGTCTTCCTAAAAATGTTTACTAATAAATATAACCAGAACAAACATAATACAGGGAAAACTAGAAAATAATCAGTAAATTATTTATTAAATGTGCTTATAGACAGTTAACAAAAAAGAAGTCACTGTAGCATCACCCCTTGTCATTCTGTAAGTATATACAACTTATGCATTAAATAATTCACTATATAAAATACTGTATGCACACTTTGAAAAATGTATATATTGATATTATAAGGCTTTTTGTCTATGGTGAGAAATAGTAGATGTCCTTTTTTAAAAAAATTATTATGTTATTTTAATCACCATACAGTACATCATTAGTTTTTGATGTAGTGTACGAAGATTTGTTCTTTTTAATGAGATAAATTATCTTACTTTTTCTTGCTTGTTAATTTATTTAGTGTAAGTTGCACTGACAACATAATCCTTAGAAATATAGTATTTCAAAACTGGTTAACTTTCACAGTAAAGAGGCCAATTTTACTGAGTTATGCTAATGGAGATAGAATAATAATTTAAAGGAATTTTTGCAAATTCTGAATGTTTATTTTTAATTTTCATTCAAACTTAAGAGTGATGCTCTCTTTAACACTGTGTTGGTTATTTATTAACCTTCTCAGAAAAGCAGTCCAGAGCTGTTCTAGAAAAGATATGTAGAAAAACACATTTCTTATTTTAGAAAAGAAATAAATCTTAAAAAATCAACTATTCCAGGGTGCTTGGGTGGCTCAGTCATTAAGCATCTGCCTTTGGCTCAGGTCAAGATCCCAGGGTCCTGGGATCCAGCCCAGCTTCAGGTTCCCTGCTTAGCAGGAAGCCTGCTTCTCCCTCTCCCACTCCCCCTGCTTGTGTGGCCTCTCTTGCTGTGTCTCTCTATCAAATAAATAAAATAAAATCTTTTTTTTTTTTTTTAACTAACCATTCCAGGGGCGCCTGGGTGGCTCAGTGGGTGAAGCCTCTGCCTTCGGCTCAGGTCATGATCCCAGGGTCCTGGGATGGAGCCCCTCATTGGGCTCTCTGCTCAGCAGGGAACCTGCTTCCTTTCTTCTTTCTGCCTGCCTCTCTGCCTACTTGTGATCTCCGTCTGTCCAAAAAAAAGAAGAAAAAATTAACTATTCCAAATGTCTCTTTTTCAGATGAGAAGTATCATCTGAGCAGGAAATTAATAAGCAATAAGTGCCTATGGAAGATTGTTTACAAAGATAATTGCAAAAAATTCTCCCTTTTGCAATGGAATTTGGCACTTCTGCAATCAACAAGTAGAATCTGTTTCTCCCACAATGGATATGGGATGGCCCTGTGATTTGCTTTTTTAAGTAGAATAAGGCAGAAATGACGTTGGTGACTAGGTTTTAAGAAATCTTGCAATTTCTTTTCTGACCCTCTTAGGAAGTTTTAGCCACCCCATAAAGAAACTTACACTGTCATAACTGGGGAGGCTCTATGGACATAAATGCCCTGAAGAATGAGAGATGGAAAATAACAAGGAGAGACAATTTTGAAGGATAATTGATCAAAAGTACAGAAAGATCTCAGCATTCCAGCCACCCTAGCTATCAGGTCAGACATAGCCATAATAATCCCTCAGCCTCAATGAGGAGCAGAGAAAATCCATCATTATTAAGCCCTTCTGAATTCCTAATCATGGAAGAAAATGCAATGCTTGTTATTTTAAGGCACTAAGTTTTGGAATGGATTAAGTCACTGAATTTTTGAATAATGTGCTATTTAGTAATAAATAACCAAAACTAATGACACCAGTAAGGTAAGCCATTCAAAGACAAGAGATAACATCTAATTATAAGTATACAGTCTAGAGATGGTTAGTGATAAATTAATACATAGCTTTAAGAATATTTTTAAGCATCACATCAGGGTGAATTCCAACTGTCACAGGAGCAGAAGCAAGTTAGGCAAATAAGTAACTGACCAGCAAACATTTTACAAAAGGGATGATAATGAAGACAAATATCACTCAAGTTTTTAATTCACTCATCAAATATTTAATTTGGCATCTGGGCATTTTGACAATATATAGAAGTAAAAAAGATCATGTTTTGTTCACAGAAGGGATGATGTCCCAGACCTGGATTGAAGGACTTTGTGAAGAATTGGTCGAATTTGAATTTAGAGGATTACTAATTTGGAGAATTCTTCAGACTTTCTGTCTTGGTAAAATGGGGAAATACTTCAGAACATTAATCCTGGAAGAAATCATTTGAAATTTAAAGAATGAAAACAAAATAATGAGAAGCACATAACACTCTATAAATTACAGATTCTGTATCATTTTAAAATAACTCATACAAAATCAAAATACTAGATTTTAGTAAATGCATAAAAATCAGTTTAGATTTAACTTTCCTAATGCAAGGACACCTAGCTCCATTACCCTAAATCATTTAAACTTCTAATTTGTTAACAAATAATTGTAGAAAATTCCTATGGACACATAAAGTTGTAGGACGTTTCTTTGACATGGAAAGAAGTCTTTAATATCCTTTGGGGCAAAGTATTAGACATCAATTTTAAGCATTTTTTTATAGTTTAAGATTTATTTTATTTGACTGCTAATATTCCTTTAAAGTATATGGAATATAAAAAAGAATCATTTATCTTTTCCTTATACAAAAATAAGTTTCTAGTTAGATGTAGAAGAATTATGACTCTAATTTTCCTTTTCACAAGTTCATATACTAAACAATGAATCATTCACGAAGGTGCCACACTCCTATAATCACACATGTACAGTGGTTTTTGACATATAATAAATGAAGTTTGCTTTAGGAAGAATGACATATTGAAATCATTGAAATTGAACTTTTATTCAATATAAGTTTAATTATTAAAAAAACCCTCCAGTTCTTAGTTGGGAAAAAAGAAACTATGCATCATTTTGGAAATTTTATCAGCTCATAGTTTTATCAACCAAACCATGTCCTTTTGCATAATATAAAATTTAACCATAACATAAAGTTCTAACAAAGCTCTAAAGCAGATATCATCATGGATTTAGAATATACTTGGCCCATCCCATGGCCTTCTCTATGATGAAAAATATGGAACTACTGGAATAGTATAATTTCCAGAGAAAATCTACTTCACAGTCTAATAGATAACAGTTAAAAGTCTAATAGATAGGGGCGCCTGGGTGGCTCAGTGGGTTAAGCCGCTGCCTTCAGCTCGGGTCCTGATCTCAGGGTCCTGGAATCGAGTCCCGCATTGGGTTCTCTGCTCCGCAGGGGGCCTGCTTCCCTTCCTCTCTCTCTGCCTGCCTCTCTGCCTACTTGTGATCTCTGTCAAATAAATAAATAAAATCTTTAAAAAAAAAAGTCTAATAGATAACAGTCTAACTAGATAACAGTGTTATCTAACACTCATGAGGAATTATTTTATTCCATATAATATTTTTCTCTTGTAATCTCTTTTCATCAAATTATTTAAGCAATTTAATTATTATGTAAGTATATTTTTTCCTTCTAATATTTATATTCACATAATCACATTCCACTGTACTTCCCTCACAGCTTTATTCATACAATTGACATATAACATTACATAAGTTTAAGGTGTATGTTTTAATTTGATAAACTTATATCTTACAAAATGATTACCACTATAGCATTAGCTAACACATCATGACACGTAACTGCCATTTCTTTTTTGTAGTGAGAACATTTAAAATCTAATTTCTTAACAACTTAAAAGTATATAATACAGTATTATTAATCATAATCACCAAGCTGTTCATTACATCTCCAGAACTTATTCATGTTATAACTAGACGTTTGTAACCTTTGATCATTTTCCCCACCCCTCGCACCTGGGAACCAATACTCTATTTTTTATTTCTATGAGTTTGGCTTTTTAAATTACTCATATTAAGTAGTATCATATATTATTTTTCTTTCTCTGACTTATTTCATTTAGTATAATGCCCCTAAGATTCCACCATGTTGTCACAAATGACAGTATATCCTTCTCTCTCATGGCTAAATAATGTCCCACTCTGTATGTACCACATCTTCTTTAATAGAACTTACTTTGTAAACATAGATTGAGTATAGTAACCATTGAAATTTGGCTCTTCAACAGCTGCATTATTTTTGTTTCTCCTAAAAAATTGGTCTGGTAATAAATTACTCGAAAATGTATTTTTTTTATAAACATATGATGTATTTTTATTCCTAGGGGTACAGGTCTGTGAATAGCCAGGTTTACACACTTCACAGCACTCAAGAATGGAACATTAGCTAAAGATATTTTGACAACATGTTTATAAGTAATTAGCATTTAACGTGTACTGAAATAGTACATTGAGATCACTGGATAACAGGAAAAAAAATTCTTAATAATTTAGTCTTGGGTAAGGAGCAAACTGTATTATTTTATTTTTTTAAGTATTTTATTTATTTACTTGAGAGAGAACATGAGCAAGGGAGAGAGGCAAAGACAGAAGTAGAAATAGACTTCCCACTGAGCAGGGAGTTGGATGTGGGGCTCAATTCCAGGAGCTGGCGACCACGACCTGAACTGCAGGCAGATGCTTAAACGATTGAACCACCTAGGTGGTAAATTTTACTTTGTATGATTTCTGGTGAAATATAATGGGATTAGAAATATATTTTTATCTCCCTCCTATATTAGCAATAAATTAGATTGGAGTAATAAACTAATATTAATCCAGTATCCAATACAAATGAAAGGAGGAAAGTCTTTATTAAAGATATCAACAAGTTTTTGGAAGACTGAAAATATCTAGAGAAGCAGCTGAAGTTGGGATATCTTAATTGTACGTGGTTGCAAGAGGAAAAAGCAAGCCCTTGAAATAGACAACATACTGATAAGGCTCAGAAATGAAGCCATCAAATATCATCGAAGGAGTCATAAAAATTGGTCAAAAGTCCAAGGGCAATTAGCCTTCAAATTTGCTCCCATGTCTCCAGCTTGAGGCAAGTACCTTCCCGTATGCACACTACCCCCAATCTTTCTAACAAGAGATAGGGAACTCACTAAACTATAAAGCATCCAAACCCAGGAATATTATTAATAATAGGACAGGAAAATATGTTTTAAAGAAAACAGGTCTATTAATTAAAACCTAACTTACTAAACAAATAGTAGCCAGGTGGTCCCTTCTGTGGGAAATACCCAAGAACACTGGAATATTCCTTTAAGTCTTGCCTCACTTTCTGCTTCCCTGGCTTCCCTTTCAACACACACATATACACACACACACAGCACACACACACCTTATCACAGAGAAAATTGGCATTTTCTTCTTTGGAGAATCTGAACAGGCAAAGACACATTTATATTTTGCTATTTGTCTACATTTCAATAAAAACTCTGGATTCCCATCAGCACACTCAGTGAAAACACCAGGCATTTAATAAGTACAGCAATGTACAAAAAGCTTCTGATCAATTTGTGTTTTAGTTTAAAATATGACTGGACTGCTAATCAGCACCAGCTTGATGAAGAAATAACTTAATATGAAAGATTAAGACCTAAACAGGAAGTAGGAAGAGAGGAAGAGAAACAAGAAGAAACAATATAGGAATATAAAAAATATTAAAATATGTTAATAACATAATCAGAGAGATAATGTTTACTATGAAACCCAAACACATTATATAATGAGAAAATAATAATTATTTCTCAGATAAGAAATATATGACAGAGAAAAAAGATGTCAGGATCTACATTCTAAGGTATTTATAGTCTATGAAAGAAAAAAGATAAAGGACCTAATAGTAAAAATGTATAGACCCTACAATAATCTTATATTCAACAAATAATAATTTCAGGAACTGAAAATGAAAATATTAGAAGGGAATAAGTCAAATAAATATATATTATGAACATAAGCATCCATGTTGAAGTAGATCACAGGGTAGTTTGCCAATGAATTTTAAAATATATATATAATATAATATATAATATAATATATATATATAATATATATATATATAATATAATATAATATAATATAATATATTTTAAAATATATATTATATATATATTTTAAAATTCAATATATAAAAAAAATTTTAAAAATATATAATTGCATTATTAAAAACTTTCTTGGCAACAGAGACATTTCCAGAAGAGAGAAAGAAATAGGGAGAAAAAGTGAGTGAATAGGAATTATAATAGCATTTTCAGCAGCAAAGGTATGTAAGAGAAGACCGAATATTTACTGTCTTCAAAACTCTGGAAGGAAATCAGGTTGAACCTTTTCAAACCAGTATCTCAGTTAGGTACAAGGTATTTTTGTTTGCTTATTTTTGTTTTTTTTAAGGTATTTTCAAATAATCTGTATCTGAAAAACTTTGCTACATATAGTTTTTCTCTTAACAAACTAGAGTCTGTATTTTGTTCAAAATATAAAGGAAAATCAAGAAGGAATAAATTTTGAGATCCAGAAATTAGAGAATCTAGTAAGAGGAGTGAGGAAGAAAATTCTCAGGATACCAGGCCAGGTCAGAGGACCTGGTATTCCAAATATTCCAAGAGAGGGGCTGAAGAAATATGATAACAAGTATTAATTCTAGAAAAAACAAAAGCAACAAATTAAAGGAAATAAAACCCACTGAAGAATATTTTGATAATCACAATTATAAAAAAATTCCAATTGTATTTAGAAGGTAAGAAACTATGAAGGTACTAATAAAAGTTATGGTTGAGAAGAAGAAGTAGATTAAAATGTGATCTTCGATTGTAAGCTTTAGTTTTATTTGGGTATTTATTGACTAATAAAATTCAAAGTAATTTTCAGTGATGAAAATTAGATATTTTGAAGCCCCCTCTTAATTTGGGCAAAACTGAAAATCTAGAAAATATTTTAATACATTTTATCTTTAGAAGGGTTTTACATTTATAACAAAACTGAATAGAAATTACAGAGTTCCCAAATACCATCGGCTTTAAAAATTCTCCTGTTTATTCCTTTTCAGAAGAGGCAGCTGAGGGGCTGAAAAGCTGAGCAGCACTTTTTAGAGACCTAAGGCGTTGAGCCATAGACATTTAGTTCAGGGCCTTACCATGTGGAAAATCGGGCTGGGTGCAAACTCCAGTAATATGGGTAAATCAGAAATATATTGGCCCTCACAAGAATTATAGTCAACCATGTCAACTGTATTCAATTTCTTATCTTTTTAATTTTCTTTGTGTCTGAAAAACATCTTTAAAAATTCTGCTAGGAACAGATTATCTCAACACTTACTATATGAAAATGTCTTGCTAGTTTCAAAAGATATTTTCACAAGGTGTACATTTATGGGTTCTCTTTGTTTCTTTAACACTTAAAAATTTTATTTTCACCAAAAAAACCAAAACCAAACCAAAACAAAACAAAACAAAAACCCAAACCATTTTCATTGCTTCTGGCATGCATGGTTTTAATGAGAAATATAAGGCATGACTCTCCTCAGGGCTAAACCCAATGTTGCATATATCATGAAACCTCTTCCTTCTGCTAAGAAAGCAAGCTATATTCAGCCTGTGTGAACTCAGGGAATTGTTCTACGTATTTCCACCTTTTTTCTTCCATGGCCAAGATATCTGTTTTTATGAAACATGCAGAACTATATTGTAATATTTGATTCTAATTATACAAATGCATACCATTTGACTCCATATTTTCTTTGAAAATTATTCCAATTTCTTTTTTTTAATTAAAGTATTTTATTTCTTTATGTGTCAGGAAAAGAGACAGAGAGAGCACAAGCAGGGGTAGTGACAAGCAGAGGCAGAAGGAGAAGCAGACTTCCTGCTGAACAAGGAGCCTGATGCAGGAATCAATCCTAGGACCCTGGGATCATGACCTGGGCCAAAGGCAGATGCTTAACCAACTGAGCCACCCAGGCATCCTTCTTTGAAAATTATTCAAATTTCTCTTTATTTTTCTCTTTATATTTTCTTCCCTGTGTTTCTCTCTCTCCCTCCTCCCAGAACAACTACATGCCTAGCAAAACTCTTTATCTCTACTTAGTAGGTAACCTATCACTCTTATCTTGCAAAGGAAGAATGACAAGGCTATCTCTGAAGTGGGCACCATTTTTTTTCTGCTTAATGCAGTCAGTATTTTTTTTTAATACATAAGTTGTATGTACAGAAGAAAAGCTATAAGGTATGCTTCATAACCATAGTATCTCAAGGTATTGGTACATCCAGGATCAGCAAGAGAGAAAATGGTACTGTTTAGTCAACTGATAAGAATTATGCATGGCACAGATCATGTTAGCTTGGAGATGTACTTGTTAAATATGATATGAAAGTTGTTTAATAAAAAAAGAGAGCAAAGGGGAAATCATAAAATTCAAAAATATTAAAAATAAAGTATAGGAAATATATTTTAATGCTTACATTATCTAGTTCATATGTAATGTGCCATCAAGGAAAAAAGGAGAGAAAACCTGTTGTGCTAGGAAATGGTCAAAAATACTACTAAAATGGGCAAGAATAATATATCATCTGGCTTTTCCTCGTTAAATTTGGTACAGTAGAAAATCACTTGTGTAGGGAGAGAATGAGTCTCTATCAGTGAAGCAAAATTGATTATGAGGAGCAAAGGCTAGATATCTCTTGCTTTTCAGAAGCAAAAAGTGTTGAATACTATAAACCTGAGAAGTATTAACTCATGACATTATGAAAATTTACACAGATATCTTGGATTTGCTTATATTTTCTCTTAGCATAAATGGCTAACTTTTCTACTGGAATTTTTTGATAGCCAGCAGAGCATTTACCAGTAAAAATACTGTTTTATTTCTTTTTTTTGTAAATATAAAATATAATGCATAAGATGTAGTTCCAAACAAAATTATTCATTGAATGTGTTTAAAAATATTTTCTATGAAAATCCTTTTGGAAACTTCCCTTGTATCCATTCCTGACCCCCAACTTAAAAGTATATAACCAATCCCTCCTCAGAATCTCAACACAACACTTTCTGCCCACAGGTTCTGTCTCTATGCTTTAATAAAAACACCTTTTTGGAAGATCATAGTCCATATATACAATGAAATATTACACTTCCATCAGAAAGGATGAATACCCAGCTTTTGTATCAACATGGACAAGACTGGAGGAGATTATGATGAGTGAAATAAGTCAAGCAGAGAAAGTCAATTATCATATGTTTCACTTAGTTGTGGAGCATAAGGAATAACATGGAGGACATTCAGAGAAGGAAAGGAAAAGTGAATTGGGAGGAATTAGAGGGGGAGATGAACCATGAGAGACCGTGGACTCTGAAAAACAAACTGAGGGTTTTGGAGGGGAGGTGGTTGGGGGGGATTGGGTGAGCCTGGTGGTGGGTATTAAGTAGGGCACACATTGCATGGAGCACTGGATATGGTGCATAAACAATGAATGCTGGAACAATGAAAAAACAAAATTTTTTTAAAAATTTAAAAACTTTACAAAAGTTAAAAATGATTGGTCTATAAAACAAAAACAAACCCAAAAAACAAACCTTTTTGCATAGAAAAATAAATATTTTCCATGGAATATAATCTAAATTTCATATGAATACATTTCTGAATTCAGAGAAGGCTGTCCAAAATTTCAGAATTTACATCTATTTGAATGTACACATCAAATTCTACCTATAGATTTAGCAGGTTTTTTCAAAAATTTAATTGAAGTAGAGTTGACAAAATATATTAGTTTCAGATATATAACATAGTGATTAACAATTACATATATTATGCAAGATTAAGGATTTTTTTTTAAATTTCTCTGTTCTATTTTTGCTTCTTCCTTTTTTTTTTTTTTTTTTTTTTTTTTAAGTAGGCTTCATGCCTAGCATGGAGCTCAACATGGGGCTTAAACCCTGAGATCGCTATCTGAGTTGAGATCAAGAGTTGGACACTTAGCCAACTGAACCACCCAGGCACCCCAAGATTTAGGGGTTTTAAGCACAAAAATCTAGGTGCAAATTTCAATATCCTGTGTTCAGATTAATCCTGAAAGTCATGTATTTGGTTCTATAAGAAACAAATACTATAAAAGGAAATAATATAGTACTGTTATCATTTAAGTTTCTCTGATTTCCCTTCAACATACATAACTCATTTGGCTGATTCTGATTTCCAGAGTAATTTTAGGAGAAGTGGTCAGGGATCACTGACACCACCACTTTACAATAAACTGCCTCTGGATCCTGTTCATTATTTCTGTCTAACATTGTGCAAACAACCCAGCTTGCACAGAGGGTCAGAAAGCATTAAGTCAAATCTGGGTTTTGCACAAACAGAGTGAAATGTGGAATGGCGTAACATCTAACAGAGTCAACTGTGATTCAAGATAATTGATAGGCAAGGGCAAAGTTATCAACTTGCTGAAATTGAACTAGGCTAAATCACTTTAGTCTTTCTGAGGCAATGAAACCAGCATGGAGACTGCAATTCAGCATCCCAAACATGGACATACATGGAATTGTATGTCATACATTGTAACTTTGGACCAAATATGTATAGGCAATAGCCACCATTCAAATATTACTCTAGTGAATAAAGGTTTTGAAAATTCCAAAACATGGCAGAAAAAAAAAGTATTCCCTAAATATTTAACTTTCTACCTAGTTTTTTTTTAATGTCATATACTTTTGCTTTTTGAGTTTCTATGAGTATAATCAAACATTTTAAGGTGGGTTTTTATAGGGAATTTTTGAACTATTTGGGTTGCATTGTTGTGAGTGGAGCTGAAAGAGAAATTTAGCATCTATGTAGAAAAAGATGCATTTGCCTCAATATTTTATTAATGAGTTTTACTTAGAAAGGTATTAGCTGACTGATTTGTATTACAGGATTATCTACTAGAAGTAATTAATTGTATGTAGACCAAGAGAAGATTGTTAACTATAGGCCACCCACAAGAGTATTACATCTTTGTTATTAAACAGAATATTTAGCATTTGGTATTCATTCTACTGGGAACTTATTTATGATTATTAGGTAACTTTAGGCATTAATTTGAATGTTAAAATGAGAAAACTAAACAAAAATATTGCCTATGTAAGTTCATTAAAATAGTATTTCAGAGATTCATTAAAAATAACACAAGAGGAAGTATAGTAATTTAGCTTCAACCAAAAATAGAATAGTTATTGTAAAATTATTGGCAGTTTGTAAAATGTAAGATTATCTAAATTCAATCACAGTGAGGTATTTTTGTTACTACTAATACAGTAATTATCTCAGATGGAAGTATATAATATTTGCTGAAATATATACCTTATTATTTATGTAAGAAGAATAGTCTCTCTTTGCAGGAAGACAATACAGTTATTATTTATTTTTTTTTTTGAGAATGCAAGAGAAGTTCCCCTAAGGATCTTAAATTCCATGATAATAACCAGGGTTTGGTCACAAAACCCAACCTGGCCCATGTTAAGCCTTATAAGAGAAGAAAAGGACTAGAACACAATAGAAGTTATAAAGATTAACCAGCATGCACGTTAACTTAGCATGAGCTGCTCCTTGATATTGGATTTTGAAGATGCCTGATCAAGAGGGCCACAACACAAAATGAAGGAAGAGGTTTTTAATTTATTTATTTTTGTTTGTTTGTTTTTCCAATTTGGAGCATTTCTCAGGGCACAGAATTTCACACTCTGGCAAAGACTCTATATAATAATGAAACTCAATCTAGGTTGGCTTCTGGAAGTCTGGAGAAAGCAATGGCTCATACTGAGCAAAACTGAAATGGCTGAAATTTCAGGTGCAAGAAGTTAAAATAATCAGAAACATATTATATACAGACAAGTTCCCCAACAGATTTATTTCATAGGAAGGCCCAGAGTACTCACCAGTTACCAAGCTGTTAAATATGTGCTAATGAAAGGATCATCTGCATCATTAAGAAGTGCAGTTGTGCAATTGCTGGGTCATAGGGCAGTTCTATTTTCAACATTTTGAGGAACCTCCATGCTGTTTCCCAGAGTGGCTGCACCAGCTTGCATTCCCACCAACAGTGTAGGAGGGTTCCCCTTTCTCCGCATCCTCGCCAGCATCTGTCATTTCCTGACTTGTTGATTTTAGCCATTCTGACTGGTGTGAGGTGATATCTCATTGTGGTTTTGATTTGTATTTCCCTGATGCCCAGTGATATGGAGCACTTTTTCATGTGTCTGTTGGCCATCTGGATGTCTTCTTTGCAGAAATGTCTGTTCATGTCCTCTGCCCATTTCTTGATTGGATTATTTGTTCTCTGGGTGTTAAGTTTGCTAAGTTCTTTATAGATTCTGGACACTAGTCCTTTATCTGATATGTCGTTTGCAAATATCTTCTCCCATTCTGTCAGTTGTCTTTTGATTTTGTTAACTGTTTCCTTTGCTGTGCAAAAGCTTTTGATCTTGATGAAATCCCAATAGTTCATGTTTGCCCTTGCTTCCCTTGTGATCCAAAGGGGCACGTGCACCCGAATGTTTATAGCAGCAATGTCCACAATAGCCAAACTATGGAAAGAACCTAGATGTCCATCAACAGATGAATGGATCAAGAAGATGTAGTATATATACACAATGGAATACTATGCAGCAATCAAAAGAAATGAAATCTTGCCATTTGCGACAACATAGATGGAACTAGAGTGTATCATGCTTAGCGAAATAAGTCAAGCAGAGAAAGACAACTATCATATGATCTCCCTGATATGAGGAAGTGGTGATGCAACATGGGGGATTAAGTGGGTAGGAGAAGAATAAATGAAAGAAGATGGGATGGGAGGGAGACAAACCATAAGTGACTCTTAATCTCACAAAACAAACTGAGGGTTGCTGGGGGGAGGGGAATTGGGAGAAGGGGGGTGGGATTATGGACATTGGGGAGGGTATGTGCTTTGGTGAGTGCTGTGAAGTGTGTAAACCTGGTGATTCACAGACCTGTACCCCTGGGGATAAAAATATATGTATATTAAAAAAAAAAAAGAAGGGAATCTTTCTGCTCTTCAACAGACGAATGGATAAGGAAAATGTGGTCCATATATACTATGAAGTATTATGCCTCCATCAGAAAGGATGAATATCCAACTTTTGTAGCAACATGGATGGGACTGGAAAAGATTATGCTGAGTGAAATAAGTCAAGCAGAGAGAGTCAATTATCATATGGTTTCACTTACTTGTGGAGCATAACAAATATCATGGAGGACATGGGGAGTTGGAGAGGAGAAGGGATTTGGGGGAAATTGGAAGGGGAGGTGAACCATGAGAGACTATGGACTCTGAAAAACAATCTGAGGGGAATGAAGTGGTGGGGGGGTGGGAGGTTGGGGTACCAGGTGGTGGGTATTATAGAGGGCACAGATTGCATGGAGCACTGGATGTGGTGCAAAAATAATGAATACTGTTATGCTGAAAATAAATAAATTTAATTAATAAAAAAAAAAAGAAGTGCAGTTGTGGCTTTCCACTGAAGACCAGGTGGTAGAAGAGGATGATGTGGAGCTTCAGTTGTTGATACCAATGGAGATGGAGGGCTCCAAGGCAACTGGCATCAGGTGGCAGTGCTTCAACTGCAACAGCCAGGGGATCACAATGATCATAATGGCTAGTAAGAGAGTGCAAGACAAGGAGGTTGACCTAAGAGAGTTGTGGAGATGATTAATAATACCCAACATTCTTAGGGGAAAAATAAATGGGCAGCAAACAAGGATTCAAAAAGCAAAATGGAGAAGCATGAAGCTGAAAGCATTGTCTCAATAAAAAGTCACAATTCCTTGGATATTTCCCAGATCTGAACCACTATTCTGTTCCATGACTGAAGAAAATAACAGCCCCCTAGACAAAGAACTCCATGATATCACATCAAACTTATACAGCATTGATTACCCTTTTATTCCCCCTAAGGCTTTTCCCTTTTCACACTAGTTAAAAGGGTGTGAGTTGTTATTGATACCTGGAGAACTTAACTGTCATTATGTCATCCTTTTTAGGATTGAAACCAGTTAAAAAGCAGAATTTTGGCCGAAGTCCAGCTAATAGGTATTACATTGCGTCCACAGATTTATCTGGTGTCAGATCCTGAATGCATAATTTAGCAGTTAATGTGCAATCCGATAAAGGGCTAGTATCCAAAAATCTATAAAGAACTGATCAAAGTCAACACTCAAAGAATAAATAATCCAATCAAGAAATGGACAGAAGATATGAACAGACATTTCTGCAAGGAAGACATCCAAATGGCCAGTAGACATATGAGAAAGTGCTCAACATCACTTCTAAGCAGGGAAATACAAATCAAAACCACAGTGAGATATCACCTCACACCAGTCAAAATGACTAAAATTAACAAGTCAGGAAATACACAGGTGTTGGTAAAGACGCGGAGAAAGGGGAACCCTCCTACACGGTTGGTGGGAATGTAGGCTGGTGCATACACTCTGGAAAACAGTATGGAGGTTCCTCAAAAAGCTGAAAATAGAGCTACTCTATGATCCAGCAATTGCACTGGGTATTTACCCTAAAGATAAAAAAGTAGTGATCCAAAGGGGCATGTGTACCCGAAGTTTATAGTAGTAATGTCCACAATAGTCAAACTATGGAAAGAACCTAGATGTCCATCAACAGATGAATGGATAAAGAAGATGTGGTATATAAATACAAAGGATACTAGATAGACATCAGGTCACCTGGGTGGCTCAGTTGGTTAAGTAACTGCCTTCAGATCAGGTCATGAACCTGGAGTCCTGGGATCGAGTCCCACATTGGGCTCCCTGTTGAGCGGGAGTCTGCTTTTCCCTCTGACCCTCTCCCTTCTCATGCTCTCTCTCTCATGCAGCCATCAAAAAACCTGAAATCTTGCCAAATTTGCAATGATGTGGATGGAGCTAGAGGGTGGATGGAGCTAGCAAAATAGGTTGATCAGAGAAATACAATTATCATATGATATCACTGATATGAGAAATTTGGGAAACAAGTCAGAGGGTCATAGGGGAAGGGAGGGGAAAATGAAACAAGGTGAAACCAGAAGGGGAGATGAACCATAAAAAACTCTTAATCTCAGGAAACAAACTGAGGGTTGCTGGAGGAGTGGGAGTTGGTAGGAATGGGGTAGCTGGGTGATGGACATTGGGGAGGGTAAGTGCTATGATGAGTACAGTGAATTGTGTAAGACTGATGAATCACAGTCCTGTACCCCTGAAACAAATAATACATTCTGTGTTAATAAAAAGAAAAAAAAGAGCTATTATAACAGAGAAGGCCTAGTGAAATATCTCTGCTCCTTGACAGAGACAGTATAATAAATAAAAATCAATACTCCATCTTGGAAAATGGGAGATACTATTGATACCTTTAAATATCTAAAGGATGTAGTAGTATTGGTTCCTATAATATTTTGATTTAATTTACTAGTATAATCCCTGAAGTAAGCAGATTAAGACCAAAGGATAGTTGCAAACTATCATAATTTCAACAAACAATAGTGATGAGAGCATCTTGTATTGATAGAAATTAAAGCAGCTTCTAGAACATGGATAATTGTTTTCATGAATATATACTTTATTTTCCACAGTGAGAAAAAAATCAGTTTAAATTTATATGAAACAGACAATAATACACACTTGCAATTTTCCCTCAAGACTATGTTAAGGCCCCTAAACTCTTTATTGACATAGTTCTAGGATTTCCGGACCATCTGACATCCAAAAGAATACACTGACTTATTAAACCTGTGACACCATGATTATCAAGCAGGATAATCCAGAGATACCTTACTGCTGAAACAGTTGGTATGTTACATAACTTCTGGCATGGTTAGAAATAAACCATACAAGAATTCAAGGATTATCTGCTTCAGTAAAATTTTTAATGGCCCCGAAGGGCAACCTGGGAGAACTGTTCCAAAATGAAAGACAATTGGCTTCATCTTGTATCCTCTTTGACAGATGAAGTACAACAGCTTTTAGGTCTCTTCAGATTCTGGAGGAAACATAAACACTACTAGAATTACTGTTCTGGTACATACTGTTGGTAACAGAAATGGCTGTCCCTATGGAGTGGGGCTTGAAGAAAAGGAACACTTTATCAGACTTAGTATCCAAAACCCTGGCCCTAAGAACTAGCAAGCCCATTCTAATGAGGGTGTAATGATGGAAACTGGTGTCCCATGGAGTTTACAGCAAACTCCAGTAGGGCAATCAAAACATAGGGGTCTGGGTTCAAGAATAAGTCCTCATCATCTAAACAGATGATTGCATACTCCTTGAGAAAAGTAACTGGTGTGTTGTTGGGCCCAGTTAAAATTAAACACTTCACCATAAGGTATCAAGTGACTATGAGTTTGGAACTGTTCATTATGAATGGCACCCTACTGGACACACTAAGGTACAAATTATACTGGGCCTAGCAGCATTCCACTGTAAGTTAGAAATGGCATATCTAGGATGGAGTTCAAGCTAAACAAGAAGCACAAGTAAATGACATTAGCAAGTAGTTCAGATGTTCTAGAAGTCACACATTTGGTCCAGTGTCTCTCCTTCAGTTCATACCTATAGATATATGATACATCCCATAAATCCCATTGGAGGGCACAACCCAGGCTTGATTTACAGATAGGTTGGTTCATTATACATGCAAGTCAAAATGGATGATGGCTGAATGGGAAAGTACTCATTGACGGCTTTGAAAGAAGTAAAAAATCTTCTCAATTGGCATAGCTATGGAAAGTGCTTTTTATTCTCTTAGAAAGGAAAAGTGGTTCAGGCTTAGAATATATTTGGACTCATAGGCTCATGAGCTATGTAGCATCAGTTCTGGACAATGAAAGGAAGACATTTGAAAGACTAGAAATAAGGATATTTTAGGGTAGAAACCATGAGGATGAATACATGGAACTGGGCGCAAAGTGTAGAAGGACTTGAATAATATGTTAATATGCCTCAGAAAAAACTCCACCATGAAAAAGCCACTAAATAATTGAGTAGTAAACAAACAAACAAACAAAAAAACAGAACCCAAAAGAAAACAGAACTTGTCAGTTGATGTCAGGCAACATTTTTCAGTGAGCAATCCAATGATGACAATAGAGACACACACATTAAATGTCCATGGTGGCAGAGATAAAGGTTATGATTTGGCTCAACAGCATGGAAGAACATTTATTAAAAGTGATCTAGATAGTGCCTATTCCTGAGTATCAACAAGTCTGTAATAGATACCAATGCTGAGATACCTGTAGGACATTATTACTTGTGGAAAGTAACTGGGCACCTGGTGACAAGATGACTGACTACATAAGTATACTTATGTCCTGAAAGGACTAAGTATTTTTTCTCACAAGAGTGAACATTTATTTCAGGTGTGGAATAATGCCCACAGAGCTTCAACCAACCACACTAAAGGTTTACCAAGTGCCTCATTCACACTCATGGAATCCCACACAACACAGCATCCAGACAGGGATACACTTGACTTTGAAGACAGTGAGAAAGTAGGCCCATAACCATAGAATTCATCAGTCTTATCATATACTATACCAAACAGAAACAGCTGTTCTGATAGAGCCCTAGGATAGCCTTCTCTAGATACAACTGAAGCATCAGCACTGAATTAATATTGTGCAAAGAAGGAGTGATATTTTCCAGATTTGAACATACAAACTAAATCAGAGATCCATAATACTGTCTCCAGAAGAAAGGAATATATGGATCGAAGATTTACAAGTTTAAAGCAGGAATAGCTCTATGGATAATCATCACCAAGGACCCACTTAGGGTCTATGTTCTTTCCATTCCTACAACTATAGGCCCTGTAGTATTAGATGTTCCAGATTCCCAGAAGAAATAGTGTTGACAATGTAAGTGGCAATGATTCCATTTAATTCAAGTTATGGTTGCTGCTGAGCACTTTGGACTCTGTGAAAACACAGGAAAGAAATATTTAATTTTAAACTGGTAGAGAAATCTTCAAAATACTATATTAATTGAAGCTAAAGTTTAGGTATTATTTATTACTGATATAGTCAAATATGAATGGCTGAAATCCAGTAAAAACAGAGAAGAGGGTAACTTTTCTTTCCCTTCAGAAGCTAAGGCTGCTATCCTTTGCAGAATGTGGGTATGTGTTCAGAGAGTTGGGGGAGAAATTTAATGAGTTTGAACCACATTATCTGCTGTAAGGTAATCCTGAAGGTCTAGTTTATCGAGACTTAAATTTTTATGCATGCATCAATTAGTTTAGGTTTCTCCATATTAATATAGACATAAGGAAAATTATTCTAGTAAAATACTAAGAAATATGCAGAAGTCGGTATTTTGTTCTAAATCTTTGTATTGCTGTTACAATTTAACACATTTAAAAATTTTATTGGTGTCAACTATATGGTGCTAATAATAAGGCATAGCATAAATGAGCTGTCATTCAACAAAAGTGGGCTATTTTCCCACTAATTTCTCATTTCTGACAGGCTTAACCTTCATTACTTTTTGATTATACCAAATAAAAAAGTTCCTTTAGCCTTCATTACCTGCAATGATATTTGGCCTTGGACAGATACATGATATGTCCAATCTCAGATGACTTCATCTATTGCTATTTGGAGGACTCAGTTTAGTGACAAGCTAATTGTATTAACTATTCACCAAGCATTCCACTATTTGATTCCACTAAAAAAGAAAAAATAAAACAGTACAAAAATAAAGGAATATAATGATATTTGGGTTTGTCAGAAAGGCCCTGTTCAGCTCATAATGGTAAAAATCCATTACCAGCTAAGAAAGCAGTAGAATTGTATTTATTTTAGCATTAATTATCTGAAAACAAGGCAAACATGAATAGGAGGACAAGAAATATGCAGACACTGCAGAATTATTTCACTAATTGTTTTGGCTTCCAATAATCTAATAGAGTTGCTTCCATTCCCACCTAAACTGAATGACCTATGGGCTTTGTTATCTTGAGAGAAACATAATTATCTGCTACATTTACAGCTTCATGGATTATTAAGATGAATTGGAACTTGTGCAGACTTAGGAAACAGTACTTCATAATCTAACACTTTTGCAAGATTTAGAAAAAACTCAAAGGCAATTCTATAACCTTAGAAGTCTGAGGAAAGAAACATTTTTAGACCAAGGTTAATCAAAGAAGAGCAAATTAAATTTAATCAGAGTGCTCAAAGCCACCTGTAAATTATTCTCTCTTCAGACAAGTAATGAACAATAAGAAAGGAAATAAAACAGCATCTTTATTCTCACAAAACAAAGTCAATTTTATGTATATTATCTGCATATTATTATAAGCAAATGATCTGTTCATTCTCATGGTTCACCTTTAATCATGTATGCTTCTTATCCAGCTTTTTAAATTAAATTCAATATGATTAAAAATTATCATTTATTACACAGCTTTTTTTTCCCCCACTGTATATATGGGCCACATCTTCTTTATCCATTCGTCTGTTGAAGGGCATCTTGGTTCTTTCCACAGTTTGGTGACTGTGGCCATTGCCACTAAGAGCATTGAAGTACAGATGACCCTTCTTTTCACTACATCAGTATTTTGGGAGTAAATATCCAGTAGGGTGATTGCAGGGTCATAGGGAAGCTCTATATTTAATTTCTTAAGGAATCCCCACACTCTTTTCCAAAGTGGCTGCACCAACTTACATTGTCACCAACAGTGTAAGAGGCTTCCCCTTTCTTCACATCCTCTCCAACACATGTTGTTTACTGTCTTGTTAATTTTGGTCATTCTAACTGATGTAAGGTGGTATCTCAATGTGGTTTTGATTTGAATCTCCCTGATGGCTAATGATGATAAACATTTTTTCATGTGTCTGTTAGCCATTTGTATGTATTCTTTGGAGAAGTGTCTGTTCATGTCATCTGCCCATTTTTTGACATATTACACAGCTTTTAAGTGTCACTTTTATTGTCTATTTAATGTTGTTATAAATCATCCTTAATTTAACATTTTTGTGATAAATTTTTTTCTACATTTTAGAAAATTTCCATATTTTGGAAAGACCACTAAAATTAGAGTAATTATCAATGTATAAAACAACATAGATTATTGACATATACCAGATGGTTAGTATCATAGAGTAATTTTATAGCATCTAGATTAATAATGAGTTCAAATGGTTTGGCTCAATACATGTGAACTGGGGTCACACTACAGTCCACCACCAATATAGCCATGCAGTGTAATAATGAAGAGAAACTCTCCCAGGTAGAATATAAGATTTCAAGATTTTATTGTTCAGATATTTGATGAACTCTTAGTTTATTCTCCTAGTGATCCACAGAATAGAGTAAAATTAAAAATCACCAAATTACTATGGATTGTAAGGCCACAATAAAGGTAAAGAAAAGCTTTGAGAGATCATATGGTTACAGCAATATGTCACTATGGTGACAACTAAATGGTAACAACTGATAACTACAAGAACTTCTGGGATTGATTTGCTACTTGCCTCTGACTGCCCTTAAGAGTTTATCTAAGGAGTGGTGTGGAAAGAAACTTAAAGCCTTGAATTTGCAAATCAAGACTTGAGTAAAGAATCAAAAAATTTTTTTGTACCCTTAAAGAAAAAAAAACAAGAAGTGGCAGGGCACATGAGACTGTACATCAAGGTCAGAGTCTCATGGTAGGATGTAGAGATGCTAAATCATTCAAGTGTGCAATCTTACATGTTAAGGTAAGTATAGAAATGGATCTCTGAGACTTGGGATAGGGACATTTGGACAGACGCAGATGAAGTTGAGATCTTTGACCCTCCAATTTCTTTTGAAATATGGTGAATATTGGAAGACAAAACAACCCATTGCCCCATATCCTTCTAAAAGAGACCAGACTTCTCTTGCATGAAAACAAATAAACAAACTTCTTGTTACTTTCCCTGAAATGATGTACAGGTGTCCCCTGACAGCAACTATGAAAATCGTGGCACCAATGAAGGGTATAAGCCCCTTTCTGGGGTACTGGTGAGACAGAGCAAGGTAGAGGAAAAGTGTGAAGCTGGCATCCACCAACAGGTCTGTTCCCAGTCAATATCCCAAGACCTCAGCCTCTTCAGCAGAGTCTTTAGCTAATGAATCTTGTTCACAGATAGCCTGTGAACTTTTCAAACTGCTGTTTCTGTGCTGGGCCCAGGGCTGGGGGAGTGTGTAAGCAAGCCTTTTCAGAGGTGTTTCTCAGTTCCCTGTAGCCCTTTAGGTCTTATGCACAAGGGCCCTGATGTTTTTCAGAATTAGATGTTTCAGAAGCCCTTCTCCCTGGTACAAGTCTTATGAGTTGGGATGGCTGACATGGGGTATGAATGCTTTGTTGCACAGAGAGAAGTTTCAGCTTTGTGAAATGCCTTGCAATTGCAGGCTGCTGTGCCAGTCATGGGGTTTTTCAAGAGACCTCTTCTCAGCCTTTCCTAACCACCTCCATGAGGCCCTTTTCTCTCCAAGGAATCTGTTCAGGTAGTTTTAAGGTCTTTTTCAGAGGAAGTTTCTCCAAATGTAACTTAGATTCAAGATGTCCATGAGAAAAGGTGAGGTCAAGATCTTCCTACATTGACATCTTAGACTGCCTTCTCTCTGGGTATTTTGGACAATTTTTTCTTACTCTTTTTGAGTCCAGTGATGTATTAAAAAGTGATTTTACCTATAATCTAGTTATTGTGAAATGATAAGATCATCTAGAACACACAGTCTGCCTAACTATTATATAAGAATGAAATATTTAATTCAGAGATATTTTCATGGTTCAAATATATATAATTTAAAGAAAACAGTAATGGATAAAGTGGTAAGTTTTGGCATATATAGAATATTGAAAATAGCAGTATGTAAAAGACTGAACTTGAAAAAATTTTAAAAACAACTAAAAGAGAATAATTTAATTACTTGATCATGAATACAATATGCATGCTTATATTCCATAATTTAATTTGATTCTAGAGGAAGGATAAAGCAGATAAATTTAATAAAACTTTATGAGAACTTTCTTGAAAATATATTCATTTAAGTTAGTAAAAAAGTGGTATTTGTAATATATTAATTACTAAAATTAATGATTCCTTCAATTTTTCATTGTGGTCTCTTGTCTGCTTCATTAGTCCTTAGTCAGGATAACTATCAGTGTCATTTCTACTGGCAGACTTGAATGATCTTTGGTATAAGGTAAATAACCCTATTGTCAGTCTCCAATAAAACTTCACAATTTTGGGGTGCCTGGGTGGCTCAGTGGGTTAGGCCACTGCCTTCGGCTCGGGTCATGATCTCAGGGTCCTGGGATCCAGTCCCGCATCAGGCTCTCTGCTCAGCAGGGAGCCTGCTTCCTCCTCTCTCTCTCTGCCTGCCTCTCTGCCTACTTGTGATCTCTCTCTGTCAAATAAATAAATAAAATCTTTTAAAAAATTGTAAAAAAAAAACTTCACAATTTTTCCAGTAAATTGTAAGTTCACTCTTGTCAAATTATCATTTCATTTATAAATTTCATTATACAATTTCATGAAAATTAAACTCAAGTTGACAACCTCAACCCCACAGATTACCTCAACTGCAGTAGATTTCATTTATAATTAGAGAAAAATGGTGTTAACTTTCTTAACAATGTTCTCTTCTTTGACAAAATTTCTTTTCTCTCTTGCCCTATTATTTCATATCTGTCTGCCAGTATCAAGTGTCCTTACTTAATAAGACTGACCTTTCTAGCTCTGTTCACACCTGAGTCTTCTCCCAACTTGACAGGAGTCTTTCTTTAAAAATTCTCCTTCTTTAACTTCATTTTAAATTTCTCCTTCTCTATTGCTTGCATTTCTTGGGTGTACACATATACTCATCAATCCTAGGAATAGTGTGTCATAAATACTTGCCTGTGGTAAAATCACTTTTAATGTATCGAAATAAGAAATAAAGAAAGAAATAGTAGGAAGTTCAACTTCCAAAGTATTCTTACTGAAAGGAAAAAAGAGAAAGGAATCATATTCAGGTGGAAATACTATTTGTTAATAAAATAAAAAGAAGTCACTTGACTAATATATTTATTAAGATACATATATCAAAAGAAAATCCAGTTTTTAAAATTTAAATATATATAATAAAATTTTATAGCATAACAATGCACAGTGAAGAAATATATATAGTACAACTATACACACACACACACAGGACAGACAACCAAACTGATGTTTAATCTATTTCTCACTCAGCATTTCAGAATGTATTTTTGTACCATTCACCTTGTATATAATCTTTTTACTAGGGCTGTGTCAGAGTATACTATTAAGTACATTATAAGAGATTAGAACGTAATTTCTTTTTGGCACTCTATTTATGTTTACTACAGACTTCAAAGGATATTTAAGATGTAGAAGTTATTTTCCCAAGGGTACAAATGAAACATAATCTTGTCAGCAATTCTCATAGACAAGTGATGCAGAGGCAGTTTTAGCAAGACCTAGTCTCCTTTTAACCAGAAATGATTTGTGCATTTTCTTGAGGCAATGTCTATTTGCAGCAATGTTAACATTGACATCAGTAGCTAGAAAATGACAGGAGAAGACAAATAGTCCTCAGGTATAAAAATCAGCAAATAAGAGTCTTGGCCTTTGGGAAAATGTCAGGATGACCATGAGTGACTACAGATCAGAAAAGGGCCACAGACTGAAATCTTTGCTTAAATAAAGGTCAGACCCCCACAATGATCCCTGCAGCATTTAAAGAGCAACATTATTAAAAGATTATTAAAAGAATAACCAAGTCAGGCAAGGAGAATACTTAGTTGATATTCTCTAGGGCATAAACAATAGTCTCATAAGCTCTGTGTGTGTGTGTGTGTGTGTGTGTGTGTGTGTGTGTGTGTGTGTGTAGAACTTATCTTGTATGTCTCTCCCCACTGAATTCTTATGATGCAAATAATAGTTCTTTAAGGAAAATAAACAGGTGGTTGCAATGTACTCTATCTCTACATTTTCTCAGTAGTATATCTGGAAAATGCAGGGAGGTGGAACACAGCCTCATTCCTAGAATGGAAGGTTAATGTATGGTATGGAAAGACAGGAGGAAAGTAATCAAGGAGAATAGAAAAGTCCACTTTTGAACAGTCATTCCTCTGCTTAGTGGAGCTAAAAATATTGGTGAGCACTGCAAATAGTGGCAGGCATCTGTTTTCTATAAAATGGGTACGTTTTCTCCATTAAACTGTTCTGTTTCTGGTGTTTACTTTTGTGCATTAAATAAATAAATAATAAATAAGTGAATGAATGAATAATAAAAGAAAGGAAAGGCAAAAAATTCATTAAAATTTATATAATGACAGCCAACAAAATAAGTAAAATACAGAAGAATATGGGAAATACACATGTAAATATTGAAGAATTAAAGATAAGTGAATTTCTCTGCTTCTGGTAAATATATATTTTGTAATCCTAGAATATCCTTTAAAATTCATCACATCCTTCATTTGCCTATCATATCTAGTGAATTATCCTTTGTACACATTATCTCTGAGAATCACAGCTAATGTTCTAAACAGCCAAAGGTTTCAAAAGGTCACAGTTTCTTTTGAATCACTTCTTATTAACATTTCATGTAATGCAATTAAATTGTTAGTGGCTAATAATTATAATAAAGGACAAAAGACTCAATAATAGAGCAACATTACTGGCACCATTTGGATTCTAAAGGAAATGCCCCAGTGAACCAATATTAATTTATGAAATAATTTTGCATGCCATATCCTTATATGAGGTCACAGAAGGGCAAATAAACAGCTTATACTTACTGCTGACAAACTGGATTTAGACTGACTTTCTGGAAACAAAAATCCTTCTTAAATTTTAATATTATTTATATTTGATCTAGCTTGTACATCCTGAGTTATTCAAAGTCTCTTAGCAGTATAGGGAAAAATATAATAGGAAAGAGGAAGCAAAAGTATAAAGGAGATTTCTAGAGATCTGTTTGGTTTGATTCAGTAATACATTATAAAAGAGTCTGATTTAAATTCAAGACATTAATCATTCTACAAACATTTATTGAATTTATATGGTGAACAAAGCTCTAATAACACAAAAATGGCAATTTTCTCACTCATGTCTAGTAGGGGAGTAAATTATGTAAATTATTAAAGTGAAATGTGGAAAAAACATACAAAAGGATATACACATTCAATGGAACTCAGAGAGATTAATCAATTGCTGAGATAAACTGATAAATATTTTTCAAAAAGGTTGAGACTTAATCTGCATCTGAAAGAACAAATAAAAATTTGTCATATAAAAAAAGAATATTTCTGATTGAGTAAGTAGCAGTAAACAAAATTTCAAATGTTTGAGGTTTGAAAGATGGAAAGGAGAATTGTTCTGTAAGAGGACAACTTCAGAGTTAAAGAGAATGAAGCAAATGCAGCCAGAAAATGATAAAAGTCTTTAAAAGTACAAATTGTGAAGCACTTTATCTGGTAGCATGGTTTACACACATTGACTTTTAGATAGTTAAGAATATCTAGGGAAAATGAATCTCTGATATTAGCTCACATATGGCACTTCTTTCTTTTTTTTAAGATTTACTTACTTAGAGGAGGAGCAAGATGGTAGAGGAGTAGGAATAGGACCTAAATATCATCAGGTCCCAGGAGTTCAGCTAGATGGTTATCAAACCATTCCTAACAGTTACAAAATCAACAGGAGAGAGGAGAAGAAGAATAGTAATTCTAGGAACAGAAAATTGACCACTTTTCAGAAGGTAGGACAGGCAGAGAAGTGAATCCAAGGCAACATTCAGCAAGATAGACCAGGGAGAGGGAGGGGCTGGCTCCCAGCAAGTGGTAGAGGAGCTGAGCACAAAATTGGAACTTTTAGAAGGATGCTCCACTGAGGGATGTTGCTCCAGAGGACAAACAGGGGGAGGCAGTGGAGCCCTCATGGAGACAGTGTGGTCTCAGAACCCACAGGGTCACAAAAAAACAGGGGTATCTGAGTGTGGCAGAGTGCCCAGGTATCAGAGCAGGGAAGCCAGCTGCAGAGATGGAACCAAGCAGTGGGCTCTCAGCTTGGAATTACCTTAAACTGTGATCCATAGCACAGTTGGGCCACCGCTCTGTGGGCAGGGACTCAACAAGCAGCAGATACAGAGACACTCATCTTCCTCCTCCAGGAGGAGTCAAGCAGGAGGGCACAGCAGGAATCAGCTGCATTTGGAGGCTTCAAAAGGGCCTGTGCACCAGAGATAGAAACTCTGGGTCCTCGGCGGGGTGAGCTCAGAGCGTGGCTGGAGACCAGGGATACAGAAGTGACTGACCGCTTTTCTCCAAAGGTGCACTGAGGCGTGGGCCCCTGAGTTCTCGGCTCCTCCAGGGCAGGAGATAGGAAGCTGGCATTTTCAGTCCTGTCCTCCAAAGCTCTACAGAAAGTGTTCAGGGAACAAAAGCTCCTGAGAGGAAACCTGAACAGATTATTTAGCCAGCCTCTGGCAAGGGCAATGCAATTCCACCTCTGACAATGACATTTGAGAATCACAGGAACAGACCCCTCCCCGAGAAGATCAGCAAGAACATCCAGCCAAGACCAAGTTCATCGATCAATGAGAACTGTAGAACTCCAGAGATAGGGGAAACCAATACATAAAATCCATGGCTCTTTGTCCATGATGGTTTAGTTTTTCAAAATTAAATTTTTGAAATTTTATTTTCTTATTCTATTTTTTAAAAAGTTTTCTCTTTCTTATTTTAACATTTTTTAGCTATTTTATCTTATCAATACCTTCTAAAAAATCTTTTTTAATTTTCACTTTTATAGTCATATTTTAATCCCTTCATTGTATTTAACTTTATTTTTTGTATAAATGTAAGTTAGTGCATGGCTTTGTTCTAGTCTCCAACCTGATCTCATTCTTTCCTCTTTTTTTCTTTTCTTTCATTTTTTTCAACTAACTTATCAATTCCTTTTTCAGAGTATTTTTTAAATTTTTATCTTTACAGACATATTTCATCTCTTCATTGTGTTAACCCTTACTTTTTTATATGTATCTTTTTCTTTCTTTCAAAATTTGGAAGGTTGTTTCTTCTAACAGACCAAAGTACACCCAAAATCAATCAAGTGTGTGGCTCTGTTCTATTCACCAGTCTAAATAAGCCATATATATATATATATATATATACACACACACACACACACATATATATACATAATATATAAAATTATATTATGTATATATATTTACATATACATTCTCCCTCCCCTTTTTTCTCCCCCCAGTTTCAGTTCTCTTCCGATTCAGTCAGTATATATTTTTCTGGGGTCATTGCTACCCTTTTAGTATTTTGTTCCCTTATGCATCTGTTCTTATCTGGATAAAATGACAAGGCAGAAAAACTCAACACACAGAACAAAGCACAAGAGGCAATACTGATGGCTAGGGACCTAATCAATACAGACATTACTAATATGTCAGAACTAGAGTTCAGAATGACAATAACCAAGATTTTAGCTAGGCTCAAAGAAAGCATGGAAGATATTAGAGAATTCCTTTCTGGAGAAATAAAAGAACTAAAATCTAACCAAGTTGAAATTTTTAAAAAAGCTATTAATGAGGTGCAATGAAAAAATGGAGACTCTTACTACTAGGACAAATGAAGCAGAACAGAAAATTAGTGACATAGAAGACCAAATGACAGAGAATAAAGAAGCTGAGCCAGAGAGAGACAAACAACTACTGGACCATGAGGGAAGAATTTGAGAGATAAGTGATACCATAAGATGAAACAATATTAGAACAATTGGGATCCCAGAAGAAGAAGAAAGACAGAGGGGCAGAAGGTATATTGGAGAGAATTATTGTAGAGAATTTTCCTAATATGGCAAGGGAACAAGCATCAAAATCAGGAGGCACAGAGAATCCCCCTCAAAATAAGAAATAAAAAAAATAAAAAATAGGTCCATACCCCATCATCTAATAGTAAAAGTTACAAGACTCAGTGACAAAGAGAAAATCCTGATACCCCCTCGGGACAAGGTCTGTAGATTGCAACAGACCTATCCACAAAGACTTAGGAGGCCAGAAAGAATTGGCATGATATATTTAGCACACTAAATGAGAAAAACATGCAGCCAAGAATACTATATACAGCTAGGCTATCATTGAAAATAGAAGGAAAAATAAAAAGCTCCCAGGACAAACAAAAACTAAAGAATTGGCAAACCCGAAACCAGTCCTACAGGAGATATTGAAAGGGGTCTTCTAAGCAAAGAGTGAGCCTAAAAGTAGTAGACCAGAAAGGAAAAGAGACAATATACAGTAACAGTCACTTCATAGGCAATACAATGGCACTAAATTCATATCTTTCAATAGTTACCCTGAATGTAAATGGGCTAAATGCCCCAATCAAAAGATACACGATATCAGAATGGATGAAAAAAATTTTTTTAAAAATTGATATACTGTCTACAAGAAACTCATTTTAGACCCAAAGACACCTCTAGATTTAAAATGAAGGGGTGGAAAACAATTTACCATGCTAATGGAAATCAAAAGAAAGCTGTGGTGGCAATCCTTATATGAGATCAATTAGATTTTAATCCAAGGACTATAATAAGAGATGAAGAAGGACACTATATTATACTTAAAGGGTCTTTCCAAAAAGAAGATCTAATAATTTTAACAATCTATGCCCTTAACATGGGAGCATCACCTATATATCCAATTAATAATAAAATCAAAGAAGCACATTGACAATAATACAATAATAGTAGGGGACTTGAAAAACCCCTCACTGAAATGCAAAGATCATCCAAGCAAAAGATAAACATAAGGCTTTAAATGACACAGTGGACCAGATGGACATCACAGATATATTCAGAACATTTTATCCCAAAGCAACAGAATACACATTCTTCTCTAGTGCACATAGAACATTATCTAGACACCCTGGGTCACAAATAGGGTCTTGACCAGTACCAAAGACTGGGATCATTTCCTGCATATTTTCACCACAATGCTCTGAAGCTAGAACTCAACCATAAGAGGAAGTTTGGAAAGAACCCAAATACATGGAGGCTAAAGAGCATCCTACTAAAGAATGAATGGGTCAATTAGAAAATTAAAGAAGATTTGGAAAAATTCATGGAAATGGCAATGAAAACACAACTGTTCAAAATCTTTGGGACATAGCAAAGGCAGTCCTGAGAGGAAAGTATAGAGCAATATAAGCCTCTCTCAAGAAACAAGAAAGGTTTCAAACACACAACCTAGCCCTACACCTAATGGAGCTGGAGAACAAACAGCAAAGAAAGCCTAAACCCAGCAGGAGAAGAGAAATCATAAATATCAGAGCAGAAATCAATGGAATAGAAACCAAAAAAACGATAGAGCAAATCAATGAAACTAGGAGGTGGTTCTTTGAAAGAATTAATAAGATTGATAAACCCGTGGCCAGACTTCTCAAAAAGAATAGAGAAAGGACCCAAATAAATAAAATCGTGAATGAAAGAGGAGAGATCACAACCAACATCAAAGAAATACAAACAATTATAAGAACATAGTATAAGCAACTATACACCAGCAAATTTGACAATCTGGAAGAAATGGATGCATTCCCAGAGACATATAAACTACCAAAACTGAACCAGGAAGAAATAGAAGACCTGAACAGACCCATAACCAGTAAGGAGACTGAAGCAGTCATCAAACCTCTCCCAACAAACAAGAGCCCAGGACCAGACGGCATCCCCGGGGAATTCTACTGAACATTTAAAGAAGAATTAATACCTATATTCCTGAAACTGTTCCAAAAAAGAGAAGTGGGAGGAAAACTTCCAAACTCATTTTATGAGGCCAGAATTACCTTGATCCAGACAAACCAGACAAAGACCCCATCAAAAAGGAGAACTACAGACCAATATCCTTAATGAATACTGATGTGAAAATTCTCACCAAAATATTAGCCAATAGGATCCAACAGTACATTAAAAGGATTATTCACCACAACCAAGTAGGATTTATTCTTGGGCTGCAAGACTGATTCAACTTCCACAATCAATCAATGTGATACAATACATTAATAAAGGAAGGAACAAGAACCATATGATACTCCCAGTAGAGGCTGAAAAATAAAATGCAATTCCTCCTCAGGCAAAGACAGTTCAGAATGACTACAACATGCCCCTCCCCCAGAAAATCAGCAAGAACATCCAGCCAAGACCAAGCTCATTGATCAAGGAGAACTGCGGAACTCCACAGTTAGGGGAAAGCAGCACATAGAATTCATAGCTTTTTTCCTATGATCCTTTTGCCTTGAAATGAAAAAAATGACCAAGTACAGCATCCTTTCTTGATCAAAACTTCTCCAAATGTGGGGATAGAGGCTACATACCTCAATATCATCAAAACCATCTATGAAAAACCCACAGCAAATATCACTCTCAATGGGGAAAAACCGAGATCTTTTCCACTAAGGTCAGGAACATGGCAGGGATGTCCACAATCACTGCTGCTATTCAACATAGAACTAGAAGCCTAGCCTCAGCAATCAGACAACAAAGACAAATAAAAGGCATCCAAATCAGCAAAGAAGAAGTCAAACTCTTACTCTTTACAGATGATATGATACTTCACGTGGAAAACCCAAAAGACTCCACTCCAAAATTGCTAGAACTCATATAGGAATTCAGTAAATTGTCAGGATAGAAAATCAATGCACAGAAATCAGTTGCATTTCTATACACCAACAGCAAAACCGAAGAAACAGAAATTAGAGTCGACCCCATTTATAATTGCACCCAAAACCATAAGATACCTAGGAATAAACCTAATCAAAGAGGCAAAGAATCTGTACTCAGAAAACTATAGAGGACTCATGAAAGAAACTGAGGAAGACACAAAGAAATGGAAGGGCGTTCTATGCTCATGGATTGGAAGAACAAATATTGTTAAAATTTCTATGCTACCTAGAGCAATCTACATATTTAATAATGCATTCTGTATCAAAATACCATCTTTTTTTTTCAAAGAAATGGAACAAATAACCCTAAAATTTATATGGAAACAGAAGACAGGAACGTTGAAAAAGAAAACCAAAGTTGGTGGATCATAATTCCAGACTTCAAGCTCTATTACAAAGCTGTCATCATCAAGACAGTATGGTACTAGCACAAAAACAGACACATAGATCATTGGAACAGAAGATAGAGACCAGAAATGGACCCTCAACTCCATGGTCATCTGATCTTTGACAAAGCAGGAAAGAATGTCCAATAGAAAAAAAAAAAGTCTCTTCAACAAATGGTGTTTGGAAAATTGGACAGCCACATGTAGAAGAATGAACCTTGACCATTTCCTTACACCACCCACAAAAATAGACTCAAAATGGATGAAAGATGTCAATGTGAGACAGGAATCTATCAAAATCCTGGAGAACATAGGCAGCAACCTCTTCAACCTCAGCCACAGCAACTTCTTCCTAGAAACATATCCAAAAACAAGGGAAGCAAGGGCAAAAATGAACTATTGGGACTTCATCAAGATCAAAACCTTTCGCACAGCAAAGGTAACAGTCAACAAAACCAAAGACAACTGACAGAATTGGAGAAGATATTTGAAAATGACATACAGATGAAGGGCTAGTATCCAAAATCTATAAAGAACTTCTCAAACAGAACACCCTAAGAATAAATAATCCAATCAAGAAATGGGCAGAAGACATGAACAGACATTTCTGCAAAGACACCAAATGGCCAATAGACACTTGAGAAAGTGCTCAACATCACTCATCATCAGGGAAATACAAATCAAAACCATAGTAAGATATACTACCTCACACTAGTTAGAATGACCAAAATTAACAATACAGTAAACAACATGTGTTGGAGAGGATGTGAAGAAAGAGGAACCCTCCTACGCTGTTGGGGGGAATGCAGGCTGGTGTAGCCACTCTGGAAAACTGTATGGAGTTTCCTCAAAAAGTTGAAAATTGAGCTACCCTATGATCCAGCAATTGCACTACTGGGTATTTACCCTAAAGATACAAATGTAGTGATCTGAAAGGCATGTGCACCCAAAAGTTTATAGCAGAAATGTCCACAATAGCCAAACTATGGAAAGAACCTAGATGTCCATCAACAGATGAATGGATAAAGATGTGGCATATATATACGATGCAGCCTTGAAAAACCCTGAACTCTTGCCATTTGCAAGATGGAAATGGATCTAGAGGATATTATGTTAAGTGAAATAAGTCAATCAGAGAAAGACAATTATCATAAGATCTCTCTGATATAAGAAATTTGAGAGGTAGGGTGGGGAATCGTTGCAGGTAAGGAGGGAAAAAAAATGAAACAAGATGGGATTGGGAGGGACACAAACCATAAGAGATCCTTAATCTCATGAAACAAACTGAAGGTTGCTGGGGGGTGGGGAGAAGGGATAGGGTGGCTGGATTATGGACACTGGGAAGGGTATGTGCTCTGGTGACTGCTATGAAATGTGTATGGTTGATGATTCACAGACTTGTATCCCTGGGGCAAATAATACATTATATGTTAGTTTTTAAAAAAAAGAAACAAAGAAAAAAGATATTTATTTGAGAAAGTGTATATGTGTGAGTGTGGGGGGCAGAGAGTGAGAGAGAGAGAGAATCTTCAAGCAGACTCCCCACTAAGCACCAAGCCCAATGCTGGGCTCAATCACAGTACCCTGAAATCATGACCTGAGCCCAAATCAAGAGTTGGACATTCAACTGATTGAACCATTTAAGTGCTCCATGTCATTTCTTATAATTTTCAGTATGAATAGTATTTTCAGTCACTCAAAAATATTTACCAAGTGTCTATATGTATAAGCCAGAGAGCTAGGTAGTATAAGATAAATATAAATGAAGTAATTTTTTTATCACTTTAGAGTAACTTATAAAATGTATAGTGGGAGAAATTCCATTTACAGTCTGTTATGTAGAGACTTTAGAAATTATTTCTATCCTGACAGGAAGAAACAAAAACAAAACTGAAGAAACTGAAAGTCAGTGTCTTTTCTTGGCCTTATAAAAATTGAGTTCAAAAGGCAAACCATTACCCTGAAATCTAGAAGGAGAAAAGGAGAGTTGGCTCTAGTTAAGAGGGTAAGCTAGAGTGATGTTTCCTGGGCACATTCAGGGGTGTGAGTGGCTTGAATCTTCTACCAGTGTAAAAGGAGGATGAATAGCCTTTCTTATCAGCTTGCTTAGATATAGGATAGAGGGGAAAATACAGAGAGAGAGAGAATCCTCATCTTTTATGAGTCCACAAAAGATGTCAAACATAAAAAATGTTGTTTCAGACTCCTTGATACACAGATTAACATAAAATCTCACATTAAAGGCCTGTTTACCTCAGTTCCTATTACTAGATATATTATTTTGACTTTCAATGAAAAGTATAAGGCATGAGAAAATCCAGGGGAATAAATCTGTACAGACAAATGACAAAGCAAGAATCATTGCAAGATTTACATATGGCACAGATTTTTCCAATGTCAAGCATTTAAAATAACTACGATTAGTATGTTAAGGGTTTTAATGTAAAGGTGAAGAATATCACAAAGAGATGTGTAAGAGAAGCAGAGAGATGCTTTAGGGTGAGTGGAAAGTAAACTAATTTTGTCAATGTAAAGATCCATCTGTAAAAAAGCATATTTCCTCCTGTGGGCATAGCATAATTGTCAATATAAATCTTGGTTTACTATTATAATTGTAATAATAATTATTATACTTTTTCCAAAATCATGGACATGCATTTTCAGTAATCATGGGGTTAGACTTTAGCTAATAAATATGTAAAAACATTTATCCAAAATTAGAATAGAGAGCAATTTTACCCAGAAATTAATAATTAGATATGAAAAAGGTTGTATCATTAACTAGAAGCTAAAAGTCAATACATTGAAATGATAATCATGATAATGACCATATTCAAAATTCTTGGTAATTATGTAACCTGCAGAAATGATTTGACTTTTTAAAAATCCTGTCCATGATCTGCCATACTGTCGCAGTAAATATTTATTTGGGGTGTCAGTACTAGTAAGCAGTATCTCATCACTATAACACTGTGGAGAAGATGCATCACAAATCTATTGGCTCTGTCACTAATATACATCTGTTCTATTCATTTCTAGGGAATTTATTTGCATCTGTCTATACCTAATAGATAGTCTGTTTACTTTCAAAGTAAGTATGTCTTAAGAAAAAGGAATTATCAGTTAAAGTTGAAAATATGTCATGTACTCAACTCTTGTATGCAAGTGAGTTATAATATGTCTACATGCTTGACAAAAGTTTGCAGTCAGGACAAGAAAAAATCAAGTCAAGTGATGAGTTGACTATATTATTTCTCATCTATATAACAACTAAACTAGGTTGAATGATCACACGAAGACAAGCTTTCCCTGACAAGTAAGAGATTAAGGTAGAACACAGTTTTATTGGATGAATATAATTATTTATATAATATTTTACTAACAGTCTAATAAACTTTTAGTATAAGCAACTGATGACAAATAAGATGAATAGAATAATACTTATAAAATAAATCTCATTCTTCTACAATAAGAATTACTTTGATACATACTGAAACATTTTCATAGCTTCATGTTTACTGAAACAATTTTAACTGATACTACTCAGTGAAAATAATTTAGCATGAAATAAAATATTTTAGATGCACTTTAACTTATCTATTCCATGTAAGATAAAATGATTATTAGTTTGCTGATGGCATGAATAATTCTAAATATAATATCCTAAAATTTTGTACCAGGAATTCACTCAATAGTGGTAGAAAGAAAGAGCACAACTGCAAGTGGATACTCAGTTCATTATTCATTAGTGAGTTACCTGAATGAGGCAGAAAGCAGAGGGGGATTAACATTTGTTAGAGAATAGTATTAAGTGAGATTTTTATATGAGGGCAAGATCTAGTCAGTGTTTCAAGTGTTAGCAGAAAAACAGGAAAAAATTCAAAGATTTACTGGCTTGAAGAATCAAAGGAAAAAAAATGTTCAGGGAGACCACAGCACTTGGGGAATGAAAAGCCCAAGAAAGGGGAGAGAGCCATACTTGAGTAGCCTTAAATTCTGTATATACACTTTACTTAAATTTTGACAAAATGTTCTCTACATGCAAAGGATATCACAAACTTCTTTGGAGGTTTAAGATAAAGTTAAGATTTAACTGCTACCCAAGAAAAGGAGTTTTCACTTTAAATCTGATAAAAAAAATTTTTTTTAAAGAAATAGGTATACATAGGGACGCCTGGGTGGCTCAGTTGGTTAAGCAGCTGCCTTCGGCTCAGGTCATGATCCCAGCGTCCTGGGATCGAGTCCCGCATCGGGCTCCTTGCTCGGGGGGAGCCTGCTTCTCCCTCTGCCTCTGCCTGCCATTCTGTCTGCCTATGCTCGCTCTCTCCCCCTCTCTCTCTGATAAATAAATAAAATCTTAAAAAAAAAAAAGAAATAGGCATACATAAACCACTTTTGGATAATGCAGCAGAATACTAATTCTTTACAACAAACATAACACCCATAATGCTTATGATACAATCTATTAATATGCAATTGTATGCAACATACCAAGAACCATTAAAATTGACCCATTTTCAAGGGGAAAAAAAAAGGAAAGAGTTGAAGAATTTTAAAAAATGAGTCAATATAAATTTCCAATGAGAAAGAGAGAGTAGATACACTGAAAAGCAATGAACAGAGTCTCAGGGACCTCTGGAAAAATATATACATAAAAAAATCTAACATATATGTATTTAGCTTTCCAGAAGAAGAAAAAAAAAAAAAAAACTTCCCAAGTGTGGTGAAAACAATATATTGACAGATGTAAGAAGCTGAACACATCCTAAGTAAAATCAAACAAAAAGAAATCATGCCTAGGCACATCATTATCAAACTGCTGAGAAGTGAAAATAAGTAGAAAATGTTGAAAGCAACCAGGGAGGTGAGAAGGGTTAGGGACTAATAGAAACAGAGTAACAATGTCTTAAGAGATTGCTGACTTATTATACAAAAATGTATAGGCAACATGGGGGCTTAAGTGGGTAGGAGACGAATCAATGAAACAAGATGGGATTGGGAGGGAGACAAACCATAAGTGACTCTTAATCTCACAAAACAAACTGAGGGTTGCTGGGGGGAGGGGGTTTGGGAGAAGGGGGTGGGATTATGGACATTGGGGAGGGTATGTGCTTTGGTGAGTGCTGTGAAGTGTGTAAACCTGGTGATTCACAGACCTGTACCCCTGGGGATAAAAATATATGTTTATAAAAAATAAAAAATTAAAAAAAATTTTTTTACTAAACCATGTTGTATTTTCCATTTACCAAACCAAAATTAAAGAAATAAATTTAAAAAAAAATGTATAGGTGAGAAGAGATTCAAGCAGTAGCTTTGTAGTATTTATTTATTCTTTATTTATTATTATTATTATTTTTAATCATAAACAGAGAGAGGGAGAGTAAGTAGAAGCAGGAGAAGTGGCAGACAGAAAGGAGCCCAGTGTGAGATTTGATCCCAGGCCCTTAGGATCATGACCTGAACCAAAGGCAGCTGCTTAACCACTGAGTTATGCAGGCATCCCCTCTTTATAGTCTTTAAAGAAAAAGATAAACCCCATAATTTTATATCCATGATAAATATCTTATAATAAGAATGGCATAATAAAGACACTCAGAAAAAGAAAACAAAGAATGTGTTACCAGCAGGACTGCACAAAGCAGTGCTAAAGGTTGAACAGAAATGATATCAGCTGGATAATCAATACAAAGAAGGGATAAATAGCATTCTTAATCTGTATTTTCTCCTAATTTATTTTAAATACATAAGATCGCATTAGAATATAGCATTGAATTGTAAGATTTATAATGTAATGATATTATATACACAGGATAGTGCAAATGTAATTATAAGATTTTAATTTTTCTTCATTTTATGTGATGTAGTATAATCTCAAAGTAGACTGAAAAATTTTAGTGATAGATACCATAATCTCTGAGAAATCTTTATAAATAATGCAAAGAACTATAGCTATAAAGCCAACAGACCTCACAGTAATAAAAATTATTTTCTCCCAAAGACCTATATATGAGTGTTCATTATGGCTTTATTTATGATAGCTTTAAACTGGAAACAACCCAAATATCCTTTGACAGCTTAATAGTTAGACAAACTATAGTATCTATACCATGGAATATTACTCACCAACAAAAAGATACAAACACATAAAATTGAGATGAATCTCTAGATAATTTTGCCAAATTAAAATATCCAATCTTCAAAAGATCATTTACTGTAAGATTCATTTTCATAACATTCTTGAAATGTCTAATTTACAGAAGTGGGGAAGAAAAGCACAAATCAGACATTGATCAATAGGAGTTATGCACTGAAGGGGAGGAAAGAGGGAAAATGTGTGGCTTTAAAAAGTAGCAAGCATAATCTTTGATAATGGAATTGTACTCTACTTTGCCTATATCTATGTCAATATCTTAATTTTGAGGTACTATAGGTTGTAAGATGCAGTCCTTTTGGGAGTCTGAATAAAGTGTATAAGGTACCTCTGTACTATTTCTTTAGTGGCATATGAATCAGTGTTTATTCTAAAATACAGAATTTAATTAAGCATAGGCTTGAAATGGCAAAAACAAAAGGCAAAAAGAAATTTAAATGGAGTTATAAAAACAAAGTCAACTAATTCAAGGGTGGGCAGAAAAGGAGAAAAAAAGAACTAAGATACAGATAATATCACTAGTAAACAAAGGGCAAAATGGCCAACCCAAATCCAACCACATAAATAATTACACTGAAAGTAAATTGACTATAAAAGGAGTAATAATCAGAAAGTAAAGGGTAAAATTATCTGCATTGGCAGATATGCTTTTTTTTTTAATTTGGAAAATCTTAAGCAATCTATATATTACTAGATATATATAAATAAATACTAGATATAAATAATATCTAGAGTTATGCACAGATATATACTAGAGTATATGCATACTCTAAATAATATAAATAAATACTAGAGTATATGCATAGAAATAGAAGAGTAGGATGATAAGGGGAGATGAAGGCTATATATATCAAACTATTGTCTAAACTACTGTCTAAATTGTACAAATTACATTGTCATGAGGAATATACAAAAACCAAAATATCCTAACTACATGTTCTCAAAAACTTCAAGTTTTCAAACTTTTCATTTACAACAATTAAATAGTTAAAAACATTTTATTATAATTTTGATGTGCGTTTGCTTGAATCCTGGTGAGACTCATTGACTCTTTGTGTTTTTATTAGCTCTATTTTATTTTCTGGAATGAACATTCTGATGTTTTCTTACTCACTGAAAAATTTTGATTCTTGTTTATTACCAAGAACAAGATAAATTTTTATAGAAATTATATGTGCACTTGGAAAAAATATGTAATTTTTAAAAATATGTCTATTTAGGTGCATATTCTAATTGCTGAGTATTAAACTTGTTAATGCATTTTTAAGTCTCTTTTGCTCTGCTTTTTTCCTTCTATTAGCTACATTACACAGAGGACTACTGAGAGGTGTCTGGGTGGCTCAGTCAATTAAGTGCCTGCCTTAGACTCAGGTTATGATCTTGAAGTCCTAGGATCAAGTCTATGCTCCCGAAAGCAATCTACACATCCAATGCCTATCAAATACCAACAACTTTTTTCATAAAGCTGGAACAAATTGTCCTAAAATTTGTATGGAACCAGAAAGGACCCTAAACAGCCAAAGGAATGTTGAAAAAAAAACAAAACAAAACTGGTGGTGTCACAATTCTGGACTTCAAGCTCACTACAAAGCTGTGATCACCAAGAGAGTATGGTACTGGCACAAAAACAGACACATAAATCAATGGAACAGAACAGAGAGCCCAGAAATGGACCCTCAAGTCTATGGTCAAGTAATCTTTGATAAAGCAGGAAAAAATACCCAATGGAAAAAGACAGTCTCTTCAACAAATGGTGTTGGGAAAATTGGTAAGTTACATGCAGTAAAATGAAACTGGAACATTTCTTTACACCACACAAAAAAATAGACTCAAAATGGATGACAGATATAAATGTGAGACAGGATTCCATCAAAATCCTACAGAAGAACACAGGCAGCAACCTCTTTGACCTCAGTCACAGCAACCTCCTCCTAGGAACATTGCCAAAGGCAAGGGAAACAAAGGCAAAGATAAATTATTAGGACTTCACCAAGATAAAAGCTTTTGTACAGCAAAAGAAACAGTCAACAAAACTAAAAGGCAACCTATGGAATGGGAAAAGATATTTGCAAATGTCTTATCAGATAAAGGGCTAGTATTCAAAATCTATAAGAACTTATCAAACTCAACACCTAAAGAACAAATTATCAAATCAAGAAATGGGCAGGGGGTGCCTGGGTGGCTCAGTGGGTTAAGGCTTCTGCCTTGGGCTCAGGTCATGATCCCAGAGTCCTGGGATCCAGCCCCACATCAGGCTCTCTGCTCTGCGGGAAGCCTGCTTCCTCCTCTCTCTCTGACTGCCTCTCTCTGACTACTTGTGATCTCTGTCTGTCAAATAAATAAATAAAATATTAAAAAAAAAAAAAAGAAATGAGCAGAAGACCTGAAGACATTTCTCCAAAGAAGATATACAAATGGCCAACAGACACATGAAAAAGTGCTCAACATCACTCAGCATCAGGAAAATCCAAGACAAAACCACAATGACACACCTCACACCAGTCAGAATGGCTAAAGTTAACAAATCAGGAAGCATCAGATATCGTTGAGGATGCAGAGAAAGGGGAACCCTCCTACATTGTTGGTAGGAATGCAAGCACACACTCTGGAAAACAGTATGGAGGTTCCTCAGAAAGTTGAAATTAGGGCGCCTGGGTGGCTCAGTGGGTTAAGCCGCTGCCTTCGGCTCAGGTCATGATCTCAGAGTCCTGGGATCGAGGCCCACATCGGGCTCTCTGCTCAGCGGGGAGCCTGCTTCCCTCTCTCTCTCTCTCTGCCTGCCTCTCTGTCTACTTGTGATCTCTGTCAAATAAATAAAATCTTTAAAAAAATAAAAAAAAGAAAGTTGAAATTAGAGCTACCCTATGATCCAGCAATCGTACTACTGAGTATTCACCTCAAAGATACAAATGTAGTGATCCTAAGGGGCATGTGCACCTGAATGTTTATAGCAGTAATGTCCACAATAGCCAAACTATGGAAAGAGCTCAAATGTCCATCAATACATTAATGGATAAAGAAAATGTGGTATATAGGAGGAGAGAGGAAAAAATAACACAAGATGAAACCAGAGAGGGGGAAAAACCACAAGAGACTCTTAATCATAGGAAACAAACTGAGGGTTGTTGGAGTGGAGGGGGGGGTGGAAGAATGGGGTAACTGGGTGATAGACATTAAGGAGGGCACGTGATGTTATCAAAACTGGTTATTATGTAAGACTGATGAATCACTGACCTCTACCTCTGAAACCAATAACATATTATGTGTTAATTAATTGAATTTAAATTAAAAAATGAAAAATAAAAATTAAAAAACAAAAACACAGGGGCCCTGAAAAGTAATTAAGCTATGTGAATGAATCTCTCATTAGTAGATTAGTGTCCTTACAAGAAAAGATATGATATCAAATCTGCTGGCACTTTGATCTTGGACTTCCCAGCCTTCAGAACTGTGATAAATAAATATCCGTTGTTTAAGCAACCAAGTTTATGATATTTTGGTATGACAGTTGAGCTGACTAGAGCTGCCTAACACAGTCTCTTTTTCTAGTCATTTGTTTTTCTCACTTTTGTGTCTCGCTTATTTTTAGTAGCCAAATCAGTGTATAGGCTATTCCTACCCTGACACATGGCATTCCTACTCCAATTTGCCGTAAAATTTGTCCATTTCTAAACACTCCAGTTACCTCAAAGATTCTTTGGGCTTAGCTCTCATTTTTAGTCTGTTTTATCTTTTTGTTTTTGTGCAAGTTGGTGTCTCTTTATATTTCTCCATATCCCATGCTACCAGAATGTTTCTAAGACTTCATTGATTTCTAGAATCTAGTTGTGGTGGAACAGATATATTCCTTACAGCTCCAAGTTACTCATAAGCCCAGAAGCAGAACCAATCAATACAATTAAAAATAATGATATTTCTAAAAATCTTTTATCCTAAAAGAAGTATGAATTAGACAGCACTGAGGTGATATAATTCTATAATTAACAAAAATTATTTTATGTTTTTTGGTGAGAAAGAGACATGAAGAAGATGTAGTAAACTAGGAAAATAAGATTTAGTACATTTCACAGAGAATAGTACATACATTGACAATTAGATAACAAAATGGAGCTAATAAGGGAAGGAAAGAATTAATTCACTAGGTGTCAGTTTCCCAAATGGATGTTCACTTAGAGTCACCAAATGGGTTTTTACTATTTCAATCCTCAGACGTTATATCTATATCTTGTTTTCCTAGGACTTAAGTTGTCAAAGCATCAGCTTAAATTTGTGGCTCTGTCTTAAAACCCACTCACTGTTTCAGAAACTAAGACTTTTCACCTTGTTTCTAGGTCTGTCATGCATTTGTAATTTTTAAAAGTTGTATTTTTTCTAACATTCCTATGTTGGACTTAGAGCAGAATCAACTTTGTCTAAAATATATCATAAATATGGTTGTAATATATACATAATTTTCATAATTATAGTTTTTTAAAAATCTGGCAAAATGCAAAAATTGATAATAATCCCAAATTTTCCTCTGTTATACATCCAATAGCATGCATTAAACTTTTTGTGGTTGATTTTATATGTGTGTATATATGTCCATATATGTATACACATATATAAATACATATGCATATATATATATATATTTTATAAAATCACTTAAAATAGTCACTTGTGTTTTGGATCCATGTTTCAACTTAATCAATTATATTTTGCTATAGGTTTCATAGTGCATCTTTAAAAAGAAATCTATGTTTTTAAAATCTATGTTGCTGAATGCATATCTAGTTTAATGCTTTCATTTCTTATGGAATTCCTTGGTAAGCATCCAGCAAATTTTATTTAACCATTATCTTCTTTCTGTGTTGAAGCCTGAACTAAATTTTCTAAATACCTGTTTTCTAAGAATAAGTGAATGAATAATAAGTGAATGAATTTATATACTTCTCTTTGTTTTGCTTTACTATGCCCCACCAATTTATTTCCACCAATTTTGATTTGAATTATTTCTGAGTTTTAAGCACATGACTATTTCCCTTTTAATTTATGTCAATACTTGTTGGGCTCCCCGCCGAGGGGAGGAGGCGCCCGGGCCAGCCGGAGGCCTCTCCTTGGGGCTGAGCGGGATGGCGAGTGTCGCGAACCCGGAACGCACCCACAGAAGACACCGGGCTCGGGGGATCTGTCGAAGCAGGATCTCACTTTATTGTGCGGGGGCACACCTTATATAGAGCAGCAGAAGGGAAGTGAGGACAGAGGGGGAAGAGCCAATAAGATTTCAGGAACCGAAACTGTGAAATTGGCGCCTTGTTGGCAGGAAGAGACGGCAAGCCGGCGCCATCTTTATTCTGGGCCGCACCCTGTGGAGGCACCTCTAGTTATGTGCCTTACAAATACTCAGCAAACTTTTTCTGTAAAGGGAAAGATAAGTAAATATTTTCAGTTCTGTGGGTCATATAGTCTTTGTCAAAACTACTCATGTCTTCCATTATAACATGAAAGCAACCATAAATAAGTCATAAAGAAATGAGTTTGCCAGGGCGCCTGGATGGCTCAGTGGGTTAAGCCGCTGCCTTCGGCTCAGGTCATGATCTCAGGGTCCTGGGATCGGGTCCCGCATTGGGCTTTCTGCTCGGCAGGGAGCCTGCTCCTCCCCCCCCTCTAGCTGCCTCTCCATCTACTTGTGATTTCTCTCTGTCAAATTAATAAATAAAATCTTTAAAAAAAAAAAAAAGAAATGAGTTTGCCCAGACTTGGCACACTGTGGGCCATGGGCTATAGTTTGGCAATTCCTGCATTTCAATTCAAAATTAAATTAAGCAAATTAAAATAAAAACTTAAATATAACCACTCCAAAATAGATAGAGATACATTGCTTTTTAAATTGTTTGCTACCCTGTAAGATAATAGCTTTACAAATTTATTTACTTACCATTACTTCCTATTGTTTAATTTTTATTTTGTTTTTTTTAATATTTATTTATACATTTTAGAGAAAGCAAGCACAATCTGGTGGGGCAGAGGGAGAGGGAGAGAGAACCTCAAGCAGACTCCATGCTGAGTATACAGCCCATCATGGGGCTCGATCTCACAACTCTGAGATCACAACCAAAGTTGAAACCAAAAGTTAGACACTTAACCAACTATGCAACCCAGGTTGCTCCTTTTTTCCATTTTTAAAGAGTTATTTTTGAAACAATTTTTTTTTATTTTTTAAGTACTTCTAAGATAATTTTTAGAGAAGAGATTCTAAAAACCTATATGCTTAAAATTATATTTGTTGTACTTTTTTTTAAAGATTTTATTTATTTATTTGACAGAGAGAGATCCCAAGTAGAGAGGCAGGCAGAGAGAGAGGGGAATCAGGCTCCCTGCTGAGCAGAGATAACCCAATGCGTGGCTCGATCCCAGGACCCTGAGACCACGACCTGAGCCGAAGGCAGAGGCTTTAACCCACTGAGCCACCCAGGTGCCCTGTTGTACCTGACTTTTACTACATTAAACCTAATCCTGATTTTTTTCCCTTATAAATATGAAAAATATTATGCAACATTCTTCCTATCTGTATATTGTTCCTGGGAGGTATGATGTAAATTTTGTTTTTTCTTATACCTCTCTTTCTTTCTCTCTGTAGTAAGCAGAATAACCTCCTCTACCACCCAGGTAATGTTCACAATCTAATTTCTATAACCTATTTATGTTACATGGCCAAAGGTACCTTAAGTTGTCGATATAATCAAGGTTGTTCATCAGCTAACTTTGAGATGGGGATTATTCTGGATTATATGATCATGCCTAAAATAATCTTAAAAATGGAAAAGAGAGAAGAACAGGCCAAAGTGATGAAATGTGTGAAGGGCTCAACTTGTCATTGATGGCAATGAAGATGAAAGAAAGGGCTGACAGGTCAAGTAATGCACATGGATTCTAGAAAGGCAAATAAATGGATTATCCCTAAGAACCTCCCAAAAGAAACGCAGCCTTGCCAACACCGTGATTTTAGCCCAAAGAGACTTATATCAGACTTCTGAACTCTTGAACTAAAAGGTAATAAATATGTGTTGTTTTCTGCCACTAAGTAAATTTATTACAAAATTTAAGTTATTATAAAAAAACAACCAATATATCCTCCAATGCTTTAGCAATTTCCCTATCATTGTTTGAAAATTTTATTATAATATTTCCATATGGGTGTTTTATATGTCAAATCTGGCAATATATGATCACCTTTTGTTAATATTTTGACCATGGGTACTCAGACATGCAAATATAATGAGAGAAGAGGGTATGAAAATCCATACTGGTTTGTCCAAACTGTACATATCTCTTCTTACCCACTCCATTCTGTAGCTGGGCTTTTATTACACTGTGATATAAATCAGCTTATCATGGCCACACCAGGATGGAGCTGCTGTTTTTCTGTCTTTCACTAGAATCTCAATGATCTTCCAGTGGTATAATGGGGCAGAGATAAGGGCCCTGAAAAAGGAAATTTAAAACAAAATCAAGGGATTTCCCTATGAAAAGAAGGAAAAATGAGGAAAGAATAGCCTAGGTTTGGGCGCCTGGGTGGCTCAGTAGGTTAAGCCGCTGCCTTCAGCTCAGGTCATGATCTCAGGTTCCTGGGATTGAGCCCCGCATCAGGCTCTCTGCTCAGCAGGGAGCCTGCTTCCTCCTCTCTCTGCCTGCCTCTCTGCCTACTTGTGATCTCTCTCTGTCAAATAAATAAATAAAATCTTAAAAAAAAAAAAAAGAATAGCCTAGGTTTGAGAAATGGTTGAGAAGTACAAACTTGATGAATAGATTAGAAACAATCACGTGACCCTGAGTCCCTTTCTTCTTAATCCAACACCATATCTTTTTCATTAAGATTCATATTTTAAGAAATATAAAATGGGATTTTTAGAATTGCTCTTATAGAGGAGTTAAAAAAGGAATGCCAGTCTCTTTTCCAAATGTGTTTAGAATCAAATTAATGACAAATGTATCAACATGGCTCATAACTCTAGATAAATCCATCAGTGTTCATGCAGCATTACATTTTCTTATTTTTGCTACCAATTATTTATATAAACTCTTGACAAATCTTTGTATTTATACAAACTGGAGATACCGTTATTAATGTGATGAAATCTCTGGCAGAATGTTTGTGTCACTTGCTGCCATCTCTGGTGCCATATCCCAAAGTGAAATTGATGAAGAGCCTCATGAACCTGTCAGCTAGATACAGTTGCAATTTAATTCCTTCAATCCTTTATCAGTAATATCCCAGTTACAACAAGAGACTTGAGATTTAAACAAGCTGACCTTTCAAAATACTACATGTTTGACTTCAATATTTTTTCATAGCTAAAACTGAATTTCATTATAATGACAAAAATCATAGATACTGACAATGCACATTAAAATATATAATAGAGCAGGCTTATTTTAACAATAGTGGAAACATGTTTACGAGTCATAGTCTCTTTCCATCCAGTTGTGCTCTGTAGTCAAAGGTGATAGCAATACATATTATTCAAAACAGTGAGCTGTGGATATAATGAGAAATCTTACACCCATTTCAAAAATGATATATATATATAACCTAATCTAAAGTCAGCAATTGTGGGTTTGTTTTTAAAAGCTAGGTATTTTGTTGGTTCAATTTTTTTTTTTTTAATTTAATAGCTACATGAGGCTGTTATGGGAACTGGCTGACAAACTGTCAGATTTTGAGAAACAGTGATCATTTGATTATGAAAGAGCTATGGCAATAAACACAAAGAACTGAATTGTCAATAGAACTTTAGAGCTCTGTTTTTTTAAATTGAGGGCTGTGACCCATTAGGTGACATAAAAACCATCTAATAAATATTACTAATATTTTTAACATGATACATAATAGAAATATTAAACTTTATAAGAGGTAATACAGATATTACTAAATGAAATTTTTAATATATGTGTCTGTGTGTATGCTTGATTGTTCATGTAAAATATATTGCCTAGTATAAGTTGCAGACAAAATTGTTAGAAGCCTTTAATTAGAGGGTTTAGTATGATATTATTTACTTTTAATTGTCTCATACATAGAACTCTGGTATCAGTTTGTTATTTGACATCCTTATAATAGGAATTAATTTTTGAAAAAAAATTACTGTGCTTCTATTATATTTCAAAAGCACTCTTCTAGGCTAAACACACACACACACACACACACACACACACACACACTTTACTCTCACTAAGTCCTATATGGTAGATGTCATTATCTCCTCTAAGGAAAAAAAGTTTAAGTTAGTTGTCTGAGAGCAAATAGTTAGGAAAACGACTGACTCTTTAATGAAGAAATAGGTAGTTATAGATTCTATCTTTCAACCAGTATTGACAATTATCTATGACATATAATAAGAAAAATGGATTAGTCACTTAGAATATATACTAAGATGTTATAGCAATATATTTGTTAGAAATATTTTTGTAAATGACAGCTTCACTTTAGGTAGACTTTGCAAAAAGTGAATTTTATTACTTTATGTGATCAAGAGGGCAGTATTATTGCTAGAAACAATGAAACTGAACCTGACTCTCTGAACCTCCATTTGCTTCTTTGGGAAGGTCTCAATCACTTTTACTTCAGAATCTCTGTATCTTTGGCTCTATCCAACAGCTTCTGCCTTTGATCAGCAAGGAATTTGGAGCAGGAGTGGTGAGGAAAGGCTAATCTACCCTCTGCTATCACACTGTATCTGTGCAAGTAATTTGCAATAGGTGAGATAACTAACTCTCATGCAAGGGACATACAGTTGGAGATGCTTAATAGTATTCAGGGGTAATCCACCTTTCCCAATTTTTGTGGCTCTTTCTGTATATTTCTCTTTTTTGGCATTCACAAACTTCGGCATGGAGTGATGAAGTCAGCTTTTAGATTTAATTTTATGACTTGTAATCCTTAATCGTTTTAGGTAAGTGGAAGTAGGAAGAATGCTTCTCTTTTTTTTTTTTTTCCAAGCTGGTGACTTTTAAATCTTCTCAAAAATCACTTTATTCTTTATTTTATTTTATTACCTTTTTTTTATTTTATAATTTTTTTTATTTTTATAAACATATATTTTTATCCCCAGGGGTACAGGTCTGTGAATCACCAGGTTTACACACTTCACAGCACTCGAAATAAGTCAAGCAGAGAAAGACAACTATCATATGATCTCCCTGATATGAGGAATGCTTCTCTTTTAATCAAAGTGTTCTTCCTTAGAATATACTGGATACAATTTTAAGAAGATTAACCAAAACACTTTAAAGATCTGATTTTATTTTTTTCTACATGGTGGTCTGTAATCTAGAAATGGTTAACATGTGATCCAAGATTCACAGAGCTAATTATTTAACCAAATGATTTGTAACTATACTACAACCTGACAAAAGCAAATTATATGATGCAAAATTAAGTAAAAAATATTTAGTGAGCAGGCCCAAAACTGTTCCTACAAGGTGTTAATATGTTCATCATACCAGATAGTACCAGATCTCTATTTCTTTGTGTTCTGATGACACCCTTCATGAAGAATTTTCTCAAAGTAGACACAAAAACCTCCCAATCCCATCTTGTTTCATTTATTCTTCTCGTACCCACTTAAGCCTTCAGAGTTAGTACTCTGAACAGATGTCTTATAGTTTGCATGAAGAGAGTTTAAAAACCAGTGAAGACTGTAGTTTTTTCCCAAAGATATGGTAACTCAGGATCCATAATGGACTGTCCATTAATGGACTGTCTTAGTCAGCTTGGGCTACCATAACAAAATACAACAGACTGCAAGGCCTAAATGACATGAATTTATTTCTCACAATGCTGGAGCTTAGAAGCCCAATATTAAGGTGACAGCATGGTCAGTTACTGGTGAAGGCTCTCTTCTCAGTTCATTGAGTTTCTTTCTATGCTCTCACATAGTGGAAAGAGAGAACAAGCTGTCTGGTATCTCTTCTTATGAAGACGCTATCCCCATCATGGAGGCTTCCCTCATGACCTCATCTAAATCTAATTTAGAGCCCTATTTACAAATAATGTCACATTGTGGGCTAGGGCTTCAACATATTAACCTGGGGGGCAATTTAGTCTGTAACAGGATCAGTGTCTAATCACTGATTAAGGAGGATATTTGGTTGACTGATGATGAGTACAAGAAAGAGAATCTTGGACAATTCTTGTTTGAGTTATTCCACTACAGGGCCTATCACAATGTCTGGCTCACAGGAAGCACTTACAAATATTGAATCTGTGGATGGATAAGTGAACATCTCAAAATCAACATATTGAAAGTAATATGATATAATGGCTATCAATTCATTTTCTGAAGGTGGACTGCCAAGAATTGAACCTGGCTTTGCCATTAATTAACCATGTAATCATTGCAAAACTATTTAAATTCTCTGCTTCAAATTTCTCACCTACAATATGAGAACAGCTATAATATCTACAAAAATAAAATTATTTTCAGGATTAAATGGGTTAGTGTCAAATGAATAAATAGTACCCAGCATATCGTAAATGTTATATAAGCTTTTATTTATCTATTTTTTGAAATTGAGTCCATGATATTTATCACCTTTGAGGTCATTTTCTCCCCTTCAAAGTCCAGGGTAATTAATGGTGTCATCATCTACCCATATGCTCAAATCTGAAACATACCCCCATTTCCTTCTCCTGCTATTTTCATCCCTTTTAAATATGCAAACATTTATTTATTCTTCAGGTTTAAGTAAGAATTTTTCCTGTTCCTTACCATGGAGTCATCTCTTCAGAAATCTCCACATTATTATATCTAGCACCTCATTTAAAGGTATTTCAATGAAAAGTACCAAATTATTATTTTTGAATTCTTCTTGGTTACTTGTATTTTATTTATTTTTGGTCACTAACATAAAAGTACAATAAGTAATGAATGCTTAATACATATTTGCTGAAGTAATGGAACTAAAAACTACATTTTGGAAGAAAAATAAATGTGACATATAAAATCATTTTTTATAGCAATATACTGTTAGTGCATGTAGGGGTAAGGGGATGGAGAACTTTTCTTAAAAAATGACTCCATAGAAATTGTCATTTGTTTCAGGGGAGTTTGATGTGGTTAACGGTCTATTTACTTTTCTGTGTATAATGGCTACAAGGCTCTCCTAAAAATACTTATCAGATACTGAAATTTTTCAATAGATGGATCCACAAAGAAGTCATCAGCCTCATCATCACTTTGATTTCTAGTAAATGGCAAAGTGACACTTTCTTTGATTTGCTTAGTTGTTTCTCCCAAAGACTCCCTAGGAGGTTAATGGCTTCTGAAATGCTCAAGTGGCAAGAAAGAGAAAACCAAATAGGAAGAAGGAAAAAGCCTGAAACCAATATAAGAAAATGAATATCTGAATGATTGAATGTTATTTTTTCAAGAATTATGAACATTTTATTCATTTCAATAATTTTTACAAACTACAAATAAAGATTTTTCTGTAACATAGTAAAATTCTGTGTTCCATCTCTAACAAGCTGGATAACAGCAAAAAAAAATTAAGCCTTAGCTTTCTCATTGGTAAATTGGAATTACAGAACTCCTTGAAAAAAAAGACTATAAATTTAAATAAAACATAACTATAAAGTTTGTGGTATTTTATACGTATATTGTTTTATAACAATTTTGCCTTTAGTTAAGGTACTGATAATGATTTTTCAAGCTCCAAAACTCTTTATTAATTTTGGGAAATTTGTCAAACTAGTTATTAATCTTTAAGTTACCAACCTATTGAAATATACATTATATAGTGTATATAAATATAATGGTATATATAATTAATATATTGATAACATAAAAAGGATATTCAGTTATATATCCTATAAGATATAAATAATGTATAAATACAGTATATTATATATTTTATGTATATATATCATATATGCATTATATGTATTTTTGTATCTCTTTTAGAGAAAATAACAGAAGCTTATTAATTTTAGTAGTTTGCTGTCAACCCAAATCTGCCTTCATTATGTGACTTCTAAGTTAGATGGAACTCTTGTAATCATTCAGTTGTTGTTTTATACCACATGAGCCATTATGGTTAGTAATTCCTCTTGAAGGATTTGGTACCAGCCACAATTTGGTTACTACATTAAACAAAATACTATTTGTTTTGAATGCCTGAACAGTTTATGGTAAAAGTTTTTGGTAAAAAATGTTTAAACTCTTCCTTTCCTTTAGTTGTTCTATCTTCTTGTTCCTTTCCCAATTGAAAGTATTCTGTTAAGAAAGATCATGGAGGAATGCAAATGTTTATTAAATGTGTATTCAAACCCTGCAGTCATAGGTAAATTGCAGTTCTCACATATTTAGCTTGGCTAGTAGATGCCATCTTATTAGAAAATACATTACTCATGGATAATTATAATAAAGTAGCCAACGACTTGTAAATAGTAACTAAAGTGCTCAACCTGGTCTTGTCAATAAAGATTTTTCATTATAGTCTACAATACTAGAGTTCAGTTTCTATTTAGGCAAAGACTCTAACTTTTGATATTCTTTTTAAGGGTTTGATAGGACCTATAAAAAGGTGAACACAGAACATAGAAGGCCTGAGTATTTTTATTTCTGACTCACAAACCCAGAAGTCTATGAACTAAGATAAAAGGTGAAGGGAGAGGTACACACAGGAGGGGGAAAAAAAAAGAAGTTTCAGATAAAATATTTTTTATTTTTATTTTATTAATTAAATAATGATCAATGGCCACAATGAGATAGCTATAGATAGAAATGATACATATCAAATTTCATCATCCCATTTGTGCATTGTTTACTTATTTCCCACATTAAGCTATTATGATTAATTCCTCCTACTTCTTAGATAACTAGGTTGCCATCTGAGAGCCATGGTCTGGGAAACCATAACATTGAAACATGACTAGAATTCTCAGTCCTCAAAGAGATTTATAAAATCATTGCCCATTAAAAAAAAAAAAAAAATCAACACATGTAATTTGTCTGCAGGCTATGCCTTTTTAAAAATATCAGAAAATAGTAAAAACATGTCAATTGGGGGTCTGTGTGACTTAGTTAAGTGTCTCACTCTTGAGTCTGGCTCAGATCATGACCTCAGAGTCGAGAGATGGAGCTCTGCATCAAGCTCTGCTCTCAGCTGGGAGTCTGCTTGAGATTCTCTCCTCCCCTCTCCTTTTGCTCTCCCCTACCCTGCTCTCACTCACTCTCTCTCAAATAAATAAATTGTTTTAAAAAGTCAATTTAACACTTTAGTGGCATGTACCATTATCATTGAAATAATTACTATTTTCTTTTTTAATTCTTTTAATTCTCCTCAAGCCTTATGGAAAATCAGCATAAACAACACCTTAAAGTAAGTGAGATTAAATTTTGAGTCTAAGCTTCATTAAACAAAGAGTAATTTGTCCAGCCATGAAAGGTATCCTAATTGAAGCCTAATTGATTTAAAAGAGAACACTCACACAACTTATGATATTTTTTCTCATGAAGTCATTTTCTACCTTTGTCATGAACAATCCAAAATAACAGGTATTTCAAGGGTGATTTATGACTGAGATAGGAAAATCTTAAGAATTCACTTTTGTGTCAAATCTTTCTTTCCTGACACCCTTCTAATTTAATTTTAATTAGAGACAAAATCATCCTGGGACTTGGTAATATAACTATGAGTTGGAAACAATTTGGAAAAAAGGAATGCTTGTGTTTAACATGTTCCTTTCCTCTGTTCCAACTCATTTTTTTCTCTCTTTCCCCATCTCAGAATCTTTTATTCAAACACAACTGAGTGCTATCAGATCATGTAGGTCAACTCTTTGAAACACTATGACTCCTCTGTCCTACAAAAATTCCCTGGAAGCATGATGTCTGCTACCAAATGAGATTTACTGTTTTTTGCAGAGATGTTAATAGGTTTTTATTGTGTTAATGCATATTATAGTATATATTTTATTTTATTTGACATTCCTTAATGGAAAAATTTTTTTTAAATATTTTCATTTATTTATTTGACAGACAGAGATCACAATCAGGCAGCGAGGCAGGCAGAGAGAGAGGAAGGGAAGCAGGCTCCCTGATGAGCAGATAGCCTGATGCGGGGCTTGATCCCAGGACCCTGGGATCATGTCCCAAGCTGAAGGCAGCAGCTTTAACCCACTGAGCCACCCAGGCGTCCCTGAAAAAAGGTTTTGTTCAAAAATTTTTGAGTAATTACATATACACATATTATAGAATTCAAAAAACTAAAATAGTAAAAATAAAAGATAAGATTTCCCCCTTTCATCTCCCCAACCATGCAATTGCTATATTTTTTTTCTGGAAATATCATGGAATTGCTTTATATTAAAGTTTCCAAAAATATTCATATAATTTTCTATTGATTCTATAGCACTGATGAACACATACAAGACATATATGGGCTAGATACATTTCTATACTCTACAGCTACTTTTTGGAAATTGTTGCCAGAGAGCATCCTCTTTTCTTCATTTTATTTATATATTTATTTAGCTTCCTATTTATTTAAAAATTTTCTTTAGTTTCAAGGGTTTTACTTAAAATGTCTATACTATGCAAAGCAATCTACACATTTAATGCAAACCTTAAAATATATCAACAGCATTTTTCACAGAGCTAGAAGAAACAATCTTAAAATGTGTATGGAACTACAAAAGTCCCCAAATACGCAAAGCAATTCTGGAAAAGAAAAGGAAAGTTGGAGGTCTGGATTTCTAATTATATTACAAAACTACAGTATTCCAAAGAGTATGGTAATGGCACAAAAACAGACATACAGATGCTTGGCACAGAACAGACAACTCATATATGAACCCTCTACTCTATGACCAACTAATCTTTTACAAAGCAGTAAAGAATATCCAGTGGAAAAAGGACATTCTCTTCAACAAATGATGTTGGGAAAATTGGACAAGAACATCTAAGAGGATGAATATGGATCACTTTCTCACAGCATACACAAAAATAAATTCAAAATGGATGAAAGACCTAAATGTGAGAGAGGAAAATATCAAAGTCCTAAAGGAGAACACAGGCAGCAACCTCTTTGACCTCAGCCATAGCAACTTCTTATTATACACATTTTCTGAGACAAGAGAAACAAAAGCAAAAATAAACTATTGGGATTTAGTTAACATGAAAATCTTCTACACAGTGAAGGAAACAATCAACAAAACTAAAAGGCAGCCTACAGAATGGGAGAAGATATTTGCAAATGACATGTCTGATAAAGGGTTAGTATCCAAAATCTATAAGGAACTTCTCAAACACAATACCCTAAAAACAAATGATCCAGTTAAGAAAAGAGCAGAAAACATGGGGCGCCTGGGTGGCTCAGTGGGTTAAAGCCTTTGCCTTCGGCTCAGTTCATGATCCTAGGGTACTGGGATCAAGCCCTGCATTGGGCTCTCTGCTCAGCGGGGAGCCTGCTTCCTCCTCTCTCTGCCTGCCTCTCTGCCTATTTGTGATCTTTGTCTTTCAAATAAATAAATAAATAAATGTTAAAAAAAAAAAAGAAGAAGAAAGAAAGAAAAGGGTAGAAAACATAAATGGACCTTTTTCCAAAGACACAGATGGCTAACAGACACATTAAAAAATACTCAATATCACCCACTGTCAGGGAAGCACAAATCACAGCCATGATGAGATACTATCTCATGTCTGCCAAAATGGCTAAAATTAACAACACAAGAAAGAACAGATGTTGGAGAATATGAACAGAAAGGGGAATACTCTTACACTTTTAGTGGGAATGCAAACTGGTGTAGCCCCTCTAGAAAATAGTATGGAGTTTCCTCAAAAAGTTAAAAATAGAAGTACCCTACAACCAAGCAATTGCACTACCAGAGGATACAAAAATACAGATTCAAAGGGGTACAAGTACCCTGATGTTTATAGCAGCCATATTATGGAATGAGCCCAAACACCCATTGACTGATGAATGGATAAAGAAGAGGTTATATATATATATATAGAGAGAGAGAGAGAGAGAGAGAGAGAGATATTAGTCAGCCACAAACAAGAATGAAATCCTGCCATCAGCAAGATACAAGAAGCCAGAGTGCATTATGCTAAACAAAATAAGTCAGCCAAAGAAAGACAAATAACATACAATTTCATGTACATATGGAATTTAAGAAACAGCAGATGAACATAGGGGAAATGAAAGAGAGAGAGAGAGAGAAGCAAACCCTAAGAGACTTGTAACTAAAGAGAACATACTGAGGGCTGTTGAAGGGGAGGAGGGTGGGGGATGGGCTAAATGGGTGATGGGTATTGAGGGCATTTGTTCTCATGAGCACTGGGTGTTATAAGTAAGTGATGAATCACTGAATTTGACTTCTGAAACCAACAGTACATTATACGTTAAATAACTAGAATTAAAAAAAAATTTAAAGAATATTACAATTACACCACAAACTAACAATTTTATTAGCATAAAAAATAAGTGTGGCACAGGTTATCTAGAAATTGTGTAAGGTAGAGTACAAATTCAAAAGTTTAGGAATTAAGTGAATTGAATAACTAGGTACAGAATTAAAACTGTATGTTTAAACTCTAAAATTATTTTATTTTTAAAACATTTTCATTTATTTATTTGAGAGAGAGAGTGAGTGAGAGAGATTGAGAGAGCATAAGCTGGTAGAGATAGGTAGAGGGAGAGGGAGAAGCAGACTGCCCAGAGAGCATTGTTGAACAGAGAGCCTGATGTGGAGCTCCATCCATGATCCTGAGATCATGACATGAGCAGATGGTTAACTGACTGAGCCACCCAGGTGCCCCCACAAAATTACTTTTTTTAATCACACCAAAGACTCAGTCAATGACTATGTTTTCAGATATTTTTCTCCTAGATGAACATGAACTAGGATATTGGAATTGAATCAATTCCAACGTTAAGTTCTAAAGGAACAGAACAGGACTGAGATTATTCAGATGACTTAAAAACACTTTATTAACAAAATGCCCCTCTTCAGAGCTATTTTACCAAACCCATATCCATAGTGAGAGACAGTAAAAGATGAAAGGACAACACAAATAATTGAATAGCTGGAAGAATTAATTCTTAGGGGAATAACTTCTGCATTGTTGAAAAGTATGTAATTAATGAGTACAAATTAATAAGAAAGAAAAAAGAAATAAGAAGATATTACATAATCTAAGATTGAAAGATGGCAGAGGAGTAGCAGACTGAGATGGCATCTGATCACAGGAGTTCAGCTAGATAGTTATCAAACCATTCCAAAAACATAGAAACCCAACAAGAGATCGAAAAGAAGAAGAGCAGCAATTCAAAAAACAGAAAATCGATCACTTTCTGAAAGGTAGGATGTGCAGAGAAGTGAATCCAAAGTGATGGGAAGATAGACCACGGTGGGATGGTTCAGCTCCAGGCAAGCAGTGGAGCAATGGAGCACAAAATCAGAACCTTTAGAAGTCTGCTCCACTGAGGGACATTGCTCCAGAGGCTAAGACCTTGCAAGGACAGAGTGGTCTCAGATCCCATGGGGTCACAGAAGGATCAGGGGTATCTGCGTGTAGCAGAGCTCGCAGGTATGAGAGCAGGGAAGCCTACTACAGAGACAGAGCTGAGAGTGAGCTCTCAGCTTGGGATTACATTAAACTGTGATTTGCAGCACAGTTGACCATTGCTCTTTGAGCAGAGACCCCACAAGTGGCAGATCCAAGAAGACCCATCTTCTTTCTCTGAAGGCAGCAATATGCTGGGTTTGGAGACTCCAAATGGGGCTGTGTGCCAGAGACAGAAATGTTCAGTCACAGGCCAGGTGCTCAGAGCATGGCTGGAGACCAGGGAGATGGGAGTGACTGAGAGCTTTTCTCCAAGGTTGCACTGAAGAGTGGGATCCCGAGCTCCCGGCTCCTCTGGGCCATAGATTTGGAGGCACCATTTTCATTCCCATCCTCCAGAGCTCAATTGTAAAGCATTCAGGGAATAAAAGTTCCAGAGAGTGAACCCGAGCAGATTACTTAGCCCAGCCTCTGGCAAAGGTGGCACAATACTCCTTGGGTAAAGACATTTGAGAATCACTAGAACAGGCCCCTCCTGCAGAAGATAAGCAAAAACACCCAGCTAAGACCAAGCTCTTTGATCAAGAAGAACAGCAGAATTCCAGAGGAGGGGAAAGCAAAGCATGGAATTCATGGCTTTCTTCCCATGATTCTTTAGTCTTGCAAAATTAATTAATTAAAAAAATTTTTTTTCTTATTCTATTTTTTAACTTTTCCTCTTTCTTCTTTTAAAGTTTTTAAACTAGTCTATCTTAATACCTTTCTAAAAAATCTTTATAAACCTTCATTGTTATAGTCATATATTATACTTCATTCTATCTAACTTTATTTTTTGTGTACATATATGGTTTTTTCTTCTAAAAAATTTGGAGATACAATTTCTTCCAATAGATCAAAATATACCTTAAATCTAGCACAGGGCTTTGTTCTAGTTTCCAGCCTGAGCAAATTCTCTCCACTTTCTATTTCCTTCTTTTTCCAACGAACTAATCTGATCTACTCCTTTTTTAGATGTTTTTAAAAATTTTCATCTTTACAGTCATATTCCATCTCTTCATCATGTATACTCTTATTTTGGTGTGTGTATACACACACACACACACACACACACACACATATATATATATATATATATATATATATTTTTTTTTTTTTTCTTTCTTCAAAATTTTGGGAGGTAGTTTCTTCTAAGAGACCAAAATATACCCAAAATCAATGGGTGGCTCTATTCTACTCACCAGTCATATATATTACATATATATATATATGTAATATATATATGGGATCGAGACCCGCATTGGGCTCTCTGCTCAGCAAGGAGCTTCCTCCTCTCTCTCCACCTGCCTCTCTGCCTTCTTGTGATTTCTGCCTGTCAAATAAAATCTTAAAAAAAAAAGGAGGCCCTCACTGCTATAATAAATGAGCCAGAGGAGAGAATTAGTAATATAGAAGACTAAATGACAGAGAATAAAGAGGCTGAGCAAAAAAGAGAAAAAAACAACTACTGTACCACAAGGGGTTTGAGAGATAAGTGACACCATAAGATGAATTTGAGAAATAAGTGACACCATAAGATGAAACAATTATTATAATATTGGATTCCTGAAGAAGAAGAAGAAGAAGAAGAAGAAGAAGAAGAAGAAGAAGACAGAAGGTATACCGTAGCAAAATATTATAGGAAATTTCCCAACTATGGCAAAGGGAACAAACATCAAAATCCAGGAGGAACAGAGAATCCCCCTCAAAATCAATAAAAATAGGTCCACACCCAATCATATAACAGTAAAACTTACAAGTCTTAGTGACAAAGAGAAAATCGTGAAAGCAGCCTGAGACAAGAAGTTTGTAACATACTATGGTAAAAATATTAGATTGGTAGCATACTTATCCACAGAGACGTGGCAGGCCAGAAAGAACTGGAATGATATATTCAGAGCACTAAATGAAAAAAACATGCAGCCAAGGATACTATATCCAGCTAGGGTATCACTGAAAATAGAAGGAGAGATAAATAACAATTTACCATGCTAATGGATATCAAAAGAAGCTGGGGTGGCAATCCTTATATTAGATCAATTAGATTTTGTTTGTTTCTAGGACAAACAAAAACTAAAAGAATTTGTAAACACCAAATAAGCCCTACAGGAAATATTGAAAAGGGTCCTCTAAGAAAAAAGAGAGCCTAAAAGTAGTAGACCAGAAAGGAACAGAGACAATATTCAGTAACAATACAATGGCACTAAATTCATATCTTTCAATAGTTACCCTGAATGTAAATGTAATAAATGCCCCAATCAAAAGACACATGGTATCAGAATAGATTTTAAAAAATCATCAATATTCTGTCTATAAGATACTCATTTTAGACCCAAAGACACCTCCAGATTTAAAATTAGGGGGTGAAAAACAATTTACCATGCTAATGGATATCAAAAGAAGCTGGGGTGGCAATTCTTATATCAGATCAATTAGATTTTAAGCCAAAGGCTAAAATAAGAGATGAGGAAGGATACTATATCATACTCAAAGGGTCTGTCCATAAAGAAGATCTAACAATTTTAAAGATCTATCCCCTTAACATGGGAGCAGTCAACTATATAGACCAATTAATAACAAAATCAAACACATCCACAATAATACAATAATAGTAGAGGATTTAACAGCCTCCTCACTGAAATGCACAGATAATCCAAGCAAATGATAAACAAGGAAACAAAGACCTTAAATGACACACTGGACCAGATGGACATCACAGATATATTCAGAACATTCCATCCCAAAGCAACGGAATACACATTATTCTCTAATGCACATGGAACAGTCTCCAGAATAGATCACATCCTGGGTCACAAATCAGGTCTTGACCAGGACCAAAAGACTGGGATCATTTCCTGCCCATTTTCAAACTACAAGGCTCTGAAGCTAGAACTCAGTCACAAGAGGGAAGTAGGAAAGAACTTAAATACATGGAGGCTAAAGAGCATCCTACTAAAGAATGAATGGGTCAACCAGGAAATTAAAGAATATTTATAAAAATTCATGGAAACAAATGATAATGAAAACACAACAGTTTAAACTTTGTGAGACACAGCAAAGGCAGTACTGAGAGGAAAGTATATAGCAATATAAGCCTCTCTCGAGAAACAAGGTTTCAAACACACAACCTAGCCCTATACCTAAAGGAGCTGGAGAACAAACAGCAAAGAAATCCTAAACCCAGCAGGAGAAGAGAAATAATAAAGATCAGAGCAGAAATCAATGAAATAGAAACCAAAAGAACAGTAGAACAGATCAACGAAACTAGGAGCTTGCTCTTTGAAAGAATTAATAAGATTGATAACCCCCTGGCCAGACTTCTCAAAAAGAAAAGAGAAAGGACCCAAATAAGTAAAATCGTGAATGAGAGGAGAGACCACAACCAACATCAAAGAAATACAAACAATTACAAGAACATAGTATGAGCAACCATACACCAGCAAATTTGACAATCTGGAAGAAATGGATGCATTCCCAGAGACATATAAACTACCAAAACTGAACCAGGAAGAAATAGAAGACCTGAACAGACCCATAACCAGTAAGGAGACTGAAGCAGTCATCAAACCTCTCCCAACAAACAAGAGCCCAGGACCAGACGGCATCCCCGGGGAATTCTACTGAACATTTAAAGAAGAATTAATACCTATATTCCTGAAACTGTTCCAAAAAAGAGAAGTGGGAGGAAAACTTCCAAACTCATTTTATGAGGCCAGAATTACCTTAATTCAGACAAATCAGACAAAGACCCCATCAAAAAGGAGAATTACAGACCAATATCCTTAATAAACCACAATGTGAAAACTCTCACCAAAATATTAGCCAATAGGATCCAACAGTACATTAAAAGGATTATTCACCACAACCAAGTAGGATTTATTCCTGGGCTGCAAGGTTGGTTCAACATCCACAAATCAATCAATGTGATACAATACATTAATAGAAGAAAGAACAAGAACCATATTATACTCTCAGTAGAGGCTGAAAAAGCTTTTGACCAAGTGCAGCATCCTTTCTTGATCAAAACTCCTCAAAGTGTAGGGATATAGGGTACATACCTCAGTATCATTAAAACCATCTATGAAAAACCCACAGCAAATATCATTCTCAGCGGGGAAAAACTGAGACCTTTTCTGCTAAGGTCAGGAACATGGCAGGGATGTCCACAATCACCGCTACTATTCAACATAGAACTAGAAGTTCTAGCCTCAGCAATCAGACAACAAAAACAAATAAAAGGCATCCAAATCAGCAAAGAAGAAATCAAACTCACTCTTTGCAGGTGATATGATACTTCATGTGGAAAACCCAAAAGACTCCACTCCAAAACTGCTAGAACTCATATAGGAATTCAGTAAATTGTCAGGATAGAAAATCAATGCACAGAAATCAGTTGCATTTCTATACACCAACAGCAAAACAGAAGAAACAGAAATTAGAGTCGATCCCATTTATAATTGCATCCAAAACCATAAGATACCTAGGAATAAACCTAACCAAAGAGGCAAAGAATCTGTACTCAGAAAACTATAGAGGACTCATGAAGAAACTGAGGAAAACACAAAGAAATAGAAAGACGTTCTATGCTCATGGATTGGAAGAATAAATATTGTTAAAATTTCTATGCTACCTAAAGCAATCTACATATTTAATGCATTCAGTATCAAAATACAATCTTTTTTTTTTTTCAAAGAAATGGAACAAATAATCCTAAAATTATATGGAAACACAAGAGAGGAACGTTGAAAAAGAAAGTCAAAGTTGGTGGATCATAATTCCAGACTTCAAGCTCTATTACAAAGCTGTCATCATCAAGACAGTATGGTACTGGCACATAAACAGACACAGAGATCATTGGAACAGAAGAGAGAGCCCAGAAATGGACCCTCAACTCTAAGGTCAACTAGTCTTTGACAAAGCAGGAAAGTATGTCCAATAGAAAAAAACAGTCTCTTCAACAAATGGTGTTGGGAACATTGGACAGCCACATGCAGAAGACTGAACCTTGACCATTTCCTTACACCACCCACAAAAATAGACTCAAAATGGATGAAGGACCTTAATGTTAGACAGGAATCAATCAATATCCTTGAGGAGAACACAGGCAGCAATCTCTTCGACTTCAGCCAAAGCAACTTTTTCCTAGAAACATATCCAAAAGCAAGGGAAGTAAGAGCAAAAATGAACTATTGGGACTTCATCAATATCAAAACCTTTTGCACAGCAAAGGAAACAGTCAACAAAACCAAAACACAACTGACAGAATGGAAGAAGATACTTGCAATTGATGTATCAGATAAAGAGCTAGTATCCAAAATCTATAAAGAACTTATCAAACCCAACACCCAAAGAACAAAGAACCCAATAAAGAGATGGACAGAGGATATGAATAGACATTTCTGCAAAGAAGACATCCAGATGGCCAACAGGCACATGAAAAAGTACTCCGTATCACTCAGCATCAGGGAAATACAAATCAAAGCTTCAATGAGATACCACCTCATAGCAGTCAGAATGGCTAAAATTAACAAACCAGAAAGCACAGATGCTGGTGAGGATGCAGAGAAAAAGGAACCCTCCTACACCATTGGTAGGAATACAAGCTGGTGCAGCCAATCTAGAAAACAGCATGGAGATTCCTCAAAAAGTTGAAAATAGAGCTATCCTATGACCCAGCAATCACACTACTGGGTATTTACCCTAAAGATACAAATGTAGTGATCTGAAGAGGCATGTTTGTAGCAGCAATGTCCACAATAGGCAAACTATGGAAAGAACCTAGATGTCCATCAATAGCAGAATGGATAAAGAAGAAGTGAAGTGTGTGTGTGCACACACACACACACACACACACACAGACACACACACTGGGATACTATGCAGCCATCAAAAGAAATGAAATCTTGCCATTTGTAACGACATGGATGAAACTAGAGGGTATTATGTTGAGTGAAATAAGTCAATCAGAGAAAGACAATTATAAGATCTCCCTGATATGAGGAATTTGAGAGTCAAAGTGGGGGGCTTAGAGGGTAGGAAAGGAAAATATGAAACAAGATATGATTGGGAGGGAAACAAACCATAAGAGACTCTTATTCTCACAAAACAAACAGAGGGGTTGCCGGGGTTGAGGGAGGTATGGAGAGGGTGTTTGGGTTATGGACATTGGGGAGGGTATGTGCTATGGTGAGTGCTGTGATTGTGTAAACATGCCAATTCACAGACCTGTACCCCTGAGGCAAATAATACATTATATGTTAATTAAAATATCAATAAAATAAATAAATAAGATTGAATTCACAAATACTGAATAATTAATTTAAACATAAATGTATTAGAGAATAAAACAGTTTTATATGTATTAATTTAGATTTGTCAGAAGCTGCCACATTTTTAAAATTGTAATTGGCTTTAACAAAGTATTCTAGACTGTCCAAAACAGTGAATTTACCATCAAAGAATGAAAGACATTTCTGGTTCAGAACACATCTCATTACCCACCTGCTGTTCTTTTCATGTGCTTAACCGGTTAATCAAAATACCACCTGGTATACATAATTTGGATATTAAGAAACATAAATGTTTATCTCTTGAAGTTTATATTATCAATTCAAAAGGCTTTGTCTTTGAATCAATTGAGGGCACATATTAGGATAAATAGAAATATCCTATTTTACAATATTTATTTGTAAGACTCTACCATGCAACCTACATTGTTTTAGAGTCTTATTATAATAAGATACAAATAATACTATATTGAGACAACTTTTGCTGGGTTATCATGTTCTTGTATCATTCTTTATGGCTTTCCAAGTATAAAAAATGCTTTTATAGTTTCTGTAAAGTTAAAGGTAGATACACTAGCTACAATGACATTTAGATCAAAATAACAACTGAAATATCACTGAGAAGATACTGCTGATTCTACAAAGTCACATAGTTTTGAAGAGAAGTAGTGGCAAGAATACTGCAGCTTCAGGTTAAAGACAAATTATAATTATTGGTTTTATCACATACTACATGAAAGTCCTCTTATTTTTCTCAAATGTGAAGATAAAATGTTACACTACATTCTACAAACAAAACAAAACTTTAATGTTATACCTGAGATCTAATAGATTTCTAAAATTTCATATTATCCAAGCAAACTATAAATAACTTGACAATGAATTCATGATATCCAGTACCAATTCTTGGACTCTTGCAAAAAGAACTTCCCTCACACAAACTTTGCTAAAGGGATGTATCATTGTTTCATTTAAATGGGAATTGATACAGAACCTAAAACTACATATAATTTAATGGAAGTTTTCCTTCCATTTCTATTTTTTGGAACAGTTTCAGGAGAATAGGAATTAGTTCTTCTTTAAATGTTTGGGAGAATTCCCCCAGGAAGCCATCTGGCCCTGGGCTTTTGTTTGTTTGGAGATTTTTAATGACTGTTTCAATCTCCTTACTGGTTATGGGTCTGTTCAGGCTTTCTATTTCTTCCCGGTTCAGTTGTGGTAGTTTATATGTTTCTAGGAATTCATTCATTTCTTCCAGGTTGTCAAATTTGTTGGCGTAGAGTTGCTCATAGCATGTTCTTATAATAGTTTGTATTTCGTTGGTGTTAGTTGTGATCTCTCCTCTTTCATTCATGATTTTATTTATTTGGGTCCTTTCTCTTTTCTTTTTCATAAGTCTGCCAGGGGTTTATCAATTTTATTAATTCTTTCAAAGAACCAGCTTCTAGTTTCATTGATTTGTTCTATTGTTTTTTTTGGTTTCTATTTCATTGATTTCTGCTCTGATCTTTCTGATTTCTCTTCTTCTGCTGGGCTTAGGGTTTCTTTCTTGTTCTTTCTCCACCTCCTTTAGGTGTAGGGTAAGGTTGTGTACCTGAGACCTTTCTTGTTTCTTGAGAAAGGCTTGTACCACTATATATTTTCCTCTCAGGACTGCCTTTGTTGTGTCCCACAGATTTTGAACCATTATCATTATCATTTGTTTTTCATTATCATTTGTTTCCATGATTTTTTCAATTCTTCTTTAATTTCCCGGTTGACCCATTCATTCCTTAGAAGGATGCTGTTTAGTATCCATGTATTTGGGTTCTTTCCAAACTTCCTCTTGTGGTTGAGTTCTAGCTTCAGAGCATTGTGTTCTGAAAATATGCAGGGAATGATCCCAATCTTTTGATACCGGTTTACGACCGAGGATGTGATCTATTCTGGAGAATGTTCCATGTGCACAAGAGAAGAATGTGTATTCTGTTGCTTTAGGATGAAATGTTCTGAATATATATGTGATGTCCATCTGGTCCAGTGTGTCATTTAAGGCCTTTATTTCCTTGTTGATCTTTTGCTTGGATGATCTGTCCATTTCAGTGAGGGGAGTGTTAAAGTTCCCTACTATTATTGTATTATTGTTGATGTGTTTCTTTGATTTTGTTATTAATTGGTTTATATAGTTGTCTGCTCCCACGTTGGGGGCATAGATATTCAAAATTGTTAGATCTTCTTGTTAGACAGACCTTTTGAGTATGATATAGTGTCCTTCTTCATCTCTTATTATAGTCTTTGGCTTAAAATCTAATTGATCTGATATAAGGATTGTCACTCCTACTTTCTTCTGATGTCCATTAGCATGGCAAATTCTTTTCCACCCCCTCACTTTAAAATTGGAGGTGTCTTCGGGCTTAAAATGAGTTTCTTGGAGGCAACATATAGATGGGTTTTGTTTTTTTATCCATTCTGATACCCTGTGTCTTTTGATTGGGGCATTTAGCCCATTCACATTCAGGGTAACTATTGAGAGATATGAATTTAGTGCCGCTGTATTCCCTGTAAGGTGACTGTTACTGTATATGGTCTCTGTTCCTTTCTGATCTACCACTTGTAGGCTCTCTCTTTGCTTAGAGGACCCCTTTCAATATTTCCTGTAGAGCTGGTTTGGTGTTTGCAAATTCTTTCAGTTTTTGTTTGTTCTGGAAGCTTTTAATCTCTCCTTCTATTTGCAGTGATAGCCTAGCTGGATATAGTATTCTTGGCTGCATGTTTTTCTTGTTTAATATCTGAAAATATCATGCCAGCTCTCTCCGACCTGCCAGGTCTCTGTGGATAAGTCAGCTGCCAATCTAATATTTTTACCATTGTATGTTACAGACTTCTTTTCCCAGGCTGCTTTCAGGATTTTCTCTTGTCACTAAGACTTGTAAATTTTACTATTAGGTGATGGGGTGTGGGCCTATTCGTATTGATTTTGAGGGCTGTTCTCTGAACCTCCTGAATTTTGATGCTCGTTCCCTTTGCCATATTGGGGAAATTCTCCCCAATAATTCTCTCCAGTATACCTTCTGCTTCCCTCTCTCTTTCTTCTTCTTCTGGAATCCCAATTATTCTAATGTTGTTTCATCTTATGGTGTCACTTATCTCTCCAATTCTCCCCTCGTGGTCCAGTAGCTGTTTGTCCCTCTTTTGCTCAGCTTCTTTATTCTCTGTCATTTGGTCTTTTATATTGCTAATTCTTTCTTCTGCCTCATTTATCCCAGCAGTGAGAGCCTCCATTTTTTATTGCACCTCATTAATAGCTTTTTTTATTTCAATTTGGTTAGATATTAGTTCTTTTATTTCTCCAGAAGGGCTTTTATATCTCCCAAGAGGTTTCTCTAATATCTTCCATGCTTTTTTGGAGCCCGGCTAGAACCTTGAGAATTGTCATTCTGAACTCTAGGTCTGACATATTACCAATGTCTGTATTGATTAGGTCCCTAGCCTTCAGTACTGCCTCTTGTTCTTTTTTTTTTGTGGTGAATTTTTCCGCCTTGTCATTTTGTCCAGATAAGAATATATGAAGGAGCAAGTAAAATACTAAAAGGGTGGCAACAACTTCAGGAAAATATGCTTTAACCAAATCAGAAGAGATCCCAAATCCTGAGGGGGGATAAAGGGTTTAAAAAGAGGTTCAAAAAGAAAGAAAGAAATGAAAAAAAGAAAAGAATGAAAAAAAGAAAACAAATAAAGAAAAGTATAAAAAAGAAAAAATATATATTAGATAAACTAGTTTAAAAACGTTAAAAAGAAAAAGGTAAAATTTAAAAAAAAATTTAGCAGAAGAAGAGAAAAAAATGAAAAAGAAAAAACATTAAATTAACTGCAAGACTAAATAATCACAGGGAGAAAGCCATATGTTCCGTGGTTTGCTTTCTCTTCCTCTGGAATTCTGCTGCTCTCCTTGGTATTGAAACTGCACTCCTTGGTTAGTGAACCTGGTCTTGGCTGGATTTCTTGTTGATCTTCTGGGGGAGGGTGCCTGGTGTAGTGATTCTCCAGTGTCTTTGCCCCAGGCAGAATTGCACTGCCCTTACCAGGGGCCGGGCTGAGTAATCTGCTCGGGTTTGCTTTCAGGAGCTTTTGTCCTTGAGTGCTTTCCATAGAGTTCTGGAGGATGGGAATACAAATGGCGGCCTCCTGGTCTCCCACACGAAGGAGCCGAGAGCCGGGGCCCCACTCCTCAGGGCTCCCTCAGAGAGCAGCGCCAGTACTCCCGTCTGCCTGTCCTCCGGCCGCGCTCCGAGCTCACCGAGCCTGTGGCTGGTTCAAGGTAACACCGAGCTGTGATCTTACTTTCGGCTCTGTCTCTGTAGCCAGCTTTCCCATTCCAATACCCGCAAGCTCTGCAATACTCAGACACTCCTGATCCTTCTGCCCTGCAGGACCTGAGGCCACACTGACCCCACGTGGGCTTCGCCCCGGTTTAGCCTCTGGAGCGATGTCCCTCAGCGGAACAGACTCTTAAAAGTCCTGATTTTTGTGCTCCGTTGCTCCGCCACTGGCTGGGAGCTGGCTCCTCCCCTTGGGGTCTATCTTCCTGTCGCTTTGGATTCACTTCTCCGCCAGTCCTACCTTTCAGAAAGTGGTTGTTTTTCTCATTCTAGAATTGCTGTTCTTCTTCTCTTCGATCTGCCGATGGATTTGCAGGTATTTGCAATCTTTAGATAAGCTATCTAGCTGATCTCCTGCTAGCTGAAGTAGTCTCAGCCTGCTACTTCTCCGCCATCTTGACTCCTCCCTAAAACTACATATAATTTAATGAAAGAGACTATGACCAGAAATAACTAAAATGTATGTTTGGTATTATATATACACATACATACATACACACATTCTTGGGTGTCTTGAACTTAAGTGGTATTCATCACTTTCTCATCTTTGTAGAGAAATGTCATTTAATAGTTATTTTCTGACTTGCATATTCAGAGCACAGCAAGTATGAAAAGCATATATTCATATGGTGAATGTACAATAACTTTTTTTCTATCTCTAATCACTATGTGTTCTTTCATTCAAACGATGGGACCATCTTTATTTTATTGCAAACATTGTGCAAAAGAAGTGGTATTTAAATGATGCTGAAAAAATGAGAATTAAATAAAACCTGCGAACAGGATATATGATTGTGAACTAAAAGTGAATATTTATTAAGGGAAAATGAGTGACTAATAAGAGTTGTGCAGTTCCAAAGACATTGTTTGGCTATACATTCTCTCTTCAGACAGATTGGGTTCAATGTGATCCTGAATGATAACTTACAAGAATAATTATCATTTGCTTCTCTGAACTTTCAGTATCATTTTTCATTACTACATACAACTATCTCATTTTAAAATCCATGCATTTTTGATCTGGGTTGATCGTTATGACCTCCACTAATCTTTCTTGACCCAAATGCTAAAATAATATATCAATATTTAATATCTGCTAAAGACCTTAGAAACCTAATATTATTTTCAACTTTCACAGTATTTCTGTATCACTCATAATGTTGATTCAGTATTCTTTATGTATATTATATATTAAACACTTTGTCTAGTGTATAATTTATTTTAATAATTAGACAGTGAATATCCATTTTCTATCCCTCTCAATTAATCAAACTCTGTTTTGTATATAAGTAGGTTAATTAAATAAACACTTTTAATGTCTATCACGTGTTTATCTCTTCTCTCTGAGTGAAGGTAATATAAGAAATATAATAATTGGGGGACAGAATATGTCAACTAAAACTCAGAGCATTTACATTTAAATAAAGTTTACCTTAATTAAGTGCTATTTTAAGTCATTTTGGTCATATATGTCAAATATAAAATTTTCCAAAAATTATTGTTAGATCTGCAAAGTATAATTTAGCATTATATTTTTGGGAATTCACTTGCATAAAAATATAGATTTATGGAAATTTTAGATAAATTGAATAGTTATAGGGAATTCAAAAATAGAGAACTTAATAGTAGCAGTTCTAAAAGAATTATTAGTAGTTCTAAAAGAAATTTGAATTTAAATATGTTGTTGGACATACAGATACCACAATTAGGGAAAGTCAGTAGAGATAGACTCAAGCAGTGTTGAAATCACTGTGTAATACTTTCCCCTTTGAGTCAGATAGTTGCCCAGTTTGAACCATATCAGAATGCCATATATATGTATATATATAAATTATATATATATATATATATATATATATATATTAACATTGTATGTAACTACTTATATGATAAATTACTACTGACTTAGCATTAACAATAAGCAACAACTGATTGAGTCAAGCAATTATATTTATAATTCAGTATAGCCTTACATAATTTCTTTTCTAACTTTTGAATTTAACACCAACATCAAATGTGTAAAATTATAGAGTAAAACAAATAGCAATTACACAAGAGATGGCTTAACAGCTGTCAGCTTCTGCAAAAAATGGCAGTGCACCAATTCCCTTGGCATTTTTAAACTGTTATCATGGCTGTTGTTGCCTCTGTCTTTGCTGAGGTTAACAGCAATCATAAGATACTTTTTTGGTTCATTTAGTCAGTGTGTTGATTAACAGAGATTCAATGCCAGAACACTGCTACAATCAACTGAAATTTCATTTAGACATCAACATTATAGAGGATGCTCTCTGGTAGTATTGGTTTCAAAGTATATTTTAGAATTATACACTACTTCAAGGTAATTATGACTTGTGTATGTGTGCATCCATGCATGGGCACATGCACATGTGTGTATTTTTCCTCTCTCTGTATGTGTATTTCTCTTTGTGCGTACATATGGCTTTCACAGCAGTAAGTGGTAATACATTTAGTGTTCAAAGTCTCAAAGATTATACTGCCACCAAAGCCATATGCTCAGTGGTCTCATCATTCTATGAATGTGTTTGGAAGTTCTGAATAATCACTCCATACATTTACATAATGTTGTTAGTTTTAGAAGCCCATTCATATTCACTACGTTGCTTGATAATGACTTCTATACAACCCAGTGACAAAAGCGAAATAGAAACTAATATAACATTTTAAAGTGAGAAATTGAGGTTCTAGAGGTTAAGTAACTGTACAATAGGACATTTGGATCAGGCACTTAGATGCCAGATCTGCTAAATGCATAGCCATGGTACTGTTTTTGTTTTTCCTCCATAGAAGCAAATTATCCTTTCCAGAATCAAGTAAGCCATATTCTGATAGCATGCCAAGAGGATGTGCAAGCATTTTACTTATTTTGACACTGATTAACCCATTTTTGATTATTCCATTTTGGAAAGGTATCATTATGATCAAAATTTAGTAAATCATGACAATCTTTAGGTCATATTCTGGTTTCCCAAGGATATAAACAGTGACGCACATCTGAGCACATTTAATATTTAGCCTAAAATAAGAGTCATATCCCTTCAGAAGGTTACAGAGAAGAAAAAATATTTTAATAGTCTCTTTTAGGCTCCATAAATAGCTTAAAATTTTTGTTGTCCCTTTTTCCCCATAGACTAATTCTATAATTGATCTTAAATTAATTAAAGAATGAGGTCATCAGACTGATGTGGGTCTAATGCAGTGGCAGCATATATAAGAAAACCAATAGTTAAGCCTGTTAATGTCTCAAGGTTATGAAATTGAAACTTAAAGACAACAAATCACAAAAGCCAACTAAACTTTAAACTATAGGTCAAATAATTGCTTTGCTTTACATCTGCCTTTTCTGTAAAAAGTTCCTCTCATCCCCATTCCTGGCGCCTGGGTTAAGCAGCTGCCTTCAGCTGGGGTCCTGATCCTGGGGTGTCCAGATCAAGCCCGCATTGGGTTCCCCACTTTGCCCGCAGTCTGTTTCTCCCTCTCCCTCTGCCTGCCGCTCTGCCTACTTGTAGTATCTCTCTGTCAAATAAACAAATAAAATCTTAAAAAAAAAAAAAATTCTCTCCCCCAGCTCCTGTCAGTAGTATGCTCCTAATCACTTTCGGTTTGGTGCAGCTAGCTGATTCAAATAGATTTTTGCTCAAATAAACTCTTAATTTTTTTAATATGCCACAGTTTATCTTTGAAGGAGCTTGCCAAATGCTACTGCCATTTTGTTTTCATCAACACCTGAGAGGAGAGATGACACTTCTGAAGTTGGAATAGGATTCTGAGTATGGATCATTGGATGATAAAAACATAAAGAACTCAAGAACCAGAAATTCCACTTCTACACTGAAAACAACAACAACAAAAAGAATTCTTGCATGAATACACGAAGACACATTTATAGATATTTATCACAGGTTTGTTACAATAGTACAAATGAGGAAAAGTCTGAAATTTCAGTCTAGGAAAATAAATAAGTGCTTATCTGTGTTTATCAGCACTTACAATCCTGAAATCACACTGTTAAATATAGATGCTTGATCATCTCACATACAGAATGAAATCATTAGCAAAACTCAAAATGTCAAAAACAATACTGTTTATATACATGTCTCTCATAAAAGTAGATCTCCAGCATATGGAATGGTGAGTCACTGTTCAACAAAAAACTATAATGGAAAATTAAATAGGGTAGATTATTACTCACAGGTCCTGGAGAAGGTACTCAGAAAATTAAGGCAGGGTGCAGGCAGAGAGAGCATGGCAGTTAGAACCTGGGGTACACGTCTGTAATAAGGTCAATGGGTGGAGTACTTTGAGTTCCTGGGCTAGAGCTGATTGGTGGGTTCAAACCAGAGAGATTGGGGTTATGATAAACTTCATCTGAGTTTTAATTTAAGCCACACACAAGGCTGAGGGTAGTCATATCAGGAACCACATTTACCTAAGACTCTGCAGGTGGTTTTTAGGACATGTTCTGGCAAGAGGGAAGAGTATTAAAGGCTCCTGCAGGCCACGAGGCCACATGAAATGGATGCCCAAGGCAGCAATATTATGGAGTAGTAATCTTCCTTTATGTCTTGAATAAAAAATAAAAAGAACTTTAATTGCATGTTAATTATTTTTTCCCAATTTGGGCTGCTTGGCATATAAGCATTTATTTTACTTATTATACTTAAAAAATAACAATATTTAGAGTACTTGCCTGCAAAATTTTCCCCTTCATTCACTACAATAAATTAGAATTTCCTCCATTGTTTTTTAATATTGGAATCTGTTCTTTCAGAAATGAAGGAAATTCTTGCAAAATGAATATAAATTTTATTTTAAAAATTCATGGTGGTCCTCACGAAAACCATGTCCCTTAGTGTTATTTAAAACTGCAGCAGCATAGCATTTTGATAAAATAGCAGGATTTGTGCATGGTATTCTAGAGAACTAAACTTACTGAAAAACTTCTATAACTTTAACCATGAATAATGAACCAATCTTTTCTATCAGTGAGTGTATTGGTGAAAGCTTTCAAAGATTAATTATACTTTACATAAATTTTATTTACATAAAGAACTAGAATAACCCTTCAGATTATTTTACAGAGGATTTTTTTAAATTTTAGAAGTATGAGAATATTTTGAGGTATACATATAATTTTCCCTATAAAATAAAAATAACTATGTAACCCATAAAATCATTTAGATTACATTACATTTGCCAAATCTGAGCTATTAGTTTATTTGCCAAATGCTTATAGAGAAATGTCCTAACTCATTACATAAATAAATAGGACAGAAAAGACTGTTCCTATCCCTACTATATTTATATAATAATTACACACACACACATATAAAATGACTGAGTTCACTAAATGCTATGTGTATAAGGGCTGCATGAATCAGATGAGCACTGTAAATTAGAGTTAAGTCAATGGTGAGATATAGAGCCAGATGTGGCAGGACTGTGGGATCACAGAGATGCTATCAAGACCAGGTAGAGAGCAGAAAAGAAACAGGCATTCCTCTTAAGTAACATGAAACTGTCTCTATCAGGGATGGTTGGCACTGGGTTGGCTGCTGAGGTCAAGCTCATTGCTTATCAGGTGTAAGTTGAGGCAACATAAAAGGCAACATAAGTGGGTTACAGGAACAAAAGCAAAAGGATGTTCTTGCTGCTCTTTTGGGTTTATATAGTTTGAAACAGTGTAGGGTTAGGATTTAAAATTTTATAAGAAAAGATATGGCCATTATATTATCTCCATGAAAAATATCCTAAAATTAAAATCAGATAATTAACACATTTTCATATACAAATAGTGGGTGTTTGAATTACCAGTGTAAATAAAGGAAATCTTTGAGCGTATAGATGATATTACCAAACAGGGTGAATATATATGCCTTCTACTTTATTGCAACAAATAAATCTAGCAGTAAGAACATCTGCACTTGGAATAACGTATGCTTCAGATTCAGATATCAATAAATGAAAGAATAAAACATGAATTTTAAGAACTCTACTTAAATACTTCTCCATCTGGAAAAGATCTAATGCCATTAAAAATAGGGTTATTTCATCTTTGTTGATATGATCATCTTCTTACACACACACACACACACACACACACACACACTAAAATGAAAAATTAAAGCAATTAGCGATAATTCATGCCATGTTGTTGTTGTTTTTATCATTTTTGTTTAAATTGAATGAATATCTAGATAACTGGACCAAATTTCCACTTTACTTTTGGAATGTTGTTAGATCATTAAGAAATGTATTACTGTGGAGTGTAAACTGGCATTTTTCTATTAGCTTTAAATACATATTTGAAGACAGTTCTCTAATGTTTTTATTCCAGTTTTAAAATTATGCTGGCATATCTGTAAAATTTCTGGGTGTTCCATTGAGTCTTTGAGTATTTAGACATTCTCTTTTATTTCACAAAATTGGAAAATCGTCAAAGACCTCAGAAGTCAGTGTTATAATTTTCCTTCTGACGTATTTTTTTTAAAAATCAAACTTAGTATACTCAGTTTGAAAACTGGTTGCATTAACTGTCTAGAAACACCTAGTCTGCAGTTACATGATTATTGCATTATCAAATTCCCTGATAAACTGCTTGTTGAGTGACTACTAAGTTCAAGAGAGTAGTGAGATACACTGAAAATTCAGACAATGGTTCATTATTCTGGATGTAAGAAAGGAGACATATTTAAAATCAAATAGGGCTCAAAGGGTAATAAACGCATTTTAGTCTATTGTTACTAATGGAGACTTAAGACTTGTGCCAACCAAATGTGAAAAAAATGCTTTGAAAAGTTGGAGACAGAATGCTTACTTGATAATAAGGTCTTAATGTTAATTTTGATACTGTTATTATAGGAGAGATAAAAAAGGAAGGAGGAAGAAATATTTGATCCACACACCCCGAATCATTTATGGATAAAAAGCTATGACATTTGAGTTTTTCTTTGGAACACTCTAGTGAAGAGGTTGAGATGTGTGGATATAGAATTAAAATAAGATGGCCAAAATTCAACAATCACTGTAGGAGGTCATATACACACAAAGGGTGTTCATTGTAGACAATTGTCATGATCATCTTGACTTTATGGGCCAGGAATAGTTACAAATGCTTTTCATATGTTAACATCTATAATCTTCACAAAAACTCTATAAGATAGGTATACTATTTTCTCTTTCTACAGATTCATAAACTGAGACCCAGAAAAATCAAATATGTGCTCAGATATATTTATGTATATTTTAACAAATATTATCACTCAGATCCTTAGACAGAAAATAGGTTATTTTAAGTTAGTATCACATATCTAGAAAATCACGTTCAATGATTCTACTATTAAAATGAAGAGATCTAGGGAGAAATGGATACTACCAATTTCTTCTTTCCTTTCACTCTATTTTTATTATCTTAACATATTTTTATTGCCAGAAAACTAGGTTTGCAAAAAAAAAATTTTTTATTAGGGGGCATGCCTGACATGTTATAGGTAAAGCAAGGATATTTTTGAGAAATATCAGAAACATTAACTGGAAAAAAATGACAGTAAAGCAGGCATAAAGAATAACAAGAAAAATGGTTATTAAATAACAAGAAAAGGGGAACTGTCCATATTTTTTTTTTAATGTACAAAATAAACCTGGTATGAAATCTATAGCCAATTTTATCTGGAAGTTGGGATCTCTCTCTCTCTCTTTCTCTCTCTCATCTTTCTGGCCAACTATTGATCAATCCAGGTTGCTACTACCTTCACGACTCCATCCTTCACTATAAGCAACATTTTGCATAGAGAGGAGTTGTTGGGGGAGGTCACTGAGAAGATGTAGGTGTTAGTAAACCCAAAAGCTGGGCTGGAGAAACTGTAGGCTCCCCAACCCCCTGCCCTTGGAACATGTGCTCTCCTTGTCTTCTCTGATCCCAGAAGCATCCCTAAAAATACAGCTTTGAGATAGAAAAGCAGCATTGACACTATCTGGATAGTAAAATGCAAATGAACACAGTTGAGGTCTCTATATGAACTTTTAAGATTCGTCAGGCAGGTGCAGAAAACCACATCTGGCAGTCACACAAAACAGGCTTCACAGGTGAGTACTCTGGCTTATTAACTTTTCCACCTGCCAAACTGGAGTGGTCTACCTCTTTTTTTGGTCTCTCCCTGCTCTCAGTGAGTATTGGTACAATTTAAGACTATGCACTGGAAGTTGTGAACCAACAAAGATACATAAATAGAAGCACAGTTTGAACAGTTCTTAAAAACAAATATTTAACTATTATCTAAGTAAAGAAATGAAGCATTTCTAGAATTCAGAAGCTCCATATGGTTCATTTCACAGCAAAGTCCTCCCTCCACTTCAGTAATACTTTCAATCCTGTCATATGTGATAGTGAATTTATTATTTGTAATACTTACATAAAAATATACATTTCTAAAATATGAAATTGTTTTCTAGTTGTGAACTTATAAATGGAACTACATTTATTATTTTGTGATTGTTTCTTTCAAAGAAATTTGTGTTTGTAAAATGTATTTATGTTGTTACATATATCTGTAATTAATTCATTTTCCTTTAAATATTTCAATGTGCGATCATCTACCAAGACTTATTTTTTTAAAGATTTTATTTATTTATTTGACAAAGAGAGAAAGCATGTGCTCACAAGCAGTGGGGAGCAGCAGACAGAGGGAGAGGGAAAGCAGGTTCCCCACAGAGGAGGGAGTCCAATGTGGGGCTCCATCCTAGGACCCTGGGATCACTACTGGAGCCATAGATAGATGCTTAACCGATTGAGCCACCCAGGCACCCCATACCAAGACTTATTAATAAATATTTCTGCTGGTGAATTTGAAGGCTATTTCCATTTTATTATGATTTCATCTCAATCAAACATTTTAGCATACATATCCTGGCACACATATAAGGTTTCTCAAGGGTGCAAATCTAGGAATAAAGTTGAAAGTGATAGCGTGTGCTTATTACCTTTTAACTAGATAATGCCAAACACTTTAGAAAATAGTTGTAGCAATTTATAATCCCTGCTACTTTAGTCATAAAATAGAATAGTATTAATAAAATTTATATTGCATTATATTTTCTAAGTTAATTTTAATATTACTTTAAAACAATGAATTTTCATTTTAAATATGAGATTGAACACTTCAACTTTGAATCATTTGTATAGGTGATTACATTAATTATCAACCTCTTATTGACATATTTCGCATAATCTTGCTAACATTATTTAGAAAGTTTCCCTCTTTAAAAACATTTTATTTATTTATCTGAGTGACAGAGAGACAGAGCAAATGAGAGTATAAGCCAGGTGGGGAGGGGCAGAGGGAAACAGAGCAGACTCCCAACTGAGCAGTGAGCCCAACATGGAGCTCATTCCCAGGACCCTGGGATCTTGATTTGAGCACAGAAGGCAGATGCTTAACTGACTGAGCCACCCAGGTATTTTAATCTAGGTATACACATGAGATGAAATATATTTAGTGCACTATATATGAATGACTTTTGGTTATATTGTTATTGTTTTCATTCAACTTTTACTGTAGTGGATTTTTGACCTCATGCAAAAACCTGCCTCATCTTCAAGGAGAGTTCCTGTAGCAGATGTTTATAGAGCCATATGAAATACACACTTGAAAGACAGCACAATAAAATTAGATTCTGCCACCTTTTGACAACTTAAACATAGATCCATACTTATTATTTGTTGCATTGTTTTGTGCATACACTTTTTTTTTTAAAGCACCTTGTTTTTATTATTTTTTTTTGAGATTTTATTTATTTATTTGACAGACAGATCACAAGTAGGCAGAGAGGCAGGCAGAGAGAGAGAGGAGGAAGCAGGCTCCCCACTGAGCAGAGAGCCTGATGCGGGGCTCAATCCCAGGACCCTGAGATCATGACCTGAGCTGAAGGCAGAGGCTTTAACCCACTGAGCCACCCAGGTGCCCCTGTGTATACACTTTTTAAGTTGGTAAACACTACATAGACAGTACCTGACTTATGATGTCTCAACTTAGTTTTTCAACTTTCTGATGATATGACAGCATACCCATTCCACAGAAAACATACTTCAAATTTTGAATTTTTATCTTTCTCAAGGCTAAAGATATGTGAAACAATATTATCTCCTGATATTGGGCAGTGGCAGAGAGCTGTAGCTCCTGGTTACACATGTAATGAAAAGGTACACACTTACAACCATCTGTACCTATACAACCATTCTGTTTTTTTTTTCCCACTTTCAGTACAGTATTCAATAAATATACAGATATTCGATAATATACAGATATTTAATGCTTTATTATGAAATAAACTTTGTGTTAAGTAATTTTGCCCAAATGAAGGGTGATGTAACTGTTCTTAGCACGTTTAAGATAGGCTAGGCTAAGCTATGGTGTTTAGTAAGTTAGGTGTATTAAATGGATTTTTGACCTAAAAATATTATTAACTTATGATGGGTTTACTGGGACATAAGCCCATCGTAAATTGAAGAAGATATGTAAGCATAAACAAAATTGAGGAGAATAAATCATGATTAATCTAAAATTTCAGGGTGCTTAGGTAGCTAGCACCTTAAAATCATTAAAAATACTCATATATCCCATTTAATCTCTAAACATAAGCAATATTCTTATCTATTAGAAAAATAACCGAATTTAAGTTTTTTTTTTAAAGATATAGTATCATCATCCAATGTCCTGATACAGAGAAAGTCCATCTTCCAATGGCAGAAATAGTCTGAGTCCTAGTTATACCTTCATCTTTGGGGAGACTAGCTAGCCATCTGGTTATGATCAATTATATCTGATCCCTTCAACCTTGGAGATGGTATGATACATACTCATATTACTCATTTTATCTCTGCCAGTACAATCATCAGAGGTTCATAGGCTGATACATCAACGTACACATGGTAAATCAATGCACAACATTGTCTTGGGTTGAGAGATTCCATTTTGCAGCAAGGAAAGTGTGAAAATGGGCTCATGATCCCAGATTTCCCTGATTTTACCGTATATCCCATTCATCATTCAGAAGCAGCAAATATTAAAAAAATAACCAACTATATCTACTGAAGACTTAGCTAAGTTGCTGGCTTATGGACAACTTTGAAGAGTTGGAGAGGAGTCCTCAATCATATAGTATATACACTGGATAAAAAGCCAATATACATGTTTGACCCCAATATCTAGAATTCATAGGCTTTGGAGCCAAAGGGTGAAACTAGGACCAATGTCTCATAATTATTTCTATCAATTCACCTGAGGAAACTGTGCTGCTTCTACCTATAATCTTAAATTCAGACTGGTTTGAGACACTTTTGTTCCTAAGTATTGCAGGGCTCGATCTTACAACCCTGATATTGTGACATGAACCAAAATCAAGAGTTGGACACTTAACCAACTGAGTCACCCAGGTTCCCCAGAAACCTCTATTTTTAAGTGTTTTAAGCTGTGATGCAGTCTCTCTTAATTTTATACTAAAGATATCTCTAATGCTTAAGAAAAGGTAAATACTCAAAATGCCACAAAATTAAAGACATCCAGTAAGCATAGTGTGGTAAAAATATATACATATATTAGTTTGTGGACTGTAGAGCTAGGTTAAAAATGTGTTAGCTAAATTATAATTAAGATTTAGTGTATGTGTGTCCACTATTCTTTTAAAAAATTAGGAAAAAATGTTTTATACCCTCTAAAGTCTTTTTTTTTAACTTTCCTAGGTAACTAAATTCCTTATTAGCCAAAAAATGGGAAATTTATAATTATTCTGTACGAAGATATTTATTTAAGGTAACAAAAGCAAGATGCCTTCAACTCTGACCATATACAAATATGATAGAGAGCTAAACAGCACTGCAGGAGAAAGAAGAGAGATGAAAGTGGTTAGTACACATTGGCTATCAATATTTCTCAGCTATTTCCTCTCATTGAAGAATATTAAGAAACAGGAAGTGAAAATAGAAATATTTCTCATCTTTATACAACAAAGATATGTATGTAAATTGTGATGGAATTTACGGAAACCAGTTTACCATATAGATGTAGTCCTCTAGAAGGCAAATCATGCTGTCCTTGGCAGATACTACAAGAGCCAAGGACTAGTCATCAAACCCATCTGTTGAAAGTCCCAATTTGAAATAAACCTCAATCTCTTGAAGAATAAAATAAAGATGAAAAAATATGGAAATTAAGGAAAATACTATAGTACAAGTTAAAAGATTATCGTGTTAAAGACACACTACCTTACCTGCAAAAAGTGTATTAGGCCAAAATGTTTGCCGCATCTAGAACAAACTTTTAAATACTACTTGGCATCTTTGAGAAAATTCAATAATCTTGGTATCTATGAAACAGAAAAAAATTATATAGGGAAAATAGGCTGAGAAAAATATAGAATGAGAAATTTCTCTATGTGAAGAAATCCCTAGCCTTTATTATCTTACCATTACATATCATACATGGTCAGAATTGTTGGCAAACTTAAACTGTTCTTCTTTGAAATAAAAAGAATTTTTTTTTTGTTTTGAAAGAAAATGTTTCAAAATCTGTGATTAAAGCTAAATTGAACTTTAACATAAATTCTGTTATTATCTCTTCTTTATATGCCAAGAAATAAATACGAAAGATTAATTATATTATTTGGCCAGGGTCATACATCTAACAGATGATGAAGCAACATTATGATACAAACTGACTTACTATACACTATGCTATACTATCTTTCTTCATTAGAGAAAATATTAAGAAAGTATTAACCACTACTATCACCACCACACCACCAAAAAGAACAAAAAGCAAAAAAGAAAATCATGAAAGTTCAAATATATCTACTCTAAAATTAGTAGGAATTAAAATTATTTTAGTAAACAAAAATTATAAGACTGAAATCAGTAAAATATATTATTTCTGTAGAAGATACACTAAATAAAAGTTTGCATAGAAAGATTAATAGAAGTTGTGTAAAGTTCATAAAATACAATAATATATAACAAAGAATAAAATCAGTATTAAACTAAGTATGAAATGGAATATAAGGGTATAGATCATCATGTATATGCTCAGCCAACCAATATTCAGGAAGAGTGTTCAGTAAACATGTTTCATATGGCAAAATAAAAATATATATGTGTACTTTCCATCATTAAGGTAATACTTAAGTGAGACTAATAATTAGACAACAGAAATCATATATATATAATATGTATATTATATATATAATATATACAACAGAAATCATATCTTTTGACTATTAGTTAATTATTTTATTTGTTAATTATTTTATATATTATTTTAATTATTAGTTAATTATTTTATATATGATATCATATATATATATATAAATGAAAGAAAATCTACTGACATGTTATAAAAGCTATGGCATTGGTTAAGTTTTATAAGTGGTTAGTACACATTGGCTATCAATATTTCTCAGCTATTTCCTCTCATTGAAGAATATTAAGAAACAGGAAGTGAAAATAGAAATATTTCTCATCTTTATACAACAAAGATATGTATGTAAATTGTGATGGGGAGACTAGCTAGCCATCTGGTTATGATCAATTATATCTGATCCCTAGGTCAATTTATATAAAACAAATAATACTAGAAACACAAGGAGATATTTTCTCCGGAATTTTAATTTTCTTAATAGAAGGAGGATCTGAGCAATATTTTATTTCTTTTTTTTTTTAATTTACCATCTTAGCCATTTTTTTAAAAATTTGACAGAGAGAGCACAAGTAGACAGAGAGGCAGGCAGAGAATGAGGGGGAAGCAGGCTCCCCACTGAGCAGAGAGCCGAGTGCAGGCGGGGCTTGATCCCAGGACCCTGAGACCATGACCTGAGTTGAAGGCAGAGGCTTAACCCACTGAGCCACCCAGGCGCCCCTGAGCAATATTTTTTTTAAAGATGCAGTGAAAGACAAAAACTTCTTTACCTTTTCTCCACATATTTATTCTCACATACATTTATGCAAAAAACAACCAGAAACCATTCATAATTTGTTTTCATAGACTATTCAGTAAAGAGTAACTGGAAGCCACACACAAAAGCTCAAACTCAGGTTACGATCATTATTTAGATTAAGGTTTCCTTCTTTATTTCAGTTTAAAAAATGTTTTCTTTTTCTTGATATTCTCTTCAAATACTGTGCAAATTATTAAAAATAGAATACATTTATTTATTTTACTGTTGGATTAAAATGCAGGTAAAATATCAAGAACTTCTATCAAGTATACTGTTACGTCCTCTTTGGTAAAAGCTTCTTCTGAATTTTAAATATTTGTTTGTTTTGAATCCCAGAAGCACAATTCTTTCCTTAGAAGAGCATATAAAGGGGGGAGGAGTCAAGATGGCAGAGGAGTAGCAGGCTGAGACTATATCAGGTAGCAGCAGATCAGCTAGATAGCTTATCAAACCATCGCAAACACCTACAAATCCAATGTGAGATTGAAGAGAAGAAGAATAGCAATTTTAGAAACAGAAAATTGACCACTTTCTGAAAGGTAGGACCGGCGGAGAAGTGAATCCAAAGTGTTGGGAAGATAGACCATGGGGGGAGGGGCCAGCTCCCAGCAAGCGGCAGAGCAACGGAGCACAAAATCAGGACTTTTAAAAGTCTGCTCCACTGAGGGACATCACTCCAGAGGCTAAACCAGGATGAAGCCCATGCAGGGCCAGAGTGGCCCCGGTTCTGCGGGGTCACAGACGGATCGGGGGTGTCTAAGCATGGCAGAGCTTGTAGCTATTAGAGCGGGAAAGCCGGCTACAGAGATAGAGCCGAGGAGTGAACTCTCAGCTCGGGGTTACCTTGAACTGGTCGCAGGCTGGGTGAGCTCAGAGTGCGGCCAGACGCCAGGGAGACGGGAGTGATTGGGCTCTTTTCTCTGAGGGTGCACTGAGGAGTGGGGCCCTGAGCTCTGGGCTCCTCCGGGCTGGAGCCTGGGAGGCCGCCATTTTCATTCCCATCCTCTGGAACTCTACGGAAAGTGTTCAGGGAACAAAAGCTCCTGAAAGTGAACCCGAGCTGATTACTTAGCCCGGCCGCTGGTAAGGGCGGTGCAATTCTGCCTGGAGCAAAGACACTTGAGAATTACTACAATAGGCCCCACCCCAGAAGATCAACAAGAAATCCAGCCAAGACAAAGTTCACCTACTTGGAGAGCAGCAGAATTCCAGTAGAGGAGAAAGAAAAGCAAGGAACTCATGGCTTTCTCCCCATGATTCTTTAGTCTTGCAGTTAATTTTTTTTTTTAATTTTATTTTTTTTCTTCTGTTAAATACTTTTTTAACTTTTAGCCTTTTCTTTTTTAAACGTTTTTAAACTACTTTATATAATATATATATATTTATATATATATATTTCCTTTTTATATTTTTTCTTTATTTGTTTTCTTTATTTAATTTTTTTCCCCTGAACTTCTTTTTATCCCCTTTCTCCCTCCCACAATTTGGAATCTCTTTTGAATTGGTTAAAGTGCATTTTCCTGGGGTCTTTGCCACCCTTTCAGTATTTTATTTGCTCCTTCATATACTCTTATCTGGACTAAATGACAAGGCAGAAAAAATCACCACAAAAAAAAAGAACAAGAGGCAGTACCGAAGAATAGGGACCAAATCAACACAGACATTGGTAATATGTCAGATATAGAGTTCAGAATGACGATTCTCAAGGTTCTAGCTGGTCTCGAAAAAGGCATGGACGATATTAGAGAAACCCTCTCTGGAGAGATAAATGCCCTTTCTGGAGAAATAAAAGAACTAAAATCTAACCAAGTTGAAGTAAAAATCCTACTAATAAGGTGCAATAAAAAATGGAGGCTCTTACTGCTAGAATAAATGAGGCAGAAGAGAGAATTAGTGATATAGAAGACCAAATGACAGCGAATAAAGAAGCTGAGCAAAAGAGGGACAAACAGCTACTGGACCACAAGGGGAGAATTTGAGAGATACGTGACACCATAAAACGAAACAACAGTAGAATAATTGGGATTCCAGAAGAAGAAGAAAGAGAGAGGGGAGCAGAAGGATTATTGGAGAGAATTATTGTAGAGAATTTCCATAATATTGTAAAGGGAACAAGCATCAAAATCCAGGAGGTGCATAGAACCCCCCTCAAAAAAACAAGAATAGGTCCATACCCTGTCACCTAATAGTAAAATTTACAAGCCTTAGCAACAAAGAGAAAATCCTGAAAACAATCCGGGAAAAGAAATCTGTAACATACAATGGTAAAAATATTAGATTGGCAGTGGACTTATCCACAGAGACCTGGCAGGCCATAAAGAACTGGCATGATATATTCAGAGCACTAAATGAGAAAAACATGCAGCCAATAAATCTATATCCAGTTAGGTTATCATTGAAAATAGAAGAAGAGATAAAAAGCTTCCAGGACAAACAAAAACTGAAAAAATTTGCAAACACCAATCCAGCTCTACGGGAAATATTGAAAGGGGTCCTCTAAGCAGAGAGAACCTAAAAGTAGTAGATCAGAAAGAATCAGGGAAAATATACAGCAACAGTCAACTTACAGGCAATACAATGACACTAAATTCATATCTCTCAATAGTTACCCTGAATGTTAATGGGTTAAATGCCCCAATCTAAAGACACAGAGTATCAGTTGCCTACAAGAAACTCATATTAGACCTGAAGACACCACTAGATTTAAAGTGATGGTGTGGAAAACAATTTACCATGGACATCAGATGAAAGCTGGGGTGGCAATCCTTATATCAGATCAATTAGATTTTAAGCCAAAGACTATAATAAGAGATGAGAAAGGACACTATAACATATTCAAAGGGTCTGTCCAATGAGAAGATCTAAAAATTTTAAATATCTATGCCCCTAACGCGGGAACAGCCAACTATATAAACCAATTAATAACAAAATCAAAGAAACACATCAACAATAATACAATAATAGTAGGGGACTTTAACACTCCCCTCACTGAAATGGACAGATCATCCAAGCAAAAGGTCAACAAGGAAATAAAGGCCTTAAATGACACACTGGACCAGATGGACATCACAGATATATTCAGAACATTTCATCCCAAAGCAACAGAATACACATTCTACTCTAGTGCACATGGAACACTCTCAAAAATAGATCACATCCTAGGTCATAAATCAGGTCTCAACGGGTATCAAAAGATTGAGATCATTCCCTGCATATTTTCAGACCAAAATGCTCTGAAGCTAGAACTCAATCACAAGAGGAAATTTGGAAGTACACAAATACATGGAGACTAAACAACATCCTTCTTAAGAATGAATGGGTCAACCAGGAAATTAAAGAAGAATTGAAAAAATTTATGGAAACAAATGATAATGAAAACACAATGGTTCAAAATCTGTGGGACACAGCAAAGGCAGTCCTGAGAGGAAAATATATAGTGGTACAAGCCTTTCTCAGGAAACAAGAAAGGTCTCAGGTATACAACCTAACCCTATACCTAAAGGAGCTGGAGAAAGAACAACAAAGAAAGCATAAACCCAGCAGGAGAAAAGGGGTAATAAAGATCAGAGCAGAAATCAATGAAATAGAAACCAAAAAAAAAAAAAAAAAAAAAGAACAAATCAATGAAACTGGGAGCTGGTTCTTTGAAGGAATTAATAAGATTGATAAACCTCTGGCCAGACTTATCAAAAAGAAAAGAGAAAGGACCCAAATAAATAAAATCATGAACAAAAGAGGACAGATCACAACCAATACCAAAGAAATACAAACAATTATAAGAACATATTTATGAGCAACTCTATGCAAACAAATTTGACAATCTGGAAGAAATGGATGCATTTCTAGAGACATATAAACTACCACAACTGAACCAGAAAGAAATAGAAAACATGAATAGGCCCATAACCAGTAAGGAGATTGAAACAGTCATCAAAAATCTCCGAACAAACAAAAGCCCAGGGCGAGACGACTTCCTGGGGGAATTCTACCAAACGTTTAAAGAAGAACTAATTCCTATTCTCCTGAAACTGTTCCAAAAAATAGAAATGGAAGGAAAACTTTTAACTCATTATATGAGGCCAGCATCACCATGATCCCAAAACCAGACCAGGATCCCATCAAAAAAGAGAATTATAGACCAATATCCTTAATGAACACGGTTGCAAAAATTCTCACCAAAATACTAGCCAATATGATTCAACAGTACATTAAAAGGATTATTCACCATGACCAAGTGGGTTTTATTCCAGGGCTGCAAGGTTGGTTCAACATCCCCAAATCAATCAATGTGATACAACACATCAAAAAAAGAAAGAACAAAAACCATATGATACTCTCAATAGATGCTGAAAAAGCATTTGACAAACTATAGCATCCCTTCCTGATCAAAACTCTTCAAAGTGTAGGGATAGAGGGCACATACCTTAATATTATCAAAACCATCTATGAAAAACCCATCGCAAATATCATTCTCAATGGAGAAAAACTGAAAGCTTTTCCTCTAAGGTCAGGAACACGGCAAGGATGTCCATTATCACCACTGCTATTCAACATAGTACTAGAAGTCCTAGCTTCAGCAATCAGACAACAAAAGGAAATTAAAGGCATCCAAATCGGCAAAAAAGAAGTCAAACTATCACTCTTCACAGATGATATGATACTATATGTGGAAAACCCAAAAGACTTCACTCCAAACTTCTAGAACTTGTATAGGAATTTAGTAAAGTGTCAGGATATAAAATCAATGCACAGAAATCAGTTGCATTTCTCTACATCAACAATAAGATAGAAAGAGAAATTAAGGAGTCAATCCCATTTACAATTGCACCCAAAACCATAAGATACCTGGGAATAAACCTAACCAAAGAGGCTGGGAATCTAAACTCAGAGAACTATAAAGTACTCATGAAAGAAATTGAGAAAGACACAAAGAAATGGAAAAATGTTCCATGCTCAAGGATTTGAAGAACAAATATTGTGAAAATGTGTATGCTACCAAAAGCAATCTACACATTTAATGCAATCCCTATCAAAATCCCACCCATTTTTTTCAAGGAAATGGAAAAAATAATCCTAAAGTTTATATGGAACCAGAAAAGACCTCGAATAGCCAAAGGAATATTGAAAAAGAAAGCCAAAGTTGGTGGCATCACAATTCTGGACTTCAAGCTCTATTACAAAGCTGTCATCATCAAGACAGCATGGTACTGGCACAAAAACAGACACATAGATCAATGGAACAGAATAGAGAGCCCAGAAATAGACCCTCAACTCTATGGTCAACTCATCTTCGACAAAGCAGGAAAGAATGTCCAATGGAAAAAAGACAGCCTCTTCAACAAATGGTATTGGGAAAATTGGACGGCCACATACAGAAAAATGAAATTGGACCATTTCCTTACACCACACACGAAAATAGACTCAAAATGGATGATGGACCTCAATGTGCGAAAGGAATCCATCAAAATCCTTGAGGAGAACACAGGCAGCAACCTCTTTAACTCCAGCCTCAGCAACTTCTTCCCAGGAACATCACCAAAGGCAAGGGAAGCAAGGGAAAAAATGAACTATTGGGATTTTATCAAGATTAAAAGCTTTTGCACAGCAAAGGAAACAGTTAACAAAACCAAAAGACAACTGACAGATTGGGAGAAGTTATTTGCAAACCACATATCAGATAAAGGGCTAGGGTCTAAAATCTATAAAGAACTTCTCAAACTCAACACCCAAAGAACAAATAATCCAATCAAGAAATGGGCAGAAGACATGAACAGACATTTCTGCAAAGAAGACATCCAGATGGCCAACAGACACATGAAAAAGTGCTCCACATAACTCAGCATCAGGGAAATACAAATCAAAACCACAATGAGATACCACCTTAAACCAGTCAGAAAGACTAAAATTAACAAGTCAGGAAATTACAGATGCTGGCGAGGATGCAGAGAAAGGGGAATCCTCCTGCACTGTTGGTGGGAATGCAAGCTGGTGCAACCACTCTGGAAAACAGCATGGAGGTTCCTCAAAATGTTGAAAATAGAACTACCCTATGACCCACCAATTGCACTACTGGTTATTTACCCTAAATATACAAACGTGGTGATCTGAAAGGGCACGTGCACCTGAATGTTTATAGCAGCAATGTCCACAATAGCCAAACTATGGAAAGAACCTAGATGTCCATCTACAGCAGAATGGATAAAAAGTGGTATATATATACAATGGGATACTATGCAGCCATCAAAAGAAATGAAATCTTGCCATTTGCGACGATGTGGATGGAACTATAGGGTATCATGCTTAGTGAAATAAGTCAATCAGAAAAAGACAACTATCATATGATCTCCCTGATATGAGGTAGTAGAGATGCAACTTGGGGGGATAGGGAGGTAGGAGAAGAATAAATGAAACAAGATGGGATTGGGAGGGAGACAAACCATAAGTGACTCTTAATCTCATAAAACAAACTGAGGGTTGCTGTGGGGAAGGGGGTCGGGAGAGGAGGGTGGGGTTATGGACATTGGGGAGGGTATGTGCTATGGTGAATGCTGTAAACCTGGTGATTCACAGACCTGTACCCCTGGGGATAAAAGTACATTATATGTTTATAAATTTTTTTTTTTAAAAAGAGCATATAAAATGTATACAAATATGTTTGGATTACTTTGGGAAAAGAATGTATTATTATTATTACTGACATGATAGATCCAAACAGAAAGTCAAAATATTACATATAATATTTGAAACTCACCGAAAATGTTTCAGTTGCTTGAGTTTTGGTTGATTTATAAACTATATTATTCCAAGATGAAAATTTCTTATGTAATCTGACACATTTCTGTGACCTATTCTAACCCAGATGGAGCAACAGTCATTCATGGAGACATTTAGTAGAAAACTGCTTTCCTCATAGAGAATACAAAACACAGATATGTATGAAGTCCAGTCCCAGATGTTCCCCAGGCATCAGAATAGCTTTGAAATTCCCGCTGCTCAAAATTTTAGGGATTTGTAGAAAGAAGTGTTGGGAAATATTTAGCATTGCACTTTGCATAACTGCACTTCACCTACAGCATTAATAGGCAGCCTAATTAACTTACCTAATCTGAAATTCTTCAATTTTCAAATATCATCTATTAATTATTATAGTAGTATTGTTTTATAGTCTGTTTTTGTATTTGTTTTATAAGTCTGTTAGAACTCAAAGCATATTTAAAAAAAACCCTTCAAATAAATATTTTTTATCATATTTTACATCACCAAAGTGAGGTAGTCCAACAGTGGTTTTGAGGATCCGAAAAATGACCACCATACATGTGCAGAATGCAAATCATACTCAATGCATCAAGTCAAGGAAGACAAGTTTAACAACCTTCAATGCCATCAAAAAGGCATAGTTTGGGGGGGCCTGGATGGCTTGAGTCGGTAAAGCAGCTGTCTTGGCTTAGGTCATGCTTTTAGGATTCTTGGATGGAGCCCTGCATGGGGTTCCCTGCTCAGAGGGGAGTCTGCTTTTCCCTCTCCCTCTGCCCCTCCCCCCTTTTGTGTGTGCAGGTGCTTATTCTCTCTCTTTCAAATAAATAAAATCTTAAAAAAAAAAGAAAAGGTTGTAGTTTGATTGCAATTCCAATCTCCTCCCACCAGGGTTCCTCCCCAGGGTATGTGAGTGGAAGATGGTGGGATTCTCCTAGGTTGCAGGCAAATGCAAAGTGAGTTTTCCAAGCTTCACTATCATTCTCCTAGCCATGCCATCAAGAAACTGAAACAGAATTATCTTACATAGATGCAAAAAGTTCTTTGAGAGATTCACTTTTACCTAATATAAAATCCAGATTCTGGGAACAGTTATAACATCAAGTTCACATGACTGTGCTACCCACAAGCTATATATCTTATTTCTTTGATTTGTATAGGTATGTTTTTTCAAATGTTAATATCTCAGAAAATGGGATACACAACGTAATTGATGGACATCAAATATAAATGTTGACCTGGTCTAAATCAGATTTACTTCCAGAGATAATTTCTCTTGTTTTTGTGTTACCTGGGGCAATGCCAACCTGGAACAATTTTAAATTAAAATTTTGCTTAAGAATCTTTCCACAGCACTGTTAGTGTGAATCTTGGGAAGATTTGTTTTGCTTCAACAACTAATTTCTAGTTCAAGACATACAAAATGTTTTCTGATCCTTTCCTGATGGTAATTCATTTCTTTTTACCTTTACTCTGAGTATGTCCAGGTTTACATGTGGGTTTCCTAAAAGACTAATGGCCTAACTAGGCCATTCTTCTTAATTAATGGAACATAAAATGTTATGTAACTTTTAACTGATGAGATTTTCATTTACCTAAATACATAAATGAAAAATAGAGATCACACCTGCACAGTTTTGCTGAGATTTTATAATATCATCTATCTATGACAATGTACTATAATCACTTCAACAAGAGAACTGGGAAATACTGAGGGCCACAACTTGGGAATGGCCACTGGCCAGCTGAAAATGAACTCACTTATTTATATCCAGCACAATGTAAATGGAATATAAGAGGCCAACATTATGATGGAAACTGGACATTCAGTGAAAATTCAAAAGCTAACTGAGGAGTTAAAAGTTAAAAGCTAACTGGTGTATCATAGAGAATAATTAGGGTTTAATATAAATAATGCTTGGTCAGAAAACTTCATAAGACATTCAACCTAATTTGTAGTTATACTTATGGTGAATTAAATACTGGAGTAAAAGTAATTACAGGTAGAAAGAAGCAAAACAAATAAATACTAAATCAGACAACAGGTCCCATCTGTAGAACACCTATAATTTCTTCCCTCTCTCTTCAATGGAGACATCACTGCAACTAATAGCTAGGGAATATATCTCAAAATGAGTTGACTCTGTGTCCTAGTCCTAAATTTGTGTCCTTTTTTTTAAGATATTTATTTATTTATTTGACAGAGAGAAATCACAAGTAGATGGAGAGGCAGGGAGAGAGAGAGAGAGGGAAGCAGGCTCCCTGCTGAGCAGAGAGCCGGATGCGGGACTCGATCCCAGGACCCTGAGATCATGACCTGAGCCAAAGGCAGTGGCCTAAGCCACTGAGCCACTCAGGCACCCCTAAATTTGTGTCTTAAAGTTATCCTATCCTTCAGCCCTTTTCTATTTGTAGAGCCACAAAATATCCTGACACTGCATCTACCACAGTCACATTTCTCATTTTTCATGATAAATTCTTTTGATGAATTTGTGAAATAAGTTTTCTTCATATTCAGTGATTATAAAATTATCTGTTTCTGCCCTTTTGGGTAATTTTTCTCAGTGTCCTGAGTTTGCCCCTCAAGTCATTAAATAAATAATTCCAGAGCTCTTTCCTACATCTTCTACTCTTTCTATAAACATTCTCTCTAGGTCACCTTAGCAAATCCCATTACTTAAAATAAGCACATATGGATAGAGTTAACAACTATATTCATCATTCCAATTCAAGAATACTCAAGCTTCACACTCACACACATTTGGCTATCTTCTGGACATGTCTACTTTGATATCAGACATAGATTGCTTCCTTTTACAATTTGTCATTTATGCCACAAACTTTAACATATTCATTTTTAAGTACCCAAGGTGATATTATAAGTAAATGGTAGAGCCATGATTTGAACTGGAGTCCGTCTAACTGATAAACTCATATCCTCTTCATATGACTCTATGCCTAAATTTCTCCAGCTCATATTTTCCACAAAATAAGAATGCTGAGCTATATGATCTGCTTTATTCCTTCTAACACTATTGATTTGGATATTCTTTACCTGGTTTTGTGGTATATCTCTTCCTTAAACCTACTGACATGTCTGAGATACCTTTTTGTATCTCTTCTGCTTACTAATCTTCTATTCATTTCTATATATAATGAATGAACATTCCTCAATGCACCTTTTTTGGCTTCCTTTTATTCTAATCATGTATAACCTATTGCTGGCTTTTGTTTATTTTTACTTAAAAGTATTCATGTACATGGCAATAATCATATGTATAAAATGATATGGTTATCTCACCTACAATATTGCCCTAAGTAAAAAGCAATTAAAATTTTCTGTTGCTGAAGAATGTTAGTTTTTACAATATTTTGTCCTATCTTAAAACCAAATATCAAATTTTAAAATAAACTATTGTTGCCAAGTATCACTATAATGAGTTTATATAAAGATGGATGTACATATATGTATTTATTTTTAAGAGAAATTATTTCCTTCTCTGGTTAGTTCATTTTAAAAAAATATGTATGGTTTTGATCAGAATTAATTCAATTTCTAAAACAGTAAATTTTTACTGTTTTCTGGAAAGTTTTCTTTATAGTGACAAAACTTTTTCCTAAATAATTGTCACCTTATCACATTCTGCTTTGGGTCATATATATAAATGTGTCAAGAAGGTAGAAGGCTATATCAGTTTTACTGGACACAGTTTTGTGAAATTATCTACTTAAATTTGTACAAGAACACAAACACCACACTGCTGTTGCTGAAACTTCTATCTGGATGTAAGAATGCCCAGGAAGATGAAATCTTAAAATAAACAATTCAGCAATCTAACATCTACCAATATCCCTTCTATAAAACATCACTGTGATGGGTCATGGCAACATTTTAGTTTTCAATTTCTTGCACATATGTTCCACTTTTCTATAAAACAAGAAATAAAACATCAATTTGCCAGATTTAATGACATTTTACTGGAAAAATAAGCAAACAAACAAACAAAAAAGACTAGAAAATTCTGAATTGAAATCAACTGGAATATTTAATAATAAATGTGAAAGTTACATTCCTTTAATGAAAGGAGGTAGATTGTGAAAATATCGTTTATTCCATACTCCACTTGCATAATTACATAGCCTTGTGAAATTTCTGTTCTTTTAAAAAAAATTGTTTTTTTGAGATATATTTTACATACCATATACCTATATCAAATGTAAAATTCGATTATTTTCAGTGACTTTACTAAATGGTTTGACCATCACAATAAATTAGTTTTATAAGATATTCATTACAGTAATACAATCCCTCAATCATTTACAGTGAATCCTCAATCTCACCTCCAGCATCAGGCAACCACTATCTTTCTGTCCCTTTGCACTTGTCTTTTCTGACATTTCATATAAACTGAATCATTAAATACATGGTCCCATGTGTCTGGCTTCTTTTACTGAGCAAAATATTTACAGTAGACACAATAATAGCCCCAAAGATGTCCATGCTTTTATCCCAGGAATCTGTAAATGTTCCCTTATGTGGAAAAAGGCTTCACAGGTGGGTTTAAGGGTGTGGACATTGAGATGAGGAGATTATCCTATATTATTCAGGTAGACTCAATTTATACAATCTACACACCTTGGTCTTTAAAGTGGAGAACCATTTCCTGCTCTGATCAAGAAAGGAGATGTGAGGACTGAAAAAGAGTCAGGGAGATGCAAGGTTGTTGGCTTTGAGATGGAGGAAGAGAGTATAAGCCAAGAAATGCAGGCAGGTTTTAGAAGCTGGAAAACACAAAGAAACAGATTTTCCACTAGGCCACCTGAAGGAACCAGTCCTGCCAGTACCTTGATGTTAGCCCCGTGAGGTCCATGTCTAACTTCTAAACTACAGAATTTTAAGATATAGTGGTGTTATTTTTGTGTTAAACTTGTAGAGATTTGTTAATGTAGCAACAGAAGAGTAAAACAGGGTTTTTGAGGTTCCTTCATGGCATAAACATGTATCAGTATTTACTAATTTTTTTGCTGGGCAGTATTCCATTTCACAGAGTGATATTGCCAGATGGTCGTCCAAAATTGCTGACCAATAATATTTGAGAGTTTTCTTTCTACACATCCTTGTCAACATTTGTTATTGTTCTTATTTAAAAAAAAACTCTAATGGGTATGAAATGACATCCCATTCTGTATTTAATTTTTGTTTCTTTAATGACTAATAATTTTGAACATCTTCTCTTGTGCTTATTAGCCATTTGTATATCTATCTTCCTTGGTAAAATGTCTCTTCCTATCTTTCGCTCCCCCCACCACCTTTTTAATTGGATTCTTTATTTCTTATTTTTAAGTATCAAGAGTTTTGTTGTTGTTGTTTTGTAAATTCTGGAGAGAATTCCTTTATCTGATAAATACTTTATCTGATTATACAAAAATAACTCTTAATGGTGACTTCTGAAGTGCAAAAGTTTTAAAATCTAATGAGATCAAATTTACCTTTTTTTTCTTAGTTTTATGGAACATACTAAGACATCTTTGTATAAACTAAAGGTTCCTATAGTTTCTTGTAATTTTTTTTTTTTTTTAGCTCTTACATACACCAATGCAATCCATTTAATTTTCGAGTATCTTGTGAGTTAATGGTGCAAGTTCCTTTTTGTTCAATAGGATAGCCAGTTGTTCCAAAACTATTTGTTAAACAGACTATCCTGGCCCACAATGAACCACCTTGACAACTGTGTCAAGAATCCACTGAACCTACAGAACTGATGAAAAATCTCTCCTCTAAATACATATATTTATGTACGGATATGGATATGAATTTATCTCTGGAATCTCAATTCTGTTCCATTGATCTATATGTCTAGCCATATGTTGGTACTCCAGTGTCTTGATAGCTGTTGCTTTTTGTTAAGTTTTGAAATCAGAAAATATGACTTCTTTAATTTTATTTGGAATATTGTTTAAGCTGTTCTAGATTTTGAACTACAAATAAGTTTCATGGTCTTTGAGTCAATATCTACAGAAAAGCCTGCTGGAATTTTGATAAGGATTACATTATATCCATAGATAAATTAAGAAAAAGTGGCATGTAAACAGTATTCTATCTTCCAGTCCATTGAGCATGAAATGTCTTTCATTTATGCTTTTAAAATATTGTTTGGGAAGGCTGTATAATTTTCAATGTAGAAGTTTTGCATCTCTTAATTTTATTACTATGCATTTTGCACTTTTTAATGCTCTTGTGAAGAGAATTGCATTCTTAATTTCATTTTTATTTACTCAATTCTCATGTAAAAATATAATTTGTTTTTATTTATCTGGTATCTTGTAACACTGATATACTTATTTATTACTTCTACTAGTTTTTTTAGTATTTCCTACATATAAGAACATGTTGTGTGTAAATAAAAATTTTAGTTTTTTCTAATATGAATACCTTTTATTTTTCATGCCTGATTGCACTGGCTAAAATTTAGTTGACTATAAGACATGAAAGCAGACATACAGCCATAGCTGTAGCCAGGTAGCTTTGCAAATGGGAATCTCCTGTTATTGAAAATGATTATAAATTTTATGGCCACATTTTTCAAAGACCTATTTAGGAAACTGGGAAAAGAAGGTAAAATTGGGAAAAAAAGATAAATTATATCTAAAAATTATGCTGCCTTGCACACATAATTATTAAGACCAGTCTCTCCACAGGGGATCTCTTTTGATGGACAATCAAATTGTCAGAAATACACTATCTTTTTTGGACCCATCATAACAGGTTGATACACATATTGTTATCAGGACTGTTATTTAACTGGTATACCATTCTGTGATAATATTAATTAATTTTTAATTAAAATATGTCCATAAAAGTTAGCAAAGAGAAATTTTTACTTCTTGAATGGCTAACTTATGTATCAATGTTGCCTGGAAGCAGAACCAGTTAATGCAGGTGGACACTGGCAAACACTAAACAGAGCAAGACAGCAAAAATTGTGTGTGTTTGTGTGTGTGTATGCGTGAGTTTGTGTAGGGGGTGTGGTTCTAGTAATGTTCTAGAGTTAGAGAATGCAACAAGCCAAGTGACAGATGTAGATTGGTGTCCATCTTTTTGCTGAAGGTCAGTTTGCAAACTTTCCTGTAGGAAGTACAGGCCTCCAGATGAATATTTAATCCTGACACATAAGTAGCACATGCATCTTTCCTTTAGCTATAACACTGTATTAGGGGTGGAGAACCTAATTACTATTATTATAATGAAATTTGCTTGAAGAGTTTGATGTGGTTCTTACGTCATGTAATAGCTCTTGTTGGTTTACTGGTTAACTGTGGGGAACCCTTTAAGATTACATAACTGCTTAGGTTAGCTGGAAAATAAAATCATATGTATATGTAAATATAATAAAATAAATACATATGTATATGTATATATACATATACATAGAAACATGAAGAAAGAGAGAACTGAGCATTACTGTGACTTTTTTAAAATTAAATTTCACTGGTTGACTCAGAAACTATGTTACCAATCTTATAAGCTTGGTTATTCCAACTAACTTGCTATTAGTCAATCCTTAGATGAGTGCAGACCTTTGCCACAAGCTCCTTCACCTTTGAAGTAAAAGAGTTCTCAAAATATGTTTTATGAAAAAAGACAGCCTCTTCAATAAATGGTGCTGGGAAAATTGGACAGCCACATGCAGAAAAATGAAATTGGACCATTTCCTTACACAACACACAAAAATAGACTCAAAATGGATGAAGGACCTCAATGTGCGAAAGGAATCCATCAAAATCCTTGAGGAGAACACAGGCAACAACCTCTTCGACCTCTGCCGCAGCAACATCTTCCTAGGAACAACGCCAAAGGCAAGGGAAGCAAGGGAAAAAATGAACTATTGGGATTTCATCAAGATCAAAAGCTTTTGCACAGCAAAGGAAACAGTTAACAAAATCAAAAGACAACTGACAGAATGGGAGAAGATATTTGCAAATGACATATCAGATAAAGGACTAGTGTCCAGAATCTATAAAGAACTTAGCAAACTCAACACCCAAAGAACAAATAATCCAATCAAGAAATGGGCAGAGGACATGAACAGACATTTCTGCAAAGACGACATCCAGATGGCCAACAGACACATGAAAAAGTGCTCCATATCACTGGGCATCAGGGAAATACAAATCAAAACCACAATGAGATATCACCTCACACCAGTCAGAATGGCTAAAATCAACAAGTCAGGAAATGACAGATGCTGGCGAGGATGCGGAGAAAGGGGAACCCTCCTCCACTGTTGGTGGGAATGCAAGCTGGTGCAGCCACTCTGGAAAACAGCATGGAGGTTCCTCAAAATGTTGAAAATAGAACTGCCCTATGACCCAGCAATTGCACTATTGGGTATTTACCCTAAAGATACAAACGTAGTGATCCAAAGGGGCACGTGCACCCGAATGTTTATAGCAGCAATGTCCACAATAGCCAAACTATGGAAAGAACCTAGATGTCCATCAACAGATGAATGGATCACGAAGATGTGGTATATATACACAATGGAATACTATGCAGCCATCAAAAGAAATGAAATCTTGCCATTTGCGACAACACGGATGGAACTAGAGCGAATCATGCTTAGCGAAATAAGTCAAGCAGAGAAAGACAACTATCATATGATCTCCCTGACATGAGGAAGTGGTGATGCAACATGGGGGCTTAAGTGGGTAGGAGAAGAATCAATGAAACAAGATGGGATTGGGAGGGAGACAAACCATAAGTGACTCTTAATCTCACAAAACAAACTGAGGGTTGCTGGGGGGAGGGGGTTTGGGAGAAGGGGGTGGGATTATGGACATTGGGTAGGGTATGTGCTTTGGTGAGTGCTGTGAAGTGTGTAAACCTGGCAATTCACAGACCTGTACCCCTGGGGATAAAAATATATGTTTATAAAAAATAAAAAATTAATTAAAAAAATATGTTTCATGAAAACATATCATTTGTCAGAATTTCCTTAATTTATTCCTTTGAGGGCATATGGCATAATGTTTAAGGAATTTTAGTTAATTTAATTTAAATCATACTTGAATATGGTATGTAATGTCTCTAAAAACTGGGATGGTCTATTAAACAATGATATGAAAACATTAGCTCCATTTCCTCTTTCAAGTTTTTTTTTCTTTTAACTGAAGTATAATTGAATTTCAAGTTTTTAAAAATGGCATAAATCTCTGTGATTCTTCTAGAGTGAGATTTCAATTTATTTTTTTGGCAGAGATGATAATATATAGGGAATCCACTTATACTTCCTACCATCAATTTTATAAGGTAGAGTAAGGATTCTTCCAGTTGCCAAAAATAACTACAGCAACTATATACAATTACAAGGTGGGCTCCTAGTTTACTGAGTTTATGGTAAGGCAGACTCAGGCCATTCATCACCTAATTTTATCATGATCTGTAAATGAACCATACTGTTATTTCAGGTATTCAGGATTAATAACAGCACACAATATCCAGAATCTATGACAAGTTTATCTATATTTCACTTTATTTTAGATGAAATTTTATTTGTTCTGAAATTTTCCTTTCTTTTGTCTAGTGGTCTCAAAATCCAATTTTATATATGTATCCTATAGAGATTCATATTTTACAAAATATTAAATTATTTTCAATTTTTTAGTATGTATGTATGTTTTTTCCTTTCAGACTTGATTGCAATTATTCACTTGGAACACAGCTGACTCTAACTCTGTAGATCTGGAGACAATGAGATGTGATGAGGGTAGAGCAAGGAAATAACTGATTTCCACTTCTAAGTGTTCAAATGAGGCAATAACTATTCAGGCAAAGCAAAAACAAAGGGGGAAAATCATTTTAACAAAAGCTGAAAAGAGGACACTTTTCTGGCAAAACAGAAAAGTTTGGTTGTTGTTTGTTTGTTTTATAAGATATGGATTTGATGTGGACAAAGTCATATGACTACCTTCACGCATTCCCATTTAAATTCTCCAGTTGCCGTTCATTTCAGGATGATGACCAGATTTTCACATAAGGAACCTACTAATAGGGGTGCCTGAGTGGCTCAGCTGGTTAAGCACCTGCCTTCTTGATTTCTGCTCAGGTCATGATTTCAGTGTTTTGTGATTGAGTCCTGCATTGGGCTGCATGCTCATCAGGGAGTTTACTTAAGATTCCCTCTCTCCCTTTCTCCTTGCCTCCCACCTTGCTCATGCAAACACACACAATCTCTCTCTCAAACAAATAAATAAATAAATAAATAAATAAATGAAAATTTAAAAATAAAGCTACTGATAAAGTCTAATATGGCAAAATTCAGACTCAAACTGTCCATTTGGCATTCAGTTTCAGGGCACTTTTATTTCAGTAGTTTAGAGACAACAATTCATAAATTCCTTCTCAGTCTCATGATTTGTTAGTTTTCCTTTATTGTAAACTTAATTTTTATTTATTTATTTTTTAGTTCCAAGGAGGTCACATAGATAATGTGGGATACCATTTATTTTCCTGAAATTCTGTTGTCTTTAAATAACTAATACAGAAATGTCCAGAGTTGTTTGCTGTGAAAAAATGGATTTAAACCCTAGAAATAACTTATTTGTTGGATCAAAATGGAAGACAGGAGAAACTATATGAAGGAGGAAGCAGGAACACAAAGTTTGCTCAAGTTCCCCCAAGCTCGGGACATGGCTGCTCAGGCAGCCATTAATAGATGTTTGTCACTGTGCCACAGGGTCTCACAATTACCATAACCCTTTGTAAACATTTCTAGAACTTTGTTCTGTGCCTTTTTGTTATTTCCTGTTAATTCAAAGAGTTGAACAGGATCTTCGGATGTCTCACATCACATGATCTTGGTGGAATAGCTGCAACACTTTAGCTTTTGCAGAGTTTGAGCCTTTTTACATACTTTGTGACTCTAAACTGAGTGTTGAACTCTGTATAGCCACACATGTGAGAAATGTCTAACACATGGCCATATACTGAGACCTACACTTGGTGATTTATACCATTTTATGATTCTATGCAAGAATCAAATATTATATTGTGTCCAAAGATTATTACACACACTGTGTAGAGTAAATAAGCATGCCTGGGACTTCTCTACCTTATCTAACCAATCAGTATAAATAAAATTGAAGACAGTTCCCCTCAGAAGTTAATATTCATATTATTTTTTATGATGGCCTTGATTTACTATAAACTAGTAAAAATATGTTATATGTTCAAAGTAACCATGCTCTCTACATATCAGTTGGAGATTTTTAATCTTCCCTTGAAACTTTTCTTAAATATGTTCCATTCAGTAAATATATGTTCCTAAAACCTGTAGAACTGTGCTATTGAATTTTTCCCCCCAAACAGTACATTCAGGTTGTCAAGGATCTGGGTATTTTCAAATTTATACATATTAAGCACAAAGAGAGAGAGAGAGTGGTGATAGAGATAGGGATGGGAGAAGGTGGGGAGAGGGAGAGAGAGAAAGAGAGATCAGTAGTCCTTTCCAAACAGGTAGTTTCCATATTTCAAACCAATTAATTGGATTACATGTCTGAATGCTGTTGAATGCAGCTTTTATAAGTAACAATTACTATAAAGATGCTTTTGTTTTTATTTTTAAAAAGATTTTATTTATTTACTTGAGAGAGAGAGCATGAGAGGGGACAGGGTCAGAGAGAGAAGCAGACTCCTTGCTGAGCAGAGAGCCCGATGTGGGACTTAATCCCAGGGCTTGATCCCGGGACTCCAGGATCATGACCTGACCTGAAGTCAGTCACTTAACCAACTGAGCCACCCAGGCATCCTGTAAAGGTGTTTTCAAAATGTGAAGTCAAATTGGGTTGTTTTGAGTATCTCATTTTGAATATTAGCTCAATAGGTAAGTCAAATATTTTTTAAATGTTCAAATGTTTAGTGGTATGATAATTTATCTACTATAATAATCAGAGATCTTTAACATTGTTTGTTATATGCTTTATCTCATCAACTATCTCATTAATCTTAATTTTAATAAGTACTACTATAAGTAAGAGGTTAATACTAAATGTGAGTTGAATTTCCAGTCTAATATGCTAGTATTCTCCTAATCCAGCTGTGGGCTTTCAATTCCTATTTGACAGGTATTACTTATGATGTCAACCAAACAAGCAAAGAGGAAAACATCTTTAGATGAGATCTCTGCCAATAATATCATAAGTTGACTCTATATATCATTCATTATACATGTCGTTCTCTATCATTCATTACTGCTCTGTAATGAGATGTGTATTGTTATAGTATCAAACACTAGCAAAACTTGGAGAAAACAGGGAATATTGTTGGTATATATACTGGAAGTTAAAGGCAGTACATTTCATAGAAAATCCACCCTCGGGATTAGGTTTAAAGTACAGTAAGTACAGTCTTTATTCCCATGGAGTTGTTATATGTGCTCAAACCAGTAAAACCTACATTATTTTCTAGGTAAGAACTTTCCATAGCATCATATTACTCTGATGACATCATGGATGTCACAAATACTGGTCATGCTCCTGAAATGGTAAGAATTGTTAAATCTTTAACAATCCTCCTTTTTATTTCATATATTTAAAGAGAAATTTTCAATCCCACTACTTGTTTTTAGACCACCTATAAAGTGCCTATCATAGTGTTTTTATTGTTCCTTTGTTTTATTTGTTTCATTCTCTCCATTCTAGTCCATTTCCTTTAGCCTTGCATTTAAAGAAAAGAGAGTAATTTGCAATTGTGAATTAATACATAGTGCAATAAGTTACTTTTAATATGTTTAAACAGTATTAATTAGCCCAGTTACCCATTTATTAAAGTCAGAATAAAATCTACATTGGTCAGTAAAAGTGAATAAACTATGAATTCTAAGGACCATTTGACTCAAATATCTTTCCATACATGTCCTGGGGAAAATGTGGGATGTGAGTATTATAGTATCTAGTTGTGACTGTCCAGAGATTTAACTCAGACAATCATTATGTGGAATTTTGCTTTGGAGTCCGATATGGGTATAATGTGAAATAGACACATCATCTATCTATTGGTCCCTGTTTTATTTAAAGTAAAACCCCATGACTTCATCAAAGTTTACATTTCTCCAAGGATGACTCTTACCCACTTTTTTTTTTTAACCATTTTTTTACATGGTTATATTATGCCAGACTAACTTTTCTTTTTACCTCAGTTTCATAAAATTTCCATGTGAAAACAAATTTTCTAAGTAAACTATATCTAGGTCAAAGATATGCCTAATTAATGTAAGCCAAATAACTAATCATATGATTTATGTAAACAGATCTTTGTTATATCACCTCAAGATACTGAACACGGCATTTCATCTTCCTACACACAACTCATGTATCTATACACATGGAGGTCATTCTCTAACAGCTGAAAACGAAAAGTTATTATGCTTTCCTTAGTACCAGAGGGAACATAAATATTATCTCATACTTTCTTTGGACTCTCCCTACTAACTAAGCAAATGTATCTAAGTAAGGCAATTTCCAAGGTGGCTTTGAAATGGGCTTCAACTGATAGTAGGAAAATATGATCCAATCAGTGTAGCACCCATATTTGACACTTCTTTCCTGGTACTCCAGCTGAATTTCAACTGTTAGCACCCATATCTCTGCGCATGAGATTTTCCCTCTTTACTGGGGAAAGTCATGCTGTCCTCTTAAGAGTACTTGTGACAAATGCAACATGCCAAAGAATAAATATCCCCCACAAACATTCCTCAATCAATGAGCCTCTGCAGTTGGTATATAATTACCCCAACTCTCTCTTACCTCAAATAAGATATATATATATTTTTTTAAATAAGATATTTTTGAAATTTGTGCTATGCACCTCTTATCAAAGTGTTTCAGAATTCTTTTCTAGCTATTCATCATGGTAGATGTTTTAAAGTGTGAACCTTATTATCATCCTTTCCCTCTGTGTTATCAGTTCCACCACTTTCTACTAATGTTAATAGAACTTCCCAGTATACCACTTGCATCAATACTGGTTTCATGATCTAATTAGGGTAGAACAAAACTTAGACAGCTGGTATGAGATGAGATAAAGAAAATGGAATATACATGGACTATAAAAAAATGACAGTGTGGGGAAACGTGGGTGGCTCAGTCAGTTAAGAGTCTGCCTTCAGCTCAGGTCATGATCTTAGGGTCCTGGGATCAAGCCCTACATCAGGCTCCTTGCTCAGTGAGGAATCTGCTTCTCCCTCAGCCTCTGTCACTCCCTATGCTTGTGCTCTCTTTCTTTCCCTCTCTCTGACAAATAAATAAAATCTTAAAAAAAAAAAAAGCCAAAACTACAATGTGTGTCTTGTTTTAGAGAGTTTATTATTACTCAGGCCCATTTGAGACATGTAGCCATATAGGAAAACAAGACCAGTATTCCTCTATGGCAGTAATTACCGGTATGCCAGATTTCAGAAGATAAACTTGTAATTTAATTTTGTACATAAAATTTCTTGTTTTGTTAGTATAAAAATGACAAGTAATGAAATTTACTTAAATGTATATGGCTATTAAAAATATATCAGAGGGGGGAGGAGTCAATATGGCGGAGAAATAGCAGGCTGAGCAATACATCAGCTAGCAGGAGATCAGCTAGATAGCTTATCTAAAGATTGCAAACACCTGCAAATCCATCCGCAGATCAAAGAGAAGAAGAACAGCAATTCTAGAAACAGAAAAACAACCACTTTCTGAAAGGTAGGACTGGCGGAGAAATGAATCCAAAGCGACAGGAAGATAGACCCTGGGGTGAGGGGCCAGCTCCCGGCAAGCAGTGGAGCAATGTAGCACAAAATCAGGACTTTTAAAAGTCTGTTCTGCTGAGGGATATTGCTCCAGAGGCTAAACCGGGGCGAAGACCATGCAGGGTCACCGTGGCCTCAGGTCCCGCAGGGTCACAGAAGGATGAGGGGTGTCTGAGTGTCACAGAGCTTGTGGGTATTGGGATGGGGAAGCCAGCTACAGAGACAGAGCCAACAGTAAGCTCAGAGCTCACGATTACCTTGAACCGGTTGCAGGCTCGGTGAGCTTGGAGCGCGGCCGGAGGTCAGGCAGACGGGAGTTACTGGACACTGTTCTCTGAGGGCACACTGAGGAGTGGGGACCCAGGCTCTCGGCTCCTCCAGGCCGGAGACCAGGAGGCCGCCATTTGTAGTCCCATCCTCCAGAACTCTCCAGAAAGCGCTCAGGGAACAAGCGCTCCTGAAAGCAAACCCGAGCAGATTACTCAGCCTGGCCCCTGGTAAGGGCAGTACAATTCTGCATGGGGCAAAGGCACTTGAGAATCACTACACCAGGCCCCTCCCCAGATGATCAACAAGAAATCCAGCCAAGACCAAGTTCACCTACCAAGGAGTGCAGTTTCAATACCAAGGAGAGCAGGAGAATTCCAGAGGAGGAGAAAGCAAAGCACGGAACTTATGGCTTTCTCCAGTGATTTTTTAGTCTTGCAATTAATTTAAATTTTTTTGTAGTTTTTCATTTTTTTTTCTCTTCTTCTGTTAAATTTTTCTTAACTTTTACCCTTTTCTTTTTTAACGTTTTTTAACTAGTTTATCTAATATATATATATATATATATATATATATATATATATATATATATAATTTTTTATAGTTTTCTTTATTTGTTTTCTTTTTTTAATTCTTTTCTTTTTTTTTTCTTTCTTCCTTTCTGAACCACTTTTTATCCCCTTTATCCCCCCACACGATTTAGGATCTCTTCTGATTTGGTTAAAGCATATTTTCCTGAAGTTGTTGCCACCCTTTTAGTATTTTACTTGCTCCTCTTATCTGGACAAAATGACAAGGTGGAAAAATTCACCACAAAAAAAAGAACAAGAGGCAGTACTGAAGGCTAGGGACCTAATCAATACAGACATTGGTAATATGTCAGACCTAGAGTTCAGAATGACAATTCTCAAGGTTCCAGCCAGGCTCGAAAAAAGCATGGAAGATATTAGAGAAACCCTCTCAAGAGATATAAAAGCCCTTTCTGGAGAAATAAAAGAACTAAAATCTAACCAAGTTGAAATCAAAAAAGCTATTAATGAGGTGCAATAAAAAATGGAGGCTCTCACTGCTGGGATAAATGAGGCAGAAGAAAGAATTAGCAATATAAAAGACCAAATGACAGAGAATAAAGAAGCTGAGCAAAAGAGGGACAAACAGCTACTGGACCACGAGGGGAGAATTGGAGAGATAAGTGACACCATAAGATGAAACAACATTAGAATAATTGGGATTCCAGAAGAAGAAGAAAGAGAGAGGGGAGCAGAAGGTATACTGGAGAGAATTATTGGGGAGAATTTCCCCAATATGGCAAAGGGAACGAGCATCAAAATTCAGGAGGTTCAGAGAACACCCCTCAAAATCACCTAATAGTAAAATTTACAAGTCTTAATGACAAAGAGAAAATCCTGAAAGCAGCCCAAGAAAAGAAGTCTGTAACATACAATGGTAAAAATATTAGATTGGCAGCTGACTTATCCACAGAGACCTGGCAGGCCAGAAAGAGCTGGCATGATATTTTCAGAGCACTAAATGAGAAAAACATGAAGCCAAGAATACTATATCCAGCTAGGCTATCATTGAAAATAGAAGGATAGATTAAAAGCTTCCAGGACCAATAAAAACTGAAAGAATTTGCAAACACCAAACCAGCTCTACAGAAAATATTGAAAGGGGTCCTCTAAGCAAAGAGAGAGCCTACAAGTGGTAGATCAGAAAGGAACAGAGACAATATACCCTAACAGTCACCTTACAGGCAATACAATGGCACTAAATTCATATCTCTCAATATTTACCCTGAATGTGAATGGGCTAAATGCCCCAATCAAAAGACTCAGGGTATCAGAATGGATAAAAAAACAAAAGCCATCTATATGTTGCCTCCAAGAAACACATTTTAAGCCCGAAGACACTTCCAGATTTAAAGTGAGGGGGTGGAAAAGAATTTACCATGCTAATGGGCATCAAAAGAAAGCAGGAGTGGCAATACTTATATCAGATCAATTAGATTTTAAGCCAAAGATTGAGGAAGGACACTATATCATACTCAAAAGGTCTGTCTAACAAGAAGATCTAACAATTTTAAATATCTATGCCCCCAACGTGGGAGCAGACAACTATATAAACCAATAACTAACAAAATCAAAGAAACACATCAAAAATAATACAGTAATAGTAGGGGACTTTAACACTCCCCTCACTGAAAAAGAACAGATCATCCAAGCAAAAGATCAGCAAGGAAATAAAGGCCTTAAATGACACACTGGACCAGATGGACATCACATATATATTCAGAACATTTCATCCTAAAGCAACAGAATACACATTCTTCTCTAATGCACATGGAACGCTCTCCAGAATAGATCACATCCTCGGTCCTAAACCGGTATCAAAAGATTGGGATCATTCCCTGCATATTTTCAGAACACAATGCTCTGAAGCTAGAACTCAACCACAAGAGGAAGTTTGCAAAGAACCCAAAACATGGAGACTAAACAGCATCCTTCTAAGGAATGAATGGGTCAACCGGGAAATTAAAGAATTGAAAAAAAATCATGGAAACAAATGATAATGAAAATACAATGGTTCAAAATCTGTGGGACACAACAAAGGCAGTCCTGAGAGGAAAATATATATCTGTACAAGCCTTTCTCAAGCAACAAGAAAGGTCTCAGGTACACAATCTAACCCTACACCTAAGGAGCTGGTGACAGAACAAGAAAGAAACCCTAAGCCCAGCAGGAGGAGAGAATTCGGTGGAAAACCGAAAAGACACCACTCCAAAACCGCTAGAACTTGTACAGGAATTCAGTAAAGTGTCAAGATAAAAAATCAATTCACAGAAATCAGTTGCATTTCTCTACACCAACAACAAGACAGAAAAAGAGAAATTAAGGAGTCAATCCCATTTACAATTGCATCCCAAACCATAAGATACCTAGGAATAAACCTTACCAAAGAGGCTAAGAATCTATACTCAGAAAATTATAAAGTACTCATGAAAGAAATTGAGGAAAACACAAAGAAATGAAAAATGCTCCATATTCCTGGATTGGAAGAATAAATATTGTGAAAAGTCAATGCTACCTAAAGCAATCTACACATTTAATGCAATTCCTATCAAAGTACCATCCATCTTTTTCAAAGAAATGGAACAAATAATCCTAAAATTTATATGGAACCAGAAAAGACCTCGAATAGCCAAAGGAATATTGAAAAAGAAAGCCAAAGTTGGTGGCATCACAATTCCGGACTTCAGGCTCTATTACAAAGCTGTCATCATCAAGACAGCATGGCACTGGCACAAAAACAGACACATACTTCAATGGAACAGAATAGAGAGCCCAGAAATAGGCCCTCAACTCTATGGTCAACTAACCTTCGACAAAGCATGAAAGAATGTCCAATGGGAAAAAGACAGCCTCTTCAATAAATGGTGTTGGGAAAATTGGACAGCCACATGCCAAAAAATGAAATTGGACCATTTCCTTACACCACACATGAAAATAGACTCAAAATGGATGAAGGACCTTAATGTGAAAAAGGAATCCATGGAAATCCTTGAGGAGAACACAGACAGCAACCTCTTCGACCTCAGCTGCAGCAACTTTTTCCCAGGAACATCACCAAAGGCAAGGGAAGCAAGGGCAAAAATGAACTATTGGGATTTCATCAAGATCAAAAGCTTTTGCACAACAAAGGAAACAGTTAACATAATCAAGAGACAACTGAGAGGGGCACCTGGGTGGCTCAGTGGGTTAAGCCACTGCCTTCGGCTCAGGTCATGATCTCGGGGTCCTGGGATCGAGTCCCGCATCAGGCTCTCTGCTCGGCAGGGAGCCTGCTCCCTCTTTCTCTCTCTGCCTGCCTCTCTGCCTACTTGTGATTTCTCTATATCAAATAAATAAATAAAAATCTTAAAAAAAAAAAAGACAACTGAGAGAATGTTAGAAGATATTTGCTAACGACATATCAGATAAAGGACTAGTGTCCAAAATCTATAAAGAACTTAGTAAACTCAACACCCAAGGAACAAATAATTCAATCAAGAAATGGGCAGAGAACATGAACAGACATTTCTGCAAAGAAGACATCCAGATGGCCAACAGACACATGAAAAGTGTTCCATATCACTCGGCATCAGGGAAATACAAATCAAAACCACAATGAGATATCACCTCACACCAATCAGAATGGCTAAAATCCACAAGTCAGGAAATGACAGATGCTGGTGAGGATGCGGAGAAAGGGGAACCCTCCTACACTGTTGGTGGGAATGCAAGCTGGTGCAACCACTCTGGAAAACAGCATGGAGGTTCCTCAAAATGTTGAAAATAGAACTGTCCTATGACCCAGCAATTGCACTACTGGTATTTACCCTAAATATACAAACGTAGCGATCTGAAGGGGCACATGCACCCGAATGTTTATAGCAGCAATGTCCACAATAGCTAAAATGGAAAGAACCTAGATGTCCATCAACATATGAATGGATCAAGAAGAAGTGTTATATATACGCAATGGAATACTATGCAGCCATCAAAAGATATGAAATCTTGGGTCACTTGGGTGGCTCAGTGGGTTAAAGCCTCTGCCTTCATCTCAGTTCATGATCTCAGGGTCCTGGGATCGAGCCCGGTATCGGGCTCTCTGCTCAGCAGGGAGCCTGCTTCCTCCTCTCTCTCTGCCTGCCTCTCTGCTTACTTGTGATCTCTGTCAAATAAATAAATAAAATTTAAAAAAAAAGAAAAAAATCTTGCCATTTGCAACAACATGAATGGAACTAGAGCGTATCATGCTTAGTGAAATAAGCCAAGCGAAGAAAGACAACCATCATATGATCTCCCTGATATGAGGAAGTGGTGATGCAACATGGGGGCTTAAGTGGGTAGGAGAAGAATAAATGAAACAAGATGGGATTGGGAGGGAGACAAACCATAAGTGACTCTTAATCTCACAAAACAAACTGAGGGTTGCTGGGGGGAGGGGGTTTGGGAGAAGGGGGTGGGATTATGGACATTGGGTAGGGTATGTGCTTTGGTGAGTGCTGTGAAGTGTGTAAACCTGGCAATTCACAGACCTGTACCCCTGGGGATAAAAATATATGTTTATAAAAAATTTAAAAATATTAAAAATAAAAAAAATTTACATATACAAAATAGTCTTTTTATGGAGTTAATAAATAAATATGTAATAATACATTAAAAATGTATCAAACTAAATATCTAAAATGAAGCAAAATAATCTGTGTTGAATGATACTCTACCTCCACTGATTCTATCATGTCTAGCTTCAGAGAATTCATTTGCTCTAGGCCACTCTTAAAATTGATACCTCCTAAATTAAGCTGATAAATGAGTATAGCAGTACTTTCAATTATTGTATATTCTCCTTCCAAAATCCAAAAGCACCATAAAAATCTTCCTTTTTCTTAGTGGCAGAGGTTATAAAGTATCATAACTTATCCTTTACTTGATAATAAGCATCCTGACAGAACAGATCATTGGAACCTTAATAACTTCAGCAGCATATATGGTTTCTGAATATCTATATATTTTCCTCCTATCCTCTGGTAAGCATATATCTCCTTTCATCAGGTTTCATTAACAAAAAGTTATCAATATAGTGGACCAGTGTGATATTCTGGAGAATCTTATCATAGTCTAGATAACTTTGACCAAAAATTAACCCCCCAAAATCTCAGTTACAATAAAAATCATTTTCAAAAATGTTAAAATTTTTATTTATGTAAAAATGTGTATACACCATGGGTAAAATCAAAGTTCTAATATCAAACATATCAAACATGATTTTAGACAACTAAAATCCTTGCTATAGATAAATTATTTTTGTATACTTAACATAAATACAAATTTTTGACATATCTGAAAATAGTTTTCATTTATTTTAACTAAGGTTTGGGAGAGTTAATTGTTGATCAAAACTACCTAGATTTATTTTATACAAAACTTCAGTTCACCACATATCATGGTTTAATTCTGTGGTTTACTGGTGATAAAAGTTCTATTATCATAAGTGCTGGTGGAGTTCTGACAAAACGCTTCCATCTCACGGTAGGAAAAACTCTTGGAATCAGAGAACAGATATTTTAAGTGTTTGATTTTAGACACTATTACAGCTTTCAGTAAGCTCCAGTAACTGTACAAAATGAGATAATAATGTTTTCCTTAAGGGTGAAGAAAAATGTATAAAGTATGAAAACCTGATTCTTAACTAAGAAATCTTGATAGGAATGATGTAATACTGTAGGTGTCTTAAACTACCCCCAATTCAGGTTTGGGATCCCAAACAAATACCACTTGTATCAAGAGTCTCTTTGTGGGGTGCCTGGGTGGCTCAGTCTGTTAAGCTTCTGATTCTTGATTTCAACTCAGATCATGATCTCAGGGTGGTGAGATCAAGCCCCATGTAGGAGTTTGTTTGAGATCCTCTCTCTCCCTCTCCTCCTGCCCCTCCACTCACTTGCATAATCAATCTCTCTCTCTCTCTCTCTCTCTCTCTCAAATAAATAAATCTTTAAAAAAGTATTTTTGCTTAGTCATCCAATTCTCCCTTAAGTTAACTGAAGCTTCTCTGCCTTAAATAGGAAGTTGACTGACACTTTAATTGCAATGGAGTAGTCTGAATTTAGAAGTTAATGCCACAGTCAAAATTTAAGAATGTCAAAATTAAGAATGTCTTTAACTCTTTATTGTAAACGGATTTCCAAGGTACTTCTCTCTCCCTGAAATTTCTTTCTACTTGATCTTGATGATCATGATGATGATATGATAAGAAATAGTAATAGCAAAATGTATCCAAAGCTTGCTATGTGAAAGGCACAATTCTGTGTACTTTCTATGTTTTAATACATTTACTTTCACAAAAAGCTATGAAAAAAGTAACATTATTAGTCTAATTTTATAAATGTGGAAGCTGAAGCACAAAGTTCTTATGGAGTTTGCATAAGTTTATATAGCTATGTAGTGACTGAGCTGGAATTTGAACCCAGAGTGGCTCTGAGCTAAAGGCATGCCAAAATATTAGCTCAGGAAAGCATCATGCAGTAGCCCCATAAATGGAAAAAGACTGATAACTGTCTTCCCAAGCCAACTTACATCTATAGAAAATAAAATGTTTCCTAGTAGACCTGTCTTTGTCACTGCCTGAAATGAAAGTAATAACTCTTTGCAGACAAAAAATATGATAGCTAAATAAATAAATAAATAAATAAACGAGGAACTTTGCTTCCTGAGACAAAGGCTTCTAAAAAACCTTAGTCCTTTTTGTTGCTGTCAGCTTGTTATCCAACCTCATAGGGATAGTATTAGATATGTTTCCCCTTCTTACTCTGTTTCCTCCCCATGGGCATTCTAAGAACAGGACCCAATATTAAATCTGGATTTTGCTTTAATATAGCTCAGTGAGATTGTGTTGTCTAGATAATGTCCCACTAATCTAAAGGGAAGAAAAAAAAAGTTTTAGTTTTACTTTTAGAATTAAAATGTTAGCTCTTAATCAGTCTAGCACCAGTTTTGTTTTGTTTTGTTTAGCCTCCACACTACTGATCTCTCGGGTTGGATAATTCCATGGTGTGGGGGTGTTCTGTGCATTGCAGGATATTTAGCAGCATCTCTGACCTCTACCCAGTAGATGCCAGTAGTTATTCACTGAGTTAAGACAACCAAAAATGTCCTATAGTTTGCAAAATCACCAACTGAGAATATTTAGACTTTAGCACTTCAAAAAATAAAATAAAGATTGATGATGAAATCAACTCAGCTGCAGTGAGAAGAGGGTTTAATGTGTTCATTCCAGGAATTCTTCCTTAGAAAAACAAAGTTAATCATTAAGGCAATTTTTTTTTCTAAATTATGTCACAATGTTTCTATATACTTCACCTAAGTATAAGCCAAATATCCAATGTATTTTATATTGATAACTTCAAGGCCTATTTTTTCCTTGCCTTGTATAGGCCTTAGAGACACATAAACCAAATACAACAGATCTACTTTTGCTCCATGACATGGTATATAGCAGGATAGTGAGGTAAACTAAGTCTGGGAATAAATGAAACAGTGCAGCAAGTTCAGGAGGCATTCTGAATCCAGACAGACCCAAGAAGTTAGGGGTCTTCAGAGTATTAGTTCAAAGTCAAAATGAGCTAAAAGTCATCCATCAAGATGGAGTAATAGGTTAAAGTCAGTTAAGCTGTCAGGGACTTAGAAGCAACAGTGTGTCTAGAGATAAGTTTATACCTCAAGTCAGAGAGAGCCCTTCTTTCCAAATGCAGTCTTTCCCAGCCAGACACAGTAATCGATTTCCCAGGGTAGACTATTTTAATAGTATGGCCCAGTTATGGGATGTTGAAAAGAAGAGTTGAAGAGAATAAATATTTTAGTGTATATATTACCTTAAAAACAAAAGAAGAGGTGACTGGGTGGCACAGTCAGTTAAACATCTAACTCTAGATTTTGGCTCAGGTCATGGTGTCAGAGCCATGAAATGAGCCCCACATCCAGCTTCATGCTCGGAGCAGTCTACTTGAGATTCCCTTTCCTTCCACTTGTGCTCTTGCACTCTCTCTCATTCTCAAATAAATCTTTAAACAAATAAACAAACAAGAAACAAAACAAGAATGGTGGTGGTGGAGAGTGGTGAATGTGTGTCTCATAACTAGGGAAGGTTAGAATGAAACATAATAGTATTCTTTTAAAATGCACACAATGAAGCCCAGGGAAATTAAATGACTGTATACTTACAGCTACTAAGAAAAATAGAAGTCCAAGTTCTTAATTTCTCTGATATCCTTTCCAATGCTTAGTACTTGTTTTAGACTAATAAACCATCTTTGATTTAGCAGTTTGAGAAACACAGGTTTTTGTCGCATATTAAACAAACAAACCATCAGTTGCATCCGAATGGCTATTGAGAAGGCAGTACATTTTATCAATAAATGATACTGACAGCAGGATTCGGCACAGTTTTTAAAAACACACTTTTCCCCTACATCAGATATTTTGTTTGGTTTATCTGAGCAATTACTAACTCCAATTACAGTATCTCTTCTTTGGTACATACAACTGCCGTATTATTTGCACATTTCTATCCTCCAAGCATATTGAAGGATAAAATGTCTCATGTACTTCTCTGTTTGCATACACCTCTTTTAAATACAATATATATAAATGTTACTGAAAGCTAAACTTTTCAGCTCAAAACATATTTTCTTGGGGCCCCTGTGTGGCTCAATCAGTTAGGTATCTGACTCACAATTTCAACTTAGGTCATGATGTCATGGGTTGTGAGACAAAGCCCTGCATCAGGCTTGCTCGCAGACTCTCTCTTGTCATCTTTAAAATAAATATATAAATCTTAAAAAAAAAATCCCACATTTATGTGCTGTATTTCTACTGTGGATTATATCATTCTAAAGAATCTTATCTAGACCAATGAAAATATCTACACTAGAAACATACAGAACTTGACTACATATAAAAATAGAGAACTGGGGCACCTGGGTGGATCAGTTGGTTAAAACCTCTGCCTTTGGCTCAGGTCATGGTCCCGGGATCGAGCCTTGCATCCGGCTCTCTGCTCAGTGGGGAGCCTGCTTCCTCCTCTCTCTTTACCTGCCACTCTGCCTACTTGAGATCACGGTCTGTCAAATAAATAAATAAAATCTTTAAAAAAATAGAGTACTAAAATTATTAGAGAGAATTATTAGATTATTGATCATAAGAATGAAAAATTGCTCTTTAAATTAAATAATGTAGAAATCATTTCCAAATGTGAAAATATTTGCACATTTTAAAGTAATATATATTTACTGCTCATATTATAACTTTGATCCAATTATTAATATAATTACAACATTACATTTTAACCAATTTTCATAAGTTCTTCACTTTTTACATTTTGCAAATAAAAATACCATTTTCTATAGGAAGTCACCTTGAAACATTTTTATACACTATGACTTAGACACATATAAAAATTATTGGTTCACTGCCTTTTTGCATAACTGAATAGAGCAAAAAAAAATCAAGTGGTTCAAATAAAACATAATTAAAATAAACTATTCAAGAGTTACAATGTAGTTAAAATTATTTTACCAAAAATGGTGAATTTGTAAAACTAGCACTTTGTTTTGTTAAAACTAGCACTTTTTTCCCCAAGGTAAGTATGGTGCTTATGGGAGGAAGTTTTTGCCTTGATGCTTCTATATGCATAGTCAGTTTCATAATTTGGTTTAAATGGCATAAACAGTTACGTAAAATTGCTGTGCAATTAAATACACTTTTAAAAATGAATAAATCAGTGTTAGGTCGGTAGCATAAAATCAACTGATTGCTTTATTTATTCATTTTCAACTTAGTTGTAGATACTAACAGTATTATCAATAATGAGACAATAAAATATTATCACTCTTCTTAATGTTGTAGTTACCTCAAATATTTTTTTACTTCCCGCAGATGATAATTCCAGTACTTTATTTATTAACTTGAATACACAGAAACACCTCAGAAAATAGTTAGCATTTTAAAAATTAGTTAAATCCACAAAATGCTGATGTTATAATTAAAATATTTTTTAAGGAAAATTGCTAATAGAGAAGCATACTAATTTGAAATTGTAGCTAAAGCTTCCTGATATAACATTAAGCCCTTCCTAAAATATCCAGTCTAAAAGCGCCTCTGTCACATTCCACACTGCATACAGGTTTTTATGAATGGCACTTCAGCATCATCTGATTTTTTTATATATAGACACAGATATAGATATGGGTATGGATATAGATACCTCCCCCTATTAAAATTTAAGCTTCAAAAGACCAAATAACTTCGGTGTTTTATTTCACACTGCATCTTCAAAAACAGAATTTGGAAAGTAGCTGTCACTTAATAAATATTTGCTGAACGGATTAATGCAAGAAGAGTTGAATGAATAAATAAATGAAGGATTCCTGGCTGCTACTCAGCCTAGAGTATACTCTATAGAGCTTTTTGTTTTGTTTTCTTTTTATTTTAAGTTTTTATTTAAATTCTAGTTAACATATAATATAATATTAGTTTCAGGAGTATAATTTAGTGATTCATTTCTTGTGTACAACACCCTGTACTCATACCAACAAGTGCCCTCCTCAATCCCCATTGCTCATTTAACACCCTCCACCATCAACCTTCAGTTTGTTCTCTATAGTTAAGAGTCTCATTTACCGTTTGCCTCTCTCTTTTTCCTCCTTTGCACATTTGTTTTATTTCTAAATTCCACATATGAGTGAAATCATATTCGTCTCTCTCTGACTGACTTATTTCACTTAGCCTAATGCTATCTAGCTCCATCCCAGGTCATTGCAAATGGGAAAATTTCACTTCTTTTGTTGGCTGAGTATATATAGAATATAAATTGTGTATATATGGAATATATATACACATATATTTATATATACATATGCATATGTGTGTGTGTGTCTTCTATTCATGTTGATGGACATTTGGGCTATTGTTGAAAATGCTTCTATAAACATCAGGGTGCTTGTATTAGTATTTTCATATCATTTGGGTAAATACCTAGTGGTGCATTTGCTGGATCATAGGGTAGTTCTATTTTCACCTTTTTGAGGAGCTTCCATACCATTATCTAGAATGGCTGCTCTGGTTTGTATTCCCACCAACAGTGCAAGAGGGTTCCCCCTTCTCTGTATCTTCACTAACTTCATTCTTATTTCTTATGTTGTTGGTTTTAGCCATTCTGACCATCGTGAGGTGCTCCATAGAGTTTTTACAAGTTAAAAGCAGCTTAATCCCAAATTAATCTTGAAATTCAGAGCTTCTTCTCTCATAACAGTGATAGAACCCTCTTACATTTGGAAATAAAAGGATGGTGCAAGAAAATTGGTGATATCAGGGAAAATGTCCTATCTTTCCCTGCACCTCACCAAAATATATAATTGCTGTTTTATTAAAGATGTCCAAATTCCATGAATTGATCTATCGGTAAAGATGTAAGTGGTTGCAGCTGGAACATTATACTCACTCTGGCTCACTTTTCAGTAGAAGGACTAAAAATATTCATTATAGATTTGAGCTAATAGTAATATCCTTAGCATAGGTAATTTGGAGTTATTTGAAATCTCTCCCCTTCAAGGCTCTTCCTTCTTCTCCCCTCCTCAATTCTTTCCTCCCCTCTTGTGTTCTCTCTCTTTCATCTTAGAAGCAGGCATCCCTCACCTTGAACTCTGCTCTCTGAGTTTGGAAGAATAAGTGGCTTTGTGTGCATTTGTGATCACCAGACCATCTGGTAGTAGCCCAATTTCAACTACTCAGGAGTGTGTCTGGGAAAGCATTGGGCTTTGTTTTTAGGATAGAAGATGCTACCCCTGTCTGGCCAACAAAAATTCTTTGCTTTTTGGTTTTTGTTTGTTTTGTTTTGTTGCCAGCTTTTTATGTGCTTCAATTATTCTGTTATTCCCATTAGATCCTTATGTTATTATCCTTTTAAGACATTCTCAAACTTTTCATTAAATAAAAAATCTTCCTTGAAATTCTATTAAATCCAAATTTGAAAAATATAAATGAAAGTCAACTTTTAAAAATATTGATAGATGTCATTATATTTAAAGAGTAATAATATTTTAGGTGCACCCTGAAACACAAAATTAACATAAGAGAGGCCAAGGATTCAATCTCATTCTTTCTACTGTATCCAAATTTTATGGCCAATATTTCTGTTACTTTCTTCATTTTTTCCTTTTGTGGAATAAAACAAACTTGGAGACTATGGTTTCTTCAAATTCATCAAAGAGAAAATTAAATTCTATCTATAATAAGCCTATATTTTAATTTTAATCCTCAAATAAGGATTATATTGCACCTAATAATGATTTTCACCAAGAAACATATCCTTATTTTTGACAATTGCATGTTTTATTAAATACTCAGTTGAGAGAGAATCAAGCCTTTATTCAATGTTAGTAGTTTTGAATTTAATTTTCTGATTTGATCTAAAACTGGTGACTTAACTCTTATCCACAGCCCTAACCCTCCTTCCCACTGTGGAAGTGGAATAAACCATACTCTTTCATGGACTGTTGTGAGTGGGAAAAAAAAATGGACTATAGATCCTTACATTTTTCAGTGTTCCTTTTATACTTATATCTTAAGGTTAATAAATTTCACAAAATAGCAAGTGAATTTTAGGAAGTCAGTTAAAGTTCATATATTTTCTGTGGAAACCCAGGGTGTTTTATAATAAATTCTAACAGATTCTGGAGTAGATATGACTAATTTATCTCCTAAAAATTCACCTAGAAAACTAATTATACTGCTTCTTCTCAATTTAGTGAATTTCCACACTGTTACTAGTCAAACAAGTTGGTCTGTTAGTTTCACTGAATCATGCTGATAAATGACTAATATTCTATATTTTCTAAGGTGTTGCAAATATATTTTTCTACCCCTGTTTACCTAGGGATAATAAATATAGGAATAGCCTCCACATGAGAAAGACAGATAGGGCATGGAGACTTGCCAGGTATTTGTTGCCTAACCAAAACAAACATCATATCCAATAATTCTTACAAAAACTGTTTTTACTCATGGCAAAAAATTCCCATGGAACTCGTCTTAAGGAGTTATACAGTCTTTAAAAATAATTAAGTAATGAAAGTATAGACTTCATGAAAGAAAATTGTTCTCTCTCCCATGTTTATCTACTCTACACTGTATTTGAACTTGAAACATGCCTGTGTTTTGTTTTCAGTGCAACATTTCATCTTTAACAGAAATATGTATTAGACAGAAAAGCACACACACACTGAGTTTATGGTATCATAGTTAAAACAGGCTTCCCTACGACCCCGTTCGAAATAGTGTATTTTTTGGTGCACTAAAGGTATTCACACTGAGAGCAAGGCACCATACTTCAATTCAGAGTAGATAAAATTAATACCTTTTCAGTGTTGAAACAGTTGGGAAAATAGGAAGTCTTATTCACCTTTTGTCAATGTGTAATTCTTCAGCTTATTGAGAGAACAATTTGGCAGGAACTATCAAAATTAAAACTAAACATTTTGTGGTAACCTAATTTCAGAAATAGTCTCACTGTGCACTAAATTATTTGTATGAAGATTATTATAGTAGTAGCACTTGTAATTATTATATATTAAAAGGCATAAATACCCTGAATATCCATCAGAAGCACCACATTTAAATAAATTACATGAAATAAATGTTCTAGAATATTAAGCAGCCTTAAAAAATATACTAAGCAACCATTAAAAAAAAATCTATTAAATCTCCATGTCCCGATATGGAGAAATTAGTAATATGTTCACTGTTATTTATATATAAATTGTTACATTAATTTTATTTAATAAACATGTATAGTGCCTTCTAAATGTCACATACTGTTCTAAGTGTTTTTCAAATATTAACATTTGTTAATTTTTAGTAACAACCTTATGAAGTAATACTGTTAGTATTTATCAATTTTCCAGAGGAAACTGAGGTATGCAAAGGTTAACTGATTTGCCCATGGTAACACTACTAGTGAGCAAGAAAAATTATATTTGAACCCAGAGGTAAAAGAGCAGCACTTACTGGATGATGCCACCCAATTGCCTCCTGGATCAAGAAAAGGGATAGATTGTTTTTACAATTATAAAGTTCCCTCAAAACAGAACAAAACAAAACAAAAAAACCTGTAGAAATGAGAATGGTAAAGTACTTCTTGTTTACATTTTCCAGTCTTAGGATATTTCAAAGTTCAGTATATAGATTTAAATGCCAAATTTTCTTTGACATTAAAATAATACAACACTACAAAATGTGCCTGAAATACTTTGCCACTATTATTAGTCTTATTATTTTTTACTACTGCAGACAGACATGTTACGCACTCTCAATTAACTAAAAATAAATTTCTCTAGATCTTTAAAGTGACTTCTGACAAAATTTGGAGACCTTAATCAGAAATCTGACTACACTGTATCCAGAAATAAATTCCTGCTTAAAATCCACTCATGTACTAGCTAATTCAGAGTCTACCTATGAATTCCATATATAAATTGGAAGGAAATCATACTTTCACTTCCGTAATTACATCATTTTTTTAGCTTTATTGAGGTTCAATTGACAAAACTGTAGTATATTTAAAGTATACAGCCTGATGATTTTATAAACATATACATTGTGAAAAGGATTCTCACAATCAAGTTAATACATCCATCATCTCACAGTTACTTGTGTTTGCATGTCTCTGTGTGTGAGAATGTGTATAATCTACTCTCAGCAAATTTCTACTATATAATATAATATTATTAACTGTACTTGTCATGGAACATTAAATCTTCAAATTCTATTCACCTTATAACTAAAAATTCATACCATTTCACCAACCTCTCCCCAGTTCCTCCAACCACAGTTTCTGGCAACTACCATTTCTCTGTTTTTAGGACTTTGGATTTTATTTTATTTTTTATGATTCCACAGATAAGTGACATATTCACATATATATTTATTTTTATGATTCCACATATAAGCGATCTATATATACATATCTGCAGTGATATTGCATTTTCTTTATCCATATCCTTTGATTTTTTTCCATAATAGAGATAAATAAATAATGCTGTAATTAAAATGGACATACAGATATCTCTTCAAGACAGTTATTTTGTTTTCTTCAGATATAAATACAGAAAAGGTATTGCTGGATCATATGTTAGTTCTTTCACTAATTTTCTGAGGAATTTGTATATTATTTCCATAATGGTGGTGCCAATTTACTTCCCCATCAACAGTGTACAAGGGTTCTTTTTTGTCTACATCCTCACCAACATTTGTTAACTTTTGCCTTTTTGATAATAAATATCCTGACAAGTATACGGCAATATCTCATTGTACTTCTGATTTGCATTCCCCTAATGATTAGTGATTCTAAGCAGTCTTTTCATATACTTATTGACCATTTGTATGTGTTCTTTGGAAAAATGTGTATTTGGGTTCTTGGTCCATTTTTAAATTTATTTGTTTTTTGCTATTGAGTTGCACAAGCACCTTATATATTTTGGATATTAACCCTTTCTCAGATAAATGGCTTGCAAATATTTTCTCTCCCTCCATAGGTTGCTTTTTTTAAAAAATTTTGTTCATAGGTTCTTTTGAGGTGCAGAGCTTTTTAGATTAATGTAGTCCCATTTGTTTATTTTTATTTTTACTCCCGTTGCTTTTGGTGCTGAGTCCAAAAATTGCCAAAACCAATGCCAAGAATTTCTTCCCCTATGTTTTCCTGTAGAATTTTTAAATTTCAAATTCTGCATTTATTTATTTCTATTAAATTTTTTTATTAACATATAATCTATTATTAGCCCCAGGGATACAGGTCTGTGAACCATCAGGCTTACACGCTTCACAGCACTCACCATAGCACATACCCTCCCCAATGTCCATAACCCAACTACCCTCTCCCTAACTGCCTCCCCCTGGCAAACCTGTTTGTTTTGTGAGATTAAGAGTCTCTTATGATTTGTCTCCCTCCTGATCCCATCTTGTTTCATTTGCATTTATTTTTTAATCCATTTTGACTTTGGGGTCTGTTGTAAAACAGGAAATCCAATTATACTCTTTTGAATGTGCCTGTCCAGTTTTCCCAATAACATTTATTGAAGAAGCTATGCTTTACCTTTTGTGTATTCTTGATGTTCTTTGGAAATTAGTTGATCATGTATCATGGGTGTATTTCTGGGCTCCTTATTCTGTTCTATTGACTTATATGTCTGCCAAAAGTATGCCAATACCATACTGCTTTGATTACTATAGCTTTGTAATAGACTAAATCAGGAATAGTGATGCCTCCACCTTTGCCTTTCTTGCTCAAGATTGCTTTGACTTTTTGGAGTCTTTTGGGGTTTCACCACATTAAGGTTTGTTTGGTTTTTTCCTATTCCTGTGAAAAATCCCATTGGAATTTTGATAGAGATTCCATTGAATCTATAAATTACTTTAGTATGAAAATTTAAAAAAATATTAATTCTTCTAATCCATGAATACAGGGTATCTTTCCATTTATTTGTGTCTTCTTCAATTTCTTTCATGTTTTATACTTTCCAGGATTCAGATCATTTCTGAAGGACAGCTTTGCCAGGTAGTATTCTTGGTTGGCGGGATATTTTTGTTTATTCGTTTGTTGTTGCTGTTGTTATTTTCCTTTCAGTATATATAGCTTCCTATTCTATCCTGGCCTGCAAGTTTTCTGGGGAGAAATTTGATTACAGCCTTATAATATTCCCTTTTTCATGATTATTTCTTTTTTTATTTTTTTAAAGTTTATTATTTATTTGACAGAGAGAGAGAGATCACAAGTAAGCAGGCAGAGAAAGAGGGGGAAGCAGGCTCTCCACTGAGAAGAGAGCCTGATGCGGGGCTCGATCCAAGGACCTGGGATCATGACCTGAGCTGAAGGCAGAAGCTTAACCCACTGAGCCACCGAGGTGCCCCTGTGATGTTTTTTTTTATACTTTTAAAATTCTCCCTTTGTCTTTAATTTTAGACAGTCTAATTATAATGTGTCTCACAGAAGAGCTGTTTGAGCTGAGTCTATTTGACAACCTATGAGTTTTGGTAACAGGTTTGAACACTTCTTAACTTTTTTTTTTTTTTTAATAAGCTTTCTGGGGGCAACTGGGTGGCTCAGTCATTAAGCATGAATATATAAATAATAAATGAATACATAAATAAGCAAGCTTTCTGCCCTTTTTCACCTTCTCTTTTCTTGGTACCTCAAGAGTACAAACGTTGTTCCATTTCATAGTATCCTATACTTCATTTGGCTTTCTTTATCATTTTTATTCTTTTTTCTTTGTTCTCCAAGACTGGATAATTTCAAATGACAGGTCTTCAAGTTCACATATCCCTTCTTCTGATGATTAAATATGATATTGATGCTATCTAGTGATTGTTTTTTCTTTTTCCCTCTTTCTATTTATTTTATTCTTCAGCTCCAGAAGTTTTATTTGAAAAAAAATCTATCTATCTATATGTATATATTTTTTTTAGTTTTCATTTCTTTCTTGTCATTATTTTTTTTTCTATGTCTCTGTTAAACTCACTTTGTTTATGTATTGTTTTCCTGGTTCTACTGAACTATATTCTCTTGAAGCTGGGTAAATTTCCTTAAAACAATTATTATTATTAATTTCCTTAAAACAATTATTTTGAATTATTTGCTAAATGATTTGTAGATATTCACTTTTCTGGGGTCAGTAACTGGAAAAGTATTGTGTTCCTGTATTGCTGCCATGTTTCCTTTATTTTTCAGGCTCCTTAATGTCTTGTTTTATAATCTTCACAGCTGAAAAAGCAGTATCCTCCTCCAGTCTTTACTGACTGGCTTTGGAAAAGAAAATCCTTCAGTCAGCACTGCTACAGATTTTGTCTCAGAGGGTTTTGTGTGTGTGTGTGTGTGTGTGTGTGTGTGTGTGTGTGTGTTTGGGGCCGGTGTTTCATTTTGTTTTTTTTTATGGTTATTACTATTGCACATTTTTTGTTCTCTCTTAATAGGTATTTTTTATCTTTATCTTACAGAATAAGGCTGGTTTGGCCATATCCCATTTACTTAGTTGAGAGTGATTCTGAATGCTCAGGTTTTGTGCTTTCACTCAATCCTTCAGCATCAGGCTGGATTTCCATGCATACTCACTAGCTATCTGCAAGGCTCACATATACTATATATGGAATTGAAAGCATTTGGGTAAGGCATGTGCAATGTTTGGAGTAGCCAAGGACCAGATTGGGGAAATTCACATGTGATGTGTCCTCAGTGGTTTGTGGAAATGCCTCCTGATACAGTCTGTGAAGGGGTTATAGGATGTGCATACCTTTGATATGTTTCAAATCCTGGCTGCTCTTCTTCCAGCTCCTCCCTGCCCCTCATTCCTCCAACAGTATGCTAGATTTTCTCTGTTGAACTCCTGAACTTCCACACAGGTATTCTTGTCCATGGCTCATTGTCAAAAATCACATTTTGGTAGTAATGTGGTAGAAAACTCTTATTCCATCACTTTGCTGACATCATTTGGCCTTAATTCTTCTTCTTCTTCTTCTTTTTTATTTTTTTAAGATTTTAGATACTTTTTTAAGATTTTAGACAGACATCACAAGTAGGCAGAGAGGCAGGCAAAGAGAGAGAGGAAGGGAAGCAGGCTCCCCGCTGAGCAGAGAGCCCGATGTGGGGCTTGATCCCAGGACTGAGGGATCATGACCTAAGCCAAAGGCAGAGGCTTTAACTCACTGAGCCACCCAGGCACCCTAGCCTTAATTCTTGATTAATCCTTTGTAGTTGAACATGAAAATAATTGTTATTTGCAATTTGTACACTCATTTAAGTATATATGTTACTATTTTCTTTGATTAAGGGCTGCAAGTTTAGCAAATAAAAATGCCAATGCCAGGTTAAATTTAAAGATCAGATAAGCAATAGTTATTTTTGTTAATATAACAAAGTATTGGGACATACTTATATTTTAAAAAGGACTTCGTTTATCTGAAATTCAAATTTAATTACACATCTTTTATTTGTGTAGAATTTTATAAAATGTCTTTATATAAATATTAATATATTGGATATTTCTATAATATTTTCATTTTTTAAAAATTTCCCCCTATGCAGACTTAAATATAGACACAAACACACACATACATATAAATATACATATACACAGACATATTGGCTTATGGATTTTTCCTGTCTCATATTTAATCAATGAATTGGGAAGTTAGCTTGTTATAGCTTATACTGCAGCTGACAATCAGAAGATCTGACTTATCATTATATAGAGGAATCAAGTATCCCAAATATCCTATGTAGCTTTCACCCTCTTCTCATATATTTCAGCCAATTAAAAAGCTAAAAAAAAAAAAGCTATGCTAAATATAATACATCAGTATTATTTTGATGCTAGAGAGATGTTCAAGGTTATACTGATTTGCTGACAAGTATCTTAAATTTCTTGAAATCTGCATGTATGGTTCTATCCAAATGATCCCAGATGGTATTCTATTGAAAATTTTATAGCCTTCCAAATGATGAGTGTTTTAGCATATCAAATACAGTCTATGTCACTTTAATTCTTAAAAATCTTAAGACTTAAAATCTGAAACCAATATTCTAAATGACACAGAAATAGAATTTATAATGTGATCATTGATAATTTTATATAATTTGTAGTTTTAGCGATATTGAACAAATATTAAAACTGACTTACTATATTATCTTTTGTATTTTAGAAACAGGCAGTTGACTAAGTAAATGGTGTTCTTCAGGAGCAATGTAGGCACTTATTCTTGGAGCCCTACTTTCTTATACTCCTTTGCATAAGGAGTAGCCTCTCTATCTCTCTAGGCCTATAGAAAACATTAAAATATTTATCCATGAGTATATTGCCCTTATTGTTAAAAGTAGCAGATAACTGACAATTTTATATAAGATTAAAACTTTAAATTGGCTATTCTAAAACTTCCCTTAGACTTTTTGGTAGATAATAACTCAACTTCATGTTAGCTTATAATTGATTTATACAGCAAATTGACTAAATCAGTGTTGAGTTTTATAAAGTAAAAGTAGGAAATAGCATAACTTGGGCTAACTATTATATTAATGTTTTCCTGAGGTATTATTGTGATTGTAATGAACATTAGTAATACACAATAGAAACATAAAATATTCTAGGCTCAAAGTGATGCAGCTATGTTCTAAAGAGTAGAACTTGGGGACCTCAATGACAGTTCAATATTCCTTGAATAACCTCAATTTCTTCCCCTCTTCCTTCTTCCTTTCCTTGTTTGAGGAAGAAGTTTTTCCTGATAATCAGTGTTATCTTTCTGGCCACCTCAGGTGGTAAGCAGGTATAGTATTCTATTCAAGAATTTTTCTTTCACAGACTTTGTCATTATTCTAGGATGTCCACCCTCTCTGAGTCTCACCTAAATGGCATAACAGAGTATCTTGTATTCCAAATACTTCTAGATAACAAAACTTTCAACATATTCCTCCATTATTCCTATTAGAAGAGGGAAAAAAAAAGATAATATTCCAGATTACTTATTAGCATGTGGTCCACTTAGTCTTCTAGATTCTCTATATGTGTCCTTGCCTTACTCTAGATCATCATATGTACCTATCCTTGGTACATTGTTTTGGGCCCCTATTACTGAACCACTCTTTAGTATTTTGCTAATGTACTATAATGAAGGGTGTTTTACAAATCAATACTTCAAAACATGCTAGATCTGCTGTGAGGATATTATTGAAGACAGTATCCATATGCCAAAAGTTAAATACTTCTTTGCGTGTGCATGGAGAATTTAATCCAGGGATAAAATTTCTGAGTAGTTGTTCTGATTTCTTATCTTCTGAACACTATAAATAAAATAAATTTATTTTTTTCATCCTTTACATCAACTCTTAAACTTAATAGTTTCTATGTGTAGATCCTATATATTTATTATTTTTATGTAGTCATAGTCATTGAAAGACAAAGTGAAAAAAGTGGGGTTTTGTGCTTTTTCTTTATGTAAACTTTGTAGAAACCCAATTTGTGTGATAAAATGCAGAGTAAGTCACCCTCTATCAAAGGGCATCCCAAATGCCAGTACTTGCCATACTCTTCATCAAACAGAACTCTAATATTGAAGAAAGACAAGTGGATCAATTGCTTTTTAATAGCAGTAGTAGCTGTTTGACCTGGCTGTCAAACTAGTGGGTGGTCCTAATAGTTTTGTAATTATATCTTAGATTAGTAGTTGTAAGGCTACAATAACCACTTCAAGTTTACTGTTTGGAAATTCACTCCCTTTGCCATTTTTTAGCATATATATATATATATATATATATATATATATATATATATATAATGTATTTCCCTTGTTCATGCTTTACCAATTAGTAGACACTTAGCACAATAATTTAGGTTCCAATTCATTCACAGGTTTGGTTTTTTTCTTGGTGCATTTCAGGAAAGTAAGAACACATAAAATTACATTTAACAATGTCTAAAATATTTATGGTTAAATAACAGAATACATTTTTGCATAAAACATAGCTTACAAATGGAAGAATACAATTTTATTTATATATGAGGCAGGATGCCCCGGTGTTTAAAACCTCCACACCCACAGAGGTCACACAGATTCCATACATAAACTTTCCCATTTAGATGAAGGAATGACATAGACTTCTCAAAAAAAAAAAAATGATGTCAGAATAGTTGAAAACTATAAAAATTTTGAAGTATGTAAAAACACATGAAAATCCAGCCTTGGAAAATTACGCATTTGTTCTTATTCACAAAAGGTCTTGAATGAATGATAATATTAATGATTTGAAAAGATGTAATCCATTAGTTTGAGTGATTCTAGGACCTAAAGGTTGATCACACCTCAAGACCTAATGGTCGATCAGACCTCAGGAAATCCAAACAAGCTGAACAAAACTTTAACACTTTAATCATAGGAAACATAGGGAGCAGTACGGCTATTGTAGATTTTGAGTCACAAACCTGGAACATAATAATCCAGGTTGGAGGTTTATAACCAACCAATTAACATTTTAATAATCATTAATCAAATGCTCTTTCTGAAAAAAGTAGGGGCTTCAAATTGCAAAGTGGCAAACTTTGCTTACACTATAATTTTTTTGGAACCAGAAATGCAGTCTATGAATGTAAGCTCATTAAAGCACTTGTATGAAAATTCTCTAATTTTAAATCAAATTAACTCACATGCAGTTTAAAGACAACTATCATATGATCTCCCTGATATGAGGAAGTGGTGATGCAACATGGGGGCTTAAGTGGGTAGGAGAAGAATCAATGAAACAAGATGGGATTGGGAGGGAAACAAACCATAAGTGACTCTTAATCTCACAAAACAAACTGAGGGTTGCTGGGGGGAGGGGGTTTGGGAGAAGGGGGTGGGATTATGGACATTGGGGAGGGTATGTGCTTTGGTGAGTGCTGTGAAGTATGTAAACCTGGTGATTCACAGACCTGTACCCCTGGGGATAAAAATATATGTTTATAAAAAAAAATCTAATAAATACAGAAGGAAATCTGGTCAAAATAAAAAGAAAGTTAAAAGCAAAAAATATTAGTTGTTACTCCTACTTTTTGAGTCACATTCAACATGACCCATTTAGGTAGGCACATGCATATGGAACAGAGAAGGTTATAGGGATTATTTAGGAAATAAATTTATACAGTAATTGTCAGTAATCTGATGACTTGAGTAATTTAATGAACACCCTTCGCTTATAGAGGGCCAATTGTAGAGGCAAATATTGCCATTTAATTACTTGACATTTCCCAGAATTTCCAGTGGGATTTGGAATAGCTGTTCCTGGACCATTCAGAAGGAGCTGTTCTTGAAACCATTCTTAAGTGATGCCTCCTTATACTAGTTTTATATATTATATATTACATATACATATTAATATATAATATTTAATGATATAGTTTTTATAAATTTTACAGTTTATAAAAATAGATGTATCATATCCAGATGTAGCAAGGGACAGAGAAATCAAGGGTATTTTAAATAGACATTAAAGCAGCAATTTGATTCATAATTTACTTTGTTTCCTAACAGTATACATACAGTGGTGGCAGTCTACATATATAGTCTGTATGCAGTTATAGTATAAAAAAATAGTTGCATCTTAATAAGAAAAAACTTTTCAGCATTTGATATTGAGGATTTCATATTCTCATGGGAAATTATCATTGAAGTATGTCAAATAATTCATTACAATCAATAAAAAGTGAGAGAATATTTGTCATTGATTTTTTCAGTTAGGCTCAATCTTTTTAAACAAAAGAATAATCAACCAATAGCAGATTTTATTAAAATTAATCTAGATTTTACAAAAAACAAGGATCTTTTTTCATTTATTTAATTAATTCATTTTTATTTATTTAACCATTCCATCTGAACGTAGATTTTCTCCACTTTCCTTGAATTATAGATATATATGACAAGATCTTGGCAATAACACAAATCCCACTCTGTTCTGCCACCAGGTAACTAAAAGCTATTTGGTTTCTATCTCCAACTTTGCTAATGAGTTTAGTGAGTCTCGTCGGTATTAAATAGTTGGTATTAAATAGTAAATAGTTGGATGGTAGCATTAGCTATCCTCACCATAGTTAATTACAAGTTACCACCTTTCTTCTAGGGCATGTATACCTGTGTCAGTTACAGGGACACAGACTGCAAAGCGGAAACAGCTATCTGATGGTTTTCTTAGCAGTGTGCTTCAGGCAATGATGTCATGTGTCAGAAACGTGGGGTCCTTCCGATTTAGACTGTCTTACGCACAAACACCTGAGGACATAAAATTCCCAAATAGCACGCCCTATCTAAGGGTGACGAGCCCTCCATCGCCCAATATACCTGAGAGAGAAACAGATAACTTGAAGGAGCACATGGATCTCAAAAACAAACGCAAAAAGAAAGAAAGAAAATTGCAGATCATTATCTCCACTAAATTAGATGCTATAAAAAAATAAGTATACAGCATTAGCAAGTTGAATTTATTCCAGAAATGCAAGAACAATTCACCATCTGAAAGTCAATGCAGTCTATCTTTACAAGCTAGAGAATATAAAAACCATATTAAGTGTATCAATTGATGTAGAAAAAGAATGTAAGAACTGAATGCTTACTGATACTTTGGTACTTTGTTATAGCATCCCAAATGGACAGAGAGTAAACTCATTATACAACAATTGATCAGAGAATGTGAGAATGTAGTCTCAGTGACTGAGGATAAAAGGGATGAAAAAAATGTATAGACCACTGGTATATTTTTGTTATAAATTAGGGTGATGAATCCAAATGTGTTCATCTGTTACATAGCAACAACCACAAACTATTGAGACATTCTTTACTTATAGATCAGGCACCACTCTGAGAGGCCAATTTTTGAATTCTTTGGAAATCTTTTTATCATAAATGTGTTTTCACATTTTGGATGATTTCTAAAACTTTCCTGTATATCTTAAAAATTTCAGCCCTATTAGAAAGTAGATAAGTCTGGGAGATGCCACCACCTAAAATGTCAGAATACATCAGTGTTAATCTGTCTCAATTTCTTTCGAGAAAGATGATTTAAAAGCCCAGTGAAAAGACACAAAGAATTTACTAGGTACCAGGTGAACTGGGGATAGGATATTATAAACCTTGATTGTGATCCTCTGTGGCAACCAAACAAACATATTTAGTGTTTCTTGGTGCTTTATATAGTACTTGAACAGAGATACTCATTAAATATTCAATTAATTAATTAATGATTTTTTTAAAAGTCCAGAACAGGAAAAATGACAATAATATGACTTTGGACAAAATATATTTAACAGTAACTAGAGGTGACTATAAATATTTCTTATTACTTCATTCTATGACCAACATTCAGTAGAACATGCACTCTCAAATTGTCTCTAAATGAATGACTGAAAACAATTTTTACACATCACTGGACTGGTAATTTCTGATTACATATAGGGATAGTGCATGGTAAACAGTGATGACTTGATCAAACATTATGTCAGCTGTTTTTTGAAAAATGGTCCCAGTGAAAAGAAGTGGCATACCAATAATACCTGGTTTTAAATTCAAAGCCCCTAACCAGTAGCTTTGCGGTATTAGGCGAGGTACTTCATTTTTAATTTGGAAACAATAGTAACGTCTACCTCATAGTTGTCTTTTTTTTTTTTTAAGATTTTATTTATTTATTTGACAGATCACAAGTAGGCAGAGAGGCAGACAGAGAGAAAGGAGGAAGCAGGCTCCCTGCTGAGCAGAAAGCCTGATGCAAGGCTGGATCCCAGGACCCCGAGATCATGATCTGAGCCGAAGGCAAAGGCTGAGCCACCCAGGCCCCTACCTCATAGTTTTGTTGTTGTTTTTTGTGAGGACTAAACAAGTTGATATTTGCAGACATCATAGAAAATTGTCAGGCATATGATAAAGGTTATGCACATATTTGCACTTAACGACTATTGTGTTTTTTTAGCAGAGTAACAGGTGGAATGATTCTCAGTATCACTCTTATGCATTGTGTTGTGTCTCCTTCCATTAAATGGCCTGTCTACTGATTCTACCTCTTTCATCTTTTCATCTCAGTCTCTCCATTTTCATCAGATCACCTTACTCATTGGTTTCACAAGGGTAAGACCACCCTGCAATCTCGAAATTATTTACTATTTCCATATTCTTCACACAGAATGATCTCTTTCTATTCTTCTCCAACAATATACTAGCCATGCTAATAGTACATATTGACTCATAAAACATGCAACTATCTTTCTTTAACTCTATTTCTACTTTTGGATAGAACTCCATGTCACACTCTCACTTCTTGTTTACTTATTCCTTTAGTGCTACTTTTTAAATCCTTGTGAACTATTTTCTGTCACAATTATAAGCCCAGCAAAAATAATGTCCGTATTCTCTGCTTAGGGTTTGTTTTCTTCATAGTTCCTCCAGGGTGTCTGGCAAAAGTAGATGCATAATTAGACTGATTGACTAAATATAGTTAAAGTATTTCAGACACTTGCAGCATTTTTAGTTTTGAACACCTAACCATTTTAAATGGTTAACTGAGCAGAATGTTTTATAATAGTGTTCACTCAATTATTTGATATACAGAACTATAAAAAAATCAAGAAACTAAATCATCATAGATTAATATTTATAAAGTTGCATGTATTCATTAGACCTAATACACATCCTTATAGTAGGATAAGTACTTGGAAATGCAGATAATCATGCCGAAGAAAGAAGAATATGATTGCATAATTCAAAATCACGTCATCTAAGATTACATAAAGTGTTGCTCAAATAGGAACATATTTCTTGGTGTTTCTTATGTATGTATGACACAAATGAGTCTGTAAACCTGTTTGTATCATTGACTGAAATAGCCTCATGCTGAGCAATGCTTTGAATAACCATTAACGTAATTCAAGGAACAATAACGTTTGGATTTGTTGCTAGAGTCATTGCTACTTATGATGCTAAAAAAACTCAGTACACCTTATAGAGGTGTTTGAATATATGCTTTAAAATATTGCTCACAACAAAGGAATTTCACAGTGGCATTTCCTTGGCAGTGCTGACTGATAGCATCACATGCTACATCTTATGAAGTGCTTAGTAATCAGGTCTTCAAAGGCGCTGAGCTCCAGTCAACAGAAGGAAGGGTGATTTCAATGACAGTATTCACAATAAATATTCTCCTGGGGAGCATTTACATAATCATGGGAATGGAAATGATCATTACTTGCCATTTATTATTTTACTATGTCCCCTTGAAGAGTACTCTGGATGAGTCTATCCATCCATTCTTCTTCATAGATTACTCTAATAGAGCTCATCTATACAATCCACTTTGTAATCTCCATAATAAGAACAGTTTAGACTCTGAAAGAAACCTTTCATTTATGCAATTATTAAGCACATTTTAATAAGAAAGGAAAAAAAGAAAATGGATTCCAGAAAAATCTTGTAACAGAGTACATGTCCTTATGTGAATTACCTTTGTTAAATCTAAATAACTTTAAGGAAGATGTCAATCTGAAAAGCAAAATGGCATTTGCCCTTGATTTATGGATATCTTACATTGTCATGCAGTTCCCTGAAATGTTTTGTGTGAAATATAATTACCTCTTTTCTAAATATATAATATATATATCTTCATGTGAGATATAAAAATATTACTAAAGAATCAAATGTTATTAAAATATTTAAACTAGGCATTGCTAAATATTTTAGTATGTTTAAAATATTCCCCGAATAACTTCCTGCTTAACTTCCTCTACCATGTTATGAAAGTTGTACTACTCGTGACCAGTTTAGAACAAGTGTTTCTTCTGGTTCTTCCCTAAACCACCCTTGGGTGAGCTATCTTTTGGCATAATCACAACAAATAAAACTTGCTCTCAAGGTCATATATTTTAACCCTAATTTTGTTTGCCTTGTTTGCTCAAGCCAGCCATATCAAAGGAACTATTTGAAAGGATATATCAAGATAGCTTACATAAGGGGTGCCTGGGTGGCTCAGTACGTTAAGCATATGCCTTCAGCTCAGGTCATGATCTCAGGGCCCTGGGCTTAAGCCCAGCATTGGGCTCCCGGCTCAGCTGAGAGCCTGCTTCTCCCTCTCTCTCTTCTCCTGCTGCTCTGCCTACTTATGCTCTCTCTCTCTCTCTGTCAAATAAATAAATAAAATCTAAAAAAAAAAAGACAGCTTTCATATTAATGTGTGGGTAAAAAACAAAAAAAGATGAGACAAAGCAAAATAGGGAGTAGAGACTATACGGCACATTCCCAAGACCATAACATTAACTAAATCAACTTGCAAAGTACAAAATGAAGAAAAAGTCTTCAAGGTTTGGTCACCTACCAAAAATGTTTCTAATCAACAGCTTAAATATATGTATAACATAAGATATACAAGTTTTAAGATAAAAGGTCACTATATAATGATATCATGAAAAAGATTATGATTGGCTCTATTAATAAATAATGTATAGGACTATTTCTTTTTATCATGTTATTCAATATACACTGATAGCATCCCATTAAAATATACTTCAGAAAAGGTGGAATAAAAATGTATAAACATATAATTTTCCATATATGGTCCTTTGATAATATGCTATAATTATGGCATAAATTTTGCTTATACTGCTAGATGGATAAACTACATAATTTTATGCATGGTTGTTAACTATGGCTTCTTGGAAATAAACTCAATACACTCTGAATTCAAGCTCATACTCTTTTTTTTTTTATTAATTTTTTATTTTTTATAAACATATATTTTTATCCCCAGGGGTACAAGTCTGTGAATCACCAGGTTTACACACTTCACAGCACTCACCAAAGCACATACCCTACCCAATGTCCATAATCCCATCCCCTTCTCCCAAACCCCCTCCCCCCAGCAACCCTCAGTTTGTTTTGTGAGATTAAGAGTCACTTATGGTTTGTCTCCCTCCCAATCCCATCTTGTTTCATTTATTCTTCTCCTACCCACTTAAGCCCCCATGTTGCATCACCACTTCTTCATATCAAGGAGATCATATGATAGTTGTCTTTCTCTGCTTGACTTATTTCGCTAAGCATGATACGCTCTAGTTCCATCCATGTTGTCCCAAATGGCAAGATTTCATTTCTTTTGATGGCTGCATAGTATTCCATACATCTTCGTGATCCATTCATCTGTTGATGGACATCTAGGTTCTTTCCATAGTTTGGCTATTGTGGACATTGCTGCTATAAACATTCGGGTGCACGTGTCCCTTTGGATCACTACGTTTGTAAGTTTAGGGTAAATACCCAATAGTGCAATTGCTGGGTCATAGGGCAGTTCTATTTTCAACATTTTGAGGAACCTCCATGTTGTTTTCCAGAGTGGCTGCACCAGCTTGCATTCCCACCAACAGTGTAGGAGGGTTCCCCTTTCTCTGCATCCTCGCCAGCATCTGTCATTTCCTGACTTGTTGATTTTAGCCATTCTGACTGGTGTGAGGTGATATTGCATTGTGGTTTTGATTTGTATTTCCCTGATGCCGAGTGATATGGAGCACTTTTTCATGTGTCTGTTGGCCATCTGGATGTCTTCTTTGCAGAAATGTCTGTTCATGTCCTCTGCCCATTTCTTGATTGGATTATTTGTTCTCTGGGTGTTGAGTTTGCTAAGTTCTTTATAGATTCTGGACACTAGTCCTTTATCTGATATGTCGTTTGCAAATATCATCTCCCATTCTGTCAGTTGTCTTTTGATTTTGTTAACTGTTTCCTTTGCTGTGCAAAAGCTTTTGATCTTGATGAAGTCCCAATAGTTCATTTTTTCCATTGATTCCCTTGCCTTTTGCGTTGTTCCAAGGAAGATGTTGCTGCGGCAGAGGTCGAAGAGGTTGCTGCCCGTGTTCTCCTCAAGGATTTTGATGGATTCCTTTTGCACATTGAGGTCCTTCATCCATGTTGAGTCTATTTTTGTGTGTGGTGTAAGGAAATGGTCCAATTTCATTTTTCTGCATGTGGCTGTCCAATTTTCCCAGCACCATTTATTGAAGAGGCTGTCTTTTTTCCATTGGACATTCTTTCCTGCTTTGTCGAAGATTAGTTGACTGTACATTTGAGGGTCTATTTCTGGGCTCTCTATTCTGTTCCATTGATCTATGTGTCTGTTTTTGTGCCAGTACCATGCTGTCTTGATGATGACAGCTTTGTAATAGAGCTTGAAGTCGGGAATTGTGATGCCACCTACTTTGGCTTTCTTTTTCAATATCCCTTTGGCTATTCGAGGTCTTTTCTGGTTCCATATAAATTTTAGGATTATTTGTTCCATTTCTTTGAAAAAGATGGATGGTACTTTGATAGGAATTGCATTAAATGTGTAGATTGCTTTAGGTAGCATAGACATTTTCACAATATTTATTCTTCCAATCCAGGAGCATGGAACATTTTTCCATTTCTTTGTGTCTTCCTCAATTTCTTTCATGAGAACTTTATAGTTTTCTGAGTATAGATTCTGTGTCTCTTTGGTTAGGTTTATTCCTAGGTATCTTATGGTTTTGGATGCAATTGTAAATGGGATTGACTCCTTAATATCTCTTTCTTCTGTCTTGCTGTTGGTGTAGAGAATTGCAACTGATTTCTGTGCATTGATTTTATATCCTGACACTTTACTGAATTCCTGTATAAGTTCTAGCAGTTTTGGAGTGGAGTCTTTTGGGTTTTCCACATATAGTATCATATCATCTGCGAAGAGGGATAATTTGACTTCTTCTTTGCCGATTTGGATGCCTTTAATTTCCTTTTGTTGTCTGATTGCTGAGGCTAGGACCTCTAGTACTATGTTGAATAGCAGTGATGATAATGGACATCCCTGCCGTGTTCCTGACCTTAGCGGAAAAGCTTTCAGTCTTTCTCCATTGAGAATGATATTGCGGTGGGTTTTTCATAGATGGCTTTGATAATATTGAGGTATGTGCCCTCTATCCCTACACTTTGAAGAGTTTTGATCAGGAAGCGATGCTATACTTTGTCAAATGCTTTTTTAGCATCTATTGAGAGTATCATATGGTTCTTGTTCTTTCTTTTATTGATGTGTTGTATCACATTGACTGATTTGCGGATGTTGAACCAACCTTGCAGCCCTGGAATAAATCCCACTTGGTCGTGGTGAATAATCCTTTTAATGTACTGTTGAATCCTATTGGCTAGTATTATGTTGAGTATTTTCGCATCTGTGTTCATCAAGGATATTGGTCTATAGCTCTCTTTTTTGATGGGATCCTTGTCTGGTTTTGGGATCAAGGTGATGCTGGCATCATAAAACGAGTTTGGAAGTTTTCCTCCCATTTCTATTTTTTGGAACAGTTTCAGGAGAATAGGAATTAGTTCTTCTTTAAATGTTTGGTACAATTCCCCCGGGAAGCCATCTGGCCCTGGGCTTTTGTTTGTTTGGAGATTTTTAATGACTGTTTCAATCTCCTTACTGGTTATGGGTCTGTTCAGGCTTTCTATTACTTCCTGGTTCAGTTGTGGTAGTTTATATGTTTCTAGGAATGCATCCATTTCTTCCAGATTGTCAAATTTATTGCCGTAGAGTTGCTCATAGTATGTTCTTATAATAGTTTGTATTTCTTTGGTGTTAGTTGTGATCTCTCCTCATTCATTCATGATTTTATTTATTTGGGTCCTTTCTCTTTTTTTTTGATAAGTCAGGCCAGGGTTTTATCATTTTTATTAATTCTTTCAAAGAACCATCTCCTAGTTTCGTTGATTTGTTCTATTGTTTTTTTGGTTTCTATTTCATTGATTTCTGCTCTGATCTTTATGATTTCTCTTCTCCTGCTGGGCTTAGGGTTTCTTTCTTGTTCTTTCTCTAGCTCCTTTAGGGTAGGGTTAGGTTGTGTACCTGAGACCTTTCTTGTTTCTTGAGAAAGGCTTGTACCGCTATATATTTTCCTCTCAGGACTGCCTTTGTTGTGTCCCAGAGATTTTGAACCGTTGTATTTTCATTATCATTTGTTTCCATGATTTTTTTCAATTCTTCTTTAATTTCCCGGTTGACCCATTCATTCTTTAGAAGGATGCTGTTTAGTCTCCATGTATTTGGGTTCTTTCCAAACTTCCTTTTGTGGTTGAGTTCTAGCTTTAGAGCATTGTGTTCTGAAAATATGCAGGGAATGATCCCAATCTTTTGATACCGGTTGAGTCCTGATTTAGGACCGAGGATGTGATCTATTCTGGAGAATGTTCCATGTGCACTAGAGAAGAATGTGTATTCCGTTGTTTGGGGATGAAATATTCTGAATATATCTGTGATGTTCATCTGGTCCAGTGTGTCGTTAAGGCCTTTATTTCCTTGCTGATCTTTTGCTTGGATGACCTGTCCATTTCAGTGAGGGGAGTGTTAAAGTCCCCTACTATTATTGTATTATTGTTGATGTGTTTCTTTGATTTTGTTATTAATTGGTTTATATAGTTGGCTGCTTCCACGTTGGGGGCATAGATATTGAAAATTGTTAGATCTTCTTGTTGGACAGACCCTTTGAGTATGATATAGTGTCCTTCCTCATCTCTTATTATAGTCTTTGGCTTAAAATCGAATTGATCTGATATAAGGATTGCCACTCCTGCTTTCTTCTGATGTCCATTAGCATGGTAAATTCTTTTCCACCCCCTCACTTTAAATCTGGAGGTGTCTTCGGGCTTAAAATGAGTTTCTTGGAGGCAACATATAGATGGGTTTTGTTTTTTTATCCATTCTGATACCCTGTGTCTTTTGACAGGGGCATTTAGCCCATTAACATTCAGGGTAACTATTTAGAGATATGAATTTAGGGCCATTGTATTGCCTGTAAGGTGACTGTTACTGTATATGGTCTCTGTTCCTTTCTGATCTACCACTTGTAGGCTCTCTCTTTGCTTAGAGGACCCCTTTCAATATTTCCTGTAGAGCTGGTTTGGTGTTTGCAAATTCTTTCAGTTTTTGTTTGTCCTGGAAGCTTTTAATCTCTCCTTCTATTTTCAATGATAGCCTAGCTGGATATAGTATTCTTGGCAGGCCAGAAAGAGCTGGCATGATATTTTCAGAGCACTAAACGAGAAAAATCAAGCTCATACTCTTTGACAATTATCAGGAATGTGCCAATTGCTTATAACAGGAACACAAGTTTGTGGTAACCCATCACTCCATTTATAAACCTAAATGGATTTCAGTGAAGATTCACTGAAGTTGAACCCTTGTTCAACTTAGATATTTCACAGCACACACTGAGAATCACATGTAAAACTATAAAGTATCAAGACCCTCAGTCATGTGAGGATTGGAATTTGCACAGTATAAATTTAAATGAGTAGAATATTCAATTCTATTAAAACCTAGATCTAAATTAATATAAATATTTGTGTTTCTGTGGAGGATAGATAATCAGTTATGCCACACATTTAACTAATTACACTAATTACATATGGGGGCATTCTGCCTCTTGAGACAGAGGACAGAGGAAATGAAGATATCTTTCTTTTCCTAGGTCAGAACTTATACCATGCACACCTTTGTTTTTTCCATTAAAACAAACAAAACAAACAAACAAACAGATATGTGACTACACGTACTTCCAAACACAAAGGTATACATATTCTTTGAGTTTATAAGTCTCTGGCATAGGACAACAAATAACAGTACAGGGTTTTGAAAGTTGCAAAAACTATCTAATCCTCTTCTCTACTTATGCCTTTGTCTTTAGGTAAGCTATTTGATCTTTCTAATCTTCAATTTCTTGAGTTTTAAAATGGAAATAATTTGAAAACATTTTCTATGGAATTGCAAAACCTAAATGAGATACTGAATATAAGATATGCCTGGAACAGGGAATAAAATGTGTAGACAAAATAGTAAATTGAAGGTTTCACCTGAAGTATCATGATAAAACAGATTGAAATTCACAAGTTAGTTAGAGGATGGAAATATGTTGATAAAAAATGGTTTCATACTTCTTCACCCTTTCATTCATATTCGGGATAGCAGGTATCCAGGTAGAAATAAGAGAAATATTGTTAGTGTATTTCTAATGATGAATGTGCAGTGAGCCCTACACTTAAATCTAGGAGGGCCAGGATAGCAAATGTTTAACCACTTTCCTCAAGCCTCAATGGTACCGCTGGGATAACTTATGTGTTCCCTGTATCTGGGGAATACAGTGATCTGGTATCTGACTTCCATCTCAGGGAATTTTCAGGGTAGCAGAGATGGTCTGGAAATGCTTAGAAATCAAAGTTGATGTGGCATCTGGGTGGCTCAGATGGTTAAACATCTGCCTTCAGCTCATGTCATGATCCTAGGATCCTGGGATTGAGCTTGGTGGGGAACCTGATTTTCCCTCTCACTCTACTGTTTCCCCTGCTTGTGCTCTCTCACTCTCTCTGTCAAATAAGTAAATAAAATCTTTTAAAAAAGAAAGAAAACAAAGCTGAGTTCTTTCTGTATCTAGAAAGTAGTTATACTCCCATCTGAATAGCAAGTGAGAAAAGAGACCTAGTATTTCTCAAGGATTAATACAGAGCTACATGAGAGAAACTATTTTGATCTTGTTTCAAATCTTACCTAAAATGCCCTCTGGACATATTAAGTTACTCAAAAGAGTGTCTCTGTGGAATGATGGTGTCAGACTGCAGAGCTGCACAGCTGAGAGTGGGGTGGCATCACTAAGATCATGTAAGTTTCAACTGGAGGGCTCCAGTAGAAAGCACCCACATGAGAAAGTACATTTGCACACCTGGAAAACAAGTACACAACCAGTGAGTAAGACTACGTGTTATTCTAAACATCACTCACCTGGGGACCATTGTAGGAAGATTAAGCAATTTGATTTGGCAAGTAAGGAAAGGAGAAATGCTAGGTTGGGGAATAGAAGTGTGAAGAACAATGCTACCTTATCCACAGAAAGCAGTCAGATCTCAGTATGCCCCAGGGTGGGAAAGAAGGATAGATTTTGACTCTCTGTCTCTTTCTCTCTCTCTCATACACACATGCAGTTGCAGCTTGGATGTTTACAGATTGAATTGAAGCTGCAGTTCTGAAATTAATTTACTCACTTTTCTGTCTAATATCTAAGTCTGAACAGAAAAATGATGGGTTATTTCCCGGTTTTTATGTAGGTAAGGGAACTACCACTATTGGACACATTTTATAGTGACAAATATTTAAAAAATAACATAAACTTGTATTTTGATTTCTTCATTTTCCTTGGGCTTGTTAACGTACCAATTACTTTGGTTCAAGGAGCTATTGTTTGTTTTTATGTATTTGCTTTGAATGCAAATTTCATGTTTGAAAATTCAGAGTCTTGAATTTGTATCTAAAATCTTTATTAAGGTCGCTGTAATATGCAAATTAATACAACTACATATTCTTTGGTTCAAGAAACCAGAATGTATTCCCATTCATACTTATTGTGAATATTGATGAAATTATCATTCTATCCTATAGTTTTATAGAAAAAGTTGGAATATGACTTGCTTTATTTATGAAGTTGTAATACTTTTCCTCCATTTGAAGGTATTGTACAGATACTGACCTCCGTGTTTCTAACCACCATTGGCCCCAGAGAGTTTACTCTGTAATGTTCTACAACAGTTTAACCAAAGCAATCATGTCAGTGTTTTATTGCCTAGTGTTGTATCAGTGTTGGGCCCTCCAGATTCTGAGAAAGCTCATCCATGAAATCTGTAACTACTTTAACATAAATTCAGGACATTAGATTTCTAGGCGTTTCTCTTGTAAAATCTAGCTCAGTACATTGTATTTTTATGTATTTTTATGTTCCTGCTGTGAACAGTTTTCCAAAGTGGAACAACCTTTTTAAAAGTAAAAGTTATAGCTTTTTGAGGAACCTCCATACTGTTTTTCAGAGTGGCTACACCAGTTTGCATTCCCAACCAAAAGAGAGTTTCAGTTTCTCCACATCTTCACCAACATCTGTTGTTTCCTGTGTCGTTAATTCTAGCCATTCTGACAGGTGTGAGGTGATGTCTCATTGTATTTTGATTTGTATTTCCCTGATGCAGAGTGATGTTGAGCATCTTTTCATGTGTCTGTTAGCCATCTCAATGTCTTCTTTAGATAAATGTCTATTCATGTCTTCTGCCCATTTCTGAGCTGGATTATTTGTTTTTTAGGTGTTTAGTTTGAGAAATACCTTATAGACTTTAGATACTAACCCTTTATCAGATATCTCATTTGTAAGTATCTTCTCCCATTCTATCAGTTGTGGTTTAGTTTGGCTGATTGTTTCCTTTGCTGTGCAGATTTTATCTTAATAAAGTTCCAATCATTCATTTTTACTTTTGTTTATCTTGTCTCCAGATAAGCCTGTATCTCCAGAATTCCAGGTCATGGTTTTTCCTTCAAAGTCAACTCTATAATGGATCCATGAAAGCCTTTGATTTTCACTTTACTCATCTTCTACTTACAAAGCAATGACACCTTCCAAGAATGTTACATTACTAAAATAATACTGGAAGTCCAATTTTTTTTTTATGATTTCACTGGATTATTCTTACCTTTAATTCACCAGTATCCTTGGGTTTCTGTGGTCTGAACTGTCTTGTTTCTCACCAGTATTCTCTCCCACTGGCATTTAGATTTCAATTTGTCATTCTGCTAAGTTCCATCATGCTGTGACATTTTGGGGAGTTGATTTTCTCTCTTCTCCCTCTTAGCAACTGGGAATTTAAAATGGCCATTGAAAAATTATAAAATCCTTTACTGTTTTATTATTTGACTTATCAAGAGGAAAGTATTTATATTCAATGTGTAACTTTAAGAAGAAAGAATACACACACACACACAACACACGTATTTTAGTAACAACTGACACGCAGAGATAACACTCAATTATGTGGAAAATGTGGGGGTTTTTTCTGGAATATCTCATTTCCTAAAGGCATTTATCAAATGACATATATAATAGAATATGGAGAAAATAATTTTCTAGCTTTGCTCTGTGTAAGGAGATGTTATTTTACTAAGTTATTTGGTAAGATATTCTTAAAATGTTAGCAAAAATATAATTTAGCAAGATGTTACTAAAGTTAGACCTCATATTAATAATTATGCAAGTTGCCCTTCTAAAGGTTTTGATAAAATATTTAGTCATGTATTTGAAATTCATCTAGACACAAGCAGTAAATGTTTAGATATAAACAAAACTAATTACAATCGTCTCTGGAGTTAATTCATTAAAGACAACATCAACTATACTTGCACAAAAACTCAGGGCAGATACATAGGATATTTTCTGGAAGTTAGGCTATTTCATCATATTTTTTTATGTCTTTCCACCAACAAGACTAAAGTTGACTTTTTTAAAGTATTTGAATTTTTTTAAAGACCTTTCTTTTAAAGATTTATTTATTTATTTGAGGGAGAGACATAAAAAGCACAAGCAGGGTGAGGGTCAGAGGAAGAAACAGACTCCCAGCTGAGCAGGGAGCCCAATGTGGGGCTTCATCCCAGTACTCCAGGATCATAACCTGAGCCAAAGTCATGTTTAACTGACCAAAAGTATTTAACTTTTGTGGTGCCTGGGTGGCAGTTGGGCATCTCACTCTTGATTTCAGCCCAGTCCCTCGGGGTTGTGGGATCATGGAGCTCTGCACTGGGCATGAAGCCTGCTTGGGATTTTCTTTCTCATTTGCCCTCTGCCTCTCACCTATGCTTGTGCTCTCTCACTTTCTCCTTCAGGGAAAAAAAAAAAGCAAATAAAGTACTTAACTTTTACTTTTTATTTCATGTTTTCTTGGTTTATCTTCTTGGGTTTTTTTCCTCAAATTTTCTTTTTTTTTGTATCCTGCTTTTTTTTTTTTTTTTTTTTTAAATCTAATAGACTTTGCTCTTGAAGGCTTGCTGAGAAAACAAAGGAAGCTTCAGGCAATGTGTTCTTAGTGCTAAATTAAAAAAAAAAAAATCCAGCTACTGAAATTTCCATACCATCAGTTCTCATGAAATTGCTGCAAAGAGGATACCTAGAAAGTCTATCCGGGTTAAAAATGTGATTTCAGAAATTTTGCAGTGGTGTTAAATATAAGAGCTTTACGATTTCGTGTAGATAATACACCTTCTCCTGTGGGAATACATTTGACATATGTGATTGTGTAATAGAAATCAACATGAAGGTTTATTGGATTTAGACACTTTAGAATTCTGCTCCTACACAAACTGTAGAGAACTGGCATAAATTTAATGAATCGGGGCACCTGGATGGCTCAGTGGGGTAAAGTCTCTGCCTTCGGCTCGGGTCATGATACCAGGGTCCTGGGATGGAGCCCTGCATCGGGCTCTCTGCTTGGTGGGGAGCCTGCTTCCTCCTCTCTCTCTTTGCCTGCCTCTCTGCCTACTTGTAATCTCTGCCTGTCAAATAAATAAATAAAATATTTAAAAATAAATAAATAAATAAATAAATAAATAAATTTAATGAATGATCTATACCACTGCCATTGTGTTATCGTATTTGTCTACTAATTCATTATGAATTCTAAAATAACTCTAATACTGAAATAAATGGTATGATCAGGGTGAGGTCTGTGTACTGTCCAAAATTGTTCAGCTTTCCAGTGATTTTGTTCATTTATTAATCAATTTAACTTATCTAATTATTGCATTTATATATAATTTAGACATAACTTTTTTAATCACAGATAAAATAATATAAAGACACTCTAGGTTTCTATTAGAATGAGTTATAATAGAAGAGAGTTATAATAATAATATTGATAAAGAATAAAACCACTAAAAGATTTTTAAGGTGGTTTTTCCTGTACACATAAATTTTCAGTTCCCTTGGCAAATACCTAAGAGTAAAATTACTGGATTATTTGTTGATTTGGGGTTTTACTTTTTAAGAAATTACCAAATTGTATATCTTTTGATTTTATCTTTCCAACCAGTAATATTTGAGGGTTCCAATTTCTCTACTTCCTCACCAAAAATTTGGTTTTGTAAGTTTTTAAATTTTTTTTTTTTGGATTTTCTTTTTTTTTTATTTTTATTTTTTTAAATATAATTTTTTATTTTTTATAAACATATATTTTTATCCCCAGGGGTACAGGTCTGTGAATCACCAGGTTTACACACTTCACAGCACTCACCAAAGCACATACCCTCCCCAATGTCCATAATCCCACCCCCTTCTCCCAACCCCCCTCCCCCCAGCAACCCTCAGTTTGTTTTGTGAGATTTTTTATAGACACTCTAGTAGGTGTATAGTTATATTGGTGTATAATTATATTACATTGTATTTCAAATGTGCATTTTATTAAAAAATGAACATAATGAAAGAGGAATAAATTAATAAATGGGATACAAATGGTACTAATGATGAAGGGTATATAAATCTCCTTTTAATGAAAAAGCTATAAAAAGGTTTTCAAAGCCCTAGGTGGACATGGGAGCAAGAAATTTTATTGGGAACTTATGCTCCATTTGTGAAGCAAATATTTATAGCATGACTTGATCAACAGTGAAATTTTAGAAAATAATGACTTAGAAATAATAGAATTTTTATATATGAAAAAAAGGAATCCCTTGACAGATTGTTTGGTTGTATTGTGAAACTGTTCACACATGTATAATGATGCAAATATTGTTAATTTGTTTTTAACTTCCGTATCATCCTTGCTGAAAAATATTTAGAACTTTATTATTTTATAAGACTAAAGTAAACGCTATCAACATTCACAATGGAGAAGTTAAAGAATGGTCTATTTTTTCCTGATAAACCATGTACACTATTCAGTAGTATCTTTGCTAGAAATAAAGTAAAACTAGAATAATAAAATAAAATAAAATTTACAAAAGAATAGACATATAATGGGAACATGAGTGTACTCACTTTTTGCCAAGATGAAATACTAACATTTTCATTCAGTGTAGCAATAAAATGTTCATACTGCTGCTTTGCTATGTGACAAAAAACAACTTTTCCTTCTTTTTGGTCTATAGACTATCTTTCCCTAATGTAATGGGAAAAAAAAGAACAGAGCTAAAGTTTCCTGCGGAATTACCAACTGTAGACAGACACTGCATTAGATTCTCTAAATATCTTATCTCTCTAATCCTCACAATAAATCTGCTAGGAAGAGATTTATATCTTCTCAGTGGACCATACAGTTCTTAGTTTACTAGCTAGGAGACTATGCTAGATTCTTCCTAAAGGAATTTGCTGTAAGAGAGCCATCTTTTTTCAGGGGAAAACAATTCAATATTATTTTAAAGAAGATATTTTTACACAGATATCAAATCTTACTTTCCTTCAATTACCTGATTATTCAAATAAGTAATGTATACTCTCTAGCGGATCAATAATTTATATAACAACAGGGTGTCTTCTATACTCTATATAGATATGGGTCATTCAAAAGTATTCAGTTCTTCAGTTTCCTTAAATCTTCTCTAAACTACAATATTGAAATCAACACAAATATACACAAGCACACTCATTTAAAGGACACATCTTTATATTTTCTCTCATGAATTTGAATTTCCAACAAACAAAATATACCATATATTACCCTGCTGTTTTCAAATTTAGGCTTTTATGTTATTATCATATCCAAAAAGTTCTATTCCCTAAAGCATGGGTCAAAAAATGTGGCCCATGGCCACATCGAATTTTTATTAATGTTATTGAAACAAAATGACTACAATTTACATACTGTCGATGGCTGTTTTAATGCTACAACATCCCACTTCAGTAGATATGAGAGAGGTCATTTGGCCACAAGAACTAAAATATTGACCATTTGTTCCTTTACAGAAATTGTCAACTACTGCTTCAAGATAGTGTGCCCTTTAAATTTTTCATACAAGATTTAAAGTTCAAGTCTCCCATGTAAACATACAGGAAATCAATCCTTTATCCTTATTGATTCTACAATCTTAATGACTTCAATAGTTATCTAATTCACATATATTATTATATTTGATATATTTCCCTGCATAAATAAGTATATATGATGCTTAAATTTAAGATAAGCATATACGCTGTGCCAATACAGCTGCATTATAACATTCATAAGGATAAAGGCTCCTGTTGAACTCTTCCTTAGTGTACAAGCAGTGATGGTAATGGATACGGCGGCACTCAATGACATTTGAAAATTTCCTCAAACCAAGAACTTAAAAGTTTTTGATTCCTCTACCAAAACATTAAATTACAGCAGTAAAATCAAAACTAGTGATATTCTTACAAAACTAAACTATATTCTCTATATTTCAGTTTTGTGAGGAAATAATTGCAATGGCAATTTTCAGAGCCCTTAATTTAGGAAACAGCAGTCTAGGAAAGAAATAACAAAGAAACTAGAATCTTCCAATGATAAGTTTTGGAACTTAGAGACATTAAACAAAAAAACCCCACAATAGGCAATATATTATCCATGAAGTACCCATGATAAGAAAGAAGACAAAACAGAGTCACTACTCATTTATCCTAATAGAACAAGCATTCACCATGGAATCTGTCCCTACAAAGTAAACAACATCTTTCTGGTTCACATAATTTAGTAGATTTTTTTTCTTATACATATATCTCTTTGTTTACTTTAACTTCAGCTGAATGCAAAGATATAAATAGTTACTATTAAAGCATACTGTACAAATAAGAGAACATTTTCATAAACAATCACAATTTTACCATAATCTGACTATATAATAAAACACAATGAAAAATATTTTTAGGGGCACCTGGGAGGCTCAGTGGGTTAAAGCCTCTGCCTTCGGCTCAGGTCATGATCTCAGGGTCCTGGGATCGAGCCCCATGTCGGGCTCTCTGCTCAGCAGGGAGCCTGCTTCCTCCTTTCTCTCTGCCTGCCTCTCTGCCTACTTGTGATCTCTGTCAAATAAATAAAATATATTTTTTTAGTATTTTATTTATATGTTTGAGAGAAAAAGAGATAGTGAGAGAGAGCATGAATGGGAAGGAGGAGAAAAAGCAGATTCCCTGATGTGGGGTTCATCCCAGGACCCTGGGATCATGATCCAAGCTGAAGGCAGACCTTAGCCAACTGAACCACCCACGTGCCTTAAAACATTTTTTTAAAAAGTAAAAACACCCAGGGAAATTTAGAAATAATCAGTAGCTTGTAATTAACTTGAATATTAAATAAGAGTAGAAAATGTGTAATGACGTCCACTAATATATATAAGGCATACTGTGTATTAAGTATAAAGTTAATTGCTTTTTAATACATACTGAATCAAGATATATTTAATGATCCAAGAACAAGGCTTCTCAAGTTAATACTTAATATATAGTTAACCTTAATATATAGTTAACCTTTGGCATGTAATTAACTATATTTCTTTCTTAATTTGCACATGTCAATGTCAAGAGTTATTGAGAAAGAATGTTGATGGAGTATAAGATTATTAATAAGGTTAAGAATGACTACTTTAATAAAAATATGAATGTTTTCTGCAGAAAACTCATAAACAGATGAACTCATAAATATATGAAAATGAGTTTTTCCAAACACACTATTTATGCAGAACTCATGCAATTTTTTTAAAGAAAAAAGGGGAAAACTGTTTAAAATAAAGCTCTTCTCTTCAAACATAATTTCATTTATTTTTATAAGTTTTGTTGTTAGTGTATAGAAATACTACTGATTTCTGTATATACTGACTTTATATCCTACAATTTTTGTGAATTTGTTGATTAGTTCAACAGATCTTTTGTTGTCATTTGTTGATTCTTTAGGATTTTTTATATATAAGGTCATATCATCTGCAAATAATGACAATTTTACTTCCTCCTTTTCAATTTGGATGCTTTTTAGTTTTTGTCTTGACTAATTTCTCTACTGAAGAATTCTACTACTATGTTGAATAGGAATGGCGGGAGTTGGCACTCTATCATGTCTCTGCTCTTAAAGGAAAAACTTGCAGTCTTTCACTGTTGTGTATGAGATTAGCTATGGACATGTCATAAATGGTCTTTGTGAACTGATGGTAGTAATGTAAATTGGTTCAGCCACTATGAAAAACATTATGAAGATTCCCTAAAAAATTAAAAATAGAACTGTCATATAATCCAGCAATAATTCTTTTTTTTTAAAAAAAAAGGAAAAGAAAAAGAAAACAGAATTTCAAAGTGATATTTGCACTCCCATGTTCATTGCAGTATTATTAACAATAACCAAGAAATAAAAACAACCTGTGTCCATCAGTGGATGAATGGGTAAATTAGATGTGCTCTACATATACAATGGAATAAAATTCAGCCATAAGAAAGAAGGAAATCTTGTCATTTGCAACGATAGGGAAAGGACCTTAATAAATTATGCTAAATGAGGTAAGTCAGACAGAGAAAGACAAATACTGCTGATATAATTTAAATTTGATATCTAAAAAAGCCAAATCTGTAAAAACAAAGAGGAGAACGGTAGTTACCAAGGCTGGGGAATGGAGAAATTGGGGAGTTGCTGTTTAAGGTTCTAGTCCACAAATTGCAGTCAAATAAATCCCTGAGATCTAATGTACAGCACAGTGATTATAGTCAATAATGCTGTATTATAAATTTCAAAGTTGCTAAGAGACAAAATCTTACTTTGTATCAATGCACAAAGAAAATAATAATTATGTGACCTGATATATGTGTTAGCTAACGCTATTGTGGTAATCATATTGCATTGTGTAAATATATCAAATATAATGTACACTTTATTTTTCAAAGATTTTCAAAGATTTATTTATTTGAGAGAGAGAGAGAGGAGGAGAGAGAGTGCATGTTGGGGGAGGGGCAGGGGAGAGGAAGAGAGAGTCCTAAGCAGACTCTCAGCTGAGCATGGAGCCTGACATGGGACATGATCCCACAACTCTGAGATCATGACCTAAGCCAACTCCAAGATTCCCACGCTTTGCCAACTTTGCCACCCAGGCACCCCACATGTCATACACTGTAAACTTACACAAAATTGCATGTCAATTCTATCTCAAAAATTATAATTTTAGTTTATCAATAATACTTAACAATAGCAAGTATATGTCTTTTGACAAGCACAAAAAATAGCTGTAATAATCAGAGTAAAATATAACCACTGATCTTTTCATTCTTAGTTCAGAAAAATTATTTTAATAATCAGTTTTAATTGGAAGAAAAATACATCTCAGATCCTTATTTTTCAGTATAATTTTTTTCCATTTTTTTTGTGTCTTCAATTTCTTTCATATGTGTTCTGTAGTTTCTAAAGTATAGATCCTTCACCTCTTTGGGGTTTATTCCAAAGTATCTATGGTTTTTGGTGCTATTGTAAATGGAATCAATTTCTTAATTTCTCTTTCTACAGTTACATTGTTAGTGTATAGGAAATCAACTGATCTCTGTGCATTGATTTTATATCCTGCCACATTACTGAATTCCTGTATGAGTTCTAGTAATTTAGGGGTGGAGTCTTTTGGGTTTCCCACATACGGTATCATGTCAAATGCAAGAGAGAGAGTTTGACTTCTTTACCAATTTGGATGCCTTTTATTTCCTTTTGTTGTCTGAATGCTGTTGCTAGGACTTTTAGGACTATGTTGAAAAAAAGTGGTGAGAGTGGGCATCCCTGTCATGTTCCTGATCTTAAGGGAAAAGCTCTCCATTTTTCCCCAATGAGAATGATATTCACTGTGGGCTTTTCATAGATGGCTTTTATGATGTTGAGGTGTGTTTCCTGTATCCCTATATTCTGAAGAGTTTTAATCAGTAAAGGCTGCTGTATTTTGTCAAATTTTTTTTCTGTATCAATTAAGAGGATCCTATGGTTTCTGTCTCTTCTTTTGTTAATGTGATCTATCATGTTGAATGATTTGAGAATGTTGAACCACCCTTGCATACCAGGAATAAATCCCACCTGCTCATGATGAATAATCTTTTTAATGTACTGTTGGATCCTGCTGGCTAGGATATTGTTGAGTATTTTGGCATCCATGTTTATCAGGGATATTGGTCTGTAATTCTACTTTTTGATGCAATCCTTATCAAAATACTATCAACATTTTTCACAGAGCTGGTACAAACAAATCCTAAAATTTGTATGGAATCAGAAAAGACCCCAAACAGCCAGGGGACTGTTCAAAAAGAAAAGCAAAGCTGGGACATCACAATGCCTGCCTTCAAGCTGTATTACAAAGCTGTGATCATAAAGACAGCATCGTATTGGCACAAAAACAGACACATAGATCAATGGAACCGAACAGACCACAGAAATGGACCCTCAACTCCATGGGCAACTAATCTTTGACAAAGCAGGAAAGAATATCCAATGAAAAAAAGACAGTCTCTTCAATAAATGGTGCTGGAAAAATCTGCCACATGCAGAAGAATGAAACTGGACCATTCTCTTACACCATACATAAAAATAAACTCAAAATGGATGAAAGACCTAAATGTGAGATAGAAATCTATCAAAATCTTAGATCAGAACATAGGCAGTAACCTCTTCGACATCGGCCACAGGGACCTCTATCAAGACACGTCTCAAAGGCAAGGGAAATAAAAGATAAAATGAACTACTGGGCCTTAAAGAAGATAAAAAGGTTTTGCACAGGGAAGGTAACAGTCAACAAAACTAAGAGGCAACCCATGGAATGGGAGAAGATATTTGCAAATGACACTATAGATAAAGGACTGGTATCCAAGATCTATAAAGAACTTCTCAAACTCAACACCCCAAAAAACAAATAATCCAGTAAATAAATGGGCAGAAGACATGAACAGACACTTCTCCCAAGAAGACAAACAAATGGCTAACAGACAAATGAAAAAATTTTCAACATCACTAACCATCAGGGAAAGAGAAATCAAAACCACAGTGAGCCACCACCTTATACCAGTTAGAATGGCAAAAAATGGAAACAATGAATATTGGTGAGGTTTTCTAGAAAGGGGGACCCTCTTACACTGTTGATGGGAATGCAAGCTGGTATAGCCACTCTGGAAAACAGTATGGAGGTCCCTCAAGATGTAAAAAATAGAGCTACCCTATGACCTGGCAATAGCACTACTAGGTATTTACCCCAAAGATACAGATGTAGTGAAAAGAAGGGGCACATGTACCCCAATGTTCATAGCAGCAATGTCCACAACAGCCAAACTGTGGAAGGAGCCAAGATGTCCTTCAACAGGTGAATTGATAAAGAAGATGTGGTTCATATATACAATGGAATATTACTCAGCCATCAGAATGGATGAATACCTACAATTTGTATCAATATGGATGGAACTGGAGGGGATTAAACTAAGTGAAAGAATTCAAAGCAGAGAAAGACAATTATCAAATGGTTTCACTCATATGTGTAACATAGGAATAGTGTGGAGGACCTCAGGGGAAGGGAAGAAAAAGTGAATGAGAAGAAATCAGAGAGGAAGACAAACCATGAGAGACTCTGGACTCTGGGAATCAAATGGAGGGTTACAGAAGGGAGGGAGGTGGGGGATGGGGTAACCATGATGGGTATTAAAGAGGGTACATGTTGTGATGAGCACTGCGTGTTATATGCAACTAATGAATCACTGAACATCGCCCTCGGCCCGCAAGAACGGCAATCAGCCTGGTATGGTGTTAATGCTTCATTTGTTTATTTCGTCAACTTCCTTAGCTTATATGCGGCAGGGTGACCAATAAGGGGCCAAGCAATGGGGAGGGCCAATGAGAGTCCTGTTACTATTCTAGCTAAATTTGAAACAGCCAATGACTATGTCCTCCTTTAGGCGGGCTTCACCAGAATGTTTGTTGTTTACTAGCAGCATATTTTGCTGGCAGTGAGCCAAGCGCCATCTTGTAATGGCGGGGACTTTCCCAGTTGGAGGCAGTCCCCGACAACTGAACACCACATCAAAACTAATGATGTATTATATGCTGGCTAATTGAACATAATACTTTTTTAAAAATAATAAATAATTTGAAAAAAGGAAAATAAGAATGGCATTAAAATGTACAGTGCTGAAGAATAAATAAAAAACACTAAAACTTTATTAAGGAGATAAAGAAGAGCTAAATAAATGAAGAGACATACAGTTCCATGAATTGTAAGACTCAATATTGTCATCTTGTCAATTCTCTTCAATTTTTGCTATAGACTAAAAGCATTCTAAGATATATATATATTATATATATATATAATATATATATATATATTTTCCATCATGGTTAATATCCCAATTTTCATTGTCTCAGGCATCCACAATATTAAATATTGTAAATATTAAATAATTGATAAAATATTTCAACGAATGCCCTGGAGTTGGGACTTTTCCCACTGAGTATGTTCTGAGTGAGAAAATAACTCAGGTAGCCCTGAAAAAGAATATTTCTGGAGACTGTCAGACAAAATAATAATAATAATTAAAATAAAAATAAAAATAAAATAAAAATACTTAAAAAAATCAGAGGATGAGACTTTTGGAATATGTCAAATCTATTTTGGCCCCTTCAGTGACTATTAAGCCTCTGATTTTCACAGCTGCCTGGTTTTAAGGATGTTTCTCAAGGACATGATTGAGCTCAGAAGAGGAAAGAACAAGGTAAGTTAGAACAGTACTAAGTTGGTTGTTCTTCCCAATATTAAGCTGTTTTCCTCAAATTGTTGCAAGCCTTTGGTTAGTTCCAAGAAAAGTCAAGTTTGACAAAAATTTTTATTTATTTATTTTTTTTGTTGATATTTTTGAGAAGTGGATTTTTATGGTTCCTTAGCACACTACCTGAAAACAAAGTGTTTCACCATGAAACACTTATGAGTATGTATATGTTTCCATGCGTGTGTGTGTGTGTATAATGTATATATATAAATATATATATTAAAATTCATGTATATCTATATATGTAAGCCTATGTATATATATGCTAATATATAAAAAGTTGATTTCAAAAGTATATTTCTCATAACTTCATATTGCTATGCATAACTTCATAAGCATATTAAAGTTAACAAAGATTGGCAAGCTTTTCATAATACTATCACTAATTGGTGGGATTACTAATGATCTTTCTTTTCCTCTATCAATTTTCTGTATTATCTTATTTTCTTATTTTTTTCTAAGTAATTATTTCTATAAAATAAGATCAATACAAATTTTTAATCTGAAAGTAAATTTTTTTCTCCTTATTAATTTAATTTTATTTAAATTCAATTAATTAACATATATTGTATTATTAGTTTCAAAGGTATAGTTCAGTGATTCATCACTTGTATATAACCCAGTGCTTATTAGATCGTGTCCCCATTAATGTCCATCACCCAGTTATGCCATCCCCCACTCCTTTACAATTTTTCCTTTTTTTTTAATTTTAAAAAATTTTCCAGTTTTTCTTCATCTAACAGATAGTTATAACTACTAAATATATAAGGCTAAGAAAAGATTGGTACTATACTTTGGCTGTAATTTTCAAATTAGGAAATGATCATATCATTTAGGTATTAGAGACAAATATATATGTATGTATGAATACATGTCCATTAGAGCATATATATAAACACATTCATATATGTATGTATATGTTCATAATATGACACTTTGGACATTATAAATTTGGTAAGATATGGCCAAAGAAGTCTCCGAATCCAATAATGTTGGCAGCTTAGATATTCTCTCTTTTGCTTAATTGCTAGAGGTTAATTTCCTGACTTCTTCAAGAGAGTATCTCAAAATCCTTAAACAGAATACCTTTCTTCAGTCAAGAAATTTTTAACTGTCCCCAGACTATTGTGTTATATATGGAATATGTAAATTGCAAAGCCTCTGATTTAAGTGTTTAAAATGTAACTGCTTTAAAGGCCAACATTTGCTCCCAAAGAAGAAGCAGTTCCATGGAAGGAATGAAATAAAGATCAGTTCTTGGTCCCCCTCTCATCCTTAAAAATCATATACAATGGTCTTTATTATTCACTTCCTGAAACAGAGTTTTACAAGTTTTCACTTTTAAGATACACAGCAAGGTGGGGAGGAGTCAAGATGCTGGAGAAGTAGAGGCTGAGATGATATCAGGTAGGAGGAGATCAGCTTGATAGCTTATCAAACCATTGCAAACACCTACAAATCCAACAGGAGATCGAAGAGAAGAAGAACAGCAATTCTAGAAACAGAAAATTGACCACTTTCTGAAAGGTAGGACCAGCGGAGAAGTGAATCCAAAGCAACGGGAAGATAGACCTTGGGGGAGAGGCCAGCTCCCGGCAAGTGGTGGAGCAACGGAGTACTAAATCAGGACTTTTAAAAGTCTGCTCCACTGAGGGTCATTGCTCCAGAAGCTAAACCAGGGGGGAAGCCCATGCAGGGTCAGCATAACCCCAGGTCCTGTGGGGTCACAGAAGGACCGGGGGATCTGAGTGTCGCAGAGCTCACAGGTATTAGAGTGGGGAAGCTGGCTACAGTGAAAAGCCAAGGAGTGAGTTCTCAGCTCGGGGTTACCTTGAACTTGTCGCAGGCTGGGTGAGCTCGGAGTGTGGCAGGAGGCCACGGAGATGGAAGCGACCAGGCGCTTTTCTCCAAGTGCAAGCAGTTGACTGCTTTCCTACAAGTGCGACCAGAGGCCAGGGAGATGGGGGCGGTTGGGCGCTTTTCTCTGAAGGCGCACTGAGGAGCGGGATCCCGAGCTCTCCACTCCTCCAGGCCGGAGATTGGGAGGCCGTCATCTTCATTCCTGTACTCTGGAACTCGACGGAAAGCGCTCAGGGAACAAAAGCTCCTGAAAGCAAACCGGAGTGGATTACTTAGCCCGGCCCCTGGTAAGGGTGGTGCAATTCCACCTGGTACAAAGACACTTGAGAATCACTACAACAGGCCTCTCTCCCAGAAGATCAACAAGAAACTCAGCCAAGACCAACTTCACTCACCAAGGAGAACAGTGGAATTCCAGCGGAAGAGAAAGCAAATTTTATCTGGCCAAAATGACAAGGATAAGACTCACCACAAAAAAAAGAACAAGAGGCAGTGCCGAAGGCTGGGGACCTAATCAATACGGACATTGGTAATATGGCAGATCTAGAGTTCAGAAGGACGATTCTCAAGGTTCTAGCTGGGCTCGAAAAAGGCATAGAAGATATTAGAGACACCCTCTCCAGAGATATAAAAGCCCTTTCTGAAGAAATAAAAGAACTAAAATCTAACCAAGTTGATATCAAAAAAAGCTATTAATGAGGTGCAATAAAAATTGGAGCCCTTACTGCTAGGATAAATGAGGCAGAGGAAAGAATTAGTGACATAGAAGACCAAATGACAGAGAATAAAGAAGCTGAGCAAAAGAGAGACAAATAAATACTGGATCACAAGGACAGAATTTGAGAGATAAGTGACACCATAAGATGACACAACATTAGAATAATTGGGATTCTAGAAGAAGAAGAAAGAGAGAGAGGAGTAGAAGGTATATCAGAGGGAATTATTGTAGAGAATTTCCCTAATATGGCAAAGGGAACAAACATCAAAATCCAAGAGATGCTAAGAACGCCCCTCAAAATCAATAAAAATGGGTTCACACCTCGTCACCGGATAGTAAAATTTACAAGTCTTAGCCACAAAGAGAAAATCCTGAAAGCATCCCAGGAAAAGAAGTCTGTAACATTAAAGGGTAAAAACATTAGATTGGCAGCAGATCTATCCACAGAGACCTGGCAGGCCAGAAAGAACTGATATGATATATTCAGAGCACTAAACGAGAAAAACATGCAGACAAGAATACTATATCCAGCTAGGCTATCATTGAAAATAAAAGGAGAGATAAAAGGCTTCCAGGACAACAAAAACTGAAAGAATTTGCAAACACCAAACCAGCTCTACAGGAAATATTGAAAGGGGTCCTCTAAGCAGAGAGACCCTAAAAGTAGTAGATCATAAAGAAACAGAGACAATATACAGTAACAGTCACCTTACAGGCAATACAATGGCACTAAATTCATATCTCTCAATACTTACCTGAATGTTAATGGGCTAACGATGCACAGTATCAGAATGGATTAAAAAAACAAAACCCAACAATATGCTGTGTACAAGAAACTCACTTTGGACCCAAAGACACCTCCAGATTTAAAGTGAGGGGATGGAAAACAAATTACAATGCTAATGGACATCAGAAGAAAGTTGGGTGGCAATCCGTATATTAGATCAATTAGATTTTAAGCCAAAGACTATAATAAGATATGAGGAAGGACACTATATCATACTCAAAGGGTCTGTCCAACAAGAAGACCGAACAATTTTAAATATCTATGCCCCTAACATGGGAGAAGCCAACTATATAAACAAATAAATAACAATTAAAGAAATACATAGACAATAATACAATAATATTAGGATACATTAACACTCTCCTCACTGAAATGGACAGATTATCTAAGCAAGAGACCAACAAGGAAATAAAGGACTTAAATGACACACTGGACCAGATAGACATCACAGATATATTCAGAACATTCCATCCCAAAGCAACAGAATATACATTCTTCTTTAGTTCACATGGAACTTCTCCAGAATAGATCACATCCTGGGTCATAAATCAGGTCTCGATAGGTATCAAAAGATTAGGATCATTCCCTGCATATTTTCAGACCATAGTGCTCTGAAGCTAGAACTCAATCACAAGAGATAATTTGGAAAGAACCCAAATACATGGAGACTAAACATCGTCCTTCTAAAAAATGAATGGGTCAACCAGGAAATTAAAGAAGAATTGAAAAAATTCATGGAAACAAATGAGATGAAAACACAACGGTTCAAAATCTGTGGGACACAGCAAAGGCAGTTCTGAGAGGAAAATATATACTGGTACAAGCCTTTCTGAAGAAACAAGAGAGGTCTCAGGTACACAACCTAAACCTACACCTAAAGGATCTGGAGAAAGAACAACAAAGAAAGCCTAAACCCAGCAGAAGAAAAATCATAAATATCAGAGCAGAAATCATTGAAATAGAAACTAAAAATACAATAGAACAAATCAACAAAACCAGGAGCTGGTTCTTTGAAAGAATTAATAAGATTGACAAACCCCGGCCAGACTTCTCAAAAAAAGAGAAAGGACCCAAATAAATAAAATCATGAATGAAAGAGGAGAGATCACAACTAACACCAGAGAAATACGAACAATTATAAGAACATAAGCAACTCTACAGCAACAAATTGGACAATCTGGAAGAAATGGATGCATTCCTAGAGACATATAAACTACCACAATTGAACCAGGAAGAAATAGAAAACCTGAACAGATCCAACCAGTAAGGAGATTGAAACAGTCATTAAAAATCTCCAAACAAACAAAAGCCCAGGGCTAGATGGCTTCCCGGGGGAATTCTACCAAATATTTAAAGAAGAATTAATCTCTATTCTCCTGAAACTGTTCCAAAAAATAGAAATGGATGGAAAACTTCCAAACTCATTATATGAGGCCAGCATCACCTTGATCCCAAAACCAGACAAGGATCCCATCAAAAAAGAGAGCTATAGACCAATATCCTTGATGAACACAGATGCGAAAATTCTCACCAAAATACTAGCCAACAGGATTCAACAGTACATTAAAAGGATTATTCACCAAGTGGGATTTATTCCAGGGCTGCAAGGTTGGTTCAACATCCCCAAATCAATCAATGTGATACAACACATTAATAAAACACAGAACAAGAACCATATGATACTCTCAATAGATGCTAAAAAAGCATTTGACAAAGTACAACATCTCTTCCTGATCAAAACTCTTCAAAGTGTAGGGATAGAGGGCACATACCTCAATATCATCAAAGCCATCTATGAAAAACCCATCGCAAATATCATTCTCAATGGAGAAAAACTGAAAACTTTTCTGCTAAGTTCAGGAACATGGCAAGGATGTCCATTATCACCACTGCTATTCAACATAGTACTAGAAGTCCTAGCTTCAGCAATCAGACAACAAAAGGAAATTAAAGGCATCCAAATCGGCAAAGAAGAAGTCAAACTATCACTCTTTGCAGATGATATGATACTATATGTGGAAAACCCAAAAGACTCCACTCCAAAACTGCCAGAACTTGTATAGGAATTTAGTAAAGTGTCAGGATATAAAATCAATTCACAGAAATCAGTTGCACTTCTCTACACCAACAACAAGACAGAAGAAAGAGAAATTAAGGAGTCAATCCGATTTACAGTTGCAGCCAAACTATAAGATACCTAGGAATAAACCTAACCAAAGAGGCTAAGAATCTATACTCAAAGAACTATAAAGTACTCATGAAAGAAATTGAGGAAGACACAAAGAAATGGAAAAATGTTCCATGCTGCTGGATTGGAAGAATAAATATTGTGAAAATGTCTATGCTACCTAAAGCAATCTATACATTTAATGCAATTCCTATCAAAATAACATCCATCTTTTTCAAAGAAATGGAACAAATAATCCTAAATTATATGGAACCAAAAAAGACCTCAAATAGCCAAAGGGATATTGAAAAAGAAAGCCAAAGTTGGTGGCATCACAATTCCGGACTTCAAGCTCTATTACAAAGCTGTCATCATCAAGACAGCATGGTACTGGCACAAAAACAGACACATAGATCAATGGAACAGAATAGAGAGCCCAGAAACAGACCCTAAACTCTATGGTCAACTAATCTTCGACAAAGCAGGAAAGAATGTCCAATGGAAAAAAGACAGCCTCTTCAATAAGTGGTGTTTGTAAAATTGGACAGCCAAATGCCGAAAAATGAAATTGGACCATTTCCTTACACCACACACAGAAATAGACTCAAAATGGATGAAGGACCTCAATGTGCGAAAGGAATCCATCCAAATCCTTGAGAAGAACACAGGGAGCAACCTTTTCGACCTCAGCCACAGCAACATCTTCCTAGGAACATCGCCAAAGGCAAGGGAAGCAAGGGCAAAAATGAACTATTGGGATTTTATCAAGATCAAAAGCTTTTGCACAGTAAAGGAAACAGTTAAGAAAACCAAAAGACAACTGACAGAATGGGAGAAGATATTTGCAAATGACATATCAGATAAAGGACTAGTGTCCAAAATCTATAAAGAACTTAGCAAACTCAACACCCAAAGAACAAATAATCCAATCAAGAAATGGGCAGAAGACATGAACAGACATTTCTGCAAAGAAGACATCCAGATGGCCAACAGACACATGAAAAAGTGCTCCACATCACTCGGCATCAGGGAAGTACAATTCAAAACCACAATGAGATACCTCCTCATGCCAGGCAGAATGGCTAAAATTAACAAGTCAGGAAATGACAGATGCTGGCGAGGATGCAGAGAAAAGGGAATCCTCCTGCACTGTTGGTGGGAATGCAAGCTGGTGCAACCACTCTGGAAAACAGCATGGAGGTTCCTCAAAATGTTGAAAATAGAACTACCTTATGAACTGGCAATTGCACTACTGGTTATTTACCTTAAATATACAAACGTGGTGATCTGAAGGGGCACGTGCACCCGAATGTTTATAGCAGCAATGTCCACAATAGCCAAACTATGGAAAGAACCTGATGTCCATCAACAGATGAATGGATATAGAAGAAGTGGTATATATACACAATGGAATACTATGCAGCCATCAAAAGAAATGAAATCTTGCCATTTGCGATGATGTGGATGGAACTAGAGGATATCATGCTTAGCGAAATAAGTCAATCAGAGAAAGACAACTATCCTATGATCTCCCTGATATGAGGAAATGGAGATGCAACATGAGGGTTAAGGGGATAGTAGAAGAATAACTGAAACAAGATGGGATTGGGAGGGAGACAAAGCATAAGTGACTCTTGATCTCACAAAACATACTGAGGGTTGTTGGGGAGGGGGGTTGGGAGAAGGGGAGTGAGGTTATGGACATTGGGGAGGGTATGTGCTATGGTGAGTGCTGTGAAGTGTGTAAACCTGGCAATTCACAGACCTGTACCCCTGGGGATAAAAATATATGTTTATAAAAACAATAACAAAAATTAAAAATTAAAAAATACAGAAAATAAAAGACAAAAAATAAGTCCTGTCCTGTCTCTATTCTTTCTTGTTGGAAAAATAAAAAGTCCCTTTGTAGATGTTATCTTACTCAGTAAAAACTATCTTTTGCTTCAGAAATTAGATACATGAAGAATTTAATGACTTTATTATTTTTCCATCTGTTTTCAGTGTTTATCTCAATTTTACAGATGTAAAGTTGACCCCAAGTCAACTTTCACTGCAATAGCTCATGTTTTTAAAAAAACTTTGACAAATTACAAATCAAATGTGACAGGAAACAAGTAATTAGATGGGCACCAAAAGAAAATTGAATGATCTGCACCAAATGAAAATGAAAGATCTGCAGTGTTATAACTTGTAAATTTGTTTTTTAATTAGAAAATTTAAATGTTTGATTTTTAATCAACTTTTAAATAAGCTATCATTAAATCCTTTAGAGATTTTTAACATTTTTAAAAAAATATTTTATTTATTTATTTGAGAGAGAGAGCACAAGTAGGGGAAAAGCTTGGGAAGGAACAGAGGGAGAAGCAGGCTCCTGGCTGAGCAGTAAGCCTAATGTGGGGCTTGATCCCAGGATCCTGAGAGCACAACCCGAGCTGAAGACAGATACTTAACTGACTGAGCCATCCAGGCACTCCCAGGGATTTTTAACTAATATTAGTAAATGGGTCATAGTTCTATATAATAGAACTGGGTCATAGAACTGGGTCATAGTTCTATATAACTGAAGTGCTCTACACAATTGTATGGTTCATAGAACTTTTATAAAATATAAGTTGGAATTCTCTAATACTGTTTAATAGAAGAAGAGACTACTGTGGTATGAAATTATCAAGCCTAGAGCCTAAAGAACTATATTAAAAATCCTGACAGCACCAGTTAAAATCAACAAGGTTTAATTTTCTCATTTGTAAAGTACAGATTGTAGTTCTTATTTTTTTAGCACATTGGAGATGAGTATGCCATAGTTCATAGGAATGCTATGAATCTCAAATGAGATACAGATGGTGAAGGTGTATTATGAATTATAAAGGTCTATGAAAATGTAAAGCAAGAGTGGCCAAGTTCTTCTGTAAAGGGTCAGATAGTAAATGTTTTTGGCTTTGCCAGTGTTCAAGTCTTTGTCACAATGGTCCAACTCTACTGTTAATAGTCTCCAAGCAGCTACTGATAGTAAGTAAAAGATTATGTGCTATGTTCTGTAAACTTTACTTGTGGATGCTGAAATTTAAATTCCACGTAATTTTTATGTTACAAAATATTTTCTTCCTTTTTATGCTTCCCCTATCATTCAAAATTGTAAAAACATTCTTAACTTACAAATTAATGAAAATAAAAATAGCAACTGTTTGTTTTTAGCCCACAGGCTATAGTTTTGCTGATCCCTGACGTGAAGCACTATAAATGATGATCTACTAACTTTCCATTATCTCTTCATATCTTTAGAATACACAAAAATGAAATATTCCAATTAAATTATTTGGTCCCCAATATGTACCACACACTCCTTTATAACAATGGAGGTCACAAAAACAAATAAAATGACTCCAACTTTAAAAAAGGTTATATCAAGGTAGTTGGGAAAACAGCAGTGTAAGAAAGGACATTAAGACCATATATATATATATATATATATATATATATATATATATATATTTATATGCGCAGAATGTGCAAGGGAAGAGACAGAAAACTTCAAAAATTTAATTAAAGATATGAGAGCTTATGGCATAAAACCCAGCCTTTTTAGTTTCATGCTTTCAAATGTTTGCTTTATTTAGTGATTAAAGTAGTATTCATAGTCATATTTATTTTCCTCAGTAAATTGTTCTTTTCAATCTGATATTTGAAAACATCTATTAGTTCTTAGTTCTACAAGATTTCTAATCTTCAATAATTTGATTGGTTTCTGCTATGACAATGTGGTGACTAACTGTATAATTTGTCTCCAGCATGGCAGTAAAATTCAATTAATGTGAGATGATGAGTTAATTTAGCCACAATAGCAGTAAACACCAACTTTTCATTAGAATGGGAATGACAAATAATGGCATAATATATGTATTCAAAGTAATTGAAAATTATATTGATTGCAAAAAATATATTAAGATGAAAATATAACAAAATTAATCTCCATTTACTGCTATCTTATTTAAAAAACATTAAAAATGCATAGGTCTACCTATGAATATTTATATATAGTTAAAAGTATAATGTTTGACATAGTTAGAAGTTATATTATTATTCATAATAGGAACTTTTTTCCTGAAAACTTTGAAATGTCTTCAGTTTCATATTTTAAAATAATAATGGTAAATAAGATGTTGATAGTAATAGAAAATAAATGAATAATAAATAAGTAAAAAGGTAAATAAAAACTGCTATTATGTCTTATACAGAAAAAAATAGGTATTTGTTTTTCATCATAAGAATTTGAGAATGAGCCTTAAGTGTGCAGTCACACCGTTTTCTTGCTTCTCAATTAGTTAAATAAAATAGCAAAGAATTGAATAATATGGCTAATTAAGTTCATTTAAAAAATACTAGTGAAGCCTGAAACTTAACTGGACTAGCTATTATGATAGTGATAATAATTAATCTAATAAAATTGAAGTAATTTCATGTGTAGTTTCATTCAATCTTCTTACATTAAACAGTCTGAGATATAAATTGCCTATTCCTAATTTAGAGATGTTAGGTTACTTCCACAAGTTCATAAGAACGGTAACTGAAAACTTTAGATATATGTATCAGTTAAACAGGCGCCAAAGCCCATGTCTGTAGGGACTTTTTCTGTCCCAGTATCACTATACTCTATGGCTACACATTGGAATCTTAGAATATGTTTTCCATTCAATAACGAAACCAGTGACATGAATTAATCTAGATAAGTATCTTCCACAATGGGGAAAAGTAAGCCAAAATATGTAGTTATCATTATTCATTTATACTGGAGTGTCTCAAAGGCGCCCCCCCAAGAATAGCCCACACTTTAATCACCTGAAATAATAGTTAATTTAATAGTCTTATCTTAGACTGAGCCCTCATATTAGGCTATACAGAATATTCTGTGGTCAGAAACAGTATTTTAAAAGACTTCATAACTAATTCTAACACTGTTTCCTAAGAACAGAAACAACATTACTGATATCATTTGATTACGTGTACATGGAGCAGACCTTTTAGCAATAATTTAGCATTGCTTTAGGATTATCTAGGCAAGGGTAATGCTGATAATCAATAGGCATTTCAATTCTAGAATCACTTGATTCTAGAATTGAATCTAGAATCTAGAATCCAGATTCTAGAATCATGAATGAGTTTCATTCGACCCCCCCAATAAAAGAGTTTAAGATTTGATAATGTAGATGAAAGTAGTAAGCTACTGAAAACTGGGATTTTTCTTTTATTCTCCAAATTACTAAAGATAAATTTGTATAGCTTTCTGCTAAATGAAAATATACCTGTGAAAGTAAAATTAGATAAGTAAAAAACAGAACATAAGATATGTTTATGGAATGTTAAGTGTTAAAAGAATAGCTTGCACACAATTTTGAGAGGCAACAGAAATAGTATTTTAATAGATTAAATAGTTCTTAAAAGCTGTCTCACTTATTAAGCCACTAACTGTCCATGGGCTTTAAATTTTTTTAACCTTAAAATCAGACCAGTTTTGCTCTAGGAAGTATCTATAATTCCCATCAGGTTTTTCTTTGGTTGTTTGTTTTGTTTTTAATCAATGATTCTATGAATGAACCAATGCTTAGTGGATTTTGTTTGTTTGTTTTTCCTTCTTCCTCTTCCTAAAGCCTCCTAAGTTAACTGAATATTTCTCTGGTTCCAGTAGCTAACTTATTAACCTTTCATACACGCATATTTCTCTTCCCTATTTTCATAGCAATGTGTGCTGGAAATGCTTGATGATCTTGACCCTTTTGATGACTGTAGAGTACTGAAATAATCAGCACTGTTGTTATATTTATGATAATACAAACAAAAAGGTGTCAATTATTAGGTATGGATAAAAAATACTAATTTAAGCCAGGTTGTTAGTGATCCATTCTCCACACTAGAGTGTCAGGTGTATCTATTGCCTACTTTAGTGCCCTAGGTTTCTGATAAAATTTTTTGTAACTGAAGAAGTGCCCTAGGCTTAAATTTTTTTTTTTTTTAAGGAATAAAAGAAAGCTTTACTTTCTAAAACGTCTATGTTTTTCTGCTTGAGGCTATCTTCATTTTCTTTCAGAGGTCAAATGTGTACTTTGTGCATTTTGTTGAGGGCATCTTCTAAAATTGTTTCACAGGAGGAATCCCCACTGATAAGAATGGGCATATGGCAAAAGAAGCATCAAAGGGCATGCCCCAGGAAAAGCCATGGAGCCTGACAGGCCTAAAGGAGGTTTGAGGAAGAAAATAAGCTAGCCATCAATCCAATCAAATGCAGCTGTAACACTTGTTGTTTTTTTAAAAATATGTCTTTGATTAGGATCTCTTCCACTTATGCTTAAATATTTTTCATTTTGCTCACCAAGAGCCTCATGTTCTCATAACAAAATACTAAACTCTTGTAATATTATTAACTAATTTTTTAAGGCTAGTCCTTGGCATTGTCATTTTGAAAAGTTCATGGTAAATATGTGATTTATAATACTGCATGAAATCTAATCTGATGTGTGAAATTACAGGAACCATGGAAAGTCTGAATATGAATAGATTTTGAATGTTATTCTTCCCAGTAGCCTTCATCTAAGGCTATCATCCTCTATAACTGTACTGAAAGCTATTTTAAAAGTCTGTGTATGCATGCTACATAACATGCAAATGTACACATGATATGTCACTGTCCCATGCATTAAAAATTGATAATATTGTTTACCAATTGTAGCCAAAATCCTTTTTAGACAGAAAAAATGGGAATTCCATTTTAAAGTAGGTGGATATGAATCCTACTGGTACCTACCCTCCTGACCTTTTAGATGAAAATATTCTGAGATGCTGCATTCCAATGTGGTCTTCTAGGTAATCACATCTAGTAAGTAACCATTATGAATTGATAAAAATAGTGCCAAGATATTGTGATTCATTGGTAGCTTCCAGTTTTGTATTACCTGTATACATTTGCTAAGCCATAAAACAGATTTGAGCAAATGGCTCCAAAAGGTGGACCAATAAATAGTATAAAAAATTAATAGGTCATCTCTAGTTTTTATTTTATATTAGTATATGCTAGCCTGACATTCTTTTTTCTTTTCTTTCTTTTTTTTTTTTTTTTTTTCCGCAGTTATCTGGCTGGTCTCAGCAATTTTAAAAATTGGACTGGCTAATAAAAGTGTGAAACAGCATTTAAAAAAAGGAATTGAGGATTATTTTTCCTTAAAAGTCAAGTGACTATGTGTCTATAATGCCAGTTAATTGTTACTTTAAAAGTAAGACGTGTTTTAAACCAGAGGAAAAATGTCAAGAAAACCTGAATTCTGAGAGTACCTGCAGAATGGATAGTTAGTAGTTGAGTTTTAGAAAAGCAGTGAGTCATGCTTTAAAAGTCACTCTTAGAGCCCTCCTACACCTATCATCATGGTAACAATTAAAGTTATAAAATATTAAAATTTTAGGAGTTTCCTAAAGGCATTTGAGCAATTTTTAAATGCATTATCAAATATGCAAAATAAATCAATTTTGCCCAAAATTCCAAAAATAAAACAAAAAATGCATAAAACTACAAGTTCTGTTTATCCCTCTGATTCAAGTCTTTTCTTCTCCTTTACTCCTCCTTTCTCCTTTCTCCTCAAGTCTTTCTCCTCCTTTACAGAAGTGGCCTCTACTAACTATGTAGCAGAGATTCATCATTTGTATAATATATTCACATTTGTATAATACACGTGTTTATGTATTTACTATCTGTAAATGACATGTAAAACAAACATTAGATGTGAATTATAATCAAAACATAGCTTTACTTTCTCTTCTCTCCCTGTTTCCTTAAACTTTATTCTCTTGGGGGGTAAATATCCCCTGCAGCTAGATGAACATTTATACTGGCCTAAGACTGACTTGGTCATTCTCTGGTAATATCCTTTCTTCACTTCTAATCTTTAAGAAAAAAACAAACAAAACAAAACCAATTTTGAAAATCAAGTAGGCCTATGTGATAGTCAACATTTTGCACCAGTTTAACTTTAAATCTTCTCGTTTTAACCTTTTGGGATTGACTCAGGCTAAAGCTACATGGCAAAGAAATCTGGATGCTTCTATTTTCTTATGGTAAGTTTATGATCTCTAAACTCATCTTTGTCCCCACTGGCCAGCTGCAAATTCAGCCAGAGACATTGGTCAAATAGGGGAAAGGATACTTGGTTTTGTAGTTTGAGCTGTCTGGTGACTGACAGATAATTAAATGTGACTTGTCTTCTGAGGGTGTTTTCCTGGGCACACTGGACCCAGTCTCTTTTAGTTCTTTTAACTAATGTGAGGCATCTTCTCTGAGTTATGTGTTTTCATCTTCTTTTCATTCCTGGGCTTTAACTTGTTTACCTGTCTGTTGAGATCTCCCCTCAGGCAGCCCGCTTGGACTGGATAAGATGATCCCACATTTGCCCTCTCTCACATGTGCCAAAGGTAGGTGCTCTATAAGCAGAGCTTGGTGCTCCCTTTTAACTACAAATGCTGGGAATGGGAGTGTAGCAGGAAAACCCCTCTATCCTTCATAGTTTAAGGCCCATCCTCCAAGCTTCAGATAAACACTTCTAAAGTTCTCCCAGTGGTTCTCTTTATTTTTTTAATTAAATTTTTTTTTTCTTTCCCCCAGTGATTCTTTTTAAAGTCACTTTAAAAAAGCTTGGAGATAAAAAGTGGCATCATTCTCCCTGAATGCATCTGTCTCTAGACCAACTATAAACAGATGAAATTGTTGGGTCTTGGGATGCATACATTTTGAATTTTCATAGGATGTAGTAATTTTTTCACTAAATGCTTTTGTTAATTTATACTAGCGAAATTTGAGAGTCTCAATTTTCTCATATTCTTAATTTATTTACAGTTTATGGTATCTTTTTCATTTTTACTAGCATAGCAATTCCTATGTCGTCCATTATGGTTTAAAAATCAAATTTCAACAGCAAATTTGAGAAAATAACATTAATAGTTTACTCTGGAATTTGTGTGTGTGTGTATGTGTGTGTGTGTGAAGTGAGAATTTACTCTCTACATTTGGTGTATTATATTATTCACTCTAAAATTCACTCTATTATATTATTCACACTTTATTCATCATAAAGTGTTGCTGTTTGGAACAACATGGATGGATCTAGAGAGTATAATGCTAAGATAAGTCAGTCAGAGAAAGACAAATACCATATGATTTCACTCCTTCGTGGAATTTAAGAAACAAAGCAAATGAGTCAAAGAGTTAGAGAGAGAGAAAGAAACCAAGAAATAAATTCTTGGGACGCCTGGGTGGCTCAGTTGGTTAAGCAGCTGCCTTCGGCTCAGGTCATGATCCCAGGGTCCTGGGATCGAGTCCCACATCGGGCTCCTTGCTCGGCAGGGAGCCTGCTTCTCCCTCTGCCTCTGCCTGCCTCTTTGTCTGCCTGTGCTCACTCGCTCTCTCTCCCTCTGTCTCTGGCAAATAAATAAATTAAATCTTTAAAAAAAATTAAAAAAAAAAAAAAGAAAGAAATTCTTAACTACAGAGAACAGATGGTGGTCACCAAAGGGAGGTGAGTGGGGGGATGGGTGAAATAGGTGATGTGGATTAAAGAGGACACTTACCAAGATGAGCACTAAATAATGTATAGAACTGTTGAATCACTAGATTATATACCTGAAACTAACGTAACACTGTATAATAACTATACTGGAATCAAAACAAAAACAACTTAATAAATAAAATAAAATGTTATTCATAAATATATTAAAAATAGCGTTCAGATAACAAGTTCTATCATTTACCATGACCAATTTTTTTTTTTTCTAAAGATTTTATTTACTTATTTGTCAGAGAGAGAGTGAATGAGAGCGAGCACAGGCAGACAGAGTGGAAGGAAGAGTCAGAGGGAGAAGCAGGCTCCCTGCGGAGCAAGGAGCCCGATGTGGGACTCGATCCCAGGACGCCGGGACCATGACCTGAGCCGAAGGCAGCTGCCCAACCAACTGAGCCAGCCAGGCGTCCCTACCATGACCAATTTTTAATTCATCCTTCCTTTCTTCCTTCTCTCTCTCCTTCCCTCCCTCCCTCTTCCTTCCTTCCTTCCCCTTTCTCTCTTTCTTTTATTTTTTCTTCTTTCTTTCTTTCTTTCTTTTTCTTTCTTGTGTGTATACTTTGGTAAAGCTAAATAAAATTTAGGAGAATCACTTTACATTCACCTCTGATTTATCAGTGAATTAGAAATACTTAAGTTCTACTGTACACATGAGAGCAAGAATGAGAACAAGAGGGCTTGCACATGAGAGGGAAAATGGAGAGATTCAAAAAGTAGAAAGAAAGTGAAATGTCTTGGGAAGATGATTGATTTATGCCGGCTATAAAATGTGTGTTTTGATAAAAGAAAATATAACTGAGTTCTCTTCATTAGAGAAATTCTGTAACTAGAAATGACATACTTTTATCATATTATGTGAGTTTTTTGGTATAATTTAGTTCTTTCTAAATGAAGTATCAACATTCTAAACTAGATCATTCCTTTATTGCTTAACCCTCTAGCTTGCACCAATGGCTTCAGAGATTTCCCTAAGAATCCCTCTGAACATGCTATAAGAAGAGGGCATCTGAGGGCCTTGAATTTCTTATACCATTGAATTAAACATAATATATTAAACATACACAGAGAAGAATAATGTAAATGGTTAGCACAATAGATATCAATTTCTAATTCTTTTTCTACTCTTTGTCAAGCTTCAAGAACATTCTTTTCTGTTGGTGATGATTTTTTACCTAGGGACTTCCAAATTAGTTCTTTTCCTCTTATCATTTCTTCACTAACAAAAAATAAATTCCGTAATAGTCAAACAAGAAAGCACTAGCATGCATGATGCTCTCTATTCTGCACTGCAATTTTGTCTTTGGCTATTTGTTTATTTGAAGTACTGTGGCTTAAACGTGTAGCTACAAAGAAGTGTATCCTAGAATGTGACCAATGTGTCTATAGGACAACACAGAAACAAAGCAATAACAACACAAAAAAGAAGTGGGGAGAGTGCACACTGCAAATACGTGGAATAACAAGAACATCATCATTTCTTCATGTATGAAAAACTATTTTTTTAAGATTTTATTTATTTATTTGAAAGAGATCACAATTAGTCACAGAGACAGGCAGAGAGAGAGGAGGAAGCAGGCTCCCTGCTGAGCAGAGAGCCCGATGTGGGACCCTGGGATCATGACCTGAGCCGAAGGCAGAGGCTTTAACCCACTGAGCCACCCAGGCACCCCTGGAAAACTACTTTTTATCTAAAAATCAGATTTGATTGGTAAAACAATTTTTGACCATGCCAGTGATTTTCCATAATTTCTTTCCCATACATGGATAAGAATACCCAGAATATTTATTTAATAAGGAGGAAGTTTCAAAAAAAATAAGGAGGAAGTTTCTCATTGAGTTGATATTTAAAAAATATATCTCCCTTCAGGGTTCCTGGGTGGCTTAGTCAGTTAAGTGCCTGACTCTTGTTTTCTTCTCAGGTCATGATCTCAGTGTCATGAGACAGAGCCCCACCTAGGAATCTGTGCTCAGCATGGAATCTCCTTAATATTCTCTTTCCCTCCCTACACCCCTTACAACACTGGAGCACTCTTTCTCTTTAAATAAGTAATACAATCTCTCTCTCTCCATATATATATATATGAATATATATATATATATATATTCATTAATACAAAAGTAGAAGATATATTATTTCCTTGTATGTAATCAGAATAAAAAAAACAATATAAACATACTTTATAACTAAAATATAAAGAGAATTACAGGTATAGATAAGTTTTTTCCTATAATACATTCTAAAAGAAGGACTTATACATTATTCATTAGTTTCTTAAAATGCATTTTAGTTACCAATTAGTACTAAATGCCTCTACTTTGTGTATACACAAACACATGCATGCATTATAGGCATTTAAAATTAATAAGAAATCCCCTGATTTATTCAGGAAATGTAATATTATTTTGATATTATTAAAGGCTTCCAAAGATGATAAAATTATATTACAACATCCATTTAATTCCAGCTAAACTAACTGGATAAGCTCTTATAATGGTTTGAAAATATGAAAGTCATTCATTAATATATTTTTTTAAAGATTTTATTTATTTATTTGAGAGACAGAGACCACAAGTAGGCAGAGAGGCAGACAGAGAGAGAGGAGGAAACAGGCTCTTGCTGAGCAGAGAACCACATGGCAGGGCTCAATCCCAGGACCTTGGGATCACGACCAAAGCCGAAGGCAGAGGCTTTAACCCACTGAGCCACCCAAGCGCCCCATTTTTTTTTTTTAAGATTTTATTTCATTAATCTGTTTTTTTAAAGAACTATTTATATTCCCTTTACATTGCAAGGCTATTGCCATTAAATAGAAGTGCTATTTTATTTTCTTTGCACAATAGTTGAGATCTGTTTTAACACTGAAAAAATCCATTAGATTATTCTTCAAAGTACAGTTTTGATAAGGAAAAAAGATGTTCAGCTTTTAAAAGTTGCCCAGGTATTTATGTGCTCAGATAACCACAAAAGTACTTTTGTTTAAGATTGCATATTTGGCATGCAAATGGTCTTTATAAAGCAATGCTTGATTTGCCCTATTTTAAATTAAATTCCTGTGACTCTTTGTCAGCCTACTGGATAGGAACATGGAATCTGACATATTGAATCAGTCCATTGCTCCATCAAGTAGACTATTTTGTTTCCAATAATAGTCTATAAAATGAGACTTCAGAGAAAAATAAAGTATATTGCATGCTGTGAATTTTGAAAGATCTTACCCAATGTTCCTGATTCAGCCCCATGTAGGCATTTCACTGTGAACTTTAAGGTGAGAGCAATGCAAAATTTTCACATTCCTTTACCATAGACATACTTCAAGTGCATTTCTTACTTCCAACTAACAGCAATTTATGTAGTAAACTTATGTTATTTTGATTAGAGTGCTTATTTATAGTAAGTTACAAAAGTGGTAACAGTTTAATATTGAATTTAATTCTATATATTCTGTAAAAGTCTGCAGTAGTTGTTTTGATGGTGATTATGTTTTGGAAATGTTTATGTGGCTCTAAATAGCTCAGGCTATTATAAATGCAGCAGTATTCTTTTCAGCTTGTCTTTTTCATGGCTAACATGTTGGTTGCTACTTCAACATAATCTAAGAGTGTCTTGCTCACCTTGGTTATAAGAAAGCCTTAAAATTCAAGTGAAAATTTTAGGTATATGTGTTTGGGAATATGTTGTTAATATACGTGTCCCCTATTTGTCTCCTAGATATATCCCATACATGTTTATTTCAATAGCAAGAAACTACATTAACCAAAAGTTGAAAACAATGTCTAAAGTTTATACTAACATTGACATAGACCAATCACACTCCACTCAGCTCAAGGAACACTGAATTATAGATCCTGGAAGCTAAAGTGACTTCATTTATCAAATTATAGTCACAAAAATAAATTTTCATAGTATCTCATTTTGAGAGCCACTTCAAAGAATAACATATACTTATACAACATACTTACATGAAAGAGGTAATACCCAATCAGTATAGGTTTTTGGAAAGTATACATATTTTCCTAATAATTTCTATTGATTGAGACATAGTACATGTTACTTTGTCTCCTTAATTCAGGTACAAAAATTAACTATTATGAATACATAGTTATTTTTTTCCCACAGAATTATTAAAATAAAAAAAAAATCAAAAGATTTTCCCCTCAGAAATTACACTATACTATCATGTTCTGCACTACCATGCATAAAGTCAGGGAATCTAAGAACATATGATTGTTTTAATCATATTACCTTGAGTGATGTATGGTAAGGCCAGCCAGGTACAGATCAAGAGACAGACTTAGCTCAGTTAAAGATTTTACTATACTCACAGCTCCTGGGGAGATCATAGTACACCAAGCAGGGCCATTCAGGTGAAGCACTAGAATCTGTAAGGAGGCAGCCAAGTAGAAGGGGAATTGCAGGTAAGCACCTTTATTGTGGTTTCTGTGGGAAGGAAAAGTGTGAAGTAGGGCAAACAGGCTCAGAATTGGTTTGCTGTGTTTGAAGGTAGCTCCCTCCCCATAATACTGATATTCACTGTGACTGTTCCAACATATAGTTTAAAACTACATAAGGACTCCAGATGTCTACAAATGAGTCACAGTTTGGTTAAGAATAGCTAGTAGTCCATTAGGTGGATGTTAAAGCACCCATTATAGAAATTAAAAGTATGGTTAATACAATGATATATCTATCCTTAAATATCACTATTATTCTAATCAATGTGAATATAATTCACATATAAATTGAAATAAAATATATTCATGCATTTTATTTTTTATTTAAATTCAATTAGCCAACATATAGTACATCACTAGTTTCAGATGTAGTGTTCAATAATTCATCAGTTGTGTATAACTCCCAGTTATTCATGCATTTTAAAATTAGCTTTCATTTGTTCCATGCATTGTTAGAAATAAACGTCCTGTTCTGTGTTTACTATTCACTTTTCAACTTGCTTTACAAAAATGTACATGCAATTTATGACTTACACTAAAGAAAATATAGAGGCCATATTGATAATTTGTGTGAAAATGTTGCAATATTTTTAGAAAATCTCCTATCTGAATTTTGAGCTTTATTAGCAGATTTTTGGGGGGTTCTGGATGAACTGTGACATTTTTTTCAACTCAAAAATAGATAATTTCTTATATTATTTTGCAAAACTTTCACTTAGTTTGGTTCTTGATATAATAAGCCTTACTTTAAAAAGTCACATTCAAAAGAGACTTCACTTGCATTAGAATAAGAAACATTGAATAAAAATCTCCATTAAATTTAAAAAGAATTAATTGTTAATTAACCTTTTCAAAATAGAAAACTGAAGTTAAGTAGGGACCAAAAGGGCATCCAGAGTTTTGTTTCAGTTCCCCCTATCAATTTTTAAATATCATTTGGTAATTGGTTTCGATTAAGATATTCAGCAGAGAAGCAAATAAGGATGCATTCAATACCTAAAGTACTTAAGAAGGCAACTTATATTACCATCATTAATTGATTCCAAACTATTTTCCTCTCTTATGAATTTCATCTGGACTAGTCACCATTATGCTGAGTTAAAGACTATAGCATTTTATCACTATGTATGCTTTGAGTCCAATGCAAATTTTAAGGAGATTGAGTCTGATCAGAACAAAATACTTGCTATGATCTGCTCCATGCCTGTCTTTCCCACCTGATCAATTGCCTCCTCTTTAATCATCAAATTCATACTAACTCTCTTTCCTTAATTTCAGATACGCCCCTTGGTCTCAGACTATGTCCTACTCGCTATCCCATACCCTCTCCCTACCAAGGATGGCTAAGTTTCATCATTCTTAGCTAAAAATGTAAGCTCTTCAGAATCAGCCTCCCAAACTACCTTTTCTACAGAAGTCCCCTTCTCCTTCTAACAGAAGCCATTAGTTTTCATTAATATCTTAGATAATGTCCTTACATTTTTTTGTTTATTGATATTAATAGTCTTCCTCACAAATGATAAATTACAAGGAAGATTTGGCAACACTGATTAAATGCAAGGCCTGGCAAAGTGCTTGACATTCATTTCATTTATTCTGATTCAGTGAATGAAAGTTATGAAAATGTTGGTATGGGAAAAAGGAGAGAAATAACCTGAAAAATTTTTGAGAGATGCAGCTATTAGTCTATGTTTACAGTGATTAGGTGGAACAAATCTACTAAAATTTTCTACTAAAAGATACTCATTTCTTTCCATAGACAAGTACAGGGCAGCAGCTCTATATGAGTGAATCTCTTCCAGTGACAGAAGCTTTCTCTTGAGTTGGTCTTCCCACAGTGCAGACAGGCATGCTGATAGTGACAGTGGTGGAGTAAAGAAAGCCAGAGCATCAGTAAGTGTACTTGGTCATAGATTATTACAGCCATGTTCTCCAACAACTTTTATACATAAACAGCACATTTTGTTCTCCATTTCTCTGACTCATCTATCCAATTATTAAATGGTTCTGTACTCAAATAAAAAAGGGAGAGCTGATATTTTTCTATAATGCTCCATTCTCCATAGAGTTATTCTGAAGACTCATCATACCATGTCAATAAGCTAAATAGTAAGATGATATTCTTGAATACTATTATAATTAAAGCTGAAGATATTCATAAAATGTCTATTTGGAAATTTTTGTTTTTCTATTTGAAAATTTTATTTTCAAGTGAGAAATTATTGTTGAAAGGAAATAAATATCAAAAAGGAGGTTTTGAAATTCATGTGTAAAATAATGTGTAAAGTTGGTCTGAAATAAGACATTAAAGAATTCACAGTAATATAGAAGGAAAAGTATATGCACATTTAAGTGTTACTATATATAGAAAGAAGAAAGTTAAAATAAGTGGTATTGACCATGTGATCCATGAGTAAAAATCTTCAAATTTGATAAAATTCAGAAGATTCCAAAAAACTCCCAAAAAGCTTCTCAAAAACTTCTTCTACATATCCTGTGACCATCTATTTGTGAAACTCTTTTTATGGTAAGTAGAAACTCTTTTTGAAGACTTCAAAAATTTATGATTGATGTTCAGTTAGTTGAGGTTTATAAGATCTTGAATGTTGTACAGTACCACCCAGACTAACTATACTAAGTAAAATTAATTCTTAAATTATAACATAGAAATCTCTTTTTTTACATACTACTACTAGCATAGAAAGTTAGAATGCCTTCTAAGAATGCTCTAGGTATTAAAGTGTTTACTGCAGAAGCTGTATATCAGAACAGGTAAATCTAGAACAAAAAACAAATACATGAATTTCCTTAGATACTTAAAACAAAGAACAGCCATAACTGGGCAATCATAATTGGCTTTGTTATTATTACTCACCAATGAGAGAGTATGATCATATGGTCATCTCAAAAGATGTAGAAAAAGGGTCTGACAAAATTCAAAACTCACTCTGTTGCTGTGACTAAGACTAGTAGTAGTACTAGTAACTAGTACTCACTACTATTATGAGTAATAGTAACATAACTTCTCAGAAAAATAGGAATAGGAAGAAAAAAACACTTTACCAATCTTATACAGTACATTTGTCCACACCCCCCAAATATACCTAAAAATACATTTAAGTAGAAATACTGAAACCTTTTCATCAATGGTTGGAGACAAGACAAAGCTGTATGTTACCACTAGCATTCAGTTAGCCAGTGCATTTATAAAATTTACAAATATGACTAAATATGCAAAAGTAAATGTCCACAATTCATACACTTCATGTGTACACTGAAAAATCAATGGATTTTAAACAAACCAACAAAAATAAATAAACCTCATAAGGAAATGTAATGAATCACAGGATGTAAATTCAATATAAAAATAAATATTATTTATATGAACTAGCAACAAACACTTTGGAAACAGAATTTTAAAATGTATTCACAATAGTGTTAAAAATATTAAATAGCTGGGAATAAATATAATGAAATATGTGTAAGACCTCTACAATGAAAAATTTGAAGTAGTACTAAAAGAAACTTAAAATTTTTAAATGTCTAAATCAATGGAAAATACAATATTGTGTTCAATACTGTGAACATGTGTATTAATTCCAATGATCTTGTATACTAAATATAATCCAGTGAAAATTACAGAAGTCTTTTTCATAAAATTAACAATTAATTATAATTAATTTATAATTATAAGAATTCAAAGAGCTAGAATTGAGCAAAAATGGTCTTCAATAAGAACAAATATGGAGGAAAAACTCTCTCACATAAAAATCATCACAAAGCTACAATGATAAAACTTAGTGATACTGATGTATAAATAGACAATTAGACCGATGGAGTGAAAGAGTCTAAATACACTGATGTGCATATAGAGAAGAAAATTACCATAAAACGACCAAGTCAACTTAATGAAGAAAGGAAACTCTTTTAAGCAAATAAGGATAGAAGAACTTGATATATATACCAAAACAAACAAAACTAAAAAATCAAAACTAAAAGAAAGCCTCAAACACTAGCTGATACAACATAAACATGAATTTACTATGAATCATAGGCTTAAACATGTTTGATGAAATCATGATTCTAGAAGAAAATACAAGGTAATATATTCACATCTTTGAGTAGTCGAAGGTAGTCGAAGATTCAAACAGAATCACTCAGTATAAAATAAAGAAAAAGGTATGTTGAATTTCATCAAATTTAATATCAACTCATCAGAAAAAATTAATAGGCAAATAACAAACTAGCTGTATATTGCTGTAGTTATATCTGTCCATGTATTCGTATCTATTCTATAAAAAGAATTACAAGTTAACAAAAAGACACAAGTCAATAAAGGAGGCAAAGTACAGAAGAGACACTTCACGAAGGAAACTATACAAATGGCCAATAAACACATCAAAAGGTACTCCACATAATCAGTCACTTGAAAAATGTAAATTAAAAAAGAATGAGTTACACTAATACTACTCATAAGAATTGTTATAATCAAAAAAGACTGACAAGACCAACTACTGAAGGGAATATGGACTAACTGGAATTCCAGATTTCTGCTGGGAGCATAAAATTATGAAGTTGTTTTGGAACTGATGATGTGTTGTAAACTTATGTATCTTAGATAAGTAAAAACCCATATTAAAAAAAATGTAAAACTGTTCAGAACACCTTTAAAAGACAAAACTGAAAACAACACAAATGTCCATCAGTGAGAGGTTGAACTGTGGTTTGCCCATAGAATAGAATATTACTCAATTTACCAGTGAAAAGAAACTATTTCATTAAAAAACAAGCCAGACCAAAAAGAATGTACATCATATGATACCATTTATATTAATTCAAAGAACAAGTAAAACTTACATACCAAGATTGAAATTTGAAAGCAGTTACCAACGTAGGGAGGGAATTCACTGAAATAATAAAAATGTTTTTTATATGTTCTTTTGTGTAGTGTTAGGTGGCAGTTTACAATGATCAAACTCACCAAATTTAGAGAGGTTGGTGGCGAGTGTAGTGGGCGAGGGGAGTGGGACTTACAGGCTCCCAGTTATGGAAGGAATAAGTCATAGCATAGGGAATATAGTCAACAATATTACAAAGGTGTAATCATGTACCCAACAATATTGTTTGGTGACTGATGGCAGCTACATTTGCGGTGAGCATAGCATAGGATATAGAGAAGCTGAATCATCATGAGGTACACCAGGAACTAATACAACATTGTGTATCAACCATACTCAGATAAAAAAAAAAAAGAAAAGCTCATCAAACTTAACAATATCTGTGCATTTTATTGAGGCTAAATTGTACTTAAAATATTAAAAATGATAAACTTTTCCATAGATTAATATGGAAATATTTATAATAATAGAATGTGTAGACAAATGAATAGAAAATGCTACCTACTCTGTTTTATCCAATGAAGTTGGAAGAATAGTTCTTCATGTTATCTTATATTTGATAAACAAAGAGAAAATTATAAAGAAACCAATGAAAAGTGATTATCTCTTACCAGGCAGCTAATAAAGTAGGTATATAAAGTGGCCTGGGAAGAGGTACTAAAATTATACTTATTTAAAATTTTTACTATATGTGGAGCTCCTGGGTAATTCAGTCAGTTGAGAAGCTGCCTCTTGATTTCAGCTGGAGTCATGATCTCAGGGTCATGGGACTGAGCCCCAACTGGGATTCTGTGCTCAGTGTAGAGTCTGCTTGTTCCATTCCCTGCCCTTTACCATGCTTGCACTCTCTCTCTCAAATACATAAATAAATAAATAAATAAATTAAATTTTTATATACAAATTTGGGGCCATTTTAATATATCAATCTATTGGAAAAAATAAAGAGAGGGAATCACATGTAAAGTAACACTTTATGAAATGTATCTTAGTATTAACTGTTATGATTATTATTGTTATCATTATTTTGTAATCAAATTGTTCCATCAGACTGGTGTTGCTCAAGGAAATGTCTTTGACAGAAGAAGGCATCATCAGAAAAATCACAATGCACCCTTAAGAAAACATAAACCCTCTTATTGGTCTTGGATAAGATATGTGATGGAAAAGGTCAAAATTGAGGTCCAGGATTAAGATTATAAACTATAGATAAGTGTTAATAAAACATGATCATTTTTAGCCTTTGTTTTCCTAATATTTATTTTAATTAATAGTTTATGAACCATGATCATTTAAGTTAGTCTAAGTTTGTTGAATGTTGTAGAAAAAATTACCCAGTGCTAATAGTGTAAGAACTAATTTCCAGGTGCGCCCGGGTGGCTGAGTGGGTTAAAGCCTCTGCCTTCGGCTCAGGTCATGATTCCAGGGTCCTGGGATCGAGTCCCACATCGGGCTCTCTGCTCAGCAGGGATCCTGCTTCCTCCCCTCTCTCTCTCTGCCTGCCTCTCTGCCTACTTGTGATTGCTGTCAAATGAATAAATAAATCTTAAAAAAAAAACTAATTTCCACTGATTATAGCTACAGGAATGCATCCTAGAAGAAAAATAATTCTTAAAAAGCATTTGAAATCACTCCCACTGTTTCCCTTTTGCCAACATTGAGCAATAAAGTATACACAATGGGGAATTGGGCAAGTTTAATTTGGCAGGAGCAATTCAATTAAATCATGACTATTTGTCACTCAAAAGTGACAACACATTTATTTTTTCACCATTCCTATGTATCTTTATGTTTACACTATAACTTTTTCATTAAATATGCTTAATATTTAATTAGTATTGTACATTTAGGAAAATATGTATAGGATTGAATTAGAAATCCATTTCCAGCATATACTAAAAATATGATAAATTATATGATTTCAATACACAGTAACAAAAGAACATTGATATACATTGTTTCATATCCTCCTTTATATAGCATGTTCCTCCATTCCTCACTTCGGTAAAATGTTTTGGTAAACAAATATTTTTTCTTTCTCTTTCTTTCTTTCCTTTTTAGAAAATGTATTAAATGCATTTATTTCATGTACTACAACCATTAACTCAGGTGAGGAAGGAATTATTTTCTGTTATCAGTAATTCATCACTCAGTACACTAATTAAAGCATTCTCTAGTCCCTGTGAGTCAAGTATAATTTGGATAGGAATCATGTTCTTGCTCCTTTCATATTTTTCTCTTATAGTAATATTCAGTCACCCAAAAGTTCTTACCTCTCTAAATACTTGCCAAATTTTGAATGTTTTAAAGCCATTTAGTCTTAGTAGACAGTGTATTTTCCATTTTAAACTTCTCATCCTCCATCTTTTGCATTCTCTCACCTTTTGATCTTTTTGGTCTTTTAACTGTCTGCTACATTATCCAATATTTTTCATCTCATCAAATTTCATAAGGAGAGTAGTGTTTGTGTTCAAATCCCAAGTTTAGAAAGTCTAATACGAATAGTGAGTGTATCTAGTGTGGACGTGTCTTTTCCTATACAATCTTTGCTACCACTGACTTTGTTATCTTAAGACAAAATATAATGCTACTAAGTTTCTCTTTTTCCTCCATTACACATGATGATCTTAATTTTTGTTTAGGAAAACACGTTTTTCTCATTATTGATACATTTTCCCCAGTGTGTCTCCTTTACTTCTCTATCTCCTCTTTACCTTCTCCATAATAAGAAACTATCCCCAGCAGGACAAAGAATGCAGGTTTGACTGAAATGGGCCTAAAACTACTAAAGGAACTGACTGCTTCCACTGATACTTTTTCCTTGATAATCTAAGCCAAGAGATGCTAGTGCTCATGAGATAGAGAGTGCCTACATGAGAATGAAATTATGAAATTTAGTTTAGTCTCACACAAAAATACCCACAGATTTACTTTCATTATTTTATTCAGAATTTAATGGAAGAGAATGTTCGCTGAGTCCTGATGATATTCTCATTTCTCCTTCCAAAAGAACTTATGGAATGTTAATCAGTATGGTGATGAGAGGAAATTTCTATATTAATCTGGACTTTCTTCAGGGAATTATTGTTTTAATTTCACCTAATCTTGTCAGACTGAGAAATTCTCAGATCCATCCAATGATTATCTTAGTTATGACAGGATTTAATTTTTGCTTATGCATGTGTTTAGATGACCGTCTTGAGCATTGATACTGGTTAACCTCAACAATGGTTGTGTAAAGTTGGGATATTGTTTTTATAAACTAAGTTCATTTAGATGTGTCCTCACTTTTGGAGTTCAAGTTTTTCAGCTTTGTTTCCTGAATTATTTATAAGCTTCTGGGTTGTCCATATTCCATGAGGGAGACAGTAAAGCCCTGTGTCATAGAAATAGACTATACAAATTTTATACAAAATACAAAATATGACCCTGTGTCATAGAATAGACATAGAAATCTCTTCTTGAAGTAACACTCCCAATGACTCCTCCTTAAAAGAGTAGTACTAGGAAACTTTTAAAATAATATAATTCAACACTCCCCTTGAAAATTTTATTCTGGATTTGCTTTGGGCCAACTTTGCTAATCTGTTTGTGCCAAACACCATATGTATCAAATGCTATTATGTAGAATATTAAATGATCTGGTTTCTTTAGACTACTCTCCTCTTGGGTCCTTCAGGTTATTATCTGAGCCAAGGTCTCATTTTAGCATACAAGAATTTGTCCATGTATGAAGATATGATTAATTATCCAAGAAGGAATAAGTCCCTACTGAATGTTGGTTTACAATATGTTCTTGATGGGAAGAGTCGGTCCTTGTTTATTTGACTTAGTCTGACCCTTTAAAAGTGGTAACAAATTTGAGAGGTAGGGTAATGGTCAAAATTCTGGAGTTTCAGCAAGGAGCTACAGCAATCCCAAGGCATTAATTTCTACTGGAGTCTCATTCAGATATGGTTGAAACTACAACCAAAAGGACTGGGTACTATTTTGTAATGCTGAATATAGAGATAAAGATCAATTTGAAAATAACAGATCATGAAGCCATATATAATATGCAGGGATATTGCTGAGAGGGAGGGAAGATGGTGAGCCATGCTCAGAACAGTTAGGTAGACTAAGACTCTAAATCAATATACATCTGACCTTTGAACAATGTGGAAGTTAGGAGTGCTAACTCTCTTTGTTGTGAAAAATCTGTATTTAACTTTTGACTACCCAGAAACTTGACTACTAATAGTCTACTTTTAACTAGAAGCCTTACTGATAACAGAAACTATTAATATATTTCCTATATGTATTATATACTGTACTGGTAAAACAAAGTAAGCTAGAGAAAATAAAATAACAAGGAAGACAAAATACATTTACAATAGTGTACTGTATTTATTAAAAAAAATCCATGTACGAGTGGACCCATTTGTTCAAACCCATGTTGTTCAAGGGTCACCTGTATTGGGTACTTTCTGTCCTTAAGTCAGAGGTTTCCAGCTTCTAGTAGGTCTCTGCTTTGTCATTCCCTAAGTCATAGGGAGTATCAATGCAGAATGATAAGTCCCACTCTGATACCCATCAGAGCTGACTTATCTGAATACACTATAACATTTATACTTTTCTTCTCCATTCATGAATATTAATTTTTAATAAACCTTTGTAGTATGTCTGTATTTCATCCTTCTTTCAAACTTCTCTTTGGTATTAGGTATGTTCCATTTAAGTATTATTATAAGATAGGGGCGCCTGAGTGGCTCAGTGGCTTAAACCCCTGCCGTCAGCTCATGTCATGATCCCAGGGTCTTGGGATCAAGCCCAGCATCAGGCTCTCTGCTCAGCGGGGAGCCGGCTTCCCCCTTTTTCTCTCTGCCTGTCTCTCTGCATACTTGTGATTTATCAAGTAAAAATAAAATCTTAAAAAATATTATTATAGAATTTATAGTTTCATCACATCAAAAAAGTAAAATATTGGACCAAAGGGATCTTAATCATATGATTAACTGATTTCTCTCTTTCTTATTGAGCTACCTTCCACATATCATAAAATCCACTATTTTTAAGGGTACAATTCAGTGGTTTTTAGTGTATTCACATGGATATGTTCCCATCACCAGACTCTAATTCCAGAATATTTTCCTCATTACAAAAATAAAGCCCATAACCATTAGCACAACACAGGTTTTGATTTGAGGGAAATACTGATTTATAGAACAGATTAGAAAAATATTCTTCTCCTCCTCTTCCTCCCCATCACTTTTTATTCCCTCTCCTCACCACCACAGTTTGTTTGTGGAAGAGTTTGTGAAGAATTGTTGTTAATTCTTACTTTATGGTTTGGAAAAATTCTACTGAAGCCACCTTATTCTAAGTTTTCCTCTGAGGGAAAATTTATCATCACTATATCTTTTTCAAAAAATATTTTTATTTGAGGTGCCTGGGTGGCTCAGTGGGTTAAAGCCTCTGCCTTTGGCTCACGTCATGATCCCAGGATCCTGGGATTGAGCTCTGCATCAGGCTCTCTGCTCAGCAGGTAGCCTGCTTCCCCCCTCTCTCTCTTTGCCTGCCTCTCTGCCTGCTTGTGATCTCTGTCTGTCAAATAAATAAGTAAAATCTTTTAAAAAATGTGTTTATTTATTTATTTGAGAGAGAGAACATGTACACACAAGAGCAAAGAAGGGCAGTGAGAGTGGGAGAGGGGGAGAGAATCTGAAGCAGACTCACATTGAGCACAGAGCCCAACGTAAGACTCAATGCCATGATTGTGAGATCCTGACCTGAGCTGAAACCAAGAGTTGGTGCTTAAGCAATTGAGCCACTGAAGTGCCCATATTAAATCGATCTGTTTTTACTTGTTATAGGTCTATTTAAATTTTGTTTCTTCTTGAGTCAGTTTGGTTGTTTTTGTTCTTCTCAGAGTATCTTAATTTCATTTAGGTTATCCAATTTGCTGGTAAATCATTGCTATATTATTCCTATGTAACCCATTTTGTTCCTGTAGTATCAGTAGGAATACCTTATCTTTAATTCCTGATTTTATTAATTTGAATCTTAAGTCCAGCTAAAGATTTACAATTTTTTAATCTTTTAAAAGAAATAATTCAGTTCCAATGAATTTTTCACTATTGTTTTAATAAAATCCATTAATTTTCACTGTAATCTTTATTATTTGTTTCCTTGTGTTTATGTTAGGTTTCATTTGTTCTTCTTTTGCCACTGTCTTAAAGGTGAAAACTTATGTTATTGATCTGATATCTTTCTTAGGTTGTTGGGTTTTGTTTATTTGTTTTTAATATAGATATTGGGTTTTGTTTATTTGTTTTTAATATAGATATAGATATTGTAGTTAATTGTTTAGTGAGTTTTCTGTCCAAATCTGTAAGCTCTGTATCTTTGTCATATATGTCTACTGAGTTTATGCTTGGTTAGGATAGTGGTCAGCTAATTTTTGGACAGAATTTGCTTAAATGTCTGGAAGCAATAAGTCTCCCTTTTGGTGAGGGATTTTGTGCATGTATGGGCACGCTTTCAACATTCAACCAGATAACTTAAAAATCTCCTTTACTTTAACTTGTTGCTTTTACAGAACATCATGTTCAGTCAGAGTTGAAAGATCAGTATCTTTGTAGGTCTTTCTTAAAGATGTGCATGACTATAATTATGAACAAGGCCTCCTGATTTCAGATATATATCAGAGGTTTTCAAAGCCTCTATAGCCATTCTATTCCTCAGCTTATTTTTTCAGCTTATTCCTTCACCTATGATGTGAAAATATTTGCTAAATGTATTGCAACTCTTCTCCTCACAGGTTTTTATCACTAGGTCAAATAAAGATAGATCTTTACGTTGGTGTCTTCAGGGAACCATGAAATTTCTTTGAGAATGAAGCTTGAAAGATCTCCTGCTCCATTTCTCTCCCCCTAATATTAGGAATATAAACTGTTATTTTCCAAGGCTGATTGAGGAGTAGGGCTGGGGCTAAATATGATGCCACACATTTGCTGTTCTTATTGAGATCAGTCTCTTTTCTTACCTAAATGTGTCTTTTTTTGCTGCAAGCCCTTGGCTAATTTCCAGAGTCCTAAAAATTTTGTTTCTAATAATCACTGTTCTTTTTTTATTATTTTATGGTGGGGTAAATTTCCAAAGGTACTCTCTCTATCATTTTCATAGATATTACCCAGTTAAATTCAGTTTTGAATTGGAGTCCCAGGGGCATGGGCTTATGTAAGTTTTCCAAAAAGCAGATCAGTAGTATCATCCACACAAAACCTATCTACAAAATCTGTGCACTTCTAAAATTATGCACAACTACTGCCATTCTGGACCAACTGTTCATGTTTACTAACAGACTTTCTATACATATAAGCATATTATATGTCAGATTTAAATTCTATAGCCTTGCTATAACATGGAATAAAACCTGCAATTTTAAACCATACCAACTTGATTACAGTTTTTGAGAAGTTCAGTAAATTTGATGAATTGGGGCTATGTGGAATTAAATTGTAGCTGTTTGTTCTGCATTCACTTGAGAAGATATAGTCTTATAGAAAAAAAGGGTAATATCTTTCTTTTTGTTTTCTTACTTCCTTCAAGTGATATATAGACTCTTCTGAATTGCTAGGCCTTTCTATTAAGTGTGACATCTCACAAAGTTGCCCAGTTTCCATTTTTTGAAAGAAGGAGATGGAGTATGAATAGATGCTGACCTAATTCATTTCCTCTTTGATTGTACTGGAGTGTCAAGCATTCTTTATTGCACAATGGAGAGAACATATGAGATGATTGAGATTGTATTGACAGAGAGGAAAGATTCAAGTTGTGATTTCTCTATTAAGCAAAGACCTTTCCAAAAGGGAGAAAAGATTAACAGATAGTGATATTAGATGTTTTCTCCAAGGCTTTAGACAATTCTAGATAGGTAATTTCTTTTCTATAATTTCTTAATATGAATAAGAGGTCATGAAATGTTCTTCATGGCTAGTTAATCTATCAGTGGAGGTAACAACTGCCTAGTTAATATATTTAAAAAGCAAAGTAATTAAAAAATAAATAGTCATAATCATAGCATTTTGCTGAGTGTAAAATATTCTTCCTGTATTCACTTATTTAAAAAATATTTATTGGAATTTGTATATTTAAGTACATACATTTAATATTGTGCTAGTGCTATTAGGCCACATAATCTCTTATCCTCTCTTCTTAATTCTCCACAGAGTTTTGAACTCTTTTTAGTTGTTCCAAATATATGGCAGATAAAAAAATGATAAGCTATGTACTTTGGATGCAGAAACCTTACACTGTAGCTTGGTAGATCAATAATAAAATTATCAATTGTGAATCCTCCATTTACCTTTCAGGACTCTCTTTCTCAGATTCCCCTAATGACAGAACTCTTCTGTTCATTAAATACCATAAATACATGAATTCATTCAGTAAATACCCTGTCCTTTATGAAGTCCATTGTTTTTTAAATTCATTTCTTTTAAACATTTATAGAGATCTAATGACATGTCACACATGAGTTAAGATATTTAAATGCCTTATTTTTTTTAATCTTCAGAAACCCTTATGAAGGTGCATGCATTAAAACCATTTTCTTGATGAAACAATTATCCTTAAAAAATTTAGTAATGAAGAAGTTAGGAGTATTTTTACCTTCAAGCAGCAGATTGAGATATATTTTCCCAAGGAGAACAAGTCTGGAGGCAAAGTGTTGCTGGAATTGGCTTACCAGTTCAATCATGTTAGGGTTAGAGTCTATGCAATCATCCTGACTCTTTCTTCAGTGTCAGTATGAATGTCCTAGCCCAATTTATCAATTCTCATTCAGGCTGAGGTGCAAAGGAGGTCAAAGTATCACTGCTATCCATTTTTTTAGGAAAATAAGTTAGAAAGCCCACAACAAATTCTTACTTACTACACTTTACTGGAATTGTGTCACATTTGCTTGTCTTTGAAACTCTTAATTTTGTAAGAGTTTGGAAAAACACATGTATTTATCCAAAGAGGAGTTTGGAAAAGAAAGAGTGATTTGGAAATGAAGATAGAGAAATTTATCAGCCAAATAGGTCAGCTTCACTTATTTTGTTATCACTCACAAAGCCTACCCACTTAGTCAGAGATCTATACCTACTTATCCCTACTTAGATGGGATCATGATCTTAATATTGGTGTTTATTCTACTCAGGAACATTTTAAAATCTTTATTATAAAAATAAGTATCAAAAATAACAACTGATGTTATTTTAAATGTTTTTAACCTTTATAACATAATTATACTATTGTTAATCTTCTGTAACTTATTTTTATTTCTCCTTAATATATTTTTTTCTCTAGTTATTTTTTAAATTAACATATAACGTATTATTTGTTTCAGGGATACAGGTCTGTGATTCATCAGTCTTACACAATTCACAGCACTCACCATAGCACATACCCTCAAGAGTGTCCATCGCCCAGTCACCCCATTCCTCCCACCCCCCCTTGATGGATTCTTAAAAGTCTTCCATAATGATACCTGTAACTCCAGTTATAATTTTATAGATAAATTGAACTTTATTGTGTCCACATACACTGTGACCCATATAAGGTTGTTCTTTTTGTGGATCAAAAAAGATTGTATATCATCAAATGACTCAATTTGGTAAGTATCCATTATCCTTTTTAAGGACATTAAGATTGCTTCCAAACAGTTTAGCTATGAATATACGTGTATATACAACAACAATATAACAACAATAACAACATAACAATGTAACAACAATAACAATATACCAACAACAGCAAAATATAAGCTTAACTTTAGGAAGTGCTTCTCAAAGATTATTTCCGGTCATTGTGCACATAGAAAATTATATTATTTAACACTGCATTGGGGTAAACTAGAGGATGCTAACTGGTGTTGCTTACTGGCCTTGGAACTTCAACCACCACAGAAATACCTGGTCCCTTACTGACCATACCATTTGCATCATAACTGTTGAGAAGTTCTGCCATACATATATTACCATAGAATATACCATACATATACCATACTATATTACATACCATACATATATTACAGTATCATTTTATAATATATCTATTGGTCTTTGAACAAAACTAAACTTCACCTTTTTTGGTTTTTATTTCATTTCTGTCCTTGTAATAACAATAGAAAGGATTTATATATTGCTGATTATGAATTGGACACTTATTAAGCACTTTCCAGGTATTTATGTATGTCATCTTCATAAAACCACCATGAGGTTATCTCCCTTGAGATAAGGAGGAAACTAAAGTATTCTGAGGTTAAGAAACTTGCCCAGGTCACTCGCCTAGTAGAGCATGGAGCCTGGATTTGAAACAAGGCAGTATGGCTTCTCATTCTCAGTTCTTAACCACTGCATCATAACCCTTTATTATTTTATTTTCTTCTACTCTGGTTGTGTACAGTTTAAGTTATGTAACATGTCCACTTTACACCCAAGAAAGATGTATCTCCTCCACTTTAATTTTATAAGAAGAATATGTAACTTATTGATATTGGTCTTTTTTCCTTCCTATGTAAGGTATTGAGAAAGAGAAAAACAGTCTCATGGGTGGAAACTAGCCTGACCCTCAGGTTAGAATAGGATGATCTCCTATTAATCATAACCAGTTTCACAAAACATCCCCAGACAAGGCCACTCCATGAAAGAAGGGTTCAGGACACACCAAGATCACTCTATAACCATGTCTAAACACAAACAAAACATCATTAACCAAGCCAGGAAATTAAAAAAGCAGAAACAAAGACAACAAGCATCTCTCTATCCTTGCTAATATCAGTGACTGCAGCTTTTTTAACAGACACAGTTTTCTGTCTTCTATATAAAATTAACAAGTCAGAGAATTTTCCTTACTCCCTGACAGCATCCAATTCATAGCAATGACCTACATCCTTGAACTCTCCAGAACAGTATCTAGTACAAGTTCAAATCCTATAATGAGCCATTTCCACATCTTCCCATTGACATCTTCAGAGATTCCTTGTTGTATCAAGCTTCCCTCTTTGCAACAAGTAAATCAAACCAACTAAACCTGAGTTTCTAAACACATAATAGTCTTTGGTTTCCATATTTTGTGGTTTACTAGAGTGGTATCAAAACCCCCATTGTTTTGTATTTCTTTTTTAAAAGTTTTTTATTTTTTAAATTACTTTTCAGTGTACTAGAATTCATTGTTTATGCACCACACCCAGTGCTCCATGCAATATGTGCCTTCTACAATACCCACCACCAGGCTGGCCCAACTTCTCATCCCCCACCCCTTCAAAACCCTCAGATTGTTTTTCAGAGTCCATAATCTCTCATGGTTCATCTCCCCCTACAGTTTCCCTCATATTATACATTTGCACACTAAATATCTGGATTCAAACATAGAATAGGACATATTTAGATATACAAAAAAACAAAACCCCCATGTTTTTTATATTTCTAAATATGTCCTATTCTATGTTTGAATCCTCCAGGTATTTAGTGTGCAAATGTATAATATGTAAATATTTATATTTATAATTTAAAGAAGTTTTAGGTTTACAGCAAAATTGAGAGGAAGGTACAGAGATTTCCTATATACTCCCAACCTCCACATATGCATATCTTAACCCATTATTAACATCCCCCACCAGAGTCATTCCTTTATGAACTGGTGAACCTACATTAACACACCATAATCAACCAAGCTCCATGGTTTACATTAGGGTTCACCCTTGCTGTTGCAATTTTTATGGACTTTGTCAAATGTATAATAAAATGTATCCACTATTACAGTATCAGACACAGTATTTTCACTGCCCTAAGAATCTTCCATATTATGGCTATTCATCATTCCATCTCCCCTAATTTCTAGTAACCACTGATCATTTTACAGTCTTCATAGTTTGTCTTTTTTCCAAAATATCTTTTAGTTTGTATCATACAATATGTAGTCTGAAAAAGAATTTCAGTTCAATTCATTTCATTTAATAATATTGATTTTATGTTTCCCTCATGTCTTTTTATGGTTTGACATCTCATTTATTTTTTAGCTCTGAGTAATATTCTATTGTATACCATAGTTTATTATCCATTCAACTACAGAAGGGCATCTCCTTTCTCTCTCTACATATATGGTGTCTATATATATATATTTGGTGTCATTATATATAGGTTAGTTTTCCTGTTCTAGAGTTTTAAATACATCAAATAGCAACATGTACTTTTATAGCACTCTGATTTTTAAAAGTATATAAAATACATATATAAGTCAATTAAAACAAGTCTGGTTCTGTCAGTCAGAAAGTCATGTCTGATCTTATAACATACATCAATGAACCAAGTAGAGACAACAAATTAGGAAAGGATGTATAAACAAAAATCAAAAATTAAGTCTAAAGTTAAAAAAATAATCTGGTTGAATGTCACACACACAAAAAATCAATGAGGTAAAATATTTTAGGATTTTCTATAATGACCTAAATTTAGTCTGGAGGAAAAAAAACAAAAACAAAAAACTAGCACAGTTTGGGGGAGTCTTAGAAGTGAGGTAAAAACAAATCAGGTATTTAATTGATTTCAAGTTTAAATTGATTTAAAGTTTAAATAGTTTATATAGATCAAGTAAATGAATAAACTAATTAATATATAACTAAAATAAATGCATAATTAAAGGTAATTTAGTATCTTGAATTTATAAAGCATGAAATTCTCTCAATCAAAAGTAATCTTGCTGATGAGATTATATGTCAAAAATTATGATGACTTCCAAACACATTTCCAAGAAGAACTCTAATTAATGAATGTTTTACAGAAAACTAACTTCCAATTTAAGTACCAGGAAATCTTGTACCATAAGGAATGTTTGAACAACGCAGTGATAGAGAACATAAAAACAAAAAATAAAAGTTTAATAAAGTACTCTAAATATCTGGAGTACTTTCATGTGGAAGCAGAAGGTGATTCACTTTATTTTGTCTTCAAAGATGGAATTAAGCTAAGAGGAAATTAGAAATGTTTCATCTCAGTGTGAGAATCAGTGGCAGCTGATGAAATGTGGCTGGTAGAGGAGAGAGAACAATAAACACACTCTCCACTGGCAGCACATTTCAAATAATTTTAGGGTAGTGTTTTTAAATGATGAGATATCCAAATATGTATGGTGAAAACATAACTATAAGATGAATTGTTCTTTCATTAGATGTTAACTCCTTAATTAATGTCAAACAGGCCCTCACCTATCAGTCTTCCTACCACCTACCAATTACACCTAATTTTGCTTTTGAGAAGAATATTTATATTTCAAAAGTTAGAAAATACTAAAATTGAAACAAAGAGACACATGATGCAATAAAACTATCTATAATCATTTCTCCCATTTTACTCTGATTAAATTCTATTCTTTTTGGCTTGAGTAAACTGAAATACCAAAATTATAAAATAAGGACCAGTGAATTTCCAAGTAACTGCTTATAAAGTGAAAAAGGTGGTTCTAAAGGAGAAACTGAGGTGTCCAATTTGTTGATTCAGCCATTTTGTATATTTTGTTGTTGTATTATTAGTCTTTAGACTCAGAGAATTACTCAAAGACATTATTTAAATAGTTAAAATCTTACTTATGGATAAATGGACTCTACACATTTCATTTAACTTCTGCCTGCTCAATCTATTTAAACGTTTGGCTAGTTAATCTATTTAAAATATCATAAACTATTCAAATGATTGCCTATTTTATGTATTAAAGAATGTCTTATTTTTGATTTGAATAAAAATATCTGAATTTAAAAAGTAATGCCATGTTAATTCAAGTCATTTTTAGTAAAAATTGTATCTAGGAAAACCCAAAGCTAAATATGCAGATTTCTGAAGATTTCTGAAGTGTCCTTCATTAGCATCTCTAGGGTTAGGGTCTGGTCAATACTTCTTAAATAATCTCCTGAGATGATTCTGATGTGCATTGAAGTTTGAAATCACTAAGGTAGGAAGTAGAACCAGTTTGGTATTTGAAATGGGAAAATAAGAAAGCATTTAAAGCTGATGACTCAAGGAGTAAAATGTAAGTGCATAAAGAGCACAAAAACAAACACTAAGAAATCTAATCTTATAGATCAAAATTAGAGAAAGAAGAGAAAAGGTTTAAAAAGGGAAATGAGAGCTGTGATGTTAAGGAGGAGGATAAGATTATGTAAAGGTTATTTAAAAAGATAAGCAGTAAAACAAAAATGTAAGGTTTTTAAACATTAGAATTACAGTTTTAAAATAACAAAGATATCTTTCATTCGAGAAATTTTAAAATATTCTAATCCCATAATATTAAATACTAAAACTAAGTCTGTAATAGGCTGAATAAAGTTCATTTGTCAATAATTTTCCTTCTTTTTGTGTGTGTGTGTGATTTGAGGGGACTTTTGCAATATAGTTTATTCTCCCTAAAGCACATGTAATTATTCTCCTGTATTTTTCAATATGCTTCATATTTTTGATCTTATGAACTCTGTAATGCTACCTGATAATATTTTCCTCTACTACTAAGAATTTAAGTCAAATCTACGACCTGTCTCTACAAGTTGCACAGATCTAATGACATATACTTTGTATACTGACTTTATTTCCAATTTTATATTTATAATGTTTTTCTTGATCTAATTTTCATTGAACTTTTTCTAAATCCTTCTCAATTAAAATGTTGTTATTTTAATCTTACTGGATATTTTAAAATATTTTTTTTAATTTTTTAAGACACAAAAATCTTTTAAGATGGGATATATAGTTATAAATTATCAAGTAAGCAAAGTTCAAAGAGACATTTAGTATTTTTCTAGAAAATTGATTCAAAAATTATAGCTATACTTTTAAGTTGGAAAACATTATATAATAATATATATATTTAGAGATGTAAAGTAGACTCATGCTGTATGTGAGTATATACTAGCACAGACTACTGAAGAAGATAAACAATGATATAATTGCAGTAACTTACTCTGTGGACAGATACTGGGTGGTTTTTAAACAATGGGCAGAGAAAGATATGTTTATCATCATATAACCCTTTTACATAATTCATTATAGAGTGTACATATATGACTTATTTAAAATATAATTTAAGTTTACAATTATAAGCATAAAATATATCAGAAAAATTGTTTTTTTTTAAATATCCTTAACCTTGAAGAAAATGGACTCTATTGAATTTTCTGCCTTGAGAGTTTATTCAGGTCTTCCTGAATGAGACTACCATTTTTTTACCTAGATGTGGTCCAGGACTAATTAATACTTGAAGAGAAAGCTAAGGGTCCCTGGGTGGCTCTGTCAGTTGAGAGTCCAACTCTTGATTTGGGCCCAGTTCATGATCTCAGGGTCATGAGATTTAGCATAAGTCTTCATGCTCAGCAGGGAGTCTGCTTGAGATTCTCTCTCTCCCTCGCCACCACTTGTGCACATGCTCATGTGTGATCTCTCTCTCAAATAAATAAATAAATATTAAAAAGGAAAGAAAGCTAAAATGGAAAAAAAATTTTAAACTGAGCACCTACTGGGTGCCTGGTATTGATCAAGAAACACTGTAGAGGGTATAATTTCAATAAAGAATTTTCATCTGGGGTGCCTGGGTGGCTCAGTGGGTTAAGCCTCTGCCTTCCGCCCAGGTCATGATCTTAGGTTCCTCGGATCCAGCCCCGCATTGGGCTCTCTGCTCAGTGGGGAGTCTGCTCCCCCTTCTCTCTTTGCCTACTTGTGATCTCTCTCTCCCTGCTCTCTGTCAAATAAGTAAAATCTTAAAAAAAAATAATTTTCATCAAGGATCTAACTCTTAATTAGGAGAAATGAAAAAATAAGAGTAACAAAAAGTGCCAAGAATCAATTGATAAATTCTGGCTTGGTTTAGGACAAATTTCATAAAAAAGGCAACATTACTATCTATATCACAGAATATAATTAACATTTCTTGAGTTGCAGAGATGAAGGAAAGGAAAATGTAACTGAAATAAAATCAAGGAAAAAATACCATGGGATAGGAAAGGAAAAATTATATTGAGAGGAAATATTCCTAGTTTGTAGCTGTGGTAGGTGATAACAAAGAAGGAAGACTCTAAAATATTAAAGTAAAACACAATACAGCAAAATAAAAAGAAACAATATTATTTGAAAAATTCAAATCATTTGCACATATTAAGTCTTCTGTTGTAAAAAGAATGAATATCCTGTCAGAATAATATTAGTGGTCATTCATCAAGTTCATAAAATGTCAGCTATAATTTTATGAGAATTTTTCACACTCATCAGCATTTTCAGTTGAGGAAGGATACCTCAAGTAACTGGCTCAAATTCAAGTGGCTAAGAAATGACAAAGCCAGGACTCAAATCACAAAATATGTCCACATTTTGAGTTCCTGACTATTATGTTATACAACCTGCAGATGTGGAAGAGGGTGGATTTTAGGATGCTTTAAGAGCAAACAAGAGGCTTCGAGGTCAGTTAAGAAGCCAGTTTCAGAATTCAGTTAAGAGACAGTGATATTTGAAGCAGCATAGATGTATTGAGACCTTAAATGAAGAAATTTACCCAACATAGAAACAGGAACTGAAGGACTTTGTTCCTGGAAGGAATGTGGACTAAGAGGACGATACCTCAGCATTTTTATCAGACAATACACAATGCTATAAAGAATCTGAGTATATACCCGCATTTGTTTCTTTTTCTTTTTTTTTTTTTTACTTTTAATTTTTTATTTTTTATAAACATATATTTTTATCCCCAGGGGTACAGGTCTGTGAATCACCAGGTTTACACACTTCACAGCACTCACCAAAGCACATACCCTCCCCAATGTCCATAATCCCACCCCCTTCTCCCAAACCCCCTCCCCCCAGCAACCCTCAGTTTGCTCTGTGAGATTAAGAGTCACTTATGGTTTGTCTCCCTCCCAATCCCATCTTGTTTCATTTATTCTTCTCTACCCGCATTCGAAAGTGATCATGATCTGTCTGTGTCCTGGTCATTGATAGTGCAGGGAGAGGAGTTGCTGAAAGCACTTCCCCATGTTTGGAGGGTTTCTTCCTGTCCCTTCCAAACTCTGGAGCTTTCCCACACTTCCTTCTCCTCCCCACCTTATAGGTGCCTCTGGGCACCTGCTGTCTTATGGCGTGCTCTCTGTGCCTGGCTCAGGATGGTTTCTGTATCTGTGAGGCTTCATAAAGGGTGCATGAGCGTGGGTCTTGCCTCAGTGCATGTCTGAGTTGGTTGTGGGAACCACCGCTGTGGCCTTTTGACTCTGGTCTCTAACTTCCACAGCCATGTGTTGCAGTCTGCCCATGTTTGAAGAGATTACAGGCTGCCTGTATCCTGGTCACTGGTAATGCAGGCACAGGAAAAGTTGCAAGGCTTTCTTTATGTTCAGAGGTTCCAGATTAGGACAGCCCTAGGTGACAGAGCACAAGGAAGATGCAGGGAGGGAGACTTTCAGTGCATTTACCTCCTAAGACCCAGACTCCCTCAATGTTTTCTTGTTCGTGAGCAAAGAGGCTTCCCAGACAGGTAAAGCAGGGCCAAGTGCTTCTTGTCCCTTGCAGGGGAAAAAAAAAAAAAAAAAAAAAAAAGAATCTGAGTATAACGGTGAGTAATAAGGCCATTTGAATTTGTGATAATGTTGTTATTTACTACCCTGAGAGTATTTATCAGTAGACAAAGTTAAAACTCAATTGCATAAGACTGAAAAAGGTAAAGAAATAACAACAAACTGGTTTATCTTTCAATTTACTGGTTAGTACTGGAAAGAAAGATAGCAAACCTTAAGGTTACAGTAAAAAAAGTGATAATTACAGGTTAGAAGAAGGGTGTGTGTGTGTTTAGTGGTTACCAAGTTTTCATCTAATGAAAAAGTATATACTACAAGAGGGAGCATATTCCAATATTTAAAACTGCTAACAGCATTAGTATCAAAATTTTATCACTAAGTAAGTCATTGGTTCTGATCGCCACTGACACTAATTTTAATTGTTTTTAAAATATTTCTTAAATATTTGGCACATGCTATCACTTCCCTGCAAGGATGTTTTAGCAGTTTAGAACAATAAAATCCAAGAGTAAATGGTCATGTTTAATTGATAGCTTATTTTAAAGACTTTTTTTTTTTAATTTAAGATTTTATTTATTTATTTGTCAGAGAGAAAGAGAGAGCACAAGCCGGGGAGCAGCAACCAGAGCAGGCAGAGGGAGAAGTAGGCTCCCTTCTGAGCAGGGAGCCCAATGCAGGACTTGATCCCCAGACTCTGGCTCATGACCAGAGCCAAAGGCAAATGCTTAACCAACTGAGCCACCCAGGCATTCCTAAAGACCTCTTTTGCTTTTTAATTGCTTACATATAGAGTGAGTCAAACTTTGAGTAAAATTGTTAAAATTTGAAAGATGATATTAAGATGACAATAAATATATTGCAGTAATTTATAAAACTTGTGTCTTTTAGAGGTTTGTCAGTTGAACAAGGATAAGCACCATGGAGGTGGAGAACAAGCAGTAAGTCAAGAAAATACAGAAACAAGAGTATCTATGGCAGAGTGAGATCCAAGAGACGTCTGGAGAGAAAGGGAACCAAACCATAGGTGAGAGACTTTAGGCCTGGAAAAATGGTGCTGTGTTCCCTTCACTTAGTATAGGAGAGGAGGAAGAGAAAACATATCTACTGAGGAAGAGAAAACATATCTACTGACATTGTGATTTTCCATTTCTAAATGACTCTACTGTTATTATTAGACTATCATTAATTATCTTTTTTTTTTGGTTCAGTCTTTTAATTATCTTTCCACTACAACAAGCTAGAGCTCTTTATCATTGCCTATGGCCAGGCCCTTTCTATAGCCTGGCCCTTTCTATAGCCTAAGTAGTTTGTATAGTCTAAGTAGTTGTTGACTTAATATGGAGAATTACATGAAACCAGGTCATGCGATTGTGATCTCATTGTATTTGGGATTTCTGATACCTATATTGCTATTAGATAGCTTCCAAAATAGAATCTGTAGCATTTAACCTCTTTGTATATCATTATGTGTCAAATGGGTATAATTATTACTTATCCTTCCCACAAGGGTGTATTAAAGATTAATTCGCAAATGTTCAGAAGATAGAAAGGCTATATACATGCTAAATATTCATAGCCACTACAAATCTTCCTTAAAATTATAAAATCAAAGTTATTTCAAAGTAATTCACAATTAAAATGGAAAACATTGCAAGGTCTTTACTCTTTATCATTCAAGATGTCTTTGAACTGATACCTTTACATTTTCTTTTTCCTCAATCTTCTTTCTACAACACTCAGGTCCTTTCTGTATGAAGACAAGAGTAAATACTTGAACTACTATTCATAACCTAAATTTCGTCTAAGTGTCTTTGCTCTGCTGGTTTAAATCAGATAATTAATGTTACCTTAAGGTACTTAATTTAGCTGAATGATGCCATATTAAACACTTCAAGAATTCCACAATATAGAATTTTACCACATTAAAAAATAATTAAAAGTGATTAAGTTACCTGTAATTAATGGCATGGTATGGCAGCAATATGTGAAACTCTTTCAAGGACAGTGAGAACAAATAAGGGAGGAAATATTTTGCAATGTACTGGGGCAATAAAAAAATGACAATGTCTCCTCAAAATCTAATAATAAATAATAAGGACCACAAAAAATAGATTTGATACAAAGTGGATTTTACAGAATGCTGATAAAACATAATCTGGCAATGTTAAGTAATTACTAGGATTCTTTGAATGGTGGCATTTTAGTAATTGCCATGAAAATAATGATATTTAAATTTTATTTCTGAAATTGAAGAGGCACTAATATCTTGTCTATGTTGATTTAGCGTTTTTACTTTGTTTTGGTTTTGATGCTGTGTAAGTGAAAAGCAAAATTTAGAATGAGAAAAACAATGTGTACAGAGTTGTTAGCAAGGAGATTGATGCCTCAAATTACAACTGAAAGTTAACTTACACATTAACAATGTTATCTGTTTCTAAAAATTGCCTTATATGAAATACTTCAGTTTTTGTGGTTGTTATTTTCATTGTGCATTTTTCTAAATTTGTTTTGTTACTTGTGTTTTAATAAGGCATAAAAGAAAAGAAATGCTCAAAAACAGACTACCAAAAGAGCATATTGCACATCTACTTAAGGTATATGCCACTTGTTTTCATTTTTTTAATGGGGCAAGGTAAAAATACATATGTCTCTAAGGTTTGGAGAATCAGTTTTATGTGTGTTTAGCATTAGGTTTTTCTATAACCTGCTTTTAGTTAAGCTATATATATAAATATATTTGGCTAAGATCAGATCTAGAAAATCCATGATTCCAGAAGACTGTTAAGTTTAAATAAAACATAATGTTAATTCTCCTGTTAACAATAGAACATCATGTATTTACGCTATGAGTTATGTTACTTGACTTTAATGATTTGTCAAGCATTTACATCTTGGGAATTTTTCTAATATTTTGTCACATATTGTTTTCTCTGTCAGAAATTTTACCCAGTCCCTTGATAGGATCCCCCAGTGCAAATCTCCATTCAAAGCATTTTCTTTGGGACCTGACCTAAATTTGTACCTCTGTATTTCATATTTCCAACAATATACACAAGTGACACCTTGCAACAATTCTAATTATTTGTCTATAAGAAACAAAAACTGAATCTGACAAAAGGATAAAAAACAAAAGGATATTATTTAATTCAAAGAATTGGAACAAAATCTGAAGAAGGAGACTTTTTGAAAGAATAAAAATCAATTGTTTTAAAGCCCAGATTATGTACTATTTTGGTGCATGTTCTATGGGCACCTGTAAAGAATGGGTATTCTACCATTATTGGGTGGGTTGCTATTTAAATATCAATTGGGTTAACTGTGTTAATAGTTTTGTTTAGTATTTACTTATATTTGTTTTTTTAAAGATTTTATTTATTTATTTGACACACAGATTTTTATTTACTTGCTTTATTAATTGTGGAATAAAGGATTTTCTAACTTCTAACTATAATTATGTATTTGTCTAGTTCTTCTTGCAATTTTATCTTTTTTTTCTTCATATATATACTCAGGAACTCTGTTATTAGGTGCATAAAGAGTTATAATGCCTAAGAGTTACGACTGTAAGGACACCTGCTTGATTCACTTGATTGAGCACACAAGTCTATTTATTGGGGGTTGTGAGTTTGAGTCCCTACCTATTCAGGCGTAGAGATTACTTAAAAAAATAGTTATGATTGCAATGATGTATTAATACATTTCTTTTTTAAATATTGTATTTATTTATTTCAGAGAGAGGGAGAGAGAGAAAGCTCAAGCAGAATGGTAGGAGAGGGAGAAGCAGACTCCCCACTGAGCAGGGAGCCCAACATGGGGCTCAATCCCAGAACCCCGGGATCATGACGTGAGCTAAAGGCAGATGTTTAACCATCTGAGCCACCCAGATGCCCCTATTAATTGATTTTTTTATTAAAAAATGGACTTTTTTGTCTGATAACATTCTTTTTTTCTGAAATCTACTTTCATATTAACTCTAACTTTTTTGGAACAATGTTTTAATGATATATCATTTTTCATCTCTTTATTTTAAACTAGTTGTATTTTTTTTAAATATTTTATTTATTTATTTGACAGAGAGATCACAAGCAGGCAGAGAGGCAGGCAGAGGGAAAGGAGGAAGGAGGGTCCCCGCTGAGCAGAGAGCCCGATGCGGGACTCGATCCTAGGACTCTGAGATCATGACCTGAGCCGAAGGCAGCGGCTTAACCCACTGAGCCACCCAGGTGCCCCAAACTAGTTATATTTTTATATTAAAGTTGACTTCTTCTGGACATCATATAGTAATTGTTTTGTTTCTCTAATCTAACTTTCTACTTTCTAAGGGGGACTATTACCATTTATATTTAATTACTAGTATCATTGAAATTAAACAAACTATCTTTAAGTAAACTTGATTGTTTTCCTTATGTCTAACTAGTTTTTCTGAATTTTTTAATTAAGCTAACAATTTTATATTCTATTTTATCTTTTTTCTTGACTTATTATAAATCTATAAATTTACTAATAAATTAAGATTTACTATAAATCTTAGTTGTGTGGGTGTAACTAGTTTATTTAAAAATTTTCACTATATATCTTTAGCTTATCACACTATACTTTCAATGCTGCTTTTTGCTCAGTATTTCTTTAGGTGGGATTTTTTTTTCAGTTACATTCTTATTTCACCTTGAAATTTTTGAAGTGTTTTCTACTTATGTCATTTGTTGTGCAAAAATTGGAGAAATTCTTATTTTTTTTGAGAGAAGTATTTCCATATATATATATATATATATATATATATATATATATAATTTGTCTTTGTCATGTTATGATCTTTATGCTCTCTTCTTGTTTCTGTGCTGAAGTATTTTTAAATTTTTATATCATTTACTTCCATATTATCCAATTCTCCCTACTGATGGCCAATAGACTGAATAATGACTCACTCCTACCTTCCCAAAAAGGTCCACATCCTAGTCCTCCAAACTTGAAATACTTTACCTTGTATGGCAAAAGAGATGTTCAAAATGTGATTCAGTCAAGGATCTTGACATGGAAAAGATTATCCTGGATTAACTGGGTGAATACATTATCATCGCAAAGGTCCTTAGAAGATTGATACAGAAGGATCAGAAAAGGCAAAGAAGCTGATGTGACAACAGATACAGAGGGAAGGGAGGGAATATGATAATGGATCAGCTGTTAAGCAATGCCGCCAGGAACCAAGAAATCAAAGTGGCATCTCAAATATGGAAAGGGCAAGGAACAATTCTCCCTACAAACTCCATAAGAAATGTAACATTTGATTTTAGTACCCTAAAAGCCATTTCAGACTTCTGACCTCCAGAACTGTAAAATAGCAAATTTACATTGTATTAAGTCACTAAGTTTGTGGTAATTTGTTACAGTGCCAATAGCAACGTTATTCTTCCCCCTATGAATAAGCCCCCACGGTGTGGTGGGTAGAGCATGTTTGAAAATATATAATTATACCTCTGACTTTTACAACCTAACCTCAGACTCAGTTGCTCCCATTTATATCTTTAATGTCAGTAGTTTGTCTGTGTTTAGGAATGGGTTGTGAAAAGGTAGGAGGTGGAAAGTGTGATTGAGTCAAAATTATGCATAGTATACCTTGATGATTGGTCTTCTCTCTTCCTTCCATAGGTGATTTACAAGTCTGGTAAATGATTCACTCCACAAAGATATGAACAAATCTGACTATTCTGAGAATAGTGCTTTTGTATATATATATTTTTTTAAGATTTTATTTATTTATTTGACAGAGAGAGTTCACAAGTAGGCAGAGAGGCAGGCAGAGAGAGAGGAGGAAGCAGGCTCCCTGCTGAGCAGAGAGCCCAATGCGGGACTCGATCCCAGGACCCTGAGATCATGACCTGAGCCGAAGGCAGCGGCTTAACCCACTGAGCCACCCAGGCGCCCCAGTGCTTTTGTATATTGAAAAACTAACTAATGAATCAAGAATTTACTTACAAGAGTTACCTGTCCTCATCCTACTCCCTCATTACCCTATTTCCACAGAAAAACATATTTCATCCTTTTTTTTTTTTCTTTGAAAGCTTATCAATTCTGATTTGGGGTTGAAATAAATTAGGTTTGAGTCATGTGGATGATCTTCATTTTCTTCCACAGACTTCCTTTCAGCTTCAAGAATCTGGTGTGTCTAGCACTGGGTGGCGAGGGATAGCCTTGAACGAAAGCCTTGGATGAAATTAACAGCAAGCTTTGTCTCATGGCATTTGCCCTATCATTTGTTTTCATTTGTTTTGATGTTATTAGCCAAATAAATATATATTTTTAAAGGTAAGCTTCCACTTATTTTGTTTTGTTTACTTTCTTAGGTTTTGTTGAATTTGTTAGTTCACCGCACTTGTTAAAATACATTCCCTTTTTTCATTACCATCTTTACTCATTTGTTAGTTCCTTGCATGTGTATAAATGAATAAGGGACATAATATAGGGCAAAATTTTATATAGTTTTTCAAATAAAAATATTGTAGAGAAATGAATATGGCCCTCACATAACTAAACTGCTGGGTTATAAAGAAAATGTGCATAGATTCTTTCTTTGTTATTTTACCAGCAAAATTCTAAACTTGGCATGCTGTAGGTGAAATAAGTAGCCAAACCAGTGATGAATCCACTAGTTATTGTAAAGTTACACGAAAAAATGAGGCTCATTTTTCATAGATATAACCTACTTGAAGCTTTTAGTGATTGTCCTTTTTTTGTTTGCTTTGTTTTGCTTTTTTTTGTTGTTTGTTTTCTCTGTCCAATGTTGTTATTTTCTTTTTAGTGATATAAGCACAAATCTAAATATGCTCTGAGACTGAATAATTAGATGGAAATTATTTCTATTTTTCATGGATTATACATATTAAAATTATAAGTTCAAGTTATTATACACAACTCCCAATTTTATTCCCTGTCATAAGCAAAGATAACTCCTTTATTCCAACTCCTGAACTTCTACAAACAAACAAACAAAAAAAAAAGGCAGGGGTGGAAATACTATGAAATATTTCCCTAATTCTTATTTCTGTCCTACCAGAGTATCTTAACTTGTGGTATAAACCTCTACCAATGTTAGTATGATATTTGCACAGCCTCTCTCCTCCCTCCCCTCAGCCACTCCCTATCCTAATCTCACTTTCTTCTTAGCGGTTATTGTGATTTGAAGTCTCAGCACAGTGACAGCAAGACAGAAATGCAGAAAAGATACAAGAAAGCATATTCTGCTTCTGTCACAGTACAGTATAGTCCCTGAGGGAGAATGAGAGTTATTTCTTTTTGTGGTTGGCACTGGCCTAAGGACTGTAATTCAGAAAACAGTAGGACAGCAACATATTTACCTTTCAGTTAGTGTTTATTTCTTCCTGAACAGTTGAAGCATTCATAAGGTGAAACTCAGGTTAATTTTTACTTCATGTCATTGCACAGTCATTTAATATAGTGATAAGCCTCACCTCACAGGTATTACTTACTTTTTAAAACCATTTAGGTACCATCTCTGAGTAAATAGACCCTATTTGTGGAAATTATTAGTAGTAGAAGGATTTTTTTTTTTTTTAATAAATCGGTCTATGCCCAATGTGGGGCTCAAACTCAAAATCAAGATTTTCATTCTTTACTGACTGAGCAAGTCAGGTGCCCCAGTATTAGAAGAATTTCTGATGAAACTATGAAATCCTAAAATGTATATAAAAACCAAACTCTGCCTAACTAAGGGAGCTGCTATTCACTTTGACTTTATTTTTTATTTGCTTTAAAACTATAATGTCTCTCAAGGTACAATATGATCCTATTATAATTTTTTGCATTTTTTTTTCCTATAGCACATCAATAAAATAAACTATACATTTTCTCTAGGTTGCAGATTCCTAGTTTGCATAATGAAAGGCTTTTAAAAGAAGCCTTCTAGGGACATTTCCAGGTCTAAAATAGTGTGATGTGAATTATGGAAGTGTTTTCACCATATACCATCTTTAAAAAGAAACCAAATCTGACCCATTCTTTAAATGCATTAAGATCAATAATATTTTAATTAATAAATAATATATTTGCATTCTTATATTAGTTTCAACCACATTTAAAGCATGTTTTAAAATTTAATATATAATTTAAAAACAGCTCTCTGCATAAATTAGAGTCTTCTCAGGGACCTCAGGAAAAAAAACTGGATCAATTAAAAATCAATATTTTATAACAATATTAATACACATGCATCATTTAAGGCAGACTGCCAAAGTAGGTTTTTAATTACAAAATAACCTAGTAATAGATAAACATAAAAATGTAGTTTATAAAGTTATTTGTGTACTGAAACCTTAACCCATAGGCAGAAAAAAAGGAAATGCGTTATCCTATCACCACTCTTAATTTAAAACTTCATTTCTATTAGTTAGTACTAGTTAGTACATATCAACTAGTATTAGTTTCCTATAACTATTGTAATAAATAACCAAAAACTTGGGGGCATAAAGCAATACACATTTCCTCTCATGATTTTGGAGGCCAGAATCAAAAATGAATCTTAAGGAATTATAAAATCAAGGTGTTAGGAGGGCAGTTTTCCCTCCAGAGGCTCTAGAGGAAAACTCATTCCTTACTTTTTTTAGCTTCTGTTGATTGCAGTCATCCTTATTAAATCCAATCTCTTGTCTCCATGGTCACTTTGCTTTCATTTCTATTTCAAATCTCCCTCTGGCTTCCTGTTATAAAGACACTTGTGATTGCATTTAGGATGCATCTGGATAATCCAGGATAATCCCTTTAGCCTTAACATAACCACATCAGCAAGGCCTTTTTTTTTTTTCCCCCCCATATCCATATTAGGTAGCATTCGCAGATTCTAAGGATTCCAACCTAGGGAGAAAGTATTTCCAGTATTTCAGCATATATTTACTTTCATCGAAATCACAGTTTATTTTCATTAAATATAACAGTAATTCATAATCCATATAACAGTGACTATGAATCTCCCAGACAATCATTCACCAGATACGCCAGAGCCCGAGCTTCTGATAAAGTGAGAGAGTGTTAAGACTTTGGCATTTTGGGGCACCTGGGTGGCTCAGTGGGTTAAGCCTCCGTCTTCAGCTCAGGTCATGATCTCAGGGTCCTGGGATAGAGCCCCACGTCAGGCTCTCTGCTCAGCAAGAAGCCCGCTCCCCCCCCCCCTCAGCTCTCCCTCTCTGCCTACTTGTGATTTCTCTCTCTCTGTTAAATAAATAAATAAAATCTTAAAAATCTTAAACAAAATTGGCATTTTTTTTTGTCACTGTATTTTATGTAGTGCACATCCTAAATGTAAAGTATTGAGCTTAATTCTCCCTTGTGGCATAAGGAATTAGTATAGATCATAAGCTTTTAATGGGAAGAAACGTAGAATATAGTGATTTAATGAGTGAGTACTTCAGTATGGGGTACAGCATTACAGCCTATAAATACATTTCATTTATTATTTCATGGATAATGAACCACTCATGCCTCTTTGCAAATAAATATGTGTCATATATAACAAGGATATCAGATCAGGAAACTCTTAAGCACACTGCTGTAAACTGCTCAGAAGGTAAACTGTTTTCAGATCTTAACAGTAAGAAAATGTTAGAGAAGATCACAATAAAGTATGGAAGGAATTAACTAAAAGTATGAAGTTTAAAAACATGAACAACAAAAATTTAATTTGGAGGTTTCCATCTAGTGGTTTAATAAGAAGCGGGGTGAATTCTTATAACAAATGTTACAATAAAATTTTAGCAGTTCTTAGTTGCAGAGAAAGGTGGTCCATGCATAGGATCACATTTTAATAAAACTGGTGCGGCTCATTCTGAAATATGACAGGGAGAGAGGTTAGAGAAACACAATGGTAGAGAAATCAGAGCAGAACTGCACCTGTCTTAGATTTATTCACTTTAAATAAACCATTTAGATGGGTGGTAAGTGACTGTAATATTTACAAACATAAGATCTCTGAATACACATGGAAGGATAAATGTGGGTCTTTTCCACTAGACTTCTAAGAGAGAGCTTTCTTTTCCTGACTACTTTATCAAAATCTCCAACTTCATTTCTCAACATTTTAAATTCTCATATTCTAACTAATTTTTTCACATTTTTGCAAGAATCACTATATAACATTCAACCTATTTAACTTAGTTAACTTATTTATTACCGTCTTCCACAATCCAATATTAGCTCCCCAAGGTCTTTATTACTATTCAAATTATTCAATACCTGCAGTATTCCCACTGCCAGGAACAGTGCCCCCCAACAGTAGAATTATATCAATTTTTTAAAAGATTTTATTTATTTATTCGAGAATGAGAGAGAGGCAGATGAAGAGAGTGAGTGAGCCAGGAGTAAAGCAGGGGGAAAAGGATAAGTGGACTCTATGCTGAGTGTGCAGCCTGATGTAGGGTTTGAATTCAGGACCTGAGATTATGACCTGAACCAAAATCAAGAGTTGGAGGTGGGGGCGCCTGGGTTGCTCAGTCCTTAAGCGTCTGCCTTCGGCTCAGGTCATGATTCCAGGGTTCTGGAATCGAGCCCCACATCGGGCTCCCTGCTCAGCAGGAAGCTTGCTTCTCCCTTTCCCACTCCCTCTGCTTGTGTTCCCTCTCTCGCTGTGTCTCTTTCTATCAAATAAATAAATAAAATCTTTAAAAAAAAAAAAAAAGAGTTGGAGGTGAAACTGACTGAGCCACCCAAGAGCCCCAGAAGTATATCAATATTTTAATGAACAACTTAGGCATTTAATTAATACTTATGTTGCAATGAAGCAACTATTTTCTAATTAATTGTTGAAATGTGTGTTTTATAGAGAATTTGTATAAACTATTTCCCAGATAGGCTCTTAAAATCCAATGAACTTCATGCTGTGAAAAAAGCAAGTTAAGTACAACGCCTATAATAGATTATGTAATATTACTCTATTTTAAACATGCCCAGATGAAAACTAAATGCATATGAAGTACACAACACAAAAAACTTGCAAACCTAAGTTTAAACAATAGAGAATTAACAATGGATGTAAGTGGGGGCGCCTGGGTGACTCAGTCGGTTAAGTGACTCCTTTGGCTCAGGTCATGATCCTGGGGTCTTGGGATGGAGTCCCAAATAGGGCTCCCTGATCAGCAAGGAGGATGCTTGTCCCTTTCCCTCTGCCCCTCCCTCTAACCCATGCTCGCACTCTCTCTCTCTCTAATAAATCAATAAAATCTTTTTAAAAACACATGTAAGTGTTATTTCTATTTAAGAAAGTTTCTTCCTATCTTGGGAAACTTATAAGACCTATAAGACATGAAACTGACAATGTTTTTTCTTATTTTTGAACCTCAATAACTTGTACAGTGCATATCATGTAATAGATGTTAATATATATTTGTAAAAATATTTTGAAATAGCTTTATTGATACGTATCTTAATGGAATCATCTTTTCAAATTTTATTTTCAGATTTTCCATTGCAAGAGTATAAAAGTATGATTGATTTTATATATTAATCTTGTATCTTGCAAATTTTGAAAGAGGTTTTTAGTGCTAGGATTTTCAAGCTATAAGATCACATAATCTGAAAACAGTTTTGTTTCTTCCTTCTTAACATGGATACTTTTTTATTTCTTTTATCTAGCATAAATGTCCCACTTAAAATCTCACTAAATGTTTGGGCGCCTGGGTGGCTCAGTGGGTTAAGCTGCTGCCTTCGGCTCAGGTCATGATCTCAGGGTCCTGGGATCGAGTCCTGCATCGGGCTCTCTGCTCAGCAGGAGCCTGCTTCCTCCTCTCTCTCTCTCTGCCTGCCTCTCTGCCTACTCGTGATCTCTCTCTGTCAAATAAATAAATAAAATCTTTAAAAATAAAATATCCTTTAAAAAAAAAAACTCACTAAATGTTAAATAGAAGAGATGCAATGGACAACCATCCTTTGTTTCTAATTTTATAGTTAAAGCATTCAATCAGTAACCATCAAATATGATTTTAGCTCTGGGTTTTTCATGGATACACTTTCACTCTGTTGATTGTCTTTGATGAAGAGAAGTTCTAAATTTTGTAATGCACAGCATGGTGACTACAGTTAACAATTTGTCTATTTATTTTTGTTGACCAACTCAATGTCATGAAGTTTTGCTCCTATTTTCTTCTAAGAGTTTAATAGTTTTAGGTCTTCTATATAGGATTTTGATCAGTTTGGGCTTAAATTTTGCATTTTGTATGAGTAAAATTTTTATTTCATTCACTGCCCAAAAGAAAACTGAGGTAAGGACCAGTGGGCTGATAAAATTCTTCGTGTTCCATGCCTGAGGTAAAGCCAGGTAAAGTTCCAGGCCTGAGGTAAAGGTCCATGTATCACTGGGGACTTGGGGAAATAATGGAATTCCTAATCTTTTGTCTATACTCTCTAGGAGTTTAGGCTCTGAAACTGGGCTGGAGAGCATCACATATGTATGTGTGAGAATCATCCAGCCTACACTTCTTAGGTAATAATGTGACTCTCAACTTTAACCTGAAGGAATAAAATGTCTGACATTCTTGGTAGCACTTACTTGGATTGGATTTTCTAGCATGCTGAACTGTAAATGAAAGAGAGGGAGTGGACTGTATTTCAAATGATACAGACTCTTGCCCCTTTGGTTTTAGTAGATTTTCTTGAATAAATGTTTAATCATCTGTTGCATACACTTATGGTAATTTCTGGAGACTGTTCATTTTTAAGTAATTTTAACTAATTGTACTTCATTGACTAGAGAGCAGAGCTCTTCATGCTACCATTCAAATGTCTACATATGCATTAAGCTGCTTGAATAAAAGTATCATTTAAATAATGTTTTTATAAAATAATTATCATTTAAATAATGATATCATTTAAAAGATGTTTTTATAAAAATAATTATCAATTATCAATACCCTTTCATTCATCATTTAATGTTTTTATAAAAATAATTATCAAAAAATAATTACCAGTTTTATTTCATAAAATATTAGATTCTTTCATTGTTATATTATCTTAAAAAAACATATTGAACTTGCTGTGCTTTCTCATTTTGGGGATGAGAAAACATTAAATTTAATTTCATGGGTTTTGATGCCCAAATACAGAGAGTTAATGATATCTTGACAAATTGGCATTTATGTTGTAAAGATTACATAGTAATAACATATAAAGCAGTAATAAACAATGAATAATCAGGATATTAATTTCATAGGTATATATGGCAAAATTTTAATGTATGTCACATCTTCCTTATAGACCTGAAATTAACCATCCATACTTGTAGAACCAATGTTAGACAGTGAAGAAAAGTATAGGCTCTGAAGGAGGACCAACTTTATTTTAGTCTGGCTTATTTGAATTAATTTAATTATGTTTTTATTTAGTTTAATTTTGATTTAGATAACTTCTCAGTGATTCATTCTTAATATCTATAAAATGGTAGTAATAGCAGCAACTAACTGCATTTTTTGATCATTAAATTATATAAGTATACAGTATATCACACTTAGAATGCACCTTATATTTTTAAGAGCTTAATAGATGCAAGTCATTTTGTTGTTGTTATTGTTAGTTATTTTAAAATAATCGTCTGCCAAAGGTGTGTTTTAGCCTACCATTAGAGTTTTCCCATTGGAGTACTGAGCTGTGATGAGCAGGTCTAGCAAAGAATTAATAAAAAACTGATTTTATGTCCAGCTTATCATTTGTCAGCTATTCAATTGTAGGAAATTTACCTAACAACTGTGATTCTTGATTTTATTACCTTTAAAAAAAAGGATTAAAGTATGGTTAAGTAAGGTAGTAAATAATAAGAATTTTAATTAATAGTAAATAAATGTTGCTTTCTGGAGACTGGTTTTCATTTCTTGCTTAGTTATTAATTATATAAGTCATTCTTATTTCAATTATTATTACTGGTTTTCATTTTTACATGTTCTTCATATTTTCTTCTGTACCTGAATTCTCATTTCTCCTTTTCTTTACTATATTTGCATTACATTTCCTAAAAAATTAACAAAGAAAATAATCCTTTTAGGCTATAAAAGAACTAATATTGAAGTGAAACAACTTTTACTTTTTGTATTTACCCTTTTCCAAATAAACTGTAGCATCTTAAGGTTTTAATGATAACAAAGCAAAATTTCCTGTAGAGTCAGAGGACTGAAATAGACACCAGACATTAGTCTGAAAGATAATAATTCTCACTAAGTGCATCTGATACTGTTTTTTTTTTTTAAGATTTTATTTATTTATTTGGCAGAGAGAAATCACAAGTACACCGAGAGGCAGGCAGAGAGAGAGAGAAGGAAGCAGGCTCCCTGCCGAGCAGAGAGCCCGATGCAGGACTCGATCCCAGGACCCGAAGGCAGCGGCTTAACCCACTGAGCAACCCAGGTGCCCTCTGATACTGTTTTTTAAGAAAAGGCTTAAATCACTGAGAAAAGGAATTTCTGATTTTTCTCACATAATTGTATTTTTAATATTCTAGCACTTTTTGTAGCTTCAAATAGGATAGGACTTATTCTATGGACATGCTGTTCAAGAAAATGTAGTTTTGTGAAAAATAAGAATTTTACTACAATATATATTATTAAAATCAATCACTGTGTTGTTGAAACAATGTTAAAACATGAATATTGAAATATTGTATGTAATATTCAGGAAATAATAAGTTCACTAGACCTAAGGTTTCAAGACTCAGATTATTCTGTTCATAATAATGTGTATTTTCCAAAATTTCTGAATAAATATATTTATACAAAAGATTACATTATAGTTTTTTCAAACTTCCTCATTAACACTGTTAACAGGAACTTTTTAAAGTTCTTGCGTATTTTCTTTTTAAAACAGTAATACAATTCCTAGTGAGAGTATTATATGATTTATCTAAAATTCTAATATAACATACCACACATTTAAGATGCACATTGTAATAAACACAAATCTTCATATATTCACCTTCATTTCAGTTACATAAGTTCTAGAAAAAGAAGTGCAATATCAAATACTGTGAAAAGATTTTGAAGAATATAGTACTATGTAAAGCTAAGTACCGAAACCAATAGTCAGCTTTTATAAAATTTTATAGCAATTTGACAGAATAATAATGTCATCCAAGACAATAATGAACATGGATATGTACATTGGATGTCTTTTATTTTATTTTCCAAATAGTTCATTTTTATTAGATTTTAGATATTCATGAGAAACTGGAAATTGAAGCAAAATGAACAAAAGCAAAAAATTGCACTTCACCATAAATAATGCAAGAACCACTTCATTAATCCATTAAATCTTTCAACCCCATTAGAGACCGTTCACATCTTCCCTTCTCTTCTCCATACTTTAGAACATCTTCCACATTGCTCACCAGCAGCTAATAACTGTATTTAATATTTTGTTGGGAAAATGGGAAAATTCACATACATCCTAACCCTCCTCCCACTCTACTCCCACACACCTCACACCTCATCCACTCACTTGTAGCAGCTGTATCCCTCTGCATTACATTTCATTATGATGAGTAATATCATCTATGTGTGTAAGGACAGCCCCTTCATGAGCCTCCTTGTCAATAATTAAACTACTTCCCATCAATTTTATCACTACCACTTTGGAACAAGTCAATATAGTTTCTCCCTAAACTATTATAATTTCTTCCTGAATGTTCTTTCTAACCCACTACAGAACAGCCAGAATGTTCCTTTTTAAATATAAGCATGCTTCTGTTAGTGCTGTGCTTCAACTTCCAAAATCTCCCTGATTCCCTTTTCTCCTGCACCCATTTTCCTCGCCTTTATTCCAATCATATCCTTCTGCATACCATTCTTAGAACTCTGCAAACATTGGTCAATTTTATGTATCTTCTAGGGCCATTTTTTCTCAGATATCTTCATGGCTCATTCCTTCCTCTTCATTATGTCTCTGCTCAAACAAAAGTCACTACTGAAAGAAACACTTAACTGACCTCCCATTTTAAAACTGAGAATCCTGGGCACCTGGGTGGCTCAGTCATTAAGGGGCTGCTTTCCGCTCAGGTCATGATCCCTGGGTCCTGGATCTAGCCCTGCATCAGGCTCCCTGCTCAGCAGGAAGCCTGCATCTCCCTCTCCCACTTCCCCTGTTGTGTTCCTTCTCTTGCTGTTGCTCTATTAAATAAATAAAAAATAAAAAATAAAATTAAAAATCCCTGCATTCCCATTTCACCTTCTTCTTTTTTCCACATCACCATCAGGGTGGAGGGAATATATATATTTTACTTTTTTATTCTTTTTATAAAAGCTTTCTCCAGAAACAAGTTCTTATTCTGTCCTGGTACACAGCAGAATAGAGAGCAGTGCTCACATGACAACTGATGACAGTTGTATAAATATTCATTCCCCTTGTTTTACAGTTGAGATATTTCTGGGATCTCTGCTCAAGGTTTTATACTGACTCCTAGACTTCCCTAAAGGAAGAAATTCTCATTTAATCGCAGTGATAACTTCTTTGATAATGCATCATTTATTTGTGGCCTTCCCTTCCCTGTCTAAATTCTTCATGTCCCTACTAGGATTTCTTTTTATTTTTTAATCTTTTTTTTTTCTTTTTTCTTTTTCAAGTGCTTGTTTAAATTCCAGTTGGTTAACATTCAGTGTCATTTAGTGTCAGGTGTAGAATTTAGTGTTTCATTATTTACATACAAAACCCAGTGTGCATCACAAGTGTCCTCCTTAATACCCATCATCTATTTAACCCATGACCCTGCCGAATTCCCTTCCAGAAACTCTCAGTTTGTACTCTGTAGTTATGAGTCCATTTCCTGGTTTGCCTCTCTCTCTCTTTCTCTTTTTTTTTCCCCCCTAGGTTCATCTGATTTGTTTCCTAAATTCCATATATGAGTGAAATCATATGATATTTGTCTTTCTCTGACTGATTTCTAAGGATCACATTTCCAATAAAGCACATGTACTCAAATCCTCCTCTTGATATCTGTATCTGGGGGAAACTAAAAAACACAATGTGTGAAACAGTTGTTAATATATATGAAGGACTGGTCTTGCAAGATATACAAATGCTCAGGGGTATGAGATAATTCTGAAATGTTGTCTGAGGTAATAGTACCAATTTATATTTCCACTGCCAAAACATAAGAGATCCTGTGAACTCATATCCTCACTATTTGCAATATTTAATTTGATATTTAATTAACTAATTAATTAATTACTATTTTGCCTCAAAAAATGTGACAATGGTTTCATGTTGTGGTCTTGATTTATATCTAACTTATCACCAAAACTGTTGAATATTATGTTTTCTCTTTGTTGGTCGTATGCCTTTCCTCTTCTGTGAAATATATTCATATATTTGAATATATGAATATATTTGGCTGTTTTATGTTCATGTATGTTCATATATATGGCTGTTTTTCTACTGGAAGTTCTTTACATATTCGTAGGAACTGTGTACCTCAAAGTTTAGAAATAACATATATTTTTTTAAAGATTTTATTTATTTATTTATTTGATAGAGAGAGATCACAAGTAGGCAGAGAGGCAGATAGAGAGAGAGGAAGGGAAGCAGGCTCCCCGCTGAGCAGAGAGCCCAATGTGGGCTTGATCATGGGATCATGACCTGAGCTGAAGACAGAGGCTTTAACCCACTGAACCACCCAGGCGCCCCAGAAATAACATATTTTTAAGGGTCAAATATATCTGTCAACAAAAGGCAAATGACCAGACAAACCGCACACCAGAGCTGCTGAAGCATGAAGAGAAAAACAGTGCTGGTATAGATTTTCTTCTATCATCCATCCCATTATGGAGCAGAGCCTAAACGTCCAGCCAAGCTAGGGGGCACATGGGTTGCATTATTGAGGAAGGATGACCTCCTCACCTGACAATGTCAGAAACTGAACTATAATGACAAAAATTTGGATCCAGCAGTATTCCTTCAGCTAAGAATATACGACGGTGGAATGACCAGTTTGTACCTTAGCATAATACGATGGATGGTATCCAATCTGCATTGCAGATGTCTGACATGGTAAGCCTGTAGCATCACACATGACTGAAAATCATAGCTTAGGAACCAATTGCTGATCTTTGGACATGGTTAGGAACTGAGGTCAGCATATATAAATAGTCACACCACTTCAACATGCTACCCAGACTGAAGGTCTCCACGGAGCTACTTTTATTCTCTTTGTTTATTCTCACACTAATAACATAATCACATTAGTTGCTCTAGTTTTATAATATCTTTTGTAAAAAAAAAAAAAAAAAGATGTATTTTTTTAGTTTAGAGAGACAGAAAGAGCAGGAGTGGGAGGGTTACAGGGAGATGGAAAGAGAAAGTCAAGCAGACTCCATGTTCAGTGTAGAGCCCCATGCAGGGCTCCATCTCAAGACCCTAAGACAAAGACCTGAGCCAAAACCTAGTGTCAGATCCTCAACCAACTGTGCCACCCAGGCACCCCAGTTTTGAAATATCTTAATATTATAAGCCTACCAACATTTTAATCTTCATCAAAATTATATTGACTTTTCTCAGCCTTTGCATTTTTATTTACAAAACAATAACAAATAGAAATGTTATCTACATAAAATAGATAATTGATAGAAAAATTAGTATTTTCCTCTTAAAAATCTGATACCTTACATAGAACATTTTATATGGATTAATAATTTTTATATAAGTGTTTATACCACATGATTCATTCTTAGCATTATCAAATTCAGTCAAATATAAATTATACACAAATTTTTAAAAACATATCTATTACATAAAATACATGCACCTGTTAGAAAGTCACATATTATGTTTGGAGGAACAGGAGGAAGGCAAGCAGTTACTAAAATATTTTCAAAAGGAGAGATTTTGAAAATAATATTGGGATCTTAGTTTTCTTTCTAAAAGGATGCTTCACAGATAGACTATCAGCAAATCTGAACCACTGAGCATTTTAAAGCAATATTCCTAAAGAATGGCCAACAAGAGCTGGTGTAAACTGCTAAAGGATCCAAAAATAATTGTTCTACCTTTGAGTCTTCAGCTGTAGATCAAAACCTTACCAAAAAAAAAAAAAAATCCAAGATTTCAGTCCAAGTTTTAATCAGAATAGGAGATGAAACATATAATGAAATGATAAAGAATTTCTCATCAGTGCATCTATCATATATATTACTGGAATTTTTAAACCTCTATTAGAATATGAAGTATCAGTTCCTATTATAAGGAATAATACAGCCCAAAATTCCTTTTCTTGGGAATAGAAATCACATTTTTTTTTCTCCATAAAAGCAGAGGATTATCTTTTGCTATTCTATCATCTCTTCTGCCCAATCACCAGCCATAATGTGGTGATAATTTTTTCAATCTAGGAAATATTTTTTTTAACAATTTCTACAGACTTCTGTGCTATAGTAGTGACCTATTAAGAAGCTATCTATTCTCTGCACTAACAAAAAATGAGAACATGAGTAATTGTGTGTGTGTTAACTCAAGGTTTACTTGAAAACTTGTAAAAATTTATGTTTATTTTAATGAATTTATAATTTTATTGAAGTGACAAAATTAATCAAGATATTATCTGTCAACTGAATGACATTATTTCTCAATTTTATTTGTGCAGCAAAATAAAACTTATCTCCACAGGGATAACTAAAGTTACCACAATAGAAAATAACATTCTAACTCTGGTATCTCTAGAGAGACCACATCATCACAGAATGTTAGAGACTTTCTTCTCTAAGGAAGTTTTTTATTTGTTTTGTTTCTGCCTTACTCTTTTGTCCCTCAAGATCCATAGCTATAGCAAAATAATAGCACACCTAGTGAGCAGAAATACCAGACAATATAGGCATTTAAGGTTCTGTGTCTCCCCTCTAATTCATTTCATGATAAAATACAAAGGCTACCCACTAATGATAATACCAAACCCAGGACAAATTTAAAGTATGACTTGTTTCTGGTCAAAATCAGTAAAATTTCTTCTTGTACTGACCATTTAAATATGAAAAACTTATGGCATATGATATTTCCCTATAATATACTATGTATATGTCATTACATAATGTATATTATATGTAATTTATATATAATATTTAAAATGTATTTGTTAAAAACTGTAAGCAAAAGAATACAAATATTTATCTTCAACTCTATTCTCACATAATTATAATATATTAAGATCAACAATTTATTTATTTTAAATATGAGTACATAAACTAATATATTTGTTATGAATTACCTTCTGCATCAGATACTACCACAAACTGTTAATATCTCTCTTTCAGGTATATTAAAATTACACAAATTTTGATATTAAATTACTATTTACAGAAATAATATCTAGATTATAAAGTTCACAATGTGTGAAATTATTTATTTCCCTATAAATTTAATTACATTGACTATGATCTGCCTATTCTTGCATATTTATTTTATAATTGAGTTCTCAGTAAGGAGGAAGGGGAATAAAAAAGGGAAATGGGCAGGGAACAGAAAACTTTATTAAATTTTAAAAGCAAAAATGTTAAGTTTCCTGTAGGATTTATAACAAGTGTTGAAAAAAATACTGGAAATCTATATTAAGACATTGTGTTGCTGGTGCAAGGACAGAAAGGTAGATCAATGGAAAATAGTAGAGACCATTATCAAGACAATTGAGATAATAAATATTATATTGGATTGAAAAGCCATTGACTAAGTAGAAGTAACAAACATAGACAAATCAAAATAAAAGTTTACAATGAACAATACTTTTCCCAAGGACATGTTGCAGTTGTAAGCTATTATGATAACCTCCTTCTTTGAATGACAAATGTGTTCTTAATCATGGAGGGAATATGTTCTTTCAAATCACAGACTATTAGAAAGTTTGATTTTTGAAATTATATTCACAAGAATAAAATGTTCCACTTCTGCTTTGGAGATCTAAGTCACTCTGGCATAGAGAAGCAGTCTTAACTTAAAACCTCAGTTCAGGATTTTGGATAAAAAATCTCTGGACACATTTCACATCAGCATTCATTTTTATAGTTTGCAATGAAACAGCTTCCTGGGTCTATTTTGCATTTCATAATTGATATTAACTCTTTTACCCAGAGCACTGTTTATGCCTGAACCTTCAAATCTTACTTTATTTAAATACCCTAAATTCCATCATTTCTTTGCTCCGGTAATTATTCATCTCTTATTCTTATTTTCTATTGTTACACAACAAACCACCTAACAGCCTAAGAACTTAAAACAACATTTTATAATAGCTAACAACTTTGTGCCTCAAGAATAGGGGCAGGGCTCAGCTGGATGATTAATCCATTCCAAATAATGAGGACCATTCACTTAATGATATTAAGCTGGTAGCAGACATGCTCTGGAGAGTACAAGTTGTTTTCACTGAGATGTCCAGTGTATTGACGTAGATGATGAAGTCTGGGCTCAACTGGACCTTCTCTTTTTCTATGAGCACTTCAACATGGTTATGTAATAAGATAGTCGCATTTCTTTCATGATGGTTTAGGGCTCTCAGAAAGTAACAGCTGCTAGTCTTTTAAAGGAATCCCCATACACCGTTGGTGAGAATATAAACTGACACAATGGCTATGGAAAACAGTATGGAAGTTTCTCAAAAAATAAAAATAGGAGTACCATATGATCCAATAATTCCATTATGGAGTATTTATCAAAAGAAAAGAAAAACGGTAATCTGAGGGGGGGCACGCACCCTTATATTTACTGCAGCATTATTTACAACAGGCAAGATATGCAAGCAACCTGAGTCCAAACATACCATGAAATGGTAAGCAGTCATAAAAAAGTAGGACATTGTGTCATTTGAAACAACATGGATAGGCCTAGAGGGTATTATGCAGAATGAAATAAAGTAGACTGAGAAATACAAGAACCATATGATTTCACTCATATGTGGAATCTGAAAAGAAACAAATAAATAAATAAGCAAACAACAAGCATAATCAGACTTGTAAACACAGAGAACAAATTGGTAGTTGCCAGAGCGGAGGAGAGTGGGGATGAGCAAAACAGGTGAAGGAAAGTGGGAGATATAGGCTTCCAGTTATGGAATGAATAAGTCATGGAATAAATGGCAAAGCACAAAAAATATGTCAGTGATAATGTAATAGTGTTGATGACAGCAGATGGTAGTTACACTTGTAGTGAGCACAGCACGTTTAAACTTCTCCAATCACTATGTTGTACAGCTAAAACTAATGTAACAGTGCGTGTCAACTATACTAAATAAAAAAATTAATATCTTTTAAAAGACCAAAAAATAAAAAAAAATAAATAAAGGCATAGTCTCACTTTCACCATACTCTAGTGGTCAAAACACTCATAGGCTAGCTTAAAATTAAGTTGAAGAGAAACAAACCCCACATTGTAAAGGGAGAATGCCAAAGAATCTGCAAACATGTTAATCCATCAGAAATGTTATCTCTTCACAAGTCATTCATATTTTTTCCCCCTTGATAAATATACTCTCTGCTCAATACCTCATAATCTTAGTCTATCATCGCACTAGTTTCCAGGATCCCATTATCTTAATGAGGCCCATGTGGGAATGAAGCTCCATATGGAAGTGCAGATTCTTTAGTACATTGTCTCTCAATCTGAAGATAAAAGAACTAAAGTGAGAGGGTATCTGTTCCTGTACACAAAAGTAAGGCAAAAAATAATGAAAAAGGCAAAACATAACTATATGAGATTGAGTAAAAAAGAAGTCATGTGACCATTACCGTCCCATAGCAATTTTGGAATCTAGCTAAACATACTGTCATCAGTTCCTTTATTAGGAAACAGTTCAGATTCTGAAATTGCTTCCCTATGATTTCCTCAGCAATATGGGTTTCTGATTCCTCCTTCAGATTGCTCCTTTCCTTTCCATAAGTAATTGTTAGGGCCGATTTAATGTTAAAACCTGTTTAACTATTAGGGCCTGCTTAGCCAGAGTGACTCCATATTGCCTACGTAGCCATATTGTTGTTTACATCCACGGACTTCATTCCAGTAATAAACGCCCCAGTAGTTCCTGGTATGGTTCCGGGTATCGATCTGGGAGTAAATGCCTTAACAATAGAAGCCATATATCTTGGGTCTGTTGTTATACCCTATAAAACCAGCCCGTGAGATCGGGACAGGGTCGCTCTCTTCGGAGGCAGCCCTGGCCAGTCAGTCTGACTTCTAATGCTTGGTATAGAATAAAGCTCTACATAATTTTCACTTTGTCTCAGTCTCATTCCCCTGGCTGGTCAGTCTGACTTCTAATGCTTTGCATAGAATAAGGCTTTGCATAACTTTGTCTCAGTCTCGTTCCTTTGATAATGGACCCCAACAGTAATAGCTGATTTGCAACATAATCTTTTTTGTCTTAAAAATGAAAAGATGTTTCTCACAGATTATTTTGTTTGAAAAAAACTGGGGGTGCATAAAAGCTTAATTTTTGAACATACGAAGTCCTGACATTTGTATTTTCTCTAAATTTGTGACCTACCTCCTGCTCATAAAAGTTTTGGAATTCAAAAACTTATTTTTCTTTTTAATTATTTTTATTAAACTAGAGGCAATCATAAAAATAAAATTATTTAAAAATCGTTGTGCGTTTCCTGTGAATTGCATTGGTGTTTATTACATTAGATCAAAGCCATTTTTAAAAATCTCTTTCAGGGTGCATGGGTGGCTCAGTCAGTCAAGCATCTGCCTTCAGTTCAGGTCATGATCTCAGGGGTCTGGGATCAAGTCCTGTATTGTGTTCCCTGCTCAATGGGGAGTCTGCTTCTCTCTCTCCTTTCACCCCTCCCCACTGCTTGTGAACACTCTCAAATAAACAAATAAAATCTATAAAAAATTTAAAATTATTAAAATTTAAAAAATAATCTCTTCTATGCTAGATCTTGGGTAAGGCTCCAATTCAAGTGCACCTTTAACATTCTTAGGAACTCTATTGCTTAACAGAAAGAATATGAGACATACTTTGGAAATGCAAAAGGTTAATTTTCTAGCTTAAAAGTAGGCAAACTTTTTCATAAAGGGCCAGGGAGTAAATATGTTAAGCTTCTAGGCCACAGAGTCTCCATCACAATTCCTCAATAAAACAACAGCCACAGATACTATGTAAATAAGTAGGCACAGATACTATGTTATGTTAAAAATTACCTACAAAAATACATGTCCAACCTAAGGCCACAGTTTGCCATTTCCTAACCAGAGACCTGTGTGTGTGTGTGTGTGTGTGTGTGTGTGTATACACATACATTTGATGTCTTAAAAGGATGTTTCCCTCAGAGATTATTTTGCTGGGAAATCAATTTGTGAGTTTTATTTTTAAACCTATTAAGCCTTGGCTCATTTTTTTCTAAAGTGTTTTAAAAAGCAGTTATTTTCATTAATTCAAGTTTTTCTTTTCGTATTTTATCATGAGCAACTAGAAGCCAGTTGGCACATTATTTTTATTTTATTTTGAAAATTCCCCAGTCAGACCTGTGAGCCCAATAAATACCCTTTCTATGTTCCACATTATTACAAGTGACAGTGTTGACAAACTTTGCATTACAGCATATGTGACTTTGTTACAGTTCCCAATAACAGCTTCCTCAGTTATTTCCAGCCTCACCAACAATCTCTTCTTATTAATACTTCTTAATACTCTAATCAAGATTTTTCCAGCATTTTCTAACAGTCTCCTTGAGAATCCTCCAGTTCTTATCTGCCATCCTGTTCCAAGAATATGTTACATCATTCAGCTTTTTGTTATGACAATATACCATTTTTGGTACCATATTCTACCTCTATTAAATATTGCTGAAAAACAAACTACCCCCCAATCTTGTGCCTTAAAACCATTGTAATATAGCTCATGATTTTTCTTGGCTGGAAATTGGGCTCTGCTAAGTGATTCTTCGGTTCCACTTGTTATCAACTGGTGTCACCAGGTGCTATTCAGCTGACAGCTAGATACCCACTGTTCTGGATAATATATGATGGCTTCATTTACCTACTTGGCATCTTAGCATATGTGGAACCTGGAAACTTGGCAGAGGAGTCTGGATGACTAGACTTAGCTAGACCACTTTTGCTCTTTCCACATAATTTCAGGGACCCTCTACACAGCCTCTTGACAGCATATTTAGATTTCTTACTTAAAGCTTGGGACTGTAAGAGAATAAGGCAGAAACTGGTAGTCCTTATTAAAAAAAGAAAAAAGCTTATCAAAGAACTTGTGGTCATTTTTAACTCAACACAGTTCCCATATACTGCTAGAAGAACTGAGATATTCATTTAAAACTTCTTGGAGTGCATCTGAGAGAGGTGGTACTGCCTCTAAGAAGACAAAAGAGTTGGTGGGTGCCACTGTACTTCCCTGCACTTTAAACATAGAGGCAGACATGGCTGCTGAGGATGGGCAACCTGGACTCGGGAATTTGCTGTGCTTGATGTTAAACACCACACTCTTGCACATTGGTGCGACTGCCCTTCTGGGACAAACTGGCATGAGCCCCAGCATGGCAAGACCCACACCCAGAGGCATAACACAGTCTGCACCACATGAGGTCCCTAAAGTTTGGAGTTTGAAACTAAGCCAGGGTGCCTGAGATTAAAAAAAAACAAAAACAAAAACAAAACAGGTTTCCTGCACTGCTGTGTGGGCAGATGGACCAGAGACAAAGTGAAGGCCGGAATCTGAGGGAGGGCTAGGACACATGAAAGGATTGTTTGCTGTTTTGTGAAGACTTCCTGAACAGTGGCAGATGCAAACTCCCCCCTCTAGGAATGAGGGAGAGGGCTGATGCCATTTTCCCTCTCCAGATCAGCAAAGACTGACTTCAATGAGCAGCACAGCACCAACAGTGGAGGCCTGAGCCACTTACACCAAGACCTGCTCCCTTGCACTCCACAGGTGCTTCTTTACTAGGCAAGTATGCCTGAGAAGCAGAGCAGTAGGGCATTCCTCCTGAAGACCAGCACAAACCTCCAGCGCACACTATGTCTACTGACCATCATCTCTAGTGGAAATAGGAGCAGGACTCTTTTAACAATCAGACCAGAGCACACCTATTTAAAACTCACCAAACTCCAGGTAAGGTCCAAACACTCCCCACTATTGACAAGGAGAAACACTGCAGAGGATTGATCTTAGTGAATGAGCAGCCAAAACTGAGCAGCAGAGTGCACACCGCATATACCAGAAAGGCTTCTTGAAGTACCAGGCCCTGGATAGTATTTGATGTTTTCTCAACAAAGCCATTACTCTTGGGCACGGGAAACAACAGGATTTCCTAACACAGAGAAGAATACAGAGACCTAGAAAAAAATGTGAAAACAGAGGAGTTCATCTCAAAAGAAAAAAAAGAAAAGGTCACAGCCAGGGATCTAATTAAAACAGATATAAGTAATATGCCTCATATAGAATTTAAAACACCATTTAAACATTTAAAACCTGGACTTGAGAAAAGCATAGAAGACACCAGGTAATCCCTTTTTGCCTAGATAAATGATGTAGAAACTAGTCAGGCTGAAATAAAAAAATGTTAAATCTGAGATGTGAAACTGACTGGCTGGAATGACCATAAAGATGGAAGAAACAGAGAAACAAATAAGTGATCTGAAAGACAAAGTTATGGAAAATATTGAAGCTGAAAAGAAGAAGGAAAGAAAAATATTGGATTATGGTTGTAGATGTAGGTAATTCAGCAATTCCATAAAACATATTAATCTCCATATCATAGGAGACCCAGGAAAAGAAGAGAGGTAGAAAAGGGGCAGAAGGTTTATTTGAGCAAATTATAACTGAAAATTTCCCTAATCTGTAGAAGGAAACAGACATTCAAATCCAGGAGATACAGAGAATTCCCATCAAAATCAACAAAAGCGGGCTGAAACCAACACATATTGTAGTAAAATACAGAGATAGGTAAGAAATTCTAAAAGCAGCAAGGAGCAAAAAAGTCCATAACTTACAAGGGAGGACAAATAAGGTTAGCAGCAGATCTCCATAGAAACATGACAGGCCATAAAGAAGTTGCTGATATATCCAATGTGCTGAATGGGAAAAATACCCAGACAAGAATACTTTATCCAGCAAGGCTATCATGCAGAACAGAAGGAGAGATAAAGAGTTTCTCAAACAAATAAAAACTAAAGCAGTTCATGACCTCTAAACCAGATCTGCAAGTAATAAAAAAAAGAGGAGGTGGCGCCTGGGTGGCTCAGTGGGTTAAGCCGCTGCCTTCGGCTCAGGTCATGATCTCAGAGTCCTGGGATCGAGCCCTGCATCGGGCTTTCTGCTCAGCAGGGAGCCTGCTTCCTCCTCTCTCTCTGCCTGCCTCTCAGCCTGCTTGTGATCTCTCTCTGTCAAATAAATAAATAAAATCTTTAAAAAAAAAAGAAAAAAGAGGAAATCTTTGAGTGGAAAGAAACAACAATCATGACAAATACTACAAAGGAATATAGAAAATTTCCAGAAACAATGATTAACAAGTAGTACAATAGCACTAATAAGTATTTATCAACAATCACTCTGAATGTAAATCTAAATGCTCCAACTAGAGAGATAGGTTATCTACAATGGATTAAAGAGAAAAAAAAAAATACCCATTAATATGCTGCCTACAAGAGACTCATTTTGTCTAAGGACACCTGCAGATTGAAAGTGAGGGAATGGAGAACAATTTATCACGCCAATGGGTGCCAAAAGAAAACCAGAGTAACCATACTTACACCCAAAAAAACCCCCAGATTTTAAACTGAAAACTGTAACAAGAGATGAATAAGGGTATAATATCAATAATAAAGGGGTCTATCCAACAAGAAGACTTAAAAATTGTAACTATTTATGCTCCCAATTCGAGAAGACCCAAATATATAAACCAATTAATAACAAAGTAAACAAACTCAATGCAAACAATACAATAACAGTGGGGGACTCCAACACCTCACTTACAGCAATGGACAAATCATCTAAGCGGAAAATCAATAAAGGAAAAAATGGCTTTGAATAACACACTGGACCAGATGGACTAAAGAGATATATTCAGACCATATAATCCTAAAGCAGTAGAATACACATTCTTTTTGAGTGCACATGGAATACTGTCCAGATAGATCACATAATTGGTCACAAATCAGATCTCAACAAATAAAAAAGGACGATATTATATCCTGCGTATTCCCTGACCACAACACTATGAAGCTTGAAGTCCAGAACAAGAAAAACTTGGAAAGACCACAAATACATGGAGGTTAAAGAATATGTTACTAAAGAATGAACAAGTTAACCAGGAAATTAAAGAAGAAATTAAAAAAAAATACAGGGAAACAAATGAAAATGAAAACATAAAGGTCTAAGACCCTTGAAATGTGGCAAAAGCCATCATAAGAGGAAAGTATATAGCAATACAGGCCCATCTCAAGAAGTAAGAAAAAAATTCTCATATACACAATCTAACCTTACATGTAAAGGAGCTACAAAAAGAAAAACAAAAAGCTACAAAAAGAAAATGAAGCATAAAGCCAACAGAAGAATGGAAATAATAAAGATTAGAGCTGGAAAAAATGGTATAAAAACCAACAAACAAAAAAACCCAGAATAGATCAATGAAAATAGGAGCTGGTTCTTTTAAAGAATTAATAAAATTGGTAAATCTGTAGCCAGATTTACAAAAAGAAAAGGGAAAGGACTCAGTAAATAAAATCATGAATGAAAGGGAGAGATCACAACCAACATCACAGAAATATAAACAATTATAAGAGAAACTTATGAAATATTATATACCAAAAAAATTAGGCAATCTAGAAGAAAGGGATGAATTCCTAGAAACATACAAACTACCAAAACTGAAACAGAAAGAAATAGAAAATTTTAACAGACCCATAATCAGCAAAGAAATTGAATCAATAATCATGGCAAACAAGAGTCCAGGGCTGGATGGCTTCCCAGGGGAATTCTACCAAACATTTAAGAAAAGTTAATACTTATTCTTCTCAAACTTTTATAAGAAAAGAGAATTGTAGGGAAAACTTCCAAACTCATTATGTAAGGCCAGCATTACCTTGATTCTAAAACCAGACAAAGATTCCACTAAAATGGACACTTATAGCTCAATTTCCCTCATGAATATGGATGTAAAAATTCTCAACAAAATACTGGCAAATCAAACTTAACCATATATAAAAAGAGTCATTCCTATGATTAAGTGGGATTTATTCTGGACTACAAGGGTGGTTCAATATTTTCAAATCAATCAACATGAAAAACCATATTAATAATAAAAGGATGAGTCATATAATCTTCTCAATAGATGCAGAAAAAGCATTTGATTGAGTATAGAATGCATTCTTAATAAAAACCTTCAACAAAGTAGAAATATAGGGAACATAAATCAACATCATAAAGGCCATATATGAAAAACTCACAGTTAACATAATTCTCAATGGGGAAAAACAGAGGTTTTCTTCTATGGTTAGGAAAAACACATGGACGTTCATTCTCACCACTGTTATTTACCATAATATTGGAAGTAAGAACCTCAGAACCTCAAAGGAATAAAGTGGCATCCAAATCAGCAAGGAAAAAGTCAGACTTCACTATTTGCAGATGCCATGATATTCTATGTAGAAAACCCAAAAGACTCCACCAAAAAATTGTTAGAACTAATACATGAATGCAGTAAAGTTGGAGGATACAAAAATTAATGTACAGAAATCTGTGACATACACCAATAATGAAGCAGTAGAAAGAGAAATCAAAGAATATATTCCATTTACATGCACCAAAACCCATAAGATACCTAGGAATAAACCTAACCGAAGAGGTAAAAGATTTGTACTCAGAAAACTATAGAAAGAAATTGGAGAAGACACAAAGAAATGGAAAAACTTTCCATGGTCATGAACTGGAAGAACAAATAAAGTTAAAATATCTCTACTACCCAAAGCAATTTACACATTCAATGCAATCCCTATCAAAATACCACCAGCATTTTTCACGCAGCTAGAATAAACAATCCTAAAATTTGTATGGAAATACAAAAGACCCCAAATAGCCAAAGCACTCTTGAAAAATAAAAGCAAATCTGCAGGCATGGCAATTCCAGACTTCAAGTTACATTACAAAGCTGTAGTCATCAAGACAGTAAGGTATTGGAAAAAAAACATATACATTAATCCATGGAACAGAAAACCCAGAAATTAATTCACAAGTATACAGTCAACTATTTTCAACAAAGCAGGAAAGAATATTGAATGGAAAAAGGACAGTCTCTTCAATAAATGCTGTTGAGAAGTGAACAGCAACATGTAGAAGAATGAAACTAGACCACTTTCTCATACCATACACAAAGCTAAATTTAAAATGGATGAAAGACCTAAATGTAGGACAGGAAACCATAGAAATTCTGGAGAACACAGGCAGCAACTCCTCTGACATCAGCCACAGCAACTTCTTAGTAGACACGTGTCTGGAAGTAAGGGAAACAAAAGCAAAAATGAACCATTGGGACTTCATCAAGATAAAAAAACTGCACAGTGATGGAAACAATCAATAAAACTAAGAGGCAACCTTATGAATGCTAGAAGATATTTATAAATGACATATCTGATAAAGTGTAGTTTCCAAAATCTGTAAAGAAGTTCTCAAACTCAACCCCTCAAAACAAATAATCCAGTTTTAAAAAATGGGCAGAAGACATGAACAGACATTTTTCCAAAAAAGACATACAGATGACTAGCAGACACATGAGACAACGTTCAACATCACTCATCATCAGGAAGTACAAATCTAAACAATGATGAGAAACCACCCCATACCTGTCATAATGGCCAAAATTAACAACAGAGGAAACAACAGATGTTGGGGAGGATATGGAGAAAGGGGGACCCTCTTACACTGTTAGTGGGAATGCAAACTGGGCAGCAACTCTGCAGAATAGTAAGGTGGTTCCTTGAGAAGTTAAAAAGAGAAGTACCCTGAAAACCAGCAATTGCACTACTAAGTATTTACCCAAAGGATTCAAAAATACAGACTGGATGGGGCATATGCATCCCAACGTTTATAGCAGCATAAACAACAACAGCTAAGTTATGGAAAGAGACAAAATGTCCACCAAATAATGAATGGATAAAGAAGATGTGATATACACACACACAATGGAATATTACTCAATCATAAAAAATGAAATTTTCCCATTTGCAATGATTTGGATGGAGCTAGATTGTGTTATGGTAAGTGAAATAAGTCAGTCAGAGAAAGACAAATACCATACAATTTCAGTCATGTGTGGAATTTAAGAAACAAAACAGACAAACATGGGGAAATAAAATTAGAGAGAAAGAGAGAGGGGAAGGGAGGCAAACCATAACAGTGACTCTTAACTATAAAGAAGAAATTGAGAGTGACTGGAAGGGAGGTGGTAGGGGGAGAGCCAAATGGGTGATGGGTATTAAGGAGGGCTTAATTGTGATGATGAACATTGGGTGTTATATATAAGTGATGAATCACTAAATTCTACTCCTGAAATCATACTACACTATATGTTAACTAACTGGAATTTAAATAAAAACTTGAAACATTTAAAAAATAAAATAAAAGTAAATAATTATAGTAAATAGGTAATTGGAATTATACTTGGAAATACATTTATTTAATGGAAATAAATAGAAAAATTACATGACACTTAAAAAATGCTATCACCTTTCTTTGACACATTCATCTCTGATATTTGTATTGATTGGTTTATTTATTCTATGTAATTTAGAGAATAAATACACATAAACTATTTCTCCATAGTTTTGTGCTTACGGGTAATGAGAGTGGTGGCATAATTTAGATTTTATGAAATTAAATCTATATTCAATTCTATTTACATCAGCAAGTCTGGAAGAAGAAGGATATAATACAATATTAAAATCTATCATTCGTTATAAACCACCTAAAATGTGTGGGGACTAAAGAATATGGTCCATTTTCCAGTCTATTGCATTAATGAATCTGTGCACATGCAAATATATACCTGGAGCAAAGTAGTATTGAGAGCTAAATCACTTTACAGAGTAGACTGGTTATTACTGAATTTCTGAAGGAAGAATGAGTCTGTAATCTCTGAAACATAGAATGGCAGGGTCAAGGCAAATGAATCTTAACTACAAAATGCCTAGGGACTTTCAATAAAAGTTATCTCTAATATTCAATTTTTGACTTGGTTTTATCCTTAAATATTAACCCTTCAATTCCTGAAAACTTCTAATACAATATGCTATAACATATCAACATGCTAACCATAAAAATTAAAGCATCAATTTGTGGTTCAAGTTGTATTCTTCCTTTCTACATCACAAGCAGACCTATTTAACCATCTCCAACTTACCTTGCTTAAAAACCTCATTATCCAATCATTAAAAATTAAAACTTTCTTGCAACTGATTTGTAAAATAAATATATAAAATCAGATATTAACTATTAGATAACGAATATGACATGTGCTGAGAAATTATTTAGGGTTATTGTCATCTATAAAGAAGCAAAGAACAAACCCAATAAAGCTGTCACTTTTTTTAAAATGGGATTTTCAGATGAGAATGCAAGTGGTGAAAATTAAACAGTTTATTCCACAAGGTCCAACATTAAACTAAAATTAACATCGTCTCTATATATCCTTTTAAGGGAATGTACTGTGATTTGTGATTTGTAAGGAGGCTTACATTTGGTGCCTAAGATTAAAATTTCATCAACATTTCTCTCATTTTGCATAATGCAGGAAACTGAAATTTTTAGAAAAGACTTAGTTATTTGTCACCTTGTGGAAGTTCAGCAAAAGCTTACTAATTAATCCATCTACACAGCAGCCAACAGGTGCCTCTGATAAATCTGATTATTGCTGTATCAAATAAATGGCTCATTTTATCAGCCTTTGTATACCCTGGCTATCCATGCACATGTTGGAGAATGATAATCACACAGTGCTTGGAACAAACAAATTGGTCCATCTTTGCTAGTTTTGTAATTAGGAAAAAAGAAAGAAGAAAAAAACTGAGTGAGACAGATCAAGGGTTCTCAGCTATAAGGAATTTCATTTTCAAACCCACTAAGAAAAAAGCCCAGGAAACAGAATCTGTAAAGCTTAATAATACGACCAGTAGAAAATAAGTATATATTTTAAAATTAAATCATGCTAATATGCTTTAAATGGTTTTCTGCATTTTAATTAAGTTCATATACTGAATATATTAGTGGCTCAATAGTGCTTAATTTCTTCAAAGAAGACAACCTAAATTAAAAGGGTTTATATTAGCAGTGTCTGGGTGGCTCAGTCAGCTGACGGTCCAACTCTTGGTTTTGGCTCAGGTTCTGATCTCAGAGTAGTGGGATAGACCTGACATTGGGCTCTGCACTCAAGTTGGAGTCTGCTTGAGATTCTCTCACCCTCTCCCTCCACCCCTCTGCCTGCTTGCACATATACTTTCTCCCTCTCTAAAATAAGTAAATAAATCATAAAAAAAGATTTTACAATAAATGTGTTATGTTTCAAAAATAAGGATTACTGTCTCTTTTGCCAAGTGACAAACTCTAACTCTGAAAAAATTTATTTAAAATAAAATATATATATATACACAAACACACACATGTGTTTGCCTATCATCTATCTTTTTATCTATAATTTATAAGGACTACATTAAAAGAACTGGTATTTTTTGCCTCTCCACTCATACATGTGATAAAACAGTATATTGTACAAAATATTTTTGAAAGAATTGTGCAGTTTATTTAGTATTAATGAATTATGTGTAATTAAACAAGTATAAATATTCATACAAAGAATAATCTAATGTTGTTACAATACCTTGAATCTATCAAAAGTTAAGGCTCCCAAATTTGAAAGTTAACTTCTATGTTAATTTCTCTTAATGAGCTCTTGCCCAGTGTTTTTCAGAAAAGAGAAAATAAAATACTAAAGAGGCAATAACATGAGAAAGTGAGATAAGTCAGAGAGTTACAAAGAGGTGATGAATTCTAAATGATACAGTGAAAAGTACAAGATAACTGTAATCCTGGGAACTGGATCTAATAACACCTGTCCAGATCTGCCTTTATTCAGGCAAACCCTTGCATCTAAATTCTTAATATATACTTCTCAAGACTCAGGATTATTAATATACAAGCATAATTCAAAGTAATACTTTATGAAAATGTCTTCTATTAAATAATAAGAAATTGCCTTAACTTAAGAGATTGAGTGTGAAATTTGCCCACCCGTAAGTTAATATTTAACTTCGAAAATCATCCTTTATTTAAATCAGCACTATATAATACTATTTGATATAAGCAATATTCTGCTCAGGTTAATATCTCCCTCGGGCTTTTATATAGGTAATAAATCACATATATTACATATGTAAATGTTTACATATAGACACATGTTGAGTTATGTAATTTCATTTATTTTTTAAAATTTTTTATTTTTTATAAACATATATTTTTATCCCCAGGGGTACAGGTCTGTGAATCGCCAGGTTTACATACTTCACAGCACTCGCCAAAGCACATACCCTCCCCAATGTCCATAATCCCACCCCCTTCTCCTAAACCCACTGCCCCCAGCAACCCTCAGTTTGTTTTGTGAGATTAAGAGTTACTTATGGTTTGTCTCCCTCCCAATCCCATCTTGTTTCATTGATTCTTCTCCTACCCACTTAAGCCCCCATGTTGCATCACCACTTCCTCATATCAGGGAGATCATATGATAGTTGTCTTTCTCTGCTTGACTTATTTCGCTAAGCATGATACGCTCTAGTTCCATCCATGTTGTCGCAAATGGCAAGATTTCATTTCTTTGGTGGCTGCATAGTATTCCAATGTGTATATATAACACTTCTTCTAGATCCATTCATCTGTTGATGGACATCTAGGTTCTTTCCATAGTTTGGCTATTGTGGACATTGCTGCTATAGACATTCGGGTGCACGTGCCCCTTTGGGTCAGTACGTTTGTATCTTTAGGGTAAATACCCAGTAGTGCAATTGCTGGGTCATAGGGCAGTTCTATTTTCAACATTTTGAGGAACCTCCATGCTGTTTTCCAGAGTGGCTGCACCAACTTGCTTTCCCACCAACAGTGCAGGAGGGTTCCCCTTTCTCCGCAACCTCGCCAGCATCTGTCATTCCTGACTTGTTGATTTTACCCATTCTGACTGGTGTGAGGTGATATCAAATTGTGGTTTTGATTTGTATTTCCCTGATGCCGAGTGATATGGAGCAATTTTTCATGTATCTGTTGGCCATCTGGATGTCTTCTTTGCAGAAATGTCTGTTCATGTCCTCTGCCCATTTCTTGATTGGATTATTTGTTCTTTGGGTGTTGAGTTTGCTAAGTTCTTTATAGATTCTGGACACTAGTCCTTTATCTGATATGTCGTTTGCAAATATCATCTCCCATTCTGTCAGTTATCTTTTGATTTTGTTAACTGTTTCCTTTGCTGTGCAAAAGCTTTTGATCTTGATGAAATCCCAATAGTTCATTTTTGCCCTTGCTTCCCTTGCCTTTGGCGATGTTCCTAGGAAGATGTTGCTGTGGCTGAGGTCGAAGAGGTTGCTGCCTGTGTTCTCCTCAAGGATTTTGATGGATTCTTTCGCATTGAGGTCCTTCATCCATTTTGAGTCTATTTTCATGTGTGGTGTAAGGAAATGGTCCAATTTCATTTTTCGGCATGTGGCTGTCCAGTTTTCCCAACACCATTTATTGAAGAGGCTGTCTTTTTTCCATTGGACATTCTTTCCTGCTTTGTCGAAGATTAGTTGACCGTAGAGTTGAGGGTCTATTTCTGGGCTCTCTATTCTGTTCCATTGATGTGTGTGTCTGTTTTTGTGCCAGTACCATGCTGTCTTGATGATGACAGCTTTGTAATAGAGCCTGAAGTCTGGAATTGTGATGCCACCTACTTTGGCTTTCTTTTCAATATCCCTTTGGCTATTCGAGGTCTTTTCTGGTTCCATATAAATATTAGAATTATTTGTTCCATTTCTTTGAAAAAGATGGATGATACTTTGATAGGAATTGCATTAAATATGTAGATTGCTTTAGGTAGCATAGACATTTTCACAATATTTATTCTACTAATCCAGGAGCATGGAACATTTTTCCATTTTTATGTGTCTTCCTCAATTTCTTTCATGAGTCCTTTATAGTTTTCTGAGTATAGATTCTTAGCCTCTTTGGTTAGGTTTATTCCTAGGTATCTTATGGTTTGGGGTGCACTTGGAAATGGGATTGACTCCTTAATTTATCTTTCATCTGTCTTGTTGTTGGTGTAGAGAAATGCAACTGACTTCTGTGCATTGATTTTATATCCTGACACTTTACTGAATTCCTGTACAAGTTCTAGCAGTTTTGGAGTGGAATCTTTTGGGTTTTCTGCATATAGTATCATATCATCTGCGAAGAGTGATAATTTGACTTCTTCTTTGCCGATTTGGATGCCTTTAATTTCCTTTTGTTGTCTGATTGCTGAGGCTAGGACTTCTAGTACTATGTTGAATAGCAGTGGTGATAATGGCCATCCCTGCCGTGTTCCTGACCTTAGCGGAAAAGCTTTCAGTTTTTCTCCATTGAGAATGATATTTGCGGTGGGTTTTTCACAGATGGCTTTGATGATATTGAGGTATGTGCCCTCTATCCCTACACTTTGAAGAGTTTTGATCAAGAAGGGATGCTGTACTTTTTCAAATGCTTTTTTAGCATCTATTTAGAGTATCATATGGTTCTTGTTCTTTCTTTTATTGATGTGTTGTATCACATTGACTGATTTGTGGATGTTGAACCAACCTTGCAGCCCTGGAATAAATCCCACTTGGTCGTGGTGAATAATCCTTTTAATGTACTGTTGAATCCTATTGGCTATTATTATGGTGAGAATTTTCGCATCTGTGTTCATCAAGGATATTGGTCTATAGCTCTCTTTTTTGATGGGATCCTTGTCTGGTTTTGGGATCAAGGTGATGCTGGCCTCATAAAATGAGTTTGGAAGTTTTCCTTCCATTTCTATTTTTTGGAACAGTTTCAGGAGAATAGAAATTAGTTCTTCTTTAAGTGTTTGGTAGAATTCCCCTGGGAAGCCGTCTGGCCCTGGGCTTTTGTTGTTTGGAGATTTTTAATGACTGTTTCAATCTCCTTACTGGTTATGGGCCTATTCATGTTTTCTATTTCTTCCTGGTTCAGTTGTGGTAGTTTATATGTTTCTAGGAATGCATCCATTTCTTGCAGATTGTCTAATCTGTTGGCATAGAGTTGCTCATGGTATGTTCTTATAATAGTTTGTATTTCTTTGGTGTTAGTTGTGATCTCTCCTCTTTCATTCATGATTTTATTTATTTGGGTCCTTTCTCTTTTTTTTTTGATAAGTCGGGCCAGGGGTTTATCAATTTTATTAACTCTTTCAAAGAACCAGCTCCTAGTATCGTTGATTTGCTCTATTGTTTTTTTGGTTTCTATTTCATTTATTTCTTCTCTGATATTTATGATTTCTCTTCTCCTGCAAAGCTTAGGGTTTCTTTCTTGTTCTTTCTCCAGCTCCTTTAGGTGTAGGGTTAGGTTGTGTACCTGAGACCTTTCTTGTTTCTTGAAAAAGGCTTGTACTGCTATATATTTTCCTCTCAGGACTGCCTTTGTTGTGTCCCACAGATTTTGAACCATTGTATTTTCATTATATTTGTTTCCATGATTTTTTTCAATTCTTCTTTAATTTTGTGGTTGACACATTCATTCTTTAGAAGGATGCTGTTTAGTCTCCATGTATTTGGGTTTTTTCCAAACTTTCTCTTGTGGTTGAGTTCTAGCTTCATAGCATTGTGGTCTGAAAATATGCAGGGAATGATCCCAATCTTTTGATACCGGTTGAGTCCTGATTTAGGACCGAGGATATGATCTATTCTGGAGAATGTTCCATGTGCACTAGAGAAGAATGTGTATTCTGTTGCTTTAGGATGAAATGTTCTGAATATATCTGTGATGTCCATCTGGTCCAGTGTGTCATTTAAGGCCTTTATTTCCTTGTTGATCTTTTGCTTGGATGACCTGTCCATTTCAGTGAGGGGAGTGTTAAAGTCCCCTACTATTATTGTATTATTGTTGATGTGTTTCTTTGATTTTGTTATTAATTGGTTTATATAGTTGTCTGCTCCCACGTTTTGGGGGCATAGATATTTAAAATTGTTAGATCTTCTTGTTGGACAGACCCTTTGAGTATGATATAGTGTCCTTCCTCATCTCTTATTATAGTCTTTGGCTTAAAATCTAATTGATCTGATATAAGGATTGCCACTCCTGCTTTCTTCTGATGTCCATTAGCATGGTATATTGTTTTCTACCCCCGCACTTTAAATCTGGAGGTGTCTTCAGGCTTAAAATGAGTTTTTTGGAGGCAACATATAGATGGGTTTTGTTTTTTTATCCATTCTGATACCCTGTGTCTTTTGATTGGGGCATTTAGCCCATTCACATTCAGGGTAACTATTGAGAGATATGAATTTAGTGCCATTGTATTGCCTGTAAGGTGACTGTTACTGTATATTTTCTCTGTTTCTTACTGATCCACCACTTGTAGGCTCTCTCTTTGCTTAGAGGACCCCTTTCATTATTTCCTGTAGAGCTGGTTTGGTTTTTGCAAATTCTTTCAGTTTTTGTTTGTCCTGGAAGCTTTTAATCTCTCCTTCTATTTTCAATGATAGCCCAGCTGGATATAGTATTCTTGGCTGCATGTTTTTCTCATTTAGTTCTCTGAAAATATCATGCCAGCTCTTTCTGGCCTGCCAGGTCTTTGTGGATAAGTCAGCTGCCAATCTAATATTTTTACCATTGTATGTTACAGACTTCTTTTCCCGGGCTGCTTTCAGGATTTTCTCTTTGTCACTGAGACTTGTAAATTTTACTATTAGGTCATGCGGTGTGGGCCTATTCTTATTGATTTTGAGAGGTGTTCTCTGAACATCCTGAATTTTGATGCTCGTTCCCTTTGCCATATTGGGGAAATTCTCCCCAATGATTCTCTCCAGTATACCTTCTGCTCCCCTCTCTCTTTCCTCTTCTTCTGGAATCCCAATTATTCTAATGTTGTTTTATCTTATGGTGTCACTTATCTCTCGAATTCTCCCCTCGTGGTCCAGTAGCTGTTTGTCCCTCTTCTGCTCAGCTTCTTTATTCTCTGTCATTTGGTCTTCTATATCGCTAATTCTTTCTTCTGCCTCATTTATCCTAGCAGTGAGAGCCTCCATTTTTGATTGCACCTCATTGATAGCTTTTTTTATTTCAACTTGGTTAGATTTTAGTTCTTTTATTTCTCCAGAAAGGGCTTTTATTTCTCCCGAGAGGGTTTCTCTAATATCTTCCATGCTTTTTTCGAGCCTGGCTAGAACCTTGAGAATTGTCATTCTGAACTCTAGATCTGACATATTACCAATGTCTGTATTGATTAGTTCCCTAGCCTTCGGTACTGCCTCTTGTTCTTTTTTTTGTGGTGAATTTTTCCGCCTTGTCATTTTGTCCAGATAAGAGTATATGAAGGAGCACATAAAATACTAAAAGGGTGGCAACAACCCCAGGAAAATATGCTTTAACCCAATCAGAAGAGATCCCAAATCGTGAGGGGGAAGAAAGGGGATAAAAAGAGGTTCAAAAAGAAAGAAAGAAAATAAAGAAAAAAAAAAGAAATGAAAAGTATTAAAAAAAATGAATAAAGAAAAATATACAAAAGAAAAAATATATATATTAGATAAGCTAGTTAAAAAACAAGAAAAGGGTAAAAGTTAAAAAAAATTTTAGCAGAAGAAGAAAAAAAAATCAAAAGGAAAAAAATTAAATTGACTGCAAGACTTAAAAAAAATCAGAGGGAGAAAGCCATGAGTTCCATGCTTTGCTTTTCCTCCTCTGGAATTCTGCTGCTCTCCTTGGTATTGAAACTGCACTCCTTGGTAGGTGAACTTGGTCTTGGCTGGATTTCTTGTTGATCTTCTGGGGGAGGGGCCTGGTGTAGTGATTCTCAAGTGTCTTTGCCCCAGGTGGAATTGCACCGTCCCTACCAGGGGCTGAGTAAGCCACTCGGGTTTGTTTTCAGGAGCTTTTGTTTCCTGAGCGCTTTCTGTAGAGTTCCGGAGGACGGGAATACAAATGGCGGCCTTCTGGTCTCCGGCCCGGAGGAGCCAAGAGCCCAGGGCCCCACTCCTCAGTGTGTCCTCAGAGAACAGCGCCCAGTTACTCCCGTCTGCCTGACCTCCATCCACGCTCCAAGCGCACCGCCTGCGACCGGTTCAAAGTAAGCCCAATCTGTGAGCTTACTGTTGGCTCTGTCTCTGTAGCCGGCTTTCCCATTCCAATACCCACAAGCTCTGTGACACTCAGACACCCCTGATCCTTCTGTGACCCTGCGGGACCTGAGGCCACACTGATCCCATGTGGGCTTCGCCCCGGTTTAGCCTCTAGAGAGATGACCCTCAGCGGAACAGACTTTTAAAAGTCCTGACTTTGTGCTCCATTGCTCGGCTGCTTGCCAGGAGCTGGCCCCTCCCCCTGGGGTCTATCTTCCCATCTCTTTGGATTCACTTCTCCGCCCGTCCTACCTTTCAGAGAGTGGTTGTTTTTCTGTTTCCAGAATTGCTGTTCTTCTTCTCTTCGATCTGCCGATGGATTTGCAGGTGGTGTTTTCAACCTTTAGATAAGCTATCTAGCTGATCTCCTGCTAGCTGAAGTAGTCTCAGCCTGCTACTTCTCCGCCATCTTGACTCCTCCCTCGAGTTATGTAATTTCTAAACACACATAATTAATCTTAGGACCAAATTGCTGAGAATAACTCCCTTCTCTGACTTAGGGATATTAAGGTGGCCAAAACGAAACTTTCAAGTTGTGGTCTATATATTTTCTTATGTCCAATACTGTATTATGCATGTACTCTATATTCAATTGAGTAAATTTTGGAAAAATGTTTTTCGATATCTAGTTTTCTCATATAGAATGCAATATGGAAATAAAAATGTGTTGCCATCTTAGTAATGTTTAAATTGAATCTATGACATCATTTTATCTCCTGTGATTCTCTTATTCCATTATTTTAATTTTTTTGATCCCTGTACACTACTACTATTTTTTGTGTACCTAAAATGTGCTATTTGGGATGCTGGGGTGGCTCAGTCAGTTAGAGCTTGACTTTGGCTCATGTCATGAACTCAGGGTCCTGTGATCATGCCCCATGTCAGGATCTGCACTCAATGGGGACTCTTTCTTTCTCTGTCCCTCCCCCTGCTTGTGGGCTCTCTTTCTCTTGCAAGTAAACAAAATATTTAAAATAAATTAGCTAATTTAAAAAAATTTCCATTTGTAATCCTAAATTCTAGCAGCCTTCTACCCTTTGTCCTCAACAATCATTGTAAAGGGATAGTAAGAATTATTGTTACATTTCTTTCAGAAAGGACTGGCTACTTTTTTATCTTTAATTCAATAATCTCACTATAAGAAAATCATAATTACTGAGGAGCTAGCTTCAAGCTTTCTACAATATGATCTTATCATTGTACTTTTTTTGTTAGCTCAAATAAATATTTATAAAATGTAGTTTGCAAATTCATCTCAAGTACATGGAACTATTTGCTTAATCTTTCTCTAAAGGAATATGTCAAATAACTGAAGAGTATTTCTCAAGAGTCAAAGATATTTCTAAATCATTAATGATTATGTAACTCATGGAATATATTTAGAACTTTTTTGATAGTCACAATTACATTAGTAAGGTTTTCAACATACCATTTATGTTATTATGAATTTCCAAAATTCAAAGCCCTTGAGATATGATTTTTGTATGAGCTGTCTCATACTGTATTGTTTTCCTAGTTTTATAATCCATAATTCATAAGAAATCATTTAACTATTTGAACCTAGATTAAATTAATGCATTTCAAGTCAGAGTCATAGTTTCAATTCTTGTCGTTCAGAGATAGATACAATTTTTTGATGGAATAAGAGGAGGGAAAATAAAAGATTCTAAGATAATAATTTTAAAAAAACCTCATGCTTAAGTATGTGGGTGTGTGTATGTGTCTTCATTTGTCTATGTGTATATCTATTTATATGTTCATTTTCATTCAAATCATATTCAGTACCAAGAGTCACCAAGAAAAATTTGTATAAATTGAGTGGTAGTAAGGTGAACAGGAATGTTAATGGCATTTGGGTCATTAAATTCATAAAATTGACAGGGAATAATAGAATTCTGAGAGGAAATTTAAGCTGGTTGATATAGTCACACACATAAGTTTCCAAGTTATTAAGGCTGAGCAGTTCTATTAACAAAAAATAACTATCAGGAATGTAAGCTTATTGCTTCTCAGCCTTTTGGCTAAGATCAAGTGTAGATGAAAATAATTAGGTACTCAAGCAAAATCCTTTAAATTTGGTGACTACAAGTTCTGTAGCTTAAAACTAATCTCTGAGAGTGCCTAGGTGGCTCAGTTGGTTAAGCATCTTCCTTGGCCTCAGGTCATGATCTCAGGACCCTGGATCGAGCCCCATGTCAGGCTTTCTGCTCAGCGGGGAGTCTGCTTCTCCCTCTCACTCTCCCTCTGTGCTTCCTCTCTCTCTCTCAAATAAACGAATAAAATCTTAAAAAAAAAAAAAAACTGATCTCTGAGATTAAAGGAATGAAGTTTCTCAAAAGAACACGATTCCTGCCATTAAGACATAATGCTCCATGCAGGGATTGATGAAGTTTGCATTCATGTAAGTCCTAAAATAATACCCCTTGTCATATATTATTTAATGAAATTTCATTTATATGCAAAAAATTTTGAAATGTACAGTTTGGTGAATTTCACCAAATGCAATCACCTATGAAGCTACCAAAACAAAACAGAACATTTATACCACCCTCATGGCTTTCTTTGGACCTTTTGTAATCATGCCCATTACTGGATTCAGGCAACTGGATTCAGGCATGTGTGTGCATGCACACACCACACACACACACACACACACACACACACACACACACACAGGAATATTATGCAGCAATGTAAAAGGAAGGGACTGTGACATTTGAGACAACATGGATGGACATATAGGGTATTATGATAAGTGAAATAAGTGAAACTGAGAAAGACAAACACCATCTCGTTTCACTCAGCTGTGGAATCTAAAGAAAAATGAATAAACAAAGAAAATGCAGCATCAGATCTATAAATACAGAGAACAAACTAATAGTTGCCAGAGGGAAGGGAACAGAGGCATGGGAAAAATGGGTGAAGGGGAGTGGAAGATACAGGTTTCCAGTTATGGAATGACTAAGCCACAGGAATAAAAGGCAGAGCATAAGGAATATAGCCAATGATATTGTAATACTAATGCATGATGGCAGATGGTAGTTACACTTGTGAACAAAGCATTATGTAATAACTTGTTGAGTCATTATGTTGTACACCCGAAACTAATGTAACACTGTGCACCAACCATACTTAAATAAAATAAGAAAAAAGGAAAAAAAGGGGGGGGGACAAATAATAGTAAAGTACTTCCCTTCCCTGGTACTCTTCCTAAAAGCCGAAAGCCCCAAGTCTACTCATGAAAAAACATTAGACAAACCTGAATTGAGAGACATTCTAAAAAAATCTTATATATTCTATTAGAAGTGGCAAGGTCATCAAGAACAAGGAAAGAGTAAGTTATTGTTACAGACCAAAGGAGACTAAGGAGTCATGACACCTAAATTCAATATGGTATCCTGGATTTTATCCTAGAATAGAAATAAGGACTTTAGCAGAAAAACTGGTGAAGTCCAAACAGAATGGGTACTTGAGGTAATAGTTTAGTACCAACATTAATTTCTTAGTTTTGATAAATGTCTCATTGTCCTATAAGATGTTAATATTAAGGGAAATTGAGGGAAAGAACAGAAATTCTGTGCTTGCTATCTTTGTAACCCTTCTCCAAATGTAAAATTACTTCAATACAAAGCATTTTAAAAAATCGTATATCCATTTTTAATTTTTTGTCTCTTTATTATTTGATTGTAATAGTTCTTCACATAATCTTAGTGCAAATCTTTTTTAGACATATGTATGTGTATCTCAATGACTCAATCTTTTTCTTTTTAAAGCTTCAGTTTGTTAGTCGTCATTATTAAAATAGATGGGGCAAAATTATTTTAAAGAGGTATTTTCTAGTGAGTTGTAAATACTTTCATGATAAAACAAAATTCCTTTATAAGCTGGGGTGCCTGGGTGGTACAGTCAGTTAAGTATCTGACTCTTGATCTCAGTTCAGTTTGTGATCTCAGGGTCATGAGATGGAGCCCCATGTCAGGCTCTGTGCTAAATGTGAAGTCTGCTTAAGAGCATCTCTCTCCCCTCTCCCTCTGCCCCTGCACCCAGCTCTCTACTTCTCTCTAAAATTAAATAAATAAACTTTCAAAAAAACAACTCCTTTACTCTTTTGCCTTTTATTACTTTTTTCACACCATAGCATTTAAAGACCCTGCTATCCATTTTAAAACTGCAAAAAGAAGTTTGTTTTTAATATTAAGATTTTTTTAAAATTTTTTAACTTCTTAATCTTTTATCATCTGCTTTTTCCAGTTTATACCATAATAACATACTACATGCAAAATTTCACTAAATACTATATTATTTTCCTTCAATCAAACTAGTATCTGAACTAAGTCAATCTTTTCCCTGTTTTCAGAGACACCATTGCTAGAAACTGCTTTTGAACTGAGATATAAAAATATTAGTATGATTTTTAAAACATAAATATATTAGATATTAAATAATTATGAAATATAAACATATAATATTATCAGAAAAACCTTTAAATGAGTTAAATAGTTTTATAGGATTCAGAACTCTTTCCTTCCTTCTTTACAAATGCTGACAGAGTTATTTTCTATAAATATATTGATGAAAATAGAAGTTTTTAATTGAAAATACCTTTATTATATTCTGTATGTAACAAACCACTCAAAAATACAGAATCTTAACAGCAATTGTCATTTCCCACAGTTCTGTGGGTTAACCAGAAAGTTCTGCTTCATGTGGTATCAGCTAAGGAGCAAGGATAGTTAGAAGGCCCAATGTTCTTGTTCAAGTGTTGGTAACTGGGACCTGAGCTAAGACAACTGGAGTCTTGTTTCTCTTTCACGTAAGCCTCGCTATCTGGCTGCTTATGCTTTCTTCCACTATGGCAGCATACCAAGCTATAAAGGCAAAACCTGCTTATCTCTTAAGGCCTAACCTTAGAAGTTATACGGCCTCATGTCCATTATATTCTACAATGCCAATACAGGAATTTCATCAAACAGATGAAAAAACTGACTGCATTTCTTGACGTGGGAATGAAATTCACACTGGAAAAAAACATGGGAACTTCTAGCTTCCAAAGCTGAAAAACTAAATCTGTGTTGTTTGGGCCAGCCAGTCTGGTAGTTTGTAATGGCAGTTCTTGCTAAATAATACATACCTTTACAAAGAATAACCTTGAGAGAATTGATTCTGTAATGCACAGTCAATATACCCTACAGAATCAAAATTGTGTTGTTGAAATGATCGCCTATAAGCCTTTCATAAAATTAAACACACACACACACACACACACACACACACACACACACACAGTGTCTGCTTTCAAGTCCAGATAAATGTATACACACTGGTGGACTCATTACATCATTGGCTTCTGAAAACAAGAACTCAGGTTTAGTCAGCTTAAGTTGCTTTCTCAACTATGGATATATACTATCCCAGATTTTAAGCTAGTATAGTCATACATATGTTACTGTTCATGAAGAAGAATAGCAATGTGATAATTAATTCAAGTAATCATTTCCTAAATGTGAATCATTTATAAGACACTAAGGGGACAATAAACATATATCCTGCAAAGTATCACACAACCTAATACAGGATTGATTGACTGATTTTTAATTTTTTTGAGATTTTATGTATTTGACAAGAGACAGAGAGAGAGCATGTGCACAATGGGGCAGCAGAGGGAGAGAGAGAAGCAGGCTCCTGACTGAACAGGGAGCCCGATGTAAAACTCAATCCCAGGACCCTGTGATCATGATCTGAGCCAAACTCAGACATGTAACAGACAAAGCCACCCAGGTTCCCCATTTCTTTATTTAAAAAAAAAATTATATTCATTTATTTGACAGAGAGGCAGAGAACGCACACAAGCAGGGGGAACAGCAGGCAGAAAGGGAGAGGGAGAAGCAGACTCCCTGCTGAGCAGGGAGCCCAATCTAAGGCTCGATCCCAGAATCCTGGGATCATGACCTGAGCCAAAGACAGGCACTTAACTGACTGAGCCAACTAGGCACTACCCTCCCCACCACCCAATACAGGATTTAAAGGCAGGATCAAATATGATAGTAATGCAAGGAAGACTATGAAAAGAATTTGTCTAAAAAGAACAATTTTGAATACTTGTACTATGGATAAAAAGATATTGGTGTTATCCTTGTGTTTTCTAAAAATTATTTTTAGGGGTGCCTAAGTAGCTCAGTCGGTTGAGTGACTGACTCTTGGTTTCAGCTCAGTTCATGATCTCAGAGTCATGAGATCAAGCCCTGCACTGGAATATGAGCACACCATGGAGTCTGCTGAAGAGTCTCTCTTCCTCTCCCTCTGCCCCTCACCGTCAGCTTGTGCTTTCCCTCTTGCTAAAATAAATAAATCTTTAAAAATTATTTTTATTCACTGGTTAGCACCTATAATGTCATATTTAAAAATCACTATCAACACTTGTCTTACTTAAACAGTGGTGTCATCTCTGGACCTTTGGAAATGTGTGTTTATTCTCCAGACAGGATGAAAGAAGTAGTTGAGAACTTTTAAGTTCGTGTGATGAAAATTGCATTGTGGTACCATTTGTTTGTGTTTCCAAACATAATCTTGATTTATTTAGTAAGTTAGTCTATCAAAATTTTTAAAAGGATGGAATATAATATTTTTATTTTATTCATTTCTAGTGTTATATATTTTTGCTGTCATATATACAAATTTTATAAATATATTATACATATATGAAATAAATAATTGTAATTATTGACCTAAACAATTATGTAATCATTGAATTTACATGTACCTAACAACTTTTCAGTTGGCAGCAATAATATAACATTAAACTAAAAGGATAAAATTGCCTCACTGTGACCGAGTCTTATTTTTTTAACCTTCATTGTGTAGTCACACTATTGTTTTTGGTGAAAGAGGGAAGAAAAACCTAATCACCACTGAACAGTTTCTAAATTAAGTTCCGTTGCCATGATTGCATGGGAGTGCATAATTTCTCTTTTTTTTAACTAGTCAAAGTGTCCTTAAGTAAAAAATACATAATAATATTTCAAGAATTTCTAGAGGCAAAACATACTCAGGCTCTTAATATCCAAATTGACTTTCTGTATTAATAAAATACAGCTGACCTTTAGGTTAGTAGATTTTACACATTTTATTTTGAAGCAGATATTTTCTTGTTACACTAGAAAATGAGAAATGTAAAGATTTGGGGCTACTGTTGATTAAAATTGCACCTTTCTTTCAAGATGATTTAACTAGCATGATCTTAGGTTTCAGAGGAAAAAATTAGGGTACTGAAAAGATTCCAATGACATACTATACAAAACCTTTCCCTGCAGTAACTTTGAAAATATCAACAGCATAAGGAGAGACCATCTATAAACAATAAAGATTTATTTAACATACATTAGCTGTTGCCTATTTCACAATCTGTCAGGTACTCAGGCTCTAATTGTGAGTGAAGCAGGCATGGTATCAAAGAACCAAATATTTCAGAAGCACTTAGCTGTGGGATCTCACCTGCTTTCACAACTACGGATAAAATCGGAAGGCAAAGTAGAAATTCACAAGGAGAAAGAAAGGAGTGAGAGGGTGTTTCTAGAAAAACAAGGGCAAATGAAACATCCAAAGGCAAAAGCAAAACTAACATGCTGGATGGGATGAAATATAACAATAACTCAGAAGGCTCCAGGAAATGGTGAAAGACCAGTGCTAAAGATGAGCCTAGAGAAACAAGAAGAAAAGTTGTGTAATCACTGTGTTAAATTTTAAGAATAAGAGTTATGGATTTTTTTTTTAATTTTTGGTTTTTTTTAGGAATAGAACTACATGTTCCAATTTAAAACTGTCACTGTGATTAGGACAGTCAAAAATTATCGGGTTAGAGAAAGAACAGAAGCAGGAGAAAATAGAGAAGGCTCATATAGAAATTTAAGAGTTGTGGGTTTTGTTTTGTTTTGTTTTGTTTCTGATATAGGATATAATGTGATGAGAGACCAGATTTAAGAGACTTACAGGTTGTTATGTCAAAAAGATATGTTAAATTATTGTTAAGTGGAATAAGAGAGAAAGAACCAAGTACACTTCCAGGTTTGTGGCTTAGGAACCTGGATGGATTTCAGATCAAGTAGTTGACCATACTCGCCCCCCTGAAAGATGAGCGCTTCTCCAAATCTTCCAGACTCTAGTGCCTATGTTCTATCCAAGATATCCCTACATTGTCATTTTATATTTTATTTATACACTTCCATTTGAAGTCAAATAAGAATGGAGACATAGTCTCTTAATTGACAAACATTTGTTAAACTCCCTTTATGTATGTGGAAAGTAGTGTGTTAGATATTCTCTGTGGGTAAGTCTCTTGGGCAGAGGGATAGATGATGATAGTTAGATAATAGATTGATTCTGTATATGTGAGTTCCTACCCACAATAAAATCAATAACTTTTTGAGACATGAGGTATATGCAAGAATAACTACAAGACTACTGAGAACAAAGTTATGAAAGATCATGGAAAGTAAAAAATGCTCTAGCTACAAGATCCATAAAAGATTACTTCTCCATCAAAGACCAAAGTGGGTCAATCAAAAGCAGGAAAAGGAGAGTATGTTTTTTAGAAAGCACTGAAGCAAGCTGTAGACAAATGGGAAATAGCAGCAGCGGATAGACCAGTCTGACAAATAGCTACAAGGGCAAAAGCTTTAGGCCCGCTCTAAATCTAAGAAAAGAGCAAACATGTTTCTGAAAATACTGACTGCAGCTTTCTATCTAAAAAATCTAATTCCCTTACGGAGAGGCAAAGGCTGCTATATTTTCCTGTCATATCTATAGTTATTAATCTTTTTCAATCATTTTACATTTAAATATGGACAATATCCATACACGGCTATACATAAAAATCTATTTTGAAAATACAACATAGCAATATGTACATTTAGGGACAGCATATGTAATCAAAAGGAACATAAAGTCTTTAATCTCTTGATTAAAGTAAGAGAGTCTTACTTTAGCATTTTGGTGAAATTTAAGAGTTCTACCTTGATTAGATCAGCAAATCAATAAGTCATCTTTGGGTAGTATCATGATTCATCTCTTAAACCTTATCAGTGAGACAACATTAAAAAAATGTGTTGACCTTGATTCTTAACTCATTTCCAACATTATTGCTTATTTTGTAGAAAGAATTCACTGTGCATCTGGATTTTAAACAAAACAAGAACAAGTTAAACATAAGTAAATCTAAACTATATAGGATAATTTATATACTTATTATATATATACTTATATATACTTCTATGAATTCCCTGTGTTTCCCACAGTACATTTTATATAACAGCATATATAGTCTTACCAGGGATGGAAAAAACTTAATCCTGATCTAAAGGAATAAATAAGTAATGGCCACAAAACTAATAAATATATTATTATATAACAATAATTATTGTTCAAATTTATAGACCAAATATTATGCCAATTGCTATAATATGTGAGCAATTACCAAATTCTAATAATGGCCTTACGAAAAAGGGGCTATTATTACACTATTAAGTAGAAGCTGAAACTAAAGTTTATGAGAAGCAACCATCTACTTAAGATCACACAAATTGTAACGGCGGTGATGTGTTTTATCTTTGGAGTTTATCTGCCGTCTCTACCCAAATGCCTAGAGAAAAAGAAGCCCAACACAGACCTAGTGGGGAAATCCCAAACACTTTCCCTAGCTCAGAGAATGGTAGCAAACAGCACCAGCTGTGGTGACAGGGAAGGCCTGACCCCTTGAGCCCTGCTTTATAACTGGTCCTAGCAGGTGGTCTGATATGCTTACAGTGACAAAAGCAAAGTCTCAGCGCCTGCTTCACAACTGGGGCACTTGCAAGTGGTCGGATTCATAACCAGTAGCAGAGCAGTAAAGCATCTGCTACTGGTTATGGTTACTAGCCTCTGCTCCATAGTCTGAAAGGGGGAGGGGAAAGAGTGGGAAAGGTGGCCCATATACTAACTTCGACAAGAGAAACAAGGCTCCATGTCTCCCTAAACTCTCCCTCTGCCCCACTACTTAAAAGCGACCAGGTCCAGTAGCTTTTGTGTCACCTGCTCTAAGAATAAAACAGACTTGAAATTATTGTGAGGACTCAGAAAATTAAACTGTCATTGGAACTAAAATCCAAAGAAGTAGGCCAACAATTAAACACTAAACCCAAATAGGATAACAGTCTGCTAAGCCAATTTAGCTAGATTAAATTTAGATTTAAATAGAATTGAGAGTCTCCTATCATAATAACCAAAACATTCAGGATATAATTAAAAATTATCTGTTCATACCAAGAACTAGGTATCTCTTAAATGATAAGAGATAATCAAAAGATGTCAACACCAAGATAAATGAGATGGTAGGATAGTCCGACAAGAATTTTATTTAGGTGTTATTAAAATGTTTCATGAAGTAGTATTCAGTCATGAGAAAGAAGGAAATTCTGTAGGTGTACCTTGAGGGCATTATGCTAAGTGAAATAAGTCAGAGAAAGACAAATACTATATTACTGTTATGTAGCATCTTAAAAAAAGAGAATTCATAATCTCTGATATACACAATGGAATATAATTTAGCTGTAAAAAGCAGAAAATCCCATTTACAACAACATGAATGTAACTTGAGGGCACAATGCTAAGGGAAACAAATCAGAGAAAGACAAATAGCACATGACCTAACTTATATATGGAATCTAAAAACAAATAAACAAAACAGAAACAAAAAAACCTCATAGATACAGAGAACAGATTGGAGGCTCCCAGAGGCAGAAGGTATGGAGTTGGTCAAAATGGGTGAAAAGGATCAAAAGTTGCATACTTTCAATTATAAAAAAATAAGTCCTGGGTAGGTAAAGTACAGCTTGGTGACTTTAGTTAAAAATACTGTTATGCATATTTAAAATTAGATAAGAGAATAGATTTTAAAAGTTCTGATCACAGGTAAAAAACACTTGTAAATATGTGTGGTACAGAATGTTAACTAGACTCATGGTGAATATTTCGCAACATACATGTATATTAAATCATCACATTATGCATTTGAAGCTAATATGTTATATGTCAATTACAAGTATCTCAATAAAAGAAAACCACAATGAGATATCACTGTACACTTACCAGAATGACTAAAATAAAATGAAAAATGGTGATAGCAATAACTTAGTGAGGATGTGAAGAAACTGGATCACTAATATAGTGCTGGTGGAACAGTAAAATGGCAAAGACACTATAGATGTTCCTTTTAAAACTACAAATACCTTTCCCATATGTGTTAATTAGGGGTCTGCATAAAAGAAGAACCAATAGGATACACTGGCAGGGGTTGATATGGCAGACTTGAGGCAGAATTTCTCCATTTTGAGGCAACTCACATTATTCAGGGCAATTTCTTGTACTTAGAGTGAACTGAATGTAGATATTAAACGATATTTACAAAATACCTTCACAGTAACACCTAAATTTTTTATTAACATATAATGTATTTTTGGTTTCAGAGATACAGGTCTGTGACTCATCAGGCTTATATAATACCTAGTGCTCATTACATCACGTGCCCTTTTTAATATCCTTTACCCAATTATCCCCCCTTCTCCAGCAACTCTCTCCACCCCCCTCCTCTCCAGCAACCCTCAGTTCGTTTCCTGAGGACAACAGGATTAAGAAAGAGTCTCTCATGGTTTGTCTTCCTCTCTGGTTTCATCTTGTTTTATATTTTCCTCTCTTCCCATATGATCCTCTGTTTTGTTTCTTAAATTCCACATATGACTGAGATCATACGATAATTGTCTTTCTCTGATTGAACTTATTTTGCTTAGCATAATACCCTCTAGTTCCATCCATGTACACCTTCATTAATACCTGATTAAATAACGGGGGACCACAGCTAGCCAAATCGCTACATAAAACTAATCATCATACCATATTACATACAAGCAGTTACATTCTTACATACCAGAGATGTGAAAACTTAATTTCACCCAGCAATTTCTACAGCAATGTTCATAAGAAGCTTGATTTCATAGCCAAAATCTAGAAAACTACACTTCAATGGATGAATGGTTAAATAAAGCAGTAGAACATCCATATGAAATACTACTCATAAAAAACAGAACAGACTATTAATACAAGCAATGACTCAGATAAACCCCAAAGAAAGAACTCAGTGAAAAAACTCAGTCTCAAAAGGATGCACATTGTATGATGCTATTTGCATAATATTTGTTAAATAACATAGTTATAGAAATGGAGAACCGATTAGTGGTTTCTAGGGGATAGGAATTGGCCAGTGGTGAATGTGGATTAAAGGAGTAGCATTGCAAGGCAATTTGTGGTAATGGTAGAGTTAATTACCTTGATTGTGGTTATGGTTACGTGAGGCTACATATGATAAAATTTCATAAATACACATACCACACATAAAACTGGTAAGATCTGAGTAGGCTTTATGGATTGTACCCATGTCAGTTTTGGTTTTTTTTTCATCTTTTACATTTTACTAGTTATGCAAGACGTTAGCACTGACGGAGATTGGGTGAAGGGTGCACACTTCTTTGTATACTTCTTTGTACCTTCCTGTGAATCTATATTTTAAAGTAACAGGTTTTCTTTAAAAAATGAAGATAGACTAATAAGTACAAAATTAATATAAACAGTAGGTTTGTGGCCATTCTTCATTAGGTTGTTTCATTAGTGTTGTTCAATTCATTGAGACACAGGCTTTCAAAGATTTTTGTTTAAATAAGAAATCTAGCAATCTGATGTAGACATGCAAATCCCCTGCCTACATATCCTTTCAAGAATATCTTGATTCCTAGAAGTTGGGGAGTTAGAAGACAGCCCTAAACTGCAAGTTTTTTCAAGGTAGGAATCAGGTCCAGAGAACTGTTTTGCCAAATATCTGACTTCTCCCAGGAAAGCCCTTATCCACTGACTGAGGCAGATGAACAGAACCCAGCAAGCTTGAGGATTATTCTCCCCAGAGCTCCTTGCAGGTTGGATGATGGTTTGTTAGTTCTAAATCACCGTTCATTATCTCCCTCTGCCCAATCCTGTTTCCTTCTTCTTATCACCAGTACCAATCTATGATAAATGTCTTGCCCTCCCCACCCCCAAAAGAAATGACTTATATGTGTTAGGGCAAGTGTACCTAGTGAAATATTGTGCCATTAACTAAAGTGATGTCTTTGAAAATTTTTTAATTACTTAGCTAATATTTACTTTATACTGTTTATACATATTATGTATTTATATATAATTTTATACTGTGAAATAAAATATATAGATACTGAATTTGAAAGATGATTGAGATAAGTGAATTGTATACTCATCAAGAAAATAAATATACAACTATATAATTAATAACTATTTCTGAATAGTAGAATTATGTATTATTTGTATTCTAGTTGTTATGTTTATAGAATTGTATTAATCTTCTGTAATAATCATGGATTGTTCTTATAATTAAAAAAATAGATACTATATAATCAAAAACTGTGTTAAGGGTACCAAAGTAAGGAAGAAAGTCAATTTTGACTCAAATTAAAACTTAATTAGAATTCAATCTTCATCTGTGAATGTTTATTTTATTTTATTTCTATTCTTCCCTTACATTCAATATTTTAACAGAAAAATTCTTCATAGATGAGTTTTATTGTTAAACATATAGTGGCTGGAACTAACTTGGGTAATGATCATATCTAAAAGTAGAGCTTATCTCCATTTTAGGGCTGCAATTTCCCAATTCTGAAATAGAAATTTCATCAAAATTGCTGTAAAGATAAATAAGTGTTTTACATAACAATTTTAGAAAAATTTAGAAGGTAACTTTTGGGTGAGCTATTCTAAATGATGGATTATCACCTTTAGTAACAGCTTGAAATGAAATTCTGTGGTAATTATAACACATTATGGCCTCATTTGGATTTGCTATGAAGGTTTTAATTATAAAACTGATTAAGTAACACAATTCCTTTAGTTATCATTGAGCTTTATACCAATTTTCAACCTTTTCATTCCAGATTTTTCCAAATAACAATGAAAAAAAAGCATATATGTACAAAATGGTAATGCACTTGTCATTTTTCTACTTTTTTACAAATAACTTTATCTTCATGAAGACCTTCACTCAGTCCTAAAATAGGAGTATTCTGATACTTGGAAAAAAAGCATATTTAATCTTATTTAACCCTACAAAAAATCCCATTAATTTGTTAATAATATACACATTTGACAAATAAACATAATGAAAGTCTGAACTATTATAATTTTCACATACTGCATAACTAAATAAGCAGTAAAACAAGATGTTTACCTTGGATAAGGATTTCTGAAATTGCTGCCAATGGACTTTCAGTACCAGAAACTAGTAAGAGTGATGATAAGAAATGATAATCCTTAAATTCCTTCTCTAATTACTGGGCACTTTGAGGATGAAAATTCAAATATCTTAATTTCCAACAAGTTAACTGGGTGGTTCTGAGGGATATAAAAATTTGAGAAACTTGTCCTGGGTCTTTTGTGTCTCCTACTTTTTTAAATATGCAGGTAATACTTTAAATTTGGATACAAAATGTAAAAATATGAAAACACACATCTGTTCTAACATATACATTTTTCAAGATACTATTAGCTCATTAATTTTTTAAATAAATGAATGAATGATGTTGCTTAGCTTAGAGGTATCAAATTGCAGCCAAAATTGAAAGATTGGTAATACCTAGCTGAAGTATTAAGCTGAAAAAAAATTAAGGTTGTATCCAGATAAAAGAACAAAAGGTGCTAAAATCTATTAACACAAACTTCTATAGGCAAAGAATCAATACAGGGCACCATAATTGCCAAGTGTACTAGCCTTGAAATAGCTGTTATCATACATATACCTTGATGTTTAAGCTATTTGTGGCAGTAGCTTTACAAACAATATTGTTGGTAGCAAAAATTCAAAACTAATAACCAATAAAACTTGGATTCAATTGATATATTCACCATGGAAACAGGAAATAGCATTTCCAAGTCTCAATTTTTGAAACTAGGAACACACACACACACACACACATGTCTTTATTTGATTTTAATTTTATAAAGAATACATGAATATATGTAAACCTCTTTACATAATAGCTACATGAGGAGTTCTGTAGACCCTATCACCAATGAAACAGCAATGAATGGTGAAGATCATAAAAGTATAAACATATACACTAATGAAACAATTACCTGAGCAGTAGTTCACATGTGTTCCTCGGAGAAAAAGTCTCCGGAAATTTTTCCAGAGGAATATAAAAATTGAAGTATTTCCTCAAGAAAATCTACTAAATATCAGTGAGAACAGTAAGAGTTTGAGGCACTTGAGCCACAAACCATTTCCTCCCTTCCACAACCCTCAGTCATGTACCTCATCTGGAAGGACAGGCGCCAGCATTCTCTTTCTCCCCAGCTCTGTGTTGCAGGTGAATGAAATACCAGGTGAATGAAGCTGAGCAAATGGGGCTCCCTTTTCTCAAATAGCCCTCAATCATAGGTAGAGGCTCTAAATCAGTTAATGAAAGGTAAGAAATGGGAACCCTAGTCACCCTCACTGTAGCTAATTCACAAGTTTCCTTGCTACAAAGATAAGCCATCACCCCATCACAGAACCCTGGTTGTAATGAGAGAAGCAGGACACCAACCATGTCTAAATCTCTGAGCAGTGATCCAGAAATTTTCTCCAGGGGAAGAAGAAGGCCGTAACAGAGAACTCTGAAGCTCTCTCTAAGGAAACTGACATTATTTCTAACAGTGTGTGGGGACTTGGAGCTTAGGGCATTCTTGAAAACGGGAAATCTGGATATAAAGCATGGCAGCTCCATGACAGCAACAAGTGAAAGCATAGGATAGCTATTTTACCAGAGAAAACCAGAGAAAGAAACAGCTAAGAAAAGCACTTTTGTGGTCAAAGAAAATCTCAAAGACCTTTCCCAAAACTATCTTCCAAAGGGGCCCAAATTCAACTGTATCAGACTTCGGAGTAAGTTACTGTCCCTACCAGTGATGCAAACAAAAAAACAACTAGTCAGCAATTAATGGATAATTGTAAAATATCCATTGCAAAATATATCTAGGAGGGATAGTCAAAGAGAATCTGCTAAAACACTGTCATTATGGGGTAATTAAGCATGCCCAACTGTGCCCTCTGAGGAGTGACATCAAAAACCTCTGATACAGGGAAAATAGATTTCACTAAAATAGTCAATTAAGGCACTGAAAAGCAAAACAAACAAATAAACAACAACGAGCCCCAGAATGGGGATCAGTCATCAGAGTTACTAAAATATGTCATCTAAAATACCCAGTTATAGGGGCTCCTGGGTGGCTCAGTGGGTTAAAGCCTCTGCCTTCAGCTCAGGTCATGATCCCAGAGTCCTGGGATTGAGCCCCACATTGGGCTCTCTGCTAAGCAGAGAGACTGCTTCTCCCTCTCTCTCTCTGCCTGCCTCTCTGCCTACTTGTGATCTGTCAAATAAATAAATAAAATCTTTTTTAAAAATCCAGTTATAAAAGATAATATAATAAACTTTAAATTTATGCATGTTCTCCTTTTTTTTTGCTAGTCTTTTTGTTTTAATTTTTTATTTTTTATAAACATATATTTTTATCTCCAGGGGTACAGGTCTGTGAATCACCAGGTTTACACACTTCACAGCACTCACCAATGCACATACCCTCCCCAATGTCCATTTGCTAGTGTTTAATGATGTGCAATTATGTAAAATAAAAAATACAATATTGTACTATTGGTCTTGTATATAGATATGATTTGTATAATAATAACACAAAAAAGAGGAAAAGGAAAAAGCTGTAGAGAAATAAAAGTTATATATCTCACTGGAATTAAATTAGTATGACTGAGAAATAAATACTGATAAGAAATATATGATAAGTCCCAAAGCAACCACTAAGATAATAATAACTAACATATATATGAAAAACATTATGAAAGGAATTAAACTGTTTTAACAATATACTCAGTGCACAAAAAAGACAGTAAAGGAGGAACAGAGGTAGTGGAAAAAAGGCATGAAATGTATAGAAAATAAGAAGCAAGAGGTAGCATAAATTCAATTAGGTAATAAAATTAAATGTAAAAGGGTTAGAGGTGTCTGGATGGCTCAGTTGGTTAGGCATCAGAATCTTGATTTCAGCTCAAGTCATGATCTTGGGCTTGTGAGATCAAGCCCCATATTGGGTTCCATGCTCAACAGGAAGTTTGCTTGAAATTCTCTCTCTCCTCCCACCTATCCCTCCTGACTGCTCTCTCTGAAATAATAAATTTTTAAAAATAAATAATTAAATTAATAAATAATTGCTTTTTTGGAATATAAAAAGGTTAACAATCCAAAAGGGAAATATTATCAGGAAGTATTTTTTTAAATCCAACTGTATGTCCATACAAGAGACACATTTTAGATTTAAAGATAAAATAGATATAATATAAAGAATAGGAAACTATGCATCAAGCAGAGTGGCCATAATAAGGCAGAATGGTAAACTACTATTAGACAAAACAGACTTTACAGAAGAACATTACTAGTAATAAGAGGAACATTTTATAATGATAGACATGTCAGTCTTGTCTTATTATAAACATACATGCATTTAACAACAGAATGCCAAAATACATGAAGCAAACTGACAGAAATGAATGGAAAAAGCCACCTCTCTTTAATATTTTACTAAAGTCTCTAGTCAAAAAAAATGTAGGGAAGAAAAAAAATTAAAGGTATGCATATGGAAAAGAAAAAAATTAATGCAATTTCTTTTTGTCCAGTACATAGAAAATTGTATGAAATTCCCTAATAAAACCATTAGAAATGGTAAGAGCTGAGTAAGGCTGTGAGATATAAGGCCAATATGCAGAAAGCAACTGTATTTCTATAAACTAAAAATGAACAATCCAAAAGGAAAATGAAGAAAATTCCATTTATAATATTATCAAAAAGAATTAAGATACTTCAAAATGAGTTTAACAAAAGAACTGTAAATTTGGATACAGATTTTACTGTTCCATATGATAGATGTTCTATAATTTATTTCATTATTCCATAGTATTAGCCATGCAAGTCATTTAAATAACTTTATTATAAAGAATACCATAAAGACTAATGTCATCATTGTGCCTTTATCTATGTGATCAATTATTTCAATGCCATAAGTGTAACTGCTGCCTCAGAAACTATATAGTTTTAGATAATCTACATAAAACCAAATTGCCTTCCAAAAAATATTACAGATTCTTATACACAGTTACATACAGATTTTTCATATAAGCTTGTTGTATATCTCTTCCAAGTTCCCTATGATTGAACTATTTATCAGATTATTTACCTTTATTATTAAATTTAAGTTTCCTTATATTTCCTCATTCAGCAAGTATTTAATGAGTGTCCATTGTAAGACTCATACCATTCTAGTTACTGGGTTGCTGTAGCTTTCTGCGGATATCCTTCATCAAGCTTAGCAATTTTCCTTTAAAACCATGTTTGATAAAAACATGTATAAATAAAGATTAAAAACTGTAGTGATGAAAAAAGTCTTCAGAGAGACGTTTTATGGTTTTCCTTTCTGGATCTATTGTTACTAAATGTGTTACTTATATTCTTTTTTGTTTTTTAAGATTTTATTTATTTATTTGACAGAGACTGTAAGTAGGCATAGAGGCAGGTAGAGAAAGAGGGGGACGCAGGCTCCCCACTGAGCAGAGAGCCCCATGTGAGGCTCAATTTCAGGACCATGAGATCATGACCTGAGCTAACGCAGAGGCTTTAACCCACTCAGCCACCCAATGGCCCTGTTACTTATATTCTTGCGCAAGATAATTTTATTAGTGTATTTTTATGGATTAAATTTTCCAACAGCTAATAAAAATTTCACAGCTAAGTCCATGAAAATGAATGACTTATATTTTAATTTTTTAGGCTTTTCCTGTCTCGCTAGGGCATCATAAGTTGGATAACTGTATTATTTACAAACATCCCTTATATACATCTATACAACTAGGAAATTATTTATTTGTACACTTGGTAGAACACATCCAAGGAAATATATAGTTTGTCTATTTTTTATAGAAGATATTTGATTAGGGGCACCCAAGTGGCTCAGTTAGTTAAGCATCTGCCCCAGGCTCAGGTCATGATCTTAGGCTCAGCAGGCGGGTCTGCTTCTCCCTCTTCCTCTTCCCCTCCTCCTCCCTCTGCTTGTGCTGTCTCTCTCTCTCTCAAATAAATAAAATCTTCTTTACAAATATATCTGATTATATATTAGTATTTTTTATTTAAGTTATTTTAATAGTTGAAAAACACAGATTTTTTCTTTTTCTTAAGTTTGCTAATTTGCTATTTTGCTGGAGAGTCTCCAATTTGTAAAATTGTTTATATTTTTACCAATTGTACATGATTTATTCAGATTTAAACATCTATATCTCAAATTGTCTCCCTTTGTTATATATAATCTGGCTGGTTTCTTCCCTTTCAAATTCCTACCTTCTTGTAGCCAGTCTTTAACTTTTACATACATAGGTTTGAAATTATTTATTTTCTGATGTATGACAACATTTAATTATTTATTATTTTCTTTATAGATTGGTTCTAAACACTAACACCACAAGAGTGGTAATTAAGCTATTATGATTATATAAATATTTCACATTGTAGATACACTTATGTAGATACACTACTGATATTGGGATATTTTTCCTACCTTTCTCCCTCTCTTCCTTCCTTTTTTTTTTTTTAAGTTCAGTATAATGACTGTTGCAAAATTTGTAGCAAAATATTCCTTATGTTGAAATTGAATTACCATTTTCCTAAAATAATTTCTTATATCATACCAAAGTTTAACATGAGTTTTATTTGGATCCATGTTTCTCATACATTTCCTCTGCTTTTATTTATCTTTATTTTTCCCTAGTTTAGTGGATTTATGTCTTCTTACCATGTTACCAACATTATCTCTTTTGTTATTTAATATTTAGCTTCAAAGCCATTCCATTCATCTTAAAGACTTATTTCTTGGAACCCTCAACTTCCTTCAGTTGTTTCAAATGATTGCTTTTGCTATCTCCTTTTTAGTACTCAGGATTTGCTTCCTGTTGCTGCATGATTATTGTTATAATACAGTGTTTTCCACACACTGTCATAATCTTTTCTTTAACACTTATTTATAGGAGTTCATACTCAAAGTAACTTTTTCAAAAAGTACGTAAAAGGTAAAATTTCTTTACCCCTTCATATCTGATATTTTTCTTTTGTTCTCTCACCTGGTATTTTATTTGAATTTAGAGTTAGAAATTTAATATCTTTTTTGCCAAGATGATTAAAGCTCTAACTTAACTGTTGCCCAGAATTCCATAGTGATGGGAAGGCAGCAGCTTTCAGTCTTCCTTTTCATTTATTTGAACATACAATAAAACATACTTCTTTTTATTCATGAGTGCACACCTCTGTGTGCATGCATGTGTCTGTTGGCCACCTAAGATCTATATAAGATTACATTTCAGAGAATTCCTCATTATGCATAGTGCTCCATATGATATAGTCTTGGTTAATTTGATTGCCTACTCAAAACTTTGAACCTTGAGAAAACAGGGCAAAAGTTCACAGGGAATATAGACACTTATTAGTGTTACAATGTAGAGTTTCTCAATGGTGGCAATGAGTTTCCAAAGACAGCAGCCATCAGTTATGAAGGAGTATGTATCTGACCATTGGTCTTACATGACCCTTGCTGTGGTTCTTGTGGTCTAACCTCTCTCAATTGTTGCCCACTATCTGAATGTGGCTCTTTAGCATTTTTCCAGCAATGTAATCAGCTGCTTGATATTCATTCAAATCTTACTCAATCTACTCACAAAAACACAGGATCCATACTTTGCAACTAAGAAAAGTGATTACAGTAGGATACCATTTTTTGTTATTATATATAACTTTTTAAAACTCTTGAGGATTGGGGCGCCTGGGTGGCTCAGTGGGTTAAAGGCTCTGCATTCCGCTTGGATCATGATCCGGCGGTTCTGGGATCGAGCCCTGCATAGGGCTCTCTGCTCCGCGGAGAGCCTGCTTCCTCCTCTCTCTCTCTGCCTGCCTCTCTGCCTACTTGTGATCTCTGTCTGTCAAATAAATAAATAAAATCTTAAAAAAAAAAAAAAAACTCTTGAGGATTGTTGTTGCGTTGGCAGCACAAGTACTAAAACTCTTGAGGATCTTTATTTTTTCTTAGTTTTAAGACATTTTCTCAGTATATATCCATGTTTGGCTGTTTCTTCCAAATTACTCTGCTCTAAGGATTTGGATGACTTTTTCCTTTTATTTTTATTTTTTTTGCATGTTTAATTTTTTATTTTTTATAAACATATTTTTATGACTTTTAAAAAATAAGTTTCATACCCAGAAAATTTACTGAGTTTTTATAAAACACTGTTGTACAAATTCTTAAAGCTCCCTTATTCATTTATTTATTTTTTTTAAAGATTTTTTTTTATTTACTTGACAGATAGAGATCACAAGTAGGCAGAGAGAGGCAGACAGAGAGAGAGGAGGAAGCAGGCTCCCTGCTGAGCAGAGAGCCCAACGTATGGCTCGATCCCAGGACCCTGGAATCATGACCCGAGCTGAAGGCAGAGGCTTTAACCCACTGAGTCACCCAGGTGCCCCAAAGCTTCCTCTTTTAGATTTAAGTTTCAACTGCTTAATTTTTTTTAACTATAATCACTATAAGAGTAACTATTCATTATATCTATTACAAACAACTGAAACAAAGTGCATAGGTCCTATTTTTTGCAATAGTATTTACATGGCTAACAGATTTGAATACTAAAGTAGTTTTCTTTCTAGGAGTTTTATAAATAAAATGTAGCATCCATAAAATGTATTCTTAGGGGTTTACTGTAAAAAAAAAGTTAAAGATAGGAAAAGTATCCTGTTTAAAATCTTTCTACATATTTCTTCCATTATCAAAGTTCACCTCAAAACTACTGAACTTTAGTCAGGAAGACAATAAGTGTTTCTTTAAAGAGAAAAATTGAATGAGTGTTTAACAGGTAAGGGCAACAAAATATCACACTCTTCACAAGCCCCTGGGAAATAATGTTGATATTTTCAGCAAAATTGTTTTAAAACAAAGTCTTACATTGTAAAATTCCTTGAGTATTAGAATTATTTAAGAATTATAATAAATATATCAGAGTATTTATAAAACAAATGTTCCTGGTATAATCACACATATAAATACACACACACAGTCTCTCTCTCTCTCTCTCTCACAGCTGTACTCCAAAATGAACATTTAAAAAATTAAAAAAAAAAACAAAAGTGTCTGGGTGGCTCAGTTGGTTAAGCAGCCACCTTTGGATCAAGTCAGGCTCTCTGGGTCCCATGATAAGCCCCACACAGGGCTCCCTGCTCAGGGGAGAGCCTGCTTCTCCCTCTTCTCACTGTTCCTGCTTTCTCTCACTATCTCTGTCTCTCTTTGTCACCAATAAATAAATAAAATCTTTATACCTCCATCAGAAAGGACGAATACCCAACTATTGTAGCAACATGGATGGGACTGGAAGAGATTATGCTGAGTGAAATAAGTCAAGCAGAGAGAGTCAATTATCATATGGTTTCACTCATTTGTGGAGCATAACAAATAGCATGGAGGACAAGGGGAGATGGAGAGGAGAAGGGAGTTGGGGGAAATTTGAAGGGGAGGTGAACCATGAGAGACTATGGACTCTGAAAAACAATGTGATGTTTTTGAAGGAGCGGGGGGTGGGAGATCGGGGTACCAGATGGTGGGAATTATAGAGGGCACAGATTACATGGAGCACTGGGTGTGGTGCAAAAAATAATGAATACTGTTATGCTGAAAATAAAAAAAAAATTTTAAATCTTTAAAAAAAATTTAAAGAAAGAAACCATTGGCTAACTTTTTTTTTCCAAGATTTTATTTATTTATCAGAGAGAGAGAGAGAGAGAGGGAAAGAGCGCAAGCACAGGCAGACAGAATGGCAGGCAGAGGCAGAGGGAGAACCAGGCTCCCTGCTGAGCAAGGAGCCCGATGCGGGACTCGATCCCAGGACGCTGGGATCATGACCTGAGCCGAAGGCAGCTGCTTAACCAACTGAGCCACCCAGGCATCCCCATTGGCTAACTTTATGTGTAAATCATAGTCACCAATTGCAAATTCATAGGCATTTACAGATTATTTTTTGTTTAGAAACCAGTTTATTAGCCCTGTCAACACAGACTAAAGTTTAGAAACTTAGGGTGGATGCTTATCTATTTAAGGTTAGAGCCCAATTTATAAAAAATTCATTGTATGTCATTAAAAGTACACACTTACCAATATCTAACTCATAGACTTAGCCCAGTTACTTGGCTGCTTCTCATTTTCAATTTATATATTTAGATGTTAAAGAAATAAAGATTTTCTTTTACTTCCAAACTTTCAATGGGCAAGCTTTTTGATTATAAATTAATTACAGATAGAGACACAGAGTAAATTCTGCAGAACAATTAAGATAATTGACATATTAGTCAGATGTTTTAAAAATAAAGATACAAATATAAACATCATCAAATTATAGTTAAAAAAGAGAACAGAAAAAAAATTTATGAAGTGGAAAACAAACGTATCTTCTAAGCAGCTTCTTGGGTATTTTCTAAGCAAAAATAATGTAGTCTATTAGTAAAGCTTAAACTATGAAGAAATTCCAGTGTTATTATGTAAGCATTTAAAATAAATTATCTGTCATTTTGTAATAAATACTTTTATAGAACACTTGTATTATTTACTTATGAGTAAAAAAATGTTTTGACATGCTTACTACCAGTGTGAGGAACACATTTTAAAAAATAATTATGTCCAATATCCAAAACCTTAAAAACACTAGAAAATGGTATGTGTATATGTGTCTCTATGTATGTATATGTTTACATGTATGTAATATAGTACACAGTATAGTGTAGTGTACATGGTATTTGGTACATATATTTATTTCAGTATATAGTGTATATGTACAGCATAGTGTATGTATATGCATGTATGTATAGTAGAGTTGTCTATAAATATAATAGTGTGCATGTATATATAGATGTATGTGTGTGTGTGTGTGTGTGTATCCCATAAGACCATATATACATGTGATGGTCTTATGGGATAAATGACTGTTAGAGCAAAAAGCAAAGGGGTTTTGGTGGCTTTTAGGGTTTCACAATTTTGAAGGCTTATGCAGAAGATATTGTGTTAGAAATTCTAATGGTGTCTTTCCAATTGGTATGATATTGTCGAACACGGTGAAAGCACTAAAAGAAATAGAACCAGATAGAAATTTTATCCAGCCAGTAACTGTTAAGAAACTCAATTCCTTACAACTTCTTAGTGAGATTATAAAGAACACGACTGAAATAAAAATAAAAGCAATTTCATTGAGCTGGGATACATTCTCTGTTACTGTTCATACAGTGTTCAAATCAATGTCATTGTCAGATTACGTAGCAAAGATTTCCAATTAATCGCAGAATAAATCAAAGTAAGTAGTTTTTGCTGAAATCATTATTATTTTTCTTGAAGATTTTCTGGGTCATTCATAAGACAAAGAAAGGCCTACACTCTGAATATGAGTAGATATTATGACTCAGTAAGTAATAAAAATGGAAACATTTAATAGGGGAAAAGCACACTCGAGTGTTCATTTGTACCCAAATCAGCCTTGATTTGTCTGGTAGATTCCTCATTTTTTTGTGAGTTGGTGATAACCACTGAGTTTCTACAGCTTCTCACCGAGCCATAAATGAAACAATGGGGAACATCTTTCTCTAATTTCTATCTAGGATTGTGTATTGTCCTCATATCTACTGACTTTGTAATAAACTAACTTAAATCAGTTCTAATCAAAACTGAATCTTATAGGATGCCAATCTCTGAATCTAGAACATAAGGTGTGGTCCAGTTCAATGCATTTTCTAGTTAGGTTAATTGGTATAATGAGGAGTGGGGGAAAGTACAGTAATGGTGAGACTCACTGGCTACAGGATCCATGTTTAATTCAAATCATTGAAAATTAGTAGACACTGACTGTGTGTTTTCAAAGAAAAAGGACCCTTTTGTAAATATGTTGGGAAATTCAGGGAGTGGGAAGTACAGATATAGCCAAAAATCATAGGATTTCTCCTTCTGAGTGGCTTCTGCTGAAGATAAGCATTATAGTCAAGACAAAAGAGAATCGTAGAAATAGGCTAAACAGTAGGTTTATGCTTCTACTCTGAACAATTTAATTAGCACCTAACTAGAACCAATATGGATTTATATAAAGAGAATTAATCCTTTCCCTGATGAAAGAAATAAAGCATATTTTAATATTTAAGGAAAGGATATTGGTCCAGTCTTGCACCAGGCTGTGAGTATATTGTGGTCTAATGTAGTCCCAATGCTAGGAACAGAATTAATCCTCCATACCTGGATGTAGGCAGCCTGAAATGACTCCCCCCAAATACACAGTGAAACAGTCCATCTCAGTCAATCCTTCACCCAAACTGCTACATCTAAAAATGCCAGTGAACTGGGCAGGGAAGTGCTGCTAGTGGGGGATGTAACTATCCTCAAAACATGATGTTCTCGTTGGCTTTGCTGAAAAGTATTTATGAAAGTTATCTGAAATTATGAGAAAGAACATACTAGGAAATTAGAAAATGGTACTAGTTTATAGCTTCAGCTTAGAACCTTATAGAGAAAACCTGTGTTTCCTAATTTGGGATAATAAAAAGCATACACAGTCATAGGAATTACAGTTGTATCTTGCTGGGAGAAATCAGAGTTGTTTTGTTCTTGCTTTCAAATTCAAATATAAGTATATGGAAGGTATGGATGCAAATCAGTCAAAAAGATGGATTATGGGGGCACCTGGGTGGCTCAGTGGGTTAAGCCGCTGCCTTCGGCTCAGGTCATGATCTCAGGGTCCTGAGATCGAGTCCCGCATCAGGCTCTCTGCTCAGCAGGGAGCCTGCTTCCCTCTCTCTCTCTCTGCCTGCCTCTCCATCTACTTGTGATTTCTCTCTGTCAAATAAATAAATAAAATCTTAAAAAAAAAAGATGGATTATGCCAGTTGCTAAAGTATTTTGCTTAAGTTTCAAACTACCCTTCTATACTCTGTTTTGTGATGCCAGAAAAAAATTAAACGAACTCCATTTCTGCTTTGGCACCTGGTTGCTTAGTAGGCTTTAACAAAAGTGAAGCAGAGGGAGTCAGAATATTTGGAGAAAAAAGAAAGGGATGTACTCTCTTTTATTGTTCCCTGTTTCCTTCCTGTTTCTGTTAGTGTCACACAGCAGTATTACCTGACCTAAATACCTGAGTTTATGTAACTTTTTCTAACAATCCCAGAATTAGCCTCATCATACCTTCCTCAAAGATTTCAGGACTATTTGGCTTGCACCGCCCCCCCCTCCCCAGTACACACACAAATGTGTGACTAACACCTTATTCTGATTTCGTTATTAAACGATGTTTAATAAATTAGTTTAATAACTCTGATAAGTTAGCCACCACAGTCTCATGAATGTTGTGAGAAGACATGAGACTCCTGGGTCAGAAACAAAAGATACTTCGACATCTACAGTAAGAGCAATGAAATATCAGAATTTGCACTACTTTTCTGAGTCCCAGTTCCCACATGGAAGTGTGAAAAAGGTACTGGGTCATAAAAGGAAACTCCAAATTTTGAGACCTGAACATTCCATAACAAACAGAAAGAAAACATGCCTAACCTTTATTTCAGAGGCAGACATTCTGCCTCTCAATGAGCTGAAGGGAGAGACTATCTCTTATTTGCAAGATGTGCAGAAATACAAAGACCTTTGGATGATTATTTCCAAACAACATCTATCCCTCATTTCTATAGAATTCTGGCCTCTTGACAATTTTCCCCAATACTATACCACTCTATTGGCCATTCTGACTAATATGATGGAAAAAGAATTAAACAAAATTTGATCATTTTTGTCTAATATAGAATTTAATTAAGACTACTATCGGGCGCCTGGGTGGCTCAGTGGGTTAAGCTGCTGCCTTCGGCTCAGGTCATGATCTCAGGGTCCTGGGATCGAGTCCTGCATCGGGCTCTCTGCTCAGCAGGGAGCCTGCTTCCCTCTCTCTCTCTCTGCCTGCCTCTCCATCTACTTGTGATTTCTCTCTGTCAAATAAATAAATAAAATCTTTATAAAAAAAAAAAGACTACTATCAACAAGACTCTGAAAAGCAGGCTAACATGCAGCCTGTTACCTGAACTATGCTGTTTCCCAGGCCCAATCAGCTGAACAAATTCCATAAACCCACGGCTCTAACTTTGAAAGTCAAATATCTTTCTCCAAGTTTCAGTACTTAACCTTTCCATTTGGCTTACAGTATTAAAAAACATAAAGCAGAATAATTAGCAGTTGCAGAAAGGAGAAAATCTAGGAGAAATCTATTACACAAAAGAACCTTGGTCAATGAGGGAGAATGGCCTAAATGCTTGCTAGGGTTGAGGCTGTATCATCAGTCATTTCAGCTAAAGTCAGGGAAAGCTTTCTTATGACAATTTCTAATTAGTAATTCCCATTCTAGGGAGAATTTCCCACAGGTATGCATAAATAATCAGTCCCTTTGGGAAGCTCTCCTGAGTAATCAAGCACATCTTCTTTGGGAAAATCTTATCAGGGACTACCTAATGTATGGTATATATATTCCCTTAAATATTTGAATGCTTCTTCTGAATACCACTAAGATATGAGTTATGGCTTATTCAGGAGGGAGCCAAATCAATGAATGGTTTCCAATATAACAAATACAATACCAGGAAATGTGTGGCACTCCGGAAAGAAAGTGCTGTATGCAATAGTGGGGGAAAGGACCTACATCATTTGGGGACACAGAAAGAAAAGGAATCTAAAATGCTTCTGATACATCTCATTAACCTTAAATTTCTAAATTCAACTAACATAATTTAGCCCTTTTTTAAGAGGTTCTATCATATTTGTCCATATGACCAAATGGGGAACGTTTGTCCATACTGTGGAATGATGAACCAATAGCTATGAAAATGTATATGGGGACAACATCCAGAAGTATTGATAAGTGTTTGGCCCAGGTTGCAGAGGAGTTGGAATCTGATAAACCTTTTAGTAAGGTTACAGAGAATGGCAATCAAATCTTAATCAGAGCCATGTGACAGGATGAAAAATCCAGCAGTCAGTTAAATTTGAGTTATTTATAACAGTTTGTTAGAGCATCAACAGTGGATTTATTTTTGGCAAGACTCTAGGAATGGCTCTAAATGACAAAGATCATTAATATATCTCCCTCCTCCATACTTCTAAGGGTCTAACTTAGCACTATTTTGCTATCTGTAAATTTTAAAAATAAAATTATGCATACATTCCAGTAGCTATAATTTCACATTTTTCTCTTCCAACCCTTTACCCAGACCTTTCATCTGGAAGAGTCATATGCAAAAGGGACAAGAAAATTTTTATAAATCAACTTATAAAGGCATATTGTGGCACCAACACTGGTCCACAAGAATCACTGCACAAATACTGAAAGTACTAAACTAAAAGAAGAAGTTATTATTATACATATAAGCTAAAACTAGGTCAATCTAGCAAGAAAACCTGAGTGTATAAACCAGAATTAATGGAATCCCTTGGGAAGACTTTTGGCTAGGCTTGAGCAAGTAGAAAACAGGCTAGCCTGGAATGACCAATAGAGGAAAGAATAAAACATCATGACTGGGAGTGGTCAAGGTGAAATCCTGAATTTTTCAAATGGGTCTGTATAACCTCCTATACTTTTATCCTCATCATTACACACAAACAGACAAGACAAGATGATCCTTTTCTGGGATAGCCACATTTAATGACCACATTGTCTTATGTGATTAAATACTTGATTCAGGAGGAGGCTAAAAAGGTTTTCAAGTCCCCTAACATTGTTAGTTTGCCAGTAACAGATAGCAATAGGAGAGGTGCAGTCTCAATGAGCAGATTGACTTAATTTGGCCTCATCACTAAATGAGCCCTTGCCATGGGCATATACAAGAGTGATTCAGATAGTTTGACAGGAATCCACAAATTGTTTCTACAGTTCATGTCCCCAAAGACTTTAATTGTTAGACTCTGGTTTATCATGTGGCAGACCAAGCTACTAAGTCACTGGCAAGATCCAACAAGTCAGAAAATAGAATGAGGTTCACAAAGTGAAGAGTTGACCAGAGCTCTAATGACCACCTTGAGTTTTTACCACTTACCAGAAACTGTTTTTGGTTGTATATAGCCAGTACTGAATTTGAACAACCACAGAAGTACATTGGAAACCACTGTTACATCACAAGGGCAAACTGTGGACCAAGAACTTTAGTGAGCCAGTAACTTGGCTTCACATGGCAGAACAGGGAACAGAATTTTCCCCAAAGAGAAAGCTGCAATTTTTCCTGTAATCTCCCAATGCTGCTAGGACCAGGCTAGCTGCATTCTTGAATATTGTCACCATTTCTGTTGGCCTCCTTGGAATATCAGAAATAATTTTAAACTCATGGTCATTCATCAGTAAGTCTTTTTTTTTTTTTTAAATCTATGTTTGCAATGAATTCCTAGCACTTGTAGGTCTTTTAAAGCAAAACCCCAAATTCAATTACCACAAAGTAAAGCTTGCTGGAGTATATAAGAGAGTAACTAACAAAATTTCTATAAATTATAACATAAAAACCACATAAAGGAACATTATGCATTTCCACATAATTTTCCTAATATAAAACATTTCTCTTACAAAATCAATATGAAACAGAAAACAGCAAAAGAAAAATGGGAAAAGGAAAAAAAATGTAGAACTGTCTAATTCACATTTCAAAACATATATAACTCACTAGAAATAGAATGAGACCAAATACAGGTGACCCCACGAAGTCATAAAATGTTGATAGATATTCACTATTTTCCAGAATGTTGGCAAATGTGTAACCAGAAACATTAGTAGTATAACTATAAATTGATTTGACTTTTTGGGAAGTCAATTTTGCAATATGAACCAAAATTTTAAGAACAGAAGTATGTATCCACATAATTCATCTTTTAGAGATGTATTCCATGTTGAAAAAGTCAAGTGAAAAATGATCTTGGCACAAGAATATTTATCAAAAATGTAAGAGTATATAATTGGAAATAAATATCCATCAACAGGGAATTCTTTATATGTATTATAGCAGAGCTATTTCTTTCTTTGGAGTTATTTCTTTCTTTTATAAAGAAAGAAATACTGTGTAGATATTAAAATTGTTAATAGACAACTCTAATACTTGGCAGGAGAAAAGGATCACAATGTGTAACAAATAAGAATGTGATAGAGTGCAATATGGACAGCAGCTTATGAGGAAATAAAGGGCATGCAGTTAGGTTACAATAGTATATGAGGCTCAAAGTCCACCAAATAAAAAAGCATTTCATGTTTTTCCATTCTCCCTTGTATAGATACATCATTCAATAACCTTTTAGAAACAGCTACCCGTGAAATGTATATTATTCAAGCATTTATAAATAGAGTACAAATATTTGCACTCAAATTTTATAATTTTATGTATGTATGTATGTATGTATGTATCATTTGTCTATATAAGTATGTATTTATCTATGTATGCATGCAAAAGAAAAACAACAGAAAAAAAATTCCATGAAAATTTTAAAGATTATACCTATGGATAATAGAATGGTTTATGTTGTGTTTTTCTACCCTTAATTATTAATGTTGAGCATACAGGTTTTATAATAAGAAGGGAAAAATAATTTTTAAAGGCAATTTATTTTTATTATTAGAGTTACTCCATTTCAAGATTTGTATAGTTTAGTAATCCTCTAAACATTGTTTGCATTATCAGACAAAGTAGATTAAAAAGTAATCATTACATGTAACAGATGTGCTCATTTGAATTGATGAATCAAAAATATTTTCATAGGACACGGAACTATTGGCACAGCACTTTTAGAGATGTTATGATTATCCCAAAGGAATGCAACTTGTTCTTTCCAACATGGAAGATTCTGCAAGTTAAGTAGGAATTCAAGGCAATTATGCATACTCATATAACTTATACTTAATGAAGAGTTAATTACAAAATGTGTGGTATAAAAGACAGCACAAGGGGCACCTGGGTGGCTCAGTGGGTTAAAGCCTCTGCCTTCAGCTCAGGTCATGATCCCAGGGTCCTGGGATCAAGCCCCGCATCGGGCTCTCTGCTCCGTGGATAAGCCTGCTTCCTCCTCTCTCTCTCTGCCTGCCTCTCTGCCTACTTGTGATATCTCTCTCTGTCAAAAAAAATAAATAAATAAAATCTTTAAAAGACAGCACAATACAGAATGACCCCAGCTGGCCGTGGTTTCCACAACAGTTGTTGTTCTCCTAGAGAAGAGGACCAGTGCATGTGTGCCCACCCATGTACGATTTGCAGAACTTTCAACCACCAAGGTCTTGGCAGGGGAGGCATGTCCCCTGTGGTAGAGGACCCACACCACCTTTTAAAAGTAGCTTCCCACCTACTACTTTTTTAAAAAAATTATATTATGTTAGTCACCATATAGTACATCATTAGTTTTTGATATAGTGTTCCAAGATTCATTGTTTACCTTCAACAACCAGTGCTCCATGCAATGTGCCTTCCTTAATACCCATCACCAGGTTCACCTATTTCCCTACTCCCCTACTCCCTAAAACCCTCAGTTTGTTTCTTGGAGTCCACAGTCTCTCATGGTTTGTCTCCCCATCAGACTACTTTCACTAGTAGAAGACATAGCTAACTTTCCTAACACACAGAAACAGACACAGAAAGTTAAAAAAAATGAGGAGACAGGGGAATATGTCTCAAGTGAAAGAACAGGACAAAACCACACCAAGAGAACTAAACAAAACAAATACAAGCAATACACCCGATAGAGAATTTAAAGTAATGGCCATAAAGATACTCACTGGACTTGAGAAAGGAGTGGTGTACATCAGTGAGATCCTTAACAAAGAAATAAAAAAGGACCAGTCAGAGATGAAGAACACAGGAAATGAAATAAAAAATACACTAGATGGAATAAGTAGCAGTTAGAGGAAGCAGGAGAATGAACTGGTGACATGGAAGACAGATTAATGTAAAGTAATCAAGCTGAGCAGATGAGAGAAGAAGAATTATACAAAATGAGAATAAATTTATGGAACTCAGTGACTCCATCAAATGTAATAACATCTGCATTATATGATTCCTAGAAGAGAAAGAAAAAGGGTAGAAAATTTATTGAAGAAATAATAGGTGAAAACTTCCTGAATCTGGAGAAGGAAACAGATATTCAGATCCAGGTGGTACAGAAATTTCTCCAACAAAATCAACCCAAGAGGGACCACAACAAGATACACAGTAATTAAAATGGTAAAAAGTAGTTATAAAAAGAGAATTTTAAAAGCAGAAAAGGAGAGGAAGACTGTTACATTCAAGAGAGAAACACCACAAGGCTATCAGGAAATTTTTCAGCAGAAGTTTTAAGACAAGAAGGAATGTCATGATATATTATTCAAAGTGCTGAAAGGAAAAAAAAAAATCTTCAGCCAAGAATACTCCATCCAGAAAGCTGTAATTCAGAATAGAAGGAGAGATAAAGAGTTTACTAGACAATAAAAGCTAAAGGAGTTCATGACTACAAATCAGCCCTTCAAGAAATGTTAAAGGGGACTCCAAGTGGAAAGATCACTAAATAAGAGTAAGAAAGTAGGAAGTGAAAAACAGTAAAAAATAAGCATATCTATAAAAATCACTTAAGGGACTCACAGAATAAAAAGATGTAAAGTATGACACTGTATAGAAAATGTGGGCAGGGAAGAGGAGTAAAGAATGGGTTCAAACTATGTGACCATCATCTTCATATAGATTGCTATATGCAGAATATGTTATATGCAAAGCTAATAGTAACAACAAATCAAAAATGAGTAAGAGATATGCAAAAAAATAAAGAGAAAGGAATCTAGGCATAACACTAAAGAAAGCCAGCGAACTATAAGGTAAGAGAGAAGAGAAAGATCAGAGAACTACAAAACCAACCAGAAGACAAGTAACAAGTAACAAAAGGCTAATAAATACATACCTATCAAAAGTTACTTTGAATGTAAATGGACTAAATGTCCCAAACAAATGACCCAGTGTAATGAAATGGATAAAAAAAACAAGACCCATCTATATATTGCTTACAAGAGACTCAGTTCAGATCTAAAAACATTTGCAGGGCCTGGTCGGTTCAGTTGGTTGAGTGACTACTTTCAGCTCAGGTAATGATACTGGAGTCCCAGGATCCAGTCCCTCATGGGGCTCCCCTGCTCAGCAGGGAGTCTGCTTCTCCCACTGACCTCTCTCCTCTCATGCTCTTTCCTCTCTCTCTCATTCTCTCTTCTCTCTCTCACTCTCTCTCTCTCTCTCCCTCTCAAGTAAATAAAGTCTTTAAAGAAAAGAAAAATAAAGACATTTGCAGATTGAAAGTGATGTCCTGGAGAAATATTTATCATGCAGTGGATGTCAAAAGAAAGCTGGGTAGCAACACTTATATTGTACAAAACAGACTTTAAAACAAAGACAAAATTGGGGGCACCTGGGTGGTTCAGTCAATTAAACATCTGCCTTTGCCTCAGGTCATGATCCTGGGGTGCCAGAATCAAGCCCCACATCTGCTTCTCTCCCTCTCTCTCTGCACCTCACCCCTGCTCATTCTACCCCCTTAAATATATAAATAGAATAAATAAATAGAAAAAAAAAGGATGCTAATAAGAGACAAAGGATACTATATAGTAAGGGGGCAATCCAACAAGAAGTCATAACAACTGTAAATATTTATGCACCTAGCTTGGGAGTAATCAAATCCACAAAACAATAATGAATATAAAGGAACTAATCAATAGTAATACAATAAATGTATAGGACTTTAACACTCCAAATTTATCAACAGATAGTTCATCTAAACAGAAAATCAACAAGGAAACAGTGGCTTTGAATGGCACACTTGACCTGAAGGATTTAACAGATATATTCAAGACATTCCATTCTAAAAGAGCAGAAGACATTTTTTTCAAGGCCATACAGAACAGTCTCCAGAAAAGATCACATTTGGGGCTACAAAACAAGTCTCACCAAATTAAAAAAAGATCAAAGTTATACCATCCATCTTTTCTGACAATAGTGCTATAAGAAACAGAAATCAAAAATAAGAAAAAATATGGAAAGAGCACAAATACATGGAGTTTAAATAACATACTACTGAACAATAAAAGGTTCAACAATGATTTCAAGGAAGAAATAAAAAAATTTCAAGCAGAAATGTGAAAATGAAAACACAGTGGTCCAAAGTCTTTGGGGGTACAGCTCTAAGATGGAAGTGCTATATATACAGGCCTATCTCAAAACGCAAGAAAAATATCAAATAAACAACCTTACTTCACACCTAAAGGACTTAGTGAAAGAATAAATGAAACCCCAAACCAGCAGAAGGAAGGAAATAATGAAGATTAGAGTAGAAATAAATGATATAGAAACTACAAAAATAATAGAACAGATCAATGAAACCAGGCGCTGGTTCTTTGAAAAGATCAACAAAATTGATAAAACTCTAGCTGGACTCATTAAAAAGAAAGAGAGAGAAAGAGATAAAGGGAATTCAACCCAAATCAGAAATGAAAGACAAGTAACAAATACCACAGAAATAAAACTATAAGAGAATATTATAAGAAACTATATGCAAAAGATTTCAACTTATTGAAAGATCACTCATTTTGATAATCAAAAAATTTTATTAAGAATGTGGAAAAAAATTTAAAGAACTGTGGGAGAAATTCATTTGAATATAGTTCTTGTAGTTTTATTTATTTATTTATTTATTTATTTATTTATTTATTTAACAGAGAGAGAAAGAGAGAGAGAATGCATAAGGAGGGGAAGCTGTAGAAGGAGAAGCAGGCTCCCTGCCTGATGCAGAGCTGGATCCTGGGTGCTCGAGATCATGACCCGTGCCACAGGATGATGCTTAACTAACTGAGCCATCCAGGTGCACCAAGTTCTTATAGTTCTTAACACCTGTACAGTAGAAATTTAAAGGTTTTCATTTGGTAGATTTGTGCTGTTTTCTTTTTTCTTTCTTTCTTTTTTCATTACAATATGTATTTCCTGTCCATACGGCAACTATACCTTTATTCTCTGTGCTTTCAAGGAACCTGACTGCATGCATTGCTCTGCAATGTAGCAAGTATATTAGGCCAGTCGACTTATTCCATCATTGTCAGAAATATTGGGATAGGGATGAACAGGTGACTCATGACAAATCAACAAGGGCAAATGAAATTAAATCTTGAGATTGAGCCACTGGGTGGCTGGAAGTTGCTTGGACTACCATGCAGAGCTGAAAGTGGAAAAAATCCAAGGAAACAGAAATGAACCTGATAGCCTTGACTAGAAGACCCTGCATCACACAATGTCTGAAATCATGATTACTGCTTGATTTTTATGTGAGCCAACTGATGTATTTTTGTGTAAGCCACTGGTGTAAGTTTTCTGTATGTAGAACAAAGAGACTCTTAGTGAGACAGTACAAAATAATTAATACTATCAGTAATATACTTCTGATTATATATCATATCCAAATTATTTTGTGCTAATAAAGACCCCTCAAAATTAAACATTTTAAATTAAGATAGAATGCACTATGTAATTTAGATTGGTTACACTGATCATAGTACCATTTTTAAAAATTTCATGTATTTAGTATCTATTTCTTGAATATGCTATGTTTTTTAAAAGACTTTGTATATACTATGGAATTCTTAAATATACCATGATTGTGACCTCCTTATACAGCAGAAAGGCATAGTCTCCAAAGAATCCCAAAGTCATTAGCTTCAAATTCTATAGCTACTTATTATGCACTTAAAGATTCTTAAAGTCAGTAGTCACACCTGAGTTCCATGAGCACCAAAAGTACTTTAGTTCTGAGTTTTAGAAAAATTTGTAGACATCAGTATGGGAAAAGGACACTGTCTATAAAGTTTCATAAAGCATGCTATTAAAATCTTACAAAGATGCAGTGTGAGCAGAGTTTGGAGAGTAAATTGAGAAGGGAAAGGTTAGCAAGAGAAAAGTAAGACACGTTAAAATCTGAGAGGGGTGGGGCACCTGGGTGGCTCAGTGGGTTAAAGCCTCTGCCTTCTCCTAGGGTCCTGATCTCAGGGTCCTGGGATCGAGCCCCACATTGAACTCTCTGCTCAGAGGGGAGCCTGCTTCCTCCTCTCTCTCTCCCTCCTCTCTCTCTGCCTACTTGTGATCTCTGTCTGTCAAATAAATAAGTAAAATCTTTTAAAAAAATCTGAGAGGGGTAAATTGAAAATCAACATAATGAACATAATGATTTAACAACCATTGATTTAAGTAAGTCTTAAGTGACATGATAACACTTTCTTGGAGAAGTGCTTGAAGAAATATAAGCTGCAACACATAATGGTTAAACAGACCTGTATTCAAATTTTTAGTCTACTACTTACTGACTTAGAAATTGAGAAAAATCTTAAGCCTTCTTATTCACATTAAAAATGGGTTTAAGAATGCCTATCTCATTACCTCACAAAGTATCTAGCTTGCATATCAATTATGGATCTAAAAGTGAATACTGCTATTATGATGATTAATATTATTGTATAGCAAATTGTCTCAACAGAAATTCCTATGGATCATTTTATGAATCCTGTAACTCTTCTAGGAAATAACAGTGTGCTAAATAAAGGTTACACACCTTTGTGGGGCACATCTTTATGTTGGGATTGTGTTTGACCCCATCATACAAATCACAGGGAGTAGAAGCTTTTTTATGTAGAATAAGATGTTTCAAAAAAATGATGCATTATTTAACAGCCACTCAGTGGTGACTTTATAAGTTGATGAAAACAGTTCGGGTATTAATATGTAGTTGTTGAGAAGACTACAGTTTATTTTCAGCTGGAAGAGTTTTGATATGTGCTATCTGTAACTAATAAATAAAAATTATAGTGAAGAAATAGCTACCTCAAAACCTGAAAAATATAGAATATGTATTTGATGAACAGAATAGCAACAATTGGAAAAACCATGAAGAAATCTTTTAGCAGATGTCATTGTATGACTATTATCTATCTCCACTAAAGTGGTATTTTAGCTGGAGATTGATGGCACTTCTATAACAAAAGCCATGGAGATGGTGACTCTTAAGTGTTTTGTATATGATATATAACTTGAATAAATAATTTGAATAGCACTTAGTGTCATTTGAGCTTATGTTAGACCCTATCAGACAAATCAAAGGTATCTGCTGTGTTTGAGATCATCATTTTACTGGAGGACAGTAAAAGCTATTTGATTCTAAACAATATAGGTTATGATAACAGGTCTCCCATGCAAACTGAATAAACAAAACAAAAAACAACTTAGATATCTGTGGTAGATGGTTTTTCTTTATAATAAGGGATTATTTAATAGATCATTTCTGAAATTTTCTTAACTTGGAACTGGAGCTACAATATGGAATAGTAGGTATAATATGGCTAAAGTAAGCTTGAGTAGGAATTAAAGAAATAAACAGAAGCCAGCTCATTAAGAGTTTTATTTTATTTTATTTTATTTTAGATTCATCAAATATTTTATTCTCAAATTTATATCTCCTTTGTGAAGTAAATGAAACTCTAGATATTAAATATAATCCTATCACATGTAACAGTTACTAGTGCATCCCAGGGCATACATAGGTCAGGTCCTACTCAAGGCATCACGGGTAACTGGATTTAATTTTTTTTTTTTAATTTATTTTTTATTTTCAGCATAACAGTATTCATTATTTTTCACCACACCCAGTGCTCCATGCAATTCGTGCCCTTTATAATACCCACCACCTAGTACCCCAACCTCCCACCCCCCACCCCTTCAAAACCCTCAGATTGTTTTTCAGAGTCCATAGTCTCTCATGGTTCACCTCCCCTTCCAATTTCCCCCAACTCCCTTCTCCTCTCTAACTCCCCATGTCCTCCATGCTATTTGTTATGCTCCACAAATAAGTGAAACCATATGATAATTGACTCTCTCTGCTTGACTTATTTCACTCAGCATAATAATCTCTTCCAGTCCCGTCCATGTTGCTACAAAAGTTGGGTATTGGTCCTTTCTTTTTTTTTTTTTTTTTTTTATAAACATATATTTTTATCCCCAGGGGTACAGGTCTGTGAATCACCAGGTTTACACAAAGAGTTTTATTTTAATAAGTTTCAACCATGTTTTCAATGGAAGAACGAGCCATTGAGGTTTATGACAAAGCTAGTATTATGTTTAGATTTTAGAGAGATTGCTTTTAAAGGAATGAGATAGTTTTGAGGTGCATGGATGGCTCAGTTAGTTAAGTGTCTGACTCTTGGTTTCAGCTCATAATACGATCTCAGGGTCATGGGCTCCAGCCTCATGTTGAGCTCCATGCTCAGAGGGGAGTTGGCTTGATATTCTCTCCCTTTCCCTCTCCCTTGCCCCTCACCCCCTGAGGCAAACAAACAAACAAACAAACAAATAAATACTTTAAAGTAACATGATATTCTAGTGGAGAAGCAATCAATGGCAGTTCTGCATTGCCTCTACAAGAATACTATAAAGGAGAGGAAATGCAGGATGTTTTTAACTTTACGTATGTTGACAAGGAAGCAAGAGGTAGTACCTGGAACTTGAATTGTGAAATACAATATTTTACAATTTCTTCATTGTAGGCCTCACAGAGAATTGCCTTTATGAACAAGACTTGGGAACTATAGAAATGGGATGTATTCTGTAAGGTATTTATATTGTTATAAATATAACAATAACAATTTTATTGTTATAAAATAAAGGGATATAAACTGTGTGCATTGTATGCAAGTTAAAACTCAAGGAAGAGTTATTTTCTAAATATTAGTGTTTATATGAATGACAGTAAAATTAATTGGATACAAGATTAATGTCAAGGTCATTTTTACAAGAAAAGATTATCAGAGATAAACTGAATTGGCAATAGAGCAAAAACAGTTTATGAGAAAATATGGAGACTGGGTATGGGTATAAAATGTGTCATGACATACTTTGGGATATATACTCAGGTATAAGCTCATATCACCAGCTCTTATTTTCACTCTGGGAAATGTTATGTTAATTCATCTATTACACTGGGGAAAAAGCACAGGAATTGCCAATAAAACTGGCAGAAAATAGAGATCATAAAAAATGCTTTTTTAAAAATTATATATATATTACCTAGAACATAAAAATGAATATAATTACGGGACACCTGGGTGGCTCAGTTGGTTAAGCAGCTGCCTTCAGCTCAGGTCATGATCCCAGAGTCCTGGGATCGAGTCCCACGTCGGGCTCCTTGCTCGGCAGGGAGCCTGCTTCTCCCTCTGCCTGCCTCTCTGTCTGCCTGTGCTCTCACTCTCTCTCCCTCTGTCTCTGACAAATAAATAAAAATCTTTAAAAAAAAAAAAAAAAAAAAAAAAAAGAATATAATTACTTAAAATTACATTTTCCTCATTAAAAATGAATGTTTTATTGAAAAACAGAGTCACTATTTTGAGAGTAATATATCTCACTTATTTTCTAATATTTAATGACATTGCATAATAAATGTAAATTTTAATGTTTGGTAACTATTTCTGGTTTTAATTCTTCTCCATACTTAACAACATTGAAATTAATTTAAAATCATAGGTTGCATGAGATATTACAGTGTTAATCTGAAGTAATTACAACAAAGTGTTACCTATGCCTAATTCATCAGAGGGTCAGTGTGATTAAATGGCAAAGCCAGAAAGAGTCACAAGAGAGCAAGGGAATGCTCATGAGCAAGAGAAACACAGAGAGGGTTAGAGAGATAGAGAAAGAGAACAGTTATCTCTAGTAAAAAGACTGAAAGTAATTTTCATTTGTATACTTATTATTTAAAAAAATGAATATGTACTTTACATGAAAAAATGTGCAATTTGTCATGTATTGTCATTTGTATTTTTACCAAGAATAGTATTTTTAGTATTATGCTAACTAAATCTATGTACATATATAAATCCATTCTCATTCAAAGCAGCTTTGAAAATTTCACTAAGTGCTAATTTTTCTGCTTATGAATTAGTTTATTTATACAATGAGAGCAATGTATTATATTACATTAAAGACAATATCTAGTTCAAATTCTTATTGGTTTTAGATAAATGTTCTGTTTCAAAGACTGGAGATTCACAAATATTGAACATAAAACAATTTTCAGAAAAACTGCATTTCTTTTGTAATTTACCTTACTTTTTATTTAAATTTCATACTCTTCCTTTGGTTTTCCATTCTTAAAATGATTTTCTTCCTTAACCTTATCTATTTGGATAATAATTTACCTTAGAATAAACTACCATTTTAACTTACCATTTAGCATGTAATTTTATCCATCTGCAATTGCTCAGGTCTTATGAATTTGTGATTTATGTATTTGTTTTATGTCTGTATCATAAACTGTGATAGCAGATATAAGTTTCCCTTCAAGCAGGTTATTATTGCTGCATCTAATAAGAGAATTAATGGAAAAATAAAATATGTAAAATCTAACATTTAAAATCTATAAAATAACTATATAGATAAATAATTACGTTAGAGATAAAATTAATGTTGAAATATTCTTTTAAGAGATCTCTTCTTAACACTCTTGGAAAATACTTCCTAACTTAAAAATGAATAAAAATATAATCTATAACAACTAAAATTCAGAAAAACTTAGCACTAAATAATGTTACACAATATTTAGAGTGTGTGAAAGTGAAAATTTGGTGTGTGTCTAAAATGGAACAAAGATTAATATTAAGCTTCTATATATTTTAACTTACGCAATGTTCTATTGCAATGTGGTAATTCAGAAAGTGTAAATAAAATTAAATGTTCAGTATATTATGACCTAAAATGTAAATTTGGATATGAACTTAAGCGTTCAAATTTCACGTTTTATTAAACGTTTATTAAACATATTTGAAAACAAATAGCCATATCTTTTAATCCCATGATCTTCAAAATTATGGCATAAAAAGAAAATGTCTTTTCTAGTTTTCTGTAAATTATTTCCCATTTAGCCTCCTCAGGAGCAAACATTTTAAATCTATTTATGTTTTGTTTGGTTTCCTGCAGCCCTCTCCAGAATCAAATCTTTAAATTAGGTCAATAGATGGGCTAATCTATGAAATCATAATGACTGGACTTCTTCAACTACTATTTCAGGCTCTACTGAGTGAGATGAGGTGGAAAGGCTAACAAACTACTATCCTATTATCTTTCATAATGTTTTCTTTTTTCTTCATGAGAAGTGTAATACTGAATTTTGGAAAGAAAAGAATAAGGTCATATTAGTATATACTTGGAAAATAAATAGAAAAAATATATATTATTGTTTAATATATTTTATTATTTCATAATATATATATTTTTATTATGTTCAATTAGTCAACATACAATACATCATTGGTATGTGACCTAGTGTTTAAAATTAATTTTGAAAAAGAAACTCTGAAAATAAAATCCCATCATCACTCTAGGTCTATACCATAATTGTACTGATTCATTTATAGGGGACATTTGACAGATAAAGTATAGAAAAGATGAGGATATTATGTCCATTTATTTCATAAAAAATGTCCACATTAATAATGTTTTCCAAGGAAAAACTATGGCCCAGAAGGAATGCCTTTGTACTCTAAAGAATTTGCAAGGAATCACTATGCTTTATACATGAAGTTAATGTAACTTTGCTTGTCAACTATACTCAAATAACTCTTTAATGGAAAAACATAAACCTCCATCTATTGTCCAACTGCCTTAGAAATACTTTTTAAAAGCTTTGTGCATCACATCCCAGTTTTTGTTTTTGTTTTGTCTTTATTTCTTCTTTTCTTTCTTTCTTTCCTTTATTATTTCTTTCTTTTGCTTTGCTTTGCTTTGTTTTAATGCATAGATTTGAAAGACATTTCCTCTCTCTTGGCCAAAGTAAAGAAGGGGCATATATATAAGTACAAAATTCTTTGTATTTCATGGATGAAAAGATACAAAGAACTAAGATTTTTACTAGTCATAACAATGAATCTTGGAACACTGAAAAAATAAAATTAAATTACAAAAATACTTTGAAAATCTAATAAAAAATTTTACTAGTCATACAAAAAAAAGGAATCTTTGAATATGTCGTATATGTATTTTTTATTGTTTTTCCTTGTTTAGCAAAATATCACTATAATACCAGCATCATTTTAACTGTATAATTACTTCATTAATCTAGTTAGTTTTGCTAGTTCTGGTGTTAATATTATTTTCAACTGGGGCACCTGGGTGGTTTGGTCCATTAAGCATCTGCCTTCAGGGCTCAGGTCATGATCCCAGGGTCCTGAATTCCAGCCTCACATCCGGCTCCCTGCTCAGCAGGGAAGTCTGCTCCTCACTCACCCTCTACCTCTATTCCTCCTCCTCTCCCTCTACCCCTCTCCTTACTCATGCTCTCTCTCTCTCAAATACATAAATAAAATAAATAAATAACATTTATTTTAAAACTTATTTTCAATTATTCTAATACAAATAACTTTGCAGTAATATTTGCAGTAATTTTTTCAATTTTCATCCTAACAGAATTATTAAATGTGAAAAAAAATATTATTTAAATACTTAATCCATATTGCTTTCAACAATCTGCACAAATTACACTATTGCTAACAAAGTATGAAAAAAAGTGAGAAAACTGATATTATCTTCATAAGCATGAGAAAGCCTATGGTTGTCATAATTATTGTTCATGTATGATTAGTGAGGCTGAAAATGTCCTACAGATTATTAAAACTGGTTAGTATTATTTCATAGCTTTTCCATTTTTAATATTTTACCAATTTTTATATTATGGCTTTGGTATTTTTTATACATTTCTATTGTGATTTTTCTAAGATATTTCCTATGAAAATCTTCCATTTAATTTTTTATTTCCAGGTTTCCTTAAGACTTTTCGATTATATAGATTAACTTTTATAATTGTGAAATATTTTGATCTTAAATATATTTTCTAATTTAATAATTTTATTTTCCCAATAATGCATGAATCAACTAATGTTTTCTTCTAAATATTTATTCATTAAGCTTAATTTTAGATTTTATTAACTCATATAGGATACATTTTATTTTGATAGAAAAATGTAATAATTTTTCTCCCACAAAGTTACCTATTTTTCTTCATATAATTTATTAAAACTACTTTTTCTCTAAATATCACTTTCATCAAAATATCACTAGGCCAGGTTGGAAAGCTTGAATTTAAGTTTGACTAGTATGAAAATGAGGGTGGGAAAACTATGGCCACTGTAACACTTATCAAGTAGTCTATGATCCTATTCAATCATTTTCCCAGTTCATTTTAGAATTATTTTTAACACCTATGTTTTTTTCTTTTTTTTTTTTTGAGAATTTATTTATTTATTTATTTATTTATTTATTTATTTATTTATTTATTTGATGGACAGAGAGAGAGCACAAGTAAGCAGAGTAGCAGACAGGGAGAGGGAGAAGCAGGCTTCCCACTGAGCAGGGAGCCCGATGCAGGGCTTGATCCCACGTCCCTGAGACAATGGCCTGAGCCAAAAGCAGCTGCTTAACCAACTGAGCCTTCCAGGCGCCCCTATTTATTTGAGAGAGAAAGAGAGAACAGTAGCTGAACACAGAGAGGGGCAGAAGGAGGATAAGACTCAGTGGTGAGCAGGGAGGCCAATGTAGGCTTGATCCTTGGGCTCCAGGATCATGAACTGAGCCAAAACAGATGCTTAACCAATTGAACCATCCAGGCACCACTTAACACCATTTTTAAAATCACACAGATAAATAATTTCCTCTTTTATTATGGCCTAATATATAGGAGAGAAAGACTATTACAATGTATAGGAAGTGTTAAAATAAACAATATAATTTGGGGGGCCACTAGTATGGCATCTAGTGTAAGAAATGTGACATTTATTCATGCTATAGTCAGACTAGTGCTATGTTTAAAATAGTTGTATTTTAACAATTAAAAATTGATGATTTGCTTTTATTATTATATATTATATATATAAGATATATATATTATATTACTATAAGTAGGATACTTATTAATTTTATCATTTAAGTTTAGAAAAGTACTTTCAATTTTCATAAAATGACCCAATTTCCAAGTAATTGTATTGAATTTGTACATATTTAAATTGACAGTTGATATTATTTAAAATATTAAACTATCTTACAGATAAATTGTGTTTTTCTATGTATTTAAAGAATAAACTTTGAGGTTTTTGTACTGGTCCCAGTTTTTATTATTAAGTTATTTTTAGGTATTTTTATTGTTGTCATGGAGATTGTTGCTGTTACATATAGCAGTGTTTTTCAAGAGATCATTATCGGCAATTTAAACAGGACAATTTTTCATTCTGCCAGACTCTTTTATACATTGTAAGAAATTAATCATCTTGGACATGCCCTGTAAATGCCAATAGCATTTCTCTTCCCCAACCACTAAATACTAAAAACACTTCATGCTCATTTCTGTTGCTCCCAAGGTGAATCTCTTATATTTAAAAAAACACACTAGAGCCATTTTTCCCAAATAGGATTTAATTTGGGTATTGTTCTCTCATTTAAAGCTATCTGCAAGTTGACTTTTCAATATAATGTGGCTGCTCTCTAATTGTAATAGCTTTACAATTGATTATCATGTATTCTAGGTGTATTATTCATCCTCCACATACTATGAAAACATTATTCCAATACTTCATGAAAATTTTATTTCAATATTTTATTTCTATTTCACATAATTCCTTTGGCCCAAACTTCCAAAATAATAATAAATAATAGAAAAAGGTTGCATGCTTTTACATGAGCATTTATGTGTTTGGGAGGTATTTGAATTTTGGAGGAATTACTTTTATCATTTCATATTCAAATGACATCATGGCCATGAGGCTGAGGTAGAAATTCCTTGACTTTTTAAGGAATAAAAGAGATAATAATGGTTTGATGGAGTTAATTACAAAACTATTTAAGTATATGACTACCTGAAAATTATAATTACACGTGGAAGAAAGCTCAGAATTAAATTACATTATCATCTAATGAATGAATATACCCAGTACAAGAGTGGATTAATAACTTATTGACTTGGAATGCCTGGGTACCTTAGTCAGTTAAGCATCTGCCTTCAGCTCAGGTCATGATCTCAGGGTCCTGGGATCGAGTCCCACATGGGGCTCCTTGCTCAGCAGGAAGCCTGCTTCTCCTTCTGCCTATACGTCCTCCTGCTTGTACTCTCTCTCTGACAAATAAATAAAATCTTTAAAAAAATAACATTAATGACATTTTTTGGAGTCAAAAATTTGTGGTAAACTGACTTTTATGAGTTGTCAATATTAAAATGAAATTCAAAAGATCCAATACATGTAATTTATTATTTTTCTAGCCAGCCTGATGTCAAATAAATATGCTTACCATTTGACAATATAAACAATTACTTTTTTCAGAGTGATATGAACTCATTACCATAATTCGTCTTTCAATCAGTGATGTTATTACTTATTGCAAAGTTCTCAGAATATTATAGTGGCTAACTTTCTAGTGAAAAATCTTAGTTAAAAGCACAGCGGGGCACCTGGATGGCTCAGTCAGCTAAGCGTATACTTAGGTCTGTTCAGGTCATGATCTCAGGGTCCTGGATGGAGCTCTACATCAGGCTCCCTGCTCAGTGGGGAGTCTGCTCCTGCTCACACTCTCAAATAACTAAATAAAAATTTTAAAATCTTTAAAAAATAAATAAAAGCACAGAAATCTGTTTGGTTGGTTGGTTTTCGTGGTTCAATAAGTTCTTCTGATGTACTATATGGTGACTAACATAACATAAAAAAAGAAAAGCATAAAAAAAGACGACTATGGGGTGAACAGGTACAATAGGATGGGTCAGTCATTTAATTTTGGGCATGTTTAAACTCAACTGCCAATTAGATACACAACGGGAGATCTTGTATAGCTAGCTGGATATAAGAATTACAGAGGTCAAGTCCAAAGATATAAATTCAAAAATTATTACTATTTAGCTGGTTATGATAAGCATTACTTATGTTCACCAATATTTCCAGTTTTTCTCCTCTCCTAAAATACCCCTAAAACTACCCCTGTTGATTTCAAGTTAGGTATGTCCAAATAACTTCTATTAGTCAACAAAATGTGAACAGAAAAGGTGTATTGTCACCTTTGGTTAGAAACATTCAAGGGTCAGGAAATGATTCTCTAAGGTATCTTCTCAGGTTCAAGCATATCTTAGAACTTCATTCTGAGATATTAACTCCTCATGATGGTGAATCCAGACCAGTCTGTCTCTGAGCATCTACTATGAGCAAAGTCAATTTATCAACCTACAGTGCACATGCTGGTGAGAAAGGAATATAAACATTTGTTGTATCAGGGCTTTATACACCTGATTACCTAATATAGATGGAATTTAAAGACACTGATTTAAATTTAATGGGATCACCTAGGGATGAAGTAAAGATAAAAAGAGAAGAGTTACAAATACTGAATCATGAGATCTTCCAATTTTAGGAAGATAAAAAGATAAAAATAAGTCGAGTTGGAACAACCTAGCAAAAAGTTGAGCAAATGTACCTACAAAATCACTATGTAACAATATATTGTAGTTCTTTGGGGCTATAGGATTTTCCTTTGAATACTGTGGTTTTATAAAATTTGGCGATTCTTTATAAAATCTTAATAATTGTTATTGAGATCTTATTCTTCTCCAATCTCTTGACAAAAATATTAAAGAGGAGTCACTGAGTTTAACAAGAGAACATTGCCAAAAGTAGGCAATATTTTGTTTGCCATATGTAACATAGATTCATAATGTCAATTTTTGACAAGTCTATTATTGCAGTACTATTATTCCTAGAAATTTGGTGTTGAAGAAAGAATTGATAAAAGATAAGACATTCAAATAATATGAAAATAAGTCACATAACTTATAGTTTACAAGTTATGATTGTCAGAGCCAACCTATGTTCATATTCCAGCTCTGCCTGTATTATCTGCATAGCTTGGGCACGTTTTATTAACACCTCTGTGTCTCATTTTCTTCTTGTGAAATGGAGAGAAGCAATGGTATCAACCATATATGGTTGTTTGAGGATTAAAAAATTTGTATAGGTAAGGATAAACTCACTCATTAAGTACAATTTAGCTTTAGCCATTATTCTTATGATTTTAGAGATTGGCACCATCTCTAAAGAACTTTATCTAAAGTTCTAACAGAATCCATTTACTTCTGACCCCATGCCTATTCCCATATAGATAAATCTGACTTGAGAAAGTCACAGATCTTTGCTGACTGGTCTCATTTTAAATCCATCATTATTAACCTTCACTGAGACCTTGATGTTTCTTAGAGGTTATGCTTTGTTTCTTAAGCACTTTTCTACACTCCTTGATTAGTTTCTCTCCATTTCTCTTTATTCTTCAAACTTTCAATGTCCCTTATACTTCTTCCCCCCGAGCTGTTCATCACATTCTATTTATCTGAGAAAATACAATCAAATGAGACCCCACCCACTGCCACCATAAAAACTACAAAACTACTTCCATCTGGGACCATATTCTATGCTTTTCTTTTCTTCCTACAAATAAACTGACAATCCTTCTAGCTAAGGCCAACTCTTCATTTCATGTGGTAAAACCCATTATCTGTCACCTATTCAAGGATATGGTTCAATAACCATTTTTCTAAATTTACTAAACTTTGTTTTGTCTGTCATTTTATTTCATCTTGTTTTTACATCTTATTTTATGTCTATCTCTCTCTATATATATACATCTATATGTATACACCTATATATCTATATAGACAGAGATAGTCAAATGTCAGTTTGGTAGACTGCTGGAGGAAGAGTATGAATGGAGTCAGTGTAAGAGCTAATTAGAAAAATTAGAAAAGAATAAATAGGGAAAAAACAACTCATCTAAGGAAATGAGCTGCTTATGAAGAAAATTAGGTTGGTAGTGGGAGAGTTAAGTTAAGTGTGATTTGAAAAGACTATCTGTTTAAAAGACAATAAAACATACTGTCTTAAGGTTTGGCATATGCACTGTGCATATTCACTGCTCATGACAGCTATATGTTATAAACTGTTATATATAGCCCATAATAGCTACATGTTATAAAATAGCAAAACTTTCTTGTTTAAGTAGTATCTTCCTGCTTAGACTTTTTGTTTTTATATGATGTCTCCAAATTCAACTGTCCTTATGAACAATGAAAACATACGATTTTAACCTTGAACTTTTGTCTTTTGGTCTCCCTTGTGAAAACACCATGAGTTACATTGAGTGGTATGAAGTGATTTATCTAAAGTCATAGGATTTATTAGAAATATCAACTGTGGGGCGCCTGGGTGGCTCAGTGGGTTAAAGCCTCTGCCTTTGGCTCAGGCCATGATCCCAGGGTCCTGGGATGGAGCCCCGCATTGGGCTCTCTGCTCAGCTGGGAGCCTGCTTCCTCCTCTCTCTCTGCCTGTCTCTCTGCCTACTTGTGATCTCTCTCTGTCAAACAAATAAATAAAATCTTAAAAAAAAAAAAAAGAAAAGAAATATCAACTGATGTGCTTATTCTTCTTTTATGTAAAGTGTAGTTTAGATACTTGAAGGAAAAAATCAAAGTGTCAACAAGTCTCTGATGAGATTGAAGTTAAAGTAGATTGTAGGTATTAAGAGATGGAGCTTTAACTTTGTTCACCGTTAAATGTGGTGCTCTGAGATCAGTGAAGACAGTGTACTTTTTCGGAAAGGTTAAGAAACTAAAAGAAGTTACTGGGGGGAGGGGGTTTGGGAGAAGGGGGTGGGATTATGGACATTGGGGAGGGTATGTGTTTTGGTGAGTGCTGTGAAGTGTGTAAACCTGGTGATTCACAGACCTGTACCCCTGGGGATAAAAATATATGTTTATAAAAATTAAAAAATTATATTTAAAAAAAAAAAAGAAACTAAAAGAAGTTAGACTTTGGTAAAATATAAACCAAAAGTAAAACTAAAGAGAAAATAACCCGGTCACTTAGAGGGAGAGAAAACTTTTGTTGGTTAAACACTATTATTTTTATACAGATTAAGTATATTTGTATAAAGTGCTAAGCAAATTCTTGTCTCAGTGATGTTATTTCTATAGTGCTCTTCTACAAAAGGCTTTCTACTTTCTTTTTTTTTTCTTATTTATTTATTTGACAGAGATCACAGGTGGGCAGAGAGGCAAAGAGAGAGGAAGAGAACCAGGCTTCCCACTGAGCAGAGAGCCTGATGTGGGGCTCGATCCCATGACTCTGGGATCATGACCTGAGCCGAAGGCAGAGGCTTAACCCACTGAGCTACCCCAGTGTCCCAAAGCTTTCTACTTTCTAGAGCACTCTTTTGTAGATCCTTTAAGATCTCATTCCTTTGCATCACTCAGTCTCGGCTGAAAAACTAGCCCTCTGACTAGTCTATGTTCAAAACTAAAATTCCTCTGCCCCTCATCCAAACCTAATCATTCTATATTACACATTATATTTTAAAATCTTCCTAGCATAAAGTCTTTTATACACACATGAGCACATACATATACAAAATATGTGTAAATGTATGCATATATATATGAATATATTAGGTATATACAAACACATACTATATAAAGACATAATATTACATATACCAAAAATTGATACACAAAGATAAATATACAATATAAAAATGATAATGTATATTAGGAACAAGTGGCCCAATTTTCCAAATTTCCAATTTATACCGTAATTTTATAATTGCAACAAGTTTCATCTTTCTTCAGTTACAATAAGATGCTTATTTTATGAATTTGTCTTATATTTTTCTTAATAAACAAATAAATTGCTTTTTTCAATATTAACTATGTTTAGACTACTTAAAATAAATAGAAGTTTAAAAAAGTAATAACAGGGGCACCTGGGTGGCTCAGTGGGTTAAAGCCGCTGCCTTCGGCTTGGGTCATGATCCCGGGGTCCTGGGATCGAGCCCCGCATCAGGCTCTCTCAGCGAGGAGCCTGATTCCTCCTCTCTCTCTGCCTGCTTTCTGCCTACTTGTGATCTCTGTCTGTAAAATAAATAAAGATCTTTAAAAATTTAAAAAAAAAAGTAATAACAGCAAATTTGATTTTCTTTTTATTTTGGCTCCTTAGGGTGGGATATGTTAAAATAATTTCTTAAAAGTATCTACCATTGTAATGAGTTTGGACATAAGCCAGAGGTTCCCCAAATTTCAGATGTTTTGGAATCTTAAGTAATTGATGTGTTCAAAGTGCTTGGCAGTGGCTAGTAAAAGGTATTGTCTAAACTAAATACATAGCTAAGCAAAAAATTAATTACACCACAATTTATTTAGAATTGCATAATGTGATTGCTGTTCAGGAGAGAATATAAGCTGTGTTGGTGACAAGCACTGCCTTCAAAATATTTGTAAATAATACCTATTCTATATAAACTTATAATTTATTCAGAAAATAAACACAGCATACAAATTATTATTTCATAAGGAGTCTGTATTTCCTCCATTGTGATTTGATCATGTCAAAGTAATTATGTTACTGTAATTGTTTTTTTCAGTTTTCCAATTTTTATCATAATCACATTCAAGTGTTTTTTTTTAAGAAATGCATGATTCCATTATAATGAATGCTTAAGAGAATCTTGAGACTATATTCTTCACAGTATCTAAATCTTATCTGGGGAGGAAAATAGGAATTTAGGAAAATGAATTACCACATATCAATATAAATATATATATTAGAGGTTGTTCTTCTGGTAAGTGAATGGGAGTCAGGACTCTGTCTTCATACCAAGGCTTCTGAATTTTTTTCATATGTAACTATTTCTTTTACCATCAGAGTATTACTTACATGGGAATTATTAAGGTGTTGACTATTATAAGTTAACTAAATTCCATACCAGTATCCCTCTAGTATGTGCAAGAGATGAGACTAAGCAATGATTTTCAACTATGAAAAGAAAAATTCTCCACTGTTACTCACATTGAGTAGCTTAAACACATGTGAGGAAAAATAATCTGATAGGTTTGCCAGCAGTAGCTTTTCTAAAAGTGGCACAGACTTAATGTCATGGGGGGAAAACTGTATTTTAAACAGGGATGGCTTTTGAACATACAACATGGCTTAGAATAAAGCACAGCAAAAGCAGGTAATCCACATGTTTAGTGAAAGACTTTAGAATTATTTCCATGTTGTAAAGTGAGAGGCAGAGACTGGTATTACAGTTGTGAAACTGGAGAAAACTACCTAGGCACAAAGTAGTCATTGGGTGACACTTCTTGAAGCTTAAAATTCATCTACAGATAATAAGGTAGCTATTTATTATTTTCAATTTAATGCAATTTACTGTATTTAAAATAAAATCTTATATAATAAAACAATATACTTCTTGTAAAAAGCTACATAATAAAAAGCATATAGTCATACATATATAATATTAAATACTTTCATTTGCTAAATTCACATAAGTATAATAATATTGATTATCTTCATAACTGTTATTATTATCCATTCAAATATATGCACAATATTATTCATAGGTTTAAATAAAAGCAGATTGTGTGTGTGTGCGTGTGTGTGCATGTGCGCATGCACACATGTGGAGGTATGAGTGTATAAAAGAAAGAGAGGCAGGGGATTCTGTGTTTGTGTGTGTACTGCTCTTTAGCATGGTCTTTTGTAAAAGCTTTTGAACAGACAGATTGCATAACCATAATAAAGATTTTCAGTTCAGTAGTTTATAGGAGATAGATATGGTTTTAACAATTAGAGAAGATAAATTTTTTTTGAAAATATAAGCAAGAACTACTGTTTCAAGTGGGATTAAGTAGCTAATGGAGGACTAGTGCTTAGAGAAAAACAACTAAAACATTTATGCAAAATTTAGGCATTTGAAGCTAGAGAGTTATGAAGGTAATGGGAGTTCCAAGGATTAAGACACCAGAGAAAAGAGTTTAAAGCAAATTTATTCGACTTCAGTGCAGCTCCTTTTACTCTCTATGAGTTTCTTAGAATTTTAGCAGAAGGCTGAAACACTGGGACTATAAAATCTATGAAGAGCAGCTGCTAAGAATAAAGAAACCAAGGATATTCACATAGACACTTGGGGGCCAAGGACATGGCCAGGGTTCCACTCCATAACAATTACTAGATTCTGTGGCTGATGAGATAGGAGAGTAAAATCTATGCAGCTCCCATCTATGAAAGAATAATTGTATGAAACTTGAACTTCCACATTAAGCAACTAGAAAACTGGTCAAAATATATGCGACCATTGCATTCAGATATTTGATTCAGCCAAAGCAAGACTGTGATCTCTGAGAGGAGGAACATCAATGAAATGAGCCCTTATCATTACTCAGGCTTTCTGTCTGAAGATAATTGACTGGCTATGGCAAAGGGAGGAGGACCGAAGAAGAGTCCAGTAATTTTGGTGAGGTAAGGAGATGTAAACTTGATTTAAAAGAGAGTGTGGCAGATAGAATTTGCTGGACGGAGTACTGAGGAGAAGAAACTATGTAGGAAAAGAACTCCAAAACTCTGCTTAGAAGTCATTTCTGTGTTTGGCTGAACACTAAACTTGATATAAACCAGTGGAACTTCCAGAAGCTAAGCAAAGAACAACTACAGAACAATAGTTAAGAGGAAACTGTAAAGTGAAAAATCTTCTGAGCTCTTCTAGGGCTAAAAATAATTTAAATTTACTATTCAGGTTGTAGAAATATTGTTGCATATATGGAGCATTTAGATATTCCCAGCTCAGGTACTGATCCCAGTATTGTGAGATCAAGCCCCACATTGGACTCTATGCTCAGTGCAGACTCTGCTTAAGTTTCTCTCTCCTCCCTCCTCACCTGCCCCCAACATGTTATCTCTCTCATATAAATAAGTAAATAAAAAGTGTATATATATATATATATATATATATATATATATATCTGTGTGTGTGTATGTGTGTGCGTGTGTGTGTGTATATATATATATATATATATATATAAAAGATGAAGCTGGGGCGCCTGGGTGGCTCAGTGGGTTGAAGCCTCTGCCTTCGGCTCAGGTCGTGATCCCAGGGTCCTGGGATCGAGCCCCGCATGGGGCTGTCTGCTCCGCGGAGAGCCTGCTTCCTCCTCTCTCTCTCTCTCTCTGCCTGCCTCTCTGCCTACTTGTGATCTCTGTCTGTCAAATGAATAAATAAAATCTTAAAAAAAAAAAAGATGAAGCTGATCTACAAATAATAGCAAATAATGTATGCTATATAGGTAAAAATAAGAGCCTTTTCTTATACTTGTTCTAGTATATTAACATTTCATGGTTGGTGTCATTAGGGCTAGGTTTTGTAGTAATAGAGGCAAAAATCTAATGGTCTTTAAATTAATGTGGTTCACCTTGATAATTTTCTCTTTCTCTTTCTGTACTGTATCCACAGTTTACATATTTTTCATATCTGAGTAAAACCAACAAATTTTTCAAACCTAAGTAAAGCCAACCTCTTTTAAAACCAAAAATCCTTACCCCCACACACAAAATCCAACACAGTTACATCTCCATACTTTTTTTTACAAGCTTCTCTGTTATTTTCATGATTATAAGTATCAATTATAACAGGGGTAGCAACAGCTGGTGATCTTAAAGCTATTGTCTCTATTGCTACTGTTGTGGGTTCTCTGGCCCTATTTTTCTCATCCCTAATCAAGTAGAAATTTTGATGAATAATAACAGATTGATGAATATATCAAAAGAGGTTAAAGTTAGGGTCGTAGTAGGCAGTGTTTACTCCCACGTTAGCTAATTTTCTCTTGAAATCAGTTTCAGCATGTACAATAAATGCAACTGAAATTATAGTTCTGTTATCTCTCAAATATAGTGTGAAAAATTTGATTTTTGAAAGGTTAGAAAAAATGCATTGGTATGCTATGATATTTTAAAAGGTCAAAATATTATCCTTTTAGTTAGTTTTCATAGCAGCAAATAAATGGTGATTACTCACTACTTAAATTTGGCAAACTATAGTTTTGGGGTTTTTTTGAGAAAGAGTAAAGTGGAATTGATTTTGAAAGTATACATAACATATTAAAGTTTTGTCACCTGTCCTTTTATAACTGAAATTCAAAATTCTGTTGGCTATGAATCAAGAAGCTTTGAATAATCAAGTAGCATACCTACACAATATGTTTCTTAGGACAGTTAGTGACCTAATCATTTATCCATCCTATTTTTGCTTGGTTAGATGTTTTATTTATAATGAAAATCCATTTAGTTTATGATCTTCTCTCAAGGAATTATAATTTACTTGGGAAGTTAAGTTATACATACATTCTACAGAGAGACATAATCTCTGAAGGTAAAGAAATGTAAAACAATATTCTCTATGGCTCAAGGAAATGTTATGTTGTAGAAATAACCTCGCAACAGAATATATATTATTTCAAATCCTTTTTCATCTACTTACTAGTTGTTTCATACTGAGCAAATTAAATGGGGGTAATATTTTTAGTTATTACTATAAAAATTAAAAGTAATCTAATTAAAAGACCTCATTTATAGTGGATACTTTATAAACATGAATTACATTTTTTATTCTCATTTTGCAAACCTGGAAGTAATATAGTCATAATTCAATAAAATACACCTTCTATAAACTGTTTTCAAAACTAGGTATGAAATACAGGCATGTATAAGTATGTGAATATATAACTAGAAATGAACATCGATATAGCAAGAATACATATACACAAATATATGTACAGATATATTTCCTATTGAACATTGGAAGTCTGAATACTTTTATTTGGTGTCAAATAGCACTGGGCTGAAAACACATCCCATCTACTACCAGAAGGCTAGTTAGAAAAAAAAAGTAATTTGTTCTTTTGTTTAGATAATAAGAAAGTGGTATTCATAATCTACCACAATAGTTTATCTGCCATCTATTTTTCTCATATTTATAACAATCCCTATGACTCATCTTAAAATTTCTCAAAATCCATTCTAAGTTGTAGCTTTAATGCAAATTTTGGCTATCATATAGCTCTACTGCCTTGGTATCAAAAATGTGCAAACAACTGATGAAGAAATGGAAGAATGAAAAGGACTGGGAAAAATGATTAACACATTTATCATATGTATATGTTTAAAGATTAATTGCTAGAAACAGAAACTCCTTCCAGGAAAACCATATATTTGTAAATATTTAAATGTATTTTTTAAGGCCAGAAGCTATAGAAAATTGGTCCATTACCTGGAAGCCTTTGCCAGGTTTCCAGCTTCCAATTTCCCATGACATATATATAAAATTATGCTCTTATTATTACTGAGATTAAGAACTTTGTTTCTATTTCCTCTGTCAATGTTGATGTATTTTTCATTGCATACTTTATAAAATTTATTTCCTGCAGTAAAAGAGAAGGATAAAAGAAAAAACAAGTATATGTACTTTCCTATCAAAATATTTTCAACTTTTCTAGCTATGTTACATTTATTCCATTCTGCCCTTCAAGATGCCTTTTTTTGTTGTCACTCTAAATTCAAAATCAATGGTCATTTTTATTCTAGTGATGTATAATAATATGAACCCCATATAGTTAAATGGTTATATCCTGATTAAACAATCTGAGACAAGATGTTAAATAGAAAATGAGTAGTAAAAACCATGTTATAGAAGTTCAAAGAGGAATATGATCTCTGTTTCTCTCTATAATGGCAATTTTTATTTCTAAATGACAAAAAAAGAAATAATTTAGCTTAGAATTAACTCTAAAAATATCAGAGTTTGATCCTTTCCTCTGTGGTAGTTTGGGACTGAGATTCATTTCACCCTATGCTATTCATTTGACCCACTCTTTCAAAGAAGGGTTTGCACTTTTATGGCATAACAAGATTTTTACTACTGAGCTTTAATTAAGAAAAACACTATTCTAATGATAGAGCATATCATTTGAATACCACTGAAACAGGCATAAGACATTTGATTATCTTGGCTTTCAGATTTTGCTAGAAGATTCCAATACCCCTCACCCCTATTATAGTTAACCATGGCCAAAGAGATCTTTGAACTACATTAATGTATTGATATCAATGTGTATTTTCCTTCAATTGCAGTGCACATAGGCAATGCTGAAATATAGGACATCTTGCCTGATGTAAAACTTTAGTTGAGAGTTTCAAAAAATGGCTCTTAAGTCAGGTTTCTTCTGCTTCACTGAGTTGTGAGTAATGACATGATAATGAAAACTATTTGGACATCTCTATTGGACATCTCTAGTGAATTGATTATTGTATATCAATATATTGTCAGATGTTGTAGGTAAAGTGATACATCTGACCACCAAATTTTTTTTAAAAAGGAAGACTGTATGTTCTGACCTAAAGATTTATCCAATATTTTTTATTAAATTAGGAAAACAAGGACCTTTAAAAAAATGTTAATAGTTGACTGAGCCACCCAGGCATCACTTGGTTTACAATTCTTAAGTCAAATCATTTGAATTCTAATCCTGACTTCTGGGTTACCAGTTACTGGAACCTACCTCATAGGTCTAGAATATACAAATGAAAAAATACTAATAGTATTTGGAAGAGTACCTGAGGTATATGAAAAATATTCAACTAATCCTATTACCATGAATAGTATTATTTTTATCATCATTGTGGTTGTTGAAGTGACATAGTGTCTTGTGGTTTTTACTAAGATGTTGGATTAATGAGCAAAACAAGCTGAAAAGAAAGGAGTACTGAAGGTGAAGGAAGGCATTCACAGTGTTGTGTTATGAAACCCAGTTACTTTTATACTGCTGTGCCAGGTGCTGAAGTATGCCTATGCTTCAAATCTTCCCTAAGGAATGATTGAGAGGTAGGTGTAGAGGGGGAGGCTTGAGTGATTCATTACTCCCGCACTTGTATTTTAGCTCTAACCTCTGTCATGTAATGAGACATTTTAAATACTGTCATTTTAAGAATTCAACTAGTAAAAGAATCGTATAATAATTGATGTTTTTGGATTTCCTATATGGATGGAAATCACATCATCATTTGTGCACAGATGTATGGTAACACATAAATCTTGGTATGATATTCACTGTTTTCTTCCTCCCTGTATTAGGCTGCCAAGGCTGCCATTACAAAGCAACACAGACTGGGTGGCTTAAACAACAAAAATGTATTGTCTCAGTTCTGGAGGTTAGAACTCCTAGAACAAGGTGCTGGGAGGATTGATTCCTTCCGAATCCATCCATGCTTATCCCTTAGCTTGTGCTGGCTTGCTCACAATCTTTTGCATTCCTTGATTTGTAGAAACATCACTCTGATCACTTTCTTCATCATCACATGGCATTCTCCCTGAACATGTGTGTATCTATGTCTAAATTTTACTCCTTTATAATGATAACAGTCATACTGTGTTAAGGGTTCTCCCTACTCCAGTATGACCTCATTTTAAATTAATTAATTGCATCTGTAACTCTTGTATTTTCAAGTAACTTCATATTCTGAGGTACTGGGGCTCAGACTTTAATACATGAATTTGAAATTAATACAGTTTGAGCAATAACACCCCCCAATAATTCAAGGAATCTTTTCTTTAAACTGTCATTTTACCCATCAGCTTCTACATTTCCTAAAATGAAAATGAGAAGGAACAGGTTTAAGATCAGTGGGTCTAAATTCAGCCACTGTTCTCTCAGGTATTAAATGACTATAAAATCACTATTTTATAGATATGTAGTTTAAGAGCAGAGGAAATTAAATGACCCTCCAGATCTCAAAGGGTTAATATAAAGTAGTTCAGTGTTAAAAAAAAAAAAACAACTCTGATTCCAAATACCCTGTTTAAACATTGTTTAAAAGCAGTGTTTCATAAATTTATCTGACCATGACCTTTCTAGGCCATTCATATTAATCTCCTTTCCTTTCCCCTCTGTGGCTATTGTATTGAAGAGAAAAGAAAAAATAAAGAAAAGCCACACTCTTGGATTCCAAAAGTTTCTCTGTGTTATAGTGGTCCAGAGCTATGTTCCATAAATGAAAATGGTTTGGTTTCAAATGTGTTAGAGAAATACACAAATATTTCTCCCTTTTGTAGGCTGACACAATACAATGAAATATCAAAGAATTCAGAATATCTCACAGTGCAGAAATTATTTTACCTTATTTTAAACCAATTTTCCCCAATTCACCTGAAGATAAATTTCCCTTTTTCAGGTAACTCATATTAATATCCTAAGGGACATGCTTAGGAATGCCTCTCTTAGTACATTTTCCTAACTGTTATCAGTTAGTTATAGACTAATTACAAAAACCACTCAATGCACTAAAACTATTCTTATCTGCAACACAGAGTAAAGTAACCAAACCAGGTAAAAATATCATTACTCAATCATTTTTTTCAATTTAAGCCATCATTGAAAACATTTACTGAAGACCGGGTCCATGCACGTATGCATTAATGTAGTAATTTACTCTGCTTATCTTAAAATTACTTTTCATTCTCAAAGAAAGTAAAATTATATGAATGTTAAAAATCAGTTTGATAATTGATTAACTAACATGGATACACTAAATAATAATAATAATAATAATGATAATAATAATAGGTTAATTGTTAGCCTGCAGTTCTCTGAGTCATGGTTTTAAAAACTGAATCTCATAATGTTGTAGAGCATAGACTACATAAGACTGTACATGGAAATTCTGGAGGGGCAAGGAACAATTTTGTCTTTAAAGGAAAGGGTAACATACTCATTCAATGTTCAGAGATGTTTTATCAATTATTACCTGTTTCTTAAACATCTTGAAAGTTTTGTAAGCAAGTGCTATGGACTAAATGTTCGTAGCCTTTCAAAATTAGTATGTTGAAGCCCTAACCCCAATGTGATAGCATTCAGAATTAGTGCCTTTTTTAGAAGTAATTAGATGAGGTCAAGAGGGCAAAAGCCCAGTCTGATAAAATTAGTCCCTTCTGAGAAGAGTCATCAAAGAGTTTGTTTCCCTACTCCACACATGTGAAGAGGTCATGTGAGCACATAGAAAGATGGTGGCTACCTATAAGCCAAATGGAGAGTCCTCAGGATAAAACCTACCTTGCCAGCACCTTTACCTTATGCTTCCCAGCCTCAATTATGGAAAATACATTTCTGTTGTTTAACTACCCATCCATGGTATTTTATTATAGTAGCCCAAGAAGAGGAAGACTGGACAGGAAGACTATTTTTTTTTTTCATTAATAGTCTGAATAGCACAAGGTAGCAAAAACCAACATTACATAGATAAAAACCAGTCTCCTGTTTGCCCCACCTTAAGAATATTTATTGCATGGTTTTAAAAGGAAATGTTTAATGTGAAATGTGTCATATAATATCTACTTTATTGCTATTTTACACATCAATTCCTTATTAAGAATCACTAAAACAAAAATACATGGAAAGTTAGATTGATACTGATAGGTGCCTTTAATGAAAGTTAGCGGCAAAAAATTATCCTGTCTTTGCCACACTCTTTATTAAGGAAGAGACAGAATAAAAATGAGGACAGAAAGCCTTTTGGTTTTGAGACAATAAATTTGTTATATAAGGGGATGGCAATGACATGTGACAAAAGTAAAGCTTGAATTCCAAGAGAATATTGGTTTGATATATTATTTTGGTAAGCTACTGTAGAGAGAGAAATAAAGAATTTTAGATAATGACTTCAGAGCTGGTATGGGAAACCAGATTCAGAGTCCTAATTCTTTGCTCTTGATCGTCTTCCTCCTATGTATTACTAACTCCTCTTTCCTGCCTCAAGAGGGTGAGAGACATATGGCCTCTTAACCCAAAGTAGTGAATCTTTTATGACTTTTCTTCCTGACTAAAATCACTCCAGTGAGACATGAATTATAGTGAGGTTAACACAGAACATAGTACCTAAATGTTTATATTATACATATTTAATATATTTTATAATGTCATTTATTTTTTTAAAATCTCCTATTACAATACAGCATGTGTTTCTCCTTTTATCAAGGAACTGTCATTTTAAATGTCTCATTACCTTGATTGCTCAATCCTATGATTCTCCTTTCTCCCCATCTTCTTTTCTACAAGGTATTGATCCTACCATTATTGCCCTGAACTTTATTCTCCTGTTTTCATTGCCCTCTTTAGACTTCATTAGTGTTATACTTATAGGTTTTCATACATTTCAAACAAAATCCCAACTCTGGAAAATTCAACTTTGGACTTTACCCTTGAGCCACCTAGCTTAATGCTGTTAGAGGGAATCTCTTGTCAGCTGGTATTCTTGAGTACTAACTTCAGATGGGTCCTTGTTCATTCACACCCACCTTCTCCACTTTCATAAGTGATTGTTTTGTAACTTAATCTGTTTCTCCTATGCATCCTATTTCATTAAGAGGTAATCCTAAAACAGTTTCCTATGTCCCTACCACTATGTCTACATACCTATCTGTATCTACATATTTTCCTTTCCTGCTAAGTAAAGCAAACCTCCCCAGTTATGCACTACCATCTACTCAAGTGTATAGTTTCAACAATTGTTATAGCTAACATTATCATTTCTTTTTCTGCTAAATGATTTTCACCAGCTTATAGAGATAGTTTAATAATTCCCATTTCAAAAAAAAAAAAAAGCTATCTCTTAATTATGCATTCTCTTACGGTTAAATCCTAATGAATCTACTCCCCTTACACTAACTTTCTATAATATAATTCATCACTTATTCTCCATCTATTTTGTCTTGAACTCAATAAAGTCAGTAACATTATTATTTTACCCAAACATGCCTTGGCTAGGTCAACAATGACCTCCATACTGATAAATCATATGGTTCATTATTGACCAAATCAACTTTTGGCCTTCCTTTGGAAGTTTTCTTTTTCCTTGTTTTTTTGTTTGTTTTTGTTTTACCCCTTTTCTCTTAAGTTTTTGTGTATACATTATCTTCACTTTCTTTTTGTAATGTTAATAGTTTCTTTGATGGTTGGATTCAACTTTCAAAGATTTAAGCATTAAATTAGTCATATTCTATTATATAGTTTGTTCATATTATCTGTGGTTCCAGGATAACATAAGCTAATTCAAAGTAGAGACCATGGTTTTTTCATATTTTGTCACCAGGCCCTTGCAATGAGGAAAGAGTGAAGGAATATATTCTCTCAGTACTTCTCAGATGAATGTAAAGAAAGTAACCTTTAGAAGGTGATTCTTCCTTCTAATTCCTACCTTGAAATCCCAATCAAATTGCCTGATATCAGTAGCAAGTGACTTTTTCTGATTTTCATATGAGAGAAATAATTATTTTTCAGAGATATAATCTTAATGCAACTGATTGTAATAGCATAGTAAGACCAGTTATTTGAATTTCAGTTTTTTAAGTATTTTCAGTATTTTAATTTTTAGTATTTTAAATGTTTTCAGTATTTTAAATATCAGTCATAGAATGCAGTAATTTTTAACTAAACATATAGAATGTAGCTCATCTATTTAAATTCACTCATCTCTTACTTGGAGATCAATTGTTTTGAGAATCTTGTCTTTGCACAGAGGACAGAAATACTACCACCTATAAAATACATGATCACTGGAAATTAATCATGCTTGCTTATTGGTAATATAATGTTGACACTTTGTTAAATACAGTTCACTAAATAATAGTCCTTTTTTCAGGGCAGGTATACCTCTTGTTCCCATGCATTCTCCACACTCCATAAAATATATATATTTTTTATGGCTCTGATGTTCACTAAGCAAAAATATCATAAATATTATCATTGCTTGACCTTCAACTGGCAGAATCAAGTAACAATATTCCAAGTATTCCACAATCAAGTAAACTACCATATAATGTTTGAGGGGAAAAAATTAGACCATCTTAGTTCATATCAAAAGGAAGGAAAAACAAGAAGAAATTTCTGTATAAGCATTGGGATCATTCTTGAAAAAATGGAGAAATGTGATAAAGAAGCACTTGCAAAAGGTTAAAGTAGAATTCAAGTTAACCCATTTTATCTGTTTAAATTAGGAATGTACAATTTTTTCTCTTTTCAGACAATCTAACATAAAGTGCCTGAATGTTGTACTTAACATATCTATATAGACACATATCTTTTTTATAAATAAATGGTTTAATGTGGTACATATAATGCATTTATAAAACATACATACCAGTTTTTTTAAAGATTTTGTTTATTTATTTGTCAGAGAGTGAGCAATAGAGCAGGAGAGTGAGCACAAACAGGAAGAACAGCAGGCAGAGGGAGAGGGAGAGGCAGGCAGAGGCAGAAGCAGGCTCCCTACTGAGCAAGGAGCCCAATGTGGGATTCAGTCTCAGGACCCTGGGATCATGGCCAGAACCAAAGGCAGATGCTTAACTGTCTGAACCACACAGGCATCCCCATATATACCAGTCTTAATTTCAATAATAATTTCAGATTATCTGAAAATAGATAGATACTGCTTTTAAATCACTGTTGATAATCAGTGTATCATTCAGACATTCTAATGGCCATGGTACTTTTGTAAATACTGAAAAGGTTTTGTAAAACTTCCTTCTATTTGAATTTTCCCTAATATTTTCTGTTATACTGGAATTATAGATTTTGGAGGACAAGTGCTACAGATGCAAAATACTATTTTCATTGTTCTTAGGAAGGGATACATGCTATCAGCACAACTTATTATTGATGATTTTAACCTTGATCATTTGGTGAAGGTAGTGACTGTCAAATTATCTACTGTAAAGATACTACAGACAAAGACAACAAAATAATTCAGAGGCTCCACAATAGGGGTATGACCTGTATATAAAAGAAAATGCAAAAAATGGTGTTGCTGGAAAGAAGTGTGAGAAAAAAAATTTTTTTTTTAAACATACGTATTGAAACTATAGTTCCAAGTAGGGGTCTTATGAGTAATGTTAGTGTCTTTAGCTTTTACTTTATGTTTAATGTGGAAACTGCTGTTTTCCAAAGATTCCTTTGGCAGCAGTTGAGATGAACATAGTTTGGAATAGAGTGAGTAGTATTGGTGGTGCTGGTAATTAATAAAATTCTTGATGTATTTTGAAAATAGAATCAACAGTATAATGGATTGGATATACAGTACGAGAAAAAATTAAAAAACAGGGAGGATTCACAGATCTTTTTGGTCTGAGCAATAGGAAGAATGGAAATTTAGAAGACTATGGGTGGGGAGGGGCAAAATGGTGAAGGACTTGGGGACTCTATTTAAACCTGTCCCCTGAATGCAGCTGAATATCTACCAAGCCAGTCTGAAGCCCTTGAAATCAGCCTGAGATGTAAGATTATACATCTGGATCTCTACCAGGGCAGAAGATCTTCAGCTGAAAAATACAAAGGATGGAGTTGTGATTGTGTGGACAGATATTGGAGGATAAACAAAAGAGGGAGGGGACCACCAGAAGCTACCCACTGGAAAGAAAATAATACCCCAGTGCAGAAGCATCCTGAACCTGGGAACCAGTGATAGCTTATAGAGCAGTCGTGATGGGACAGAAAGTGCCTCATAACAGTGGTTGAACAGAATCCAGGAGCTTAAGGAACAAATACCAGGACCGGGGTGGCCACTTGTGTGGACCTGTGCCTGCAGAACTGGGGAACTCACCATTGCCACAGCCACCACAGCCAGTGCTACTGCAGCTACTGCCTGCACGTGCCCAGAATGGGATCACTTGTGGTTTTAGAGGCACAAGGGACAGAGACAAGCAGGGGTCTTGATCAACCACTGAGAGGATTGCTGGGAGTGTGCACTGCCTGTGGGAGGCTGTGGTTTTGGCAGCGCTTACAGAGGGGGAGACTGTGTGTTCTGGAGAGTTCAGAAAGGAATAGTCTGTGGCTTCTCTCCTCTGGAGTGGAGGTCCAGGTGAAGACATTTTCCTTTTCTGTCCCTCTGAAAAGTGGAAAACTTTAGACAACAAAAGACACCCAAGACCAAAAGCCTAAAAAACTGGTCTCCACAGAGTCTAGCCCCTTGACAGGGGGCACAGCAACTCTGACAAAGCAAGGTTGCTTGAAAAACAATGCAACAGGCCACTCCCACAGAAGACAAGCTGGAAGAATAAGAGGACAACAGCCAGAGAATCCCCATAAAACTGTAAAACCCCAAAACCAGGGGAAATTAGTATACTGCTGGTGCTGCCCATGGCCCATGTATATCCTAGACACAATTTTTTTAAATTATTCCTCATGTTTCTGTGTGTGTGTGTGTGCGTGTGTGTGTGACCTACTTAGCATTTCATCTAGATTCTTAGTATAACATATTCCATAGTAACTTTTTAAACTTCTACTGTTTCAGACATATGGATTTTTCTTTTTCTTATAGATAAATAGATAGATAGATAAATAGATACAAGTTTTGATGTAGTCCCTATTTTGCTATTCAATAGTACCGTTATATATACAAATTTTAATTTCCCTGTTGACTCTGGGAAGTAGTGTTCTCCAACAAAGAAAACAAAATACACCCAGGAAGAACTGAAACATTGTACTGCACCCACATTAAGAGATTACAGCCTCACTCCCCTGACCCCCCCCCCCCGCCCGCTGCCTTTTTAACTTTATAAGTCTTATTCTTGGGTTTCATTTTGGATGGATTTTCTTAGTGGTGGCTTCTGATCACGCTGAATTTCCCAAGGTACACCTTGCCTGGATTGTGTTGGACTCTGCACATCCCTTCAACCAACCCTCAACAGAATGACTAGGAGAAGGAACTCCCAACAAAGAAAAGAACAAGAGACAGTGGCCTCTCTCATAAACCTAATGGATATGGATATAAGCAAGATCTCAGAAACAGACTTCACAATAGAGGTTATGAAGACAACAGCTAAGCTGGAGAAAACCATTAACAGCAACATACAACTTAAAAACACTATAAATGAGATGCAGTCTAAACTAGATACTCTAACAGCTAGAGTAAACAAGGCAGAAGAATGAATTAATGATCTAGAAGACAAATTGATAGCAAGGAAGGAACAGAAGGGGGCTAGAACAAAGACCTTAAAATCCATGAAAACAGAATTAGAGAAATAAATGATGCCATGAAATGTTCCAATATCAGAATTACTGGGATCCCTGAGGGAGTGAGGATAGAGAGAGGACTAGGGAGATATATTTGAGCAAATTGCAGCTGAGAACTTCCCTAATTTGGGGAATGAAACAAGCATTTGTATCCCAGGGGCAGAGAGCACCCCTTCCAAGATTAAGGGGAACAGATCAATGCCCCAGCATATAATAGTAAGACTTGCAAGAACCAAGTAAACCATCTTAAGGGCAGTTAGGGGCAAGAGATTCCTTATGTACAGAGGGAGGAACACCAGAATAATGTCAGAACTGTCCACAGAGACCTGGCAAGCCAGAAACAGCTGGCATGACATATTCAGGGTACTAAATGGAAAGAACATGCAGCTGAGAATCGTTTATCTGGTAAGGCTGTCATTTAGAATGGATGGAGAGATAAAGAGCTTCCAGAACTGACAGAAACTGAAAGAATGTGTGATTACTAAGCTGGTCCTGCAAGACATATTAAAGGGGGGGTGAGACAGAAATGCATCAAAATATTAGAGGAGAACTTAGGCAGTAACCTCTTCAATATTGGCCACAGCAACCTCTTTCAAGACACGTCTCCAAAGGCAAAGGAATCAAAGCGAAAATGAACTTTTGAGACTTCATCAAGATAAAAAGCTTCTGCAAACCAAAAGAAAGTCAACAAAATAAAGAGGCAACCCACGGGATGGGAGAAGATATTTATAAATGACACACATATAAAGGGCTGATATCCAAGATCTATGAAGAACTTCTCAAATTCAACACCCAGAAAACAAATGATCAAGTCAAAAAATGGGCAGAAGACATGAACAGACACGTCTCCAAAGGAAACATACAAATGCTTAACAGACACATGAAGAAGTGTTCATCACCATTAGCCATCAGGGATATTCAAATCAAAAGCACATTGAGATACCACCTTACACTAGTTAGGTTACACCTCCCTTAGCAGGGAGCCTGCTTCTCTCTCTGTCTGTTTGGGTTCTCTCTGACAAATAAATAAATAAAATATTTTTTTAAAAAAATTGTAAACCAATACTAGACAAGTGATCTGAAATACTGTAAGCAAGTATAATTCTTCAAAATTATAAATATGCATAAGTTTTCAATGATATGTGATTGGGGTGAAATATAGTACAGTTGAGTTTAAAATTTCCTTCCAGCTTTTGTGTATCCTATTGCAACAATGAATACTAGGCAATACATTGTATCGAATAATAATTCAATAAATACTATCAACAGGATTTTGTGTTTCAAACATTAAATGGAGAATCATCACAGTTTTGCCTGTTTTTTTTTTTTATTATAAGTATCTCTGTTTAATGGAAGCATGCAGGGAAACTGGATAGCTCAGTCAATTGAGCATCTGATTGTTGATTTACAGTAGTGAGATTGAGGCCTGTATAGGGCTCTGCATTCAGCAGGGCATCTGCTTCTTTTTCTTTCTCTCCCTCTCCTTCTCCTCCTCCCCCAACTTGTGTATTCTCTCTTTATATATAAAATAAATTGTAAAAAAATATAAATCATACACATTGAAAAATAAAAACTTCCTTATGAATACTATTAATAGCAAACATAAGTGGATTGTAAATTATTCCTCTGTGTAAACCAGCAATAGTATAGGAAAAAAAAAAAACACAATACACAGAATTCAAAGCATAGAAATAAATTGACTTGGTAATTGAATACAACAAGATTACATAATATAATTCTGATAATTATATTTTAATTCTCTAGGCTTTCTTGTGAATTAGTCAATGAAAATAACAACAGAAATATAGGCTTATTTTACCACTCTAATATTTTTCATCTATATGATGTTGGCAAGTTACAATCTCTTAGGAGCTTATTTTACTTTGAGTTAAATAAGAGGTTTGATTAGGTAACTGGTAAAATTATTTTTAATTCTAAAATGTTAAGATTAAATAATATATCATATGCAGCCCTCTGATTATACCTGTTATTTACAACCAAAACCTTAACTGCCTATTAGCTGATTATCTGAATGGCAAAAGAAAGTGAACTTTTATTTTAAAAATCATCTTAACAATCATATTTATTCATAAATCGGGGCACCTGGGTGGCTCAGTGGGTTAAGCCTCTGCCTTCAGCTCAGGTCATGATCTCAAGGTTCTGGGATCGAGCCCCACATCAGGCTCTCTGCTCAGCAGGGAGCCTGCTTCCTCCTCTCTTCCTCTTTGCCTGCCTCTCTGCCTATTTGTGATCTATCTCTCTCTGTCAAATAAATAAATAAAATCTATTTTAAAAAAAAAACAAAAAAACCCAGTCATATTTATTCATAAATGAAAATGTGAATGTAAAAATAAAATCAACTTTACATAAAGTTTACTTAGCTGCTAAGATGTAAATACAAATCCCAAAATGTTAATATATATTATTGTTTTGGTAGGTAGCCAAAATTAAGAACATTACCTTGTCTGAGAAATGATTTTTTAATAGGAATTTTCAGTTACCAGAATAATTTAGACTGATTTATAAGACTGTACAGAATAGCAATAATTCATTTTTATATCACTTACATATTCCTCAAAAAGCTAATTATTCAATGCCAGATTTAACTCTATTAAATGTTTCCAGACATTTTTTATTTCTCCAATTTAAGCACTTGACTTTGCCTAATTTCTTATTTATTTAAATATACACTTGCTATTACTTCAAGAATAAAGTAAGATATTCCCCACTGAGGATGATATTAGCTGTGGGTCTTCTATATGGCCCTCATGATTTTATGCCTCTATCCCTGCTTTGTTGAAGGTTTTTTTTTTTTTTTTTTAATCCAGAATGGATGCTATAGTTGTCTAATGTTTTTTCTGCATCTATTGAGAGGATTATATGGTTCTTATCCCTTCTTTTTCTAATGGGGTGTATTATGCTGATCACTTTGTGAATACTGAATGATGCTTGCAGCCCAGGAATAACTGAGAGCTTTTCCTTTATGGTCAGGAACAAGACAGGAATTCCCACTCTCACCATTATTATTTAACATAGTACAGAAGTCCAAAACTCAGCAATCAGACAACAAAAAAGAAAGGAAAAGGATCCAAACATCAAGGAAAAAGTCAAACATTCACTCTTTGCAGATGACATGATAGTCTATAAATAGAAAACCCAAAATCTCACAAAAAAATCATCAGAACTAATACATGAATTCAGTAAAGTTAGAGTAAAATCAATGTACAAAAGACTGTGGCATTTCTATATACTAATAAGTATAAGCAGAAGAAAGAGAAATCAAAGAATGTATCCCATTTACCACTGCACCAAAAACCATACAATACCTAGGAATAAACCTTACCAAAGACGTAAAAGATCTGTACTCTGAAAACTATAGCACACTTATGAAGAAACTGAGGAGGACACAAAAACATTCCAAGGACATGGATTGGTGTTGGGCTCCCCGCCGAGGGGAGGAGGCGCCCGGGCCAGCCGGAGGCCTCTCCTTGGGGCTGAGCGTGATGGCGAGTGTCGCGAACCCGGAACGCACCCACAGAAGACACCGGCCTTGGGGGATCTGTCGAAGCAGGATCTCACTTTATTGTGCGGGGGCACACCTTATATAGAGCAGCAGAAGGGAAGTGAGGACAGAGGGGGAAGAGCCAATAAGATTATGCCAAGTAGCAGTTGCTGGGTAAGGCGTGTCGGGCGAGAGGAGGAAGTGCCATAGGTTTCAGGAACCGAAACTGTGAAATTGGCGCCTTGTTGGCCGGAAGAGACGGCAAGCCAGCGCCATCTTTATTCTGGGCCGCACCCTATGGAGGCACCTCTAGTTATGTGCCTTACAGATTGGAAGAACAAATATTGTTAAAATGTCTCCACTACCCAAAGTGATCTACACATTTAATGTAATCCCTATCAAAATACCACTAGCATTTTTCACATAGCTAAAACAAACAATCCTAAAATTTGTATGGAAACACTAAAAGACCCCCTCATAGTCTAAGCAATCTTGAAAAGGAAAAGCAAAGCTTCAGGCATCACAATTCTGAATTTCAAGCTCTATTACAAAGCTGTCATCATCAAGACAGTATGGTAATGGCACAAAAATAGACACCTAGATCTATGTATGGACCGGAACAGAAAACCCAGAAATGGACTACAACTATACGGTCAGCTAATCTTCAACAAAAAAGGAAAGAACATCCAATGGGAAAAAAGAGAGTCTCTTCAACAAATGGTGTTGAGAAAACTGGACATGCAGAAGAATGAAACTGGAGCACTTTCTTACATCATACATTAAAATATTCAGAATGGATGAAAGACCTAAATGTGGGACAAGAAACCATCAGAATCCTAGAGAAGAACACAGGCAGCAACCTCTTGGAACTTAGGCATAGCAACTTCTTACTCAATATGTCTGCCAATAAGTTTCACTGGTGAAAATTCAAAATTGTTAGTTTTAAAAAATTCCCAGTTTATGATATTTATATTATTTGTGCTAATGAATTACAAAGCTGTTTAGTATGAACACATATTTTTATGTTCATGTAGAAGAAAATAGATAAAACCTTAATATAGCCATAAAGTAACATTTATTTACAAATAATAGAATTTGTATTGCATTTCTTTTTTTTTTAATTTTTTTTTTCAAGATAGACCTAGAATGTTTTTCAGTAATTAGAGACTTAGCTGTTTCTAGAGGGAGAAGACCATACATAATAAACACAAAATTGTTCACACTCTCAAGACTTTTTTTCTAGCTTCACTGAAGTATAACTGACAAATTGTGAGACATTTTAAGTATATAACATAATGATTTAGATATATATTTAGTATACATTGTGAAAGGACTCCCCCATCAAGTTAATTAACTTCTCCATTCCTGTCACATATTTATCTTTTCTCCCTCATGATGAGGACATTTAAGTTCTATTCTCTTAGCAAATTTCAATTATACAATGTACTCTATTGTATTTTATTGTACTGAGAATCAAAAATATTGTATATTATCAACCACAGTCATTTATACATCAGATCCTTAGACCTTATTCATATTATAACTAAAAATCTATACTGTTTTACTAACCATTTCTATTTCTCCTACTCAACAGCCCCTGGCAACTTCTTTATCCTGTTTCTATTAGCTGGGACTCTTTTTGTTTGTTTTTAGGTTCCACATATAAGTGATACTAGGTGGTATTTTTCTTTTTCTGTCTGACTTATTTCACTTATCATAATGCCCAGCCCTGTCATTACAAATGACAGGATATCCTTTCTTTTTAAGGCTGAATAATATTCAATTGTGTGTGTGTGTGTGTGTGTGTGTGTGTGTACCTGATATTTTCTTTATCCATCTACCTATTCATCTATCCATGGTCACTTAGACTTTAAAAATTATAAGAAAAATGCATAACATCAAATTTACCATCTCAATCATTTTTAACTGAAGTTTAGCAGTGTTAAATATATTCATATTTTTGTGCAAATGATCTCTAGAACACTATTCTTGTTACAAAAACTAGAACTCTATCCTCAAGACTTTTGAACCAGTTATCAACTGGAAATCAAATTTGCAAACAACATGGTCCTAGTCAACTCAAGTCCTCACTGAATCAAAGTAATTAAGCCTTTGGCATAGCTGTCTGACAGACTAAAGTGAGAGCAATCTCTGGAGTAAGTAATATTTATTCCACTTTAGACATCGCTTTAAAATTCAACACCTGATGGAAAATGAAAATAAAAATAAAAAATTAGATGACCTAATAAGGAAGAGAAAAATGTGATTCTTTAATAAAGAGCATTAATAATTAGAGGGAGACTTATTCATCAGTTGGAAATACCAGACCAAAAATTTAAAATGCTTATTATTATGTTAAAAGATCTACATGAAAACTGGATTAAAAGATGAGCTTAGAGAAATTATCTCTAACAACAACAACAAAAATATCTGAAATAAAGATTTCAATGCATATTGTTAGCACCAGGCTAGATATAAAAGAAGGAATCAGTGACCTCAAAGAAAAGTATATAGAAATTATGCAAACTAATGAACAAAGGGATAAAAAAAAGTATGGAAAAAAACAAAACATGAGATACATATTGGGCAATAACAAATAATTGACAATATGTGTAACTGGAATCTCAGAAGGAAACAAGAGAAAGAACAGAGAAGAAATATTTAAAAACTCAATGGCAAAGGACCCTTCAAAAATAACAAAATCAAGATCCATAGATTCAAGAAGGCCTATAGTTCTAGACAACATAGAAAAAAAAATGAAAACCATACATAGGCAACAATATTCAAACTACTGAAAACATAAAGATGCAGAGAATATCAAAATGCAGCCAGAGAAGGGAAGGAAGAAAAGATGCATTCAACAATGCTATATACATATATGTATGTATGTATAGTTTTCTCAGTGTTCCTTTAAAACACCTTAGCCTCCTGAAACACAAAAATGTATACAATATATAGATAGATAACATTGATTTACATGCCTTAGAAGCATTTTACTCTTCATATAACATAAGAATTACATCTGTTGCCATTCTTCTAGCCAAGTGCCCTGATATGAGAGGATTAAATGGTGAGAGCATAGATTAGGTTCCTAGGTTAACCCTGAAGTTATCAGGAAGATTAGAGGGTGATATACCTTAGATATACATTGTAGGAAATCTGAAATCTAAAGTTTGAAATCTCCTCTAAATCATAAAAGTCAGAGATTCAGAGTTTCTCTGACCTTAGAAAAATGTACTTATATCTTAAAATGATAGTGGGGACCTAAGATCCTTTTTACCTTATATCTAAGAAATAAAAATTGTCTCTCTCTCTCAGTATGTATATGTATATGCATATATATGTGTTTTAATTCACATATATATGTATGCACAAATGTGTGTTTGTACACATAACTTGTTTACTTGTTTATAACTTGTACATATTTATATACTTTATTTGCTTATTTCCAGAAAGGAATGAGCTTTCTCTTTACTGCATACAAGTGGAAAAAATCCATTAGAACCTTCCCTTTCTTCTGAAGATATGTAGGTTTCTCTTGCAAGGTTTTGTTTTGTTTTCCATCTGGCTTTCATTTCATTTCACACTAGGTAAGGTCTGTGGCAAGGGAGAGCCAACATACTCATTATTTACTGTAATTAATAAATTACTGCCCAATCCAGAATACTTCATCTGCACATTCAGGATAAAATGAATAACCATAATAATCAGAAACCCAACTTTGGGGCACCAGTTAGCTGATGCCACTGCTCCTGAAAGGACACAATAAAACCAGTGTTTCTACTGTTGGAAAGACTTCACACTACATCCAGCTGTTATTACAGAAGGAACTGGCAGGATGAAGAAGTGTCATTAGAGTAATGTTCACAAGAAGTGAAATAGACAAGAAGACCACATGAATGTCCCAGGAATGATAAGTTCCTTCTTCCTCCTCTTAACTTATGGTATCCTTCTAGTGCCATATATTTTTAGAGTATAACGGAGCCAGTTGGAACAGCAGACATATGCTTTTCATAGTTCTGGGTCCAGTATTAAAAACCTTTCTGTAGAAAGGCAGATTTATAGGTCAGAGATAACTACTAAAATGACAGAATGTTTCTAAGAAAGCAGAGGAGATATCCCACTAATTTATACCATCTGATACTCCTATGATTTTTTTTCTTTTTGAGATAGCATCACTTTAATCTGAAGTGAACAGAAAAATTTTCCAGTTTTCTTAATGTTTGTTCAGATTATATTTTAACTATTTAAAGTAGAAAACAGATTTATTCTCTTTAAAATTTATATTTAAAAAAAGTTTACAGATTGTTGACTACAAAAGCATTAGTTTCTTCAACTATGTTCTAAGTAGGAGCAAAAGGCAAATGAAATAACAATAAAGCACAGATGCAAACTATTTGTTGATTTGACAAGAACAAAGTTTTGTCAAAATATCTTACAACTCTAAAGAATTTTGTTCAGTTAGATGGAAAAGGTGAGTGGAGAGAGGGGGATGGCTGACACAGATACCCAAATAAACAAATGTTTTCTGATGTTTGTCAGGATTTGTGCAGTGGTACAAATATAGACCTACACATTCATAGTGTGAGAAAATGTCATCACAATTCCCTCTAGCAGAGAAACAGATTTTGTTTAGTAAATATATTTATGACTGCCTTGTAGGAAAAGGTGAAACACTTGAGGTAATCATTAGGTAGCAAGTTATGAAAGAACTAGGTAAAATTTTCTCCATGAAAAATAAGCAAGAGCTTGTAGGCTAAGAGAAGGATAAGGGAAGAGAATAGCAGCAGGTACGAGACAAGAGTTAGAAACAAGAGAAAAGGAGCCAATATACACATGTGCCAAGAGATGAGATATGAAACAAACAAACAAACAAACAAACAACAACAACAAACCCCCAAGGACATTTATGCCCAAATTTCAATCTGAATTTTTGAGTATATTCTGTGGGCATTTAGCAGAAAGTATACCACATCTTCTTTATTGATTAATCCATGGACACAGATTGCTTTCATATATTGGCCTTTGTAAATAATGCTACAGTAAACATAGGGTTGTATATATCTCTTTGAACTAATGGGTTTATTTTCTCTGGGTAAATACGCAGCTGAACCTTCATATAGTTTTCCAGAGTAGTTGCACGAAATTTACATTCCTATCAACAGTGTACCAGGATTCCCCTTTTTCCACATTGTCATCAACACTTGTTAATTTTTGTCTTTTTGATAATAGCCATTCTGACAGGTGTAAAGTGATTCATTATTATGGTTCTGATTTGTATTTCCCTGGTAATTAGTGATGTTGGTTATCTTCTCATGTGTCTGTTGGCTATCTGTAAATCTTCTTTGAAATTTCTATCCAAGTCCTCTGCCAAATTTTAGTCATTTTTAAAATTAATTTATACAAGTTCTTTATATATTTTGGATATTAACGTCTTATCAGATGCATGATTTGCAAATACCTTCTACCATTCAGAAGTTTCCTTTTTAATTTTGTTGATGGTGTCCTTCACTGAGCAAAGTGTTTTAGTCTGATGTAATCCCATTTGTTTATTTTAGATTTTGTGGCCCTTGCCTAAGAAGACTGGTGAGAAAACAACAACAAAAAAGTACTGCTAAGACCTATGTCCAGAACTACCTATTTTCTTCAAAGAAACATCTTTACTACAAGTCTTCTTAAACACTTCACTATGTGCATTTCAGAATGGGTATCATTCCATTAAGTGAAAATTATTGCAGAACACACACTGCAAGTAGTTTGTTAAAAACATCTTTATTACAAGTTTTCTTAATTTTTTTTTTAAATTCAGTTTCATAGAGCACTCCCCAAACTACCTGGATTCTGCTTCTCCAAATCTAAATGAAAGTGTACTTATTAAGTTTAAAGATTTCCTAAAATAAAAAGTGTTATGATTTATTTATATTTTAATATCATATTTAACTGACCAGGCAGAGTTTCCAGTTCTATATTATTTTTATCATCTACTTGGGCTTTAATACTCTTCCACAAGCTGTGGGCAACTATTTAGTTTGATACTGTGAGACTATAAAAAGGTGCATAAAATCCTCAATTGTCTGTAGCTCTCGTTTGTTCCCAATTAATTATAAATATAAGAAATGCAAGCGGGGAAAATATGTTACAGGATAACCAAAATTATATCTACAAATATCACTCTTTTTCTTGAAACAAACTCCTAAGCAAGGACATTACATTAAAATTTTTTCAAAATTTTATTTTGTTTATTTTTTTTAAAGAATTTTTATTTAAGCAATCTTTACAATGAAGGTGGGACTCAAACTCACAATCCCAAGATCCCAGAGTTGCATGACCTACTGACTGAGATAGTCAGGCACCCCAAAACTTTCAAAATTTTAAAATGAACAGAGTTGATAGTTAATTCAGGAGCTTTTCTTTTAGTTTTCATTTCAGCTAAGGTATTACTATTCAATAGTAAAATTATAATTATTTTTACATTATTTAAATAAATGCAACATTATCAAAACAGAAATACAACTAAGCAATGACCTAAGAAAAATCAGTGGAAACGTAGGCATTTTCATTTTATCAAAAATAACTGTTAATGATATTAAAGCAACTGGTTATCTGGGATTACACCCTCTATTGAATACTCAAGAATCCAAAGGAATAACGTCTAGAAGACAAAGATGGACCTAAGTACATTCTTATTTCAGAATTGACACTGGTGACTTAGCCTGAATAGGAGTCATGGCAGTGGAAAAGAATATAGGGGAACACATTTGAGCATCATTTAAGAGTCTAACTCTACTATCTTTGGATAGGAGTGTTATAGAGGAGAGGGATAACTTTAGGTCTTCAGGATAGATATATAGAGGAAAAACCTGATCGTGAAGCGGGGAAATGACAAAAAGGAATCTACTAGAACACACTGGGACCTATGAAGACAAATAACTCTGTCTGTTTCTCATTGTTACCATCCTTGACAATGCAGATGACATATCAAAGAAGATGGTATTCTCTGCCGTGAAACTGCATATACACCTACTAATGGTTCAGTGAAACTGAAGGAAAAAAGTCTGGCAGAGGCTGGAAAAGCTGTGGGTTCAGCTGCTGCCCTACACCAACAATGTGAACTAGCAGATTAGTGACAATGAGCACAAGTTGCAGTGATGCCTGGCACACTATAACAACATTCATAGCATAGTGGCTGCTGTTTAACTGCTTTATTCCAAATCTCATAAAAATGTCTTTTGGGGATAAAATCTAATTAAAAATTACACAAGGAAAGTGCCTTTTGAAACGTTTCAGCTTAACCATGTTGACACACTACAAAACCACTATAAGCTTTATGACTTTGAGAGCAGAAAGTACTGGAAGTACTTGTAGAAGATAGGAATGATATATAAGATAGCTGGCAAATCTCAGCTAGACAATGACAGTGCAAACCCCTAATGTTTTGTAGTTAAGACATGACTTCCTTTGCTAACAATCATAATCTGTTTGAAAAGCAGTCTTTGGCTTGCTACTGGACCTGGTAGTTATTGAATGTCTGACTGTGGAACACCATACGACCAGATCACTTATCCTAAATTGATCGAATCAATAAAATCAGACCTGTATAGCAACATTCCATTGTGAGTGGGAATTGTATTTATGAGATGGTGTATAAACAGATCCTGAGGCAAAAGTAAATATAAAACACAATGGCTCAGATACCTTTTGTGTTCAATCCTATTGCTCTGTTACCCACACTTCAACCAACACTGATGACTACATGGGGAATTACCTTTAACCAATTAGTATAAGAAAGTGTGGTTTATACCTGAAGCATATCACATCAGCATAGTTCAGGAATGACTATGAAAGACAGTAGTCATAACGTTCAGACTTTGGGTCTTTACATCTAGTTTCCTACTTCATGTGGAAGGGGAGGTAGTCAAAGGAATGAATCTACACTAATTTACAAAACAGGGACTAAGGGAGTTTTTGATAGTGCTTTGAAAGAACAGAATTGGAAAACTGCAGAAAGGTAAACTGTGGGAAAACTATTAATGCAGATCTTTCAGAGCAGCCATGTAAAGGCCCACCAAAGGGCGCCTGGGTGGCTCAGTGGGTTAGGCTGCTGCCTTCGGCTCGGGTCATGATCTCAGGGTCCTGGGATCAAGCCCCGCATCGGGCTCTCTGCTCAGTGGGGAGCCTGCTTCCTCCTCTCTCTCTGCCTGCCTATCTGCCTGCTTGTGATCTCTCTCTGTCAAATAAATAAATAAGATCTTTAAAAAAAAAAATAACCAAAACAAAAGTAGGCTTTCAATAATCAGGTGGAAAAGATTAGTTTTTGTATGGATCTCAATCAGTCTCTTTCCCTAGCTATCCTGCTGTTTGCTCTATGGGCTTGTTTACATGATCTCTGTGGTAGAAGGAATGGAGACTGTGCATTGGCTCTATAACATACATTTCCCTTAATTAAGGCTAATCTGGCCACCTGCTGCCACTGCTGGATGTTAATTGGCAATGGTAGAGGCCAGTATCTAGCCAGTCTCTGGTGAAAGGTTTATAATATTAGACCCCTTTTATCATGGAGGAGGCTGTGATTTATCCTATGAAAAGAGATGCATATTCCAGACAAAGATTACCGTCCCTGTTCAAAAAGCTTTTGTTACACTCTCATTCAGAGAATTTAAAATTCCTTTTTGCATTTCCTGGCTATGCACATTACATCAACTCTGACTACAAACTGCATTTATGATTAAGGAAACATAGGAATACATTAATACCTACAGAATTCACTATGGTGGCTTACTATTAATGTAAAATGCTTTGGTAAGGTATTAACTGAAGTACCAGTTAGGAATTAATAGTCTGTAATTCTTTGGTTGGGTCCTACTGAATCTGATATATACCATAAACTGGCTGCCAATATATGTTTCTTTTTGTGTTTTAAACAGTGTATACTGGTGCAGCAAACAAAGGCTTCAGTTCAGAGTAGATCACAATCATACCTGATTATAACATGGTAGATTAATTACTAGAAATTCCTCATATCCATGTTATATATACATGCTTGCCATGTGGCACTTCATTTATCCCATCCAGAAGTCAAGTGTCTTCTAACCCTTAAATCTGGCCTGACCCTGTGAATCAACTATGTACTCAGCATTTATCTATGAGGACTTCTTCAATGCACCCATATACTTAATATATGTATGCTTAAATAAGAAGATATTCATGTTAACAAAATTATTATGTGATTTAATAGATACCCATATTTTTGTAGAACCTCAAATAACTTGGACTTGAACCTATACAAAGGAAGAAATTTATAGATGAGATGTCAGTCTGGGAGCTATTCCAGGATTAGTTTAGAGGTAAAGTTGACCAATGCAGATCATATCGATAACAGGAAAGACAAACTATAAAGGCATATTGAAATGTCAGAATAAAAGGAAAAATTTTCTGTAAAGGTTAGCAAAAAACAAACAAATAAACAAACAAAAACACTTCCAAAACAAAACAAACAACAACCCAAAACCACACACACACACACACACACACACACACTGACACACACAACAGTGTTCAATAGAACTTTAAGCTATCAACTTACATGGCTATATGCTAGTACATACAATTTTATCTGTTATATCTGTTATAGGCCAAAACTTACACAGTGAGGAGCAGACTTTGAGAGAGATGATAATGAACAGGAAACGAGAGAATGTGCTTACTTGTGAACATGCCAGTGTTGAAGTGCTTGTAAGAAAAGCCAGGGTGATAGGTGAATTTATGGCTCTAATGCTCAGGAAAGGGAGAGAGCTGGAAATATATATTTGGGACTTATAAGCCTACTGAATGCAGTAAAAGAACTGAAAGGCCTGTGATATCCAAAAAGTGAACAAATTTAGAGAAAAACTAACCATGACACTACTTTAAGTATAAATTAAGGAAAAAGAGGCAATGGAAATGGTAGAGAACAAGTTAGTCTGATATGGAAGAAAAATCAAGAGAATCCAAGGCAAGAGAGAAGTATCTTATTTGTTGGTTTTTGTTGTTGTTAAGATTTTATGAGGCTAGTAGTTACAGACATAATAAAAGACTCACAAGTCCTTATTTCTAGTTATGCTTTTCCAAATGGGTGATAAACAATATAATAAAATAAAGAACATTTTAGCAAGTCCCCTTCATTGCTAGTGACTTTAGAATTTGTTTTAATAAAGTAAATTCATATTTTAGATACATGAAAACCAATCTGGCTCAAACCACCCTGATTTAAATTTAACTACCCCACATATATGGGCTCTACTTTAAATCTCCCCAATAATGAGCCTAAAGAGAAATATAATGACTAGCAAATCATATAGTAAGTCTTTAAAACACATAAACCATTTAACTTACTTGTGGAGCATAAGGAATAACATAGAGGACATTATGAGAAGGAAAGGAAAAGTGAATTGAGGTAAATCGGAGGGGGAGATGAAGCAATGAGAGACTATGGACTCTGAGAAACAAACTGAGGGTTTTGGAAGGGAGGGGGGTGAGGTTAGTCTGGTTAGTCTGGTGGTGGGTTTAAGGAGGGCATGTGTTTCATGGAGCACTAGGTATGGTGCATGAATAATGAATCTTGGAACACTGAAAAAAAAATTTTTAAAGAAAAAGAAAAAAAACAGATAAGCCATTTAAGTATTCTTGACATGATTTTTCCTCCTCTTCAAAAATTAAAATTCATTTTAACAGTTCTGTGTTCAAATGTATTTCATTCATTTCTATTATGTTCTACTGTGCATGAACATTTATCATTACTAACAAAATGAAGCGCACTGTTTTCATTGAAAGCAGAAGAGTGAGCTATGTACCAGGACCTTGCTGAGCCTTTGCAGGCCTGTGATATCACCTAGTTTTTCAAGATTACCCATCTCTTGTGCCTCGAGGAAGACAGCTGTCTCCTATGTTGGAAGACCTGGCAGGATATTAAATTATATGCAAATCAGAGCTCCAATCTTTCCATTAAAGTGACTTAATATTACTATTCAGTGTACCACGATTGTTGCATTTGCAACATGCCATCAACAGCTTTTAATAATTAACCAAAAAGTAGAGAGGTAAGCATTTAGTCAGCATGTTCATTCTAATGCTTTTGAATACAGAAGAATTATTGCATTGATATGCTTTCTAAAACTGTTTTAATAACATTTATAGGTAAATAAGAGGGAAATGAATTTCTAACTCTTTGAAAAGCCTTATTCAAAATACAGTTTAGCTCAGAATTTATATTCAAGGCAAACTATCATCACTGAGACATTTATATTCTGTTTTTTTGGGAGAAAAGAATTTTGTTTTAATGTTACCATTTTTGTTATCAAACTTCAGAATTAAATTAGGCAAGCATGTACATTGCATTGATTTTGTAAAAGGGATACATAGTTATATTGCTTCAAAAGGTATTATGATATGACACTACAATTCAAAGTAAAATAAATCTGATTGCCATTTGGAATCTGTACTAATAAGCATATATACAATTTTTTAAAAAATATCCCCACAGTTTCATTCCAATCTTAAACACCATTCTCTCAGAGAGGTTTTACAAATTCCAGTTAGACTATTGCAGATAGGAAAGGAGTTTTTGAGAAAGAACTCCCACAGCTGAATGCATATATAATGTGCAAAGTAAATGCTGGTTAAGTTACTTTCTTAACTGAAAGTTCTTCAATTGGAATTGAGCTTAAAGAAGAGAGGACAGGGGTTTCTCAGTAGGTTAAGCATCAGACTTGATTTTGGCTCATCTATGAATTGTGAGATCAAGCCCCTGTCGAACTCTGTGCTCAGCATGGAGTCTGTTTGAGATTCTCTCTCTCCCTTCCTCTGCTCCTCCCCCTGACTGTGTGTGCACTTGTTCTCACTCTCTCTCTCCTTCACAATAAATAAATAAACTACATTAAGGAGCACCTGGGTGACTCAGTGGGTTAAAGCCTCTGCCCTTGGCTAAGGTCATGATCCCAGGGTCCTGAGATAAAGCCCTGCATCGCGCTCTCTGCTCAGCAGGGAGCCTGCTTCTTCCTCTCTCTGCCTACTTGTGATCTCTGTCAAATAAATAAATAAAATCTTTAAAAAAAACTACATTTAAAAAAGATAGAGAGGACATATTCATTTTCCATGTAATAAGATCAAGTTAAATCCCTTATTGTCCAAGAACCCCTGTATGAATTTATGTTCCTTGATGTGCTGGTCTGAAAATCCTCAACAAGTTTAAGAAAACTACATTGATCTTAAATTCTTTTTTTTTTTTTTAATTTATTTGACAGACAGAGATCACAAGTAGGTAGAGAGGCAGGCAGAGAGAGAGAGGAGGAAGCAGGCTCCCTTCCGAGCAGAGAGCCCAATGTGGGGCTCAATCCCAGGACCCTGGGATCATGACCTGAGCTAAAGGCAGAGGCTTAACCTACTGAGCCACCCAGGTGCCTCTGATCTTATAATCTTCAGTGACTATTTTACGGAAATCATTTGGATCTGAAAAACACATGTTAGTGTTTCCCCCTCAGTTACACATTTGGAATAAATATCTAGAGTTGGTGCTATGCTATTAATCAGTTGTAAGATATCAGAGAGTCAGCCACTATAAATCAGTATATCATGCACTAACATCTTCTATGAAAACAAACATATCTGCATGGTTGGTACTTTATATGTACCCATAATAAATAAGGGACATAATATAAAATAATTTTCTCCTTCTCTGCACTGCATCACTCTGTTTCTACTTTTTATGACAGCATTCCTATTCTACTATCCATGGTATTATCTAACTATGTTTCTCTCTTTCCCAATATATTCAAGCTTCTGAAGTGTAGGGACTAAGTTTGATCCATCCAGTACACATATTCTAAGTTTCTAACAATCTGATATATATTAGTTATTCACCTAACTTCTTGAATTGACATACCCTATGACAGATACCTGGCACAAGAGCAAGTATCTAAATTGATTTATATTTATATCTTATAGTTTGTTTATATATATATAGATAGATAGGTATATATAGATATAGATATGTCTTAGTGATATAAAATACTAAATACCTTCAAAGTCTGGAGAATATATATGTTTTAATATATTTTATATATAAAATAAATTAATGTGTATTTATATCACAATGATATAAAATGTTACATTACCTTCAAACTCTGGAGAAGTGGTGTTTTTAAAAGTGGGTCAAAAACACAATAATAAAATCTGTATTTTTAAAACAGTGTTAACTGATAATAATTATTTGCATAAACATATTTTCCAATTTTATGTTCTCTAAAATTAACAAATATCTATTTCATTATAAAAATAATCTCAACTCAGCTACAGCAATTTTTTTTGGTATTTAAAAAACATGTACTGCATTCAGCATACAAATTCATATGAAACCATAAATCCATGTTCTATAAGGAATGGCTTCAAATAAATTAGATTTTATTATAGAATGAATTCACTGAACATTAATGCTTACTTTTTCTCATCTTTTTATTATTTTTTTATCCCGAACCTTTACATTGCCATAAGTCCACTTATCTGTAGTAGAGAGAAATTAAGTGGAATATTCTCTATAATAATAAAGCTATGGCACTAGCAGGAAGGAAATGTGATTTTTGGGGAAATCTGTATGTTTTTAATTCAGCAACAGGTACAGAAAAATACTGAAATTGTTGTCATAAGAACTAATAGGTAGCAATAATCAAGATAATACACTTTATTCTTAGAGATTTTTATACAGATATAATAATTTTCATATTATAAAATGATCCACCACTATATGTTCTAGTATATTATCCCACACGTTTGAATTTCATATATATCTATAGTGTTAACCTATATAACTGTAGAGGCAACACATGATGGTAGAGGATTAGAAGCCCTTAGTTTTTCTTAGCCCCTATTTGATAGTTAGATAGCTATCAAATCATACTGAACACCTGCAAACTCAAATGGAGATATAAGAAAAGAATAGCTGCAACTCTACAAATAGAAAAGTGACCACTTTCTGCAAGGTCTCTTCTGATTTGTTTATTATATATTTCTCTGGGATCATTGTTTCCATTTTAGCATTTTGTTGTCTCATTTATATATTCTTCTCTGGACATAGGGATGATATGGAATAACTCACCTCAAAAAAAGAGAAAAAGAGGCAGTACTGACTGCCAAGGTTCTAATCAGAATGGACATAAGTAAGCCGTTGGAACTAGAGTTCAGAATAACAATTATAAATATACTAGCTGGGCTTGAATAATGCATAGAAAAACTAGATAATCCCTTTTTGGAGAAATAAAAGAACAAAAATCTAATCAAGTCAAAAGCAGAAAGGCTATCAATGAGATGCAATAAGAAATGGAGGCTCTTACTGCAAAGATAAATGAGGCAGAAGAGAGAATAAGTGATGTAAAAGACAAAATGATGGAGAATAAATAAGCTGAGATAAAGAGAGATAAACAACTACTGGATCATGAGGGGAGAATTCCAGAAATAAGTGATACCATAAAAAGAAACAACATTAGAATAATTGGGATCCCAGAGAAGAGGAAGGGAGAAGAGGGCAGAAGGTATATTGAGGCAAATTATAGTGGAGAACTTCCTTAATCTGGGTAAGGAAACAGGCATCCAAGTCCATGAGACACAGAGAACCCCCTCAAAATCAATAAAAATAGGTTAACACCCCAAAAATATGAGAGTGAAATTTACAAATCTCAGAGACAAAGAGAAAATCCTGAAAGCAGCTTGGAAAAAGAGGGCCATAATCTACAAGGGTAGAAACATTAGACTGACAGAACACCTATCTGCAGAGAGGTGGCAGGCCACAAAGAACAGGCATGATATATTAAGGTTATTAAATGAGAAAAATATGCAGCTAAGAATACTTTATCTAGTGAGGATGTCATTCAAAATAGGAGTGATAAAAAGATTCCAGGACACAGAGAAACTAAAAGAATTTATGATAACCAAACCAGCCCTACAAGAAATATTAAAAGGGATCCTTTAAGTAAAGAGAGAGCCCAAGAGTTAACAGACCAGAAAGGAATGGAGACAATACACAAAAGGAGTCACTTTTCAGGTAATACAATGGCACTAAATTCATATCATTCAATAGGTACTCTAAATGTAAAGGGGTTAATGTACTAATCAAAAGAAACACGGTATCAGATTGGATAAAAGAGCAAGACCCATCAATATGCTGCCAGCAAGAAACTCATTTGAGACCCAAAGACACCTCCAGATTTAAGCTGAGGGGGTGGAAAATGATTTATCCTGCTAATAGAGATCAAAAGAAAGCTGGTGTCACAATCCTTATATAGGACAAATTAGATTTTAAACCAAAGACTGTAATAAGAGATGACAAAAGACACTTTATCACAATTAAAGAGTCTACCCAACAACAAGAGGACCTAACAACTGTAAATATTTATGCCCCCAACATGGCAGCAGCCAATTATATAAACCAATTAATAACAAAATTAAAGAAATACATTGATAACAATACAATAATCATAGGGGATGTTAACACTCCACTCCCTGTACTGGACAGATACATCTAAGCAGAAGATCAACAAGGAAACAAGGACTTTGAACAACATACTGGGCCAGACAAACTTCACAGATATATTCAGATCATTCCACTGTAAAGCAACAGAATACACATTCTTCTCAAGTGCACATGGAAGATTCTCCAGAATAGATCACATCCTGACTCATGAATCAGGTCTCCACCACTACCAAAAGACTGGGATCATTCTGTGCATATTTTTAGAACACAAAACTTTGAAACTTGAACTCAATCATAAGAGGAAATTTGGAAAGAACTCAAATACATGAAGACTAAAGAGCATCCTATTAAAGAATGAATGGTTCAGCCAGAAAATTAAAGAATGATTTAAAAAATTCATGGAAACAAATGAAAATGAAAACACAACTGTTCAAAACTTTGAGATGCAGGAAAGTTGGTCCTAAGAGGAAAATACGTAACAATGCAAGCTTTTCTCAAGAAACAAGAAAGTCTCAAATAAAAAACATACTAAAGGAGTTGGAGAAAGAACAGCAAATAAAGCCTAAACCCAGCAGGAGGAGAGAAATAATAAAGATCAGAGCATAAATCAATGAAATAGAAGCCAAAAGAACAGTAGATAAGATCAATGAAACTAGGCGCTGGTTTTTTGAAAAAACTAATAAGATCAACAAACTATGGGCCAGACTCATCAAAGACAAAAGAGAAATGACCCAAATAAATAAGTCATGAATGAAAGAGGAGAGGTCACAACCAACACAGAAAAAATACAGTAAGAACATATTATGAGCAACTATATGCCAATAAATTGGGCTATCTGGAAGAAATAGATATATTCTTAGAGTTGTATAAACTACCAAAACTGAAACAGAAAGAAATAGAAAACCTGAACAGATCCATAACCAGCAAGGAAATTGAAGCAGTAATCAAAAATCTCCCAACAAACAAGAGTCCAGGGCCAGATGGCTTCCCAAGGGAGTTCTACCAAACATTTAAAGAGGGATTAATACCTATTCTTTGAAGCTGTTTCAAAAAAAAAAAAAACAGAAAGGGAAGGAAAACTTCCAAACTCATTTTATGAGGCCAGCATTACCTTGATTACAAAACCAAAGACTCCATCCAAAAGGAGAATTATAGACTAATATACCTGATGAACATGGATGAAAAAATATTCACAAAGATTAGCCAATAGGATCCAACAGCACATTAGAAGGATTATTCACTGCTAAAATTAACAAGTCAGGAAATGACAGATGCTGGCGAGGATGCGGAGAAAGGGGAACCTTCCTACGCTGTTGGTGGGCATGCAAGCTGGTGCAACCACTCTGGAAAACAGCATGGAAGTTCCTCAAAATGTTGAAAATAGAACCACCCTATGACCCAGCAATTGCACTACTGGGTATTTACCCTAAAGATACAAACGTAGTGATCTGAAGGGGCACGTGCACCCGAATGTTTATAGCAGCAATGTCCACAATAGCCAAACTATGGAAAGAACCTAGATATCCATCAACAGATTAATGGATAAAAAAGAAGTGGTATATACAATGGAATACTATGCAGCCATTAAAAGAAATGAAATCTTGCCATTTGTGACAATGTGGATGGAACTAGAGGGGATTATGCTTAGCAAATAAGTCAATCAGAGAAAGATGACTATCATATGATCTCCCTGATATGAGGAAGTGGAGATGCAACGTGAGAGGTTTGGGGGGTATGTAAAGAATAAATGAAACAAGATGGGATCAGGAGGGAGACAAACCATGAGAGACTCTTAATCTCACAAAACAAACCAAGGGTTGTGGGGGGGTCAGAGAGAAAGGGGGGTTATGGACATTGGGGATGGTATGTGCTATGGTGAGTGCTGTGAAGTGTGTAAACCTGGCGATTCACAGACCTGTACCCCTGGGGCTAATAATATATTATATGTTTATAAAAATAAAAAAAAAATAAAATAAAAGGATTATTCACCTCAACCAAGTGGGATTTATTTCTGGGTTGTAAGGATGGTTCAACATCTGCAAATCAATCAATGTGATATAATATATTAATAAAAGAAAGGACAAGAACCATATGATCCTCTTAATATATGCAGAAAAATATTTGACAAAGTATAACATCCCTTCTTGGTTAAAGCTCTCCACAGCGTAGAGACAGAGGGAACATATGTCAATATCGTAAAAGTCACATATGAAAAGCCCACAGTGAATAACATTCTCAATGGGGAAAAACTGAGAGCTTTTCCCCTAAAGTCAGGAACACAGCAGGGATGTCCACTCGCACCACTGTTTTTCAATACATTACCAGAAGTCCTAGCTTCAGTAATCAGACAACAAAAAGTAATAAAAGACATCCAAATTGGCAAAGAAGAAGTCAAACTCTCACTCTTCACAGATGACATGGCACTCTATGTGAAAAACCCAAAAGACTTCACTCCAAAATTGTTAGAACTAAGATGGGAATTGTAAAATGTGACAGGATATAAAATCAATACACAGAAATCAGCTGCATTTCTATACACTTACAATGAAACAGAAGAAAGATAAAGAAGCAATCACATTTATAACTGTACCAAAAATCATAAGATACCTAGGAATAAACCTAACCAAGGAAGCAAAGTATTTGTACCCAGAAAACTACAGAACACTCATGAAAGAAATTGAGGAAGACAAAAAGAAATGGTAAGAAGATTCCATGCTCATGGATTAGAAGAACAAATATTGTTAAAATGTCGATTGCTTCCTAAACAACGCAATCCCTATCAAAATACCATCAACTGTTTTCACAAAGTTGGAATAAATAATCCTAAAATTTGTATGGAACCAGAAAAGACCCCTAATAGGCAAAGAAATGTTGAAAAAAAAATCAAAGCTGGTGGCATCACAATGTCAGACTTCAAGCTCTGCTACTAAATTCTAATCATCAAGACAGTATGGTAGTGGCACAAAATCAGATACATAGATCAATGGAATAGAATAGAAAACCCAGAAATGGACCTCCAAATCTATGGTCAACTAATCTTCAACAAAGCAGAAAAGAATAGCCAATGGAAAAAAGTCTGGTCAAGAAATGGTGTTGGGAAAATTGGATAGCCACATGCAGAAGAAAGAAACTGGACATTTCCTTACACCACACACAAAAATAGATTCAAAATGGATGGAAAACCTAAGTGTGAGATAGGAATCCATCAATACCCTAGAGAAGAACACAGGCAGCAACCTCTGTAACTTCAGCTGCAGCAGAATCTTCTTAGACACATCTCCAAAGGCAAGGGAAACAAAAGAAAAAATTAACTACTGGGACTACATCAAGAAAAAAACGTTTTGCTCAGTAAAGAAAACAGTTGACAAATCCAAAACACAACTGATGGAATGGGAGATGTTTTCAAATGTTTCATGAGATAAAGGACTAATACTCACAATCTATAAAGAACTTATCAAACTTAACACCCAAAGAACAAATAATCCAATCAAGAAATAGGCAGAAGATATGAACAGAGATTTCTCCAAAGAAGACATACAAATGACCCACAGACACATGAAAAAATGCTCAACATCACTTGACATCAGGGAAATACAAATAGAAACCACAATGAGATATCACCTCACACTAGTCAGATAGCATAAAATTAACAAGTCAGGAAATAACAGATGTTGGTGAGGATGTGGAGAAAGGGGAACCCTCCTCTTACACTGTTGGTGGAAACACAAGCTGGTGCAGCCACTCTGGAAAACAGTATGTATGTTGCTCAAAAAGTTGATGATAGAGCTACCCTATGACCCAGCAATTGCACTACTGGGGATTTACCCCAAAGATACAAATCTGAAGGGCACATGCACACCCAATGTTTATAGCAGCAATGTCCACAATAGCCAAACTATGGATACAGCCAAGATGTCCATTGACAGATGAATGGATAAAGAAGATGTAGTATATAAAGGCAATGGACTACTACTCAGCCATCAAAAAAATTAAATCTTGTAATTTTTAACAACATGGATCAAACTAGAGTGTATTATGCTAAGCAAAATAAGTCAATTAGAGAAAGACAATTATCATATGCTTTCACTCTTATGTGGAATTGAAGAAACAGAACAGAAGATCACAGGGGAGGAGAGGAAAAATAAAACAAGATGAAATCGGAGAAAGAGACAAAGCAAAAGAGAACCTTAATCATAGGAAACAAATAGGGTTACTGGAGGGGAGGCGAGTTGGGTGATGGGGTAACTGGGTGATGGAAATTGAGGAAGGAATGTGATGTAATGAGCTTGAATGGGTATTATATAAGACTGATGAATCACTGATTTATACCTTTGAAATTAATAATGCATTATATGTTAATTAATTGAATTTAAATAAAAAATTTTCTAAAAAAAATTAACCCCCCCCCCAAAACCTAAAAAACAAAAAACTGCAGAGGCTAACTATCCAGGTCTGTACCAAAAAATTAGCCATGTTATTCTTTTTTAATTTTTTTTAACATTTTTTTTTAATTTTTTTACATTTCTGCTATATGATCTTCAACTCAATAGTTCCATATATGTTTTCAAGTAGAGGAGAGGAGAATGGAGAAAACACAAAGTGATAGTTATAACACTGGTGAAAATGTAAATACAAAGTTACTGTTCAGTTTCTGAAATTTCCAAAAGAGAATTTTGATAGATTTTCAAGGCAGACATAGGAATAGAGATAGTGATAATGGTGATGATGATGACGATGATGATGATGATGATAATATTACTATTATTACTGTTACTATTGATTCCTTTATGGTATCATTTAACTTATTAAGAGGCAGGCATCATAGATTAGATCAGATAGTACTATTTAAAGGAGAACCAGATAAGAGAAAGGATTGAGAATTTACTTTTTTAAAGAGAGTAGCTGAGAAATAGAGAAAAGAGACAGAAGAAACAATGACAAGATTCTCATTTTCTTCTTTCATTACTCCTGCCTGAAGCTGGGCCTAAAAAGGAATATGGCTTGAGTGAAAAAAAAAAAAAAAAAAGATAATTTGGGAGACCTAAACAGTGTGAACACTTTTTCCTCACTCTAATATGTGGGCTCCAACCATGTAGAATAACCCTACCAGTATCTGTGACTAAGCAGAAAGAAGACAATATATATATATATATATATATATATATATATATATATATATATATATATATTTTTTTTTTTTTTCAGAATGGCCCTTGATTGTGTTCTAGTATGAGTGAGTCTCAGAAGCATCTGAGATATTATTCAAGGGAATTTTCAAGAAGGAGTTGTCATAGAGGATCCTTTAGAAGCTGTGAGGAGACCTGCCTGTGTAGTTGAAGAACAAATGGGAATCAAAATCAGACCTTGGCCACATGTGTGAAGAATACTCTGCATGCCAAGAAAAGGAAAATACAAAGCAGTCAAGCAAGTCTGCAGGATCCTGGCAAGCACAACGCAAGATAGCCCAGTTTACACAAACCGCTATCTTTAGCACAAATGCCAACTGGTTTCATAGTGACCAAACATACAATGGATGTTGCTATGAAAACCTAAGAGCCATCAAGAGGATACCTTGAGATCTGACAACTTCTTATTTCCGGTCCTGTAACTATTATTCTCTACCCATTCCTTACTATTTACTATGTATCCTGAAAAGAATGTGAAATTTAAGAACTTGAGTCTTTTTACTTGAAAACCTGACCACTTTGAACAAGAATTTTTTATCTTATTACCACAGTTTTAAGTTACCCCTAAGAAGAGAATAAGTGGTTTCTGATTAAGACAAGATCAATTTACACAAAATGTAGAAACTGAATTTTTCTGAGTACAGTTGTAAGTGTATTTTCTACTCTACTATAGAAGAAATTTTTATTTCTTTTGGTTGCTCCATCAGTAACTGGTAATGAAAGAACAGTAGACTTGAAGCTGAAGTTGAGATATGGTTTATCTTAGCAGTTCTCCCATTCACTAACTCAGTAATTTGGGATATGTCAGTCAATTTATATTGCCAACTCCACTACATTAACCATTGCTGAAAACTCAATATAAATAGCAGGTAAAATTGACTTGTTTATTGTGATGCAGTAGGAAAGTGAATAATATTGTAAATACCCTTATAACTGTTTTCTCATTTTTTTCCTCTTTTTTTCCACCGTTTTTATCCTAGGTACATACATTTAGTCCCAACTTAAATCTGCTAATATTTACTAACATGAGCTTACACTCATACTATAGGCTAAAAAATATTACTTAAAAAAAAAACTAATGTTTTGGAATTTGGGAAATAACACCTAATTTTGGAGATTCTTCCATGGCCTACAGTTCTCTGCATTAGAGGCCTGGTCTTATAATATTTCTTCTTCAGGAGATCAACAACATTATTAAACAATATTTAACCTAATTCAACTAATCTCCATGTTTTAGTGACCCATTCTTCCCCTTACTGTATCTGCTACCTTGTTGAATACTCATGTATTTGGGGGGAGGAAATAAAATTAGTTAAAATAAAACAACATATTAACAATCACAGGCAGATTGACCAGTTTATTATAACAGTATTAAACATAGACTTTAAAAGCCTTCAATAATGGACTTTCATTCCATTTTTCTCAACTAAAATTACCTTTTCTTCTATAGTTATATAAATAATTCATAATAGAATTCTATAGCTATGTTACATATAATTCATAATTAATCAATTATTCTTCCTCTATAATGACTTTTTGAAATTTCATATGTACCTATTTCTATAATACTCACAAATATGTAAAATATTACAAGTTCAAACACATGAAGAAAACCTACAAAGCTTTGTTTTCAGAAGACAGGTATTGTACCAAAATCAAAGAAGTTTTAATCTACTTCATCAAAGGACCTGTTCACTTCTTTTTCTGGGCACCTTTTCTTTTCTCTTTTCAATTACAGGTTATCCTGAGACCAAATAACTTCATTCACAGATTTGAGGATCAATCAGAATTCTCTTTTAGCTGTTTCAATTATACCTTTTATCCATGATTCAATGCAAAGTCTAGGCAAAGACAACCAGTGTTATAGTGGCCACAAATCTATACTGCATTCTGCTTCCAGCAACAGTGTAAGTCTAGTAATGCTTCTGGCTTCTGTTGCTCAAGTCAAGGGACATGTAACTTAATACACATGATACTATTGTAAATAAAATACAATGCAAAAACAGGTGCTAAAGAAATTCTTCTGTTTGACCCTAGTGGTTGACAGTACAACAGGACTATATGGCCAGTGGCAGCACAAATGAAACTGAATGTAATACAGAGGACAACTTAGGTGGAAGGAGTTTGTGGAGATGTATAAAATTCAAAAATAAAGTACCATATAGACCCATGTGAAAATAAGTGAAATACATTTTAATTATATTTATACCAAGAAAAGATCTCAATATAATAATATCTTATAAAGTGTATAATGTTTTAGGAGAAAATAAAAATATTGTCCTAACATAGAAAAAAATGCACTTTATTTTATATATTAATTATGCGATCTCACAAAATGAGTAAAATCATCTGTAGCATAAGTTAATTTTTTGGTCACCACCAACCCATCATTTTTAGTGTACATTTGTAAGTACATCTAATATATTTGCCTTCAAAACTTTAAGATTCTCTGTAAGTAAATTCTCATAATTTGTGGGCCAGTCTAGATTGTTAACTTTATGAAAAATTTCAGGGTGGTATTAGGTTTTTAGCAAGATAAGAGGGTTTTTTTTGTTTGTTTAATATACATCTAATATTATAAAATTAATTTAACACTCAACTGCATAATTCTATAACTGGAAGAGTGTGTGTGTGTGTGTGTGTGTGTGTGTCTGGAGACATTCTATGATTTTTATTTCTTATTCTTGGATACTTAATTTTGCATGTTATCATCACTCATGGTTTATTAGCCTTGAAGTAGTTTACTATTAATGTGACTCTTTCTTGGAAGGTATTCTAGCATGTGTACTTCCTGCAGCAAGCTTATAAACCATTTCACAATGGCTTTAGCCATGTGATTTAGCAATGGCATACAAAATGTGATTAGGCATTAAGTATAAGAATCAATTCACAATTTCTAATAACAGTGCCCACAATTTCAGTTATATCATGCAGATAATGATAAATTGATAAGGTCATCTTTTGAAAATGCTAACATTTAGTGACACATATTAATTCTTTCACTGAATAAATAATCAAATGTCTTATGTGAAGTTCTGGAGATACATCAGTGTGTAAAACTTACTATAAATAGCAATATGCAAGCAAAACATAATAATCTATTTAGCGCTATGCTAGAAATATATGTATATCATTAAAGTTCATGGAAAGAATAACCAATTCGGATTGGTTTTAAACTCTAAGCTTGAATTTGGAGCATAGGCAGGCAAATTTATAAATTGTAATTTATTCCCTGCATCTCTTCTTCCTTCTCTTCATACTCTTTACCTCCTTAAAATTTTTAAAAGGTGAGAGATGGAGAAACTACAAATCTCAATAGTTCAGTAAGGCCAGGGCACGGAGTAGGTATGGGAAGATGTTGGTTGAAAGCAATATAGTTCACCTATTGAACCAAATTTGAAAATATATGTGCTAGTTCAAAATTACAGAGTTTTGGCTAGTATTTAAAATAAAACTTGCAAACTGAGGGTTTTGGAGGGGAAGAGGGTGGAGGATGGGTGAGTCTGATGGTGGGTATTAAAGTGGGCACATATTGCTTGGAGCACTGGGTGTGGTGCATAAACAATGTATCTTGGAACACTGAGAAATAATAAAATAAAGATGTTTAAAAAAACTTGTTTAAATCATTTTTTGTTTTGAGAAACCAAGACATATTTTGTGCATTTAATTATTACAAAATGAACAAACAAAAGCATAAAGGTTCCCTAGAACAGTCATATATGAGAGGAAGCAAAATAAAAGCACAGTGCTCTGTACTTAAGTTGAATTGTAGTTGAGGGATAGGTTATTTGTCTTTTTAGGCTTTCCTTTACTAATCCCCATGACACATTCCATCTCATATCCCCCATTGAAATGAAGTTCCGATCCCTTTAGCTCTGTTCTCTACATGGGCACAGACTATCTTTATTTTCTTCACAGATATGCAAATGAAGTACATAATCAATACGTATGGTCTGAATGCTCATGCATTCAGACCATACGTATATATGAAGGATTGAAGTGGCTTCAAGTGATATTATGGCTCCAGGGTACACCATTTGAAGGACATTGGTCATACCTTCCTCTTTTATAGATGTCAACTTTTTTTTATTGTGAAATTCACAGATCGTAAATATAAAATTGAGAAGTTTGACAAAACAATATTTCCAAGTAATCAATAACTTCCTATTTCCATTAATTCAGAATGTTTCTTTGTGCCCCATTCCAATTGATTCATCATCCAGAAAAAGGCAATATTTTTCTTACTTCTATCATTGATTAGTTTTTCCAGTTCTTGAAATTCATATAAAAGGAATCCCAGTATAATACTGTTTACAGTAGGACTTATTTTTCTTGACTTGAAAATCAAACATCTGTCAAATATTGGCACTAATTACGCGATGATGAATGAAGGATAGAATCTGCCTTCATAAAATTTGTTTTCTAATAGGGAAAATATTTTAAACTAATATCATTGTCGACTGATACAAAATTACATGCTGTGATAAGAACCTGGAGAATTTTAGGGACTTAAATAACTTTGTGTACATCAATAATAAATTATTGAAGATAGTGGTTAAAAAATAAGGTCAAAACAAGATACACAGGACAAGATCATACAGGTTATATTAAGGATTTCTGTTTGTTTTATCTTAAGTACAATTAACTGACAAAATTTAAGAAAGAAAATAACAAGGTCAAATTTTCATTTCAAATATGTCACTCAGGTGGAAGCTACTGTCCTGATCACGTTTCCAAATTGACTGATTTTCCTTCTATACAAAGAAACTTTTTAATCACCTGCCTTCTTGTTTCATCAACTTGATAATTTTTCTGAGGTGCGGTTTATATTTATAATTGTTCTTATTCTTTTCACCAGTCCAGTGATTATTTTCTATTCCCTGTTTTTCTTTAATTTTGAGTTTATTTTTACAGGGTTTTTTTCCATGTGTTTTTCTTCTTCAACTTTCTTTTTTATGTGTGTGATAGGCTATTTTTCAACTTGACTAACATGGATAATTTCAATATTACCATGAAAAGCTGACCTCCCAAACATTATAAACAAGACCTGCTAATAAGACAAAACTTGCTTACTGTTGGTAAGAGATAAAATACCTAAAAATTTTTGGTGTGTGGGAGAGTGGAAGGGGAGGTCAGAATTTTTCCGAGGATTAGAAGTTTGGCTTAAGACAATTTTTTTTAAAGATTTTATTTATCTATTTGACAGAGAGAGAGAGACGGCAAGCATAAGCACAAGTAGGCAGAGTGGCAGGCAGAGGGAGAAGACGGCTTCCCACTGAGCAGAGACCACCCCCCCACCCCGCAAAGCAATGCAGGGCTGGATCCCAGAACCCTCAGATCATGACCTGAGCTGAAGGCAGATGCTTTTTTTTTTTTTTTTTTTTTTTTTAAATTAGACAGACAGAAATTACAAGTAGGCAGAGACAGGCAGAGAGAGAGGAGGAAGCAGGGTCCCTGCTGAGCAGAGAGCCCAGTGTGGGGCCCAAACCCAGGACCCTGGGATCATGACCTGAGGCGAAGGCAGAGGCTTTAACCCAATGAGCCACTCAGGCACCCCTGAAGGCAGATGCTTAACTGACTAGGCCACCCAAGTGCCCCAATATAATCTATCTTTCTTTCTTTTCTTTTCTTTTTTTTTTTTTTTTTTTAAGAGGAGAGGAAGATTTGTTAAGATCAATTAAGGATCAAGAAACACTAGCCCAGGATTTGATAGAAACAGTGAGATGAAGATTTTAAGGCAAGAAAGTGGCAGAATCTTAAGAGCAAAGTAAATTACCTGTTGGCAGGTTCATATGACTATGTGGAAGTTACTGTGATGAACAATCAAATCATTTGCTTAGATAGAAGATACCTGAAAAAATAAAGTCATGCTAATGAAAGAATAACAAAATCATGTTAATGAAGAGAGAGAAAGAAGTATGTAGATAAGAACATATGGTTTTGGTTCTTGGTGTCAATGCTAAAAGTTTTTCTGCATTTTTTCTTCTTCTCCCATTTTTCTCGCCTCTGTCCACTTGCTATAAATATAGATTATCACTGATAATACATCAACCCTTCAAAAGCCAGCTCACAAAGGTGATTAATCCAGGTGTGGTTTCCAATCTCTTCATATTATAAATTAATTCTGTGATTCGATTCATATTTGGAGATTTTAAAACATATTAATGAGGTAGGCACTGAGAAATAATCCTTTTTTATTCTTTAATAAAATTGCTAAAATATCTAAGATTAAGTATTAGTGTTATATACTTATTAAAAATGAAGCTATTTTCAAAATATTTACTATTGTCATTTATTCAAAGGACAGACAAAAGAGGAATTGAGGGAACCTGGTTTAATAGTAGAATTTCAAGTATTATGATACATAAAGCTGGAATACATATTTTGAGACTCTAGATCTCTTCATAGTCCCAATTATTGTTATTTGTCATTATTTACCCTTATTACCATCAGAATGGATTTGATCATTCTAACACACATACCAGCTTTTTAAAAAATTACTTTAATTTTATAATTAATTTTGGAAATAGTCAAACTTTTTCTTGTCAGACATTTCAGATGGTAAAACATATGGCACTGTTGTTGCTTGTATAAAGAAAAGATAATGTATTATTATATGGTTATTATGTAAATAGAGTTATTTAAGTCCCAGTAGGAGATTTTCTAGGTCAGGATAGTAAGAAATCAGTGGATTTAAATACAAGAATATCTTTAAGCAGCAAAATAACAGTAGTTATCTTGAAAATTAATAATATTTTTATTTTGTTGAAACCTGAAAGTTGAAAATGACACCAATCAAGAAAGAATTATGTTCAGGGTTAGTACTTAATTCCTACCATGAAAAGACTTGTTTACATTAAGAGAATATGTTGAGTTTTCTAAAATTAATACTTCTCCCAGACATACCCAAATGCCTATTTATATATAATTTAAGAAAATAGTACTCTTTACTATTTTTCTAAGTATATTCATCTTTATACCATATTTGGTGATCTGGTGTATATAATTTGGGTTAACAATATAATTTTTACACAGAATAATGAGTCTTTGGTTACCCTAACTGCAGTAGCAATGCACCTAATGTCTAAAAGAATTAGTGTTTTCTATTACTTCTTAGTTTTAAGTAATTGTATATTCCAGAAAGGGCAAGCTCAGAATTTCCTATTTATAGCCTGAAATACTTTGTCAATGTTAGATTTTTTTTGTGAAAACAACAGATAGTAGTACTTTGAGTGTGCAATGTGGATGTTAACTGTACTTTTAAAACAAATTGTCTTTTAACAGAGAGGCCTGAAAAAAAAAGTAGAGGAAGAAACATCCTTGAAGAGAGTATCCCCCAAAACTTCTCACATTACTTATTACATGTTAACATATGTTTGAGGCATTTAGGATACAAGAAATATGAATTACTGGGCATTATTAATGTGCCTAATTTGGTATTTGAAGGGAAGGGGACATATGCTTAGTGCAATTACAAGGAGAGATCAGAAGAATCCAAAATGTATGGTTTAATGTTCTTAGTGATGACAGCAGAAAGCAGGTAAGGAAGAGGCAATGAACTCCAACATAGCAACAGATCAAAAGTATCATCAATAGGAACACTGCTTTTCTGAATTACAGGCAAGAAGCAATTTATGCATAGGGAATAGTATCTAGGTGTCTGTTACAGGCTGCCATGGGGCCACAATACTCAGGGATATAAGTTGAAAATAAATCCATGGGCTAAGAAACTTGTTTAGGTTACTTCAGCCTTCCTTCAGTCAATTATTCAACAAAACTCAAGTTAGTAAATCACACGTGCTTGGTCTTGCCCAAGGTGCTGGGGATTACTTTTACATTCACTGGTATACCACAATTCAATTCTGGTGTTAACCACACAGAGTTAGGAAGACCCCACAGATTAAGGACTTGGCCCTACACAAGACTGCTCTTAATTCAGAGACCAGCCATAAATGGGGTTCCCAGCCCACCTGCACCTGCACTTCTCACCAAATGTCTACAAATCTGAGTGTTTTCTACAATTCCCCTCAGGACTGACAACTGCTAGAATAACTCACAGCTATCAGGGAAACCCTGTATTTATTACTACAGTTTAACTATGAAGGATACAAATCAGACTGACCAAATGAAGACAAATACAGGGAAAAGTCTTGGAGGGCCAGAATGCAGAGCTTTCTTGCCCTCTCCTAGTTGAATCAAGGTGTATCATCTTCCTTGATTTACCTCACTAGCATAAACTCCAATGTGATCCAAAGGGCTCATAAATAACAGAACATCGATTTCAATATGAAAACCCCAAGGATTTTAGAAGCCACATGCCAGGAGTCAGAGACAAATATCATACATATTCTTTGCAACAGGAATAAAACAGAGAACTAGGAAGACCAGGTTTTCATTCTTCTGGAGTTTACATTCTAATGGGATGGATGGATGGATGGATGGATGACCAGACAGGTAGGTAGATATAGACAGACATAAACAAACAGATGAATGTGTATTATTTGGTAGCTACTTTATTTACATCCTGAGGTCCAGAAGGCATCTCTGAGAAAAAACATATAAGCTGAGATCTGAACAATAATGAGGATGGTCAAGAAAAGATCTAATAACACTCTAGACAGAAATAATAGGTAGACAAGGATCTAAAAAATGAAAAAATGAAATTGCTTTCCCTACCTGCCTCTCAACTTACAGGGTCCTTTACTTCTCTAGTCAACAAAGTTGAAATAGAATACAACAGTTAAATGCATGGGCTATGAGATCTGTGGGGATTTAGGTTCTATCACAGTCTATGATTTGGGTAAGATAATGCCTTTTTAGCTCTCATTTCCTCAAATGTAAATTGAATATCATAACAGTACTGACTTCAAAATATTCAAGCAACAATTAATCTAGGAGATAAATGTTTATGAAGAGAAAAGGACTGAAATTCCATAACTGTAACTCAAGACAACATAGCCAATAAGGTAAAGAAAAGCACTTGCAAAAATGCAAGAATTAAGCAACTCTAGGAACATCATACTTCATCCACAAAAATGCTGATTTAAAAAGGGCTCTGATAAATAACAAATGAACAAAACAGGGACCTTACAATCAAGTAACATGAAAAGAAGTAGAAATAGTGACTATTTAAGGACAAAAAAAGGAGTATCTGTATTGTCAGATGAGAATTCTTGAAATAGAATGGGCATACTTTGAGGAAAACTTTAATAACAGAAGTAAATATAAAATTTGGAAATGAATGTTGACAAAAGAGAAGAAAGTATTCCAATGTTTTTATTCAGGATGAAGTAGGAAGAAGAGAGGAAAGATAGAAATCTCTTCAAAATGGCTCATCTTGTGGGGTCTGAAGACAGTGGAAAATAAAGCATCTTGGTAAGAGATAGTTTGCTTTATATAATGATAAGGTCTTAGTCTGTCCCAAGTGTTGTAATAAAATGCTATGGACTGGATGGCTTATGAACAGTATAAATGTACTGCTCATAGTTCTGGAGGCTGGAAGTTCAAGATCAGTGTGTTGGCATGACAGGTTCTAGTGAAGGCCCTCTTTCTGGGTTTCAAATAGCTAACTTCTCAGTATGTCCTCACATGGTGAAAGAGGACAAAGGGACTCCCTCAGATCTCTTGAATAAGAATATTAATCTCTAAAAGACATTAAACCATGCACCCGAATGTTTATAGCAGCAATGTCTACAATAGCCAAACTATGGAAAGAACCTAGATGTCCATCAACAAATGAATGGATAAAGAAGATGTAGTATATATACACAATGGAATACTATGTAGCCATCAAAAGAAATGAAATCTTGCCATTTGCGACAACATGGATGGAACTAGAGGCTATCATGCTTAGTAAAATAAGTCAATTGGAGAAAGACAGCTATCATATGATCTCCCTGATATGAGGAAGTTGAGATGCAACATGGGGGGTTAAGGGGGTAGGAGAAGAATAAATGAAACAAGATGGGATTGGGAGGGAGACAAACCAAAAGTGACTCTTAATCTCACAAAACAAACTGAGGGTTGCTGGGGGGAAGGGGGTTGGGAGAAGGGGGGTGGGGTTATGGACATTGGGGAGTGCTGTGAAGTGTGTAAACCTGGTGATTCACAGACCTGTACCCCTGGGGATAAAAATATATTATACGTTTATAAAAAATAAAAAAATTTTTAAAAAGACATTAAACACATTTTTTTAAATAATGGAAGAATAAAAAATAGTTATTCCACCTTCCTTGTAAGAAAGAACCCACAGCTCCCAATACATTCATATTGGGCATTAGAATTTCAACACAGGAATTTTGGTATAACACAAACATTCCCACCATACCAGACAATAAAATGTATCTCATTATAGTAAAGCTCTATAGAATGCAAACTGGTGCAGCCACTCAGGAAAAGAGTGTGAAGTTTCCTCAAAAAGTTAAAAATAGAATTACCCTATGATCCAGTAACTGCACTACTAGGTATTTACCCAAAGTATACAAAAAAACAAATCTGAAAGGATACACACGCCCGATGTTTATAGCAGCATTCCCAACAACAGCCAAATTATGAAAGAGCCCAAATGTCCAAGTGATGAATGGATAAAGAAGCAGTGGTATATATATACAATGTAATATCACTCAGGCATAAAAAGAATTAAATCTTGCCATTTGCAACAACATGGATGGAGTTACAGAGTATTATACTAAGCAAAATAAGTCCGTCAGATAAAGACAAATACTACATAGTTTCACTCATGTGGAATTTAAGAAACAAAACAAAACAATATGGGGGCAGGGAGAGAGGAAAACCAAGAAATAGACTTTTTATTATAGAGAACAGACTGATGATTACTGGAGAATAAGTGGAAAGGGGGTTAAGTGAAATATGTGACAGGGACTAAGGAGGACACTTGCAATGAGCACTGGGTGTTGTATGTAAGTGTTGAAACACTAAATTCTACACAAAACTAATATTATACTATATGTTAAACTAACTGGAATTTGAATAAAACATTGAAATGTCAAAAAAAAAAATAGTCCATATGCCAAAGTGGTAAGTTTTGGGAAGGCTTGATCTGAACCCCTTCACAATTCAAGCATTTGGTGTATCCTCTTAGCAAACTGAATATATAGCAACTATAGTAATCCAGCAGAAAGATAATAAAAGAACAAAGAAAAATAATATGAAAAAGTACATGTAGTAAGATTCAAGAAATAAATTGCATGGTATTTGGGGCGCCTGGGTGGCTCGGTGGTTAAAGCTTCTGCCTTCGGCTCTGGGCATGATCCCAGGGTCCTGGGATGGCAGGATACAAAGTCAATGTACAGAAATCAGTGGCTTTCTTATACACTAACAATGAAAATACAGAAAGGGAGATTAGAGAATCGATTCCATTTACTATAGCACAAAGAACCATAAGATACCTGGGAATAAACCTAACCAAAGAGGTAAAGGATCTGTACTCAAGGAACTACAGAACACTCATGAAAGAAATTGAAGAAGACACAAAAAGATGTAAGACCATTCCATGTTCTTGGATCGGAAGAATAAACATTGTTAAAATGTCTATACTGCCTAGAGCAATCTATACTTTTAATTATATTCCGATCAAAATTCCACCGGTATTCTTCAAAGAGCTGGAGCAAATAATCCTAAAATTTGTATGGAATCAGAAGAGACCCCGAATTACTAAGGAAATGTTGAAAAACAAAAATAAAACTGGGGGCATCACGTTACCTGATTTCCAGCTTTACTACAAAGCTATGATCACCAAGACAGCATGGTACTGGCATAAAGACAGACACCCAGTGGAAGAGAGTAGAGAGCCCAGATATGGACCTTCAACTCTATGGTCAAATAATCTTTGACAAAACAGGAAAAAATATACAGTGGAAAAAACACAGTCTCTTCAATAAATGGTGCTGGGAAAACTGGGCAGCTATATGTAAAAGAATGAAACTCGACCATTCTCTTACACCATACACAAAGATAAACTCAAAATGGATAAAAGATATCAATGTGAGACAGGAATCCATCAGAATCCTAGAGGAGAACATAGGCAGTAATCTCTTCAATATCAGCCACAGCAACTTCTTTCAAGATATGTCTCCAAAGGCAAAGGAAACAAAAGCAAAGATGAACTTTTGGGACTTCAAAATCAAAGGCTTCTGCACAGCAAAGGAAACAGTCAAAAAAACAAAGAGGCAACCTACAGAATGGAAGAAGATATTTGCAAATGACAGTACAGACAAAAGGTTGATATCCAGGATCTATAATAAACTCCTCAAACTCAACACACACAAAACAGACAATCATATCACAAAATGGGCAGAAGATATGGACAGACACTTCTCCAATAAAAACATACAAATGGCTATCAGACACATGGAAAAATGTTCATCACCACTAGCCATCAGGGAGATTCAAATTAAAACTACATTGAGATACCACCTTACACCAGTTAGAATGGCCCAAATTAGCAAGACAGGAAACAACATGTGTTGGAGAGGATGTGGAGACAGGGGAACCCTCTTACACTGTTGGTGGGAACGCAAGTTGGTGCAGACTCTTTGGAGAACAGTGCGGAGATTCCTCAATAAATTAAAAATAGAACTTCCCTATGACCCTGCCATTGCACTCCTGGGTATTTACCCCAAAGATACAGATGTAGTGAAAAAAAGGGCCATCTGTACCCCAATGTTTATAGCAGCAATGGCCACGGTCGCCAAACTGTGGAAAAGAACCAAGATGCCCTTCAACGGACGAATGGATAAGGAAGATGTGGTCCATATGCACTATGGAGTATTATGCCTCCATCAGAAAGGACAAATACCCAACTTTTGTAGCAACATGGACAGGACTGGAAGAGATTATGCTAAGTGAAATAAGTCAAGCAGAGAGAGTCAATTATCATATGGTTTCACTTATTTGTGGAGCATAACAAAAGGCATGGAAGACATGGGGAGTTAGAGAGAAGGGGGTTGGGGTAAATTGGAAGGGGAGGTGAATCATGAGAGACTATGGACTCTGAAAAACAATCTGAGGGGTTTGAAATAGCGGGGGGGGGGTGGGAGGTCGGGGTACCAGGTGATGGGTATTATAGAGGGCACGGATTGCATGGAGCACTGGGTGTGGTGAAAAAATAATGATACTGTTATGCTGAAAATAAATAAATGAAAAAAAAAAAGAATTGGCATAATCACATCAAGCTGGTTGAATTTAAGAATAAGGGATAAAGAGGGAGATTATACAATGATAAAAGTTATAAATGACAAAAAGGTTTATACACATATGCACAAAAATGTACCCATTAAATATATAAATCAAAATATATTGGAAATTAGGGGAGATCTAGTCGATAAAAATAAAAGCATAGAGGGACTGAGAGATAGAATGAGTATATTTGATTTAATAAACACAAGGTAAACTGTTGCTCAATACAGCATATATAATTTTCATGTGTTTACTTTTGTAAAAATATATCTCATTCTTGGACACAAGAAAAAATTATACTTACAACTGTCATCACCACCACCACCAGCAGCATAACAATAGCAACAACAAGAAAATTTTACAGGCCATACTTTTTTCCTTTTTAACACAGTGTGATGTGTAAAACAGTAACTAAAAATTATGTGAATAACTTGGAAATTAAGAGACACAATTGTTATTAACTCTTTAGATAACTGAATGAACTCAAAAAAGAAATAAAAAGTATCTAGCAAAGTTTAAAAAAGACCATATTTCATACTAAAATTAAGTAATAACAAATGTTATATTTAGAGCAAATTAATGGGGGCACCTGGATGGCTCACTTGGTTAAGCATCTGTCTTTGGCTCAGGTCATGAACTTGGGGTTCTGGGATCTAGCCCCACATTAGGCTCTCCATTCACTGGCATGTCTGCTTCTCCCTTTCCTTCTTCTTCTGTGATCTCTCTCATTCTTGCTCTCTCTCAAATAAAATATTTTTACAAAAAAGACTAGAGCAAATTAATGACTTTATACCTTCATTATCAAGAAACAAAGAAAAAATTAAGAGAATTTAGTATTCATCTGTGATATAATTTCTTATTTGATTTTCCCAATATTCAATACTGCTCTTTTTTGCTTGAACACATTGACTAAGAGGCTAGAAATGCAATATGCTAACTCTTCTCATCTTCCTTGCTGTTAAGGGTCCATGTTCATAAGTTTTGACCAATGACACATTAGCAGATATCTCCTGGATAGATGCTGAAAATATTTTTTTCTGTTCTGATTTAAAATGAGCAGATATTGTCTAACTGTCCCCTTCCCAACATATTCCAGCCTTGAATGCAAACTGATGCCAAGATCATATCCAGCTATCATGTGAACATAAGAATGTTAGTCATGAACATGTGACAGAAAAAACAGTTTAAAAAAAAAAAAAGAAAAGAAAAGCCTGCCATACTTCGACTTTCACAGAGCATATATGTCAACTGAAGCTGTGGTGTTAACCAAAGGTAGAAACATTCATATGGTAGTGTTTAATGGTTACTTCTAGCTGCTTTGAGCCAAGTGTTCAAAAAAGAGGTATGAACTCAAAGTTCTGAAAGTCGATGAAAACAGAGAAAGAAAATAAAGGTTTGCTAAGAGACAAATTCTCTACATGTGGCCAGCAGTGTAAGTGATTTAGGGTCCCATAACTTGCAGGCCTGCTGGGTTTCAAAAAGATAATGTGTGTACCCCAAATTGCAACTAGTCTAAGAAGCAGAGAAATAGCTTACACGGCAGGAGATAAGATTGATAAAATTAGGGACTAGGTGGCAAAGGGAGGATTCAGGAAGGTATCTCTTTACCTAAGACTATCATTGCAAACTGCTTCAGGGCAATAGCCATTATGGGAAGGGAAAGAGACCTAGCTAGAACAAAGAGGCCAGTTAGCTAAAAGACAAGGAACTTTAAAGACTATGTTCAAGCAAAATCCTTAGCTTATCATTACTTTTACAGGAAATGACTAGAAGAAACTATACTTAAAACATAGTACCTTTTTAAAGGAATTATTTTGCAAAAATAACAGCATTTCTTGACTACAATAATCTATAACTCTTCATCACCTATAACTCTTCATCACCTATTACAAAAGCTGAGCATTTGTAAGGCATTCATTCTTCTTTTTTTTTTTTTTTTTTTTTTTTTTTTTTTTTTTAGATTTTATTTATTTATTTGACAGAGAGAAATCACAAGTAGGCAGAGAGAGAGGAAAGGAAGCAGGATCCCTGCTGAGCAGAGAGCCCGATGCGGGACTCGATCCCAGGACCCTGAGATCATGACCTGAGCCGAAGGCAGTGGCTTAACCACTGAGCCACCCAGGCGCCCAGGCATTCATTCTTCTTCGAGTTCATCTCATATGGCCAAAGAGGAAAAAAAGATAAGAAAGATCATCCCAATGTCACAAACAGAAGACAAGGACAATGCATAATAGAGAGATTGCTAAATGGCAAAAACAAGTTTGCAGTTTGTGGAGGTGGGAAGGTGAAGAAAGGTACCTATCAGATGAATTTATCTAGATAGAGATTTCTCACTTTCCTCTCCATCATGAAGTGGCAGGCGCTAGAAATCATTGATTGCTATATATTTCCCATTGTTCCTTTTCCTTAAGGGGATTTTTTTTTTTTTTTTTTTTTTTTTTTTTGGTTATCCTCTTCCTCTTCAAATACTGCACTGTCGATGTGGCAAACAAAGATATAATATCCTTTGGGTATGGACCACTAGAACATTAGGAGCCATATGTAGGCCACAAAGACAGAAGGACAACTAAGGAAGATGTCCTAAACTTTAAACTGGTGCAGTAACTAAATGGCAGTTGGCTGAAACAAACATATACTTAACATTATCCTCTGCTTAACTAAACTTTCCATGGATTTCATCCTGACTGGAGGCTTCTGATCACTTTTCTTAGAGCATTTACTTTAGAAAACCTACAGCTATAAACTTTTCTTCTGCCCCTTTGAGATACAAATATTTTTAGAAGCCATTGGCCACTTTAACAATCCAGAAATGTCTTTCTCAAGGACCAGGGAATAATCCTTTTGGAAATGTAATCATAAAACAAGATAGTGCTCCTACTTCCATCCCTATAGGAGGATACTAACTTCTCTAGGGTACTTGGATCCAATTCGTAAAACCACCTTCTGTTATAAAGATAGAAAAAAGGCTACTTTCCTTTTGGGAAAACCAATTAGCAAACAAAGATGGGATACAGTGATTTCTACCTCACCCCAACACTGTAACTGGTACTGCATATCCTTCTTTTCCTTTTTGTTCTTGATTATATTGATAACAGCAGATGTTACAAATAGGAGATAACAGCAAAAGAATTGAAAAGATACTCAGCATCACAGCTAAACTGAATCACTGAGCTGAATCTGCAGTGTAAAATATTCAGACATTTTTTTGTGCTTTAAGGAAAAATAAACTTTTTTTTCTTTCACTAATAGTTATTCAGGTATTCAGTTAACATATAGCTGAAAGAATTTCTCAAAGCCATTAGCATCTTCAGAAATTGGAAAAATAAAAATAAAATAAAATAAAAGAAATATATAAGAAGCAGGGAAAGTCTTAAAACGTATTTAAAATCAAATTTTGGTTGTGATCAAGAAGATCAATAAGAAAGAAAGAACAAGAACCATATGATACTCTCAATAGATGCTGAAAAAGCATTTGACAAAGTACAGCACCCCTTCCTGATCAAAACTCTTCAAAGTGTAGGGATAGAGGGCACATACCTCAATATCATCAAAGCCATCTATGAAAAACCCACTGCAAATATCATTCTCAATGGAGAAGAACTGAAAGCTTTTCCGCTAAGGTCAGGAACACGGCACCTGCTATTCAACATAGTACTAGAGGTCCTAGCCTCAGCAATCAGACAACAAAAGGAAATTAAAGGCATCCAAATTGGCAAAGAAGAAGTCAAATTATCACTCTTCACAGATGATATGATACTGTATGTGGAAAACCCAAAAGACTCCACTCCAAAACTGCTAGAACTTATACAGGAATTCAGTAAAGTGTCAGGATATAAAATCAATGCACAGAAATCAGTTGCATTTCTCTACACCAACAACAAGAGAGAAGAAAGAGAAATTAAGGAGTCAATCCCATTTACAATTGCATCCAAAACCATAAGATACCTAGGAATAAACCTAACCAAAGAGACACAGAATCTATACTCAGAAAACTATAAAGTACTCATGAAAGAAATTGAGGAAGACACAAAGAAATGGAAAAATGTTCCATGCTCCTGGATTGGAAGAATAAATATTGTGAAAATGTCTATGCTACCTAAAGCAATCTACACATTTAATGCAATTCCTATCAAAGTACCATCCATCTTTTTCAAAGAAATGGAACAAATAATGCTAAAATTTATATGGAACCAGAAAAGACCTCGAATAGCCAAAGGGATATTGAAAAAGAAAGTCATCGTTGGTGGCATCACAATTCCGGACTTCAAGCTCTATTACAAAGCTGTCATCATCAAGACAGCATGGTACTGGCACAAAAACAGACACATAGATCAATGGAACAGAATAGAGATCCCAGAAATAGACCCTCAACTCTACAGTCAACTAATCTTCGACAAAGCAGGAAAGAATGTCCAATGGAAAAAAGACAGCCTCTTCAATAAATGGTGCTGGGAAAATTGGACAGCCACATGCAGAAAAATGAAATTGGACCATTTCCTTACACCACACACAAAAATAGACTCAAAATGGATGAAGGACCTCAATGTGAGAAAGGAATCCATCAAAATCCTTGAGGAGAACACAGGCAGCAACCTCTTCGACATCAGCCGCAGCAACATCTTCCTAGGAACAACGCCAAAAGCAAGGGAAGCAAGGGCAAAAATGAACTATTGGGATTTCATCAAGATCAAAAGCTTTTGCACAGCAAAGGAAACAGTTAACAAAACCAAAAGACAACTGACAGAATGGGAGAAGATATTTGCAAACGACATATCAGATAAAGGACTAGTGTCTAGAATCTATAAAGAACTTAGCAAACTCAACACCCAAAGAACAAATAATCCAATCAAGAAATGGGCAGAGGACATGGACAGACATTTCTGCAAAGAAGACATCCAGATGGCCAACAGACACACGAAAAAGTGCTCCATATGATTCGGCATCAGGGAAATACAAATCAAAACCACAATGAAATATCACCTCACACCAGTCAGAATGGCTAAAATCAACAAGTCAGGAAATGACAGATGCTGGCGAGGATGTGGAGAAAGGGGAACCCTCCTACACTGTTGGTGGGAATGCAAGCTGGTGCAGCCACTCTGGAAAACAGCATGGAGGTTCCTCAAAATGTTGAAAATAGAACTGCCCTATGACCTAGCAATTGCACTATTGGGAATTTACTCTAAAGATACAAACATAGTGATCCAAAGGGGCACATGCACCCGAATGTTTATAGCAGCAATGTCCACAATAGCCAAACTATGGAAAGAACCTAGATGTCCATCAACAGATGAATGGATCAAGAAGATGTGGTATATATACACAATGAAATACTATGCAGCCATCAAAAGAAATGAAATCTTGCCATTTGCGACAACACGGATTGAACTAGAGCGTATCATGCTTAGCGAAATAAGTCAAGCAGAGAAAGACAACTATCATATGATCTCCCTGACATGAGGAAGTGGTGATGCACATGGGCGCTTAAGTGGGTAGGAGAAGAATCAATGAAACAAGATGGAATTGGGAGGGAGACAAACCATAAGTGACTCTTAATCTCACAAAACAAACTGAGGGCTGCTGGGGGGAGGGGGCTTGGAGAAGGGGGTGGGACTATGGACATTGGGGAGGTTATGTGCTTTGGTGAGTGCTGTGAAGTGTGTAAAGCTGGTGATTCACAGACCTGTACCCCTGGGGATAAAAATATATGTTTATAAAAAATAAAAAATTATTAAAAAAAAAAAGATCAAAACCTCACAAATGTGAATTAGAGAAAAGGAAGCAAAGACAGACATTAAGAATGAAAATTTAAAAAATAACTATGAAATGTCATGGACATTTAATTAGATAACAAAATATAAAAATTACTGAAGGTGACATTAAAAGCAGAAAATCTGAATAAACCAATTAATATTGAAAAAAACCAGAATATTTTAATGAAAACATATCATTGAAAAATGACAGTGGATCAGAAGAGGATCACAAGGAGGAGGAAGAATGTAGAGAAAAAGAAGGAGGAGGAGGAGGAGAAAGTGAGGAATGTAAAGAAGAGATGGAAGAAGAAACTTATAACATTATTTAAATTACTTCATGTCATGATAGAGATAGAAATACCCCAAATCTTTTCATAAACAAAGTGTAAAAATTATAACAGCTCACAAGGTTGGTTAGAAAAGCACATGTACATTAATCTCATACATGTTATTGGCTTAAAAATTGTCCATTAATATTAATTAAAATGGAGGAATTATGCAAAAAAGTCATACTATACCAAATACAATTTTCTCTAGAAAATAAAAAGTGTATATATTAACAGAGAAACCTTTAACATGATACATTACTGCAGCAGAGTTAGAAAAGCATTCTAAATATTTTATCAATGTATATTTACTCTTTTATAATTTGACCAAAACATTTAAATTTGGAGTAAAAAAAACTAAATAAAAGATTAAATTTCAAAATAAAGAGCAACTGATATTCTAAATGAGGAAATACTAAAAGTAGTTTAAAATCAGGAATTGGAGAAGCAAGTTTTTATCTTTGTATTTAATCTTGTCTTAAAATATAGTACAAGTAATAAACCTAGAAAATTAAATTACTTGTATAGACAATGAAAAAGCAAGACCTAAAACATCTCTTTTTTATAGATATATAAACATATTCTTACAAAAACGAAGAAAATCTGATTACAGAACAAATATTCATGAGTTAATAAAAAATAAGAAATAAATGGTAAAAACAACCTAGTGAAAAATTTAAAAAATATCAATTATAAGAGTAAATATAAAATCATATAAAATATTTGTGAATAATTTGAACAAGGAAGATCTAGTAGCTACCAGGAAAAAAAAATTTATTCTGAAAGGCATGAAAAATAATCACAATCATAATATAATCACAATGTATATTTCTCTGAAAGGTATGAAATATCACAAATCATAACAAGTACAAAGAGAAAAATCCAAGTACCCAGGTAAGAAAATTTAAAAACAAAATATGTTGACACATGTAATGTTCACATATAAAATATATTCAATTTCATTAAAGAACATCATGAAGACATTTTTTAATTGGATACAATTGAGTACATTATCATCCCCATATGAAGCCTCTAAATATTCAAAAATCCCTAAATACATAGGCTGAAATTGGTGAAAGGGATGAAGAGTAATTTACTATCATGATGAGCATTGAGTAATGTACAGAATTACTGAATCACTATATTGTATACCTGAAATTAATATAACACTGTATGTTAATTATACTCAAATTAAAATACATTTTTTAGAACTTGGTAAATACAAATAAAAACATAACAAAACTACAAATTGAAATGAGCAGTAAGTAGATAATAAATGAGAAAAGATGGAAATAATTGAGTAAAATTGCAAGTATAAACATAGTCATAAAGAGAATAATCATGAATCATGAGATGTGTGTGTGGCACAACATATGAGGTGACAATTTTTCATTTAAGCCAGGAAGAATAAAGTTCTCCCATCTCCCTTGTTGCCCACTGAAGCCCAGAAGAATCAGATAAAGTTTTCTTTGCAGGGGAATTCCTCAAAAAGGACTCCTATGATTCCCATCAGTTAACATTAAGCAAAATATGAACTCACAATATGAAATCATAAAATCATAAGAAACAAAGTACAATGAGGAAATGTTAACAGAAGCCTTAAGTGTTAAAGTATAGGAAGCATCAGACACAGAATATAAAATAATTAAATATAAAATGCTTAAAAAAATAAAATTCATATCACAAAATAAGCAAAAAAGAAAAAAAAATCTATTAAAAGACAGTAAAAGACTTTTGGATCCAGTCAGGACAGTATGGTTTGTACACAGTCCTACTCCTTGAAACAGCAGCAAAAGTCAGACAAATATGTAAAAAGGACTGCAGGAAGACAACGAAGAGCAGCTAATCTGAGCCTAAAGATGCTCTAGGGACTGAGAAAAGGGAAGCACTTCAAGGTGCTCCACAGTCACTCTATTTGTTTCCTTTAGGACATTTGCCTAATATTAGAATGGAAAATCAATTATTGAACAGAAAGTGACTATCCTAATGCTTTTGAAGATAGTGATTAAAGTATTGATCCTCTAATCTCTTTGGGAATTGTTTGAAAACTGTTATTAACACTATATACATATACAGCTGGGAGAAATAGAGTATTAGTTGGTATTGATAACTGGGATATGAATAAAAGGGTATGGTATGATATGATATGACATGACATGACATTTATTGTGGCTTTTCGAAAGATTTTTTAAAGGATTTTATTTATTTATTTGACAGAGAGAGAGAGATCACAAGTAGGTAGAGAGGCAGGCAGAGAGAGGCGGCAGGCTCCGTGCTGAGCAGAGAGCCTGATGCAGAGCTTGCTTGATTCCAGGACCCTGAGATCATGACCTGAGCTGAAGGCAGAGGCTTAACTCACTGAGGCACCCAGATGGCCCTCAAAAGATTTTCAATGGCTATTATAATTTTTTTAAACTTGACATATCCTTTGATTTAGCAATCCTACTTTGAGGAGACAGTCTGAACACTAAGAATATCAGAACATATATACAAAGATATTTTCTGCATTTCCATAAAGTTAAAGTCTGGACTTAATACTGACTGTCTTTAAAAAAGGCTCTGGTTATGTGTCTGCACTTTGCAATAAAGAATTTAGACCACTTGGAAAAAAAAATGAATTTAACTGAACTAGGGGATTTGGAGAGATTACCATGTATTATTTTGAGTGAAGAGAAGATTCAGAATATTGTGTATAATATTCTGTCACTTGCATGAAGCAAATGCAATTCCTATAAATGTATATGAACATGCACACATTGCCACATATGATTAAATGAACTTGAGAATATATTTGCTAGGACATATAATTAATTTAAAATTGGATGCTTGATTAAAAGAGGGGTAATGGCCACAGAAGGGGGTAGAATGAAGATGAAGTTATCATATTCAGGATTTATATAAAAGTATATATTTGTATAAATACATATATATATAAATCTAATAAAAATGTTTTTTAAATTAAGTATAACTGAATTACACCAATTTCTAAGCCAAATATAAGCTAATTTTGATCATAATAAATTATTAATATGCAATTTTATCTATCAATGTTTTCTAGCATTTTCCTAATTGTGTGCTATGGAATATTTGCATCTGAACAGAAATATTTATAGGTATTCTCCAAATTAACAGTTTTCACTTTTATAGTAAATGCGATGAACTGCATATGCTATATTCTCCTCTAGAAGATTCACAATGCTCATTCATTTATTTATGGTTCTGAAAAGTCCTGCAATAAAAAGCTATTTAACTTGATTAACTGAACATTTCTCAGTCTTGCTCTAACATAAATTAGCTCTCTAAACTTTGGTATAGATCTTATGTCCTCATGGACTTTTCCTAATCTCTAAAATGCAGGATTTTATTACCGTTGCCAGTTTTTCTAGTTCTGAAATTCTACATCTGATAAACCTTCAGAAGTAATGTGGCAAAGGTCATGGCTTCAGTAAAGCCCCAAAGATATATTATAAATCAAAATTGAGTGGATCATTTTATTTGCTAGCATTTTTTCCTGTTTTTGTGAGGAATCATGAGAACAGTAAGTTTTCTTTGAGAAATAAAGAAGTACTCATTGTTCATTATCTTAAATTGTATACTTTTATCCATAATCCATTAACCTTTTTGCTGTTGAACTATGGGAACTGATTTTATCCAAAGTCAGTATAATAATGGAAACCGATGTTCATATCTCATAACTCAGTTTGCCGTAGCAAGGTTATAGTAATACAGTTTAGTATTTATGACTTCTTTTAAATAAAGTGTCTTACATTAGAAGAAATTGTGGATCTTTTTGGATATGCACTGGACAATGCTTTTCAACTGAAAACTAGTACAAAAACATTATTGCACTATAAAGCAGAATCTCAGATCAGATGCGACCTTTAAGAGTTAGCCTTACAGAAGTACACTACAGATAACAGTTTTTGCTATTTGCCTTAATGCTGCTAAGAGTCATATCATAAATTCTTGACTTCTGCCAAACACAGATAATTTTCCTGTGATGCTCTCAAGAAATATGCCAAGGCTAGGGGCATTACAGTACAAGGAAAAAATGAACATTATAATAATGAATAGTCTACCCAATATTTTGCTGATACTTGAGTAAAATATGGGCAGCCATTTTGGTTAGTTGAATTGCTAAATCAGGTCCAATTTTCCTTATTTATTGCATAAAGCAACAAGGCAATGGCAGAAGAATAATAAATCCTGACATGTTCTTTTAGGCATCTGACATTCTAAATGATCATTGAAAAGAAATTAAAATAAGACTCTCATATGGAACTGCATTCTCAAATACAGGAAACTAGGAAAGATGAACTAAATATAAATCATTCTGCTAGTTAAAATGGTATCAAATAGATGAGAGATGGATATAGGCATTTTTAACCACTTAACAGAGGATTTCTATACACTATAAAATTCACATTTACAAAGACATTTACTTTGCAGTGATAGCACATATCACCTTTTTTGTCCATTTAAATGCAAAGTTTGTCTTTGATAGAGCTCTCATTAAAATCAATGTTTATCATCCACTGCGATCTGCCATACACAATTCAAGATAAGTTTTCCCCTAAATTTTTATCAGATAACATTAGCCAAAAATATATATTAGAGACACGTCATCCTATAAGATACAAATCTAAATTGGCTAACCTAGAATTCCACGCCATCATATAATCACATTTTTTTCTAATATAATTTTCCCTTTTCAAAAAAATATTCTCATAGGCAAATCTTTTTCTTCCTAATCAGACCTTTTGTAATCCAGTGTCTAAAATTTTGATTGCATTATTCTTACATAGGATACCTTTCTCATTCATCCAACTGTCTAACCACTGCTCACCATTTAATATATTGGAAGTCTCCTTCACCGGTTAACCTTTCCCAGCCCTATCAAGCCACAGTGAAAAGTTAAAAACAAATTTACTAATTTGAGAAGAAATAAATTACTTGATTTTAAACAAGCTAGTAATGTTATATAAGCATTGATGTAGATTAACTCTCAACTTTCCTGACTGCAATTTTATACCCAATTGTTCAAAATGGCACTGGGGCACTCGGGTGGCTCAGGGACACTTGGTGGCTCAGGCAATTCTTGATTTCTGCTCAGGTCATGATCTCATGATCATGAGATCAAGCCCTGCATCAGGCTCTGCACTGAGCATGGAGTCTGCTTAAGACTCTTCCCCCATCTTCATTTGCCTCTCCCTCAGATCTCTCGTGTGATTGCTCTCTATAATAAATAATCTTTTTTTTCAATAATCTTTTTTTTTAAATGCAACATGATTCTTCTCCTCTCATCATACATTTTTCCTTCATAATATTTCCAATTCATGTAGAAATACAAACCTATAATTTGCTCTCTTTAGATAAACAGAATACACAATAACCATGAATACAAACTGCATTAATTGATTTCAAACCTCTGGATCCCAGAACTGTAACAGAATACATTTGTGTTGTTTTAAGCAATCAAGATTACAATCTCTTATTAAAGCAGCAATTGTAAATCAACACAGGGATTTTAAAGAAAAACATCTCAAAATAGCAAAGATAATATCATAAAAAATATTCTGCCTCTATGATCCATCTAATGTTTATTCATTAGCATAATGTTCATCCAGTACCCACCAGACAACTGAGAAAAATATCAAATAGAAGCTCCAAAAAGAACAAACTGGCTATCTGACTTTGGAGGTGACAGAGTTAATACAGGAAACAGATAACCAATGAAAAAATACATAAATACATATAAATGTATTAAAGAATTATAAAAATCTGCTGAATTTATGAAATAAGAATAATTCGTATTATCCCCCCTCAAAAAAGCAGTTGAACAGAAAGGAAAAGTTAATAATTACATAAAGGCTTATGAAATAATAAAATATCTGTATTGAGTACTCGTTGTTAGAATAAATACAAATAAAGACTAAAAAACAAGGGGCACTTGGGAGGCTCAGTCAGTTAAGCATCTACCTTTAGCTCAGGTCAGGATCCCAGCATCCTGGGATAGAGCCCCCGTGCTGGGCTCTAGGCTCACTAGGAAGCCTGCTTCTCCCTCTCCCTCTGCCCCCTACTCATGCACTCTCTCTCTGTATATCAAATAAGTAAAAAATAAAATCTTTAAAATAAGACTAAAGAACAACACTGATGAAAAGATTTTAAAAATATTTAACCAGCCTTTGTAGAGTGGATGATATTAAATCATAGTGAACACTGGCATCAGATTGTCAGGATAGAAAAATGACTCTAACACCAAATATTTGTGTAAATTGGGATCAGTTATTAAATGTTTATAGTTTGTATTTCTGTATATGTAGATTGGGAATACTAGTGGTAACACATTCAGTTAAGTATTTTGAGGACAGAAAAGCCATTGAATAAAGAACAACTGGCACAATGCTTGGGAATTAATATAAAAGAAACATAAGCTATGGAATGTGATAGTCTGACTCTTGCCTCACATGCAGTTTAGCATTTTATGTATATTCTACCCTCTTGCAAACAACTTGCAGAGAATGTCACTATTCTGGGATAAGAATGATAAAATAAACCTATCTACTACTGATAGGGTTTCAATAACTAGTCTCATATTAGTAAGTGTAGTGCATTCCTAAATCTGAAGGAATAGCCAGTCATCGCCAGATCTCTCAGGTAAATCAGCAACAGCACAAGATCAAGAGAGTAACAACTAACAGGCCAACTGACCCAGAAAGAAGGAAAAATAATATAGAAAAGACAGCCAAAAATTTTCAATAAGAATTTCTGAGATTTGAAGCTATGCTACACTAATTACAACATAAAAAGAATTTAGTGAAAAATATCAAAATAAAAGAAAAAAATGATGGTAAGTATTGCCTAAATTCAGCAGACCATAAGGAAAAAAAGAGTGAGAAACTTCAAGCATGTAGAAACAGAAAGAGATTCCTCAGTTATACATAATTTCTAAAAAGTATAAAAAATCACACAAAAAGGAGTTTGAACAAAGAACAGATAAAAAAGAGACAGAAAAAAATAACTATAAAAACATCATTTTTAAAACTCCAGATTATTTCAACTGACTACTAATCACCTACATAGAAATGATACATAGTTTTGTTAAAAGTCAGCGATCTAAAGACTTCAAGTTTTAAATCTAAAATTCTATGTGAAGACAAAGAATCTAGCAATGTTATATAAACATTTCCAGACTACAAGACTTAGAGATTAGGAGAAATATATGGTGGGAGACTAGGAGAAATATAAAAGAGGGAGATAGAAATATAAAGATATCTTCTTTATCTTCATATAGAGCAAAATGACCCTATACTGTAAAGTTGAGATATTAGAAAAGTAAGTTTAAGTGTATTTTAAAACTATAAAAGTAACAAAGGAAAGAATTAAAAATATTCCAAAAACTGGGGCAAGGTGTGGGTGACAAAGTGAAAACAATAAAGTGAACTAAATTTTTCATTTTTGTGGTGGGTAATCAATAGATTCAGTTTAAAGTTGATAAATCAAGGGAGAATAAGTGTGTTTATAATTCTTAAACCTGGCATATTTTCAAGGCTTAATCAATGAGGTTTTTCTTAGTTCAATGTGCCTCTGTCTTCTAGAAATCTTTTAATTTCTCCTCTAAATTTTTATCATTTCCTCCACAACACAGAGGTCTACTTCTTTCTCAAAGTATTTATCCAAAAACTTTCTTTGGAAATGTAGTTTCTAGTGAGACAAATAGCTTCTTTTTACCAAGTTAAAATGACATTTACATCCTTTAACTCAAAAACACAAAATGAATATTTATAGATCTTTAAAATAATTTCCTCAATTCCAGAGGGGTTATTTCATGAGTCCTAATTAGTTTCCACTCATTAAAAAACTACTGAGTGCCTACTTTTCTAAGAGTGCCTGCCACTCTTCCAAGCAGTGGAAATGAAAATAAAGATAGCTATGAGTTCTGTTCTTCTGATACGTACATTCAAAAGAGGGAGATAGAAAATAAAGAAGTGCACAGTGAAAAGTACATAAACTCACTGAAGATTATAACATGGAGCTTAAGAGTTATTAGCAAGAAAGATTGAGGATTGGGGTCTCTGTTAAATAGGATATTATTAAGTTCTCTCTGAGCTGATGACAGTATAATCAAAACCTAAGTGGTAAGAGAGAAAGTCTTTCAAAGAGCTGCCCCAGAATTCAGTATAGAGAAGAGTAGATGCAAAAGCCATGAGACAACTTAGGGACTTGATAGTCAATAAAAGAAAAGAACGTGAGATAACTTGAGTTGAGTAAATAAAAGTACAGTAGTCTGAGGTTAAAATATATGAAGAGGGCCTAGAAAATAGTTGGAATTGGAAGGCAATGATGACTTGTAATTGGTGAAACAATCTGCTTTGGACTTGAAAAGACCACTCGTGCTATGCTATGGAAAGTACACTGTGAGGTATAAAAACAGAAGCCAGACAACTAGAGGATGATAAATGAGTTGAGAGCTGAAGATGCTTTGAGCTAAAGTGACATTAATAGCATTAGTGAGAACTGATCAGTGATAAAATTGGAGGAAAACCAGTAAGGTGTGTCTTTTATTATCCCTAATGAATTATTGTTATAGTCTTATACCAAAAATATCATAACAGTATTATTTTGAATATATGCACATGACAGAAAAATACAAACACTTTAAATCAAGGGGCTTATCTTGACTCAATTAATGATGGGTGGTGTCTGTGTGTTGTGTTTAGTGGCTTACATATAATAAAGCTATGAAAGGTATAAACTTTTTGGCTGTGAAGTTTTTCTACAACAAATACGCATTTGCTTTACCTTTCTTTAGTATATTACATTACTTTTTCCAAAAATGTAAAACTCTTGAATTAAGAAAATGAAAACAAAATCAATCATAGCAAAAAGATAGTTGTAAAAAGATTTCAAGAATTGTTCCTGAATTATTAAGGGCTAAGTACCTTAAAAAATTTCCTATTCATTTATTTTGATATATGCCATACTTGGTAATCAAATAGGAAAAACTAATGCTGTTACCACAAGCAGGCATCACGTTATAGAGAGACCATTTTCTAATTTTTGTGTGAGAAGATCATTAAAAATGTACATTGTTTTTTTCCTACTACACAATCCAGGTAAACATGTCAAAATTTTGGGGAATTCCTTTGGGTTTTTTTGTGGGTTTGTTGCTGTTGTTGTTGTTAATTCACAAGTACACTTCAGGTGCAACTCTAAGAAAGCTCATATAGCTAATCTAGAATACCCTGCAACCTACTGAAAGCTTGATAAGGGCAGAGCCTGGGCTTTATTCTGTGTTGTATCAGCAGTGTCTGCAGGTACCTGTCACAGTGAACCACTGAACTGTGTTTGTTAAAAGGAAATGAATTGAACTAATGTAGCCACTGTTCACAACTTCGTCACTATTGGTAAATATATCCCAAGTTCTAACTAATTACCTAAGGACAAAGCCACTGCCAGTCTCTGCCTTCTTGTTCTTACTTAGCTACAGATACTAAAACTTGTCAGTGCTACATGCCTCTTGAATCAAATTAGACTAAACCTGACAGTTGCTAAGAAGCTTAGATTCATAAGTAGAACTTACCCACCTACTTCATTTAATTTCTCTATTTTATTTACCTAAGATAAGATAGACTCTATGATATCTAAATTGATACTCTATGATATCTAAATTGATACTGTGAGTGGATGCTTTTTTTTTTATTTTATTTTATTTATGTATTTGACAGAGAGAGAGCACAAATAGGCAGAGTGGCAGGCAGAGGGAAATGGAAAAGCAGGCTCCCTGCTGAGCAGAACCCAAGGTGAGCTCTTTCCCGGGGACCCTGGAATCACGATCTGAGCGGAAGGCAGATGCTTAACTGACTGAGCCACCCAGACACCCCTAGGTATCTTTAAGGGAGAGATATTTCCATTATTTTTTACAGTAGGCTTAGTTCATCTTATCATAAATTATCAGTTTCAAAATGCCACAACAATATACAATATATCTTTCAACCTTCCATAGCCTGAGAACTGAATGATTCCCTGGACTCTCTTTTACTTGCTGGTCATCCAAGTCACCCTAGTTCTGTTCACTAGACTGTTTATAAGTTCATACCAGAAAGAAAACCACAGCATTGGATTCTGAGCATTGCCACTCTCTCTGACATATTTGAAAACTGGTGCTGACCTCTACTGATGTTTACCACACATCTTTGGATACTGGGTATTGTGCAGTTAATAGGCACCACTCTTTGTGTTTCCACTATTTCTAAATCCTTGATTTTTCACAAAGTCATAACATGTTTAAAATATGTTTTAAAATATATGACATTTCATAAATCAATGACAGTGATTCCAGAGGAAGTATGTTCTGGATCCTAGTGACATAGAATTCGACATCAGTATGAATGAAATTAACTCCTCAATATGTATAAAATAGGTACTAAGTCATTAGGTAAACACTAAGTTTTAATGTGCATAAGATTCAACTGGGGTACTAATTAAAATGTATTACCAGACCCCCTTCCCCAGGAGATCATGACAGGTTAGAATTGTTCAGTCCATCCGGTATCTGCATTTTATTACGCCACGAAAGATTCTGATACAGGTAACCATGGGCCATAAAGATATGCTACTCAATATAAAGGTGTTAACTGGGGACAAATTTCAGTTATTGTTACTTGGGAAACTGAGATCTGAAATCCGATTACTACAGCAACCTCCCGCAAGTCAATTCCTTCAAGTTCTAAATGTATTTCTTATCTAGCAACATCTTTCCACTGAACCAGATTTAAACTAAATGAGTGTGTCCTCAAAAACAATTTAAGAAAAACACTTTAGGAAACATCTTTTTTTTTTTTGGTGCATGAATATTCCAATACTGAACAAACTCTGAATTTGAACCCAGATCCTATTATCTGAGTATCTGGTAAGTTAACCGGAGTACTTAATATTTCTTTCTCAAGGAAAGTTTTTTTTTCCTATTAAAAAACTATGAATTATATTTGAGAAAGTTTGAGAAAATTTCAAGTTTGTTCAATTTCTTTTAAGTTACCATAATTTACCATAAGCATTCAAGGTACCTTAATTCTAGAGATACTGGATTATTCAAAAGACAGAAACAAAGGTGCATAGGGAAAAAAGAAAGAGGAAAACCAAGAAACAGACTCTTATCTATAGAGAACAAATTGATGGTTACCAGGGGAAGGGAGGTAGGGGGTTGGATGAAATAGGAGATGGGGATTAAGGAGAGCACTTGCGATGAGCACTGGGCATTGTATGGCAGTGTCAAATCACTAAATGTATGTTAACTACCTGGAATTTAAATTAAAAAATTGAAAAAAAAAAGAACACTCCCAAAAAAAGAGAAACAGAGTGCTATTCTTCCTATCTAACTACTATTAGTATAATGAATTATCACTGTTATAAGGATAGTTCTAGAAAGGTGAATTATTATTTAATCACACACATAAGTAACCATCTGCATAAGTAATAGAGAAATTAAAAAAAAAATCCAGCAGCAGTAACATCAACAAACCCTGTAGTGCTTTGTTGTTTTTGGGGGGGTTGATTCTTTGTTTTTTAAATTGCTTAACTGGGTTGTATCTTTAAAAACATATTTTTCAAATATTGATTCTAATATCAATGGAATGGTAAAATCCAGTGTTTAGATAGAAAGCAGAATTTTAAATTTTCAAAATAACTTAGGTAAACTTGCTCCCAAGTTGCTGTTGAAAATTTGGTTGTCATTTATTTTTAATGATAGTTCTTTACATTCTCATTTTATATCAATACACTTATGCCAAGACTTTCATAAAATGCCAACCACGGCATAATTTAGTTATACATGCTTAGATTCAAAGTGGCACCTGAAGATTTCCACCTACAAGATCTGCTTGCTTCTAATTACTGGATTACAAGAACCTGGATATATTGTAATAGGATTGGATGTCAGAGGAACCGTGTAAAAAAAATAAAAGCACGCTGTGTTTTGCGAGCATCATTATGTTGATAATTGATTCATATGTTACAATTTCACAATGGTTTTATCATCAATAATCAAATGTGATTCTACAATTTTCTGAATTTTTCCCCTAATTCCTTAACATCTAGCTAATGCTAAAACTCATTACAGTTTGTAAGGGAGGAAAGCATCTGGGAATAATATTTTTCCTCTTCCAAAATTTCTATTATTTCAATTTCCTTCAAGATTGTTGGTTTTCCATTTGAACTTAATGTTATAAAAACAGTTAATTTTCAAAAACACATAATTAGAAATTAATCACACAGAAAATAGCTTTGATATTTGATGCTTCCCTCTCGGAATTTCAAATCAATACATCTTTAGTGCTTTATTTAGTGTATTTATGATTTATCAAGGGACACACTAACTGACACTAAAAGTTATGAACCAGATGTCATTTTTCTTGCAATGGATATCTTGTATGCCTCATGAGACATACCCTGCAATACAATGCTGCATGGATGCCAATACAATGTTGTCAACAGGGGATCAATTTTTATAGATGTTTTACTATAAAATATTACACAAATATTTTTTAATGAACTTAAATCCCACCATAGTCCATTGAAAAAACTTGTGACAGAGGAGAATGTACACTTTCTCTAGTAACTTAAGAATACTGAGAGGGCTGCAAAATTTATCCAAAATCAAGTAGCAGAATATTCATTTGAAAAACATTATACTTTTATTACCATACTCTCAACTATGTAAAATCTTCCTAAGGAAGTCCAAACCAATATTAAAAGCAAAACACTACTAGGCATGTAAAATGTTTCTGATTTACATGACAAATAACAAGGCTCAGCCAAGGATTTTAAAATACTAAGACTTTTTTCTTTCCAAAGTTCAGGGAGGTAGACTGCCTCAATGATAATGCACTACTTGTATTATCTGGGAAATATCAGTGTCCATAAAGGAAAAAAATGAATTATGGATAAACAATCATGAACATATCTATCAGAAGTCTTAGTTGCCAGCAACAGAAACCTATTCTGACTAATCCAAGTATGAGTGAAGTGTATGGTCTCACACACACACACACACACACACACACAGTCCCACAAACACAGACTTAACAGCACAATTTTACTGAAGAATATAGAAGACTCGTAGCTTTAAAAAGAGGTAGAAGGATCAAATTTTTAAGAAATTCATGAATGAAGCAATTTTAAAAGCAAAGAAGGGAGTAGGAAAACCACCATAGTTTATTAGAATCATTCCCATTGATATGTATTCCTCCATAGTATAGAACCCAAACATTAATTCACCCAGCTTCCAATGACCATAATTGATTTCCAATAGCACTTTGTCTTTGTTTCACTAGTTCCATGTTTAGTCTTCAAGGAAGAGCCACATAATTAGCTGAACATGAGTCAAGTGCACAAGCCCATAAAATGGAGAATTGGTGAGGAAGGTTCTCCCCACTTTAACGTCTGTGGTAGTAGTAGGCAATGTAATATTTCTCACCAAACACCAAAACAATGGAGAATTTTTTTTACTGTGGTAAGCACATTTAACATGAGATCTATCAATTCTTAACAAAATTTTAAGTGCACAGTATGGTATTCTCAATTATAGGCACAATATTGTACACCACACCTCAAGAATGTATATACCAATGTCTTCTCCCATGTCATTTAGTGCATTCACAATATTGGACAATCATATTTCTGTCTAGTTTCAAAATATTTTCATCACTCCAAAAGAAAACCCTATACTCATTAATCAGTCACATGCCATTCTACATTCATAGGCCTTGATGACAATTAATTTGCTTTATATAGCTACACATTTACTATTCTGAAAAACTAATATAAATGGCATCATTCCATATGTAATCCTTTATATCTGACTTTTTTCACTTAACATGTTTTTAAGAATTATCCATGCTATGTGTTTGTATGTTATCCATTTTTATGGCTAATATTTCATTATATGCATATACTGTAACTTGTTTATCCATTCATCCTCTAATAGATATTTGAGTTGTTTCCAAATTTTGGCTATTGTGAATATTGCTGCTATGAGCAGTCATTTAGACTGCTGCTATGAGCAGTCTACTTGCTTTCTATTCCTTTGAAGAACAGCTGAATCACATAGTAATTCTGTGTTTAACTTACCAAACTGTTTTACACATTGATGAAACATTTAACATCCTTACCAGCAATATAGGAAGGGTTCATTCTCACCACATCTTCACCAACATTACTTTCTCTCTGTCCCTCCATGTATATATGTAAGTTGTCTTTTCATTTTCCTGATAAAACTTTAAAATTTGATGAAGTTCAGTTTATCTATTTTTTCCTTTGTAGCTTGTATTTTTATTGTCATATCACTGCAAAATCAAAAGTTATGAGTTTTTCCCCTATGATTTCTTCTAAGAGTTTTATAATTTTAGAACATATGTTTTGGTCTTTGATCCATTTTGAGTTAATTTTTGTGTTTGGATAGGGGGAGACTCCATCTTTATTTTTTGCCTGTGAAAATACAGTTTTTCCATCACCACTTGTTGAAAAGACTATTCTTTCCCCATTGAATGGTCTTGGTATCCTGTCTAACTCAAATTTCCAATGAGATATGGATTTATTTCTGGAATCTCAATTCTAATGGTCTGTATGTTCAACCTTATGCCAATAAACATTGTTTTTATTACTGGGGCTTTGTAGAAAGTTTTAAAATCAGCAAGTTGAGTTCTCCAATTGTGTTCTTCATTTTCAATATCATTTTGGCTATTTGTGGCCCCCTTAAATTCTATGTTAACTTAGGGATCAGCTTCTCCATTTCTGGACAAAAATCATTAGAATTTTCTTTTTTTAAGATTTTATTTATTTACTTGTCAGAGAGAGAGAGAGAGCACAAGCAGGCAGAGTGGCAGGCAATGGCAGAGAGAGTAGCAGACTCCCCACTGAGCAAGGAGCCCAATGCGGGACTCCATTCCAGGACCCTGGAATCATGACCTGAGTTGAAGGCAGCCGCTTAACTGACTGAGCCACCCAAGCATCCTGACATTAGAATTTTCACAGTGACTGCATTGTTCGTAGACTGCCTAGGGGAGTATTGCCACCTTAATAATATTAAGTATTCAAATCTATGAGTGGAATTTATTTCCATTTATTTAGGTCCTCTTTCACTTCTTTCAGTAATTGTTGGTGTACACATCTTTCACTACCTTCGTTAAATTTATTCCGAGGTATGCTTTTGAATACTATTGTAAAATGAATTGTTCTCCTAATTTTCTTCCTGTTGTTTATTTCAGTAAAGAATATGTAAAATTCAAGTGACTTTTGTGTGTTGACTTCGTATACCACAACTATGCTTAAGTCACTTAAGCAAGAATCATCGATTTTTTTTTTAATTTGGGGAGACTTTCTCTACATAGGATCATTCATTATGCCATCTATGGAAAAGATAGTTTTGCTTCTTTCTTATCAATCTGGGTAACCTCTTTTTTTTTTTTTTTCTTCCTTCCTTCCATCTGTCCATCTAAGTATTCTGGCTAGAAGTTCTGGTACATTGTTGAATAGTAGTGGTGAGAGTGAGCATCTTTGTCTTATCCTTATTTCTTTTCTTATTCTTAGTAGTAACAGTTCGGTCTTTCATTTTTTCATTAGTGAGACTGATGGTAACTATGGATTTTTCATAGATTCCCTTTATCACGTCAAAGAAGTTTCCTTCCACTTGTAGTTTTCTGAGTTTGTTTTTGTTTTTGTTTTTCATGACAGTTTTTTGGATTTTGACAATTTTTTTCTGCCTCAATTGAGATGATATAATTTTTTTTCTCCTTGATCTATTACTATAGTAGATTACATTGACTGATTATCTTATGTTGAAATAATGTGTTTTGTTTTTTCTGGGATAAATCCCACTCAGTCATGACATATAATCCTTTCAGTATGCTATTGGATTTGGATGGCTGCTATGTTGTTTTGGAGTTTTGCTTCTATACTCATAAGGGATACTGGTCTGCAGTTTTCTTTGCTTTTGGTGTCTTTCTCAGATTTTTTTATCGGGGTAATGCTGATATCAGAGGATGAGTTAGTGTTCTCTCCTCTTTTATTTTTAGAAAGAGTTTCTGAATAATTAGTGTTAATTTTTCTTTAAATGTTGATAGAATTCATCAGTGAAGTCATATGGTCTTCCACTTTTCTCTATTGGAAAGTTCTTCATTACTAATTAAATCTCTACTTGTAACAAGTCTTTCAGATACCCTATTTCTTCTTGAGTTAATTTTGGTATTTTGTAAATTTCTGAGAATTGACTATTTTCCCTAGGTTATTTAATATACTGACAAAAGATTGTTCATAGATCATTTTTACTTCTACAGGGTCAGCAGTAATATCTCCACTTTTCCTTGAATTTAATTATTTGCATCTTCTCTACATTTCTCCTTAGGCATTCTAGATAATTTCAATTTTATTGGTCATTTAAAAAATGAACATATGGTTCTGTCAATTAGCTCTATTATTTTTCTTTTATATCTATCTTTGCCCTTTTTATTTCTTCCTTCCTACTGGCTTTCAGTTTAATTTCCTCTTCTTTTACTAATTCTTCAAGGTGTAACATTAAGTAATTGATTTGAAAATTTTCTTCATTATAAATTTGCAGTTATAATATTACCTCTGAGCACTGTCTTTTCTATACTCAATAAATTTTGGTGTGTTGTTTTTTTGTTTTTTCTTCATACTGCATTTTCACATTTTTCTTGTGAAATCAGAATTCTTTTTCTTTGAATTATTGGTTTTTTAGAGTGTGATGTTTAATTCTCAGTATTTGTGGAATTTCTATATTTATTCTTTTATTGGTATCTAACTTCATTCCTTGTTGTTAGAAAAGATCTATTTTAATGATTTGAATCATTAAAAATTTATTAAGACTTGTTTCATAGTCCAATATATGCCTATCTGGAAAGTATTCTCTATGCTCTCGTATATTCTGTGTATTCTACTATTTTGGGGAGGAGTGTTAAACAGATAGCTTTAATTGGTTTGTGGGGTTTTTCAAGTTCTTGATTTCCTTATTGATATTCTAACTATACTATCATTGAAAGTAGATTATTAAACTATCCCTCAATTTTTATGTTACATTCTATTTCTTTCCCCTTCAATTCCATTAATTTTTACTTCATATATTTTGGAGCACTGTTATTTGGTGTATATATGTTTACAATTGATGAATTGACACCCCCCTTTTTTTTAAATCAATGTACCACTTATACCATAACCTTTCTCTCTTGTAACATTTTTCTCTAATATTTATTTAATATGATATTAGTATAGTCATACCAACTCTCTTTTTGCTCATTTTTGCATGGAGTATCTTTTTTCATCCTTTACTTTAAATCTATTTGTCCTATTATCACCATTGCTTATTCTTTGCCTTTCCTCCTTTTCATTTTTTTTGAAGATTTTATTTATTTATTTGAGAGAGATTGAGGGAGAGAGAGAGCATGAGTAAGGGCAGAGGCAGAGCCAGAGGGAGACGAAGACTCCCTGCTGGACAGGGAGCCCTTTACAGGGATCATGACCTGAGCCAAAGGCAGCCACTCAACCAGCTGAGCCACCCAGGCACCCTTCCTTGCCTTTCCTCTTAATACAGCATACAACACCTCTTATGTATACAATAAAATCATTTTGAGTACGTATGATGGACTGACTAGGTTGCTAAGTACTGCAAAAACTTCACCTCTCCCATTAGTGAAGTCATAGCTTAGTGTAAAGAAAAAATATGTTTTTTAATCTCTTAAATAATAATCTGGAAAATGAATTTATGTAGGGATAAACTGGTAAAAAATCAGTATAGAAGTCTAATATATAATATCTAAACTACTTATGAAAAATAATTTTTAAAAGACCACATTATTTTTCTACTCATATAAACTAATTATTTAGTATAGATATTAAGACAAGCCTTGAAATTCCCCTACTTCATAATCCCAACTATTAGATATATACTATTCTAGATATAGTTACTTAATGTGACAGGTCATTTATCCTCTCTTTAAGGATTAACTAACACATAGAATTGTTAATATTTAATCTAATTCTATAACCATTATTAATATCAGAAGCATCTCAACCAACTTCCTAAGGACTGATTCTACATCAAGTTCATTCGGTTAAGACAAATTTTCTTGAATAGAATATTGCACACTGTAGACTTTTAAAAGGTTACCTTTGACCACTTTGACAATGTTCTGCATAGAAATGCTGATACTTTTAACAGAGTTTACATATATCTTTTAATTCACATATCTAAGTAAAAAGAGAAGTACTTTAATTAAAATTACATTTTTATCATTCAAAAGCTATGCGACATCCATAAATTTTCTTTATAGGACACATGCATTTATCTTTTATATGTTGTAATATGATGCATCCAAATGATTAATGCCAAAACCTAATTATTTTTCACGAGTGTTGTCATTTATCTCTTACCAATAAAAATAATCTATTTTTGAATAAAGAAATTTATATTATGATGTATTGAAATAGCTAGCATAAATATAGCTATTTTATTTAGATGTCATGCTTTGTAATTTTCAGTTTATCCTGACAGTTATTGTAGATGATATGAACAAACAGTCTTTAGGAGAAAATCTGTAGGAATCTATCTACATAAAATGTAATAGAGGCTATACTTTGAGCATAGTGGTGTTCTGAACTACGGAAACTCTCAGTTTGGGATCAAAGACATAGCTGCGTTTTCTTCTTTTTCCTCTTTTAGTCTAGATATTTGATTTATATTCAGTGATCCATCCAAAGTGAATTGTTTTGGGCTATTTCCTGGCAGTAGATATTTTTGTCTTCATAGATATTTATCTGATAGGAAGTAATTAAATTCTTGTTCACCATTTTGGTAGAGAAGATAGAAACTGTGTGCACATAAAATACTATCTGATTTATTAAAACTCTAGTTCTTTTACAGATAAGGAAAACTTTGAGTATTATTCTGACAAGTTTTGCTTACCTACAGTGCTTATGTTTTCAACTTATAGACATGCTACAATATAAAATTTAACTTAAAAACTGTTTCCTTGTACTTACATTAAATGTTCATGACAAATTTTTAATTGTGTAGCATGAAAAACTCTATGTCCTCCCAGCTGTATTTTGTTCTATTTGATCAACTTAATGCATTTTATTCTTTTATTATACAGTTTCATGAAGTCATAAGAGAACTAGGGCTCAAGGACATCAAGTTTAACCTCTGCATCAAAGGAAATACCCTAATACTTGGAAAGTAACGGAACCTCCTTGACTCTACAGAAATGTGTTCTTCAAATTTAATTATGAAACTTATCATCTATCAGATATTTAAAGAAATGATTTTTATACTTATAGAATAAAAACCAGTTCAGAATAACATTCAATTTATAAAACCAATTGTTATCTGAGTCATAATATGCAGTTTTGCAGGTTTCATACAAAGGTATTAGAAACAAGCACATAATAATGTATACATAATTTAAAACATTTTACTTTTCTTTGTGTTTTTCATCCTATTCTTAAATTGACAGCAAATGGAATAAAGTGATAAATTTAGGTTATGCTTAATTATTTTTAAATCTCTTGCAGTTATCAAATTATTATTGTCTTGAAAAGTGGTCAATAAGAATTTTATTATCTTACTATAAGAGGAACATATTGTATATAAATACTAGGTATTTGAAACAATTCACTGTAGATGTTCATTGACTATTTTATGTGTTAGTTTAAAACTTAGATCAGAGAAGTTACTTTATATTGATTATTCAGAATAGTATTTTAAAAGAAGACAAAAAATATTTGATAATCATCAAAAATTAGATAAATTTGAATTAAAAATGAAATGTGGAGGAAATATATTAATAAAAATGTGTCAAAAGCAAAGATAATCAAAGAAATTACATCTTTTGAAAATTGATGTGTATCTTTAAAATGTTAGTAATATACTGAGAGAAAGGAAGTAATATATTTGGATCTTCTATTAAATTTTAGTTTTATAATTTTTCTTTTGCAGAGTATACCACATTAGAGACTATACTCTCTCCTTTTTTCCTGAATACCACTCTTTGAGATAAGCATTCACATTACCTCCATTCTGTAGACAATACAACCCAGGTGATTCGAACCTAAGTAAACTCTACCAGTTTATATACGATGCAAGTACTAAACCTGAGCCAATATAAAGTTAGGACTCTAATTGTGTGTTTTCAGTATTTATGTGCTATGTGAGCTTTTAATATTTGTTTAATATGTTTTTATTATTTTATCAAAACAAATCATGTCAACAGTGATTTGTTCAGATCTTCTCTAATTATGGCAATAGAAAATAATCTGCCCACTTTTTATTTTCTACCATTTTATCTCTAACTGGAATGGCAGAAATTAGTATTTGCAAAGATATAAATTTGCATTTTATTGGCATGATATATATCTACAGTCAGAAAAATATAGCTATAATAAATATATAATTGGGAGAAAAGTTATTCATCATAAGCAAAGTGAGTATATTTTACCACCATCAATAAGAATAGTCACTACCCTATGCTTACTGCTTCAGTGAGTTGCATATATGAAGATGGATGAAAATAGTACCTCCAACCCAATATTGTATGCCAAAAAATTTACAAGGCAAAGAAACTATTCTCTAAATAATGAAAAGCTTGTGCACATAATGGCCTTAGCTGCCATTTGTATAGAGATTAGATTTGTACTTCATATAAGCAAGAATTCCTGGTCATGCATCTGCAAACTCATCTGCACAGCAAAATGTCTATAGGTACAAAAGTATGCTTCAGCATAACTTTTGTACCATATCCATGAACGGGACATTCATATTCCTGTAAGACATTCCAAGGGGTAAAAGAAAAAAATAATCTATCATCAAATAAGAATCACTCCTGTGAGAATGAAGTTTCTACTAAAGTAAAACAATTTTAAACTAGAAAAAGTTTCACTTATATAAATTCTTCATTTTTAATGGAATAAAATTTTAAGATCAGGATTAGTATTTTTCCTCTCAAGTCAATTCTGCAAATAAATTATGAAGTTAGTCAGAACCAGTGAGCAAAAACCAGCAACTGTTCTGTACCTTTTGTAAGATGCATGTCAGAAGTAGGAGATCAAACTCCCTAAAGACTGAGGCTTATTAATGAAGGTTTTAGACGTCCAGTGTCTGGGGTTACACAGAAACATCCCTTTCAAGATAAGGGACAAGTCAGGACACCCTACACTATTTCCACTCAAAAAGTGGTATTGTGTTTGGAAGGTCTCTACATATTTTGAAGCTAGCGCATAATTCAGTAGGGAATACAGCTCAACTTATTTACCAAATGTCTTGGAAGGTTTAAAAGAGAAAAATAGGTCTGTGGAGCAAGTTCAGGTTATAGTATAAGATATCTTATCATTTAAACTATATACAACAAAAGGTTCCATAATTCTGAAGTTATCTGAGAAGATAAAGATGCTCTAGTTGATTTGTAGCTTAATAAAAAAGTAAATATATATATTTACACATATATAAAGCATATTCAACATATAATTTATTTTCTGAATGTATTTGGAATTCTGGATGATAGAAAATTTAATGTGTTCAATTGGCTAGAAGTTAACTAGAATAACATAAAATTAGATTTAATAGCATAATTTGGTTTAAAGTCATATAATTTTAGAACTGAAAACAATTAGACATTCTCCTAACTGAAACTTTCATTTTAGAACTGTGAAAACTTAGCAACAAAAATATTATAATTATGTAAAATAACATATCTGCAGAGTAACAACTCTGGTTTACTTCTTACCCAAACTACAAATGTTCTTTCCTCTAATAGCCAGAACCATGATGATAGATAATATGGTAAAATTCAAGCAATGGATAATGGAAAATTCATGCCACCTCTATACTAAAAAGATTATCCTTTGAATGAAACAAAAGGGTGTGGCAATCTAAACCTAGAGAACAAAATATAAAATAGACAACTGCCCAGAACAATTTTTACATATTAATAATATAGAATGAAAATATCAATAAAATTGACAAAATGTAAACATAAAGCTGAAGAAGTTGGGAGTATAAAGCAGGAAAAAGAAGACTCAAGTGACACTAGCTACAGGAAAAATATTAACAAATACATTTTTATCTATGTTACACAAATTTACAAAATAACCTATATGTGATGGCAAGGTAGATGAAAGATGGTATATGTGAATGAAATCTTCACATAGTGTAGCCAAAATCATATCTAGTATGTTGAGCCTCTGGCAATACCTGATAGGAAAATTTCAATGCAATGCACAAGGAAGTACCATAAATATTGAAAAGCCTGACCATGGTACATCAAATGCCTACATGACCATAGATACACATCATGAAATGGATTATTGTCTAAATCACCATGTCATAAGGTGAGACTGGCATATTTGAAACCAGGCGTAATATGATATAAAGAACATAAGAAGTAGTCTAGACCACTTTGTCCCTTCTCATTTACTTATATTACACTGACCTGGCACCTTTCCCTGAATTCACACCTACAGCTTTTTGGGAATAGGAATTACTGCCATGACCAGTTAAGATAAGAGGAAAATATTAGGGCTTTGTTCAGATATCAGTCAGACCAATATGTTAACAAAGTAGAAACTGAGGGCTAAATAACCCAGGAATGGTCTTGAAAGACATGGTTAAGGAAAGCCTCCCAGGGGACATATCTTTAACTAGTCTACCTGGTTATAAATTTCATGTGGAGAAAGACATGGTTTTATATAGGAATATACATAGACTCATGGGAAGTAATGGTTGGAATTAAAATACTGATACATGATGAAGAAAAACTGAATTGGCGCATAAGAGTGTATACAAAGTATGAGAATCTGTCTCTCACATAAATGCTCATCAAAAAGCATCCTCCACACAAGAAGATACTAAATAGCCAAAAAGAAAGAATGGCTTGTTCAGGGCATGTCAGACATCTTTTCTCTATCACACCTGTGGGAGCACAGTGGACCCATGTATAGAGTAATCTGGAGGCAGAATATAGGGTTTGCCTGGGTCCAACAGCCTTGACTGCCAATCACCATGACTGATATACCTATTGTTATTGCTGACTGAATAGTGAGCAAGAGATACTAAAGCTAGACCCTAAGAATGTTGCTAAAGCTTGAGGAGACCAAGATTGTCACTTTGGCAAGTTAATTAAATTGGATTCTTCCTACCCTGGAGAGGAAACAACATATTCGTATGGAGATCAATACATATTCCAGATGCTACTATTAACCACCCACAGGTCATGGCTAGCACCATTACTATGTGCTCGCAGTATCTAATTTACTGTTATCTCACTCACATGATACTACCTTAGACCAAGGGACTCATTTTTTGACAAGGGATATCTAATAGTAAATATATAATTCAAGTATCTTCCAGCCAAATCACAAAGCAAATAACTTGGAGACTCCTAACCTGATTCAGTGTTAGAACTACTTCTTTGATGCAGCTAATGTTCCAGTTTAGGGACAAAACCCTGCCAATCCATGATTTTATATATAGTATGTACTTTGTATTAACAGCTATCAAATAATACTGTGTTCCCAATAGGCAGAACGTACATGTTCAGGGATCAAAAGGGTGAAAGCAAGAGTGGTCTTTCTCTCCATGACTCCTGATGACCCTCTCAGGAGTCTGTGTCTCCCAACTCTACAACATCAGAATGAAGGATTAGAGGTCAAATGTTTCCCAGAGGGCTGGAAAGCTGTCTTGAGATGATGCAGCTACAGTTTATTACACCTATAGGTGTCACCTGAATAATTTAGGATTTCTATATTACACAAAGAAATTAGCTACTATTAGCTTCTTGCAGAGATAACTGATCCTGATTATCCTGAGTCTATCTGATTTTTGTGATATAATGAGAATATTGAGTCTAGAGCACAGAGGATGCACCTCTTTGGGGCACCTCTTGGTACTTCCTTGTCTTGTATTAATTATAAATGTCCAACTGCAGTAACCACAACCTAATAAGAAACAAGAACTTTATCAAAGCTCTTGAGGAAATTAAGTTTTCAGAGAAACTAAGAGTTTAAATTCCTAAGGAATGAAGGCCTTGTTTGCCCTACTTGGCAAGTACCTACTCCAGCAGAAGTGATAACTCAGAAAAGGGAAGTCTAGAATCAATGCTAGAGGAGTTAGGGCCTTGAGTACTGCAACAAGAGGGACTATAGTTTATTCCACTAATCTTCCTGTTTTTTTTTTTTTTTAAGAATCTGTAACACAATATTTCTTTGTCAATGAGAGTGAAGGATGGACATGAATGGATGCTGAACTTGCAACAGTAAATGCTACTGGTATCCATATCTACCTGGCACTCTGTATAATCTGACTGACGTCTTCTTAGTATGAATATAAGAAACTCATGTCAAGAGCCCAGATGTCCACTGACAGATGAATGGATAGAGAAGATATGGTACATATATATAATGAAATACTACTCAGTCATCAAAAAAAGTCTTACCATTTGCAAACAACAATGGATGGAACTAGATAGTGTTGTTATGTTAAGTTGAAATAAGCTAATCAGAGAAAAACAATTACCATATGATCTCACTGGTATGTGGAATTTAAAAAACAAAACAGAGGATTACAAGGGAATAGAGGAAAAAATAAAACAAGATGAAATCAGAGAGGTAGACAAACCATAACAGACTTTCTTTCTTCAAGATTTTATTTATTTGTCAGAGAGAGAGAGAGAGAGAACAAGCAGGGGCAGTGGTAGGCAGAGGAAGAAGTAGGCTCCTCGATGAGCAGGGTGCTCGATGTGGGACTTGATCCCAGGACACTGGAATCATAACCTGAGCTGAAGGCTCAACCAAGCCACCCAGGTATCTGTCCCAAGAGGCTATTAATCATAAGAAACAAACTGAGGGTTGCTAGAGGGGGAAGAGGTGGATGAATGGGGTATCTGGATGACGGAGGAGGGATCATGATGTAATGAGCACTGGGTATTAGATAAGACTGATTAATGACTGACCTCTACCTCTGAAACCAGTAATAGATTATATGTTAATTGAATTTAAATAAAAATTCAAAAAAATTTTTTTGATTAAAAAAAAGAAACTCTTTCATGTCTTTTTATGGTTATGAGAATTTGTTCAGCTTGCAAACAAGGCAAGTCTGACTTCCTGGGCACTTCATTCATTCATTCAAAAACAGCTATGAGGAAGTTATAAAATAAGTCTGATAAATACCCCAGTTCCCTTAATCCTTGACTGGGGACATTCTGAGGCATATGGAAATTATTTCTGAGAGCACCCTAGCAGGATTAAAAGATAGTCATCCACAACAGTAATTTGCTCAACAAAACATCCTTCTAAGGAAGTCTTCTCTTCCCCATCTCATTTCCCCCTCTTCCTTCTTTTACAACTCCCAAATAAACCTCTTGCACTTAAATACTGTCGCACAGCCTGTTTCTTAAGAACAAAATTTAAGGCAGGATTCATGCCCACTCCTTAACTAATATCAATATAAACCAATTATAATTCAAGGTTCCTTTTGGGAACATTTTCTTCCACCATATGCATTTTACCTTAATGTCCCCAGTTGACAGTAATAGTTCTATACTTTGAATACCTGTGAACTGTGGCACAGAGTTTGACCTTATATCAACAAATACCTTGAGTTACACATATTTTTTTTTATTTAAAGTTTTTCTTGCTTGTTTCTCCAGGATTGTAGCCATTTAAATAACAGATAATGTTATCTACACATAGTTGATGATCAAAAGGTTCTTTCTTTCTTTCTTTCTTTTTTTTTTTTTTTTTTTTTTTGAGGGAGAAAGAGAGCATATGTGTGGGCAGGGTGGGAGGGAAGAGGTAAGAGGATAGGGAGAATCTCAAGCAGGCTCCATGCCCAGCACGGAACTTGAAGCAGGGCTCAATCTCCCAACCATGAGATCATGACCTGGACCAAAATCAAGAGCTGGACACTTACCGGACTGAGTCACCCAGGTGCCCCAGTGAACAAAAAATTCTTGCTAAATTTTATCAAATCATCCAGTTGTTCTTAAAACATTACACAACAAGGATATATCCCTTGTGATTGTTATCAGTATCAGCCCCTACATCTAGTGTGATGAACAATTATACAATGGGATTGTGAGTAGTTCTAGCACTGGGAGGATCGTTGGTAGGAATATGTTAAGAACTAGATAATTCAGGTCCCTAGCATAGGCTCATGTCATGAGGATTAATATCTGACCTTACTCTTTGAAACCAAAGAATCAACATGATCATATGACCTCTGTACTCCTATTCCAATAGGTAACAGTAGTTTCCTATATGGCTGTTCTAATCAACTGTCACAAAATCAGTATCTTAAAACACACATGGGGTGCCTGGGTGGCTCAGTGGGTTAAAGCCTCTGCCTTCGTCTCAGGTCATGATCCCAAGGTCCTGGGATCAAGCCCCGCTCGACGGGGAGCCTGCTTCCCTCTCTCTCTCTACCTGTCTCTCTGCCTACTTGTGATCTCTGTCAAATAAATAAATTAAATCTTAAAGACAAAAACAAAAACAAACAGACAAAAAAACCAAAAAATCCCCACAAAAGTATTATCTCACATTTCTGAAGATCCCAAGTCCAAAATGTGTCTCACTAAACTAAAATCAAAGTTTCAGCAGGGCTGAGTTCCTTCTAAGGGCACTAGGGAAAAAATACATCCCCTTGCCTTCTCCAGCTTCTAATGACCACCTGCATTTCTTGACTTGTGGCTCCTTCCTCAATCTTAGATGACAAATCTTCAAATCTCTTTCTGATTTGGATCTTCTTTCTCTTTAAAGGATCCTTTTAATTATACTGGGCCTACCCAGACAATCCACCATAATTCCTTTATTTTAAGGACCAACCTAAAAATCCATCTGCAATCTTAATTTTCCCTTGGCATGTCACAAAGCATATTTACAGGTTCTGAGAATGAGGTCATGAACATCTTAGGGGAATTATTAATTCTGTTTATTACAACTTCCACTTTTCCATGATGTCAATGTTCTTGCAACTTAATGAAACAGCAAAACATTATTCCTTTGTTATCAAACTAGTTTTAATTATGTATGTAAGTACCTACATCAGCTATCTTGTGAAATGAAAATCAATAATATATCCTTTTTTTAACAGATATACTATAATAGTTTTTGTAAATATCACTGTAACTGTTATTTTATATCCTCACTGCAGGAGACATTCACATCTACAAATTAACTGAGTGTACCAAAGTATGTCTCTTCCTAATTCCATAAGCCAGTATCTCTGTGTATTAATAATGGATAAAGTGGCCAGCACCTCACATAAAATATCTTTAGTTAGTCTTTCCAATGTTTTGATAAGTTTACAATACAATTTTTAAAGCATCTTCTTTAGTCTAAACCCTGCAGAAAACAGGCCCTGAGAGAGGATAAAATATGGCACTTTATCCAAACTCAGAAGTACGGGGGCAACCCAGCTGAGGAAAGATGCCACCAAGAGAGTGAAAATAAAATAGACGCAAGAACAGCTGAGAAGATCCACAATATTTGTGTGCAAACACTAGCCTACTCAGTTTCTAGTTTTCACTGCTTGATTAAACTCAAAGCTAATGCAAACATCTTAGGTTGTTTTGTTTGGTTTTATATTTCCTGTTTAAGCCAAGGGCTTCAAAAAACTGTTAGGATAAAATCTTGCTGGGGTCCCTGGGTGGCTCAGTCATTGGGCATCTGCCTTCTGCTCAGGTCATGATCCCAGTGTCCTGGGATCGAGGCCCATATCAGGCTCCCTGCTCAGCGAGAAGCCTGCTTCTCCCTCTCCCAATCCCCCTGCTTGTGTTGCCTCTCTCACTGTGTCACTCTCTGTTAAATAAATATATATTTTTTAAATCTTAAAAAAATATAAAAAGGAATCTCATCTGCTGACGAATTCATGTTTGCTGCAAAGTATCTTTTCTTCCCTGCAAGTCTTTTACTCAATAGGTATACAGAGTAGGGAGCAAATAATCTTGATAGAGATTTTATTTGATTCAAAAACACTCTCTGGGTGCTTACTATATGATAAGCATTGCTTGTAAGCACTAGAGATACTACAGCAAAACAAAACAAAGGTCTTGCCTTCATGAAGCATCATCTCTCCTTGTGGAAAGGACAGGCAATAAAAAGCAAACAATATTTCTGATTAAAAAATACTGTAATCAGTGGCTTTACAGTTATAATTGATGATTTTTTTTCATGTTTAGTAGTGAACAAAGTAATACTGAATTTTTAATTGACTATGTTTTGATTTCATGAAATACTGAAAAGATGGTGAGCAGGGGAATGGGAAAAGAGTAGGCTGAGAGAGAGAGGATGTGTTAACGTTGTAGAGAAAGCAACCTGTAGAGAAGGAAATAGTGGAGTACACTTTTGAATAATGTAAGGAAGTAAATCAGGGGTATCCTGTGGGGGAAGAGCAGTCAGGGAAGAATGGACAGTAGGAAATTTTCCAACAAATGTGGGATTGGGATATTAGGTAGTCAGCAAAGAAACTCTGGCAGCTTTGAGAACAAGGAAGGAGGCAGTGGCATGAGATATGTGATATGACAGGTCATTTAGAGATATAGAAGTTGTAAAGAATTTAACTTTTATTCTGAGCAAGATGGAAAAACTTGAAGAGTTTTAATACAGGAGTGCCTAATGCACTAATGTCTAGAAAATTCAAAGACGGCAAACCAAGAAACAGACTCTTTTTTTAATAGCCTTTTTTTTTTAAATTTCTTTTCAGTGTTCCAAAATTCATTGTTTACATACCACACCCAGTGCTCCATGCAATACGTGACCTCCTTAATACCCACCACCAGGCTCACCCAACCTCCCACAGCCGCCCCTCCAGAAACCTCAGATTGTTTCTCAGAGTCCACAGTCTCTCATGGTTCATCTCCCCTTCCAATTTCCCCCAATTCCCTTCTCCTCTCCAGCTCCCCATGTCCTCTATCTTATTCCTTATGCTCCACAAATAAGTGAAACCATATTATAATTTACTCTGTTTGACTTATTTCACTCAGCATAATCTCTTCCAGTCCCATCCATGTTATACAAAAAGTTGGCTATTCACCCTTTCTGATAGAGGCATAATATTCCATTGTATATATAGACCATTTCTTCCTTATCCATTCATCTGTTGAAGGGTATCTTGGTTCTTTCCACAGTTTGGCAACTGGGGCCATTGCTGCTATGAACATTGGAGTACAGATGGCCCTTCTTTTCACTCCATCAGTATCATTGGGGTAAATACCTAGTAGTGCAATTGCAGGGTCATAGGCTAGCTCTATGTTTAATTTCTTAAGGAATCTCTACACTGTTCTCCAAAGTGGCTGCACCAGCTTGCATTCCCACTAACAGTGTAAGAGGGTCCCCCTTTCTCCACATCCTCTCCAACACTTATTGTTTATGGTCTTGTTAATTTTGGCCATTCTAACTGGTATAAGGTGGTATCTCAATGTGGTTTTGATTTGAATCTCCCTACTAATGCCCAGTGATAATGAACATTGTTTCATGTCTGTTAGCCATTTGTATGTTTTCATTGGGGAAGTGTCTGTTCATGTCTTCTGCCTATTTTTTGACATGATTATCTGTTTTGTGTGTGTTGAGTTTGAGGAGCTCTTTATACATTCTGGGTATTAGCCCTTTGTCTGTATTGTCATTTGTGAATATCTTCTCCCATTCTGTGGGTTGCCTCTTTGTTTTTTTGACTGTTTCCTTTGCTGTGAAGAAGCTTTTGATCTTGATGAAATCCCCAAAATTAATTTTCACTTTTGAAGAAACAGACTCTTAACTGTAGACAATAAATTATGATTACCAAAAGGGAGGTAGGTGGGGCAATAGGTTAAATTGGTGATGAGGATTAAAGAGTACATTTGCTGTGATGACCACTGGGTGATATATGGTAGTGTTGAATCATTATATTGTACACTGGAAACTAATATTACACTGTATGGTAACTAACTGGAATTTAAATAAAAAAATTTTTAAATGAGTTCAGCTTGGGACACTTTGGGGATATCTGTTAGGAATTAAAGCAGAGAAATATAATAGGGAGTTGGATGTAAAGGTCTGGTGTTCAGGGGAGAGGTTCAGACTAGAAACATAAATCTAACTCAATACATAAAATCAAGCTGAAAATGGTAACAGACAGAAACAGAATGATCATAACTTCAATAAAGTCACAGTGAGTCAAATGTAATGGTCACTATTGTAAAAATCTATTAAAAGATCTGGCCAAGAAAACTCAGTGTCCTCAATGTTATTGATAAAACACTAATATCATATACTGATGACTGAACATCAATTGTAGAAGAAAGAAATTATGATCAAACTAATAGCATTAAGTAAGCAATTGGAAGAAATTAAAGATTTACAAAGATTACTTATAGGGGTGGCTCAGTCAGTTAAGTATCTACCTTTGGCACAGGTTATAATCCTGGGGTCCTGGCTTCAGGCCCCAAATCCTGCTCTCCACTCAGGAGAGAGTCTTCTTCTCCCCCACCACTCCTGTGTGTGTGTATGTGTGCTCTCACTCTCTCAAATAAATAAAATATTTATAAAAAAAGATTGTTTATAAACTTTATTTTTATGTTTTTATTTCTTACATTTACCTGAAGACAATTTAACTGAATAGGTGAACTGTTAACCATTGCCCAAACTGTATAAAAAATAATGACTTACCTGAATGGAACTGGACGAGGATTGCTATTATTCCAATTCCTGAGCCTCTCATTTAGTGGTTATTCATCAACTGATACTAATCAGGGTAATTTTCTTTCTAAAAAGGCAATAATTTAAAGGAAAAATTCATCTAATGATTGAAAGAGATGATTGATTACCAGGTATTGGGGCACTTCTGGGTGTCCAGGTAATAGTAATGAATAGAAAAGTCCTCAGGTACCTGCTCTAGAATGAATCATTTCTATTTTCTGTTCCTCTCAAAAACAGTAACTAAATTTCAGGAAGAAGAAGTCACATTAACCTTGAATGAATAACAGGCTTACCCTTTGGACAATTATCAAAAGAAAAACAAAAGAATGCTAGGCAGGTAAAAACAATAGATGTACACTGTATATACTGTGTACACTGTTTTGAAGCAGTCAGGTATAAGATTATCTGTGTCACCTAAATTCAAGTATCCCAGGACTGGATAAAGAACACTCATCCTGGGATCAAAAAAAGTCTCAGTCTTTGTCAAGCATCAATCACACAGTATATCAGTATATCAAGAAGATATAGGGTAAGCAAAGAGGTCTGTTAACAGAGAGGTCTGAGACAGGAAATGAAGAGAAATCACCTATTAGTCACTAGTACACAGGTTTGTGAAAATGTCCCACTGAAATCATCAACCAATATCAGAGATGACAATGTGAATTGTCATGATAGCAATGAATGATCTGTACAGGAATGTGTATGTGTTTGTACTTGTATGTGTTGTGTGAGTGTGTGTGTGTGTGCACACACACGCACATGTATTTGTATATGGGAATAATCACTCGAGTTAGTCTGAAACTGAAGAGATTGTTGGTAAATTTTAGTGCTGAAACCAAGAAAATTCTGGGCAAAGCAAGATATGTGAAACTTCAAGATTAATTAAATTTTCAAAATAAAATTTCAACTCCTTTTGTAATCTATACTAATCTTCTATTAAAAAAAAATTTCTTAATAATGATCTGTCCCTCAACCCCCTTGTCTTGTCTGCTTCCTAATATCTACCCCACCACATACCCTGTCTCTAAAATTTGGTGATAGGAATGTTGAATAATGTTATTACTGACCTGAATCAGAGCAACTTCCATTACACCCAATTTTCTAATTTAAGGTTTACCAACCTTAAAGACTATGTGTATGTTTTCTAGCTCTGTGATTTTATGATTGTATTATCAAAGATAAAAGTATGAACTTCATACTTATTTTAACTGATTCTTTAATTTGCCTGTTACTTGATGTTAACTACTTTGCATTCATATACTTGAAGAGGGGTTTACTACTGATTGATGAATCAAGTATTTTGTCTTTTAAGGACATAACTGGACACATTATATTGGTAATAACATACTCTTCACAGGCTAATTAAATATAATCATATTTACATTTAGAGTTGGTTAAGAATTAAGTTAAGAATTTTCTTTTTTTAATTTAAATTCAATTAGCCAACATACAGTACATCATTAGCTTCAGGTATAGAGTTCAATGATTCATTAGTTCTGTGTAAGAATTTTCTTGATTTTTTTTTTTTTTACAATGAGCTTTATGACTGCTATGAAGGATCCAAACAGCAAATGAATATAGGTCTTGCCTATAAGATGTAGACAGTCTAATAGAAGAAATAAGACAACTTTAAAAAATGAATAAAAATCACAGATTAGGTATAGAAAATTTTAAAGTCTCTGGTCAGGTATACATAAAACATTCGGAAACCTCAGATAGGGGGATATCAAACACTATGGTGATAATGCAATTGTATAAGCAAAAGTAATTTACTTGACTGAATTTTGAGATTTTGAAAAAGAAAACTGACCCAAGTTTGAATCTCATGTAATACTGAGTTTTATTGCCAGATGGCACTTACATTAGAATATTCTTATTCTAATTCTAATGTAATATTCTAATGCCATAAAATATTTTTTTAAGATTTTATTTATTTATTTGTCAGATAGAGATCACAAGTAGGCAGGGAGGCAGGCAGAGAGAGAGAAAGGAGGAAGCAGGCTTCCTGCTGAGCAGAGATCCCGATGTGGTGCTCCATCCCAGGACCTTGGGATCATGACTGGAGCCAAAGACAGAGGCTTTAACCCACTGAGCTACCCAGGCGCCCCTGTAATAGAATATTCTTATTCTAATGTAAGAAAGCTTTAAAATTTTTCTCCCCTCTGTTCTTCCCTCCCTCTTTCCTTTTTCCCCCTCTGATCTTTCCTTACTTCATTTTTTTCCTTCTTCTCTTCTTATTCTCCCTCTCCTTCCTTCTTCTTTCCTTTACCCTTTTACCTTATTTTTCTTCTTCTATTCCTCCTCCTTCTTTTTGTTAAATAATCAGTTCTATACATTTGATATTTTTATTTCAAAGAAGTTGGTTAAGAAGTAACTAAAAATCTCATTACTTGGGATATAAGAGGCTAACAATCTTGGCCTACCCTTTCTTTTATATTACATTTCTGTATTTGCTGCACCAAATTAGCACACACCCAGAAGCTAAAACAACACAGTTTCATCTTATAATTCTATAGGTCAAAAGGTCTGGTACAGTTCTCAGAAGGCTTAAATCAAGGTGTTGGTAATCCATGTTCCTTTCTGGAGCATATAGTGAGAAAACTGTTTCTTGCTTATTTGGTTGTTGGCAGAATTCATTTCCTGTGCTAGTAAACTAGGAAGTAAAGTGATTCAGGTTATTAGATTGGGATCTCACAGACAATCAAGAATCATGAAGGTATGCAAAGTCCCTTTATCATACTCACGGGTTTTCAGGTTTAGGATGTAAACAACTTTGGGGAAGCCATTATTCTGTCTATCATATCTCTGCTAACATCGATCTGGACTGTAGATTATCTAAAATAGTGCTGTTGAATAGAAATATAATGTGATGAACGAACCTGAGCCACATATGTAATTTTACATGTTTGTAATATGTAAAAATCCTATTTACATATGAAGCCACGCTAAAAAAGGGAAAAAATTGATATTAATTTTAATCCTTTATGTAACACAGTGTTAAAATAACATTTCAAAATGTATATAGAATATAACATAAGTATATATATACTAAATACTGAGATAGTTCATATTCTTTTTTTGTTCACACTATATATTTGTTATCTAGTGTGTATTTTTACTTTTAACAACTCTCAATTTGCACTGTGACATTTTAAGTGTTTCAGAGCCACAACAGCCTAATGCCTACCATACTGGCAATACAATGTAAAGCAAAAAAAATTACCAACTAGCTGTTAAGTGTTGCAAACTCTTGATATTTATTTTTCAAATTAAGTAAAAATAAATTAGGAATATTAGGTACAAATTATGAAGAGTTTGGTGTATTTGAGCATTTTCATTTGTTCAAAATCCACAATTAATTGTTGAGTATCTTTTTACTAAATAGTTGTGGGGGAAAAATGCACAAATATTATTTTTCTGTACAATGCTATATCCATCTCTAGGTTTTTCAGTGGGTATGTAACATTGCTTTCACTGTATAACTTGTGTGTGTTTACATACATGATTTCATATGTATAATATATATAGTGAGCGAAAATGATGTGTGCATACACATACATACATATATGACAAATATCAAAATTGATCTGCACATCAATAATCACTGTTTTTACTATGAACTAAGATTGAGAAATATAGTTTACGTAAAGTTTATAATGATTCTCACATATATTACACACAATAGCATATATGCCCACAATCATACAATAAACACACTACTCACCAACTCTGATGTATTTTTGCCAGTCTACAGGAAAAAGTTAGTTCAAATTATGTCATAAGTATTTGTCAATTAAGAGAACTTTAGAATTTTGTTTTAACTAATTTCTCCAAGGCACTTACTAAATACAAGAGAATATTGGACCTGCTCACTTAGGTATTTTAAATATGCTATTCTTTTTCTTTCTTTTTTTTTTTTTGTAGTAAAATTTAATTTTTTATTTTTTATAAACATATATTTTTATCCCCAGGGGTACAGGTCTGTGAATCACCAGGTTTACACACTTCACAGCACTCACCAAAGCACATACCCTCCCCAGTGTTTACATTGCTATGAAAATGATTAGTACTGAGATTTTTCACTAGGCTTTTAAATATTTGACTCTCATCCTTTTTACCCCATAACTCATCTTAAAAAATCAACTCACTATAATTAAGTTTCTAAAATAAAATCATATGTAACATATAGAACTTATTGCTATAATTGTAGGGATATGGTCTAGTACATAGTAAAGACCAGGAGATTTATTATACAAAATCTATTTACAATTTTTTTCACTTCTAAAATGAAAATACACATGTACACATACATATATATTCATCACTTTAAAATCATATCAGTAAGCATTTTATAACAAGTGTTAAACTGATTTTGCAAAATTCAGTTCTCATTATGGTCTCTAATTAATTAAACAAAATATTATATTAACATAGTAAAATATTTATAGTTTAAATAGAATGTCATTGTGTGTGTACCCTGTTTTTTTTTCTTTTACTTACTTTACACAACCATGTTATTGAACAAATGAAAAACTAACAGTACATATTCCAATGATATGCTATATTCCTTGGAATCCAAAGTGGATACTCTTGACATTTATTTCTTGCAAAACAATATAAGCTCTTATTTGATCATTATACCAGACACCTATCTGAGAAATTTTCTGCTCTGACAAAATACTACAAAAAAATAAAGGAAACAATATTTTGTTACTCTGTTGCAGTGTATACTATAGTAAGTGGCTTTGTAAAATATCAAAGAAATTTTTCTTATAGTTGAAATTAACAGATAAAAAAATAACGTATTTTCCAGGGGGATAGGGATAGGGTGGCTGGGTTATGGACATTGGGGAGGGTATGTGCTATGGTGAGTACTGTGAAATCTGTAAGTCTGATGATTCACGCCAGGGGCAAATAATACATTATATGTTAATAAAAATTTAAATATTAAAAAAATTAAAAACAAATAATGTATTTTCTGCTAATGTTTATGTTCAAATTCCTAAAGTCTAAGTTATATATTGTTTTTTAATTTTTAAAAAAAGGGCATAGATACCTTCTATTTGTTTTATATTTTGCACACATGTGTTTCCACTCGATTGTCAGTGCTTATTTAATAGTGCTTATCTATCTAGACACACACACAACACATACAGTTTTGCACCTATGGTACACATGTGTATATATAACATATTTATATGTGAAATATATATGTTATATTTGAATGTCTGACATTCAGCATGGTGTTTGCAATAATCAAATATCATGAAATTTTGGTTGAAATATTTTTTTTTGTTTATTTCAACTATATTTCTATATACTTTGCATCTTCAAAGATAATTTTTCTTTGGTTAATTTTTTCATATTCCTGGTTTCCCAAATAAGAGAAAACTCTGTCATTGATACAGTTAGCTTAAAAGGAGGTATGTGTGTATATTTTGCTTCATATAACAAGCAATCAAAAGGAGGATGGTTATTGATTGGTTATTCAAAAATATGACATCATCAAAGAGACCCAAATCCTTTATATGCCCATGTTCTATCATTTTCATGTCATTGGGCTCATCCTCATCTAAGGTGGTCTTATTTTCAAAAGGTAGTTATAGGAGCTCTAGGTATCACATTATCATTTTTATTTTTCTGGTGTGTTTGTTTTCACTGAATCAAGGATCAGGAAAATTTGTCATAGCCAGGACTAGGTTCTATTTATCATCTATTGTCCTTTTTAGGTCAAGAAAAGACTTTTAGAGAAGCTTAATTACCACATTCACATCCCATTACCCAGAAATATACCATGCATCCATATGTTATAAAATCACTGAAAAGGAGAAAGAAACAACTAAGATTGCTTTGGACCTGTCATGATTCAATCCTGAGGCTGGAAAGGGAGCTCAGTAATTGAACAGCAGAACAAATAGAGCCAAAATTCTATCCAGAGAAGTGATAACTGCTTTCACTATCTTCAGAGAGATAAAACTATTAGCAAAATCAGTTAAGTTTATTATCAGATAGTCTATCTTTAGAAGAATAAAGCTTGCAAGAGATGAACTAGCTTAACATTCTCCACATTTCTGTCTTTTCTCTGTTAGGATTATGTATGGAAATCATCATTCTTCTTGGCTTGAACAGCCCATAAGTTTATCTGTAATATTTACATTGATTCAGTTTTCCTTTGTGTTTATGAAAATAATTCTATTTACATTTTATAAATTTTCATATAGAGTAGTATTTTCATGATTTTAGCATTAAATCCCATTAAAAATTCCTAAAATCCTTTTGTGGTTTACTTTATGCATATAGCATTTTCCAACATACATCTATTATTCATTCCATTAGATATAGTGATACTGCCTCCACGATGCTGGAACACATAATGCCATCCTATGAAATTAAGTATGCAATTTTTTTAACCCTCCACAGATATAAATTTAAACCTCTCTTGAACAGTCCTGCTAAATATATTTATTTTTGTGAAGTTGTTTTCTCCCTTTGTTAGAAACAAGACGACACTGGAAGAAAAGTACCTTGGTGGCTGGTATTTTTTTTTTATTTTATTTTCAGCATAACTATTCATTATTTTTGCACCACACCCAGTGCTCTATGCAATCCATGCCCTCTATAATCCCCACCACCTGGTACCCCAACCTCCCCCCCCTGCCACTTCAAACCCCTCAGATTGTTTTTCAGAGTCCATAGTCTCTCATGGTTCACCTCCTCTTCCAATTTCCCCCAACTCCCTTCTCCTCTCTAATTCCCCATGTCCTCCATGCTATTAGTTATGCTCCACAAATAAGTGAAACCATATGATAATTGACTCTCTCTGCTTGACTTATTTCACTCAGCATAATCTCTTCCAGTCCCGTCCATGTTGCTACAAAAGTTGGGTATTCATCCTTTCTGATGGAGGCATATTACTCCATCGTGTATATGGACCACATCTTCCTTATCCATTCATCCATTGAAGGGCATCTTGTTCTTTCCACAGTTTGGCGACCGTGGTCATTGCTGCTATAAACATTGGGGTACAGATGGCCCTTCTTTTCACTACATCTGTATCTTTGGGGTAAATACCCAGTATTGCAATGGCAGGGTGATAGGGAAATTCTATTTTTAATTTCTTGAGGAATCTCCACACTGTTCTCCAAAGAGGCTGCACCAACTTGCATTGCCACCAACAGTGTAAGAGGGTTCCCCTTTCTCCACATCCCCTCCAACACATGTTGTTTCCTGTCTTGCTAATTTTGGCCATTCTAACTGGTGTAAGGTGGTATCTCAATGTGGTTTTAATTTGAATCTCCCTGAGGGCTAGTGATGATGAACATTTTGTTCATGTGTTTGATAGCCATTTGTATGTCTTCATTGGAGAAGTGTCTAGTATTTTTAAAAAATGTAAAACATCAATTATGAATACCATATTTTATGGAATCCCTATATTCTGTTCAGTTTTTAAATTTGTATGAAATGGTTCTCAGACTGCAAATTAATCATACATAGATGAACTAGAATGTCACAAATCAGGTCAATGCTTTAAAAACAGTTACAAGTGAAAACAAATTATTTTATGTACATATATATTATATATAACATGCTCATACTGAAAATATATGTATATTTCACCTTCTATTTGTCCATCTATGCAAGTGATTGGTGTATAAATATGTTCAATTATAACCACAATGTTTAGACCAGTTGGCCACTCACATAAACATCTTTTCATTAGCTTTAATAGTAATAGAGTGACATATGTCCACTTGTCTGGCTTATTATCTTATTTCTCAGTAAATTCTGAATTATGGAAGATAAAAAGTAACATTATCTATTACCTTTCATTAAGAAGTATGTCACAATCCAATGTTCCATTATTATTAAGCAAGGCCTTCTAATGGTAAGCAATGAATAAATGTACTGATAAATTATGTATAAAATATAAACTAAAAGGGCACCTGGGTGGCTCAGTCAGTTACATGTCTGCCTTCAGCTCAGGTCATGATCGCAGGGTTGGGGGATCTAGTCCCACATTGATCTCCCTGCTCAGCGGAGAATCTGCTTATCTTTCTGTCTCTGCCTCACTCTCCCAACTTGTGCTTTCCCTCTCTCTCATAAGTAAGTAAATAAATAAATAAAATCTTTTAAAAATATACATAACCTGAAAGGTAAGAACCATTATTGACAAGCATTGATAGAATTTCACATTTGTATCATTTATAAACACTTACAGCATAAAAAGAAAGTTTCAAGAGATATTTAAGTACAATTAGCTAGGTTTTATCTTCATAATAAATCCAGATATTTGAAATTCTTTAAAATTGAATACTCTGTGTATTTGATCCAAATATCAGTGTATAAATCTGGCCAAAGACCACATAGCTGGAAATTTCTTGACACAATTAACCCATGGATTAGAAGGAAATAGCCAAACAAACCAAAATTTAATTCTAGAAGTAAAGTCTTCTTCTAGTCCTTTTTAATTTTAAGATACTACCTTAAAATTTAACCTTATATTATATGGGATAGCCATAAACTACTACATGTGCTCATCATGTTTTTCAAAAGGAATAATGAATCCTCAATCAAAGAGCTCATCAGCAATTCCATCATATAAGTATGCTACTTTTTCTATAGTTATTTTTTATGAATAACAAAATTCAGTTTGTTCTAACTAACTTCTAATTAAGATCCCTAATTTAATTTTTCAAGTTTATAGTTCTGATGAGCATGATAGCAAATAAAAGAAAGCTATTATATCTTAAACTGTTTTCTGAACATAATTTTTGTTGCTAAGGAAACAGCATTTCTTTTCCTCATAGGACAAATTTTCAGGGCCCCATTTATATTAAGAAAGTCTAACTCTAATCCAAATTATTTAGGAATTAAAAAGACATTCCATGTACAAATTACATGTAATTTCAAAAAATCTGACCCTGTATTTCAGATGAATTTATAAATTCACAAAAAAGTCATAGTTTTCATAAATTCATTTGAGTTTCATTGTTGGTTTTGTATTCAGAGTAAAATATTGTGGTAGTTATCCCTCCATTCTTTTTTTTTTTTTTTTGAAGATTTGTTTATTTATGAGAGAGCGAGTGAGCAAGCAGGAGGTAAAGCAAAGAGAGAGAGAGAGAATCCCAAGTGGACTTCATGTTGAGTGAGGAGCTCAAGGTCAGGCGTGGGCAGCTTGATCTCACAACCCTGTCATCATAACTTGAGGCAAAAGCAAGAGTCAGCACTCAACTAACTGAGACACCCATGACCCCAATCTCTCCATTATTTCTTTTTTACTTTCTTCACCTTTATTTAATTTGTAAATTTTTAATAAATTTTACTAATTTTTAAAAACACTTATTATTTTTAGTATTTTACCAGAATGTGGAACTACATATCTTGTTTTTGAACTATGTATCTTAAATTTAAACCCAAATGTAGAATTAAATTAAATTGGGTTTATGATTAAGAATCTTTTAAAACCGAGGAAGAGGGACAGAAATGTGCCAAAGAAGTTAGGACCCTCTTAGATATTTATTGTTCTGGATTATCAGGTTTTCAGAAGAGGCATATGACTGCATGAACATGCATTAGACAGTTTCTCCCCTAAATCGTCAGAACACAATTAATTCTAAATGCTTGGAATCACTGATTACCACATTCTTCTTTAAGTACTTTGTTCTTTATGTTTATAGTCATATTTTTCCTCTTGTTTAAAGTTATACATTTATTACTTATTCTATCAGGTTCTCCTTATTACCACTAATAACTTGCCTAAATTTACATTTTATGAGGGACCATTAAAATGCTAGCTCTATAATTCAACTCTCACACTTATTGCCACTACAGAAAAATTAAAGAATACTATAACTGGCATTATATTAGTGTTCCAAATAATGATACCCCTTGTAAACAATGTAAACCTGGGAAAACATCCTTGCTCTGGTAAGGGAGAACACAGATATTTGGGGGGATATAACATCACTGATATTGTACTGTGGCAATATCTAGAGAAAATATCTTAAAAGTCCACTAAAATTTATTACATTTTTATGCACCTCCTGGGTTTTTGTGTTTTGTTTTGTTTTTTTTTTTTTTTTTTTTGTCATGTATGGGGATCAGTTGCTTCATTTTCAAATCATAGCTAAGACGAATTGTTATGCAGACATATTAATTCAACCACTGTGGGTATATGACTCCTGCAACATTTTCAGAGGGCTGTTTTCTGATAGGAAATTCAAAGGGATACAAGCCTTCTTTGGAGTGTAATTAATAGCAAATAGAAAAAGAAACTTGATGACAGTGGTCCCATCTGTAGAAAATGCATAACCTTAGAGTATCCCCCAAAAATATATCCTTCATTTCCTCTGACATAATACATAGGTGACTTTGCCCTGGGGTTATAAAGAAATAGCTTAAATTTCTTGTTTTTAAAAAATAATTAAATAACCTTTGATTTTGTTTTGAACAGATGAATGCTGGCAGCACTTTGTGCTGAATCTATGTTAACACTAGATGTGAGGTAGAACAACTTAAGCTCAAAATAAAAACAATCAGCTTATCATAGATAGACTCTTGGAGTTGCCAGGACTTATTTCCTATTTAAGTTTTATTGTTCAAATTCAGGAGCAGGCACTGTCCTTACAGATGATTCCACAAATGAATCAAAGAAAAAGTAGGATAAAGTCATGATGGCCAACACATGAAGTGAAAACTTGACAGAACACTTAATCTTCATGAAGAAAGCAACACTAGTGAAAATCTAAATAAAATTTATTGCTCTCTCCTGAGCTAGGGATTGAGAGTATTTTAAAAGTCTGCACCCACTTAGACAAAGATAATTGTTTCACAGCCATGTTACCAAATACCTTCAAAACCGATTTTAAACCTATCTAATCAAATTTATTTCATTTCTATAATCAGAATAAGATTTAAACATATGAAATGGTTTAAAATATCTCTAACCAATCAACAACCCAGTGTGCATACTTCTAAGGACAGCCAACCAGCAAGAGCATCATAGTCTCAAAGACACCTATTCAGTGTTAAACTCACTCCAATGAACACAGTTTTAAGACTGCTGTCAATCCACTCTTGTCTCTGTAAGCAACACAGAACATGTTTCTAAGGCTTTCATAAACCTGCTTTAGCCTCTATAATCAATACAACCCACCATAAACTTTTCCCGAAAATCCAGTAAAATATCAGTGGTTTGGATTACGTAGTAAGAGTAGATCTGTCCATCATAACGATCCTTTCCTTAAGAGTACATATTGTAAATCATATTTTTACAAACATAACATTACCAATTGAACTTCAGAAAACATGCAAAACTTTTATTTGCATTTGTGAATGCAAGGGCTACCAATTTTTAATCTTGAAAATTTAATTTGTATGTTTTTTTTTAAAGATTTTATTTATTTATTTGACAGACAGAGATCACAAATAGGCAGAGAGAGAGGAGGAAGCAGGCTCCCTGCTGAGCAGAGAGCCCAATTCGGGGCTTGAACCCAGGACCCTAGGATCATGACCTGAGCCGAAGGCAGAGGCTTTAACCCACTGAGCCATCCAGGCACCCCAATTTGTATGGTTTTTAACATGACCCATAAGTGCCTGTTTCTATAACAGGATATGTTGTATAACAGAAAACCATTTAATTCAACATTATGAAAAGTATGATTTATTATCCATAATGTTGGTATGAACTATTATATGGATAATTTCTCTCTTTTCCTCCAAATCTTATAACTTTTCTATTATTCAAAATATACAACACAAGTTAATTGTTTACTTTAATAGAAGTTTGATTATTCTCTATTATATGGAATATTCTCTTTAAAAATGTTACTTAGGAATAACAGGAAGATTAATTAAATATATTTAAACTAAATAGGCCAAATATTATTTGAGAACATTAAGAAACGAATCAAAATTATGAAATAAAAAAACACTAAAGCAAAGTATATAAATTATTATCAGAAATATAGAGGCTTATATTATTACTTGATAATTCAAAGAGACAAACTACCTTATTCCAAAAGTGATAAATGTAAGGTATGTGTACTTACATGTATTTGTATTTAATACTAATTATTAAATTTATACATTCAACATATAAAGGTCATTTTGCATATAAAGTTCCAGCTCAGTACTATAGGAGGAACAGAGACTGGTTTCTGGAACTTTGCTCTGCTAGTAAGAAAATCTGGGTATAGCATTCTTATTTTTCCCATTTTTAAGTTTGTATTTAAATTCCAATTAGTTAACATACAGTGTAATATTAGTTTCAGGAGTAGAATTCAGTGATTCATCACTTAAATAGAATACACAGTGCTTATCATAACAAGTGCCCTCCTTAATTGGGTATAGCAATCTTGATGCTTAAGTGGACTGGTAAACTCATGACAAATCCAAGTCATTCATGAATGATGACAATAAATCTTCTGTATGTAAGTCATATAAGTCAGTCAGAAATAAATTACTTCTAGTCATAGGATAATAACTGTTTTAAGCCCTTTGAGGAAAAAGAGCAATATATACTAAGGTATTTAAGAAAAGATCTTAAGCAGATAGAACTTTAACTGGTTCTGGAAAAGTGGCTGAATTTGAACTTCAGATTCAAGAATCTGAGACAGAAGAATGGCTGAGTGTACCAAGCCAGAAACACAGCCCAGTAGAAGCTGCCATGATGCTTACCAAATTTTGTGCTAAAAGTAAGCTACTATTCTAAAAAAAGTAAGCTACTATTCTGAGGAAAAGCCTCAGTATAGTCATGCTTCTATGATGTTTCTGTGTCTCACTTCCATATCAACAGGATTGTATCTTCTTTAAATATGACCCCCAGTGTAAGGTTTATTTTCTTAGCATCATTTTCTAATGTTTTAGTTTGTCTACAGCATCTCACAGTTACTTCATCACTAACCTCCCAGAAACACAGGTCTAGAGGGAGCCAAAAAGGTGAGGAGTGAAACAAGATACGAAACCTCCTGACCAGGAATGTGAAGCAGTGGTTTGATTCTTTATCTCATCTTTATAACATCAAACAGTATGTTCCACATTTTATTCAAATTTTATTTTTACATTACTTGCCCTCTAGCCAGGATTTCTCAATGCAGATTCAGTCACTTTCCTTTTTATCATTTTTTTTTAATTTTTTTAACATTTGCTCAATACATCAGGCTTTACAGAAACTATCTGTCATGGCAAGAATGTTTAAGACTTCCTATCACTATCATTTCTCTTGTTCACACATGATTCTATATTTTTCTATAAATATTTTGTACTTTTTTTTCGGACTTCAAATATGATCTCTTTATAGGGTGCAGCATTCCTGTGGTGAGAGGGAGACTGACTGCAGAACATGTTGCATCTAATACCCCTGAACAGACCAGGTAACAGTAGCTTCTGCTGTTTGAAAATGCTACCCAACCCCCAATCTCTCACCATTCTTCAGAAGGAAATAACCCCAGTACTTTCTCCATCATTACCCTGAGGAAGTAAAATATATATATTGGAAAATATACTTGAGATTCAAATATTGTTATTAAAATAAAAATAAATTGTTCAACCATGTGATTTTCAAGCTACTGATTCTTCATAGATTTGATTTGTGTATGGGTCTCTCATAATTTAAAAGAAGCAAAAGATAAAACTCTTCACTGCCACAGTTGCAACGGGTAAATTATAACTTCAGAATAAAAAATGGGTATAATAATTTTTTCTACATTGATTGCTATCATGAATTTCAATTCCAACATAGCATATAAATTATATTGAGGTAATACTTCATAGGTTTCATTATTAGGCCTTCAATACTAGGTGAATCTTAAAGCTAAATGTGTTGATATTCACAGTTTTGGTTAAACAATACTTCAAATTCATTGGTAACTTACAAACCTCTCTCTCTGTATTTCTTTCAACTTTCACAGGCATCTGTGTACATGTGTATATGTTAATATTTTAATTTTGTTAGAGGTTAATTTATTTATTTGAGAGGAAAAGAGAGAAAGTGTGTGCATGAGCCAGTGGGGGGTGCAGAACAAGAGAAGTAGACTCCCTGCTGAGTGAGGAGAGCACTATGGAACTGGATCCCAGGACCCAGAGACCCTGACCTGTACCAAAACAAACAGTGAAATGCTTAACCAATTGAACCATCCAGGCATCCCTGTTTTATTTCTTTTAAAGAATAAATACATTCACTCAATTTTAGTGCTTCATCTAAGATACTTGAACTTATAAATGGCAAAACTGAGAGCAATTCAGATTCCAACTTTCATCTCAAATGCTTGGCTACATACATCTTTTTTTTTTTTTTTAAGATTTTATTTATTTATTTGACACAGAGAGAGAGAGAGAATGGCAGAGCAATCAGGCAGAGTGGCATGCAGAGAGAGAAGAAGAAGAAGCAGGCTCCCCGCTGAGTAGGGAGCCTGATGTAGGACTCAATCCCTCCCCCAACCCCACACATAGCCAAAGGCAGATGCCCAACAGACTGAGTCACCAGGCACCCCACATACATCTTTTTATAAAAAAAAACATTAAGTAATGAAAAATTAGAGTTCTGGAAGACAGCCTTAAGAGATCATAATTTTTTTTAAAAAGATAATAAATTTTAAAAAGTATTTCTGAAGGTAATAAAAGAAAAGACAGAGGATAAAAAACAACAGAGGAAAATTGTTTGCCAAACAACTGAGGGGGTTGAGGTGTCAGAAAATTATATATATATATATATATATATATATTATATATATATATATAATATATATATATATATATATAATATATATATATATGAATTAAAAGAACTAGGAAAAATCAATTAGAAAACTAACTGGAGGGGTGCCTGGGTGACTCGGTTAAGCATCTGCCTTTGGCTCAGGTCATGATCCCAGGGTCCTGAGATTAAGATTCCTGTCAGGTTCCCTGTTTGGTTGGGAGTCTGCTTCTCCTTCTCCCTCTAACTGCTATTCCCCCTTCTTGTGCTCTTTTTCTCTCTCTGTCAAATAAATAAATAAAATCTTAAAAAGAAAGAAAGGAGGAAAACTAATTGGGTACAAGAATCAGAAAGCTTATTTCAATAAAAAAAAGTACACCTGAAATTAATAGAACACTCTATGTTATACTTCAGTAATAGTATTATTAGAAAGCTTGCCTTCTCTCTGTCTCTGTCCCTGCCTCTCTCTATGTATATAAGTACACGCATATCTGATTAGCTGTTGTAAAATAAAACATCCATCCATTTGTAACAGCAATGAAAAACTATAAAATCCTTAGAAATGCATTTACCACACAAAGTGTAAAGCTTATATCAACAAAAAGGTTAAGACTTTGAGTCTGCAAGAGAGAACCTTAAATAAATAGAAACCTAGAAAATGTCCCTAGAAATAAAGACCAAATATAGCAATAAAAGAAGCACCATCACATCTAAAAGTACCTTAAAAGCTACAAAGAAAATTAAGACAACAATGGAAATATTCACAATACTACGCAATATTCAGAAAACTATAGATAGTTTAGATTAGAGAATTTTTAAGAGTGTAAAAGAGTAGAGTAGTTGAAGAACTCAGAATTTGTGGAAAATGATGTATTTCTAGTTCTGTCACAAGTCCAGGGCATTATATAATGCATTTAAAATACTAATAACACGTAAGTGTTTCAATGTAAAGGAAAAAAAAGTGACTTTTATCTTTGATAAATTTCCATCCCTAAATCTTTGTTTGCTGCTTATGTTTTCTCATCTGTTTCCTTTCCTATTCTGCTACTGGGTCGCTTGGTTCTTGTCTCAGATACACTGAAGAACTGGAGACCCAAAATCAGAATGGGAAGACACAGTTTATTGAGTATGTAAGTATGGTACACATTCAAGAGTGACACTAGGCCATCGCCAGAGCAAGGGGGCAATGGCACTGAGAAGTTCCTTTTAAGGTCCTTTTAAGCTTGCTTTCTGCCTACGTACTTTGGTTTTGATTGGTCTTTTTTTATTGACAGCTAGTGGTTATGTAACATTTTGGTTTCTGTGCATTTACTCACCCATGATTCATTCTGCTATAATTTTATTTATTTATGTATTGCATATTTATGGACTTTTACTGGGCTTTGTTGTGACTTTAACATAACCTAAAAGCAAGTTGCACCTTTTGTGTGCATGCTCAGCTCTCGGAAGTCCCCTTGTGGCCAGCTGTGTGGGCAGCCTCTCCTGTTCTTTTAGCCCTTAGATGTGGCTCTGAAGGTGTGGCTGTTGATCCTACCGGGTGGCTCTGAAGATGTGGCCAACACCTGATTTACCCCTTCTTGATCATGCCTAACTGCCCAACACTTCGAGGGATGTAGTATATTCCTGTACTGCCACTTTTCAAATGTCTTAAAGGACAATGATGTATTAAACTTATTTACATTAATTTGTTTAAGCGGAACAGTTAGAACATAGAGCTATATGAGAATTTTATATATTTTTTGTAGTCTTACTGAAGTACATATGGTAAATCAAAAAGAGGGCAATTATTAACTGAAGAGGAAGGTACTCTAAAAAGGAATGAAACAATATGGGATTGGGAGGGAGACAAACCATAAGTGACTCTTAATCTCACAAAACAAACTGAGGGTTGCTGGGGGGAGGGGGTTTGGGAGAAGGGGGTGGGATTATGGATATTGGGGAGGGTATGTGCTTGGGTGAGTGCTGTGAAGTGTGTAAACCTGGTGATTCACAGACCTGTACCCCTGGGGATAAAAATATATGTTTATAAAAAATAAAAAATTAATTTAAAAAAGGAAAATTAATTTTATCCTTATATAGGTAATATTTCTTAGAAGGATAGAGGAATCCTGACTGGCACTCCACAAACACACTATTAGATCAATGAATCTCTACAATATTCTTTCACTTGATATTACTGGAATCACAAATCCATTTGACTTTCTCGTGACATTATGGTACAAAGTACAGAAGACTTCAGATATGATCTGTAACATTATTTTAGCCACCATGCAAAAATAAAATAGTTACTGTTAAGGCTGGGGTGAGAATTGGAACCAGCCTCAAGATTATTCTTGCCTCAATCCTGACTGCTATAATACTCTATTGTTTTCTTGAAGAAAGGCAAAAAAGTAAAAGCAGGCTCTGCTTTGCTGTACAAGTTTGACTTCAATACTATGCACCAGCCACCTATGGAAGGCTTGCTTAGGGCACTGCGTGACCAGGCCCACTGGCTCTCAAGGAAGGTTAAGAAACCATTAACAGGAAGTCTGATACTATTGCCCTGGAAAGTTGTTATCTTCTAGCTCCAGGATTATTTGTTAAAGAGAATTTCTATCAAGAATTAATTTGAAGCCTTATTGGCTAGAGAGACTAACAGCATTTATGTCTTAAGGGCTTAGGAGGAGTTTGTGGACCTTTGAGAAAGTCTACATTGTAGCTAGTTGTCTTTATTGTAAAGCCATCTTTGTGCACTGACATTTATCTTTGAATTTATGGGCACATTAAATTTTGGGGTTTATATTTATGCTATGAAAATAGCTATGAAAAGAAAACATAACTTTTTAAATTAAAATATGTACATATAAATTAAAAAAATCAAACACAGTTACTGATGGGACCTTAGAATGATTTTGTCATATAACTACCTTAATTTTTTGTTAAGTCTACATCATAGTATTTAATGATTACTATATTTTGAGACAGAATTTACATAAATAAAATTAATTAATTAATAAAATTAATAACTATTCAGACACAATTAGCATATGCATTATGTTGTACAACCATGATCCTACCTAATTCCAAAATATTTTCAAAAGAAAACTAGATTCCCTTCCCCCATTAAGCAGCTACTACCCATTCCCTTCCTCCTAGGCCCAGACAACCACCTATTTGCTTTCTGTATCTACAGATTTTCCTATTTAGGAAATTTCTTATTAATGAAATCACATAATATATGACCTTTTATGTCTGGCTTATTTCTATTACCATTATGTTTTAATGGTTCATCTGTATGGTAACATGCATTAGTTCTAATCTGTTAATGAACATTTGAGTTATTTCTATATTTTGGCTATTGTGAGTAATGTACTATGACCTCTGGTGTACAAGTATCTGTTTGAATCTCTGTTTTTAATAACTTTGGATATATATCTGGGATCAGAATTGCTAGGTAATATGATAACTCTACATTTAATTTTTTGAGGACTTGCCAAACTGTTCTCCACAGTATCTGAACCTTTTTACATTCTCATCAGCAATGTCGAAGGGTTTTAATTTCTCTACATCATTGCTAACCCACATTTCCCTTTTTTTTTCATTACTGCCATTCTAGTGTAAGTGAAGTGGTATCTCATGGTTTTGATTTTCAATTACTTCATGATTAATGATATTCAGCATCTTTTCATGTGCTTGATGGAAACATGTTTATCTTCTTTGGACAAATGTCTATTCAAGTCACTTGCCCATTTTTAAATTGTACTTTTCTAGATATTAAACAGGTGCTTACTATTCAATTAATAGTATATTTAATTACAAACCTATGATTTGCACTTTAAAGAGTTTAATGTTGTGCATTATATTCTCCATATATTTATTATTTTATTATACAGATATGTATATTAATATATATAACTATGTGATTTTAGTATAGCATATGACATAATTTACATGGGCATTAAATTATACAAGATTTTCCTAACTATGTTGGGAATATGATCATATATTCCCTGCTTAAAAAGGCAGGCAAATAAATTAGATACTATTTACGGAATTATGTTTGAAGTTATCTGCATATCTTTTTTTTTTCTTTTAAAGATTTTATTTATTTGACAGAGAGAGAGAGAGAGTTCACAAGTAGGCAGAGAGGCAGGCAGAGAGAGAGGGGGAAGCAGGTTCCCTGCTGAGCAAAGAGCCTGATGCGGGGCTCGATCCCAGGACCCTGAGATCACAACCTGAGCCGAAAGGCAGAGGCTTAACCCACTGAGCCACCCAGGCTGTATATCTTTACTTAGTCATATTTTTTATTGGTGAAATTATAATACCTGTTTCTAGGGTGCCTGTGTGGTGAAGTCAATTGAGTGAACCACTCTTGGTTTCGGCTTGGGTTGTGATCTCAGGCTCCTCAAGTCCCAGGGTGGGCTTCGTGCTCAGATGGAGTCTGCTTGAGATTTTCTTTCCCTCTCCTTCTGCCCCTCCCACTTGTGTTCACTCTCTCTCTCTCTCTCTCTCAAATAAATAAATAAATCTTAAAAAACAAATAATAATAATAATACCTCTACTAAACAAAATGATGATTGTTGGATGAGCATATGGATGATTAAAAAGATGAAAAAATAATAAAAATTCTTTTGAGTATATTATGCACATATTTGAGAAGGCCTACAAATAATTTTTTTATTCTATCAGACTTACAACTTTAATTCCATAGTTATTACCCATGGACAATTTAAAATAATCAACCTAATATTATGTATATAACTTGATATATATATATGTAAATAATAAGCAAAACTGTTTTATTTTTAAAGCATCTATGATAACTCAACTATGTTAAAGAGGAACAAATTATTGTGTTTCTTCTCTATAGCAATTCAAACCTTTGGAAATGGTATATAACTACCTATAATAAAATCAGACAAACTAAATGCTAGTAGTTACCACATAATACTGGAGAAATCTTACAAAAAAATGTTATTAACTATTAAGGAAATTGAAGCAGGGCTTTAAAAGTGATAGTATTGGGGAAATACAAAGTACACTTACAGTATAAGTGAAGTAAACACTGTTTTCACAATTCATAATTAACTGATTTAGAAAATGTTAAATTTACCTGTTTAGCCTTCTCAATCTAATAATACAAGTTTCCAGTTCCTCTAAAAATTTACAAAATGACATCAATATAATGTGGTAAACTAGAAAGCTGTTATTTTTTTAAGAATTATCAAAATTAAAATAATTAGATTATTTAATATGAGGTTTATATAGAGATGAGATCTCTACCACTATGAATATCAAGGATAATGCACAAACAGGAGTTAAAATTCAATGGTACATTAGAGGAAGTATATGTTAGAGAAAATTATATTCTGGGAATGTTTCTTAAATACATTCAGAAATATCAAGACTAATATAATTAACTATGAAGAGCTAATTGTGCATAGAAAAATTTTACTAAAGAGTGATTATCTAATGCTTTTTTATTAAGAAATAGAGCACAATTTGATCTCAAATAATATATGAAAAAATTATGTGCAGACTATTTGTTATTACAAAGTATATAGTTGAAGAACCCCATGAGTTAATGGGAGGAAAAAAATTCCTATAATGTACCAAAACAGAGACATGATTCTTACATGTGTAGAAATTTTTAAAAAATTATGATTAGGCTCAGACTTCTATATGTTTGAGAAAAAAGGAAGAAACTAAATTATTCTTTAAAAAAATCGAACCTAGGGGCACCTGGGTGGCTCAGTGGGTTAAGCCGCTGCCTTCAGCTCAGGTCATGATCTCAGGGTCCTGGGATCGAGCCCCGCATCGGGCTCTCTGCTCGGCAGGGAGCCTGCTTCCCTCTCTCTCTCTCTCTCTCTGCCTGCCTCTCCATCTTCTTGTGATTTCTCTCTGTAAAATAAATAAATAAAATCTTTAAAAAAAAAATCGAACCTAAAATAGGTGGCTACAACAGAGGTCATGGATCCATGCGATTACTGTGATCCTGAGACTTACTGTTATATCCAAGAGTGTCAGCATGACTTTAGGTCCCAGACATGCAATAAGCAGAGGAAAAATATATATGTGAGTCCCAGCTATTGAATGCATGAGCATGGAGCTTTATAGACTCCAGATTCAGGGAAATGGTGAAGGTTTGTTAAAACTGAACAATCAAGAGAGAATAAGGTTGAATAAAGAAAGCTTCTGAGGAGATGGGATTCGTGAGGATTAAAGGAGAGGTAATGCACACCAGCTAAACATTAAACACAGTTTCATCTAATAAGTCATTATATTGCCATTCATTTCTCAGTAATTTAAAATTATTTGAAAATTCCAGTGCTCATAGTATTATTTTTATTATAATTTAAGGTTTAACAGAAATTCAAGTAAGCTTCCAGGAACTTTTCTGGATAAACATAGACCCCAGAGGACTCTGTGTATGTTTTAATATATGGCTTTTATGATTCACTCTTAATCACAGAGGCAAAAGGCAAAGGCTTTCACTGTGCTTTTTCTTTGAGTACAGTCTCGATTTGCACACTGTCCTTGCATTTTTCGCTTTACCAGGTGTAGTCTCCTGATAAGCATGTTGTCTTCTTTGCAGAAATTCACATTGCTGACCTTGCACTCTTTGGCTATGGAAAGGCTGCCACTGGCAGCTGCAGATTAATACCAGCTCAAATCTCGTTGTTTTGATTAAGGTTCTGAGGTTAGAAAAATGTAATTTGTACCCCACAAGGTAGAATAGACAGAACATGACAGCAATTAATTATTTTCTTACTTGATGACAATGATAAAATATCCCTTTACTTCCAATATCTTTGTTAATATTCCAAAAGGGAAATTTATTTTCCCTTGTATTTATTTGTATGGAAGAATTTTTTATAACTTCAAAGTGTTTAATTTTAAACCTTTACTAAGCATTTTTTGTTAGGAATCATGTCAATATTATTACTGAAGCAATAATTCATTAAAAATAATGATTTATAATAAAGCCTAATTTTAATGAAACAAAAACCTCTTATATTTAGATATAAAGAATGACAAATGTGTTCTTGCTAATCCATTACATATTACAAATTTGATAATTTCAAGTATTTCTAAGATTAAATCAGTCTAGTAAAGTGAAGCCAATAGCAAAATGTTTAGTTTACTCATTTCATCTAAATTTTTTAATTAATTTTATATTATGTTAGCCTCAGTTACCTATATCACACTCAGATCTTCTCAATTCTATTTGCAACTTCATGGCCTTTGTTAAACCAGATTAATTATCGGTATAAAAGAATGGCATGCCCCAATTTTCCCTGAATTACTTATAAAGTTCAACTGAATTCAGAGCAACTAGAAAATTAAGTGAAAGTATTGGACAAAAAAGAAGCAGCACTGAGGGTAACATCACTCAATCACCCCACTCACGGTGATGTGTAATCATGGGAATTGAAGAAGGCATTCTTTTTTGTAATATATCTGATAATAAAAGTTTCATTAGGACACTCATTTATCATAAATTTCCTTTTTTATATAAATTTATTTTTTTTAAGATTTTATTTATTTATTTGACAGAGAGAGAGATCACAAGTAGGCAGAGAGGCAGAGAGAGAGAGAGAGGGAAGCAGGCTCCCCACTGAGCTGAGATTCCCCATGTGGGGCTCGATCCCACGACCCTGAGATCATGACCTAAGCCAAAGGCAGAGGCTTAACCCACTGAGCCACCCAGGCACACCGATCATAAATTTCTTATGGTTGTTAACCAACTTTGTGTTTGTTATGCCAGGGAAAAGTCAAAGGGATAATTTTGAACATCAGTGTGTTTCACAGAAGGGAAGGATTTCATTAATTACAACAGTCACCACATATGACAGGGGCTATGTCTTCCTCTTCTTCTTCTTCTTCTTCTTCTTCTTCTTCTTCTTTTTTTTTAAGGGATATGTCTTCTTAATGCTTTTGAATTGGGTCATGCACATTGTTGTATTTCTGCCAAGATTCATGAAACAGAAGTGGAATATAATCATCACTGACATACTAATATCTAAGACTTACTTTGGAGGCAAACTACCATTTAAAATACAGAAATCCCCAAACTGAAAGATCAAATCTTAACTAAAACAAGGAAATGAAATATCCCTATAGCCTAGTCTTTCTGACAAACATAAAAGTATTTTCTTCTTTTTATTATGGCATTTATAACTCACAGACTAATCAATTGTGCTCTACTTTCTTATATCTTAAAAGAAAGTAACTAACTACAAGTAACCACAAACAAAATTCATAGTGAATTCTAGCAAATATAGTTCTTGGTGTATTTCTAATTAAAGAGTTAAGTACTGGTAGATATGGGGAAATAGGTTTGCAACTATAGACTTAACTGCTCTTGAGAGTTTCTGAATTCAGAAAACTTCAAGATTATTTTGAGTATTATTGATTCTTCGCCCTTAAAAAATAAATGTTTAAATCTTCTTGTGAATTTCTTTAGAAAAAGAATGTTGGGATTTTTATTAGTATTGCATTGAATTTATAGGTCAATTTGGGGGAAATGATATATTAATAATATTAAGACTCTCGTCCTATAAATTTTCTAAACAATGTTTCAGAGTCAAAACTTCTGGGAAGTTTTGCATGTATTTTGCTATATTTGGGTCTAAGTATCTTGTGATTTTGGTCCCTTTGTAAATGACTCACTTAAATTTTAGAAGTTATATATTTTAGTTACATGGCTGTACTACTCATAATAACCACAAACAGGATGCTAACAAAATCACGTTAACAGTTGTACAGATATATAATTCATGGTATATTCACAAGATGGAATACTCTATAGCATAATAAAAAAAATTAGCTGTACCACTGTACATCAGAATACCAGTTAGCCCAGGCAAAATGAATTAAGGGACTCAATAAATGAAAAATGAAGGTGGCTTCTGGCAAGCTTGAATGTTATTATTATTGATCTAAAATTGGTTACATAGTTGTGTTCTGTTGGTAAAAATCCAGTGACCTATCTACATGGTCATGTTATGTCTACTTTTCTGTATGCTTATTTATACTCAAATAATTTGTATATAATAGGTTTTTCATTGGTTTGTATCAATCCCTCTTCTTTATGTTTTCATCTCTACAAACTATGTGCAAACAAATGTACTAGTTTTTTCCATCTTAAAAATACTAACTTCTATTTCTCTCTTTCCTTTTTTTAATAAGAATTGTCTTCATTTATTACTTCCACCCTTATTAAGTTTTCAGCCTATAGAAGTCTGGCTTATATCTGCACTATTCCAATCAAACTGCTGCACCTGTCAATGTCTTCCAAAATTTACCATTTCAAAAATCCATTATCACTTCTCAGTTCTCAGTTTAATTAACCTCAGAATAATTTTTCTTTCTGATAATATTCTTCTGTCCTGGCTCCTATGATTGCACTGGAAGTCCTTGCTCACCCAATTTTGCTGGGTCCTCTTTCTCTGATATTAAAATGTCGGAGTACTCCCAGGTCCATTTCTCTCTACTTCTGTTCCCTCTTATGCAATTTAATGTGGTTTTAACTATTATGCATATGTAAATGGACCTCCTAATGTCTAAAATCACCTCAAAGTCTTCCCCCTTGAATTTGAGGTTCTTATTTTTAATGTCTTATTTATACATATGCACAATTTTTAGAACCAGATTCAATGACCCAATTTTGTTACATTTAGAGTTTTCTGTTTCATTAATGGCATATCATTCACCATTGGTTGAGTTAGCCAATAATACAAGAATAATAAATTTCTCTTTTTCTTAATCCTTACAGTTAACAATGGCATAGGTGATGATGCAAAGTAAATTGTATTAACACATTTTGTTCTACCCTTTTAATCACCAATTAACCTTCTGTCAGCAATGGCATTTATTCGGTTGATCCAGTATGACTTATTCTAAATGGATACTAATTTTCTCATTAATACCAGCATTTATTCTGGGCTTTAACCTATGCTCTTTAATAAATGTTGAATGAATGATAAATAAAGGAGCAGAGGATAGAAAAACAATCATATTTCTTTGTTCTCTTCTCTTAAACTCAATGTCCAGATTTATCATCAGTGTCTTTAAAGGCTACAAAATAATCTTACATGATACTCCTTTTCTTTGTTCTATATAACCCTAAATCTACAGTAGGGTATACACCCACAACTATATACACATAGGCCACATGATTCAAGTATTTCTATCCTACAATGAATATTAAAACCATCTGGAAGATGTTTTAAATCTTATGTAGTACCTACAAAAAACATAACAGTCTTATACCTTACAATAATTGAATCCTTTACATGCAGTCATATACAACACTAATCACAAAAGATGGGCCTCAAATGAACAGAATTATGTCTGATAGATAAAATCATTTATATTTGAAGAATGAACCTTAACATCTTCTAGAATTACTCTGATATTCCATTATGAGTCTTACTGAGCTGCCTATATATTAGGAAAGAAATTCCTATTTTGATCAATGTTAAAATAAATGATCTTAAGAAATTAAATATAAAAGCAATTAAGAGGGTATAGATCCCTTCTTCGTGTAATTTTCAAGAATTCCCTCTCTTATAAGCTAAGTAGTTTTACTTAAGGTAGAAGGGAAATTTCTTTTACTTAATCTTCTCTGAGAGCATTAAGGTAATCCCCCCGCACTGCCCAGGTCAAGACCTGAACATCATCTCAGAAAGTCAGGTTAATGAAAGTTAACCAACAAAGAACTAATGAAGACAACAAAAAACAAGAGTAAATGTTAATGAAGGTAGCCAATAGTTGAGAATAACATAACAAACAAAAAAACTATTTTTGCAGTGGAATTTCAGAAATCTAGGTCATTATTATAGACATATGGACAAATAACAAATGCATATTTACATTTTAGGTTATAAAATATTCTGAAATATTCAATATTGACTTGAAAGGGTACATATATGTGTGTATTACAAGCTAAGATAAGTTTGTCATGATTTTCAGGGTTATCTATTAGGAATAACATAATATTATAACATGAGGCTTTACAAGAAAAGAAGAACATGTTATTTTTGAAATTTAAAAAAAAAAAACTTGCTATTAGGCAAAAACAGTAATAACTAGACATACTAAGAAACAGCCGTTAATTGTTATGAGCTGTAATTGCATTGGCAATAGATGGGAAACATGAAGAGATGATAAATAAAGACTGTGCTAACAAATAAATAATTTGGTTCAGTAGGGGAGAAAATTAAATTAACCACTGGAAGAAAAAGAAAGAAGTTTCTTCTTCATAGATTAAAGCCTTATTGAAAAATCAATGAAAGCAGTGTGTTGAGCCTAGTGATTACATCCAAGCCCAACACACATTAATTTTTGTCTATTAAGGGATAAGAAAAAGGTGTGAATGTGTGCCTTATTGTGCTCTGTTTACTGCTTAAAAAAATATATATTAGACTTCAAAGATAGGGAAGGAGTTCTCAAACAAGAGGTAAGGGAAAAGATTTATTAATTCAATTGCATTAAAAAAATCATCAGTAGATTTAAGAAAATAGGAAATATAAGCCATAGACACAGAATGATAATTGAAGTACATATATACAAGAAAGTACATTATCAAAAAATATCAAGAAATCCTACATATCATTACAAAAATAGCAAAGAAGAAAAACGGCACAAGATACAAACAGAAAAATTACAGAATAGACTAACAAAATGATCTACATATATATATTTAAGGACATATATATTTAAAATATATATTTATATAGTTTTATTTATTATAGGTTAAATATATATGTATATGTGTGTGTGTGTGTGTGTGTGTGTGTGTGTGTGTATACACACATATATATATTTAAAGATTTATTTGAGAGAGAGAGAAGGAACACAAGCAGGAAGGGCAGAAAATTAGGGAGAGAAAATCTCAAGGAGACTCCAAGCTGAGCATGGAGTTGAACTGAAACCAAGAGTCAGGCACTTAACCAACTGTGGCACTCGGTGTCCCTCAATAAATATACATACTTTTTAAATGTTAACTGGTCTAATATTTTAAAATTCAAAATAAAACATTAATGATATCTCAGTTTATTTTAATAAATTTAAAATCTGGCATTGCATTGCATTGCATTGGTAAGAATGTGAAACACTAACTTTTAGGCATATTGACAGAAATCCGATTACAGCAGATACATTGAAGAGCAAGTAATTTGAAGAGGTGCCTATCTTACATTCAATAAATTTACTCATAGAGAAACATCACATAGATTCTTGTCTCAAGGAGACAAGATTAAGAATGTTTATACCACACAGTTTATATTATAAAAACGTGTATTCCATAATTATCCATAATGCCTAAAGTAATAATGGTGTACCCATCTAATAGAATATATAGGAGACTCAAATCAGTCAATGTGATACAACACATCAATAAAAGAAAGAACAAGAACCATATGATACTCTCAATAGATGCTGAAAAAGCATTTGACAAAGTACAGCATCCCTTCCTGATCAAAACTCTTCAAAGTGTAGGGATAGAGGGCACATACCTCAATATCATCAAAGCCATCTATGAAAAACCCACCGCAAATATCATTCTCAATGGAGAAAAACTGAAAGCTTTTCCGCTAAGGTCAGGAACACGGCAGGGATGTCCATTATCACCACTGCTATTCAACATAGTACTAGAGGTCCTAGCCTCAGCAATCAGACAACAAAAGGAAATTAAAGGCATCCAAATCGGCAAAGAAGAAGTCAAATTATCACTCTTCGCAGATGATATGATACTATATGTGGAAAACCCAAAAGACTCCACTCCAAAACTGCTAGAACTTATACAGGAATTCAGTAAAGTGTCAGGTTATAAAATCAATGCACAGAAATCAGTTGCATTTCTCTACACCAACAGCAAGACAGAAGAAAGAGATATTAAGGAGTCAATCCCATTTACAATTGCATCCAAAACCATAAGATACCTAGGAATAAACCTAACCAAAGAGACACAGAATCTATACTCAGAAAACTATAAAGTACTCATGAAAGAAATTGAGGAAGACACAAAGAAATGGAAAAATGTTCCATGCTCCTGGATTGGAAGAATAAATATTGTGAAAATGTCTATGCTACCTAAAGCAATCTACACATTTAATGCCATTCCTATCAAAGTACCATCCATCTTTTTCAAAGAAATGGAACAAATAATGCTAAAATTTATATGGAACCAGAAAAGACCTCGAATAGCCAAAGGGATATTGAAAAAGAAAGCCAAAGTTGGTGGCATCACAATTCCGGACTTCAAGCTCTATTACAAAGCTGTCATCATCAAGACAGCATGGTACTGGCACAAAAACAGACACATAGATCAATGGAACAGAATAGAGAGCCCAGAAATAGACCCTCAACTCTATGGTCAACTAATCTTCGACAAAGCAGGAAAGAATGTCCAATGGAAAAAAGACAGCCTCTTCAATAAATGGTGCTGGGAAAATTGGACAGCCACATGCAGAAAAATGAAATTGGACCATTTCCTTACACCACACACAAAAATAGACTCAAAATGGATGAGGGACCTCAATGTGCGAAAGGAATCCATCAAAATCCTTGAGGAGAACACGGGCAGCAACCTCTTCGACCTCTGCCGCAGCAATATCTTCCTAGGAACAAAGCAAAAGGCAAGGGAAGCAAGGGCAAAAATGAACTATTGGGATTTCATCAAGATCAAAAGCTTTTACACAGCAAAGGAAACAGTTAACAAAATCAAAAGACAACTGACAGAATGGGAGAAGATATTTGCAAACGACATATCAGATAAAGGACTAGTGTCCAGAATCTATAAAGAACTTAGCAAACTCAACACCCAAAGAACAAATAATCCAATCAAGAAATGGGCAGAGGACATGAACAGACATTTCTGCAAAGAAGACATCCAGATGGCCAACAGACACATGAAAAAGTGCTCCATATCACTCGGCATCAGGGAAATACAAATCAAAACCACAATGAGATATCACCTCACACCAGTCAGAATGGCTAAAATCAACAAGTCAGGAAATGACAGATGCTGGCGAGGATGCGGAAAAAGGGAAACCCTCCTACACTGTTGGTGGGAATGCAAGCTGGTGCAGCCACTCTGGAAAACAGCATGGAGGTTCCTCAAAATGTTGAAAATAGAACTGCCCTATGACCCAGCAATTGCACTACTGGGTATTTACCCTAAAGTTAGAAATGTAGTGATCCAAAGGGGCACATGCACCCGAATGTTTATAGCAGCAATGTCCACAATAGCCAAACTATGGAAAGAACCTAGATGTCCATCCACAGATGAATGGATCAAGAAGATGTGGTATATATACACAATGGAATACTATGCAGCCATCAAAAGAAATGAAATCTTGCCATTTGCGACAACATGGATGGAACTAGAGCGTATCATGCTTAGCGAAATAAGTCAAGCAGAGAAAGACAACTATCATATGATCTCCCTGATATGAGGAAGTGGTGATGCAACATGGGGGCTTAAGTGGGTAGGAGAAGAATCAATGAAACAAGATGGGATTGGGAGGGAGACAAACCATAAGTGACTCTTAATCTCACAAAACAAACTGAGGGTTGCTGGGGGGAGGGGCTTTGGCATAAGGGGGTGGGATTATGGACATTGGGGAGGGTATGTGCTTTGGTGAGTGCTGTGAAGTGTGTAAACCTGGTGATTCACAGACCTGTACCCCTGGAGATAAAAATATATGTTTATAAAAAATAAAAAATTTAAAAAAAAAAGAAAGAAAGTTAGGATACAGATTTACCTAGTAGACAGACAATACAGGGAGAAAATGACCATTGACAGGATAAGAAGAGCCTGAGGAGAAAGCAAATCTATGGTTTAAATTATTATGATCTCCTAATATTTAAATGTTAGAATTTTAATGTCCAATGTGGTGGTGTTAGGAGGTGAGGCCTTTGGCAGGTAAATAGGTTGAGGGTAGAACATTCATGAATAGGATTAGTTCTTTTATAAGAAAGATCCCACAGAGCTCCCCAGCCCCTTCTACCATAGAAGGACACAATGAGAAATCTGCATCTTGTAAGAGAGCTGTCACCCAACCATGCCTCCAAACTGTGAAAATTGTATTTCTATTGTTTATAAGCTACCCCGTCAGTGGAGTTTTGTTACCGTAGCTCAAAGGGACCAAGACACCAACTCAGAAGCATTATTTATAATAACCAAAAAAGGTAAAAGCAATACAAATAGCTATATACAGGTGAATAGACAACTAAAAGTAGAATACTATTCAGCCTTTAAAAGGGTAGAGAATTCTGACACCTGCTACATGTGTAAACCTTAAAGATGCTATGTTTAGTGAAATAAAACAGTCACTGAGAAACAAAAAAAAAAAAAAAAGAATATATAGGACACTAAAAAATGAATGATCTAAGACTACACATATCAACATCAGTAAATTTCTCAGATAAAAGTAAAAAGAGATTTCATAGAAAATAATATTATCAGAAGGAAAATAATTTCATAATAATAAAGGGGTCAATTCATCAAAAGAATATAATAATCATAAATATTAATGTACCTAGTAACAGTTTCAAAATTTAAATAAGCAAAAATAGACAATAAAATGACAAGTCACAACCTGAGAGAAAACATTTGTAAAACACATCTGATAAAGTACATGTACAGAAAATATGTAAAACTTATAAAATTCAATAAAAGAACAAACAGCCTAATTACAAAGTAGGCAAAAGATTGATGCAATACTTTAATAATGAAGATATAGAGATGGAAAATAAGCAAAGAAAAACATATTCAACATCATATGTCACTAGAGAATTGAAAACTAAAACAGTAAGATACCACTACAAACCTAGTAAAATGGGTAAAATCGAAAACATTGACAACACCAATTACCAGCAATTACCAGTGAGAATGTGGAACCACTTTAAGTAACATCATTGCTGGAGGGAATACAAAATGTTACAGTCACTTTGGAAGACAATGTGGCAATTTTCTTATAAATATTATCTACATATAATCTTACCAATACAATCCAGCAATTGAGCTCCTTGGTATTTACTCAAAGAAGCTGAAAATATGTCCCCAGAAACACACTTAAGTGTTTATAGAAGATTTATCCAAACTAAAATTGTAAGTTATCAAAATGACCTTCAATATGTGAATAAAAAAACTGCAGTACATGTAAACAGACATTAATTCAGCAATAAAAAGTAAGGAGCTATTAAGTCACATAAATATATGGAGGAAACTTAAATGCATATTACAAGTCAAAAAAGACAATCTGAAAAGGCTACATATTACATGATTCTAAATTTATGACATTCTGGAAAAGGCCATATTGGAGAGATAGCAAAAAATCCATGTTTGCCAGGAGTTGGGCAAGGGGAAGGAGTGGTGAGGAGGGGAAAAGAGGGGTGGATATAAAGATCACAGAAGATTTTAAGTCAGTGAAACTAGTGTGTAAGATTCTGTAATGCTGGATATGTGAGATTATACATTTAGCAAAACCTACAGACAGAGTGAACCGTAACATAAACAAGGTACTTTAATTAATTTTAATGTCAATATTGTTCCATCAATTGTTGCAAATACTACTTCAATACAAGATGTAGGGAAAACAGGGAAAACGGGGTAGGGGTAGAGCCAAAAAGGTTTATATGAGAACTCTTACTTTCTAGTCAATTATTCTATAACTAGTAACGCTCAATGAGCTATTCTACTAACTAAAGAAAAATAAAGAATGCCAAGGAAAAGATGAACCTACATTTATAATAAGATATTCACTATCTTTCTCTCTCAATATTTGATGGTACCAGTAAATAGAAAACAATCAGTATATAGAAAATCTAACCAAGATTTTTAACCAATTTAACCTAATTTATACTTAAAGAATAAGCCAATGAAAAACAACAGAAATATATTTTCTTTTTAGGTTTTATTTAAATTCCCGTTAGGTAACATACAATGTAATATTAGTTTCAGGTGTACAGTTCACACCTGCTGCAACAATTCCATACATCTCCTGGTGCTCATCACAAGTGCACTCCTTAATCCCCATCACCTATTTAACCCAACCCCCCACCAACCTCCCATCTGGTAACCAGTTTGTTCTCCATATTTAAGAGTTTCTTTCTTGGTTTCCCTCTCTAATTTTTCCTCTACAACCATTTTTTTGTTTCATTAATTCAACATTTGAGTAAAATCACATTATATTTGTCTTTCACTGACTTATTTTGCTTAGACTAATACTCTCTACTTCCATCCACACAGCAGTAAATGGCAATACTTCATTCTTTTTTATGTCTGAGTAATATACCATGGTGTGTGAGTGTGTGTGTATGTGTATAGACACACACACACACACACACCACCTTTTCTCTATCCGTTCATCAGTCAATGGACATTTGGGCTCTTTTGGTAATTTGGCTATTGTTGATAATGCTTCTATGAACATCAAGGTGTATGTATCACTTTGGTTCAGTGTTTTGGTGTCCTTTTGGTAAATACCTAGCAGTGCAGTTGCTGGATCACAGGATAGTTCTAGAGAAACCACCATACTGTTTTCAAGAGTGACTGTACCAGTCTGCATTCCCAATAACAGTGTAAGAGGGTCCCCCCTTCTCTGCATCTTTCCCAATATCTGTTTTCTATGTTGTTAATTTTAGCCATTTGCCATGTGTGAGGCGGTATCTTATGGTAGTTTTGATTTCTATGTCCCTGATGATGAGTAATGTTGAACATCTTTTCATGTGTCTGTTGGCCATCTGTATGTCTGCCCATTTCTTAACTATTTGATTTTTTGGAAGTATTGAGTTTAAAAGTTCTCAGTATTTTGGATATTTAACCCTTTATCAGATAGGCCATTTGCAAATATCTTCTCCCATTCGACAAGTATTGTCTTTTAGTTTTCTTGAATGTTTCCTTCACTGGGCAGAAGCTTTTTATCTTAATGAAGTCCCAAAAGTTCATTTTTGCTTTTGTTCCCCTTGCCCTCAGAGATTTGTCTATCAAGCAGTTGTTGTGGCTGAAATCAAAGAGGTTACTACTTGCATTCTTTAAGATTTTGATGCCTCACATTTGGGTTTCCTGTCTCACATTTAGTTCTTTCATCCATTTTGAATTTAGTTGTATGTACGGTATAAGAAAGTTTAGTAGTCCAGTTTCATTATTTTGCACGTTGCTGTCCAATTTTCCCAGCATCATTTGTCTAAGAAACTCTTTTTTTCCCCCATTGGATATTCTTTCCTGCTTTGTTGAAGATTAGTTGACTATATAGTTCTGGGTCCATTTCTGGGTTTTCTATTCTGTACCATTGATCTATGTTTCTGTTTCTGTGCCAGTACCATACTGTCTTGATCACTACAGCTCTATAACATAACTTAACTTCGGAATTCTGATGCCTCCAGCTTTGTTTTTTCTTTTTCAAGGTCGCTTTGGCTATTTGAGGGTCCCTATGGTTCCATACACATTTCAGAATTGTTTGTTCTAGCTCTGTAAAAAATGCTGGTGGTATTTTGAAGGGACTGCATTAAATGTGAATATTGCTTTTGGTAGTAGAGCCATTTTAGCAGTATTTGTTCTTCCACTCCATGGGCATGGAACATTTTTCCATTTCTTTTTGTCATCTTCAATTTTTTTCAGCGCCGTTTTACAGTTTTCAAAGTACAGATCTTTCACCCCTTTGGTAAGGTTTATTTTTATGTATCTTATGGTTTCTGGTGCAGTTGTAAATGGGACTGATTCCTTGCTTTTTCCTTCTGATGCTTCATTCTTTGTATATAGAAATGCAACAGATTTTTGCAACAGATCAGTTCTACAATTTTTTGGTGGAGTATTTTGGGTTTTCTACAAAAGTTAGCATATGTCCTCTTCAAATAGTGAAACTAACACTTCTCCCTTGCGAAATTGGTTGCTTTTTATTTCTTTCCGCTGTCTGGCTGCTATGGCTAGTACTTCCAGTACTCTGTTAAATAGTGAATGTGCATATCTCTGTCTTGCTCCTGACCATAGAGGAAGCTGTGGGTTTTCCATATAAGGCTTTTATCATGTTGAGGTATATTTCCCCTAATTCTACTTTGTTGAGAGTTTTCAACATGAATGGATGTTGTACTTTGTCAAATGCTTTTTCTGTGTCTATTGAAAGAATCATATGGTTCTTATCCTTTCTTTTATTAATGGGATGAGTCACATTGATTGATTTGCTAATATCTAATAATATTCCTTGCAGCCCAGGAATAAATCTGACTTGATTGTGGTAAATTATTCTTTTAATGTACTGTTGGATTCAGGTTGCTAATATTTTATTGAGAAGTTTTGCAACCCTATGCATCAGGGCTATTGGCCTGTAGTTCTCTTTTTTACTGGAGTCTTTGGTTTTGGTATCTGGGTAATACTGGCCTCAAAGAATGAATTTGGAAGTTTTCCTATCATTTCCATTTTTTGCAATGTTTTGAGAAGAAATGGTATTGGCTCTTTAAATGTTTAGTAGAATTCACCTGTGAAGCCATCTGGCCCTGGTCTTCTGTTTCTTGGGAGATTTTTTATTATTGGTTCAATTTCTTTGCTGGTTATCAATATATTCATGTTTCCTATTTCTTCCTGTTTCTGTTTTGATAGTTTATATGTTTCTAGGAGTTTATCCATTTCTTCCTGGTTGTCTAATTTGTTTGCACATAGTTTTTCACAATATTCTCTTATAATTGTATTTCTGTGGTGTGGTTGCTATTTCTCCTCTCTCATTTGTGGCTTCATAATTTTATTTATTTGGTTCCTTTCTCTTTTTGATCAGTCTGGCTGGAGGTTTATTAATTTTACTAATTTTTTCAAAGAACTAGCTCCTGGTTTCATTTATCTGTTTTATTTTTATTTAAAAAATTTTTTAAGATTTTATTTATTTATTTGACACACAGAGAGAGATCACAAGCAGGCAGAGCAGCAGGCAGAGAGGGGGCGGGGAAGCAGGCTCCCCGCTGAGCAGAAAGTCCAATCCGGAGCTCAATCCCAGGACCCTGAGATCATGACTGAAGCTGAAGGCAGAAGCTTAACCCACTGAGCCACCCAGGTGCCCCTATCTGTTTTATTTTTGTTTCTATATCATTTATTTCTACTCTAATCTTTATTGTTTCTCTCCTTCTCCTGGTTTTAGGTTGTTTGTTATTCTTTCTCTTGCTCCATTAGGTGTGCAATTAGGTTAATTACATGACATTTTTCTTGCTTCTTAAGGTAGGCCCATATTGCTATATACTTCCCTTATAAGACTGCTTTTGGTGCATCATCAAGGTTTTGGACTGTTGTTTTCATTCTCATTTGTTTCTATACATTTTTTTAAATTTCTTTTTTGATTTTCTGGTTGACCCATTCATTTTTTAACAGCATGTTGTTTAAGTTTCATGTATTTGTGGTCTTTCCAAGTGTTTTCTTGCAGTTTACTCCAAGTCTAACAGTGTTGTGGTCAGAAAAGATGCATGGTTTGGTCTCAATATTTTTGTACATACTGAGGGCTAATTTGTGACTAGTATGTGATCTACTCTAGAGAATGACCCATATACACTTGAAAAAGAATTCTGCCTTAGGAGGAAATATTCTGAATATATCTGTTAAACCCATCTGGTCCAATGTGTCATTCAAAGCCATTTTTTCCTTATCAATCTTCAGCTTAGATGATCTGCTCATTGACATAAATCAGGTGTTAGTGTCCCCCTATTATTAATGTATTATTATCAGTGAGTTCCTATATGTTTGTTATTAATTGTTTTATATATTTGAGTGCTCCCATATTGGGGGCATCAATATTTAAAATTGTTAGATCTTCTAAACTAACAATAGTTGGATTGTGCCCTTCATTATGATATAGTGTCCTTCATGTCTTGTTAAAGTCTTTCGTTTAAAGTCTCGTTTTTCAGATATAAGTATTGCTACTCCAGATCTCTTTGGGTATCCATTGGCATGATAAATGGTTTTCAGTCCTTTCACTTTCAATCTGCTGGTGTCTTTAGGTCCAAAATGAGTCTCTTATAGGCAGCATACAGATGGTTATTGTTTTTATTTCAGGAATGCAAATTATTTTCAAGTGTACACAGAACCAAGACAGTTCATGTTGTGGACAATAAAACACAATGAATTTTAAGTGATCCAAGCTGTAGAAATTGTTGTCTCTAACCATATGGAATTAAATTAGAAATAAATAATAAAAATTTCTGGAATCCAAATACTTGTACTAAATAACAGATTTCTAGAAGCAATGGATTGAAAAAGATATCAATGGAACATTAAGAAGTACTTTTTTTTACAAGGTTTCTTTTAAAATATTATTAGAGAGAGACAAAGATAATGAGAGCATGAGTGGGGAGGCAAGGGAGAAGCAGCCTCTCAGCTAAGCAGAGAGCCCAATGCTTGATACCTGACACTGGGCTCACTCCCAGGACCCTGGGATCATGATCCCAGCCAAAGGCAGACACTTACCTGACTGAGATATCCAGGTACCCCAAGAAGTATTTAGTATCAAAGGAAAATCAAAACACAGCATGTCAAAATAGGATGACCTTAAGCAATTCATGCAAAGAAAACATTTTTGGAGTTATTGTTCAATGGGATAGAGCCCAACATTGGGCTCCCCACTGGGTGGAGAGTCTGCTTTTCGCTCTTCCTCTGCCCCTCCCCTTGCTTGTGTGCATGTGCACACCTTTTTTCTTTCTCTCAAATAAATAACATCTTTAAGAATAAAAACTTTTTTTGCTGAAAATATATATTAGAAAAGTTCTCACTTCAACTACCACAGTTTATACTTTAAGAAACTAGAAAAGGAAGTAAAAATTAAAGCCAGAATAAGCAGACTTTAGGAAAAATATGTATCTTCTAAAGACAATAATTCAGATTTTAAAAATAGAAAAAAAAACCAATGAAACCAAAAGCTGATACTTTCAGAAGATTGATTTAAAAAATAAACAAAACAACCCCCTAGTCATTCTAATCACCAAGAAGCATAAATCACCTATGAGAAATGACATAAATAACATTATTATAGACACTAGTAAAAATAAGAGTTACAAAGAAAATATTATGAACTTTATGACAATATATATGGAAAAATAAAATTACTTAAAAGATAAAAACTGTGAAATTTTATCCAAGAAAATATGGAAAACATGGATAGCTCTATATCTATTAAGAAACTGGATTTATAGTAGCAGCCTCTTCAAAGAAAGTTAGTGCCAGATGGCTTAATTGTGATAATCTCCCAAACAAATAAATTATGCCAATTTTACACAAATTCTTAGAGAAATCTAGAGAGATATTTCCCAAACTCATTTTATGAGGCAAGCATTATCAGACAAAAGCCAGACCAAATTATTAAAATAAAACAACAGATCAATAACCTGTATGAATAAAGGTTGAAAATTAGTACAAATACAGTCCTGAAAAGCATTTAAAAGTGATATAATTCTTTATAGTGAATTCTTGTAAATAAGGAAGATACAGCATCATGCAACAAACTTCCCATACTTCTTACTCATTCCTTTATTGCAGAAAGAGTCTCACAAGAATTTGTTCTCTGCTTTCTGTCTAGTTGTGTCATGAACTCTCCATCCCCAAATATTCAAATATCAATGCATTTGTATTTTTTCTCCTTTTTATCCCTCCATGCCCCCACTTTGCAATTTCATACCTATATTTAAAGTGATCTACATACATTTGCTCATCTTTTTTCCAGGTGAATCACACACATTACTCCACTCTGTAAAAGAAAAATATTATTTACAAATCTGGTAGAAGAAATTAAGCCTAAATATACCTAAACAGTCTTAGTGTGAAATAAAACCTTCAATTCATACTTTGAGCCAAAACCATGATCCCAAATGGGTGTGGTTCACCATGTTTCCAGGTACCTAAGAAAGATGATGGTAAATGCTGAGGATCATGGGAAATTATAAACTATGATCTTCTAAATTTCTTCAATAATAATAGCTATATGTTAACCATTAAATATTACTATATGGGGTACTCACTGTTTGAAATAAGTTTTATTAAAGTATCTATTTGAAAAAACTGTAGAACCTAGGAAATGAAAGTGATAAGTACAATTTCTTTGATTCTCAGCTATATCACTATTCATTTATTTTGAATTTATTCCAATTTGTATGTGATACTATATATTTTACTTTCAAGGTAATTTGGATATACTTAGATATATGGTACTTTGGATATATTTCAAATAAAACCACACACAGAAAATAAGATGTTTCGAACACAACTGAAAAGTGGCAAAAATGATATTTGTTTTAGAACATGAGTATTAATAGAACTGTAGCAACAGAATTCATCAAGATTACTGACAAAATGAAACAAAAAGAACCAGAAAAAGAAAGGACCATACCTGGGAATTTAACTTATCAGGAATCATATATGGGATGAGAAAGGTAAACAAGAATGTTACAAAGACATTTAGAATGTATAGTCAGAAATACAATGAGAGAAGTTATTTTACAAAAGTATCCATTCTTTCATAGCCATTCTAAAATTAAAGTTATTGGGTATGTGTTACAGGAAGCAAAATGTAAAAATTTGTTCAATCAAAGGGCACAATAATCCACTATATTTTCTTTAGCTTTCAATTCCTCTATAGTCTGCTCAAGATTTTGCGAAGCTCCCCCTCTCTATATTTAATTCTGTGAGAAGTCATACTCTGACTATAGGTAGTAATTTCCCAGAAAACAGCAATTAAGATGTTGTCAGGACATTTCATCCAGTGAGTAAATTTCCGAAGTATGTGTAAATATGCACTAAAAGTATTCACTTCAAAATAAAAGAGCAGAAAGAATCACTTTTAAATCTGTCCTATATCTATAAAAATGCAAGCTTTTTCATGTTAAAAATTAAAGTGTAGGGGTGCCTGGGTGGCTCAGTGGGTTAAACCTCTGCCTTCAGCTCAGGTCATGATCTCAGGGTCCTTGGGATAGGACCCTGCCAACAGGAAGCCTGCTTCCTCCTCTCTCTCTCTCTCTGCCTGCCTCTCTGCCTGCTTGTGATATCTGTCTGTCAAATAAATAAATAAATAAAAATCTTAAAAAAAAAAATTAAAGTGTAGTTTAAAATGACATGCTTGAATGTACCTGGGTGGCTCAGTTGATTAAGCAGGTTCCTTCAGCTCAGGTCATGATCCCAGGGTCCTGGTGTTGAGCTCTGCATTGGCTCCCTGCTCAGTGGGGAGCCTGCTTCTACCTACTCCTCTACTCATGCTCACTCTCATTCTCTCTGTCTTAAATAAATAAAATCTTTTAAAAAAATAAAATAAAATGATAGGATAAACATGGGAAATTTCCAGGATCTAAGAATGACTTCAACTTAAATAATACTCATACATTTTTTATGATTCCATCATTTATATTTATGCTAAAATAACTCCAATCACATTTATATTCTGTTTATCTGTGCTAAAAATCACCTCCAATCTTCCATCACTGAGAAAACAATTGTTAACATGCACATATGCACACTGACTATATTAAATCCACAAAATGACATCTTAACACCAGAGAGGAACTTTGAACTTAACACAGAGATGAACTTTTTAAGTAATAATACATCTGAATAGATCTACATCATTATATATTTTACTTTGTCATTATGTATTTTCCTTAACATGGTTTTCATGATATAGAGTTACCAAAGCAACTATTATTAATATATATTTAATTGTATGTATATACACACACACACATAATATATGATTTTATTTATTTATTTGGGAGAGAGAAAACAAGAGAGAGAGAGAAACTGCATGAGCAAGGAGAAAGGCAAAGGGAGAAGCAGACTCCTTGCCAAATAGAGAGTCTGACGAGGGGCCTGATCCTGAGACTCCAGGATCATGACTAGAACTGAAAGCAGATGCTTAACCTACACAGCCACTCAGCCGCCCCTATTTTAATAATATTTTACAGGGATGCCTGAGTGGCCCAGGCTGTTAAGTGTCTGTCTTCAGCTCAGGTCATGATCCCCGGGTCCTGAATTCGAGCCCTGCCATTAGACCCCTGCTTGTGCTCGCTCACTCTCTCTCTCTGACAAAAAAATAAATAAAATCTTTTTTTTTAAATTATATTTTTACATAGACATCTACAATCTTTCTAATCCTTAAAATTATAAGCAACATGGCAATAAAAATATTTGTCTGCAGAGTACAAGTAATCTCAGAGGAAAACATTTGAACTCAATTATTATCAAACTGTGCAGTATCTTGTGAAATTCCCTAGTAAAGGATATAGTTCTTAACAGATGTTCAAATTATATTTAACTGTCGTATGATATGCTGATTTTAAAAATCATTTTTATATTATGAATATATTTAGTTTTCTTCAGTATGTTAATTCAGTGCCATATCATAAATAATAACATCTATTTTATTTGTTATTAATTTAATATAATAAGTTCTGAGTTAGTGGAATAACAGTTGTAGAATTAGCTATTCGGATGGAAACATTTTGGAAAATCATACAAACATGGTAGTTTAAAAAATAACAAAGATCAAATTTTTTAAACAACTTTTACTTTAAACTTCATCAAGGTTTAAATTGCATGCAAAAACATTTATTCATTTTAGATGTACAGTTTAGAAACTTTTGCTAACTGTATTAAGCCATGTGGGATCTACCACAATCAAGATACAGAACAGAAAAAAAAAAAAAAAAGATTTCACATATGCGTGATAAAACAAAAACATAAAAACAAATAAATAAATAGAATAAAAAAGTTAAAAAACAGATGAGTAACAAACAAAAATAAAGCAGAAACCAACCTATAAATACTGAACAAACTGATGGATGCCAGAGAAGAGCAGAGAGGAGGATGGGCAAAATGAGTTAAAGGGAGTGGGAGACAATGTAACATTGTACATCAACTATACTTTATTTCAAAAGAAAAAAATCTTGGAAGACAATCTCTTGTTCCAAATCTGTGCTAGTAATGGAATAAAGATCCATTTTCCTGTATCACTGGTAGGAAGAAACACTTTGTAAGTAAGTGTAAGACACTTTGTAAGTGTAAGACACTTTGACTCTTAAAACATTGGGTTTAAGTTACTTGGCTCTTGCCAGTTGATATTATTGCATTTTAATCTTAAGACTGATTAATAAAGCTAAACAATATCAAATTTAAAAAGAGAGAAGTTGGGGCGCCTGGGTGGCTCAGTGGGTTAAGCCGCTGCCTTCGGCTCAGGTCATGATCTCAGGGTCCTGGGATCGAGTCCCGCGTCGGGCTCTCTGCTCAGCAGGGAGCCTGCTTCCTTCTCTCTCTCTCTGCCTGCCTCTCTGCCTACTTGTGATCTCCGTCTTTCAAATAAATAAATAAAATCTTTAAAAAAAAAATAAAAATAAAAAATAAAAGCAGATACCCATTCATAGGAAAAGAGAAAATATTATACATTCTTAATTCATTAAAATTTGGACAACACTGAAATCTAATAAGATAGCAACTTCTTTTTTTTTTTTTTTTTTTAAGATTTTGTTTATTTGACACAGAGAGAGAGAGAGCATGCGCACGGCTGAGGGAGAGGGAGAAGCAGACTCCCCACTGAGCAGGGAGCCTGATGCAGGACAGGATCCCAGCGCACCCACCCCTCCCGGGATCATGACCTAAACCAAAGGCAGATGCTTAACTGATTGAGCTACCAGGTGCCCCCTTCCATTTATTTTTTTTTTTTTTTTTTTTTGATTCTTTTTTTTTTTTTTTTTTTTTAAATTTAATTTATTTTTTATTTTCAGCATAACAGTATTCATTATTTCTCACCACACCCAGTGCTCCATGCAATTCGTGCCCTTTATAATACCCACCACCTAGTACCCCAACCTCCCACCCCCCACCCCTTCAAAACCCTCAGATTGTTTTTCAGAGTCCATAGTCTCTCATGGTTCACCTCCCCTTCCAATTTCCCCCAACCCAACTCCCTTCTCCTCTCTAACTCCCCATGTCCTCCATGCTTTGTTATGCTCCACAAATAAGTGAAACCATATGATAATTGACTCTCTCTGCTTGACTTATTTCACTCAGCATAATAATCTCTTCCAGTCCCGTCCATGTTGCTACAAAAGTTGGGTATTGGTCCTTTCTTTTTTTTTTTTTTTTTTTTTTTTTTTTATAAACATATATTTTTATCCCCAGGGGTACAGGTCTGTGAATCACCAGGTTTACACACTTCACAGCACTCACCAAAGCACATACCCTCCGCAATGTCCATAATCCCACCCCCTTCTCCCAAACCCCCTCCCCCCAGCAACCCTCAGTTTGTTTTGTGAGATTAAGAGTCACTTATGGTTTGTCTCCCTCCCAATCCATTTATTTTTAATATTCAAATTTAGTTCTATAGTCTTAGCTGCTGACTATCTAGTTCTAAGTTTGTTTATACTGTAAACAAACAGTTAAATGTTTTAAGTGTTATTTAAAACAATAGGCCTCTCAGGGCACCTGGGTGGCTCCACTGTTAAGCGTCCAACTCTTAATTTCAGCTCAGGTCATGATCTCACTGAGTTTGTGAGATTGAGCTTCATGCTAGGTTCTGTATTGGGCATGGAGACTGCTTGGGGTTTTCTCCATTTCCTGCTGCCTCTGCCCCAGCCCTCTTCCTCCCTAAAAACAAAACAGAACAAAACAATAGCTCTCTTCTAAAGATGATAACAATGGCTCATTGTGCTCTGTACATGACTAACTGTATGTGTTCTGAGATATACACATACACACACTCACACATGCTATATCTCAGCAGCAGGCTTTGGCAGTGCATATTAAATAATGCAGGCTTATTGTGTATAATAAAGTGAAAAATGGCATGCATTTTATTATGCATGGCAAGCTAGGAAGGAATTGCTGAAGACAGTGGAGCTAGGAGTTACAGTAAGATTGAACATAATGGAAAGTCAACTAGACAGATAAAAAAATATGAAGAATTTATAATTAATTTCTCAAAAATAAAACTTCAGGCTTACTTGGCTTCACTGGTGAAATATATCAGCCTTTATGGAAAAAAATAACAGGAATTTTACATGAGATCATTCAAAATTTAGAGAAGGAATGGACTTCAACACAATGTTTTATCAAATCAACATAAACCTGTTCTAACATCTGAGAAAAGCATCATAAGCAAATACAGTCTCATATGTATGATTCTTATCAAAATATTACCAAATGAAATCTAGCATAAACAAAAAGCATAATATTCAATATCCAGAAGAGTTTATCCCAGAAGGGTTGGTTTAAAATTCAATAATCAATCATTATAATTTGCTGTATTACCAGCTGTAAGGAGAAAATTGAGTATAAAAGATACCAAAAGAGGTAGTAAAAGCATTTGACAATATTAACAAAAATTAATCACAATATAATAAATATATATCATGATATGATATGGTAAGTTAATACAAAAAAAAGGCATAAAAAATTAAAAAGTGCATATTTTGCAGAAAATATGATTGCACAAATAAAAATCTTAAGGAAAAGTAAGCAAATTCAGCAAGGTCATATGGCACAAGGACCATCTACAAAACTCAGCTGTATTTTTATGTACAGGTAATAAGGGAAAATAAAGATTAAAAATTTAAAAAACACCATGTACAGTAGTATCAGAATTTGTAATATACCTAGTAATAAAATATTCTAATGATTTGTACCTCTATAATCAAAATTACAAAAACTTCCTGAGAGGATTTTAAAGAACTGAATGATCTAGATTGGAACATACAACATTATTAAAATGTCAACTATTACCAAATATTCAAAACAATATCAATCGAAATTGAATCGAGCATTTCCTTGAAATTTTCAAACTTATTTTAAATTTATAATAAAATGCAAAATAATTCAGAAAAACTAAAACTTTTTTTAAAGTATAAAATTAGAGGATTTAAACCATCCATTTTTAGGGATGCCTGGGATGCTCAGTCAGTTAGGTATCTGCCATTGGCTCAGGACATGATCCCAGGTCCTGGGATCAATCCTGCATCTGGCTCTCTGCTCAGCAGGGAGCCTACTTCTCCCTCTGCCTATCACTCCCCCTGCTTTGTCTAGCTCTCTGACAAATAAAAAAATAAAATCTTAAAAAAAAAAAAACTGCCCATTTTTAAAACTTATTCTCAAAATAAAAATTATTAAGGTAGCATAATACCACAAAACATGCAAATGGATCAATGGAACAGAATAGAATCCAGAAAGAGAACTACACATAAAGAATCAATTTTTTTAGAAAGATTGAATTAAATTCAATGGCAAACAGGAAATTGAGATTCTATACAGAATAAATGACCACTGATCTCAATACAAAAAACTTATTTTGTGGAGAAAAGCAAACCTACATGCAATAATCTGTAATTATGAAACTTCCAAGAGAAACATAGGAGACTATTTTTGTAACTTGTTGGTATGCCAAGGTATTTTAGTCAGAGCACAAAAAATACTAAACACAGAAGGAAAAGTATACAAAAACTGTAGTCTATCATAAATTTAAAACTTTACTAATAAATACACTCAAGAAAATGAAAAGGCAAGCCTGAAAGGTCTATGTAGTAGTGCTAGAGCTTTACAGTAACATGGCTGCCTACCACACCCAGATAAATGAAACTCTGAGTATCGAGGTTTAAACATTTCAAAAATGTCTACACTCAAGTTTGATTTGAAAGGAACAAAGGCACTCTCTTTAAGGGATCACAAAGACTTAGAAAATGAGCACTAATTTATCAGTGTGGTTTGTATATCTTAGCCCTTGCCCCCAAAGTTTGCATTTTTTCAAAACTCTGCATGCAACCTTCATTTCACCTCAGGTGATAGGCAAAATGAAGAAAATACTGATAGGTGAATTTACATTTCCCACTAGCCTTGTGAAAACAAAATTATGTATTTCTTTAACAACAATGCTGGCTGCTGCAAAACATATAGTTCCACACATATATTTAAGAAAAATAATACAATTCCTAATTTTTGATGAGCAAGACATAGTACTTTCACAACTATCCCTGTAGATTTTCCTTGGGATTCATTTTAACTTCATATCAACCTCATAGAAAATGCATAGACCCGGTCTATGCATCCCAGGGACAGTTTGGAAAAGTGAACCATTATACTGTCTAGTGATTTTCTTTTAAAGAAAACAGTAACTTTGAACTCTTTTTTCAGATAAGTACAAAATGTAAACATTCCAAAAATGATGCATGGACTTAGATATTCAGAATGATATTAATGGCTATCTGAAGACTATGCTTTTTTCATTGTGTAAATTCACAAAGCATGTAAAACAAGAAACATAAGGTTTCTGAAATGGAAAAAAAAAGATCATCCATGAGCTTGGGGTAGGTGAAAAAAAGTTACTGATTTTCAATTACTTCTTAACTTTCCCTATATACTGATATATTACTAAAAATATTGAACCAGATGAGTAGCAAGAAATGCAAAGTACCCACACAAAAATTTATCTTCAATTGTTATCAATTGGGAACTAATTCAGAAAATATTTCTTTTATGCTTAAGAGATGATTTGTGAAAATATATATTATATATATATCAAAAGTAATTTTGTGCTCTTTCCTATCCTCTGAGTCTCCTTTCCACTACCATGTAGTTATATGTAAAACAAGTTATATGCTAAGTTATATGTAAAATGTCTACAGGACAAATAAGCCAGTAAGCACAAATGTATTAATATTGGACATAGATTAAGTCAAGGCTAATATTTACCAACAAGAAGTAAATAAGTTGAATAACTATTTTTAATCATTATCTTTAAGGGGCACCTGGGTGGCTCAGTTGGTTAAGCATCTGCCTCTGGTTTAGGTCATGATCCTAAAGTCCTGGGATTGAGTCCTACATTGGGATCCCTGCTCAGCAGGGATTCTGCTTTTCCATCCTCCTGCCCCTCCCCCCTACTTGTGCTCTCCCTCTCTCTCTCTCTCACTCTATAATAAACAAAATTTTTAAAAAAATAAATAAAAGGGGGTGCGTGGGTGGCTTAGTGGGTTAAAGCCTCTGCCTTCGGCTCAGGTCATGATCTCAGGGTCCTGGGATTGAGCCCCACGTCAGGCTCTCGGCTCAGCAGGGAGCCTGCTTTCTCCTTTCTCCCTGCCTGCCTCTCTGCTTACTTGTGATCTCTGTCTGTCAAATAAATAAATAAATAAATAATCTTTAAAAGTAAACAAACAAATAAATAAATAAAAGCTTTCTCATCTTTATTACCTTTTCATTGAATTATTTCTATATCTGGTCTTATCATATTATATTAATATATATTTCTACTAGAGTTACCTGAAAATACATGGATTATTTATTTCTATTGTCTACTGCCTATTAAATAAGATCTAAAGAACTAGAAACTACCAAGATTTTAAAGGCACTCATCATATAGTTTCTTTTTTTTATTTTTTTAAGATTTTATTTATTTATTTGAGAGCGAGAGGACAAGCAGGGGGAAAGGCAAAGGCACAGGGAAAAACAGACTTTCTGCTGAATAGGGAGCACAATGTGGTGATGGATCCCAGGACCCTGGGATCATGACCTGAGCCAAATCCAGACTCTCAACCAACTGAGCCACCCAGGTGACCTGTTCTTTTTTTTTCCCCCATGCTTATGTCCTACTGCTCATATATACATACATACATATACACATACATTCCAGAAAGAAAAAACAAAGCTTAACTATTTCTAGTTAGAATGCAAATGTTTATGAAAAACCAGCAGTTCGACCATTATAATTAAGTAACATGTAATTTATATAATCTGATTTTTTTTTAATCGAAGAGCTGAATACAAAGCCTAAAAGATGTAATGGATTGAGCACCTTTTAGGTGAGCAGAGTAGAGGCTCCTTCTATTCCTGAGGCCATTAGTGGACAGAAACAAAATTACCATAGGAAGGGGGAAAGAAGAATAAGGACTTTGTAGAGGCAAGAAAAAATTGAATTTCCATTAGAGCGAGTGTCCTTGACAAAAGGCTAAGCTCTCAAATTCTATCAAGTCTCCCCTATGAAATTTTGCTAATTGTGTATGCATTGGTTCAGAGCAGGGATCTTAGAAGAAATCTTGTAGTTTTAAAGCACTGTGATCCCAAGTTCTGCTGGAAGTAGTCATTCCACCTTAAGACATAAAAACTCAGTACAGAACTGAGACTAAAGTCACATCCCAACTCTGACCCAGTTCAATTTTTGGTTTTATTAAATAGAAGAAATTCTGCCTCTAGCCATCTGGAAGAAGAGAGTGAAACACTTTCAAGAGAAAATATTTTCTTCTCTGTTTTTACTTCATGCCAAATGTATGGTGGATGTGAACTAGCAAGAAAATGTGAACCACATTCAAAAAAACAAAAAACCTGACAGTAAAAGATGACACATAGAATTTACTCAGGGAACGGTGGAAATAAAAATAAATAAATAAAATTAACATAGAGGATCAAAAAATATATAGGGAATTTCAGCATAGAAAAAGAAGGGTTTTTTTTTTGTTTGTTTTTGTAAAGATTTTATTTAGTTATTTGTTAGAGAGAGTGCGAGCACGGGCAGACAGAGTAGTAGACAGAGGCAGAGGGAGAAGCAGGCTCTCCGCCGAGCAAGGAGCCCAATGTAGGACTTGATTCCAGAACGCCGGGATCATGACCTGAGCTGAAGGCAGCCACTTAACCGATTGAGCCACCCAGGCATCCCGGGTTTTTTTTTTTTTTTTTTTTGAACATTATATCACAAACTAATGATGCACTATATGTTGGCTAATTGAATTTAAGTTAAAAAAAAAAAAAAGAAAATGTTCTAAAGAAACAAAAATTTTAGAACTAAAATCTGTACTATTTCATGTTAAAAATCATTTGGGCATATTAGTAGATAAGGCAAAGAAAAGGTAAGTGACTTGTTTGCAAACATAGAATTTAGCTAAATGAATGAACAGAGATTTTTTTTTTTAAAAAAGAGAAAGAAAGGGACGCCTGGGTGGCTCAGTTGGTTAAGCAGCTGCCTTCAGCTCAGGTCATGACATCCTGGGATGGAGTCCCACATCGGGCTCCTTGCTGGGCAGGGAGCCTGCTTCTCCCTCTGCCTCTCCCTGCCATTCTGTCTGCCTGTGCTCGCTCGCTCTCCCTCTCTCTCTCTGACAAATAAATAACATCTTTAAAAAAAAAAAAGAGAGAGAGAGAGAGAGAGAAAGAAAAATGGAGACTCAAACAAATATGAAAAGATGTCAAGATTTCTAATATACATAGATAGCACTGAACCTACAGAAAAAGAAAAGAAAGAATAGGGAAAAAAAAAAGTTTTTAAAGCCATAATGTCCAAGGATTTTCCAAAAATTAATGAATGATACTACCCATAGATTCAAGATTATGAAAAAAAAAAAGCAAAAACATACTAAAAGCTGCTGAAAAATCAAAGATAATCAAAATGTTTTAAAACATCTAGAAACAGGGGCACCTGGGTGGCTCAGCGGGTTAAAGCCTCTGCATTTGGCTGGGGTCATGATCCCAGGGTCCTGGGATTGAGTCCCACATTGGGCTCTCTGCTCGATGGGGAGCCTGCCTCCCTTCCTGTCTTTCTGCCTGCCTCTCTGCCTACTGATGGTCTCTGTCTGTCAAATAAATAAATAAAATCTTTAAAAAAACAAAACAAAACAAAAAATCTAGAAATAAAAGTAACACATTACAGAGATAATAAAACAACAACAACAACCAACTTTTTATTAGAAACAATGAAAACCAAAAGATAATGGAAGATCACCTTTAAAGTCTAGGGGGAAAAAAGGCTCAAGAAAAATATAATAACCTAGATAAAAATATATAACCTAGTAAAAGATAATTCTTAAAAACTAAACAATGACACAGACATTTTCTTTGTTGTTATTTATTTTTTTTTTATTTATTTATTTTTTTAATTTATTTTTTATTTTCAGCATAACAGTATTCATTATTTTTCACCACACCCAGTGCTCCATGCAATTCGTGCCCTTTATAATACCCACCACCTAGTACCCCAACCTCCCACCCCCCACCCCTTCAAAACCCTCAGATTGTTTTTCAGAGTCCATAGTCTCTCATGGTTCACCTCCCCTTCCAATTTCCCCCAACTCCCTTCTCCTCTCTAACTCCCCATGTCCTCCATGCTATTTGTTATGCTCCACAAATAAGTGAAACCATATGATAATTGACTCTCTCTGCTTGACTTATTTCACTCACCATAATAATCTCTTCCAGTCCCGTCCATGTTGCTACAAAAGTTGGGTATTGGTCCTTTCTTTTTTTTTTTTTTTTTTTTTTTTTTTTATAAACATATATTTTTATCCCCAGGGGTACAGGTCTGTGAATCACCAGGTTTACACACTTCACAGCACTCACCAAAGCACATACCCTCCCCAATGTCCATAATCCCACCCCCTTCTCCCAAACCCCCTCCCCCCAGCAACCCTCAGTTTGTTTTGTGAGATTAAGAGTCACTTATGGTTTGTCTCCCTCCCAATCCCATCTTGTTTCATTTATTCTTCTCCTACCCACTTAAGCCTCCATGTTGCATCACCACTTCCTCATATCAGGGAGATCATATGATAGTTGTCTTTCTCTGCTTGACTTATTTCGCTAAGCATGATACGCTCTAGTTCCATCCATGTTGTCGCAAATGGCAAGATTTCAAAACTGCAAACTTGTACCACAAGAAATGGTAAAAGAAGTTCTTCAGATTAAAGGAAAATTAATACCAGGTTGAAGTATGAATTTACACTTCTATAAAGAAAGAAAAAATAGAACCAAAGAGAGTAAAGGTGTGGACCAAATTAGAGTATTTTAAAATACACTGTAGAGAATACTGACTGCTGAAAACAGAGGCAATATTATAGAGTTCAGAATTTAGGAGCAAAAGCAGTTCTAAAATGCCAAAAGAGAAGTTAATTAATTAACTTAAAAGGAGAAACAAACAAAAGAAAACAAGAAAGGAAGAAAACATGAGACAGAGAAAACCAATTACACAGTGTAGACCTAAATTCAATGTAGACCCAAATTCATTATATAAATGGCATATAATAAGGCAAAGAATAAATTAAAGGTGTGCATAAGACCTCAACAAATTGGGGCGCCTGGGTGGCTCAGTGGATTAAAGCCTCTGCCTTCGGCTCAGGTCATGATCCCAGAGTCCTGGGATCGAGCCCCGCATCGGGCTCTCTGCTCGGCAGAGAGCCTGCTTCCTCCTCTCTCTCTGCCTGCCTCTCTGCCTACTTGTGATCTCTGTCTGTCAAATAAATAAACAAAATCTTTAAAAAAAAAAAGACCTCAACAAACATTTCACAGAAGAAATATTTTAACAAAATCATTAGAAATTATAAAGTTCTTATATATTAAAATGGCCAAAATTAAAAAGAATTATAAAATCAAATATTGATAAGGATGCATTACAAATGGAATATTCACACTTTAATTTTCAGCTTATAATAACATAATAAATTTAGAGAACAATGTGATATGCTCTGAGAATTTTAAACTTACATATACACTTTGACCTAACAACTTTATTACTTGGGAATATGCCCAAGAAAAATAAATGCAAAGATTCTCCCATAACAATTTGCCTCCTTTTAATAATTTCACCCTACCTTCCAAATTCCCCTTTATTGTTTTTTGTTGATCATAACTCTTTAATCTATTTAATGTATACATTTAGTATTTGATGTTAGTCTTCCCACACAAAACATACTTTCTATGAGCAAATAATTTTTTTTGGTTTTACTGATAACTATATACTCAATGCCTATAGCAGAACTTTACCCATAGTAGATGTTTTATTTTTATTGCATAAATAAATGATCCATAATACAGGGTTTGTTAAATGTCCTAAAGAATATTAGTAATAGGTATAGAGTTACCAAATAAAATACAGAAATACCAGTTAAATTCAAATTTCTGCTAAAACAGAGAATACATTTTTGGTATAAGTATGCCCTAATTACTGCATAGGGCATATTTATATTTTATTGTTTTTTTTCATAATTTGGTATTATTTTTACTATCTATTATTGGGCTATTTTTTAAAGTTTTTATCCAAATTCTAGTTAGTTAACATGCAGTGTAATATTAGTTTCAGGAGTATAATATAGGATGCTCTGTACTTTTGTTTGCTAAATGTGACAACCTTAAATAAGTATCACTAGTGAGAGGTGCCTGGGTGGCTCAGTCAGTTAAAAGTCTGACTCTTGGTTTCAACTTGGGTCATGAACTCAGGGTTGTGGGATGGAGCCCATCAGGCTTCATTTTTCTCTAAGTCGGCTTGGGATTCTCTCTCTGCCCCTCCCCCTGCTTTCTCTTTTGCTCTCTAAAAGATATAAATAAAATCTTAAGAAAAAATAAGTATCACTGGTGAAATGAGTAGCTTGTTACTCAGCATCAAGGATTCTTTATGAGTAGAATTAATTGATATTCAAAACATATGTTTTGCATAAAGTAAAAATTCCCTTTGTCTTTGCATGACAGAGTATGAGGTTCTGCTGGGTCAAGTAACTTACTTGTTTTCTTTTTTTACTTTTTTGTTATAATTCTAATAGTTGGACATTCATGCAAATTTTAATCAGAAAACCCAAAACAACAGAGAGCTGGGACTTGATGAAATCCTACTACCAGTAAAGAAGGCCATATGACCAAACAAGCCTACAAAAATACAAAAAAAAAGTTTCTTTGTCTTGTAAAATTTGGTCAGAGAATTGCTGTTGCACATCTGGAAGCAAGATTGTGGAAAAGCAATAATCTTTACTTGCATCTAATCATTTGTGTCAATCTTACCAACAAGAAAAATCTAATGGCTTTGTCTGACCAAATTATTTTGAATAATTTTACAATGAAAAATGACTATTGATCGCTATCAGGTGATGGAGAGGAATGTATTAAATTATGTAACGTTAAGTTACCTTGTATAATATATAAAACATACTTAAGTAAAGTTCAGGATTTGATTCACCAGTTTTGAAAGAAATGTCACATTGGTCACAGATAAAGTATCTATGCATAATTTATATTTTTAATTTAATTTCTGTCAACTTAATGATCAAATTTTCTCTCTCATATTATGTAGTAAAAAGCAAAACAGTAATTTCTATACAACACAAACTCATATAACCTTATAAGTTGAGAGGAGAACCTTGATGGAACATGCTTCTGGGTACTATTTTAATTTAATTTTTAAAATGTACTTCTGCTTGTAGTCAAATGGCAAAATGCATTAAAAATGCATTCTCATTTATCTAGAATTTTTTTTCGACTCATGAATAGAAGCCCCAAAGCAAAAATGTATGTAAAACACAGTAAGTTAAGTAGCTATATGCTTTCAACCTTATCAACTGTTTGGCTCTAGGTATAAAGGTAAGACATTTCATTCTTTTAAACTAATTCACCATGTTTGAATATTCAGGACTAACCTAAGGCTAAATTTTGAATTTGAAGTAATTTGGAAAATATATTTTTCATCCATTTTTTACACTGGGAACATCCCACATTTGACCTGTATCTAGAATTTGCTCTTCAAATGCCCAGAAGAGTTAAATGCTATACTTTACAATCTATGCTATAGCTTTATAATGCCATATATTAAAAAAAAGATTATCGATAAATAGCTAAAGGAAATATAAATTTGATGGAAATTTACCATGTAAAAATAAGTACAGTAAATAAAGATGAGGCACAATATTGAATTAGATACTCTCTAAACTGCACCTAAATTTAACTGAGTTGACACAAAGTAACAGCACACAAGAAAATAAATGGTAATAATACAAAACCAAATGATTACCAATTTTAATGTCACATACGAATATACTTCTATCTACAAAATACATAATTTAAGTATATATATAAAATTTATATAACTTAAGAGTGTAGGTATATAAATATACAAGTATATAATAAATATGTATATAAATATATAAGTGTATAATTCAAGTATATAAGAAATATACCATAAAAAGTTAACCATGATAATGTAGTTTGAAAATTAATGTTGACATTAAGTTATCAGCTTTAACTTATTCATTCTAAATTCCCATCTATTCTTAATTCTCATATTGTATAAATTAGTTATTTAATTCATGAAGTTTATTATGAATGAGCAATCTTCCTATAATACTTGATATTTATTTTTGGTCACTTGAAAATTGAATTATCAAAATCATACAATATTGCATCATCTTTCTAAACTATTTATAAATATTAGACAAATGAAACTGAAGAACATCAACATATAGAGGTTAAATCAAATTTATCAATATATCAAGTGGTCTTGTAATTCATTAGGCTCCAAGATGATGCTAGTTAGTTCAACCATAGATAAATTAGAAAATCAACTAGTGAAATAAAGGAAAACAATGTATTACAAACGGAAATATTATAATGAGAAAAAGATGACTTGGATTTGTCCTTAGGAAATAATTATATTTAAAAAGAACATGTTGGTGTAGTGTGGTCTTTTGTTTATTCTAATGCTATAATTTCATTCTGTAAAATTACCTCCCACAGAGGTAATTATAGACCAGTTTAGTATTATTAGATATTTATAATCCTTCAGTAATATTTTCTAATCTCTTGCTTTTTCTATCCCCCAGATAACTGCTTCACAGCTCAGCAGAATTTTTAATCACTTCTCCATAATAATGAAACAATTTGAACATACAAGATAATATTGCCTATAGAGAGAAACCTGGAGTCACAAATGATAAAAACATAGGAAGCCATTAAATGGTTGTGCTTCAGTCATCCTCTTTAGTGTAGCTTAGTTATACTCACTTTTCTTATTTCAGCTTTCATTTTTAAAGAGGCACTCAACTTTTAAAAGCAGACTGTATTCCATTATTTATTTCCTTAGACATTCAAGAGCACATAATCAATGTGTGCTTAGTACTGAATACTTTAGAAGATGAAATAGGGAAATATAAAAGAAAGGAAAATACAGTTACAAACTTCAGTGAGTTTCTATTTTATGAGTCCTATATAGCCGAAAACCATGCAAATATCTTAAGGACTCAAAAATATATATGCTGTCATAAAATATACATTGTTAGTGGGTTATAAATTGAAATACCCCTGAAAACTTCTTTATTATTAAATACTATTATATTATCTGACCTACAGATTATCCTGTAATGAAACTATTCAAGAGCAAATTTTTGGCAAAAATATGTGAACAGGGGTGCCTGGGTGGCTCAGTCCATTAAAAAATATGAACAAAAATATTTATCACAGCCTCATTGAATAAAAAGAAAAGAATAAGCCTATAATTACATTAAAAGATATGGATTAATTGAAATGACGTTAAAGAAGCAATACATACAAGAGTACATATTTATGATACCATTTATAGAAAGACCATTAGACAAAACTAATCTAAGTAACAGAAGTTGTTTGTTATGGAGGGAATTGACCAGGAAGAGGCAAGAGCATGTTTTTAGATGGTAAATATGTCTGGTGGTTACCCAAATGTCTGCAAATATAGAAACTCATAGAACTGACATGTAGATGTGTGTATCTGTGCAGTGTTCAAAATATCCATTACACAGGAACAAATTAAATATCCACTGACAGATAAATAGGTTTTGAAAATGTGGTATGCACAAACAATGGCATATTATGCAGCCCTAGAAAAGGGAAATCTGCATTTTGCAGCAATATCAGTAAGACTTGGGGACATTATGTTAAATGAATTAAGCCAGTCACAGAAGGAAAAATATAACATAATTCAAATTTATATAAGTATCTAAAACAATCAAACTCATAGAAGAATAGAATCTTTGTTTCCAGGGCTAGAAGGAAAGGGTTATTTTCATTTTCATTTTATTCATTTATTTTATTTTCAATTTAATAATTTTAAAATTAAACATCACCTCAAAAGTTTGAAAACATACTTGACCAGGCTCATATACCATATCAGTATTTTTTTCATTTTCTAATACAATCATAACACTAAAATAAAGGTTGGTAAAATGTACTTGATGCATGGTTAATTATATGTACTAAATAATGTTCATTTAAAAACAGAATGGATATTAAATATCATACTGAATTACATCATTACAAAAAATAAAGTTACTTGGATTTTTTTTAAATTAATATCTTATTTATTTGTTAGAGAGAGAAAGAGCACAAGCACGAGGAGCAGCAGGCAGAGGGAGAAGCAGACTCTCCAGTGAGCAAGGAACCTGATGCGGGACTCAATCCTGGGACCCTGGCATTATGACCTGAGCCAAAAGCAGACACTTAACCAATTGAGCCATCCAGGCATCCCAGGAATTTAAAATTTTAAATTACCTTCAATCTGAAGGCCATTGTACATAGGAAAAATCCAGATGGTTTGAAAGTTAGTAGAGGATGTATTTTAAATTACATTTGATGGAAGTGGGCATATACTACATGGGGGATAAAAAGGCAAGAGAATGTAGGAGAGAAAGCAATCCACATGAAATGTGGTATAAAAATTTTATTGAATGGCTATTTCACACAGGTGTTTGAAGGGATTTAATCTTATTGCAAAAGACAATAGTGAGTTATCACTGAGTCTTATCAGGCATATAGCATCCAACCGAATAGCATCAGTTAAATATTTATCTCCTTTCTTTCCTCCCTTCCTTTCTTTCTTCCTTCTTACCTTTCTACTTTCCTTCCTTTCTCGCTTCCTACCTTCCTCTCTCCCTTCTTTCCTTTCTCTCCCCTTCTCTCCCTCTCTTCCTTCTCTTCCATCTTTCTTTCCTTTTCTTTCTCCCTCCCTTCTTCCCTTTCTCTCTCACTACACCCCCCACCTTGTCTTCGGATTTCTAAGTCTCTAACCATTTCTGCCTCAACAAACTGTCTCTGAGGCAAATCTAATAAGTAATATTACTCATATGAAATATTATCTTTGGTTAATGTTGTATTTCAAGCCCAAACATATTATCTGACAAATTCACATATTGAAGTTGATTCTGTAAACCTCCTCAGAACATTTATAAATGTTCTTAAAACATTTTCCAGTCACACTTCAGCAAAGGTTAAGTAATCAAAAACATGATTTTTAAGAACTTCCTAGAGCATTTAGTTTAAACACGTATGAATATACCTAAGGTTGACATCACTCAAAGAATTGTGAATTGATGTGTGTGTGTGTTCGTACATGCCTGTGTGTGGTCAAATCTATATATGCATATATGTTTGGATATATTTATATACATATAATAAAGGAAATATACCAAATAAACTTCCAAGGTTATATCAGAAAGGGTACAAGAATAGATACAAAGGAATAAGATCTTTAAAAAAAATTCTGTGTATTTGACTTATAAAAAGATGAATCTATATTCAACTAGACCCTTTAATAACATAATAATAATGAAAATCATTGTATTCATTTATTGTTTTAATAAGTATAATTTAAGATTGCTTTCCAACTTAATTTAAAAATGTCAATTAAAAAGGATGAAAATTTTTCCCTTCTCGATTCATGGTGATTTTTACACAGTTTCATGCCAAAACTTAAAAAGTCTGCACTTATATGTATATACTATTTCTACTCATTATTTATTTAATCACAAATTATTCTCCAATTAGCAGAACTTCTTTTGTTTATTCTCCATGTGAGAAGAATGGAGGCTGTCTTCTTCGCCACTTCTCAAAGCCATTTACTAGGCTTCAGACAGACTGCTCATTAATGAATTGTTCAATTAACAAATGAAAAACTAAATGTATGAAGTCTTGACTTCACAGAACAAAAGACTGAAGAATAATATTTACATTATCTCCTCATTTCTGAAACTTGTAAGAAAATTTATATAACAAATCAATTACTACTTTTTTCTTTTAACAGTGTATAAAATTATGAAATAGGCTAGCAAACTTTTGGTAAATTGTATGTGATTACCAGAGATGGCTGAAAAGAGTATATATGTATATTAAATATCTCCATGAAAGACTTTACAAAGCAGTGATGATCACTGGTGAATAAAGAATTTGCATATAAAAATATCCTTACAAACAGAATTTTTCCCATTTCGGGAATTCTAATGTTGATATGATTGAAGTTTTGAGGCTAATAAGCCAAAAGATGAAAAAAAAAACAAAACAAAACTCTGTCAAGTACAAAACATTTTAAGGATACAGGATTTACATGTCTTAACAGCATATTCATCTCAACTACATAAAAGTAACATTTTTGAAGTTTTCTAATTTGTGGGGCATTGTATAAGGGTTAGGATCATTTGGAAATTCCTAAAGCTTTTCTCCCTACACTCCAGGTTGAGACAGGAAGGAGAATGATATGATTCCGTGGATTCCTTGCTATTTGTATTAGTTAGGGTTCGCTAGAGAAATAAAATCAATGAAACATAGGCTTCAAAAGAGATTTACTATAATGAATTGGCTCACAAGATTATGGAAGCTGGCAAGTCCAACTGGTAGTGTGGGCCAGCAAGCCAGAGACCCAGGAAGGGCTGGTGTTGCAAGTTGGAAGGCCATAGAGACAAGAACGAATGATATTTCAGATGAAGTCCAAAGGGAGTCTGCTGGAGAATTCTCTCTTACTTAGGGAAGAGTTGGTGGTTTTGTTCTATTCAAGTCTTCAAATAACTAGACAAGCCTCACTTACATTATGGAGGGCAACCTGTTTTACTCTATTGATTAAAACACTAACAGTATGCAAAAACACTCTCACAGAAACATCTGGAATAATATTTGACCAAATATCAAGGGACTCTGTGGCCCAATCAAGTTGACCAGTAAACATCACACTAGTTAGAAAGGTGAACTATAAGAACAAGATGTCCAATTTGCTCTGAGATATTGTGGAGATTGAAGAAGGTAGCAGTAAGGCAAAGGGTTTAGATGCCAGGGTCCATATTTCTAAATCTTGGGAACATAATTTTAGGGGTTTTTAGAAATACTAAAACATGGTTACTAAACCTGAATGTATTAAAAGAATAAACTACAAAGTCTCATGATCATCCCAATATAAATAGAAAAAAGCATGTGACATAATCCAATGTCATTTTATATGAGAAATACTCAATGAAGAATACAAATACTCAAAGAAGAATACAAGACTTAAATCCTCACCCTGACAAAACACATCTATGAAATGACCACAACTAACATTATACTTAATGGTTAAAGACCAACAAACAGTTTTCCTCCTACAATCAGGAACACAACACAGTATCTGCTTTTCCTACCTCAATTCAAATTGAATATTGTACTGGAGTTTATAGCCAAGGGAATTAGACAACAAATAATAAATTAGGCAAGGAATTAACAAGTGGGTATTTGGAAGTCTCCATAGGGAGAAATATCAAATAATATAATTTTTCTCTCTTTTTTCTTTTTTCTTTTCTTTCTTTCTTTTCTTTTTTTTTTCTTTTTTTTTTTTTTTAAGAAAACCTTATCCTTATTCCACATTCCAAGATTTTGGGACAATCATAAATGTCTTAGTCCATTCAGGGTGCCAATAACAAAATACCACAGACAAGGTAGCTTTTTAACAGTATAAAGTAATTTCTCACAGTTTAGGAGGCTGGAAGCCTGAGATCTGGGTGTCAGCATGGTTGGGCAAGAGCTCTCTTCCAGGTCTCAGACATCTTGCATCTTCACAAGGTAGAAGGGTTCAAGGGACCTCTAGAGTTTTTTTTATAAGGGCACTGATGTATTCATGAGGGCTCTGCCCTTATGACATAATCATCTCCCAAAATCCCCACCACCTAATTCTACTACCTTGGAGATTAGGCTTTAACATGTGAATTTTGGGGATTCACATTCAGACCACAGAAATAAGGTAGCTTAAACCTCTAGCTGATGTGGAAAGATATTTCAGATATTTCAGATATTTCACTTTGGGCATTTCAAAATCACTGCCAGTTCATTTTTCATATTATAAGTATTATACATGTTAAATAAGTACAGAAGTGAAAAGAATGCTTGTATGTATTATAACTAAGTATTTCTTTTAAACAAGCTTACTTAGATGAAATATTTTGTTTCAAGTATTTAGAGACCTGATTTAAAAGAGCTTTAAAATAAACCTTAATATCTAGCTTCTTAAAATTCAATCTAAATAAACTATATCCTGTTAGCGGTACTAACAGAAAAGTAATGAAGATACCAGTTTCCAAGGATATGCTTTTCCCTTAATGTGAGATCTGACCTATAATATGCATGTTACATAAAGATCTTTTAAAGTCAGATTCACTGAAATCATCCAGCAGCTGAAGGTCATGGCTGTGGAGGACAAAATCCCGTATTGAAACAATCAGAAAGGAAAACTAGGGCTTAACTTGGATTTTACCACATCTCAGTTTAAACAGTTCATTGCAGGGGGTGTTTCAAAACTAAAATCTTTTCAGAAGTTATCACAGAACCAAACAAGAAATTTGCTTTCAGGCTACAGGATATAGACTGGGGTTCCTAAACTCCTTAGAAGTTACATAATACAATAAACAACACTGGCTTGAACTGCACAGATGCAGTTATACATGATTTCTTTTATCAATACAGAACAGTACTATAAATGTATTTTCTTTTTCATATTTTTTTTCATTAAATTTTCTTTTCTCCAGTTTACTCAATTGTAAGAAAACAGTATTTAATAAATATACCATACAAAATAAGTATGTATTGACTGTTATCAGTAAGGCTTCCAATCAATAGTAGGCTATTAGTACTTACATTCTTGGGGAGTCCAAAAATTCTACACATATTTTCGATTGTGTGGGGGTTGGTGCCACTAAACCCTATGTTATTCAAGAGTCAGTTGTAAAGATGGAGAAAAATAAGAACAGAAAGTTTGAGAAGAGAAATTAAAATAACAGTGGGAAAAGAATAAGACAAAATAAAAGGAGAGACAGAAGAGAAAAAGAAAACTATTTTAATTAATTATTTTATAAGAATTTAACCTCATTTTAAAATTCTCTAGTGCCTTCACCCGACTTCATATGCTTAGGATCTTAAGTCAGAAGGATCATGTAAAAATTTTCAGAATACCGGGGTGCCTGGGTGGCTCAGTCGTTAAGCGTCTGCCTTCAGGTCAGGTTATGATCCTGGGGTCCTGGGATCGAGCCCCACATCGGGCTCCCTGTTGAGCGGGAAGCCTGCTTCTCCCTCTCCCACTTCCCCTGTTGTGTTCCCTCTCTCGCTGTGTCTCTCTCTGTCAAATAAATAAAATCTTTAAAAAAAAAATTTCAGAATACCTTAACAAAAAAAAAATAAGTTAATTTTAATAAGTTTATATACAGGAGGAATACTATCTTACATAGTTAAAAAGCTGTGATCATATGTGTGGCAATCATCTTAGAAGACATTACTCAGAATAGAGAGGATATACTTAACGTGTGATAATCACAACTTCAGTAAGAGTAAAGGTTCTGACACTCATGAGAATTTTATTTCATTTACATAAACACTGCTGTACACTGTCATTTATTCTGAAACTTAAATATAGTTTATTAAACAATTTTAAGCTAATGGAAAATTAGTGGCATTTGTTTACTACAAGGAACTAGCTTTAAACAAAGTTCTATCCTAATGAATAATAGTGCTTTTTAGTTATCTTAAGAAAGTGAATGCTATTAAAATTTGACATAAGGGGGGCACCTGGGTGGCTCAGTGGATTAAAGCCTCTGCCTTCAGCTCAGGTCATGATCTTAGGGTCCTGGGATGGAGCCCCACGTCGGGGCTCTCCGCTCAGCGGGGAGCCTGCTTCCCTTCCTCTCTTTCTCTACCTGCCTCTCTGCCTACTTGTGATCTCTGTCAAATGAATAAAATCTTAAAAAAAAAAATTGACATAAGGTACTAGATTGCTTTATAAAAGACTTAATTTTCTTAAAGAAATGAAATAAGAGTATGTTTAATATAACTTAGTTTTTAATAAGCTAGAAAGTATATTATTTTTTCTCTAATTTTTTAATATTAAGTCAAATTAATTTTTTACATTGATGTTGTATCTTATAGTCTTGCTAATTCTTCTTCTAGTTCTGTTACATTAGATGCACTTGACTTTTCTGTATACACCATAACATTTTACATCTTCCTTTTAAATCTTAATGGTCTTTATTTCTTTTCTCCAACATAACATTAAATAGGAGTTGTGAAAGAACACATCCTTGCCTTGTCTTGTTATTAGGAAAGGGAAATACATTCATTTGCTCACCATTAAGTATGATCTTACACAGTGTTTTTTATAGATGCTGTTTATCAAATTGAGGGCATTTCTTTCTTCTCCAGGTTTACTTCTCCAAGTTTATCATAAATGGTGACATATTTAGTCAAAGACTTTATCTACCTCTACTGAAATTGCCATTTTTGGGGGTAATGCTTATGCTACAGATTACATTCAATGATTTCCAAATGTTAAAACATTGTATTCCTAGATAAAAACCCTCTTTCACCAAGTATTATCCTTTTTTATATTAATACACTCAACCTGTTGCTAGCTTGCAAGGATTTTTCATCTGAGTCCATGAGAAATACTAGTAATTGTCCTCACTTATATGTCTTGGTCAGGCTTTGGTACCATTTTTTGACATCTTGACAAAATATAAATAACTTTCAAGTACTTGAAGCTAATGACATTGACTGCCAATTTCATCATAAAAGTAGAAGCAATCACAAAATTAATTTGACTTAATTTTCTTTCTTCATTATTAGTCAGAAATTATTTGTTAAGAATTTAACATATTTCAAACATATTTAAAACATCCTAGAAATTGGGAGTCTATGGGGACTCAAAGACTTTTGAGAAAAAAAAGAATAAACATAACCACCTTTACTATCCAATTTCATTCTTTATTAAATAACCTTTATTGTCAATTGAGTAAAATTACATAATTAAGTTCATCTGGAATTAAGTAAAAATGATTTCTAAAATGTTAAGTGGTTTCATAAGGAAAGATGTTCTGACACATAAGAATGCAAATGTCAATGATAAACATGTCTTCTCTCACAAGTTAATAATGGAGTCACTGAAATGTCCAGAAAACTCCCAAATGTTCAAGGTGCACTTGATCACAGATTTATTTGCCTTTTGTGTAATGTATTTCACTGAATAACTGAGTTTTATAACTAAGAAAGCTAAGTTTCAACATTATAATGCAAGGTATTATCATTAATGTTGTCATTGATTAAAGAGTATTTAAATATCTCACTACTAAAAATGTGTTCATTTGTGAGAGGTTTTCATAGGAATTATATTATAAGGATATTGGTTATCCTTATTTTATAAAAAAAAAAACCTTACGTAAACATTTCAAATAACTATACTGTTACATTCAGAAAGGAATTAAATTACCAGGATGATGGTAGAAAGAATATATAGCTGTATGCCTTTGTCTATCTTATTAGATTTCAGATAAAGGTATTTCTACATAATAAACCTGAAATAAAATAAAATTTATATTGTGTACCATGTGACACTGACATAGAGCAGACTTATACATAAAAATAAAGGCACAGGCAAGGTATAAGGAATGCAACTGGGGAGTCACTTTGAGTCACAGTAATTGCGAAAGGATCTGTAAAAATAAAATTAACTTCCTGGAACCGAAGTAGCCTCAGGATATACAATCTCAAAAAAACATTAAATGATACAGTTGTTTTGACATTGAGTCCTTTAAGTGAAGAAAGAAAAAGTAATTTTCTCCACTATACTTAATACAACACTTGACATTTAAAAACATAAATATATAAGTTTTCAAACTTTTTTTAACCAAATACATTGATCTGTTTATAATCATCCTACCATTCTGAGAGCAGCACACTCTAATCTTTAATGGCAATAACTATACAGACCAAAGTTTTTTTGCTCATAATCTTTGGACTTATAAAGTTATGAAGAGGTTAGTCCTACCAATGAGACACAAATTTGAAGTTTTGGAAGGTCCTCTCCTCCCAATTCTAGGTATTTTAGCAAAGAGCTAGGTCAGCTGTAGCAGTAAAGAGCTAAGAAGATATAAACCATGGGGCACAGACACATATATCACTAGCATTTGCCATTTAATATAAAATCTGATATATTTAGAAAAGTACATAAGCCTAGATAATCAGATCTAATCCACCTTAAAAATTACAAGAGAGAAGGTATCCAGGTCACAAATTCAAAAAGGAGAAAAGACTCTCATTTCATTGGCCCAGTACCCAGTAGATATTTTCACAATTGTGAAATTCCACAAATGATAAGATTATGGTTTGTTTTTAACTTACTGCATTAAATGCAAGCCACCCCCAAAATATTACGGGAAGCTCATACTGGGCAAGTAAATATTCCAATTGTACTGGTATAACTTTAATGGAGTAAATGTAGTATGTGTCCTTTTACTGAACTACACAGAATGGGAAGAGTAGGAGTAAGTGGTTTATTCTGCCAATTAAATAGGCTATATAATTTCTTGGGTGGATCTCTTGGTTATTCAAGCGAGGGCTCCTGACTTGATTAAAATTTTAAGATTCAGCTGTCTTTCTCTGGAGGGCAAGTTTTACTAATATACCTTACCTTATCTAAATAATTAAATAGGGATGAGATAGGTAAGAAAATACCACTCTCGCTTCAACTTTTATACTTCTACCTCTCTTCTCTTGTTCCTGTGTTTCCCAGGGTAGTTGTTATATATTCAGCAAAAGAAGAAAAATGAAAATTAAAATAATCATTATCCATTCTAATTTCATTCTGCCTTAAACCTGAGGAGTTCAACCCTCTAAAAATAGTACACACTTGTGATGAACAATAACAACTATCTACTTGGCTCCTTCAGCATTAAAAAAAAGTGTAAATTGCTTCTATATTTGTTCATTTTTACTGATGAAATTATGGCAGAAATAACTGGTATCAGTACATTTAAGACTGAGGATTGCTAGAGGGGAAAAAGGTGGGGGATGGGGTAACTGGATGATGAACATTAAGGAGGGCATGTGATGTAATGAGTACTGGATATTAAGTAAGACTGATGAATCACTGAACTCTACTTCTGAAACTAATAATACACTATATGTTGATTTAAGTGAATTTAAATTTAAAAAGACAGCTTAAAAATAAATTAAAAATTAAAACTGGAGACATCTTAAATATACAACAGAGAATAGTTAAATAATTCATGTATTCTTGGGTGCCTGGGTGGCTCAGTTGGTTAAGCAACTGACTTTGGCTAGGTCATGATCCCAGAGTCCTGGGATCAAGTCCTGCATCAGGCTCCCAGCTCTGTGGGGAGTCTGCTTCTCCCTCTGATCTTCTCCCCTCTCACGCTCTGTCTGTCAAATAAATAAACAAAATCTTTAAAAAAAAATAATTCACAGTCTTGACCCATCTACATCTACACCTGTAAGTTTAAATATTCAAAAATACATTTTTGTGTTTCATAGTTACATTTCAATCTTAAGTCAAACATATTTATGATGACATTTTTTGTGTGGAATGCAATCTTAAGTCAAAAATATGGTACTCAATTTTCTATTAAGTAGGAACATGTTTATGTTTTTGATCAGCTTAATGTTTTTCTGTACATCCTTTTGTTGTATGTTAACTTTCACAATAAAAATTATTTTAAAAAAGACAGCATTGTTACATGTTCCATATGAAAAAATTTAACCCAACATTCATATTCTCAACAAGAATAAAGGATATGATAAAGGTTTCATCCAATGAATTACTTATTTCACAATAATTTTGTTATAAACAACGTGTGAGTTTCTGGGGATAGGTCATGAAAGCAAAGGTGCTTCTGAGGTAGAGGAACATGATCTACTACTAGAGTAGTGACTTACCAGGACTTTATTAAAATTTATGTTCAACCAATAACATTTTGCAGGAATTTAAAATAAACAGATCCCAGGGGAGAGCAATAATTAAGAGGCACAGACCATGTATATGAAGTAAACAAAGACATTAGAATCTTTTTTTTTTAATAATCCAATGATGAATGGACAAAAGATCATAGTACTGTTCTCTCTTGTATATTCTAAATAGATATGAGAGCCGAGGACGAAAAACAAGGAAGAAGGAAGTTGACGTATCCCTGAACTCCACTTAATTCTCTGAGAAATACATTAGGAGTATGATAAATAGTGGCTAGATCAAATGTCTGGGTAGATGGAATGGCAGCTTCAAGTGAAAATGTGCAGATGCCAGAGACAGGACATAAGGGCTTTTTACCTGTACTCTTTTCCTTTCCTCACACTTTTCCAGACATACCATTTCCAGACCCCAAAGCATGACAATCTTAAAAAAAATTTAAAAATAAAAATAAATAAAAAATATAAAAGCACAGCACTTCTAGCCCAAAATCAACCTCAGCATTCTTTTATGAAATGCAATCAGGAAGTATGGGGGTAAATGTTACTGCGTCCAGAGCATCCTCATCAGTGGGAGAGAGCTGCCTTGAGAAAAGCTCAGTGCTCCTTCTGCAGAGTTAAACAATTCTGCAAGGCAATTTTCAGGGGTCTCTGCTGAATCCAACCACACTATCTATAGTGACAGTGTCTATAGAGTGTCCATAGACTCCCTGCCCACAAACTCTTGTCTCAAGTTCTGGTTTCTGGCAGGTTCCAAAGCATGACAGACATATTTCTCCTAAATAGCACTCATAGCATACATGATGCCAGTCTCTTTTTGAATCTACCACTCCTTGTCTTTTGTCTGACTTTCAAAAAACATTCCAATTATTTCCACGAAATTTCTATCACTTAGTTATCTCAGTGTGTATATGTAAAGTAACTCCAAGTTGATTTCCCTCTAAACTTGTTTTCCATCCTGCATTTCCTAACTCAATAAATGGCATCGTTATTCACCAATACAAAACTGCACAACTTGGAGTTCTTGCCTTTCCTCACTATCCTTCACACCTACAGTCCTGACATTTCTCCTCACAAAGATCTCCCAAATCTTGGCCTTTTACTTTACCTCCATTCCCATTTCTGTAGAATTCTCCACTTGCAATGGGCAGATTCTTGCCTCTGGATATATTTACGAGTGGACATACAATATTCTTAAAAAGATTAGACTTTTAATGCATTTAATTTTTAAACATTATTAGATATTTACTTTAAGTTTAGCTAGTTTAAAATAACATCCTCCTCTTGTAACAACTTGGTCATCATTAGCAGACACAGGGTGCTCCCTCATGCCTTAATGTGGTTACTGTGTTCATATTACTAGGAACACCCTTTTTCGCAACACTGTATCTCATGAAATGCTCATTTTCACCCAAAGCTCAACTTTTGTATTACCTGCTCAGTGACTCTACCCTGGATTTCCTCTGACTTTTGTCCTTCCATAGTAATTTTTGTATAATTTTATACAACATATATCACACTGTATTATTACTTTTATTCTCTGTAAACAGAATGTAAATTTCTCTATCCTATGTTTGTATTTCTAATACCAATTATTTGCTTCACACATAATACTTAGTAAAAGTTAAAATGTAGAACAGTAACTATAAATAACAAAGTAGTTATTTTTCCCTAAACTTGACAACCAAAAAATATAAAAAATAAAATTTATTATTACAATATAGCAATTTATGTACATCAGATGCCAGGCTTTTTCTTTTTCTTTTTTCTTTTTTTTTTAGTTTGTTCTAATTAGCAATTATAATTTCATTATGTTATTACATTATAAGTAATTTTGTTAATAAGAGTAAAATCCATTAAGAACACGAATTATAAAATTTATTGGGTGCCTTGTTGGCTCAGTTGGTTGAGCAACTGCCTTTCAGCTCAGGTCAGGATCCCAGAGTCCCGGGATCTGGTTACATCAGGTTCTCTGCTCAGCAGAGGATCTGCTTCTCTATCTGATCTTCCCCCTCTCGTGCTCACTCCCTCTCATTCTCTCCCCCTCTCTCTCTCAAATAAATAAATAAAATCTTCTTTTTTTTTTTTTTTAAATCACTTATGTTCCACATAAATCTCTTCAAAATCAGCACGTATCTTTTCTCCTATAAATTTGAGAGGTTTTGTTTTTTGTCTACAGGTATTTCCTCTGAAGGGTTGGAGGAGGTAAATACGGAAGGACTGAAGAGATAGATGGTAGGTTCTCCAAAGGAGCACAAGGAGTTTGGTGTGGAATCCACACCTTTTACAAAATAGAGAAAGCAATGAATACGCCAAAACCAAGGCAAGCCAGTTTCTTGTGATACATTAACTGGCTCCTCTTGGACTCTGCATATTAGGACAGGAAGACTGTGGTAGAAATTAAAAAACAAAAAAAAACAAACAACGGGTCACAAGTAGGTTTCTTTTTTTTCTTTTTCTTTTTTTTTTTTTTTAAGGTTTTATTTATTTGACAGAGAGAGAGAGAGAGAGATCACAAGTAGACAGGCAGAGAGCCTGGGGGGAAGCAGGCTCCTTGCTGAGTGGGGCTCGATCCCAGGACCCTGAGATCATAACCTGAAACAAAGGCAGAGGCTTAACCCACTGAGCTACCCAGGTCCCCAACACAAGTAGTTTTCTTTTGATACTTCCTTCTCTCCCTAAAATGTTGAAGTTAAGAAGAAGAGTACAGTGTTTCCTGAAGATTTCACTCTCCCCCATTACCTTTATACCCTGGTGGAATGAGGCCTTTCGTGATGCAGTCATTGAGCTCTGCTTGGATTAACTATTTATAGGACTTAAATAAAATACACAGTATTTTAGCATATCTCTTTATGACCTAGTTGACTCCCTCCCATAAACCCTAATCTAGATTATGAGATAAAGTGTCTCCTTTAGTAGTGGAAACATGGGGAATAAGGAGCTAAAATATCTAATTGGCTCATACTGAGTTTTGGAAGGGCCACAAAGAATGACATCCTTGAAGAATCAAGGCAGAGAATTTGGTGTGGGGTTAAAAAAAATAGCTCTGTAACTGGACCTGTGATACAAGATACAATATTGGTCCATGAGGAACAATTTAGATGAATAATTAGTAGGGGGCAAAAGAGTAGGAAAATAGAAATGGACCTACAGAAATATTATGTGCTATCCTACTCTTTTCCCCAGGCCAGAGTGGGTCCAGATCCCACACAATAAAGGTCTGTCTCCCTAGTGATGTTCATAGAATTCCAGGAGACAAAGGCACATTCATTTCTTCTGAGGCTATAAGCACTCCTAACATGCAGTCCCCTGAATTCCTCATGTAGCCACTTGTGGGAGCTGTTGACTCTGCAGTGTACACTAATCTGTTTCACTATCTGCAGGGAGCTGGCTGTTAATAATGGTCTTGACACCAACTGCCTTCTGACACTAATTCCTTCTAACCACAGATTCTAAGGGCCAAACTCAAATATCTGTTTTCATTCTATGGGTTATTTTTCTCTCTAAAAATATTTTCTTTAAAGACTTTTCTGTTTTTTCTATTTACGATGATGCATATTTTATATCCTTTCTCATCTAGCCTTAAATGCCTTTAGGAAGATCTATGGGGCACTAGTCATACTGGAATGTGTAGCTTCTTAGAACACACTGAAGAAGATATATAATATTAGTATTAAACCACTTAACAAAAGTAAAGGTGAAAGAAAGAAAAACTAACAACTGTCAACATAAAACCAAGAAGGAAGAATAAGTACTTTATAGTAAGAAAAATATAGTAGCAGACAAGAATATAAAATGTAATAAATATGTATACAGGATTATAGTCTTTAATTTTGTTCTTAACAAAGTGAATGAATCCAAAGGAAATAAAACTTTCTAACAAGAAAGGGCATAAATCTATTTTTGTTGGTTTGACTCCAATATTACGGCAAAACAATAGACTAACTGTAGAAAACAGGTTATTTTTCTATGACATTACTTAAAGAAGAACAACATTGATTATAATAAAATAAACTTAATAAGAAAGATGAACACTTTTTAGAAAAAATAACACACAACTCCTTTATGAACACAGATGGCTTTAACTGAGTTTTAAGAGACTACAGAGTAGCTTTCTTCAAGGACAAATTCCAATAGATAAGGGTTCATTTCTCTCATATATTGAGATTACCTTCTACCTCAGCATGTATTATCAATTGATATTTATTATAAATTGTGATGGACAAAAATAATTTATATGGAAAGCATAATTCCAGGAATTACACTTAATGTTATTCTCTTAAATATCAGAGGTGTTTTAGTTATTTATCTTAAATATTTAAAAATATTTTTAAATATATTTATATTTAATATTTATAAATATTTTAAATATTTAAAAAAATAAAAAATATTTTCTTAAATACTTTTAAGTATTTTTCTTAAATTTAGTTATTTTTCTTAAAGTAATTGTCTTTCCAGTAGAATAAATTAAATCAATTTCTGACTTCACTTCTGGCATTCATTAGCTATTCTTATGGGCTAAAACTTTTTTACATTCTATAACATAATCATAAATTAGTCCTTATGCTATGAGACACATAATTTTTCTGTGGATGGAAAAAGGGTGAATCAGACACTTCGAACCATTTTCTTCCCCTTAAAAGAGATCCTACAGCCTTCCTTTGACTCTATCCCATTATCATCATATAACATTTTATGAAGTTCTTACTGTTATGTCTTAATTCAAAATATTATATACAATGTATCCACAAGTGATGTTTACAGTTTTACATATAACTCTGTCAGGAAACAACAAAAAGGTAAACATTAGAAAAATAGACTCAATACTTTGATGTTCTTTCAGGTGAAAATTAGTTCAATCCTTTCCTTCAGGTAGAAGATAGTAATTATCACCTAAATTCTTTAAGGAAAAAAAAAAGAAAAGTCTTTGTGTATCAAATACATTTATCGAGGAATCTGAATTCCTAGGATTTAGATATTTTCTAAAACATGCCTTTAGTTCAGTAATTCTTTTTTTTTTTTCAAGATTTATTCATTTTAGAGCCAGAGAGCATAGGGATGTGGTGGGGAGGGAGGAAGAGTCTTTTTTTTTTTTTTTTTAAAGATTTTACTTATTTATTTGACAGACAGAAATCATAAGTAAGCAGAGAGGCAGGCAGAGAGAGAGAGAGAGGAGGACTCAGACACCCTGCTGAGCAGAGATTCCCTATGTGGGGCTCGATCCCAGGACCCTGAGATCATGACCTGAGCTGAAGGCAGAGGCTTTAACCCACTGAGCCACCCAGGCACCCTGGGAGGGAGAGTCTTAAGTAGGATTCCACACTGAGCATGGAGCTTGACATGGGGATTGATCCCATGATACTGAGATTGTGACCCAAGCCAAAACGAAGTGGTGGATACTTAACTAACTGCACCACTCAGGCAGTAATTTAGTTTTGTAATTCTTAAATGCAGTACACAACTGTAAGATGAGGGGAAGAGTTTTTGTTTTTTCTTTTTTTTTTTAATTTTATTTATTTATTTGACAGAAATCACAAGTAGGCAGAGAGGCAGGCAGAGAGAGAGAGAGAGGGAAGCAGGCTCCCCACTGAGCAGAGAGCCCGATGCGGGGCTTGATCCCAGAACCCTGGGATCATAACCCAAGCCAAAGGCAGTGGCTTAACCCACTGAGCCACCCAGGTGCGTCGGGAAGAGTTTTTCTTAATGTGCTCTAATATTTTGAGCAGAAATTATTTAATAATCAAATAAATCATAATATACTATTTTAAAATACTTACAACATGTAATTTTGTCCAGGGATAATCAATGAGAATGAATCACTCTTTCTCATTAAATGTTATTTGTTAACAAATTTTATCTGTTAGGATATAGATAACTACGTTAGAATAATTTTAAATTAGTGTAATACTTCATAAAAAAATAACCATAGACTATTTTCCTGAGTCATAATGATTTAGAACTATGATTACCTTCTACAAATGCTTTGTTGTATAGAATTTATGGAGGTAGGTCTTAAAATAGCCTCTTAGATTATCTCCCTGCTTCATGCCTTTCTACTCCCTTACATCCTTTTGAATGTCAATAGATTCTCCTGAAATGTTTTACCTTTTCTCCCGAAATATTTTACCTTATAATTTCCATACTTGAAAACTTTCTACACCATAGTACCCTTTCTTATCTCATGATCATTACTTCTTGTGGTGGAAGTCCACCTACCAGGCCTGCCACTATCATCGGCACTATCCATTGCCATGACAACCATCAAAAGGATCTTTAGTCTTTAAGATACACACAAAAACAAAAACTAAAACAAATTTTAAAGTCTTCCAGTTTGTAACTTTCCTTAAAATCTTACCATTATAAAATTAATGCATTGCCCATTTTGTGTTTCTAAAGCACTTTATACATATTGTGTATTAAATAATTTATTATTATGAATGACTACTTATTCAGGTGTTATTTCTTATTTCATAAAGAAAACAATTAGTGTGATGGCACTTTCTGATTAGCAGTTTTGCCAACAATATTTAGAGCTGTGTTTCTGAAAAATAAGTGTTTCATGAACATTGTAATAGGGAATTAAATATAACACAGAAGAGATACCTATTTAATGATTCTCTTTCCATATAGACATAATATACTGTCCTCTCTCGCTTGCCCATATCAAAACTAAAGTGGCTCTGAACTATGACTTACTTTTATTCTGTCAATTGCAGATGATACTACAAATTATTTAATGAGTTTTAGATACTTATTTTAAGGTTTATTAGAACTTAAATTCTTTTTTTAAAAAAGATTTTATTTATTTGACAGACAGAGATCACAAGTAGGCAGAGAGAGATGAGGAAGCAGGCTCCCTGCTGAGCAGAGAGCCCAATTCGGGGCTTGATCCCAGGACCCTGGGATCATGACCTGAGCCGAAGGCAGAGGCTTTAACCCACTGAGCCACCCAGGTGCCCTAGAACTTAAATTCTTACTAAGTGAATAGTTATAAATCAATTCCCAATTTTTTTTTTAAAGATTTTATTTATTTATCAGAGAGAGAGGGGGAGAGAGCGAGCACAGGCAGACAGAATGGCAGGCAGAGGCAGAGGGAGAAGCAGGCTCCCCGCTGAGCAAGGAGCCCGATGTGGGACTCGATCCCAGGACGCTGGGATCATGACCTGAGCCGAAGGCAGCTGCCTAACCAAATGAGCCACCCAGGCGTCCCAATCAATTCCCAATTTTTAAAACAATTCTATTCACACTGCTTATAAAACTTAAATATACAAGATATTTTATAACATTCTACAGAATTTAAATATAGACATGTGCATTGACAATGATTTAAGATGAAGTAAACATAATTTTGCAATATCAATAATGAGCAGAAACAAGCTAGCACATTAAGAAGAGATTTTGGAGTTAGAGTGCTTCAAGTAATATATGCTATTCTAGCTCCTGTCTCATTCTGATAATACAAATTGATAGACCCTTTTTTTTTTTTTTTTCAAAAGTCAAGCTTTTATTTGAGTGGTTGTTTCTCACTAGCTTGATGCTTGCAGCATGAGATTATTAAAAGTCTCTATTCCTCTGGTAATCTCTTTTATTAAATGGGTCTGGGAATCCAGGAAATGAATCAAGTTTTATCAAAATGAAGTACTCATAAATACTTTGAATAGTATGAATTGTATCTTTATACTTATTCTATAAAATAAGCATAAAAGATCTAACTCTAAAACATAAGTTTGGAAGTCATTAGCAAAGTTATTGGTAGAGCATAAATATATAAATTTCTAAGATAATAGAGCTTTGGGAAAGCATATAAAGTAAATCTGAAACAATAATACTATATTTCAAAAAAGGACTATATTTCAAGGAGGATAAAAGTGTTTTTGTTAAATATTTATATAAAAGGCAATAAAGGAAATTGATAAATAACATTCTTAGAGGTCAAATATATTTTATAAAATACTAACATACATTTACAAATGTAGTATGAGTAGGCTAGTATCCATTCACATCTATAAAATGGTGGATGTTAAAATTCCAATCTGTTTTTATTCCCATGCATGAGTACAATAATACACACATACACTCATACATGATGTTTATAAAATAAATACAACAATTTGTATCACATAGGTTACATACAAGTTAGGACATTTTAAAAAAATATTTAATTTATTTATTTGAGAGAAAGAGCGAGAGAGAGCATGAGCAAGGGGGAAGGGCAGAGAAGTAGATTCCCCGCTAAGCTGGGAGCCCACTGTAGCGCTCCATCCCAGGACCCTGAGATCATGGCCTGAGCAGAAGGCAGACGCTTAAACCAACAGAGTCACCCAGGTGCCTCAGGGCATTTCATTTGTATATTTAAGTGGCAAGTAAACATGTTTGTTGAAGACCAAGCAAACACATACTTTAAAATATTTAGAGAGCTGAGGTAGAAAAGTTGTTTGGTTTCCTTTCTGAATCTGCTTTTAAGTACCTCAATTTTCTACATTACTTTGTACATAGAGTATGATTCAGAATCACTTGTCTTTTTGGAAAGTAAAGAATTAAAAATATAACTTAGAAGAAAAATAATAGTACCACTAAGCAAACACCATGTTTCTTTTTTCTCTGCTTTGGCACCATATCCCCAGAATTAACAGTCTAATCTCCATGGGGGAGAAACAAATTTTAAGCTATGAAAAAATGTTAGCACTGCATTTTCCCCCTAAATTATCATGAAATGAATTTTACTACATTCTGTTTGTCAATAATTAAATTTATTGTTATTATTATTTTACATAAAATAGTCTACAATAATAAAATAAAGACATAAAGCAAAATTATATAATTGGGAGTCCATTAGGGTTTTTTTTTTCTAATCATCATCTGCTAACCCTTTCAAAGTTAACAGAATTCTTCTTCTGATAGAGAAATATAAGTCTTTTCCCATTAAAGCAAATAGTCTACAGTACAGCTGACACTCCTGGTAAAGCAATAAATCAGATCTATGTCAACATATACTTAATTATAATCAAGTATAAAACTAATGATCTTTGTCATACTTGTCAACTTCCTCAGGAGATGGAATCTTTAATTTAGATGAAGGCTATGTCCAACTTCAATAATGAAATTCATGTAGATTTTTATTTTTTTTAAAAGATTTTATTTATTCATTTAAGAAAGAGACAGTGAGAGAGAGCATGAGAGGGGAAGAACATCAGAGAGAGAAGCAGGCTCCTCGCTGAGCAGGGAGCCTGAAGTGAACTTGATACTGAGACTCCAGGATCATGACCTGAGCCAAAGGCAGTTGCTTAACCAGCTGAGCTACCCAGGAACCCATGCAGATCCTAAAACATTTTTTAATATAAGATAAATATGTACTACCTGCCACATAAAAGACAGTTTTCAAAGGCACAGCTCACTCTCACCAACCTTAATCAAATGCAATGGAGAAAAATCTTTTTTTTTTTTATTGTAAGCATATTAAAGAATTACATATTTACAGAGGCTGATATTTATTGGGGGATACCGAATTTGCCTGGTAACTGAGATAAATGTAATAATTAAAAGATAAATTAATATTTATATTTAAAATATGAATTTATTTTATATTAATTTAATATATAATATAGTACATAAACATATTAATTATATTAAAGTATCATTAAATATTAATATTATACATTAATTTTAATATATTCATTTAAATATATGCAAATATATATTTAAGATAGATAAAAATTCTATTTTTCATTTAGGCTAAACAACCTAAATGTATTATGTAGTTTTAAATTTACATATAATTACATAAATAACATTTTAGTGTTTATTAATTTATTAATTTGATGTTTTTATTATGACACTAAATAATTATGTAACAAGAAAGATTTTCATTATTTTATATCTAATAAAAAGGATGTACACATTCAATTTTCCAGTATACTTTTTCCTGGTAGCATTAAGTGCAAATTTCAAATACTATACTTTATTGTATTTTAGAAAACTGGTCATTGACAAAATGCATACTTTCACTTTGGAGTCCCTTATCCCCTGAAGGAATATTCCAAGTGACATCCTTAACTATGGAGGACAGATTCTGAGATAGGAAAACTAAAAGGAGCCCATGAAAGACTGCTTTTTTGCTGTGTCTGTTCTTGCTTGGACCTAACCCTCATCTTACACATGCCTAATAAAATAGATACTGTATGTTCTCCTTGTAAAGGTCAATGAGTTAATGATTTCTTTGGAATCTTCCAGCACAACAGATAACATCTAAGGAGTAACCACACAAGGTCATCATGAATGTATTCCAAGACCATTAATTCACCAAGTCCCTGGCTCCAGGGCATAAGTAATTTGTGAGGGCACCTAAACACTTATTTTTGTTCCTAGATATCTTAGAAGACAGGTCATCTGACCACAGTCCTCAGTAAAAACCCTGGACCCCAGCAAAGACAAGATTCACTCAACTTCCCAAGTCTCCATCACACTCTGTATCACTGTCTTTAATAAGCTCTATTTTCACTTCCTCTCAGCATGCATTTGATTTCTAAGATGAACAAAGCCAAGAACCCTCTTCTTGGAGGGTCCCCTGGGAACCCCTCTGAGTCCTTGAACCAAACCAACATGCTCATCATGCCCATTTATATGATATGAAAAGGCCTTTAGGATTCAGCATGTTAAGTTTCTTTCTTTTTTTTCCTACTTTCCAGTGAAATTAGTCTGCTGTAAAAAGGAAGCATCAATCTCAACCAAAAGGGAAAAACAAAAATAGGATGGGAGATAAACTAAAGAAGAGGCAAGAGAAAAAAACTGAAGAGCAAGGAAAAGCTATATTTTATGTTTAAAAATATAAAAAAGGTTATTGGGGTATATGCACAATGTGACATGAATTACTAAATTGCATGGTGAGAGTGATGTACCCTACTATCTATGACTCTCACTTTATCCTGAAATGTTGATTTTCTGAGGATCATTTTTAGGAATACAGCTATACTTTACAAATATTCCCTGGAATATTCCAGGAATGGAAATCCATGGAATATTCCATGTCATGCTGATTACTATAAGCAACTTACAATTAGGGGTTAAAAATGTGATCCCTTTCATAGTAAAATGTGATATCATAGACATGGTTTAAAAAAATGTACCCAGTATTCTTATTTCAAAAGTTTTAACTCTGAACTTGATTCTGAAGACAAATAATTGAAATATATAATTAAAAAACTGACAGTCAAGTTTTTCAATCAAAAAAAATGGAATTTGGGGGGGGGGAGTCAAGATGGCAGAGAAGTGGCAGGCTGACGCTACATCAGGTAGCAGGAGAGCTTATCTAAACACTGCAAACACCTACAAATCCAACAGGAGATCAAAGAGAAGAACAACAGCAATTCTAGAAACAGAAAATCAACCACTTTCTGAAAAATAGGACAGGCAGAGAAGTGAATCCAAAGCGAGGAGAAAAAAGACTGTGGTGGGAAGGGCTGGCTCCCGGCAAGCGGCAGAGCAACAGAGCACAAAATCGAGACTTTTAAAAGTCTGTTCTGCTGAGGGACATCGCTAGAGGCTAAACCAGGGTGAAGCCCAAGCGGGGTCAGTGTGTCCACAGGTCCCGCAGGGTCACAGAGGAATTGGGGGTGTCTGAGTGTCGAAGAGCTTTCAGGTATTTGAAGGGGGAAGCCGGCTACAGAGACAGAGCTGAGGAGTGAGCGCTCAGCTCAGGGTTACCTTGAACTAGTCGCAGCCTGGGTGAGCTCTGAGCACAGGGAGATGGGAGTTATTGGGTGCTATTCTCTGAGGGCTCACTGAGGAGTGGGGCCCCGAGCTCTCGGCTCTTCTGGGCTGGAGACCAGGAGGCCGCCATTTTTATTCCTGTCCTCCGGAACTGTATGGAAAGCGTTCAAAAAACAAAAGCTCCCAAAAGCAAACCTGAGCAGATTAATCAACCTGGCCCCTGGTAAGGGTGGTGCAACTCCGCCTGGGGCAAAGACACTTGAGAATCACTACAACAGGACCCTCCTCTAGAAGATCAACAAGAAATCCAGCCAGGACCACGTTCACCTACCAAGGAGAGCAGCGGAATTCCAGAGGAAGAGAAAGCAAAGTACTGAACTCATGGCTTTCTCCCCATGATTCTTTAGTCTTGCAGTTAATTTAATTGTTTTTTTTTTCAATTTTTTTCTTCTTCTGCTAATTTTTTTTAACTTTTATCCTTTTCTTTTTTAACGTTTTTTAACTAGTTTATCTAATATATATATATATATATATGTATATATATATATATTCTTTTTTATATTCTTTCTTTATTTGTTTTCTTTTTTTAATTGTTTCTTTTCTTTTTTCTGAACCTCTTTTCATCCCCTTTCTCCCCCCCATGATTTGAGATCTCTTCTGATTTGGTTAAAGCATATTTTCCTGGGGTCTTTGCGACCCTTTTAGTATTTTACTTGCTCCTCCATATACTCTTATCTTGAAAAAATGACAAGGTGGCAAAATTCACCACAAAAAAAAAAGAACAAGAGGGAGTACCGAAGGGTAGGGACCTAAACAATAAGGACATTGGTAATATGTCAGACCTAGAGATAAGAATGACGATTTTCAAGGTTCTAGCTGGGCTCGAAAAGGGCATCGAAAATATTAGAGAAACCCTCTCGGGAGATATAAACACCCTTTCTGAAGAAATAAAAGATCTAAAATCTAAATAAGTTGAAATAAAAAAAGCTATTAATGAGGTGCAATAAAAAATGGAGGCTCTCACTGCTAGGATAAATGGGGCAGAAGAAAGAAGTAGTGATATAGAAGACCAAATGACAGAGAATAAAGAAGCTGAGCAAAAGAGGGACAAACAGCTACTGAACCATGAGGGAAGAATTTGGGAGATAAGTGACACCATAAGATGAAAGAACATTAGAATAATTGGGATTCCAGAAGAAGAAGAAAGAGAGAAGGGAGCAGAAGGTATACTGGAAAGAATTAATGGAGAGAATTTCCCTAATATGGCAAAGGGAATAAGCATCAAAATCCAGGAGGTGCATAGAAACCCCCTCAAAATTAACAAGAATAGGTCCACACCCCATCAGCTAATAGTAAAATTTACAAACCTTAGTGACAAGGAGAAAATCCTGAAAGCAGCCGAGGATAAGAAGTCTGTAACATACAATAGTAAAAATATTAGATTGGCAGCAGACTTATCCACAGACACCTGGCAGGCCAGAAAGAACTGGCATAATATATTCAGAGCACTAAACGAGAAAAACATGCAGCCAAGAATACTATATCCAGCTAGGCTATCATTGAAAATAGAAGGAGAGATTAAAAGCTTCTAGGACAAACAAAACTGAAAGAATTTGCAAACACCAAACCAGCGACAGGAAATATTGAAAGGGGATCTCTAAGGAAAGACAGAGCCTAAAAGTAGTAGATCAGAAAGGAATAGAGACAATATACAGTAACAGTCACCTTACAGGCAGTACAATGGCACTAAATTCATATCTCTCAATAGTTACCCTGAATGTTAATGGGCTAAATGCCCCTGTCAAAAGACTAAGAGTAACAGAATGGATAAAAAAACAAAACCCATCTATATGTTGCCTACAAGAAACTCATTTCAGACCTGAAGACACCTCCAGATTTAAAGTGAGGGGGTGGAAAACAATTTAACATTCTAAAGGACATCAGAAGAAAGCAGGGGTGGCAATCCTTATATCAGATCAATTAGATTTTAAGCCAAAGACTATAACAAGAGATGAGGAAGGACACTATATCATACTCAAAGGATCTGTCCAACAAGAAAATCTAACAATTTTAAATATCTATGCCCCTAACATGGGAGCAGCCAACTATATAAACCAATTAATAACAAAATCAAAGAAACACACCAAAAATAATACAATAATAGTAGGGGACTTTAACACTCCCCTCACTGAAATGGACAGATCATACAAGCAAAAGGTCAACAAGAAAATAAAGGCCTTAAATGACACAATGGACCAGATGGACATCACAGATATATTCAGAATATTTCATCCAAAAGCAAAAGAATACACATGCTTCTCCGTGGACATGGAACATTGTCCAGAATAGATCACATCCTAGGTCCTAAATCAGGTCTCAACCGGTATCAAAAGATTGGGATGATTCCCTGCATATTTTCAGACCGCAATGCTCTGAAGCTAGAACTCAATCACAAGAGGAAATTTGGAAAGAACACAAATACATGGAGACTAAACAGCATCCTTCAAAAGAATGAATGGGTCAACCAGGAAATTAAAGAATAATTGAAAAAATTCATGGAAACAAATGATAATGAAAACACAACGGTTCAAAATCTGTGGGACACAACAAAGGCAGTCCTGAGAGGAAAATATATAGTGGTACAAGCCTTTCTCAAGAAATAAGAAAGTCTCAAGTACACAACCTAACCCTACACCAAGAGGAGCTGGAGTAAGAACAAGAAAGATACCCTAAACTCAGCAGGAGAAGATAAATCATAAAGTTCAGAGCAGAAATCAATGAAATAGAAACCAAAAAAAAAAAAAAAAAATAGAACAAATCAATGAAACTAGAAGCTGCGTCTTTGAAAGAATTAATAAGATTGATAAACCCCTGGCCAGACTTATAAAAAAGAAAAGAGAAAGGACCCAAATAAATAAAATCATGAACCAAAGAGGAGAGATCACAACAAACACCAAAGAAATACAAACTATTATAAGAACATACTATGAGCAACTCTACGCAACCAAATTTGACAATCTGGAAGAAATGGATGCATTTCTAGAGACATATAAACTACCACAACGGAACCAGGAAGAAAGAGAAAACCTGAACAGACCCATAACCAGTAAGGAGATTGAAACAGTCATCAAAAATCTCCAAACAAACAAAGGCCCAGGGCCATACAGCTTCCCGAGGGAATTCTACCAAACGATTAAAGAAGAACTAATTCCTATTCTCCTGAAACTGTTCCAAAAAATAGAAATGGAAGGAAAACTTCCAAACTCATTTTATGAGGCCAGTATCACCTTGATCCCAAAACCAGACAAGGATCCTATCAAAAAAGAGAACTACAGACCAATATCCTTGATGAACATGGTTGCAAAAATTCTCTCCCAAAACTAGCCAATAGGATTCAACAGTACATTAAAAGGATTATTCACCACGACCAAGTGAGATTTATTCCAGGGCTGTAAGGTTGGTTTAACATTCCCATATCAATCAATGTGATACAATACATTAATAAAAGAAAGAACAAGAACCATATGATACTCTCAATAGATGCTGAAAAAGCATTTGACAAAGCACAGCATCCCTTCCTGATCAAAACTCTTCAAAGTGTAGGGATAGAGGGCACATATTTCAATATCATCAAAGGCATCTATGAAAAACCCACTGCAAATATCATTCTCAATGGGGAAAAAATGAAAACTTTTCTGCTAAAGTCAGGAACATGGCAGGGATGTCCATTATCACCACTGCTATTCAACATAGTACTAGAAATCCTAACCTCAGCAATCAGACAACAAAAGGAAATTAAAGGCATCCAAATCAGCAAAGAAGAAGTCAAACTATCACTCTTCGCAGATGATATGATACTCTATGTGGAAAACCCAAAAGACTCCACTCCAAAACTGCTAGAACTTATACAGGAATTCAGTCAAGTGTCAGGATATAAAATCAATGCACAGAAATCAGTTGCATTTCTCTACACCAACAGCAAGACAGAAAAAAGAGAAATTAAGGAGTCAATCCCATTTACAATTCCACCCAAAACTGTAAGATACCTGGGAATAAACCTAACCAAAGAGGCTAAGAATCTATACTCAGAAAACTATAAAGTACTCATGAAAGAAATTGAGGAAGACACAAAGAAATGGAAAAATGTTCCATGCTGCTGGATTGGAAGAATAAATATTGTGAAAATGTCTATGCTACCTAAAGCAATCTATACATTTAATGCAATTCCTATCAAAATAACATCCATTTTTTTCAAAGAAATGGAACAAATAATCCTAAATTATATGGAACCAGAAAAGACCTCAAATAGCCAAAGGGATATTGAAAAAGAAAGCCAAAGTTGGTGGCATCACAATTCCAGACTTCAAGCTCTATTACAAAGCTGTCATCATCAAGACAGCATGGTACTGGCACAAAAACAGACACATACATCAATGGAACAGAATAGAGAGCCCAGAAACAGACCCTCAACTCTATGGTCAACTAATCTTCGACAAAGCAGGAAAGAATGTCCATTGGAAAAAAGATAGCCTCTTCAACAAATGGTGTTGGGAAAATTGGACAGCCACATGCAGAAAAATGAAATTGGACCATTTCCTTACACCACACACGAAAATAGACTCAAAATGGATAAATGACCTCAATGTGAGAAGGAATACATCAAAATCCTTGAGGAGAACACAAGCAGCATTCTCTTTATCCTCAGCCACAGCAACATCTTCCTAGGAACATCGCCAAAGGCAAGGGAAGCAAGGGCAAAAATGAACTCCTGGGATTTCATCAAGATCAAAAGCTTTTGTGGGACCCCTGGGTGGTTCAGTTGGTTAAGTAGCAGCCTTCGGCTCAGGTCATGATTCCAGGGTCCTGGGATCAAGTCCCACATCAGGCTCCTTGCTCGGCAGGGAGCCTGATTCTCCCTCTGCCTCTGCCTGCCTCTCTGTCTGCCTGTGCTCGCTCGCTCTCTCTCCCTCTCTGACAAATAAATAAATAAAAATCTAAAAAAAAAAAAAAAAGATCAAAAGCTTTTGCACAGCAAACGAAACAGTTAACAAAACCAAAAGACAACTGACAGAATGGGAGAAGATATTTGCAAACAACATATCAGATAAAGGGCTAGTTTCCAAAATCTATAAAGAACTTAGCAAACTCAACACCCAAAGAACAAATAATCCAATCAAGAAATGGGCAGAAGACATGAATAGATATTCCTACAAAGAAGATATGCTGATGGCCAACAGACACATGAAAAAGTGCTCCACATCACTGGCATCAGGGAAATACAAATCAAAACCACAATGAGATATCACCTCACAGCAGTCAGAATGGCTAAAATTAACAAGTCAGGAAATGACAGATGCTGGTGAGGTTGCGGAGAAAGGGGAACCCTCTTACACTGTTGGTGGGAATGCAAGCTGGTGCAACCACTCTGGAAAACAGCTTGGAAGTTCCTCAAAACGTTGAAAATAGAACTACCCTACGACCCAGCAATTGCACTACTGGGTATTTAACCTAAATATACAAACATAGTGATCCGAAGGGGCACATGCACCCGAATGTTTAGCAGCAATGTCTACAATAGCCTATGTCTACATGTGTCTACAATAGCCAATGTCTACAATAGCAGCAATGTCTACAATAGCCAAACTATGGAAAGAACCTAGATGTCCACAAACAGATGAATGGATAAAGAAAATGTAGTATATGTACACAATGGAATACTATGCAGCTATCAAAAGAAATGAAATCTCGCCATTTGCGACGACATGGATGGAACTAGAGCATATCATGTTTAGCGTAAGAAGTCAATCAGAGAAAGACAACTACCATATGATCGCCCTGATATGAGGAAGTGGAGATGCAACATGGGGGATTAAGTGGGTAGGAGAAGAATGATTGAAACAAGATGGGATTGGGAGGGAGACAAACCATAAGTGACTCAATCTCACAAAACAAACTGAGGGTTGCTGGGGGGAGGGGTGTTGAAAGGGGGGGTGGGGTTATGGACATTGGGGAGGGTATGTGCTATGGTGAGTGCTGTGAAGTGTAAACCCGGCGATTCACAGACCTGTAACCCTGGGGATAAAAATTCATTATGTGTTTATAAAAAATAAAAATAAATAAATAATTAAAAAAAATTTTTTTAATTTTATTTATTTATTTGACAGAGAGAAATCACAAGTAGATGGAGAGGCAGGCAGAGAGAGAGAGAGAGATAGAGAAGCAGGCTCCCTGCCGAGCAGAGAGCCCGATGCGGGACTCGATCCTAGGACCCTGAGATCATGACCCGAGCCGAATGCAGCGGCTTAACACACTGAGCCACCCAGGCGCCCCAATAATTAAAAATTTTTAAAAATGGAATTTTCTAATTTATATATTAGCTAAATATCTTTCTTTGCAATTGAAAAATTCTGTTAAAAATTATTAGTCCAACGAAAGTTAAGACAAAGTATTTAACGTAAGTATAGAAATTTATAGACTGCTTTTTAAAGAACAAAATTATATCGGATACTCAGCAAATATAAATTAGTAAATATTAGACTAAAATTTCATTCCAAAAATAAAGGCAAGTTAATTTTATATTTATCAAGGAAAATATACAATTTAAAATCTAATAATTGATATGGTATAGAAGAAATTTCTGCTGAGTAACAATAACAGTCAGTATATGCTTAACATTTACTCTATACCAGATACTGTATAATTTATTCTAATATGTGGAGAGATGTTCAATGTTAGTCCAAGTTCCCTGTAGTAAATGGAGCCAAGATGTGGACCCTAGGCAGTTGGGCTCAGATTACATGTCCACGAAAACTGGGCTAATTTTTTTTTAAGATTTTATTTATTTATTTGACAGAGAGAAATCACAAGTAGGCAGAGAGGCAGGCAGAGAGAGGAGGAAGCCGGCTCCCTGCTGAGTAGAGAGCCCGATGTGAGGCTCGATCCCAGGACCCTGGGATCATGACCTGAGCCGAAGAAAGAGGCTTTAACCCGCTGAGCCACCCAGGTGCCCAAGGGCTAAATTTTTCAGTAACAGGAATTACATTGCCTTATGAAGATAATTCCAAGGGAGACACTTGCAGAAGTTCTAAAAAGTGTTCTTTATATGTAATTAAGATTCTTATTTGTGGACACAAAGTCTGTTTTAAATACCTTTTGTTTTCTTAGCTTTTTTTCATTGCACTCCCACCAAAACACGTTACATTTTCCACTGTTGCCTGGCATACTTAGCCATACATAATGTTTGTGTTGTTGGGGTCAATTCCACGTTAAAACATGTTAACGCCCTAGGGCCTGCCTGGGCCTACTTAGCCATAGTTACTCCATGTTGCCTAGGTAGACATTTTGTTGTCTAGAAAAGTTACTGCTCTCGGTTCCAGGTAACTGTTACTAAAACACAACACCTAAAACAAGGTAACTATTACTAAAACACACACCTAAAACAAGGCCAATTCTAGGTAACTATTACTAAAACACATACCTAAAACAAGGCCATTGGTAACCGTTACTAAAACACACAGGTAGGAGACATCCAATCAGCCAAAGCCACATATGCAGATGTCTGCGATTGTGCCCTATAAAAACTAGCCTGTAAAACCAAGGGGTGTCACTCTCTTCGGAGGCGGCCCTGGCCGGTCAGTCTGACTTCTAATGATTGGCATAGAATAAAGCTTTACATAACTTTCCCTTTGTCTCAGCCTCATTTCCCTGGCCAGTCAGTCTAACTTCTAATGCTTGGCATAGAATAAGGCTTTGCATAACTTTTCTCAGTCTCGTTCCTTTGATAACGGACCCAACAGTGTATGTGACAGTTGGATTTATACATACATAATTTGAGATTGTTTTGTCAAACCAATCAGGTAAGAAGAATATCTGCTAATTTGCCTCATTGGATCCAGGTTATTTCCCTACTATTTATATTTCTTTGAGGAAAAGTTAAATGGGTTTCAACATCTAGTTAGAATAATTAGAAAGCCAAGTGAATTTTCTGATTCAGAAAAAGAGAAGGAACCAAATCACGTGACATCTTAAATGAATGTCTTAAAACTGTTTAGAATAGCCTCTCTCTGATATGTCTGAATGACAATAAATAGGAAGCAGGAGATAAAAACTGATCAGAGATAAAGATGTAAAAGATAGGAGAAGATTGTACAAAAGATTCACATACAGACTTGAACAGAGTACAGTTAGGCCTGGTAAATTTTTATTACTACCAAATTGACTCCATGAATAAATACTGAAAAATCAAATGGCTTTTCTATTTATTGTTTACTTTGAAACAACATGCTCATGGGAATAATGGAAACCAGACATTAGACATAAAGAATAGCAAGGTATCCTTTAAAAGTTCTTTTTTTCATTCAAATTACACTCTCATAGAATAACTTAGACAGAGAATACTAAAATAGTAAAATACTAAAGACATGGTTCCTACTATGTGTCAGGAATTGTACTAGGTGCCAGAAATTGTTATAAGTAGTTTAAATATATCATCTCCTTTAATCCTTGCAATTAAAGGTAGATTGATAATAAGAACACTGAGTCTGTGAATTTTAACTAATTTGCCCAACTGAGAATTTAAATAAAACATGACAGAATTCAAGCTCAGTTTTACCTGATTTCAAACCCTGAGCTATTCTTCCCCTTCTATGCTGTCTCTTGAATAGTATACTCTGTAATGCCAGAAGATTCCAACTAAAAGGAGACACATATGATAATTGTAAAGGAGTTCACAGAAGTGATCCAGAAATTGAGTGCCTCTGTTTACCTCAAGAAGTAAAAATAACATTCTGAAATTTAATTAATTTTAATTCACAGGATGTTCTAAATGCCAAATTAATACAACTGCACAGAGGGAAATAGAGGAAGAAGAGGTTAAAAATTTATAAGATTTTATGACTTTTGAAATGTGTGTGTATACAAATATATGTTTTTTTCTTTTTTTGTCTGTCACTGTGGATTTGTTTCAGATCTATTAATGTTGCCACAGAGAACTTGGCTATACTTTAGATAAGTAAATACCAAAGAAAAAGTATTATTTCATCATATAATTACATCATTAAAATAACACTTGGTATAATAATTTACAATATTAAATTATTTCTCTAATAACAAATAGGTATTCAGAATTAACACTCCCTGAGTCAATGCCCTTTTGACTGTATTCTTGTTTTGTTTTTTCTTTCTTGCTCTGGGGACTATTTCTGATTCAAGCCCCAAAGCAGAAGTTACAATGGCCCTTTCTTCTTTTGTAAATGCCTTCACTTTTTCAGATGTTATTTGATGCCTCAGAGATGGAGAAATTAGTCAAGAATGCCTTTGATGATCAATAGATACTTAGGAGGGATTTCTTGAAACTGAGAAGGGAATAGAGTGTTCTATTGCTGAAAGCAGAAAGGTTAGTAATAATAATTTCTGTCTAGCAAGTCTCCACCCATGCTTTAAGAGCTGGTGGGGCATGATGATGAATGTCAGGGCCCAGACCTCAGAAAAAAATCTTCTGAACCCTGAGTAGCATTTTAGTAGCACAGATGCTGAGCCTAAGAATCATATAATCTGGTATCACAGGAGTAACAGGGTATGCAGGTAGGGAGTGTGAACAGATAATCTATATTAAGATGAATATTCTTTAGGTCTTGGTACTATATTTAAGACCCAATAAACTTACCATACCACCACAAATGAGGTGTGGGGCTTAATGACAGGTTTAGGGTCATTAAATATAAGAAAAATAATATTCTTACATAGCTACATTTGCAGACTGAGATTTATGGTTCTGAAATACAGAAATCATAGATAGTATATGTAGAATTATAAAATTATTTCAACTAAGCATTAAAGCTACATAGTATTTATATATTATTAAAAATGTCAAATTATATCTGAAATGGCTGGAAATTAAGAAATTTTATCATGTAACATCTACTTTTTGAGGACTCCTCTAAAAACATAACAAAACAGAAAACATACTTCCTGTATCTCAAATCTTAAAAGGTAGAATAGTACAACAGTTACTTAAAGGGGGTCAAAGATAATCCAAACACATTACAGTATATTACATTATTTTTTAAATGATTTACTTATTTGAGAGAGTGAGAGTGAGAGAGAGTAAAAGGAGCAAAGGGAGAGGGAGAGAGAGAGAATCTCAAGCAGACTCCCTGCTGAGCGCTGAGCCTGACATGGGGCTCAATCTCACCACCCTGAGAGCATGACCTAAGCCAAAATCAAGAGTTGGATGCTTAACTTATACAGTCCTTAATTCACTCAAACCTATAAAAATATCTACAAATATTCCATCCATAGTTTCTTTAATGCTTTCCAAAGTCCTAAATTATTGAGGAAAAATGTTTTTAAGAAATAAAACATTTCAATGTTAAATTAAAATGTTGAGATATGATCTTTTATTGTTTATTACCAAAGAGAAAATATGATAAAAAGGATCATTTTCCTTGCACTGTATAGGTAACAGTTTCTTTTTTATTTTTTCTCTCATGTCTTTCAAGATTTTCTCTTCATTTTTGCAATTCTGCACTTTAAGTATGATAATGCCTAATTATCAATTTTTGGCTATCTATCCTGCTATTGTCTGTTGTTTAGGATCCATTGGTTTTTTAAGAAAATTCTCATGCATTATTGCTTCAAATATTTCTTCTCTTCATTTCTTTTTCTCCTCCTAGTATTCTTATAATGCACGCTACACCTTTTGAGACTGTTCCACAGTTCTTGGATACTCCCTTTATTCTTTTTGCATTTCATTTTAGAGGTTTCAAGCTCAATGCTGTTTTCCTGTGCTGCATCCCATTTATCGATGAGCTCATCAAAATCATTCTTAATTTCTACTACAGTCCTTTTGATTTCTAGCATCTCTTTTTTTAAAACATATTTATTTATTTGACAGAGAGAGAGATCACAAGTAGACAGAGAGGCAGGCAGAGAGAGGGGGAAGCAGGATCCCCACTGAGCAGAGAGCCTGATGCGCAGCTTGATCCCAGGACCCTGAGATCAACCTGAGCCGAAGGCAGAGGCTTAACCCACTGAGCCACCCAGGCGCCCCTCTAGTCTCTCTTTTGATACTTTATTAGAATTTCCATATCTCTGCTTGCATTATCTATCTGTTCTTCCATATCGTACACTTTCCTTTAGAGCCCTTACTATATTAATCATAGTTGTTTTCAACTCCCTATATGATAATTCCAACATTTCTGCCCTATCTCTCTGGTTCTGATGCTTGTTTTGTCTATTAAAACAATGTGGGTTTTGTCTACCTTCAAATAATGTGTTTTTGTACAAAGCTTAAATTATCTTTGTAGAAAGCCAGACATGTATCCAGTAAGCAGAACTGAGGTTGTATGAGATGAATGTTCATCTGGCTGCCGGTATAGCTGTGGTTACTGTTTTCTGTAGCTATAGGTGTCCTTAGTTTTATCTCCCCTATTGTTTTTCAGTGTCCCTATAGACTTCTTGAAATCTATGAGATTTTCAGTTCTTTCAGTTGTATTTGTGGTAATTATACAGGAGCTCTACTGATATGGTACTAAATTATGGGAGGAGAGGCATTCTATAGTTCTATTAGATCTAAGTGTCAGCCTGTACACATCCGATTTAATCAGTACTTCTCAGAGATTTTTTTGTTTTGTTTTGTTTTGTTCATTTCCCCAAAAGACAGAAAAGCAGAAATTTCCCTTACTCCACATGGAAGTCTAAACAAGCTAAATTTGGTTGTTCTACTTCCCCCAGGTCAATTGGGCACAGATAACACCCCAGTAGGTTAGGCTTTGGTAAAATAGTTTCTCTTGAGAGCATATATTGTTAAGAAAGGGGTGCTCCACCATATCTCAAAATGACTACTTTTCTTCCTCCCTCCAACAGAAATACAAGAAAAATTACCCCTAGCCTTTACTAAGAAACTGTCAGGGCTCCTGGGTTTAAAATTCACAAAAATTTTAGGAATGCTCCCTAAGATAAAGCACTCCTATTAGAGTTTTTAACACTCAAACTTGTTCACATGGAGCCTCTGACAACTTATCAATTATAGTTTAGGATTTCCAGCCCTGTTACTGATTCCTATGAAGGCATGATTTAGTGTTTCTGTTCCAGGAAGTTAGGATTTTTGTATGCTTCTTGTGGGGCTTAAGTAGGGTGTCTCTCAATTGCACGAGGGCCCTAAATGTGGGGCAATGACTGGGTGCAAGCCAGTGGCATGGGAGTTGAAAGAATTTACCTGAGGCAGAAAAAAGGAGACAGACTGACTATGCAAGGGCGTTTGGGCAGGACAGCAGAAGAGAGGCTGTCTCCATCAAGGTAGTGAGTGGGAACTGTTTTTAAAGGAGGAAGATGAGATACAGCACATGGATTTCCCTTTTTTTGGTAATTGTGCCGAGTGGTAAGTAGCCTATTGGTCAGTTAGGACCTATGGATATTTTGATGTGTCTTGTTTGAATAACAGGTGTTTATCTCCATCCCACTCACAGATGTACTTGACAGAGGATTCCTCATCTGGGACTAGAATGGTCTTGATTTGGGAAAGATGGATCCAAAAGAAGTGGTGAAGTTTTACCACTGTTGGAGTGTTCAAGAGAACCTCATAGGGCCTGGTTGAGACAGGTCTGAGTGGCTTCTTGTCCTGCAAAGAGTCATAAGGTATACCTAATCCCCAGATATAAATTTAGGATACATGTTACCTTAGAAAAAGGGGTCAGGTTTTAGATTGTACTAGTTTTGGTGGTCATTAATGGCAGAAACAGTTTGCTCTAGGGATATCCTCTGCTAGTTGACAAAAATCTTCCTCCAGTCTAGGACATTAACCAATCACTAAAGGAAGGAGAGGGATCAGTTGAAGTGCCAATTTGAGTATTCATGTCTTCTAGTAACCCTGTCACATTTTTGTGCTAATCTGGAAATATATTCATGGCAGGTTTTTTTTTTTTTTTAAGATTTTATTTATTTATTTGACAGAGACAGACGTAGTGAGAGAGGGAACACAAGCAGGAGGATTGGGAGAGAGAGAGAGAAGCAGGCTTCCTGCAGAGCAGAGAGCCTAATGCGGGGCTTGATCCCAGGACCCTGGGATCACGACCTGAGCGAAAGGCAGATGCCCAACCAACTGAGCCACCCAGTCGCCCCTACTCATAAGAGTTTTAATAAGGCTTAGATTCCTCCTTGATCTGCAGTCAGGATATCAAGGACCATTGGGTATTAGAGGACCATCTTTTGAATTTGTGGGTGATTGCATTTGAGCTCAATAAAAGGTTGCTGATGTATGCTTGGCTAAAGCCTCTATTTGCAATTTTATATCAATAGAGGTAGTTCCTGGAATAAATGTGGCTAAGAAATATAACCATCAAGACCTCCTCCTTGTTTGTTTCATGTCTAGCCTTAACAATACCCTAATTGTGAGGAATCACTGACAAGTGGGAGATTTGTCTCAAGAGGTAAGAACATTCCCAAGTTCAATACCTAATCCAATCATAGGGAAGTGGGGCCATCCATTTTTTTTCATAAGTCCATTATTAACTCACGGAGTGGGCTACACGCTGACTTTTAGGGAATTGTTTTGTCATTCCAGCCATACAGAATTGGTCCAGTAACTAGTTCAGCTGTACAAATGTTGGGGATTCAACCCCATTTTCCAGCTGTTCAATTAATCATATGCCTATGGGTACTGTTATTATTTCCACCAGACAGCAAGCATGAAGATGGATATTTATAAGCTACTGTGGCAATTTCTCTGAAGTTACCTCAAACTGTTTCCCTTAGAAGAACATTCAAAGACAATCATATCGAGAATTTAACATCTAAAATGATGTGTTATTACAACATAATTTTTTTTTCTCTAAACTCACCCTTATTTCCAGAGATAGCCAAATTAAGACCAATTTGTTTGTAAAACATGTCCAAATTTAGCAAACGTGACCTAATGATTTACATAAGCTCAGCAAGAATAGCAATTGGCCACATAAATCTTTTAAAATCTGCTTTGTTGGAACTTTTCTAAGGGATCTAAGTTGAACTTTTAGTAGCCTCTCTAGGCCAGAAGGTAAGCCAAGTACTTGCCATCAGACATGCCTACAATACCTATAGATTTGTGCAAACTCTTCTTCACAAGGTCCTCAAAGGATCCTGAGGTTCCTGCGTCTGCCAGGGAGTAACATTCTTTACTCACTGGTAAGGCTGCTGGGAACTCTGTAAGCAAGTTATCAGGCCAACATATCCCAGGGGTTTTATAGCTCCATGTTTCATAAAATCAACCTCAATTCCTTAAAACTGTCTGGTCATATATGAGTCTATACATGTCTCAAATATGACACTTTAGTCAAAGCCTTGGTAAAATAACCAGTGTTTTTAACAGTGTCCTGATACAAGGAAAACAGATTCTTACTGAACTTCTGAAAATGACTATGATTGCCAAGAAAGAAAGCTTATTGAGACCTTTTGAATTTCAGAAGGTTTAGGTAGAAAGAATAGTTAAATGATTGAATTTGTTCATAAATGAATACTTTATCACATTTCTTTAAGTTGTAGATATCTTAAGAGAAAGTTTCTTTAATTAGGAAGAGTAAACATTAGAGAGCCAGCGATGTTTCAAACAAGACCCAAAACTACAGTCATTTTTCTCAATTCATTTAGCCTCATGTTACAAATTCTTGTCCAGTTGAATGCAGCTTGAGTTAGTTCTGTAAATTCTTACCCATTTCAGTTTTATGACCTTAAAGATACTGAAATTCTTTTTTTGTTGTTGTTTTGTTTTAAAGATTTTATTTCTTTATTTATTTGACAGAGTGAGATCACAAGTAGGCAGAGAAGCAGGCAGAGAGAGAGAGGGGGAAGCAGGCTCCCTGCCAAGCAGAGAGCCTGATGCAGGACTCAATCTCAGGACCCTGAGATCATGACCTGAGCAGAAGGCAGAAGCTTAAACCCAATGAGCCACCCAGGCACCCAAAGAAACTGAAATTCTTACCCATTTCAGTTTTATGACCTTAAAGATACCTGTATTTGTCCTAAAAGTCCTTTTTACAAGTCTCCTTGATAACTGATGTGGTTTTAGAATACAGGTGAAGTTTGGTGGAATGGACTCCAGAGCCAATGACCAAGAGAGAATTCTTGAGACACCTTTGTGTTAAATGGTGGTTTTATAATTTTTTTAAATTTAATTTAATTTTCTTCGGTGTTCCAAAATTCATTGTTTATGCCCCACACCCAGTGCTCCATGCAATACGTGCCCTCCTTAATACCCACCACCAGGTTCACCTGACCTCCCACCCTCCTCCCCTTCAAAACCCTCAGTTTGTTTCTCAGAGTCCACAGTCTCTCATGGTTCATCTCCCCCTCCAATTTCCTCAACTTACTTCTCTCCATCTCTCAATGTCCTCCGTGTTATTCCTTATGCTCCACAAGCAAGTGAAACCATATGATACTTGACTCTCTCTGCTTGACTTATTTCACTCAGTATAATCTCTTCCAGTCCCATCCATGTTGATACAAAAGTTGGGTATTCATCCTTTCTGATGGAGACATAATACTCCATTGTATATGTGAACCATATCTTCTTTATCCATTCATCTGTTGAAGGGCATCTTGACTCTTTCCACAGTTTGGCGACTGTGGCCATTGCTGCTATGAACATTGGGGTACAGATGACCCTTCTTTTCACTACATCTATACCTTTGGGGTAAATAACCAGTAGTGCAATTTCAGGGTTATAGGGTAGCTCTATTTTTAATTTCTTAAGAAATTTCCACACTGTTTTCCAAAGTGGCTACACCAACTTGCATTCCCACCAATAGTTTAAGAGGGTTCCCCTTTCTCCACATCCTTTCCAACAGCTGTTGTTTACTGCCTTATTAATTTTGGCCATTCTAACTGGTGTAAGGTGGTATCTCAATGTGGTTTTGATTTGAATCTCCCTGATGGCTAAGGATAATGAACATTTTTTTATGTGTCTGTTAGCCATTTGTATGTCTTGTTTGAAGAAATGTCTATTCATGTCTTCTGCCCATTTTTTGACTTGATTATCTGTTTTGTGTGTGTTGAGTTTCAGGAGTTCTTTATAGATAATGGAAATCAGCCCTTTGTCTGCAGAGTCATTTGTGAATTTCTTCTCCAATTGGGTGGGTTGCCTCTTTGTTGACTGTTTCCTTTGCTGTGCGGAAGCTTTTGATCTCAATGAAATTCCAAAAGTTCATTTTCACTTTTGTTTCCATTGCCTTTGGGACAAGAACTGTGGGCAAAATGAGCTGCTGCAAAGTGGGGCTTTGAGGGTTGGTGATTATATACCCCAGCAGTTGGGGGAAGTAAAAGAAGGGGAGGTATCAAAAGAACTTTCATATGCTAAAGCTAAAGATAGCTACAATACACCAGAGGCCTTGCCATTGTCAAGTTAAGGTTATTTTCCCCTCTTGCAAGGTATTACCATTAAGATAGTTGGGAGATCTCTGGAAGAATGTCACACATATCTCACCCAGGAGTGCCAGGAGTCCGTGGTAGGGGAGGTTGCAGGGTGTCAGCTTATGTTTTCTCTTCAATTTGCCTTCTGCTCCCTCATCCAGATGACACTCATTTTGCAAGAGATAAGAACAACTATAAATGAGAAAAACTCAGAAATGGACATTGTTTACCACCTGAGAGTTCATTATGATGCAACTAACAAGGAAATTCAGTTATTTGCTGTGATACAGAACAGTTCAATAATCAAAATATCCAGTGAAGACCGTATACAGAATATAATACACCAAATAAACAAACCTACCTAGCCAAAAAGACCCTGTTTACAATTTAATCTTGGGAAAGTTTGCAGGTGGGAACTACCAGGATAAAGTCTGTTTCAATGTTTTGAAAAAAATCACTCACTCACTCATTCTTGGGAAAGTTTGTTAAAACCTTAGAAAGCTTTAAAGCACAAACCTAAACAGGATTATGGGTTATTAAAGACCTGATAAAGACAAAACATAGAAACTGGTTTTCCTGGGAAGATAAAGAGGAAACTTTGCTTACATTTTCTTATCAAGAGCAGACCAACAAATCAAGAAAACTTATCTTTTTAACAAAGAGAAAGCAGAATTTCAATCTTATACCAATGTACTTTAAAAACCCATTTCTCTCAATTTGAGTCCATCCTGACCACACTATAAAATTCCTTTTCAAAGATCTCCCTTCACAAACCTTCTATAACTTTCCTCTGCATTCAGATTTCATTCCGAAGCCATTTCTCTCCAAACAACAAATGTCATTTTTAGGACAAAATTATTATTTTTTTTACCTTCAACAAAAATGTATTCCCATTCCTTAGATCTTTCTTATACATCCAAAGTTGCTTCCCTTATTTCCATCAGTCTTAATTACATTTAGCAGAATTTTAGCTCATAGAAACCTTAGTCTCCAATGAAAATGAAGTAGAAACCAATTGTGAATGATTACACCAGAACTCATTACATGACAAATTCATGAATCAAGGACGCTCAAACCATGTTTTCCAACAGACCCAAATATCTTTAGTTTCTTCGCAACCCTACACCCAGTTATCAATGCTTGAGTATTTTCTCTCATTTGGAAAGGACTTAGATGTCCAATGAATTCAATCCAACTTACCACTCAAGCAAAACCTTATAAAGTTTTAGGTTACCAAACACTTTGAAAATGATCTTAATTAATTGTGAAAACTCTGAGACAGACAAAATTAACCATCATCTTAAGTCATCTTTTGCTGACAAATTGCAAGAGATAACAGGAGTTTCTCTGCCCCTCAGTAATCCTTGTAGAATAAAAGTTTCAATTAGTTTAAATGCCAAATTACATTCCACTGGGTCCCCTTAAAAATCAATCAATTTGCTCCCCATTGTCAGTTTTTACCTGGAGCACCAGTAGGGAAATCTGAAGTGGGTACTCCATGAGGCTGCAACCGAAGTTGGTAGAGACTGGAGGAAGAGGGGGAGGCAGAAGAGGTGGAGTTCTGCTGAGTAAAAGATAGGCCAGGACAGGTAGTGAGAGACAGGTAGGGGGATAAGTGATCAGGCTCCCAGAAATCCCAGAAATACTAAGGCATTAGGAAATCAGAGATCAGGGAACAGAAACAGACCAACTCATTTGTTTTAAACATCAGAGAAAAGTTGTAATCATGGTGCTATTAGTGGTAACATCAAGAAGATTTAAGTTCTGTGGCCAGTGTTCTATAAAAGAACAACCATAATAGCCCTCAGTGACAACCCATTCAGTATCACTCTCACTTTAGAGATCTTTCTTTCCTTTCTGTTCCATTCTTAATAAACTTTCACTTTACTTCTCCCTTTTGTGTATACAAGATTCATTCTTTGTCTCTGAGACAAGAACCCAGCAACCTTGCAACACTTCCAGAAGACAGAGAAAAAGGACTCCTGGTTGTAATGCTCGGTTTGTCGGCTCGGAAGAGGAGACACATTTTTTCACCAAGAAGAGGGAATAAGCAATCCACATCAGGCAGAGAAGACAGGGAACTTCTCCAAAACAAAGAGAGTGTCATCAGCTGCTTGGGAATATCCAGGGGTTGATTAACCATAGTTGTCATTATAGCCATCATAGCTATCAACCTGGGATATATGGGAGAAGCCCCACATATGAGGAGGAAGAACAGCGAGATAATCAGCATCTAACATGTTGGGAGGTGACTAGTTATTGGCCAAACACATTTTGCAAGAGGCTCTTTTGTCAGGGTCCTGATTTAGGGTCATGAAGCCAAACAAACCAGTATGTGGCTTCTGACCATCTGGAGGAGTTCTAGCAAAGGAGATGCTGGAAAACAGTATTTAAGAGAGATTTTCGGGGCGCCTGGGTGGCTCAGTGGGTTAAAACCTCTGACTTCGGCTAGGATCATGATCCCAGAGTTCTGGGATTGAGCCCTGCATCTGGCCTACTTGTGATCTCTGTCTGTCAAATAAATAAAAATCTTAAAAAAAAAAAAAAAAAAAGAGTTTCAAGCGAGGGCCCTTTTGACAGAGGAGTTTGCACTGAGGTCCAGAAATATCAGGCCTTGGGGGTGAAATTTGTTCCAGCTTTTATGGCCCTAGCCCAAGCATGAGTCTAAAGAGAGGGGGTCCCTTAGTGGGAAAAAAACACCTGCTGATTCCCAAAGTGGTGTCTCACCAAAGGGAATGGAGGGCTTACTCATGGTTGAGATTTCAGTCAGGGCCTCCCTCTGACCTGAGAATGTGAATAAGGAAAGGGTTAAGGTTAGAGGCGGGGAAAGATAGGGGGCCCCTGGCTAGGCTCTAAGACTGTTCCTGGCAGGCAGAAGCTCTGAGAACAAGATAGAAGGAAACAGACAAACTGGCCTTGGGAGTATTCTTCTTTGGTAGCTACAACATATCATAGGAAATGACCAAACCTCAAAAACTTAAGTTGTTAAGGGTGTTGTCAGTACTCCTTGCTCAAACCAAGAGGGCACAAGAATCGCAAGGCCACAAGTTTCCCAGTCAGATCTCAGTAAAAGACTACCACTAAAAACCCTCAGCGGCAACCCCGTCAGTGGGACCCCTCTTACTCCTGAGCACTTATTCTGTATCCTTACTTAATAAAACTCTATCGACTTGCTCACTCTCCTTTGTCCTCCAGATTCGCTCTTCAGCTCCATGACACAAGAACCTTGCTCTCCTACTTCAAAAGGACCGAATCCTTTCGGTGACGAACTCCTGGCAGCATCTCACCACAGAGAAGAGTCCCGACAAATACCAGGGGACTAACTCTTTTGCGGTGTCCTACCAAGAGAGTTGGGGCAGAGGGCATGGCACTTCCCGTTGGGGCATTCCCTGGCCATGGATGAGAGCCGGACACTAGTTTGGCCATATCGCGTCCCAAAAAGGAGACGGAGGACTCACCACGCAGGCGCAGAAACACGTTTTGGGAACAGATCAAGATGGCCCCTGGATACGGAGGAACAGAGTTAAAGGGGCAGAAACCAAAAGAAGGGAGGCTGTTGAGAGTCACCCAGGGTCAGGAAAGGCCCCATCGCTACCATGTGAGGATTTCCCCAGGCGACCTGCCAGTTGCAGCGGACTTAGGGAGCAGACGTCCAGAGGAAATGAGAAAGCAGAGGTAAGCGGTCCTTTGCCCTCACAGGCTTAACTTGTTTGTTGCGGCACAGACTTTCAGAGCACACCAGGGAGGCCCTCTGGCTGGAGGCCTTTAGTTGTTTGAGGAGTACTAGGGGTCAGACTGCCGAAGGTCCCAAAAGAGGAAGGAGCGGGAGAAAAGGTTCTCTCTGGAGGGCCAAAAGGGAAATCCCTCAGCTTTTTGGGCAAGGGCGATCTGGCGGGTTCCCCCTTGGGCTTGGGATCATTATCAGGGAGTGATCTCCCGCAGAGGCCATCAGTTCTCCAGGGGGTACTGGAGTTGCTGCAGGGAGGAAAAGTCCCGCAGAAGTTGCCGGAGAATCCTGGGAGAGGCGCAGACCCAAAGGTTCCTCATGCGGAATTTCCCCAAATGTGCGGGTCCTAACTGTGGGGTGACTGAAAGGCGGAAGCCAGTGGAATGGAGGTGAACGAATTCCCCTGAGGAAGAACAAAGGAGAGAGGAGGTAGAAGTGTATTGCATAAACGGCAAGAGAGCTGGGAGCAGGACACTAGAGAGAACCTGTCTGCACACAGGTAGTGGGTGGGGCTTTCTTAAAAGTGAAAAGGTGTGGGGGATGCCCGTGTGCCTTTCGCTGGAGTCCCACGTTGGGCTCCTTGCTTAGAGGGAGCCTCCTTCTTCCTCTGCCTGCCGCACCCCCTGCCTCTGTGCTTGCTCGCTTGTTCTCTCTGACAAATACATAAAACTTTAATAAATAAGTAAATAAATAAATAAAAGTGGGAACTGTGCCCTTTTTGGGGAACTGTGCCTACTTGTAAGTAGCCCGTTGGTCATTTAGGGCCTGTGCTTATTTTGAGGTGGGTTGCCTGAAGAGCCTGCCAGTACTGCATTGCTCAAGCTTGCTTGCCTAAAACCATCCTCTATACTTACCCTGTCTGCAAGTTGTGTGTAGCAGAATGCCCTGTTACTATCATTCTTCAGCTTTTTTCCTCTTGTGAGGATGGGAGTGATGGCTTCAAGCCTCCTTATGTGTCAGCCTGGACACTAGAAGTCAGCATTTTTTTTTCTTCCAATTTGTTTGTTGTTAAGAAAAACCATTGTATATATCACCCAGTAGATCACAGGAATGATAGAACAAATGACCACATCTGTCACATTCACTGTTAATCTCCAAAGTGCGCAGTAAGTTTCTGTTAAATAAATTAGCACATGCTACTTTAATCCTGGAAGATTTTTTTCAGTTTATATTCATTATATAACCCTTGGCATTTGATGAGACAAATTAAGTACCGATATTATGGTATTATCATTGGACCAATTTGATTCAAGGATCCTTCAAGTTAGTAATTGAAAGAATGTGTTAATTTTCAAATATTTTCTCTGAACAAATAGCCAATTGATAAGAAAACTACCTGGAGAATATAGTCTGTGAATAAAAAAGCCTTGAATAATGTACCATTATCATTTTCTAATAAAATGGGGAACTTTAAAAATACTAGATATGACATTAAGGTGACTTCCCATTTGTAGAGACTAGCTTTAACAAATGGAATATACTGGAGGCACCGTTTCTTTTAAGTTTACAGACAGCAGCATTTCAAATATTCTCATAATTTTACTATATAATCTTCACGTAGCTGAATGAGGGCTAGGCTAACCAATTTGGTACGAAATTTTTGCCCATAACAGCTGCTGAAGGAACTCATCAGGTTTGTCTTCACAGTATACTTTTACTTCATTAATTGTAAACCTGTTTTTGATTCCACTGCCCATGACAGCCTCTAGAGGATCACTGAAATGACAAGATAGAAGAAGACTTTAACATGCTAGAAATAAGAGCAGAAAGGAAAGTCTTACTGAGAGCTGACTGTGACAGTGATGTGGGAAACAAAGGCAGAAGAAAAATTATTAAATTTCCTTACTACCTACAGCTCATTGACAAGTCCTTGAAACAGGCTCAGTGACATTCCTCTAGGGACTCAACTGTATCCTGGTTGATGCTTTGCTAAGGGCAAAAGGCAATCCTACCAATATTCCTCCCCTAACTGCCCCCACACAGTATCATGTAAGCCTACTTTAAGATATGAAAATTCTTTTGGAGACTTATTTTATCTCTACCCCACACCCCTGCACCAAGACACATGTTGGCAATCATCCCCAATGCATATGACCCACCAGTTTTGGTTTTCTTTTTCAACATTCCTTTGGCTATTTAGGGTCCTTTCTGGTTTCATACAAATTTTAGGACAACTTGTTCCAGCTTTATGAAAAAAGTTGTTGGTATTTAATAGGCATTGAATGTTTAGATTGATCTAGGGAGCATAGACTTGATCCCAGGGACTCTGGGATCATGACCTGAGTCTAAGGCAGGCTTTTAATTGACTGAGCCACCCAGACACCTCTCAATAGTCTCTGTGTAATATAGCTAATGGAAAGAAAAAAGCAGAGTAAAAAGACTTACAAAATGCATTAACAAGTTTAATACTCAGCAATTAGAATATTCATCTAAATAGACATATTTTGTACAAATCAGATTTTTTTTTCAAGTGCACATAGAATTTCTATAAGTTTATCTTGTTCTTGGTAATAAATAGGAATCAAAATTTTTCAATGAGTAAGCAAACATCAGAATGTTCAGTTCAGAGAATAAAAAAGGGCTAATAAAAGCACAAGGAGCTGATGAGTCTTCAGGATTCAAGCAAATGCACATCAAAATTATAATAAAATTTTTTTAACTATTTAATTGTTGTAAATGAAAAGTTTGAAACTTGAAGTTTTTGAGAACATGTAGATAGGATATTTTGGTTTTTGTATATTCCTCATGACAACGTAATTTGTACAATTTAGACAGTAGTTTAGACAATAGTTTGATATATATAGCCTTTGTAAAGTCACAAATTCGTCTCCTCTTACCATCCTACTCTTCTATTCTATGCATATACTCTAGTATTTATTTTATAGATTATTTAAGATTTTCCAAATTAAAAAACAATCTGCCAATGCAGATAAATATACCCTTTTTTTTTTTTTTAAAAAGATTTTATTTATTTATTTGACAGAGAAATCACAAGTAGGCAGAGAGGCAGGCAGAGAGAGAGAGAGAGAGGAGGAAGCAGGCTCCCTGCTGAGCAAAGAGCCCGATGCGGGACTCGATCCCAGGACCCCGAGATCATGACCTGAGCCGAAGGCAGCGGCCTAACCACTGAGCCACCCAGGCGCCCCAAATATACCCTTTTTCTGATTATTACTCCTCTTATAGTCAATTTACTTTCAGTGTAATTATTTATTATTTATGTGGATGTTCCTTTTTTTTTAAATTTTTTAATTTTTTTTATCTTTTTAATTATTTTTTTTATTTTTTATTTATTTGACAGAGAGAGAGATCACAAGTAGCAGAGAGGCAGGTAGAGAGAGAGGGAGAAGCAGTCTCCCTGCCGAGCAGAGAGCCTGATGCGGGCCCCTATCCCAGGACCCTGGGACCATGACCTGAGCCAAAGGCAGAGGCTTAACCCACTGAGCCACCCAGGTGCCCCCTCTGCCTATTTCTTTATTGAATTATTTGTTCTTTGGGTATTGAGTTGGTAAGTTCTTTATATATTTCGGATACTTGCCCTTTATCTGATATGTCGTTTGTAAATATCTTCTCCCATTCTGTCAGTTGTCTTTTGGTTTTGTGGACTGTTTCATTTGCTGTGCAAAAGCTTTTGATCTTGGTGAAGTCCCAATAGTTTCTTTTTGCCCTTGCTTCCCTTGCCCTTGTTTCTAGGAAGAAGTTGCTGTGACAGAGGTCAGAGAGGTTGCTGCCTGTGTTTTGGATTTGGGTGGATTCCTTTCTCCCATTGAGGTCTATCATCCATTTGGAGTCTATTTTTGTGTGTGGTGTAAGGAAATGGTCCAGTTTCATTTTTCTGCATGTGGCTGTCCAATTTTTCCACACCATTTATTGAAGAGACTGTCTTTTTTTCTTTGGACATTCTTTCCTGCTTTGTCAAAGATTAGTTGACCATAGAGTTGAGGGTCTATTTCTGGGCTCTCTCTTCTGTTCCATTGATCTGTGTGTCTGTTTTTGTGCCAGTACCATACTGTCTTGATGATGATAGCTTTGTATTAGAGCTTAAAGTCTGGAATTGTGATGCCGCCAACTTTGGCTTTCTTTTTCAACTTTCCTCTGGCTATTCGAGGTCTTTTCTGGTTCCATATAAATTTTAGGATTATTTGTTACGTTTCTTTGAAAAAAAAATTGATAGTATTTTGATAGGGATTTCATTAAACATGTGGATTGCTTTAGGTAGCATAGACATTTTCACAATATTTGTTCTTTCAATTCATGGAAGCTCAGTGAATTTGTATTGAATGACTGAAATGTTATTTTGTAAATCTCCTCTTCATTATTATAACATTTTTAGAATCAGAAGCTAGATCTTGTGCCTTTTGTATCTCACTCTCCAAGAAGTACAGCACCAAGCATTTTAGACAATTAATAATAGTAATAAATAGATTTTAACCATTAGTCTAATAGAGTAGTTGCTTTTAAGAATTAAGTTAAGACATTACATATTAAATAATCAATGATTTGCATTTTATCAGTAAGACATAATATAAAATTTCCATAACTAAATAAAAAACATAATTAATGACTAGCCTAATAATTAATTAATTAATTAATTAATTCCCAGCTTTGGAATCTGAAAGCCCTGTATTTTCAAAATACTTCTTATTTTCTCTGATGGTATGACTTTAAAGCTTTCCTTAGTATTTTTAATATTCAGTTTATTTAGCTATAAAGTAGAAATAATTATAATTGCAGTTGTCTAACTCATAAGTTTCTGCTATATATTAAAAGAGATAATGCATGTAAAGCACATGGCAACATAGCTAACAGTGTGTTCAGAAAATAAATGTTATCATTGTTACTAATATTACATTTAGCTATAATTTACTTATTGTGCTTTTGTCCCCACATCAGTTTTGTAATTTATGTTATATAATTTAATACACCAGTGTGTTCAGAAAATAAATGTTATCATTATTACTAATATTCTCCACAAGTAGGATTCACAAGTAGGCAGAAAGGCAGGCTTCCCCCCTCTCTCTCTGCCTGCCTCTCTGCCTACTTGTGATCTCTGTCAAATACATAAATAAAATTTAAAAAAAAAAAGAGAGAGAGAGAAATTTTCCTCCATCATGGATCATCGAAACATTAAATTTAGGGGCTTCAGAATATTAGTAATAATGATAACATTTATTTTCTGAACACACTGGTGTATTAAATTATGTAACATAAATTACAAAACTGATGTGGGGACAAAATCACAATAAGTAAATTATAGCTAAATGTAATATGCAATTGTTAACATATTTTTCCTCAAAAATAAAACCCTGCAGTAGAATTCTATTATGATTCTGTGCATGAGGCGGAAGCATTATTGGAATTTTGGTTAATTCTTCACTTTACCATGTAGATAATTTTCCCTTTCCCTTGAAGAGAACTAGAAAACTCCATCAGTTTGCAAATATAATTTAAGCACTCTCAGGATGTATGAAATAAAAGATGGAGTATTCTAGGCAATGATAATGAATGTCATGACTCAAGATTCATAAGCAGAAAAGCATATATTACTTTAAGACATATAGAAGTGAAGAAAGACCCAGACAGGAAACTGGCAGAAATTTGTACAAGGTGTTGTATATTGAGCTAAGGTTTATGAACTTTATGTCTTACATTAAATGTAGGAACAAATTTGGATTCAGAAAACTGTCCTCTAAAATTGGCCATATGTTGACTTTATGTTATGGAAAGAAATTTCAAAACACTTATGAGGAAAGAGAATATATTATATCCTGAAAATAGATCCTAAAATTTCAATAAGAAAGCACAAAATGTAGACATAGACTTTTCTTTAACAGTGTCCTTCAGTATAGTATAAACAAGGATTTGGACTATCATACAGCAGTATTAAGATAATTCATAACCTCAGAAAATGAAAATTTGAGAAAAAATAAAATTATGATCAACCCACCCTTTCTGGGCCATTTCTCTCTTCCTTTTTTCATTTGGTTGGATAATCTCCCAGGTTTTAAGTAAAGATTGATAGCCTAAATTATCTCTGAGAAATAGCATATGTATATATACACATACACACACACACATATATATATTTATATATATATATATATATATATATATATATATATATATATATATATATGTTTGGGATGAGAAAAAAATGACAGAATATAACAGATATATGGAGAGATATATTGACATATGGCTGATAACATAATAGATACTATAAAAATTTTGTGTATATATTTTGCATATAATAAAACATGTATAACTGGGGTGATACCTTTTGTATAACAAAGTCCCAGATAACCTAACTTTCAAATTAAAACTATCCTAGTACACACATGCTAGATTAAAAAAAAGGCGGGGGGAGATATATTTCTCAGGGTATCTCTGAAATTTTTAAGAACCAGAGAGCTAGGGGCTTCTGGATGGCTCAATGGGTTAAAGCCTCTGCCTTCGGCTCAGGTCATGATCCCAGGGTTCTGGGATCAGGCCCCACATCGGGCTCTCTGCTCAGCAGGAAGCTTGCTTCCTCCTCTCTCTCTTTCTCTCTCTCTCTGCCTGCCCCTCTGCCTGCTTGTGATCTCTATCAAATAAATAAATAAAATCTTAAAAAAAAGAAAAGAGCCTCTGCCTCTGGCTCAGGTCATGATCAGAGTCCTGGGATTGAGCCCCGCCTCAGGCTCTTTGCTCAGCAGGGAGCCTGCTTCTTCCTCTCTCTCTGTCTGCCTCTCTCTGCCTACTTATGATCTCAGTCAAATAAATAAATAAAATCTTAAAAAAAAAAAAAAAAAAGAACCAGAGGGCTTAAAAAAAAAAAAGACCAGCACTGTCCTATATAATTCATAGCAAATGAAATATAAAATTAATATGACTATATTAGATTCTTCTAAAGCTAACTGGTACATTGTTTTCATTAAATAATTATGTTGGCACACTGAAATTAAAAATCAAATACATAGAAATGTATATTGATATTCTAATTTCCAAAGGCTCAAGTCTCCACCAGTGTGATTTCTATGTATCAGCCCCCTCTAGGTGCCTACTCTATTATTTCATGTATGATGAAGTAGGAACACATCCATTATGTTCCTTAATCACAACACTTGCTGCTGTTCTAGAGTGAACAGCCCTGAAGAAACTGGCTTTCTGTTGACTTAATTTTCTGATTATCTATTTCTGTGTAACAAACTACCCAAAATTTATTTACCCAAACATTTTATTATATAATCTGATTTGTTGAACACCTTAGAGCTTAGTTTGCCAATTTCTCATTTCTGTGTGGTATTCACTGGGATCACTCTGTGGTATGAAGCTTGGTGTCTAGACTTGTCTAAATGACACAAGATCATTTCACTCTTGTGCCTGGCATCCTGTTAGGAAAATGCAAAGGCTAGCATCAGACCCTTCTCCTTCTCCATTAAAGCCAGCGTCTCTCCACATAGTTTTTCCAGCACCATAATAAGACTAATATAGGAACTCAAGGCTTCAAGGGACAATCATAAAAGCTTCTAGTCTTTTTTAGAGCTGAATAGGTATAACATCATTTTCATGCCGTTCTTTGGTCAAAATAATTATAGGCTGGACCAGGTGCAAGGTTGGAGAAAATAGTTACCACTCTTGATGGGTGGAGTGTCAAAGAATTTCCAACCATTTTTAAAAAAATTTTATTTATTTTTTAAATTTCTTTTCAGTGTTACAGAATTCATTGTTTATGCACCACACCCAGTGCTCCATGCAATACGTGCCCTCCTTAATACCCACCACCAGGATCACCCAACCTCCCATCCCCCGCCCCTTCAAAACCCTCAGGTTGCTTTTCAGAGTTCACAGTCTCTCATGGTTTGTCTCCCCCTCCAATTTCCCCCAACTCACTTCTCCTCTCCATCTCTCCATGTCCTCTGTGTTATTTCTTATGCTCCACAAGTAAGCAAAACCATACGATAATTGACTGTCTCTGCTTGACTTATTTAACTCAGCATAATCTCTTCCAGGCCCATCCATGTTGATACATAAATTGGTTATTCATCGTTTCTGATGGAGGCATAATACTCCATTGTATATATGGACCACATCTTTCTTATCCATTCATCCATTGAAGGTTTTCTTGGTTCTTTCCACAGTTTGGTGATTGTGGCCATCGCTGCTATGAACATTGGGGTACAGATGGCCCTTCTTTTCACTACATCTGTATCGCTGGGGCAAATACCCAGTAGTGCAATTACAAGGTCATAGGGTAGCTCTATTTTTAATTTCTTAAGGAATCTCCACGCTGTTTTACAAAGTGGCTACACCAACTTGCATTTCCACCAACAGTGTAAGAGGGTTCCCCTTTCTCCACATCCTTTCCAACACTTGTTTACTGTCTTGTTAATTTTGTCCATTCTAACTGGTGTAAAGTGGTATCTCAATGTGGTTTTGATTTGAATCTCCCTGATGGCTAGTGATGTTGAGCATTTTTTCATGTGTCTATTAGCCATTTGTATGTCTTCATTCCATCTATTTTTAATAGGTTATGTTTACCCACAGCTATGATCATTCAATCCAGTAGTATTCCCATGGCCTTATAAGCCTATACTTAAGAAAAGCACATTCACATATGTCCTAAAATTAAAAAGTAGTATAGAAAAATACAACATTCTTGAATAGAAATATTTATCTCAGGGAAGTATAATATGCAGACCTGCAAATCTTATCCTGGTGATGTCTGTCCTGTTAGCGTGTTAGCATAAAATACAGTTCAGTGCTTCAGAACCGTAATAAACCAGGATATGAATACAAATAGCTTCAATTCAGAAAAGTGTATGTATATGCTTGAAGGGTCAACCCAAATATTTTTAGTTTATGTTTCACCCCAAATTAAATAATTTTGATCCCAAAGATAAAATGATGTTTCTACATTAGAAGATGTAAACTGTTTTCAATTTTTAAAGTATAGTTCTCCCAACATCTTTTTTTTTTTTTAAGATTTATTTAGAAAGAATATGTACTCAAGAGGGGAAGAGACAGAGGGAGACAATCTCAAGCAGACTCCCCAGTGAGCATGGAGCCTCATGCAGGTCTTAATCTCAAGAGCCATGAGATCCTGACCTGAGCCAAAACCAAAGTCGGACACTTAACTGACTGACCACCAAGGCGACCCTCTTCCAGCTTCTAATCATCTAAGTTCCAAACATTAAGGTCTAGCCTCAGAGGGTGTATATACTACATAGAATTTATCAGAAGTATTGGTACTTTCTGATAAAAATAAATGCTACATTTTCTTTAATAAGAACTTGGTAATAACCTATGGTTTTTGCTACTTACTTAATAGAAAACACATAAGAAAGACCAGTAATCATGTTTGGTTCCATCTTCAAAAACTTCAGATTATATTTGAGGGCAAGAAAAAAAAAGGAAAGAAGGAAGAAAAAAGAAAGGGAAAAAAGGATGAGGGAGAGAAGGAAGGAGGAAGACAACAAAGTAAGGCAGCACAGTATTGTACTAAATATAATTCTATTAAATTCTGTTACAAATTATATTTCAGAGATAAGATATCTTCATAAATTATAATAAACAATAAATATTTAATAAAAACTTAAGATTTGAGCTAGCTTCAGAGAATATGTAAGATCTAAATATGTTGGGCATGGAAGAAGGAGGGGAACAAAATTAGCCCAGACTGGAAAAGTTGACTGAGCAAAGACAAATGTTAATAGGAAATATATGCTGAAGAGAGAGGCATGGAGCTGTAATGATAGATGTGTTCTAGTAAGTAATAAAAATGTAAGGTTGAATTGAGAGGATTCAATCATTTTGTGGAGACCACAACACAAAACTAAGAAGAAAAGAGAGTCTCAGATAGATGTTCTTGTGAAGAAGAGTTATATGATGACTGAAATATCAAAAATATTACATTGTACCTATAGTCAACAATAATTAAAAATATATTGAGAGTAGATCCTAAGTATCCTTAACACAGAAAAAAGAACCATTGGGAAAAAAAAAGGAATATTGAAAATAACTTGAAAGAGAATTATCAAAGCAAAAAAGTCTTTTTACAAGGCTGATGTTTAGGGATGCCTGTGTGGCTCAGCAGGTTGAGCCTCAACTCTTCCTTTTAGTTTGGCTCATGATCTTGGGTTCATGGGATCCAGCCCCATGTGGGACTGCTCAGGAGTCTGCTCACAATTCTCCCTCTCCCTCTGCTCCTCTCCCAAACCACCCCTCCCAACCCTAACAAAGAGGCTGCTGCTTAATCTCACGTGAGATTACAAGAGAAAGGTTAAATCTATGGCACAATTTGAAGGAAGGATTATCAATATTTGGAAACTACATCTGACCCTTGAACAACATGGGCATTAAAAGCACTGACCCTCCACATAGTCAAAAATCCATATATAACTTTTGACTTCCCAAAAACTTGACTAATAGCCTATTGTTGACTGAAAGCCTTACTAATAACATAAACAGTCAACACATATTTTGTAGGTTATATGCATCATGTACTCTATTCTTACAGTAAAGTCAGCGAAAGAAAAGAAAATGTAATTTTAAAAATCATAAGGAAAATACATTGTTACAGTACTGTTAAAAAAAAGAAAAGCTGAGTATATGTAGACCCAGAAGTTCAAACTTGTGTTGTTCATGAGTTAACAGTACTTTAAAATTGGAATAAAAGGTGATTTTTTCCTACTTTTTAGTACTCTTTGTTTGCTTTTAAATGAAGATCTGCTGAAAACACTACATTTATCTGAAATATATAATTTACATGAAGTTTCCGCTAACTATTCCAATAAATAATGTTTCATCAAAAATAATAAAATGAAATAAAAATAAGCATTGCATTCATTTTCTTTCCAAAATGGTAGAGTAGGTTTTTTTAAGTACCCATAATTAGGTAACCAGTAGGAAGGGAAATAAGCATTTGAGTATATTTAATGTGAAGATGAAAATTGAAATTTGCCATATACATGTTAATGACTTCCTATTTCCATTTTCTGATTAGTACTTAATATTTTTGTTAAATTGTCACGTACTTGGCTTTGCTCTATTATTTTGTGAAAAAATAATATCAAAAATGAAATCAAATCTTCTGGTAACTATAAATACCTTTTTTTTTTAATTTTATAGGTTATACTAGAGCACTGTATAAAACATTTATATAGGAGAACAAAAATAAACTTCCAGGGAGCCACAGTGTGCTAATAACCTCGTTCTTAGGGGAAATACTATGTGATTATTTTCTACTACTCTCAGTGATTGCTGTACTAGAATGTACAGTCAAATCATTTACCCAGTATCCCAAGGAGAGCGGTATTCTTTTGTTGCTTCTTTTTGATGGAGACTTAACTCTGCATGTCTGACACTGAGCTGAGTAACCCCTGTTGGGATTTGAAAATCCTTTCACAACAGGCAAAATTTTTCTATGCATGGGCTGGGAGAACTGGCATGGACTCAGAGTAAGGAGATTTAAAAATTGTAGATTTAGAAAAGAAGAAATTGAAGAATTGATAAGGGTATGCATTACCATTATTTTCTGTTCACTATTCTAGTTCAGTGACAACCAATATGCTCATTACCAAATTCATAAATGAGGTTGTAAAAATAGTATAGTTAAAAGATATTTTAAGAAGAAACTTAATAGCCAATGAAATTAATTGCGCTTTTATAATTCAATTTCCACTTACTTCAAAAATTAAATTACAAGGAGAGTCCAAATTAATGCCAAACCTTATACTATTTTTCATATAGTGTCAATTTATATACCTTCATTTTAGATGTGCTAACAAAGGTTAGTGATCTTTATCTCCCTTCCAAAATTTATAAAGTCAGTTTTTTCTTCTAATTTATGGATAAGCCAAAAACTATATATACATTTTTTAGCAGAAAAAGAAATTCTCTTCCCTTTGCTTCCTGTTGCATCATTACATTTTTCCCCATTAGAACAATCATCTGTACCATAATATTATCCCTCACTTCTTTCTATGGTGTGCCTACATAGAAATGTATCCGTTATGGCACAACTCACTAGACTTGACAACTCACTAGACTTCTCAGTTACTAATGTGATTAGCCCTATCAATCTGGAGCTGTTTTAGATTCATTTATGAAACTTTTACATAGAAGAGGTTCATTTATACTTTATGAAATGTTTCTATTGAAAATTGGAAAAAGTTTTTTCCAAAGGAACAGATTGAGAATTGGAATCAGATTAAAGTCATGCTTAGTGCTTTGGTATTCTTAAGTACTATTTTGCCAGTCACATTTTACTCCTATCTGAAAATGTCACTTAACTTTCAAATACAAACATTTTCAAATCTTATTTTAGTTATTTACTATCATCTCAGTGAAATTTTGACCCCAAATATTGTAATGATATGATGATAATTGAAACCCAGTGTACACAAGTACAGTCATACTCTAAATACTAGAGCATGACACAATGGAAATAGAGATATTTCTATTCTTTGTGCAATGTAAAATATGAACAGGCCTCTATAGAAATGTAGAAGTGTTACCTTGCCTTATTGAACATGCATGGAAAGATTAGCCAATTGTTTGCTATGCAAAGGAATTCATCTATAGCATAGAAAAAAACAATGTGTGTTCATCTCATCTCAAAACTAGTCACAGTCTGAACACAAAGTGAGGACAGGTGCATTCACAATCCCTGGAAAGCAAACAGCTGCACTACAGGCAGGGTCAAGGACAGGGGAATAAGCATGCACCTGGCAATGAATATTACATTCTACACTATTTCTTCCTTTTATTAGCAACAGAAATACCAAAAATTTGGATGATATTCATTTTAATGAAAAAAGTCATTTTTCAATAGTAGTTATTAAATTTATAGCATATTATTTTGCTTCTACACAAAAGCAAAAGAACATATTTATGAGCCAGAGTATCACTTAATGAGTTAGATAATACCAATTACATATGCTTACTTACTTGAATTTCAAGAGTTAGCACTGATTATAATTTGAAATCTTCCTCTTTACTCTGTGGTTTAATTTTGGCTCTGGTGCCAGTAGAAAGAATTGAAATATATTTACTTCCAAAATTTAAGCTTTTAAAAAGAAGAAAGAGAGTGATAAGTAATGAATAATACAAAAGCTAATGTGGAAATGCATTGGAATTACAGCCATTTAGTCTTTTAATAATTTGCAATTTGTGGTAATTAGACATAAGATAGGCCAAATATTATTTTGGGATTTATATGAATAAGGCTTTAAAGAAAAAAAATGAAACTAAAGATATTATGTAGGTATATCTGCACATATTTATATATATGTATATATAAATATACATAAATATATATATATAGATAAATCCCATTTAGTTTTTCTATATCTATTTACCTCTAACAGTCATATTTTTCCTGTATTTCATGCAACTATTTTAATATTCTCATATATATATATGAGAGAATATGTATGTGTATATATGTTTATCTCAGATGTCCCCAAAATAGTAAAATAAAATGTGTAAAATGAAATAAGAAATAAAATCAAAAGGTGCAAAATAAAAAAGGGTGAAATTTGGGTATTTGAATAAAGTCTTCAAGGGGCTGAAATTATGGTATTTGAATGAAGTCTTCAAGGAAGCATACCATTCCATCAGACAAAAATATAAATAATCTGTAGAACTGTGCCTCTTGTCATCTAGAGGAATAATAGAACAGCTCTTCCAACTTCCAGTTTATAGAAGTACAGAACAAAATTATAACTAATTTGATAACTTACACAACCATGATTCAAAATAGTCTTGGCAGGTTGGCATACTAAATCAGATGAATGACAGGGTATTAGAGAAATGCATATTTAAACTCTGCATTTAAATTACAGTAATGCTAATGGAAAATGCACTATTTAATTTTATCATTGTATTACTCTGATAAAAAGTTAAAGTGAACCAAAATCTGATTCTACAGGGAGTAATACTGGTTTTGTATTCAAACATTTAAAGGACTATCATGTATAATAGGAATGTTTCTGCCTTATGTCTCCTAAACATTGAAAAAAGGGCACTTGATAGAAATGGTACACAATCAGATTGTGGATATCTACAACCTTTTATTGAAGTAATATAATAACTAAATTAGTGAGTGAAATTCCCATTGTCACTTGCAGTCAGATACTTGTTTTTTTTTAAGAATGTGTGTTAACATTGTATAAGGAAATTAATTTTACAGACACTAAATTGACAGTTCCTTGAAGGCAGAAACTACTTTGGGTTTTATTTGTTTGCTTTTTCTTTGTTTTTTATTACTTTGTATTTTATTTGTATTTGTATTTGTATTACTTTGTATTTTATTATAATAAATTAATAATTTATTATTATTGAATCTGTCATGCCTAAAATAATATCTGAAACTTGATAAATGTTGATTTAATAAAATGAATGAATGAGATAAAAAAGTAGTTTGGATTAAATTACTTTTGGACCTTGCACAGTTCTCTTATACATTGTATATTCAATTTATGCTTACAAGATAATTGGATGGTCTTAAAAAGGTCTTCCAAATATAATGTCCTATGACTTTCAATTCTGTTTTATGACATCAAATGGAATAATCAGAAAAAAATAAAATACTATATGAATAAAGATTACATGTAAGATAGTATATAAATAAAGACCAATTTCAGCATTTACAGCTTTGGAAAAGTACACACTGAGAGTTATTAAACTCTAGACAATAGTCAACTTAGCCTTTGGTGAATTGATTCAACTCTTTAACGGTAATTACTTTTATTTTCAATCTCCTCTTACTAGACAGTTTGATGTGAGCAATTTCAGATATAATACTTTTTTAATGACACAAGAAAGCATTTGTGATTCATGTGAAATAGGAAATTCCAAAAAACAAAATAGATTGGTAAGAATTACATAAGTTAATATAAAAAAAATAAAGGAAGATAATTTTAGACCTTTGTTTAATAGATGACAACTTCTTAAATACCCATAGGAACTTGCCACATTAAAAAAACTGTTATTTTATGCTTTATAAGAACCACTAATTTTCACTGCTTTCTCAATAAGTAGAAATTTGCATTAAAAATACAGTAGGGTTGATAACTGTAAAATCTCTTCTTCATTCTTCAGTTTTTCCCTTTGTAACTTTTGGCAGTTGAGGGTTTATGGAGGCTGTTCTGACCCAGTTAAAATGTTCTTGCTTTCATACCACATTTTTCTTCTGTTTATCTTTTAATTGCTGTACCCTTCCCTTACTTACCTAAGTCTTTTCTGTCATTCATTCATTTGATTATTACTATAAATTATTACCATAAATATACCAGTCTTTTTTGAGAAAGATAACTAAGGTACAGTTCCTGAATTCAGACAAGAGTGGGATACAGAAAATAAAATCAGTTTTTTTTTTAATTTTTTATTTTTTATAAACATATATTTTTATCCCCAGGGGTACAGGTCTGTGAATCACCAGGTTTACACACTTCACAGCACTCACCAAAGCACATACCCTCCCCAATGTCCATAATCCCACCCCCTTCTCCCAAACCCCCTCCCCCCAGCAACCCTCAGTTTGTTTTGTGAGATTAAGAGTCACTTATGGTTTGTCTCCCTCCCAATCCCATCTTGTTTCATTTATTCTTCTCCTACCCACTTAAGCCTCCATGTTGCATCACCACTTCCTCATATCAGGGAGATCATATGATAGTTGTCTTTCTCTGCTTGACTTATTTCGCTAAGCATGATACGCTCTAGTTCCATCCATGTTGTCACAAATGGCAAGATTTCATTTCTTTTGATGGCTGCATAGTATTCCATTGTGTATATATACCACATCTTCTTGATCCATTCATCTGTTGATGGACATCTAGGTTCTTTCCATAGTTTGGCTATTGTGGACATTGCTGCTATAAACATTCAGGTGCACGTGCCCCTTTGGATCACTACATTTGTATCTTTAGGGTAAATACCCAATAGTGCAATTGCTGGGTCATAGGGCAGTTCTATTTTCAACATTTTGAGGAACCTCCATGCTGTTTTCCAGAGTGGCTGCACCAGCTTGCATTCCCACCAACAGTGTAGGAGGGTTCCCCTTTCTCCGCATCCTCGCCAGCATCTGTCATTTCCTGACTTGTTGATTTTAGCCATTCTGACTGGTGTGAGGTGATATCTCATTGTGGTTTTGATTTGTATTTCCCTGATGCCGAGTGATATGGAGCACTTTTTCATGTGTCTGTTGGCCATCTGGATGTCTTCTTTGCAGAAATGTCTGTTCATGTCCTCTGCCCATTTCTTGATTGGATTATTTGTTCTTTGGGTGTTGAGTTTGCTAAGTTCTTTATAGATTCTGGACACTAGTCCTTTATCTGATATGTCGTTTGCAAATATCTTCTCCCATTCTGTCAGTTGTCTTTTGATTTTGTTAACTGTTTCCTTTGCTGTGCAAAAGCTTTTGATCTTGATGAAATCCCAATAGTTTTTAATAGAGACCTTATTATACAGCATTGGATGTTTTAGAAGTATGAAATCTGAAACCAGAGAAAGACATCTAATTTTTTTTAAATATCTTCTTTTTTGGTTGGGGGAGGAAGAGGTTTTGAGAAAGTAAGAATAAGACTGTGAGAGAATAGAAATGATAGTTCTGGAAAATGGAAGAGGGTATTTAAGAAATAAGAGGCTCAAGAAAGCAGTGGAGTTTTGTGGGTTTTTTTTTTTTTTTTTGCATAACTACTTGTAGGTATGACAGGCATGAAATGCGGCTGAAAGTAGGTGAGGGGGTAAGGTGGGAATGGGGTATTTCTTTTCTGGGATTTTCCTTAATCCTGAAGAATATGGGGAGTCATTAAAGGTTTAAACAAACAAACAAAAAACCAGTGTCCCAAGATTTATATTTTAGAGGAAGAAAAATCTGACTAAACGTTTAAAATTACATCAACACATACATGGAGAAAGATTTCTTATCTAGAGATTAGGTAAGGAATCATTCAAGAAACCTAGAGACAGAAAGAAGATGGCAGATAGGGATGATCAGAGACAGAGAGCATAATGAAGAGATTGAAAAATACTCAGGTTGTAGTATTAATAAAACACAGACATGAATGGGGTGTGACAGTAGAAATAATGAAAGGAAATTCAAACATATTACTTGGCACCTAAGGACCTTAGTAGAGAATGATGTCATTCAAGAACAGAGAAAACAAGAAGAGCATGTTGGCTGTTAAGGATAGGAGGCTAGACATTTTGGGTTCAATACGAGATGATTAAATTGAAGATAACTGATGTCTAGTGAACAGTTGGCTATAATTTTCTGAAACCTTGAAGAGAAATTTAGCATCTTATAAAATGTGAGTATCGTCAGGACTTAATTTTTGGTGGAAATTATAAACATGGATGAGTTAACCTAGGGAGGATAATTTTAATTAAGAGAGGGAAAGGAAATAGGAAAAAGGAAATCCAAAGTGAGTATCATAAGGATGGCATGCAAAGGCAACATAGCTCATGAAAACTGAGCTAGCAAAAGTAAAGAATAACTGAAAACATATGCTATATGCAATAGTATGTATAATATCCATATTTAAAGGGACAGAGCAAAATTATGTTGTGAGCGTTAACAGAAGTCAGTGATTACTGATAGCACTAAGTGACTGAGAAACAGGAGGAAAGTCATGACTCCTCCACATACAGGGTTATATGTCTTAAACAACTATACTAGAAAAAAAAAGATAAAAGCAGAAGTATGTATGCAAGATATTTTGTTTGAAAAGAGGGAATTTCTGGATGATAGTTGATGATGATAAGTCTTAATTTGTTAGACAGCAGCAGTGGAGGGGAGAGAGAATAAGAGAGAGAGTGTGTGAAGAAACAAAGAAGACCTGCTAAAAGTGAGCTTGGTGTGATTACAAAAAATTGGCTGGACAAAAAGTTGCTGACCAGGACTCCTAAACAAATTGGGAAGTAGTAATGAATGACAACTGAAACTGGAAATAAGTGTTGCTTGTTTAAATGCTTATGTGTTTTGGGGGGCATCTGGTTGGCTCAGTCGGTAGAGTGTGAGACTTTGATCTCAGAGTGGTGAGTTTGAGCCCCCACGTTGGCTGTAGAAATTACTTAATTAAAAAAAAAGGTAAATAAGTGCTTTTGTGTTTTCCTCAAATAGGGATTAAATGTTGGGGCAGAAACTTGACAGCAGAAAGCAGGACTTACATAGGTAGGAAGAACACTGCAAATGTAGAGTATGGGGACATGCTGGATTAATGATGAGAGTGATCACAGATGTATTAAGACTTAAAATCAGGAATGGATTGATTCACTGGGAAAAAAGAGAAAAGCATTACTGACAGTCTCATCGGAGTAAAGAACTATTTTATGGTGACTAAAAATACCTGGAATTTTTAAGGAAAGAGTATTAATTTAGAGCTTCTACATTCTCTATATTGCATTGCTCCTCAAGTACATCAGATTTTCTTCAAAATATCTCTAGCACTTTTCACTTCTTTACTGTGTGTACTCTAATTTTTTATTTAATTTTCTGAAAATTACCAAGGTTTTCAGGGGACTTTATTGACCCCGATTCTTTCCTCTAACACTGACTGAGTCCAATTCTTCTTTCAGGGATGAATACAAGATTAGTATGTATGATAAATTACTGGACTGCCAGTGACCTTATGAAGATAGATTTTTATGTGAACATCACTACCATAACTTTTTTCCTCAACTTAATGGAAGATTTGAGCCACCTTTCCTTTCATGTTAACACCTCCACCTGTATACTGTACTCATATTTTATTGGTCTCTAAGGACCTTCTTCCATTTTATGTTGATAACATCATCACAGAAGTCTTTTATACCCTAAAGTTCTTCTTCTACCTTATAAGGTAATTTTTTTTTCCTAAAAATGAACTCCAAATCCAATTGCAGTAGGCCAAATGGATTCATCTGCAGTTATGACCTTACAGTATATTTTATATTATGCACCAGAGTGTTTCAGTGTGCTTCATAACAAGTTTCTGATCCCTCCTTGCTCTGCTCACTCTGTATTAATCAATAGATATTTTAGTATAGTGTTACAATCTGTTTTCCACACAAATACAAGGAAGTGAAGTACACTTGAGTAAATAAGCTTTCTAAAGGACTAGTTGACTCCTTATTAACAAGGTTTCTTTGTGAGGCCACTATATATCAAGGCTCTTATGACACACATAAGTGCTTTAGAAGTTGAAATTGGACTGGGACAGGTTCAGATTTTTTAGTTATCCCACTGTAAATCTTTATCTAGCCTGAAAACATATTTCTACAAACATAAACATGATTTCAGTGATGAAAAAGGATATTAACTATTGCTACCATAAGACTGTCTTATGCTAGGTTGTTAAAGTTTCTTGAAATCATTTTAGGGAAAAATTGCTTTGCTGGTACATGCAAATTTGAACATGATGAGCCTTGATGACATGTGAAAAATTACAAAACTTTGTGCTGGGGACAGATTAGAATCTGGAAAGAAGCATGATGGGGTGCCAAAGTCTCTGGATTGAGTTTTGTTCCAACTGCCTTAACTAATTTTGTGGCACTGAGGAGAACTCTTCAGTTTTGTGGTTCTCTGTGTCTCTAATTGAAGAATGAATGAATTTTAAAATGCATATTTTAAAATAATTCCTGTTCTCACCTCCTATCGTGCCATTACTTTTCCATTTTTCAAACTGGAAGTGTATTCAGATGATAAAGGGCAATGACAGTTTTCAGTTAGGAATTACTTTTTGATTTTGTATACAAAGCATAGCTACCATCTCTGGTCCTAGAGGATCAAAAGGAAAATTTGACCTTCTACATTCTCAGTTTAGATTGGATTTAAAATTGTATAATCTGGATTGAATAACAGTGAGCCTTCTGAAAAAGAAACACTCGTAATCCACAGGAAGTAGAATCTATGAAAAAAAAAAACTATCAAATATAGACTACTCAACATATATAGGACCCAAAGCTTTGAAAACAGTAATAACAATACATAGGTCGAGTGATGGTTCATACATATATATGTCTAGACTTTTGCAGTGTTAACGTGTTTCCAAGAAATGTTGTCAGTAATGTCTAAGTATTTCAAAAAGCCAGGTCTTGGAAGTAAATGATCCTATTATAGAGGCAGGATGCAAATTTGTTGTTCCATTTTCATGCTTTCAGTCTATTTTTTTTTCCTAGTACCAGTACCAATTTTTTTTTTTGCAAGACTATAAAATTAAATTTTCGCTTTCTGAAACATTTTGAGTGAACATGAACCTCCTTCGTATCAGCAAGGAAACCTTTAAAGCAGCAAAGAAGACCACTGCTTGTGACCTGAGCTAAATAATTAAAATTCCCAATGCTAGAGAATAAATACTGCCATTTTCCCAGTTTGGGTTTTAACTATTTACTATATTCTTATAATAATGTAAGCTAGAGAAAAGAAAATATTAAGAAAATCATAAGGAAAATACATTTATAATACTGTACCACATTTATTTAAAAAAAAAATCCATATATTTTGGACCCAGGTGGTTCAAACCCATGTTGCTCAAGGGTAACCTGAAGCATCAAGTAATTGTTCTGCACCTGTTAGGCAAGAAGGTAGGCATGAGCAACAGGAGGAGGGACCTTAAACATCTTGACAGAGAGCCCCAACTGAGAACCACTCAGGGACCATCCCATTCCACCCATCTAACAGATGGTCTGTGGTTAACGACATACCAGCAGAGGAAGTGTTAAGTTTGTTGTGCTCATTGTACTTGTACAGAAAGTAATTACCTGTTCTTATTTGACCTATGTCTCTAGAAATAATACTGTGGTGTCCTACCCCATTCAGGTATTTTGAATACATCTTGGGAAAGGACATGCATAATTGACTAATTATTATATAATCCAGGCCTGTAACTCAAGTGCTGTGACCCTAGGACCCACCCAAAAGAAAAAATTGATGTAAGCCCACACCCCAGAGTTTCCGCGGCTTTTGTCTCCCTTGATTAACCATGCTTCTCCCTTGGAGTATATGTTAATAAAACTTTGCTCTGCTTTACTTTGGTTTTGCTGTCCTATAATTACTTACTAGGGCAGCAGAAAAACTGAGGCTTCTTTTCTTTTCCAGCTCAATCTCAGTAACCTATGTCCTGACAGAACAAATTTTTAAAAATGCCTGATTAAAATGAAAGGCTCCTTGTATTCCTGTTGTTATAAAATAAATGGCAGTCCTAGAATCAGATATATTCCATGAATAAGAGAGGATACAAAAGAGAACTGGTGGTGTGGTTGGGTGTATTCAAAGTAAGAAAAAAATATCTAGGAATTTCAAGGTCAGAAAAATCTTACTAGAAACATTCTAATTATAACTTCTCTCAGTATTTATAATTCAGAAACACCCACAGACTCTATGCAACTGTTAATACATTTTTGTGAAAAATACAAAACTTACTTTCTTCCCCTCAACTTCTTATACCATGCAAAAAAAAAAAAATACCAACTGATTTCCCACTATACAACTTTTGCATATGTTGTCCCTTTACCCCAAATTCATTTCCTACTCATCTCAATCTCCCTCATTTCTTTTTTTCTTTTTTGTCTTTTTTTTTTAAGATTTTATTTATTTGTCAGAAAGAGAGTGGGAGAGAGCGAGCACAGGCAGACAGAATGGCAGGCAGAGGCAGAGGGAGAAGCAGGCTCCCCGCCGAGCAAGGAGCCCAATGTGGGACTCGATCCCAGGACGCTGGGATCATGACCTGAGCCAAAGGCAGCTGCTTAACCAACTGAGCCACCCAGTCGTCCCTCCCTCATTTCTTATATAACTAGCTTGATTCCATTGTTCATGGTTCAAATGAAGTATCATTTCCACCAATATAGACATTTGCCCTTATTTTTCACTGTTTCAGCACATAATTTGTTTTCTTCATATTTATGAGATAGATCACTTGTTTGTCTTTTTATCTGTAATCAATTTGTTTATCTATTTAACTATTTATTTTGTGTTCCTCTGTACTAGATTATGGAGTCTGTTGAAGTTCTGTTCAATAATGATGTAGTCAGCATCTAGGACAGAATTTAGTTGTGTAGTAGGCTCTCAATAAGTATTAATTGAATGAGCAAAAAAAGTGAATTTTATTTTACATAATATGCTATCTTATTCATCACAGATGTAAATTAATCTATTTATAGGCAGAAGAGCTTATAAATAAATGAGTTTGACTCATTGTAACATACTTCACTCAGAAAATCCCCATTTGCTTTTATAGGACTACTTACCAAGGAATATTTGAAGTCAAAATATCCCCATCAAAGTTGTGTTTGTATCTTGCCTTTGTTCTGTGCACTCTGATTTGTTCACCCTTAGTTCATTGTCTTCAGGCCCCCTTCAGAGAACTGAGAAGAGATGAAAATAAAATATATTTCACAATAACATGAACCTGTTTGCCTTTAAAAATCATGTAAGTCTACTCAATTTTTATAAAAATTCGATCAAGAAGGTTTATCTTCTTGAACCTCAAAGTATCACAAAGAAATCTGTGACATTATTGATTTTCTGCAGTAGATTTTCCTTACTTTGTGCTAGATTTTAATTATTTAACTTCTGCAATTGAAAAAGATATTCAATTTTAAGTAATTAAAAGATCAACAAATTTGTGGTGTTGCTTTTCATTTATGTTACTGACGAAAAAACAATATTTATATCATTGTTAGCATAAACTAAATCATTATAGGTATAAAAAACTAAGTACAGCAAAATAACTCAGGAAATTTTTTTTTAGAGATTTTATTTATTTATTTGTCAGAGAGAGAGAGAGAGAGAGCGTGCACACAAGCAGGAGGAGCAGCAGGCAGAGGGAGAAGTAGGCTCTCTGCTAAGCAAGGAGCCTGATATGGGACTTGATCACAAGACCCTGGGATCATGACCTGAGCCGAAGACAGATGCTTAACCAACTAAGCCAAGCAGGTGTCCCAGGAAGTATTAATGATACAGAGTAACTGTCACTCTGAAGACTAACAAGACTTTCATCATAGAATATATTCAAAATTTTATAGATAAATCCCATTTAGTTTTTCTATATCTATTTACCTCTAACAGTCATATTTTTTCTGTATTTCATGCAACTATTTTAATATTCTACATGGAACACTGGTTCTACAGCCATTCCTATCAATATTATTGTTTCCAAAAGAAAACCACAGCTCAATCAGATATAAAGTAAATGGTATAGTTAGTAGAAATTATATTTTTCCACTGAAAACTCAAACTCATCCTAAGAAAATTTGAATATACTTTATAAAACCTTATAGTAAAATATGTGCAAAATCATTCACACGCATATTTAAAAAAGAAAAGAAGGAACTCCTGGGTGGCTCAGGTGGTTTAGCACCTGACTCTGGGTTCACCACAAGTCATGATTTTATGGGTTCTGTGATCAGGCCCTGAGTCAGCCTCCCAGCTCAGTGGGGAGTCTAAGGATTTTCTTCCTCTGCGTACCCCCCATTTGTGTGTGTACATGCACACATATGTTCACTCACTCCCTAAAATAATAAATCTTTCAAAAAATTTAAATCATTACACTACAGTATTAATTCAAAATTACTTTTTGTAACCCTCCCCTAATTTTATAATTAATAGTTTTCATTTAATAAGATTCTTCAATATATTTCTAAAATATTTTATTTTCCTTTCTTGGTTTACCATTTATTTCTCTTTCTATTGCTATATATGTTCTACTATTTCTATATCCATTTCCTTTACATTTATTTCCTATTATTTGTGTTTATTTATTTATATTTATATTTGTATCCTTTTCTGAAATAACGAGGAATTTTGCCATAGGACGCTTTTTGTAACCTTCCCACCCTTTTGTTACTTAATTATTTTCAAGTATTTTTCATGTATTTAACCCTTACTTTTAAAATATATATATAAATCTCTATTTCTTGGGGCGCCTGGGTGGCTCAGTGGGTTAAGCCGCTGCCTTCGGCTCGGGTCATGATCTCAGGGTCCTGGGATCGAGTCCCGCATCGGGCTCTCTGCTCAGCAGGGAGCCTGCTTCCTCCTCTCTCTCTGCCTGCCTCTCTGCCTACTTGTGATCTCTGTCTGTCAAATAAATAAGTAAAATCTTTAAAAAATAAATAAATAAATCTCTATTTCTTATCTCTTTAAAATAAAGATACTCCAAAGAAGACTTTTAAAAATGAATATGGAATTTAAAAACAAAAAATGAGCAGAAGGAAAAAGAGAGAAACAAAGCAAGAAAGAAACTTAATTATAGAGATCAAACTGATGCTTAGCAGAAGGGAGGTTGCTGGGGCGATGTGTTAAATAGGTGATGGGGATTAAAGAGTGCACTTGTCGTGATGAACTCAGTGTAGTGGATGGAATTACTATATTGTACACCTGAAACTAATATAAGACTGTGCATTAACTCACTGGAATTAAAAACTTAAAAAAAAAAAAACAACTATCTTTCTTTCTATCTCTCTCTTTTTTCTTGGGAATCAGGCTTATAGCTTTTCTGTTTGCCTGTTTGTAGTTTTCTTTTTTATAGTTTTTGTTTGCCTGTTTGTGGTTTTCTTTTTTAGGTCAGTTTTTATTTTTTTCCAGGCTTATTTTAACAAATCAAAGTGTACCCAGTTAAAAGGTCCAAAAACTCCTCACTGCAAGTAAGGAGGAACTCTGAAGAGGACTGACCTGTGGGAAAGAACAGCCATATATAACAGCAAAGTACACACAGTATACATCAGAAACACTTCCTAAAGTGCTAGGCCCTGGATAGTGTATGACCCCTTCTTATTACAGCATTATTCTCAGGAGCAGAAAACATAACAAACTTTCATAACACACAAAAGACAGAAACCTAGGCATAATGAAAAGATGGAGGTAGTCTCCCCAGAAGAAAGATCAAGAAACCATAGCCAGGGGAGCTATTCAAAACAGATATAAGCAATGTATCTGAACAAGAATTTAGTACAACAGCCATAAGAATGCTAGTTGGGCTTGAAAAAAAGAATAGAAGACACGAGAAACCCTTGCTGCAAAGATAAAAGACCTAAGAACCAGTGAGGCTGAAATAAAAAAATACCATAACTGAAATACAAAACTGACTGAATGAGGATGGAAGAAGCACAAGCGTCGATAAGTGATAGAGAAGATAAAACTATGGAAAATAATGAAACTAAAAAGAAGAGGGAAACAAAACTGTTAGTTCACAGGTAGAAACTTAGGGAACTCAGTGATTCCACGAAGCACAGTAATATCCCTATCATAAGAGTCTCAGAAGAAGAGCAGGAAAAAGGAGCAGAAAGTTTATTTGAACAAATTATAATTGCGAACTATCCTAGCCTGGGTAAGGAAACAGGTATTCAAGTCCAAGAGTCATAGAGAACTCTCCTCAAAATCAACAAACAGGTTAACACCAAGAGATAGCATAGTAAAACTTGCAAAATACAAAGATAAAGAGAGAATTCTGAAAGCAGCTAGGGACAAAATGTCCTTAACCTACAATGTAGACACATAAGGTTGTCTCTCCAATGAAACTTGGCAGGCCAGAAGAGAGGGGAATGATATATTTAATGTACTAAATAGGAAAAATATACAACCAAGAACATTTTATCCAGGGAGGCTGTCAGTCAGAATAGGAGAGAGAGTGTTTCCAAGATGAACGAAAGGAGTTTGTGATCTGTAGATCAGCTGTGCAAGAAATAACAAATGGGACCCTTTGAGCGGGAAAGGGAGACCAAAAGCAACAAAGAATAAAAAGGAACATAGTTTATAGGAACAGTGACTTTACAGGTAATATAATGGCACTAAATTCATATCTATCAATAATTACTCAATAAATGGATAAAATGCTCTAATAATCAAAAGATATAGAGTATCAAGATGGATAAAGAAAGAAGACCGATCAATATGATGCTTATAAGATACTCATTTTAGACCCAGATGCACCTCTAGATTGAAAGTGAGGAAATGGAGAACTATGTATCATGCTAATGGAAATCAAAAGAAAGCTGGAACAGCCATACTTAAACTAGATTTTAAGCTAACATCTGCAATAAGAGGTGAAGAAGGGCATTATACCATCATAAAGAGGTCCAACAAGAAGATCTAACAGTTTTAAATATTTATACCCCCAAATTGGGAGCAGCCAGATATATAGATGAATTAATGAAAAACTGAAAAGATGTGGATTGATAATAATACAGTAATAGTAGGGTACTTTAACACCCCCACTTACAGCAATGGACAGATCATGTAAGCAGAAGATCAACAAGGAAACCATGGCTTTGAATGACATGCTAGACCAGATGGGCTTAACAGATATATTCGGAGCATTTCATCCTGAAGCAACAGAATACACATGCTTTTTGAGTGCACCTGGAACATTGCCAAAATAGATCATGTACTAGTCCTAAATCAGGCCTCACTATATACAAAAAGATTGAGATCATATATGCACATTTTCAGCCCACAGCTCTATGAAACTTGAAGACAACCACAAGAAAAATTTTGGAAGACCACAAATACATGGAAGTTAAAGAACATCCAAATAAGAATGAATGGGTTAACCATAAAATTAAAGAAGAAAAATAATGCTTGGAAGCAAATGAAAATGAAAACATAACAGTCCCAAATCTTTGGGATGCAGCAAAAATGGTCATAAGAGGGAAATATATGGCAATAGAGGCCTTCTCAAGAAGCAAGAAAAGTCTGAAGACAACCTAACTTTACACCTAAAGAAGCTGAAAAAAGAACAGCAAATAAAGTCTAAATCCAGCAGAAGAAAGAAAATAATAAAGATTAGAGCAGAAATAAATGATACAGAAATTTAAAGGAAAAAAAACACCAAAAAACAGTAGAACAGATCAACAAAACTAGGATCTGGTTCTTTGAAAGAATTAATAAAGTGATAAGGTTTAGGTTAAATGCATAACATTTTCTTTTTTAAAAAATCACTTTATTAAAGTATGATGGAATTACAAAAAAAGTGGTACGTTTCACGTATAAAGCTTTATTAGTTTGAAGGTAAGAATGCCCTTGTCAAATCATCACCACAATCAGTGACATATTGATAAACATATCCATCACCTCCAAAAGTTTCCACTTGCCCTCTTCAAATAAATAAATATATGCATTGCATTTTCTTATGGTAGAACTTAAGGTACATTTTCATTTTGCTTCAATTTGGATTGTAATATTTATGCAGCTTTTGTTTTTCTGGAGTCTAAAATACTTCAGAGTTGGCAGAAGATGCATGAAATACCCTTACAACATTGATGACATACAGATTCTTTATCGTAGTACTTTGTTAATGTTCTGTGTAATACTAACTGCTTTCTAAAGGGCTTGCCTATTTGTCCCTTGAATGTTTTTCCAGAGTGAATTCCTATTCAGCCTTCATTTTGATTCCTTTTTCATTCTGCTGAGCATATGTTCAAGCGATATCTTTCTGAAAGTGACAGATATGACCATAGATACTCTCAGGCCTTTTAAGTCCAGAAAAATCTTTGCCTTTTGGTTTTTATTTTTCCTAGCTATGTAATTCTGGATTCAAAGTCAATTTCTGTCAAAATTCTAGGGAAACATCTCTTTTGTTGCATACTATGCAATATTTTCAATGAGAATCTGGCATTGTCTATTTTTGCTATTGTAATTTTTTTGTGCTTTTACTTTTTGAAGTTTATGTAATCTTCTCTTTACCCATGTGATTTGAAAATCTGTTGCCTATGTTTAGTAAAAGGTATTTAAGCATTTATTTTGTGAATCATTTAGTGGATACATTTAATCTAATCGTTCATATTATTTGAATTCTGAACATTTGTACCTAATATTTCCCTTATTATTCTCTGTTTTTACTGTTTCTGATAATTGGACTTACTTGGATTTGTAATTATATCTATCAGTTTTCTGTGATAAATTTCATACCATTGATTTTTGCTGTTGGTTTAAGAAAATTTTCTTAGTTTTAGCCTACAAAACAAACATCTTGAAAAAATTAGTCTCGCAATTTTAACTTAGAGGATAATTGCAACAATAATACAGACAGTTTCACTATGTCTTTCACCCAGTTTTCCCTTACGAGTATTTATCTTACATAATAGAGGACCATTATCAAAACTAAGAAAATAATTTTGGACAGTGATATTAATTAAACAGTGGCATTTTTCAAATGTTGTCTTTTTTTCCTCCTACTAATAGACTTTTGTTACAGGATTCAATTCAGGATCTCATCCTGCATTTACATGTAATATCTCCTTATTCTTCTCAAATCTTTGAAAGTACCTCAGTCTTTTATTTCAAGACCTTCAACAGTTTTTGTACAGTGTCCCTCAATCTTTGCTTGGAATTTGTTCATGAGTATATTGAGGTTATACATTTTGAGAAAGGGTACCACAGAATTGATAGTCCTTTTCCAGTATACCCTATTTGGGTCTACATTATATTGATAAGTATTACTGATATTACATTACCTTGGTGAAGGGTGTGTCTATCAGATTTCTACATTGTATAATCACTATTACTCCTTTTGTAATTACTTAATAATTTGAGGAAGATATTTTGAAAGTATGAATATAACCTCTGTGCTTAAACATTCATTACTTTTATCATGTATGCGGTCTTGCCTGCACCAGTTGTTACTGTAGTGTTCTAGTGAGGATCTTCTATATTCCTTACTCCTCCCGCATCCTTTCTTCTATAAGGAAATTATATCCTTTCCTCCCATTTATTTATTTATAGCTGCATGAACCCATAAGTATTTATTTTGCTTAGAGGTTATAATCCTGTTCTGCCATCCCTTATTTTTTTACTCATAGTCCTAGCTTTGTCCATTAGGAGCTCTTTCAAGTTGGCTCCTGTATTCTTCTAACATGCCCCCATCTCCGTCTAATTTTTATTATGTAACTTTGGTCTCTGATAGCAGTAGATCCTATAAGCTCATCTTGTATTTTTCTTGCCACAGCCCTAAAGTCAACAACTTCTCCAAGGCGCCCTGAATCTTTTTATTGGAAAATTGTATTTAGAAACTAAGATCTGTGCTTATTGCTGCTGCTTCTGGACCCTCTCAGTGCAGATACAGGAATACGTATTTACCAGTTCCTGCATACACACACATCTATAATTATGTGTGCATGTATATGTATATAATCTGTCATCTATCTTCTATCATATGTCTGTACCAATACTTCAGGCCGCAGTACAAGTTTTGTTTTAATATTTCTCATTTAGTTATTTATAACTTTTTCTCCAATAGTGATAAACTTTGCTTTCATTATATACAAACTATTTATTTGTTAAGCCCTATTTAAAAGTAAAGTATTTTTGTATTTGCTAAGTCATATCCAAAGGAAAACCACATTTATCAACCAGAATAGAATACTGGATACATTTCTTTATATATGTTTACCCATATAATATCCAGGCAAAACACTGGTATCGACGGTTATTTGGAATAGCTTCTTTTTTCCCCCATTACCATCAATATGGTTATGTGACTCAGTTGTAATTAAGTTATTTTGTCATCTCATCTATCTTACCATCCAGATTTCTATTTAATTTATATATATTAAAAATCACTCTTTGTGGTATACAGTTCCATGTGTTTTGACAAATTCAGAGTTGTATATTCACCACTACTTTCATCCAGAACAGTTCCAGCATCCCAAATACAGTCTCTTCATATCATCATCTCCCTCCTAAGTCCCAATGCATAATACCAAGTGATTTTATAACCTTATAGTTTGCCTTTTCCAGAATACCATAGATAATAGAATCATATAACATGGAATATTTGATGTCTAATTTCATTCACTTAACCTAATACGAAAGGGTATTTATAAATTCTGTAATTTTCCAGGGACTTTATACTGCCAAACACACTACATTTGGCTTAAATTAACTCATTAACTCTTCTGGCTAAATTCTTCTTAAAGATGTCTGATATATCTTCCCTAGAAAAATATGTAATCTCACCTCCTCTCTCCCAGCAGGTGCCTATCTTTCCTTACTTCTAAGACCAGTTCTTTGTTCTGCAATCTCAGCTCTCCATTCTTGACTTTGAAAAAAGTCATGAATTTTAAAATTAATCTGTCTCTCTTACTTTATAGAGGTGAGAGTGATAATCCTTTTAGTTGTCTATCCCAGAGCAGAAGCCAGATGTCTTACTAAAATATTTCTGATTTCGAGAAATCCTTCTTTTCACTGATGTGTTTTGTTTTTTGTTTTTGCCTTCGAGCCTTTGAATAACAATTTGATCTTGCTTTAAGGTTGTGTTATCACTTTTTTTTTTAAATAGATAGAAAGAAGAAGAAGCAGACTCCCTTCACCCCCACCACTGAGCAGGGAGCCTGATGAGGGGCTCAATCCCAGTATGCTGGGTTCATGACCTGAGCCAAAGGCAGTCAATTAACCAACTGAGCCACCAGGTACTATCACTCTTAATATAGAGAATAAACTGAGGGGTGATAGAGCTGTGGGGGGATGGGCTAGATGGGTTATGGGTATTGAAGAGCATTTGATATGATGAGCACTGGATGTTGAATATAAATGATGAATCACTGAATCCTACTCAGGAAACCAACATTGAATTGTATGTTAACTAACTAAAATTTAAATAAAAATTCAGAAAAAAAAAGATCCAAAGCCCCAACTTTTATTTTAGCTCTGATACAGAGCTACCATATATACTATAAAAATGTTAGTATAGCTGAGAAAAAGAATGCACTGATTTTAAACTTCAAAACTAAACTTTATGTTGGGATAAATGTAAGAAAAGAAAAAGGGTGAGTTCCCATTTTTTCAATAGAATATACATTCATTTCTTTTTAAAATAAATTAAGTGCTAAAAAAAATAAAGTAAGATGTGCTATCTTCTCTGATCTAAAAATTTTGATAAGAATTTTAAAGTTTTTTTTAAGATTTTATTTACTTAGTTGACAGAGAGTGAGCAAACACAACCAGGGGGAGCAGCCAAGGGAGAAGAAGAAGCAGGCTCTCTGTTGAGCAGGAAGCCTAATGTGGAGCTCGATCCCAGGACCCTGGTGTCATGACCTGAGCTCAAGGCAGTCACTTAACCAACTGAGACAATCAGGCACCCTTACAATATTAAAAATATTTTATTATATTTTCAAAATTTTTTTTCAGTGCACATCTTTTATTAAATATATTCCTAAGTAATTTATTTCTTTTTCTTTTTTAGTTTAATTCAATTAGCCAACATATAGTACATCATTAGTTTCAGATGTGGTGTTCAGTAATTTATCAGTTGTATATAGCACCTTATTTTTCCTTTTTCACTGTCAATCTGTTCAATTTGCTAAGTCTTCTTGGAATGTGAGACATACATTGAAGCCATTCATATATATTTCAGAAAAGGCACATAAATGGAGATGTTGCAATAGGCTGTCACCTCCTCTAAAGCCAAATTAGACAAGATTTATTCTGAAGTACTGAACTTTATACTTAGAGCCTCTTCTATTCCCTAGTGGATCTTCACCTTTTTTTAAGAAGAATATCCACTATTTTTTAATGAGAAAATCACACTCCATCAGCCAGTCTGTAGAACACAATATTCTGTGCCTGGCAACTCTAAACATACTTGGGTTCACTGAGCAGAATGGATTTTATGCCTATTGGAGATTTTTCTTTGGCTATATTGTTTTTGCAGTTTTCTCTACTTTATTTGATTCCTCAACCTCATCTACTTTATATTATCTAGAGATTTATTTTAAAAACCTTGTTCGGTGTGGTATGGTATGAATGATTGTGTCTCCCCACCAAAGTAATATGTTGACACCTAACCCTAAAGTGATTTTTAGGAAATGAGGCCTTTGGGAAGTCATTAGGATATTAGGGCTGAGACCTTATAAATGGAATTAGTGTCCTTATAAAAGAGATCTAGAGAGATCCCTTGTTCCTTCCATCATGCGAAGTTACAGGGGAACAATAATAGGGAATCCCCATTAGAATGAATCTGTTGGTGACATGATCTTGGATTTCCCAGCCTCCATAAGTGGGAAATAGTTTGTTGTTTATAAGCTACTCTGTCTGTGGTATTTTTGTTATAGCAGTGTGACAAAGACAAGGTAATTTTACAGTATTCTCAAAGTTTTTTCTGAATTTCTTCCCCATTCTATTCTGTAACTGTTTACTGTAATTTCAGAAGTATTTTAGGAAGGAAACAACTTTAAGTGTAATTTTCAGACCACCAGCTTGAACTAATATTTCTTATTGAATTTTTAAAGCTTTTATTTCTCCTTTAAATCTTTTATTTGTTTATTTGACAGAGATGACAAGTAGGCAGAGAGGCAGACAGAGAGAGAGGAGGAAGCAGACTCCTGCTGAGCAGAGAGAGCAGAGAGCCTGATATGGGTCTCGAACCTCAGACCCTGGGAACATGACCTGAGCTGAAAGCAGAGGCTTTAACCCACTGAGCCATCCTGGTGCCCCTTTTATTTCTCCTTTAAAAAAGGAAATAAAATTATTTTGAGTGAGGGAAAAAATTGTGACATATTATAATATTTGAAGTTTTGTTTCCAACTTGTAAATTACATTTATATAACAATCTATATTATCGCCCTCGACCCGCAAGGATGACAAGAAACCCCAGTTCAGATGTATCTTCTCTCTCTTTATTTCTGCAAATCTACACACTTATATACGTTTACATGACCAATCAGCGATCAGGGTACAGGAGGGAGCGAATCAGGCTGTGCACCTAAACGAACAACTTCACTAGCAACCAATGCTCTTTACTTCCTCTTTGGGCGTTCCGCTTAGTCTCACGAGGTAATCCTAACCTGGAAACTAGCCAGGCACCATCTTTTAATGGCGGAGGCCGCCCTGGCCAGGGGCCTGCCTCCGACACTATATTACATTTGTCTTTTCAAGAATACAATAAATTTTCTCAAAAATCTAGGATAGTCCTAACAAGATATTGCATAGGTACCATGCAGAAGAGAAAAAAGCCTTTATTTTAAACATCCTGTAAAGATTCTATTGAAATGTATTTTTATAGAACCTTTTACCTCACCATGAAATTTTATAGGAAAGTGATCCTTTCATCTTCTCTGTAAAGGTAGTTAGTTACATTAGGGATATATAGCATCCACTGAGTATAGTCTAAGTAAAATGGAATTCAAATAAAACTCTTAAGTATCTGAGAGTATAATAAGGACTGTTACCCTAGTTAAGTAAAGGCATTAAACAGAATAACAACAGCAGAAACAGTAATAAACAGTAATAATAAGCAAACCATTACAGTTTTAAAATTTTGCCCTTAAAGATTTTTGAAGCTGAGAAATAGAAATACAGAATGACAATCTAGTATTCCAACCAGTATTTGTCTTGAAAGTTAAACAACATCCAGAATTTAAAGTATCTTTTTTCATTTTATTTGTGGTAAGCAATGTGTCTTTTTGTTTTAGTAGCAAGTAGTATAAAGCAAAGTGTATTTATTCTAGGCTATACTGGACAGCTGTCTTAGTCTTTATTCTTTTTTTTTCTTTATAAGGTTACAGCATTATTTTATAAGATTTAATAATTTTAGCAAGAACTCATTTTTTGTAATTTGAACTATAGTTCATAAGAAAGGGGAGTAAATTCCCTTTGCAATACCTAATGCAGTACTCACTTTTTCTCATCATAACTTCTTTCATAATTCCGTTCCCTTTAGAAGGAAAATCCAACCCATGCAAATTTTACACATGCACTCCCAGTTTTCTCATAAGTATAGAGAGTATGAAGCATTAAAAGAAGGTGAGGGAAAGGGAGAAAAAGAAGAAAAAAAAAACAGAAAGAAAAGTACATCAGGATGAATAATCAAGATAGAAAATGTTCAGTTTATTAATCAAGCAGCAAGGGAAAACATTCATAAAATGAGAGAGACCATATTGAACCTTGAGTCAGTGACAATGCTAAAATGTTTTCTTATCCTTGCTATTACTGTGGGATGAGAATAGCTCATATATACTCAACTAAAGAAGATTCAGTACACCTTTCTCTTGGTGACCTGACGAACCAGAGGGCCTATAGTACTGACAAAGTAGAGGTGAACTTGCTTAAAGCTTCACTAGCATCCTGTCGTCAAAATTAGGAGTATAAATTTCCTTCTGGGATTTACATCCCAAGAACATACATAACATTCCAAAATAAATTCAGAGATACTAACAGGATATGAAAACAAAATTAATTAAAACAAATTAACTAGAACAAATAATCCTAAAATTTATTTGTATGGAACTACAAAAGACCCCTAATAGCCAAAGCATTCTTGAAAAATAACAAAGCTGGAGGTATCATAACCCCAGGTTTCAAGATACAATACAAAGGCAAAGCAGTTGAAATAGTATGGTACCAGTATAAAAATAAACATAGACCAATGGAACAGGATAGAGAGCCCAGCAATAAATCCAGGCTTAAATGGTCAGTTAGCCAAACTATGGAAAGACTCAGATGTCCATCGACAGATGAATGGATAAAGAAGATGTGGTATATATACACAATGGAATACTACCCAGCCATCAAAAAATGAAATCTTGCCATTTGCAATGATGTAGATGAAACTAGAGGGTATTAATGCTAAGTGAAATCAGTCAGAAAGAAATGGTTATCATATAATGATCTCACTCATATGTGGAATTTAAGAAAGAAAACAGGATCATAGGAAAATGGAGGAAAAAATAAAATAAGACAAAAATCAGAGAGGAAGACAAACCATAAGAGACTCTTAATCATAGGAAACAAACTGAGGGTTGCTGGAGGGGAGTAGTATAGGGGGTTGGGGTAACTGGGTGATGGACATTAAGGAGGGCACATGATATAATGAGTGCTGGGTATTATATAAGACTGATGAATCACTGAACTCTACCCCTAAGGCTAATAATATACTATATGTAAGTTAATTTAATTTAAATTATAAATAATTAAATGGTTAGCTAATCTATGCCAGAGGAGACAAGAAAAAATAATGGGAAAAAGACCATTTCTTCAATAAATAGTGCTGGAAAAGCTGGGCAGCTACCTGCAAAAGAATGAAACTCTACCACTTTCTCACACTATACACAAAAATAAGCTCCAAATGAATTAAGGACCTAAATGTGAGACTTGAAACCATAAAACTTCATAAAGAAAACATAGGCAGCAATCTCTTGGACATCCACATTTTTGTGGATATGCTTCTTCAGGCAAAGGAAAAAAATGTAAAAATATCCTATTGGGACTAAACCAAAATAAAAAGCTTTTGTATAGTAGAGGAAACTATAAACAAAATGAAAAGGCAGCATGCTGAATATGAAAAGATATTTGCAAAACATGCATCTGGTAAGAGGTTAATATCCAAAACATGAAAAGAAATCATATAACTCAAATAATCCAATGACAAAATAGGCAAATAATAGACATTTTTCCAAAGAAGACATCCACATGGCTAGCATATGAAAAGATGCTCAACATTACTAATTGTCAAGGAAATACAGATCAAAACTACAGTGAGATATCAGCTCACATCAGTTAGAATGGCTAGTATCAAAAAGAAGAAATAACAAGTGTTGGTGAGGCTTTATAGAACAGGGAACCTGGGCACCTGGGTATCTCAGTCAGTTAAGCATCTGCCTTGGCTCAGGTCATAAACCCAGGGTCCTGGGATTGAGTCCCTCATTGGACTACCCACTCCATAGGGAGTCTGCTTCTCCCTCTGCCCCTCTACCCCTGACCCCCAGCTCATGCTCTCACTCTTGCAAAAATAAATGAATTTTTTTTTTAAAGGGAACCCTTTTCGTTATTAGTAGGAAAGTGAAATGATGCAACCACTACAGAAAACTGTGTGGAGGTTCCTCAAAAAAAGTTGAAAACAGAACTACCATATGATCCAGGAATTTCACTGCTGGGTATTTATCTGAAGAAAATGAGAACACCAATTTGAAGAGATACATATACCTTTTTATGTTCACTGTAGTGTTATTTACAGTAGAAAAGACATGGAAGCAACCTAAGTGTCCATTGTTAGATGAATAGGTAAAGATGTGTATATGTGTATTTGTGTGTGTGCATGTATTTGTATACAATAGACTATTACTGAGCCATAAAAAATAGTTGAGATTTTTTTCCATTTGCAACAGTATGGATAGACCTAGGTGGCATTTGCTAATTAAAGTAAAAGTGACAAAGAAAGACATACTACATAATTGCATTTATGTGTGAAAGCTAAGAAACACAACAAAGACAAAAACGGACTCATAAATACAGAGAAAAAATGTGGTTGCCCAATGGGAGGTGGGAAGGAGTATTGGCAAAATAGATAAAGAGGATAAAGGGGTACAAACTTCCAGTTATAAAATAAATAAGTCATGAGGTTGAAAAGCAGAGTATAGGGAACATATTTATTAATATTGTAATAATGTTGTATGTTGACAGATGGTTAACTACCCTTACGGTATCGTTGCATGATGTATAGAATTGTCAAATGACTGTGTTGTATACTTAAAACTAATATAACACTAAATGTCAGTTATACTTCAGTAATAATTTTTTTAAAAAAGCACAACCATCTTCTATAAATGCTTTTTCAAAGAATATAATATGTGGTTAGAGTTTTCTTACCCTTTAAAGTGCTTGAAACTATATATTGTCATTAAATTGCAGTTTATAGATTTTCTGGATCTGAAAGCTGTAAACATCAAAGGAAATTTCAGTTTAATTTTTTTATCTTTTTTTAAAGATTTTATTCATTTATTCAACAGAGAGAGAAATCACAAGTGGGCAGAGAGGCAGGCAGTGAGAGAGGGAGAAGCAGGCTCCCCACTGAGCAGAGAGCTCGATGGGGAGCTCGATCCCAGGACCTTGAGATCATGACCTGAACAGATGGCAGAGGCTTAAGGAACTGAGCCACCCAGGTGCCCCAATTTTTTATCCTTTTTGAAAAGTATTAGATGACAAAAATCAATAATTCTCTCAACACAAACAACAATAGGAAAGAATGAAAATGCTAAAGCAAAAAAGAGACTTAGAACATAGATCCAGTTGGCTCTATGCATAAGTACAGAAGTTCTACAGAAGACAGTGTTGATGAAATGAATCACAGACAACATATTTTAATAGAAGAGAATTAATTTTCGCTGTTGAAAAGTTTATTAAGTTTGAATATAGAAAAGCCTGGATATATTCTTTAGAAATCTTAAATTCTAAGGATAAAGAGAATACCATACACTATGACAAGATTAAAAAAAATTTCAAGGGCAAAAAATATAAGACTGTCATCTAACTTCTTAAAGTAATGAATGCTAAAATCTGGAAAGTGAAGCAAGATCAATAATAGCTTATTAAAAGAAATAAAAGCAGTATAAAAGCAAAACTAGATTCAGTTTGTAAGACCCAATAAAATTTGAATATAAAGTAGAAAATTGAAAATTTGCTCCAAAATCACAAATTATAATATTTATAGGATATAATTTGTAATTAATGTTAAAATTGTAAAGCTATATAATAGGTGACATTATAAAATAACAAAGGGCTCATCTTACAAAAAAAGCAATGAAAATATGCAAGATAAAAACCAATAAAAATACAATGATAACTTGCTAAATATGTACTTACAGAGGGAAAGCTAAGTCTCTCATTCAGAAGTGGATTGGCTTAACAGAAAAAATCAGAATATTGGAGAATTGAATAATACCTATTATCCTATATAATTTATTTAAATATACATGATGAAAAATATCAAAAAGCCAATTGTGTACTGGCAGGCAGAAGAAAAATTACTAAATATGCCAAAAAGTTGATATTTTACCAACTGTGTTCTCTGATCCAAATGCAAACACAAATGTGACCCAAGAAATCAATACAATTTGTGAAATTAATAAACATATTTCCAGATTACCTTTGTATACCAAAATGAAGCAGAAGCAAAACTAAGATCCTTTAGAAAGCAATACAAAGAAAATGATTTTTAAAAATATGAAAACCTGAGGAGTGAGTGGGTGGCTCAGTCCATTAAGCGTCTAACTTCAGTTCAGGTCTTTATCTCAGGGTCCTAGAATCAAGTCCTGGGTCAGACTTCCTGCTCAGCAGGGAGTCTGCTTGGAAGTCTGCTTCTTCCTCTCCCTCTGCCTCTACTCCTGCTTGTGCCCAGGGCACATGTTCTGTCTCTCTCTCTCAAACCAATCAATCTATCTTTAAAAAAGTATATGGGGGTGCCTGGGTGGCTTAGTGGGTTAAAGCCTCTGCCTTCCGCTCAGGTCATGATCTCAGGGTCCTGGGATCAAGCCCTGCATTGGGCTCTCTGCTCAGTGGGGAGCCTGGTTCTGCCTCTCTCTCTCTCTCTCTGCCTGCCTCTCCACCTACTTGTGATCTTTCTCTGTCAAATAAATAAATAAAGTCTTTTAAAAAAGTATATGAAAACCTCAAAGACCTAAGCATATCATCTAAAGTCCAATATGATGCAACAACAGTAACAATTTGGAAAGGATAAAGAATCCTTAAGAAATAGTCTTCAAAGTCTTAAACTTTTTTTTTTTTTAATTTAACTTTTTATTTTTTATAAACATATATTTTTATCCCCAGGGGTACAGGTCTGTGAATCACCAGGTTTACACACTTCACAGCACTCACCAAAGCACATACCCTCCCCAATGTCCATAATCCCACCCCCTTCTCCTAAACCCCCTCCCCCCAGCAACCCTCAGTTTGTTTTGTGAGATTAAGAGTCACTTATGGTTAGTCTCCCTCCCAATCCCATCTTGTTTCATTTATTCTTCTTCTACCCACTTAAGCCTCCATGTTGCATCACCACTTCCTCATATCAGGGAGATCATATGATAGTTGTCTTTCTCTGCTTGACTTATTTCGCTAAGCATGATACGCTCTAGTTCCATCCATGTTGTTGCAAATGGCAAGATTTCATTTCTTTTGATGGCTGCATAGTATTCCATTGTGTATATATACCACATCTTCTTGATCCATTCATCTGTGGATGGACATCTAGGTTCTTTCCATAGTTTGGCTATTGTGGACATTGCTGCTATAAACATTCGGGTGCATGTGCCCCTTTGGATCACTACATTTGTATCTTTAGGGTGAATACCCAATAGTGCAATTGCTGGGTCATAGGGCAGTTCTATTTTCAACATTCTGAGGAACCTCCACGCTGTTTTCCAGAGTGGCTGCACCAGCTTGCATTCCCACCAACAGTGTAGGAGGGTTCCCCTTTCTCCACATCCTCGCCAGCATCTGTCATTTCCTGACTTGTTGATTTTAGCCATTCTGACTGGCGTGAGGTGATATCTCATTGTGGTTTTGATTTGTATTTTTCTGATGCCGAGTGATGTGGAGCACTTTTTCATGTGTCTGTTGGCCATCTGGATGTCTTCTTTGCAGAAATGTCTGTTCATGTCCTCTGCCCATTTCTTGATTGGATTATTTGTTCTTTGGGCATTGAGTTTGCTAAGTTCTTTATAGATTCTGGACACTAGTCCTTTATCTGATATGTCGTTTGCAAATATCTTCTCCCATTCTGTCAGTTGTCTTTTGATTTTGTTAACTGTTTCCTTTGCTGTGCAAAAGCTTTTGATCTTGATGAAATCCCAGTAGTTCATTTTTTCCCTTGCTTCCCTTGCCTTTTGCGTTGTTCCTAGGAAGATGTTGCTGCAGCAGAGGTCGAAGAGGTTGCTGCCTGTGTTCTCAAGGATTTTGATGGATTCCTTTCGCACATTGAGGTCCTTCATCCATTTTGAGTCTATTTTTGTGTGTGGTGTAAGGAAATGGTCCAATTTCATTTTTCTGCATGTGGCTGTCCAATTTTCCCAGCACCATTTATTGAAGAGGCTGTCTTTTTTCCATTGGACATTCTTTCCTGCTTTGTCGAAGATGAGTTGACCATAGATTTGAGGGTCTATTTCTGGGCTCTCTATTCTGTTCCATTGATCTATGTGTCTGTTTTTGTGCCAGTACCATGCTGTCTTGATGATGACAGCTTTGTAATAGAGCTTGAAGTCCGGAATTGTGATGCCACCAACGTTGGCTTTCTTTTTCAATATCCCTTTGGCTATTCGAGGTCTTTTCTGGTTCCATATAAATTTTAGGATTATTTGTTCCATTTCTTTGAAAAAGATGGATGGTACTTTGATAGGAATTGCATTAAATGTGTAGATTGCTTTAGGTAGCATAGACATTTTCACAATATTTATTCTTCCAATCCAGGAGCATGGAACATTTTTCCATTTCTTTGTGTCTTCCTCAATTTCTTTCATGAGTACTTTATAGTTTTCTGAGTATAGATTCTGTATCTCTTTGGTTAGGTTTATTCCTAGGTATCTTATGGTTTTGGATGCAATTGTAAATGGGATTGACTCCTTAATATCTCTTTCTTCTGTCTTGCTGTTGGTGTAGAGAAATGCAACTGATTTCTGTGCATTGATTTTATATCCTGACACTTTACTGAATTCCTGTATAAGTTCTAGCAGTTTTGGAGTGGAGTCTTTTGGGTTTTCCACCTATAGTATCATATCATCTGCGAAGAGTGATAATTTGACTTCTTCTTTGCCAATTTGGATGCCTTTAATTTCCTTTTGTTGTCTGATTGCTGAGGCTAGGACCTCTAGTACTATGTTGAATAGCAGTGGTGATAATGGACATCCCTGCCGTGTTCCTGACCTTAGTGGAAAAGCTTTCACTTTTTCTCCATTGAGAATGATATTTGCGGTGGGTTTTTCATAGATGGCTTTGATGATATTGAGGTATGTGCCCTCTATCCCTACACTTTGAAGAGTTTTGATCAGGAAGGGATGCTGTACTTTGTCAAATGCTTTTTCAGCATCTATTGAGAGTATCATATGGTTCTTGTTCTTTCTTTTATTGATGTGTTGTATCACATTGACTGATTTGCGGATGTTGAACCAAACTTGCAGCCCTGGAATAAATCCCACTTGGTCGTGGTGAATAATCTTTTTAATGTACTGTTGAATCCTATTGGCTAGTATTTTGTTGAGTATTTTCGCATCTGTGTTCATCAAGGATATCGGTCTATAGCTCTCTTTTTTGGTGGGATCCTTGTCTGGTTTTGGGATCAAGGTGATGCTGGCCTCATAAAATGAGTTTGGAAGTTTTCCTTCCATTTCTATTTTTTGGAACAGTTTCAGGAGAATAGGAATTAGTTCTTCTTTAAATGTTTGGTAGAATTCCCCCGGGAAGCCATCTGGCCCTGGGCTTTTGTTTGTTTGGAGATTTTTAATGACTGTTTCAATCTCCTTACTGGTTATGGGTCTGTTCAGGCTTTCTATTTCTTCCTGGTTCAGTTGTGGTAGTTTATATGTTTCTAGGAATGCATCCATTTCTCCCAGATTGTCAAATTTATTGCCGTAGAGTTGCTCATAGTATGTTCTTATAATAGTTTGTATTTCTTTGGTGTTAGTTGTGATCTCTCCTCTTTCATTCATGATTTTATTTATTTGGGTCCTTTCTCTTTTCTTTTTGATAAGTCGGGCCAGGGGTTTATCAATTTTATTAATTCTTTCAAAGAACCAGCTCCTAGTTTCGTTGATTTGTTCTATTGTTTTTTTGGTTTCTATTTCATTGATTTCTGCTCTGATCTTTATGATTTCTCTTCTCCTGCTGGGCTTAGGGTTTCTTTCTTGTTCTTTCTCCAGCTCCTTTAGGTGTAGGGTTAGGTTGTGTACCTGGGACCTTTCTTGTTTCTTGAGAAAGGCTTGTACCGCTATATATTTTCCTCTCAGGACTGCCTTTATTGTGTCCCACAGATTTTGAACCGTTGTATTTTCATTATCATTTGTTTCCATGATTTTTTTCAATTCTTCTTTAATTTCCCGGTTGACCCATTCATTCTTTAGAAGGATACTGTTTAGTCTCCATGTATTTGGGTTCTTTCCAAACTTCCTTTTGTGGTTGAGTTCTAGCTTTAGAGCATTGTGGTCTGAAAATATGCAGGGAATGATCCCAATCTTTTGATACCGGTTGAGTCCTGATTTAGGACCGAGGATGTGATCTATTCTGGAGAATGTTCCATGTGCACTAGAGAAGAATGTGTATTCTGTTGCTTTGGGATGAAATGTTCTGAATATATCTGTGATGTCCATCTGGTCCAGTGTGTCATTTAAGGCCTTTATTTCCTTGCTGATCTTTTGCTTGGATGACCTGTCCATTTCAGTGAGGGGAGTGTTAAAGTCCCCTACTATTATTGTATTGTTGTTGATGTGTTTCTTTGATTTCGTTATTAATTGGTTTATATAGTTGGCTGCTCCCACGTTGGGGGCATAGATATTTAAAATTGTTAAATCTTCTTGTTGGACAGACCCTTTGAGTATGATATAGTGTCCTTCCTCATCTCTTATTATAGTCTTTGGCTTAAAATCTAATTTATCTGATATAAGGATTGCCACTCCTGCTTTCTTCTGATGTCCATTAGCATGGTAAATTCTTTTCCACTCCCTCACTTTAAGTCTGGAGGTGTCTTCGGGCTTAAAATGAGTTTCTTGGAGGCAACATATAGATGGGTTTTGTTTTTTTATCCATTCTGATATCCTGTGTCTTTTGACAGGGGCATTTAGCCCATTCACATTCAGGGTAATTATTGAGAGATATGAATTTAGGGCCATTGTATTGCCTGTAAGGTGACTGTTATTGTATAAGGTCTCTGTTCCTTTCTGATCTACCACTTGTAGGCTCTCTCTTTGCTTAGAGGACCCCTTTCAATATTTCCTGTAGAGCTGGTTTGGTATTTGCAAATTCTTTCAGTTGTTGTTTGTCCTGGAAGCTTTTAATCTCTCCTTCTATTTTCAATGTTAGCCTAGCTGGATATAGTATTCTGGGCTGCATGTTTTTCTCGTTTAGTGCTCTAAAAATATCATGCCAGCTCTTTCTGGCCTGCCAGGTCTCTGTGGATAAGTCAGCTGCCAATCTAATATTTTTACCATTGTATGTTACAGACTTCTTTTCCCGGGCTGCTTTCAGGATTTTCTCTTTGTCACTGAGACTTGTAAGTTTTACTATTAGGTGACGGGGTGTGGGCCTATTCTTATTGATTTTGAGGGGCGTTCTCTGAACCTCCTGAATTTTGATGCTCGTTCCCTTTGCCATATTGGGGAAATTCTCCCCAATAATTCTCTCCAGTATACCTTCTGCTCCCCTCTCTCTTTCTTCTTCTTCTGGAATCCCAATTATTCTAATGTTGTTTCGTCTTATGGTGTCACTTAATTCTCGAATTCTCCCCTCGTGGTCCAGTAGCTGTTTGTCCCTCTTTTGCTCAGCTTCTTTATTCTCTGTCATTTGGTCTTCTATATCACTAATTCTTTCTTCTGCCTCATTTATCCTAGCAGTTAGAGCCTCCATTTTTGATTGCACCTCATTAATAGCTTTTTGGATTTCAACTTGGTTAGATTTTAGTTCTTTTATTTCTCCAGAAAGGGCTTTTATATCTCTCGAGAGGGTTTCTCTAATATCTTCCATGCCTTTTTCGAGCCCGGCTAGAACCTTGAGAATTGTCATTCTGAACTCTAGATCTGACATATTACTGATGTCTGTATTGATTAGGTCCCTAGCCTTCGGTACTGCCTCTTGTTCTTTTTTTTGCGTTGAGTTTTTACGTCTTGTCATTTTGGCCAGATAAGAGTAAATGAAGGGCAAGTAAAATACTAAAAGGGTGGCAACAACCCCAGGAAAATATGCTTTAACCAAATTAGAAGAGATCCAAAATCGTGAGTGGGGAGAAAGGGGATAAAAAGAGGTTCAAAAAGAAAGAAAGAAAAAAAAAGAAAAAAGAAAAAAAGAGAAAAAAAAAAAAAAAGAAAAGAAAAAAAAATTTTTTTTTTTAAAAAAGAAAACACCTTTCAGAAAGTGGTTGTTTTTCTGTTTCCAGAATTGCTGTTCTTCTTCTCTTCGATCTGCCGATGGATTTTCAGGTGTTTGCAATCTTTAGATAAGCTATCTAGCTGATCTCCGGCTAGCTGAAGCAGTCTCAGCTTGCTACTTCTCCGCCATCTTGACTCCTCCTCCTCGAGTCTTTTAATTTAGATATAACCTACCATTCCCACTAATTTTCTAAAATTTTCCATGTACAGGTGCATCTATATACTAACCTCTGATAAAAATGTTTGGGCCGATTTCTGAGCTCCTACATGGAGCAGATATTCATATACGTAGAGTGCTAACTTCTCCCGGGCCTGGCTGTCGGACAGGACGGCGCTGCTGTTACTCTTGCCTTTGCCGTACATGCTTGTCTCAAAGTCTTAAACTTTTAAAAGAACCTACTTATATGCTAAATTTATAAGTATAGTTTTTCATGAGAGAAAAATGGCGCCAGGGCTTTTAATTTCATGCATCTTTTTGAGTTGCAAGCTCACAGAATGTGGCTACCCAACATTTAATTTTATATAGTTACTTTGCTTAAGATAAATTTATCAGGGAGCAAAATCTAGGCTTTCTAGTGTCACCTCTGAATTTCTAGTCTGTTACTTCTACCTCCGCTCACTGTTGCTCTCTGAGTTCTCCCAGGGATGTTTTACTACTATCCAGCAGCTGCTTTTTATGTTCTGTGTGTTTATATTAAGCTTTAATGAAACAACAAACTATTCAGGAAGTCAGAAATTTTTCTTGCAGTAGTAATAAATAGGTAGATAGGTATCTTTCTGATGAAATAGATTCAGTTTTCCTGAGAGTGTCAGTATTAAGGATATAACAGAGATCAAACTAGTATCTCATAATCTCATGTCCCTCCTAATATTCCCTGACCATCTCCAAGCAGAATCTTGGATACTTTGTTTTGTATCAAATTCATCCTACCATCTAAAATGCTTCCTATAGTTTCTTTCTAACCTACCCAAGATCATTAAAACCACAGTGAAACCATATCCACTTTCACCACCACATTCCTTCCTACCCCACCTAATTTAGACATCGAAAATATCCTAGTATCAGTTAAACCCATGGAGGGATGGATGGTTGGATAAACAAGTAAATAATAAAACAGTTGTCATCCAACTGGCTTCCATAACATAAGATAGATTGTAAGTAAACTTTTTGTGAAATATGTATTCTTTTCATCTATACAATATAATACACAATTAGCTTTTTATTTGCTATTCTGTTTTATCTGTGTCAAAGGAGTTAAACGAAGCTTCAACTGAAGCTAAAAAACATCATCCATTGAGCACACAAAATGTAACATATTTCACACTTAATGAAGAAGTACAGGAATTTCCATCTCAGAGCCCTGTTCAAATTAATGATTCAAGATGGCTATGTTTTGACTACTTAACTTCTCTATGTGGCAACTATTACTTTTAGTATTTTTATCCATCTTTTAACTATCTTTTAAAATTATTTTGCACTTTGATTTGTAATGACCTTGGGGTGAAATCTGACAACTATTTTTGTGGTGGTTATAGTAGTCCCTGAATAAATGCATTTAAATTTGCAAAGTATATTTATTCCTTTTGAGACTTAAATTACTGCTAAGCAAATTCAGCATTCTAAAATACCAATGCTGTTATAAAATATTGAGAAATATTATAGACTTGTCTAAGAATGCTGTTTTTGTTGTTATACTTCCTATTCTATTTTCTACTAAGCTAAAAATTTTAAGGAAAATTTTAAGGAAATTTACAGTCTTTCCCCATTTCAAATGCAGACTATTTAAGTAGATAAAAATACTTTGCCATATCAGCTATTTTAGAGTATCAGTTCCCTTCTGGATAGTTTTTTGTTTTTTGTTTTTTTTCCATTTGGCGAACCATTTGTGCATTACAGAAAAAGAAATAATCTTGTAATAATTCGCCCATGAATTCAAAATGGACAGGAGTACCTTAATGGCTCATGTTAAATTCTCTATACATATGTCATCTAAGTATTTGGTTTCAGTTCATTTCTCATTTTGGAACAGTGCCACACTAGTCTGTTTTGGTCTGTGGTAGTCAAAATGGTCTCTCCAACCTGTTTCATCAGCTGCTTTAGTTCAACTACTGTATGGCTTGTATGAAAAGCCCATGACCTTAAATTTTAGAACCTAGTAAGATGAAAACAAAGAGTCAATATAATATGGAAAAAAGGTATTGTGTGTAATTGTTAAGAGATGCTGAAGAGAGAAGACAGAATAGATTCCTCTATTATATGTATGTACCTTTCAGAGTCTCCTGATAGTCCTGTCTCTCACTCTTTCACTCTGTGTTTATATGTATAAAATAACCAAAATCCTTTTCTGAGAATATTTCTCAGCTTTAACCAATTAACTATGATTGTTTATTTATGCACTTTTCCCTTTGCAGTTAACTACTATTAATTAATCATTGATCTATTTCCTAAGTGGCTTTAATGTTAGTATTTGTGTAAGTATTGTGTATATCCTAGTTTGCTATAAATTCTTTGAGAAAAGAGATTGTGTGTTTTCTGTTTCTGTACTGTGCCATAATTAGTGGTCAGTTGTACTGAAAAAGTGGAATATAATCTTTTTCCATTATATTTATTGAAAAAAAAGATTATTGATATGTATTAAAAATATGAGCAATACAAACTTTCTATCATTATAGGTATATATCAGTTGAGATATAAATGAATGCATATTTAACACAAGTTAACACAAATTTAGCACAAATTACATGTTTGTTAACACAAATTACATGTTTGTGATTTCACAGTAAGGAAATACAATCATGGAATAGTAGAAAGTTAAGAACAAAATGGTAACAAAAATTTATTGTTTATTATATGTCATCGAAAAGTTTGTTTCTGATTTTGTGTTTATTTTAGTGACTGGCACAACTGGTATAGAATGCTGAATTTGAAAATTTGATTAAAACAAGAAGTAAAAATGCAACTGTATGGAACAATAAAACACATATTTGTATTTTCACCTATTTCCTCTAATACAGCTTTTTTTGTCTTTGAGAGTTAAGCACTGTAAATCTGGGCATCTTCCAAGTACTTGTCCTAGAGTAATTATTTTTTTGTGTGCTTCTTTTAATCTCTTAATCCCTTAATGAAGCTAGTGATGGTTCTGTGTTTAAATATAAATCACCTTCTACCTAAAAAATTATACCTATCTTTGCCTTTTTCATGAATCACTTCACCATTTCTTATTGTTTTGAAATAATATTTTAGTGTTTTCTTTGATCCTTTTTTTATTCTCTTTTTTAAATTAACATATAATGTATTATTTATTTCTGGGGTACAAGCCTATGATTCATCAGTCTTACACAATTCTTGACTCTTCTTAAGATCCCACAAACAAAATTTTATTTTTCCTATTTTTTTCACGAAACGTTTTTCAGTCAACCTCTTCTCACAGCACCATTATATTAGAAATTCTCCAAACTGTACAATAACATGGTTATTGTATAAGACTTTAGTACTAGCTCTATTCAAATAACAGTTCACTTCCTGTGGGCTGATGTAGCTGAGGTAATGCTATAGTAACAAACCACCATCTTAGTGGTTTGACAGTATAAAAATTCGATTTTTATGTCAGACTATATATATACTGCTGGCTATCAGGGAGCTTTGCTCAGCTTGTTCACCCAGAAGCTCAGTGAGAGAGAATTCAGTCTCACATACTACCATGATTACTGTGGCCACTGGGGTCATGAATCACACATTGGCTTTTACAGTTTTACAAACTTAAAGATTTTCACGTTGCTCAAGTCTAGTTAACAAAACATGGTTAATACCAAAACTTAGTTCCAGTCTCTCTTCTAAGTATTTTTCTTTATGTAATTTAATGACCACACCAAATTTATACTTAAGTAGTAGTAGTATTCCCATCTCACATTCAGGGGTCATTGGGCAAACAGATTAAGACAAAGTTCAGGATGGCAGATTCAGAATTGAAATTCCACTTTGTCTGATGCAAAAGCCATTGTATTAAGTTTACATTATACTAGGAAAAATTATATTCATTGGTTTTCATTTTTATTATGCTGCAAGTTATTTTTTATAAGATTCTAAATAATCCCTGTAACCATCCATTATTTGATGGATAGAAGATTTCAATATGTAAGAAAACAATCATTAATTTGATTTTTAGTATAAAATAAGATATACTTTTTTGTATACATAAATATATGATTATATACAGTTTGTATATAATATATAATAAATGCCTACATATATGTTGTGTATATAATTATATAATAATTGAGTTAACACACAAGATTGTATTGTAAAACCCATGCAAATTAGATCTTCTGCATTTTTAATATTTTCCAATTATTTCAAGCATGTAGACAATCAAATGATACAAAGAAATTGAATGCAACAGGGGAAGCTTCCCAGTTCCTTCCTTTCTGCTTAGGACATGTTTTGAGCTCTAAGAGTGCAGGAGATATGTGAGGTATACAAGCTTATCTCACATAGCAGGAAGAATTTCAGTTATGAAACATCTGTTTTATACTCTAAAGAGTTTGGGGCTACTTGGTGTTCTCTAGAGAGCTCTAGGATCCACAGATCCTATGGTTTTACTGTTAATTATCTTTTTTTCCCTAGTTTAGATTGTTTCCAGCTTTGAGCTCTTATAAAAATTGCTGTTACGCACGTGTACATGCACAGAAATGCATGTATTTTTGTTAGCGATATGCCTGGGAAGGTCAAAACACTGGAGCACGGGACACAGAGGTAGCTTGTCAACAATTCCTCCCCTGTCTGACTGTTTTTAAACTCTTTAAAACTCATTCTTAGATATTTAAATTTTGTAGGCTATATTATTGGGTATTCTTAAGATATATAACTCTTTTTTTTTTCCCAAAAAGAACTTACAGTGGGGACAATAAATAGACTGATAGTGGGACAAAATATTTACAAAAGACATCTGATAAAGGACTGCTTTCCAAAATAAACAAAGAACTTTTAAAACTCAGCAGTAAGAAAATTAACAACCAAAAATGGTTCAAAAACCTTAAGACACAGCTCACCAAAAAAAGCACACAAATGGCAAATAAGAGTCTAAAAAGATGTTTTACATCATATGTCATCAAGCAAGTGGAAATTAAATGCAAATGCATTTAAGATAGGCTACAGATACAGCTACCTCCTTAGTAGCATGCTCAAAATCTGGAGCACTGATGACACCAAATGCAGGCAAAGATGTGGAGCAACAGGAACTCTCATGCATTGCTATTGGGAAAATGCAAAATGGTATAGCCACTGTGGAAGACAGTTTAGCAGTTTCTTACAAAACTAAACATACTCTTATAATATGGTCTAGCAATTGCACTTCCTGATGTTTAGCTGAAGGAGTTAAAACATGTCCACACAAAAAACATGCACAAATATGTTTATAGCTGCTTTATTCCTAATTTCTAAAACTTAGAAACAACCAAGATATTCTTCAGTAGGTAAATGGATAAATAGACTGTGGTAGAGCCAGACAGTGGGATATTATTCACTTGTAAGGTGAACTAAGCTGTCAAGCCATGAAAAAATACAAATGAAACTTAAAAGCATATTACTAAGTGAAATAAGCCAATCCAAAAGGCTGTGTACTATTTTATTCCAACTATATAACAGTCTAGAAAAGGAAAAGCTATGGAGACAGTTGCTAGGACCTGGTGAAAGGAGATGAATAGGTAGAACATAGAATATTTTTAGGGAAGTGGAATTAAAAACAACAACAACAACAAAAACCTCTGTATGATATTATAATGACAGATAACTGTCATTATACATTTGTCCAAACCCACAGGATGTATAACATCAACAGTGAATTTTATGGTAAATTGTGGACTGTGATGGTTATGACTTGTCAGTGTGGGTTCATGCATGATAAAAAATGTATTTTTCTGGAGGACATGTTGCTAAACAGGGTTGGGTATGCATGTGCTGGGACCGGAGTTTATGGGAAATCTCTGCTCCCCACTGAATTTTTTTTGTAAATCCAGATCTGCTCTAAAAACAGCAACAACAACAACAACAAAAACACACTTTTAAAATAAGAAACTAAATAACAGTAATGATAATAATAAAAACCTGGGAAGGGGGAGATCAGTGGTAGCCAGGTATTTGGGTGGAAGGAGGGATGAGTGGGTTGAGCACAGATTAAGGCACGGGATAATAAAGCACTGGTATACTATAATGGTGAATACATGCCAAGAAGCATTTTTCCAAACCCATAGAATGTACAGCATCAAGAGTGAATCCTAACATAAAATAAGGGACTTTAGTTGATAAGAATGTGTCGATGTAGACTCATCACGTGTAACAAGGATACCGATCTAGTGGGGGGATGTTAATAGTGGGAGAGGCTCTGACTGTGTGGGGGCAATGAGTTTGTGGGAATTCTCTGTACCTTCTTCTTAATTTTCCTGTGAACGTAAAACTGCTCTAAAAAAAGTAAATTCTGTTAAAAATGGAAAAAATCCATAAATACTATAGGACTAATTAAACAAATATTAGCTATATTTATTATCAAACGACAGTAATGTATTTCTTTCTGTCCTTTGATTCAGCAAGCTGTTTTTGTTCCTTCTGTTTCCTTTTATAATACTTCTCTAAACTTCCTGAATCATTTAGGACACTTTTTTCTTATATAATGGTAAACCTGAATTTACTCAAATGTAAAATTCATTTTGACTTGTAGCTCTGCTCTTAATCAAGCACATGGTACACTGATTCCTGGTTTCAGTCCAATGTGATGATTTCAGACTAAATACTCTGTTGAGTATTTAAGTCATTTGAGAATGGAATACTTAAGATTTTACTTAACCACAACAGGAGATTAGGCTTACAGGAATCACTTCCCTTCTCTGTGAAAATTTCTATCTATATTGTATCTACTGGCTTGTTTTGGTAGAGCAGCTGTTTATTAATCATGTTCTTTGTTTTTAATCATAAGAGGCTATTCTATTTAAAATGCCTGTTATTTTCACACACTACAATGCATATTGAATGTTTTCATAAGCTAAGCCTCTCTTTATCAGTGATATGTGTTTTGAAGCAGAGAAGTCATTTGAACTCTTGAAAATGAGGTTGTATTCTAAGTAAGTTACAATTTTAATAAAGAAGTTGAGAAAACCCTGTTTAACTTGGCTACCCTTTTCTAGCAATATATATGTGTTCTGAAGAGTCTCATTTTCCAAGAAATGAGTCTTTTTTTTGGGGGGGGTGAGTTTTGTTGTTACCTATATTAACACCAGACACTCAGGTGCAATCAGTTCATCCTTTTAAAAGCTACTTCAAAGATCATGAAATAGTTTTGAAGAAATAGCATTTAAATGTGTGTTTTGTAGAGATCCTTTTTCTCCACTCTCATTCTCAATATGTTTCCAAATTAGAGATGGATATTCTTCTTGCCTGATACTTTGAAAATGGTGTTTCATACCAGCCACAATGCTAGCAACCAATCCTGTAAGCACATGTCTAGAAATTTATCTCCTTACATTTTTATAATGTAAAAAATCTCAATCAATGAGCCTGCAAGTTTTGAGGAAACCAAAAATGTTAGTATGACATAGTCAATATCACTAGTACACAAACTATACTCTTACAGCTTAGGATATGAGGTTTGGAGGATATTTAGTAAGTACGAACTTTTTATTTTCTTTATTAAGAACTCTATAAGTAGATGAAACTGTGTATTGAACATGCACATTGATCGGCAAGTCTAGTCTGTATTTGGATACAGTATTAATAATGTTTATGTTCTGTAGTTTTATTAAAATTTTCATGTGAATAGATGATATAAAAGTGCATTTTTTGAACCAAAATATGTAAGAGTTGAGACAAGTTGTGTTGTTGCTGTGATCGAACACATCACCTGATATATTATGGAAAGTATAATCATTCATAAACTCAGATAATCAGCATGTGAACATTCATAAAAGTAACAGATTTATTTAGCCTTCATTTGTGGTAATGTCTGTGTCAGGCTGTCGTTGGTATTTTTTTCTCGTTTTCATTACCTGAACTATCACGAAACATGGTCACTATATTAAAAATGCTGAACTAGTACTACCTCGATAACATAACATTTAATTACAGGCAAAGTCAGGAACTGTTAACATTCATGATAACAATTCACTCAAGTTGTGCACTGAGTCACTTTGCTCAGAATGATGCCCATGGTAATGATCCATTATTGTTAGCCACAAATTGTGATTGCCAACAACAGCTGCTGCGGCACAAAACAACAGTGACTATGGAAGGTAGATAATCTATGCCCTATCTGTTTGATTCTAAAAGTGTTCTTTTGGCTTCTGTTTTGGGGATTACTGTATGTGTTTTATACCTTCCCCTCAATTATCTGTAGCCATCCTCCCAAACTGCACCTTTTAAAATCCCAGTGAGGGAATATACTGTGACAGTGGACTTCCAGTGCTAAAACCAAAACTGTTCTAGATAAACTAAGACAATTGTTCAGCCTACTTTTAGCCAACTACATATTGCCAGGAACATTCAATGTCTTACTCAGAGCAAATACATATATATTTTTGTAAACAGTGTTAATATGTTTTCCCAGAGATCTGATTGACATGAAGACTAGAACTGCTTACCTCACTTCTTTTTGCTTTCTTGGGAGTAGCCTCCCAATAAAGGTAGTGAATGGATTACTGTCCAGCTGCTATAATTTCTTTCTTGTGGTAAGTATGTCTGTTGTATACAAACACATACATACTATTTAATTGTATGAATGTCATATATAATTTTACCTTTCACTGTAGAAAAAACCATGCAAAAGAGGAAAGAATAAGAATTAACTATTATCTCAGATACTCTCTGAAAGATAAGAAGGCCTCATTTTACAAAATATCACCACAATATCACAAAAAGAGGGAAAAAAAACAATGCTTTACTAGCATGAAATATCAGTGATCAAACTTTCTCATATATGTATTTTTTCACTATTTGTATAAATCCATATTAAAACAGGGCACACATGTTACATTTATTAATATGTTTCTTAAGTACTGGTTAAAAAATTATGAAACTGCTGTACATGTATACTTAGGTTGAACAAGTAAGTATATGGGTGTGGGATGGTAACAACCAGGTTTTCCAGGTTTCTCATTCTCAAAGAGGGAAGTTACAGGTAAGAAAGAAAGGAAAGCTAGAATGAATACTGTAGTACTGAATTACTATCAAAGATATCAGTATGAACTTTAGTTTAATTCATATTCAGAGAGCTATAGAAACAGTTATAAATATATGTGTATATGGAGTTAATATTACATGTCTAAGTGTTTATGTATACACTAAGCATGTATTTAAGTATGGTATACATGTGCAAGTGTATATAAATATATACACACATATATACAAAATACAAAAATAAAACAAAATGGATTGTAAACATAAATTCAAGAGCTAAAATTATAGAATATTTGTGGAAAAAAATAGAAAACAGTCACAATCTTAAAATAAGCCAGGTTTGTTTATTTCTTTTTAGTTTGGTTCTGATAGGACACAAAAGCATGAACAATAAGAGAAAAAATGATAAATGGGATAAAATTGATAAAATGGAAAAGTAAACATTTTCATCATCAAAACTTACACTTAAAAATACATGATGTAGAGCAGAAGAAGATATTTCCATGTATAGGACTGGTATATCAAAAACATAACTAATTAATAAGCAAATCAATCAAAAAATGGGAAGAAAAAGTGAACATACACTTAACCAGTTATTAGAATATCGAATAAGCACATGAAATGATGCTCAATTTTATCATGAGTTACTTATGCAGCTAATACTCTATATCCCCTAAAATATCTAAATTGAAAAGACTGGAAATACTTCTCTCTCTTTTTTGAGGAACGATTTTATTTATTTTTGAGAGAGAGTGAGCACAAGGAGGATGGGGCAGAGTGGGAGGGAGAAGCAGACTTTTCTGCTGAGCAGGGACCCTGATGGTGTGGCTTCTGGGATCAAGACCTGAGCTAAGGGCAGACACTTAACTGACTGAGTCACCCTGGTGCCCCAAGATTGGCAATGCTTCTAAATATATGGAGCATGTGGAGCTATTACGCACTACTATAGAAATAAAAATTTAAAAACAGTACAACTACTTTGGGAAACAGTTTGACATTTTCCTAAAATGTTAAATACTTGCCTCATGACTAGCAATTCCCATTCTTGTGTTATCACTGAAGAGAAATGAATACATATATTTACACAAAAATTGTGCCCAACTGCTTATAGTGCTCTACTTATTAGAGCCCTACACTAGAAGCAACTAAAGCATCCATCAGGAAGTGGATGAATAAACAAGTTGTGATATATTAGCGTAATGGAACACCAGTCTTTTTTTTTTTAAAGAAGTGTTGATAATACAGCACTGTAAATAAATCTCAGAAACATTACGTTGAGCAAAAACATTATACTGAGCAAATGAAGTCAGAAGTAGAAGAGTGTATGATTACATTTGTAGGAAGCCACAGAAATGGCAAATCTAATCTATACTGATGTGTAAATCAGTGGTTTTCTGAGATGGGGAAGAAGAGAATGAAATGGTTAGGGGGAGCCTGGGTGGCTCAATAGGGTTATGTGTCTACGTTTAGCTCAGTTCATGATCCCAGGGTCCTGGGATCAAGTCCCACATCAGATTTCCCACTCAGCAGGAGTCTGCTTCTCCCTGGGCCTCTGCCCCCACCCTTCTCTCTCTCTCTCTCAAATAAATAAATAAATAAATAAATAGAATATATATTTTTTTAAGTGGGAATTTGTCACGACTGATGGAAATATTTCATATTCTGATTTTGTAGTTTTACAAGTAGTTACACAAGTATGTATTTTTTTGAGACTGATAAAGACTTAAGTGATGCATTTTATTTCATATAAGTTAATCTCATTAAAGTTAAATAATAGTAGCAATAATAAAACCTCCCAGCTTTCTCTTACTCTCCAAAGTGGCATACCACGCTTCCTTTTTCTTCTTTTTTTTTTTTTTTTTTTTTTTTTAATTATTTTCCCCAGGCATGCCCTCCTCCTTCAGATCTTGGCAATTGCTCTTCTTTTCATTGTTTGAAGGAACAATAACTTAGGTACTTTATGCAGTTTTTCCCCAAAATTGAAAACTATCAATGAAGGCTCACCAAAATAGTTGAATATATAACTCATTTGCCATTATTTGCTATAAGAATAAAGTGGGTAGATGTGTAAAAACATTAATAATACTTTTTGAGGTCCATCTTGAATAATACTTCTTCATTTCTCTTATTAGATTCTTAAAATTGATACTGAATTTCTGTAGCTGTATGCTTTCAGAATTTGAAGTTCTGTTAGCCCCGATTTGTTTTACAAACACCATAAGTGATATTTCTAGTTGGTTTTAATCCTGCTTCATACATTAATAATTCATGAAAAATAATAACCACTTTTAGGTAAAAAGCTTAATAATTTGTTAAGAAATGTTTCATCATTGTTCTAATTCAAAAGACCTGGAACTGCTTGCAGTTCCTTTTGGACCATTCTTTGTTGGCCTGTGTATTTATGGTTAATGCAAATACCAAGGTCCTGTAAGTGTCTTGATTTATAATCTGGGCAAAGTGCAAAACATCCCATCTGTTTTTGAGAGAAAATTATTTTTTATAATACAGAATTATATTAATTTTTCTTTTAAGTTTTTAATTATTTATGATACATTAAGCAAAAATTTACCCATACATTGGATGTTTCCATATTCATTGTTTTTTTTCTATAGAACCTTTAAAACATAATTGAGTTTACAAATATTAACTTAAAATAAAAACTATAGTTCAGAGCTAGTAGGCAAAATTTGACAAAAGTGGTGATAAGGATCACTTTATTATTACAGAAATTTTTAGAGCAGTGGTTCTCAATCTTTTTATGCTTCAAGCCGACTTTTAAATGCTAAAATTTAGGGGTGCCTAGGTGGCTCAGACAATTAAGCATCTGCCTTTGGCTCAAGTCATGATCTCGGGGTCCTGAAATGGAGCCCCAACTTGGACTCCCTGCTCAGTAGGGAGTCAGCTTCTCCCTCTCCCTCTGCTCCTGCTCACCCCCACCCTTTCATTCCCCAGCTTGTACTCTCACCCACTCTCTCAAATAAATAAATGAAGTCGTAAAAAAATACTAAAATTCAGGCACTCTATTTGAAGGGATTAAATAACTCAAAGCACTATTAGACAAGTGAGCAATAACTACAGTACAGTTGCTGCTAGAGTATAACTCAGTCTCACAGTGTATAAATAGTCTATTATTGCTGTATTCAAAGTATATTGTTTGTGAAGTCACTTTCAAGGCAAGTCACATAACCTATCTGGGACGTAATTATCCTCATTTATAAAGTGCTAAATGATCTCTTAAAATTCCTTTTGTGAATAAATTATTCTCAAAAAAGTAATTTGATGTCTTTTTCCTTCACTTTACATCTGGTGGTTCCTTTCTGTAAAACCATACATGTGTGATTTTCATAAAAATGAAGTATTAAAAAAGGAAGGCACAGTTCTGTGTTTTGAGTTGCAGCAGAAGGCAGATACACACTGTAAAACCAAACATGTATGATTTCATAAAAATGAAGTATTAGGAAAGGAAGGCATATGTCTGTGTTTTTGAGTTGTAGCAGAAGGCAGATACACACCATTATGGGTTGAATTTTGTCTCCATAAATAATATGTTGAAGTCCAAATGCCTAGCTATTTTGAATGTGACCTTATTTGGAATTACATTTTTTGCAGATTTGATCAAATTAAGATGAGGTTATTAGGACAGGCCCTAATTCAGTATGACCCATATCCTTGTTAAAAGAAAAATATCAGAAAAATATCAGAACATAGCACCAGGTCTTTGCAAGGCAAAGACCAAGGCAGAGATTGGAGTGATGCATCTCCAAACTAAAAAAAAACAAGGATTGCCAAGTAGGGCTGGAAGTTAGGAAGAGTCTAGGAAGAATTGCTCCTCTAGAGCCATGAGAAAGAGCAAGGCCCTGTTCACACTTTGATTTTAGCCTTCCAGAACTGTGAGGTAATATTTTCCTGATTTGTTTGTTTATATTTTGTTTATTTATTTGAGAGAGAGAATGAGCAGAGGGAGAAAGAGAGAAGCAGACTCACTGCCAAGCAGGAATCCTGGTGTGCGGCTCCATCCCAGGACCTGGAAATCTTCTGACCTAAGCTGAAGGCAGTCATTCAACCAAACTGAGACACCCAGGCACCCCATTTTTCTGTTTTATTAGCCCAGTTTGTGGTACTTTGTTGCAACAGCTCTGCCCTAGGAAATGATAGACTCACCAGTTTTTATTCTCATTTTGGACTTAAAAAGATTCTAGCCATTCTGACAGGCTTAAGTTGACATCTCATTATAGTTATGATTTGCATTTTCCCCCTAATTAGTGATGCTGAGCACTTTTTCATGTACCTGTTGGCCATCTAAAACCTTCCTTGCATAATGCCTGTTCAGGACAATTGGATTATTTGTTGTTTTGTTTTTGCATTGAGTTATATGAGTTTCTTATATGTTTTGAATATTAGTCTTTTATCAGATGTGTGGTTTGCAAATATTTTCTCCCATTTTGTAGGTTAATTTTTCATTTTGTTGATTATTTATTTTGCTTTGCAGATGCTTTTTAGTGTGATGTAGTTCCACTTATGTATTTTGCTTTTGTTTGGGCTTTGAGAGTTATATCCAAAAAATGATTGCCCAGACCCATATCAAGATGCTTCCCCTTATGTTTTGTTTTTAGAAGTTTTATGGTTTCAAGTATTACATTTAAGTCTTTAATCCATTTTGAGTCAATTTTTATGAGGGGTATAAGAAAAGGGTCTTAGTTACATTCTTTTGCCTGTAAATACCCACTTTTCCAGCACCATTTATAAGAGACTGTATGTTCTCCATTGAATATGTTTGGCATTTTTGTGGAGTATTAGTTGACTATATATTCATGGATTTATTTCTGGGCTCTGAATTTTCTTCCACTGTTATATGTGTCTGTTTTTAGGCCAGTACCATACTATTTTGGTTAATGTGGCTTTGTAATACAGTTCAAAATCAGGAAATGTGATGTGATGCCTCCAGCTTTATTCTTTTTTCTCAGGATTGCTTTGGCTCTTAGGGGGTCTCTTGTGGTTCCATACAAATTTCAGAAACTTTTTTTCTTTTTCTGAAAAAAGAACCCATTGGAATCTTGTTAGGGATTGCATTGAATATATAGATGACTTTGAATAACATAAGCATTATAACAATATTAATTCCTCCAATCTATAAACATTGGATATTGTTCTATTTATTTGTGTCTATGTTAATCTTTTGCATTGAAGCCTTAATGTTTTCAGTGCAGAACTCCTCCACTTTCTGGTAAAATTTATTCCTAAGTTATTTTATTGTTTTTAATGCTATCATAAATGGGATTATTTTCTCTGTTTCTTTTCAGACAACTCACTACTGATTTTTGTATGTTGATTTTTGTATGCAGCAACTTTACTGAATTCACTAATTACATCTAACAGTTTTTGGTGGAGTCTTTAGGATTTTCTATATGTAAAATCATGTATTCTATAATTAGAGACAATTTTACTTCTTTCTTTACAATTCTGATGTCTTTTATTTATTTTTTCCTTGCCTGATTGCTCTGTAGGATAGGCCTTGCAGTTGCCTGGATTTTCTGGTCAGGCTTTCTAGTTAGATGGGACTGGGAACTATACTAAGCAGTAGACAAGGCTATGAAGTAGGCTCACTGGCTAGTCAGGGTGGCAGAATAGACCCCAGTATGGCCTCATTGTTTGGGAACCCCCAGTCAAGCAAAACTGTACATTAAGATCTCTGGCCAGATGTGCGACTGGCTGGACTCCTCATGTGTCAGTGTAAGAGGGCTGCAAGCTGGGCTACACAGCCTGTGTGCCCTGGTTAAGTTTCCTGGTTAGACAGAACTGAGGTTTACATTCACCAAGCAGTTTCCCTACATGGGTGGGGCAGTTAAACAGGCTCCAGGACTGGCAAGGCTCACCATTTTGGGATCCCAAATCCAGACTGAACTACACACCAATTTCCCTGGTCAAGTGATGCTGCCATCTTTGCTCTGTGGATGAGCAAAACCACTGATTGGGATTTCTACTTGGGTACTGTTTCTAATAGGAACTTAGTCCTAAAAGATCTGAGTGTTCGTTGCTATAGATTCCATTCCCTTTCTCCATCACAATATAAAATCTTAGGTTCAAGCCTTGCAGATACTCTCATGAGGCCAGACCTGAGTAGGCCTCCTGGGAAATGACCCACAGTTTTGAGGGAGCTTGATGTCTACCTTGGGCTCTCTTTTCCCTCTTCCCAATTGCCAAGAGGGCCCCTCTTTGTGTGGTACTATCAGCCAGCAGGAGGAGCAATATGATTAAAGTGTAGCCATTCCTTTTAGTCTTCTAATGCAGTCCTTCTTGGTCTCTGTGCTCTAGGGACCTGCTTCACCCTCACACCCATGTTCTAGGACCTTCACAGTGCTGTCTTGTCTATGGATTGTTGCTAGTTGGTCTTGTGAGGGGAATTGAATTCAGCAATTACCTGTGTTGCCATCTTGATTATATCACTTCTATATATTATTCCTAAGTTGAAAGACATATCTCCACTTAGGAAAAAAATAGGAGCTTAAGAAACCTAGATTTGGAAGTAATTTCTCATTTGAAAGCTTTCTTTAATCCTGTATTTGTATAAATATTGTAAATACACTTGAATCTAAGGGTAATATCTTTGTAAGCTAAAATGTGAATGTGGCCATCAGTGACTTACTTCTGTTTTCACAAGAGAAACACATCTTACTGGAAATGTATTTTATTAAGTTCAAATGAGCTCAAACCTTTGGGATGTAAATTTATCTTCTATAACAGTTTGACTTATAGGTCATCTAGCCATGAGAATAACAATTTTCTGACTCAAAACTTTTGAGGGGGATATAAGAGTACTCAGAAAGCTATGTGGATCAGCTGAACTTTGTCAAATAATGTTTGATAGCTAAAGCATAGAAGCAGAAATATATAAATCAAATTTACTTTGAGACAGAGATAGATATTAAAACTAAAGAAAAATGACTCATTTTTTGAAGTGTCCTTTGATGTTTTATGAACTTCAGATGCCCTTATGTGTTCGCATGTCTTTCATGTGTGTATATCATCCTCAGCAAAAAAAATGAACGGACATAAGGAGGTACTTGGAAAAGCCTGACACTCCTGTTCTGGGCATTTGGTAGTAGAACAGCTGTTTTCAAAGAGAAAAGGTGGACTTGAAGGTTTTCTCTTGAATAGTAGTTGTAGTAGGTCTCTGTTTAGAAATTTCTCAGTGTAATCGCCTCAGGGTTTCAAGAAATAAAATATTGTTCAAAACATATCATTTGAGATGATCTATTTTTACTTTATTCAGCACATGGTCAAAAGGTAAATGTATCCTGCCTTAACTGTATTTCTTTCTGATCTAATTAAATGAGTATGCATATATTTATGAGCCAGGACTGTAGTTTAATTAGACTTGCTTATTTGTCTTTCTAGTGAGAAGAAAGATGTATTAAAGTTAATATGTAGTTTTTAAAATATATATATATGTGTGTGTGTGTATATATATATTTTTTTTTAATTGGTCAAAGCTATAGTCAAAGTTTGAAGAAAGGAATATAAAGGAGAATCTGATTGTTCATTTCATATCCATATCATACATGGAATGCTAAAGTATTCATAAAGTAATGGGTGAAAATTAAAATATCTGTAATTTATTATTTCTGTGGACTTCTTACTTGACTTAGAGAAATATCTGGAATAAAGGAAATAATGAGATATATTTTGCTTTCATATTCAGTATCTTTCTGGAACTAAAGCAAACTACAAATGCCATAACAGCAAGTCTCAAACCATGAAATTTAGTAGAGAATAAATAGTAAGACTTACAAATCCAGAGACCTTACAGCATCTTTTATTAAATGGAACTGAAGAGGATAGTGGTTATGTAGTATACAGAACATAAAGTACATAGTAGTGATGGGATGAGATGGTATGAGATATGTTTTGTTTCTACAAGTTCTTTAATGATCTGCATTTAAGAGGAGACTTTTTAAGTTCTAGGGAACTTTTTATAAGGCACCAAGTATTTCTTTGTGTGAGATTGAAAATTATCGAGAGGATTATTTACATAATTACTCATAGAATTCAATCAATATAGTCAAAAAACAAACATATACAGAAAAGTCACTTAATGGCAAAATTGTGAATTTGATTCATTCAAAGTTTTATGGAAGTACTTTTCCTATCAGGTAAAATGATTAAATTCTGTTCCATAAAAAAGTCTCAAATAATTCAATATAGTAATTTAATAATACATTTTTAAATTTATTTTATTTATTTGACATAGAGAGAGAGAGAGATCACAAGAAGGCAGAGTAGCAGGCGAAGAGAGGGGGAAGCAGGCTTCCCGCTGAGCAGACAGCCCAATACAGGGCTCAATCCCAGGACCCTGAGATCATGACCTGAGCCAAAGGCAGAGGCCTAACCCACTGAGCCACCCAGGTGACCCTACATTTCCTTATTTAAATATGAGATAAAGTACAGCTTGAAAAGTTACTGGGGAAGACACAGGTTAACAAGCTGAACACAATAGCCTATAAATAGTAATAGCAAAATGTTCAATCTGTTTGAAAGCAAAGGGTGGCACAGAGACATATGCTCTTACTTTTACTTAAGGGCTTAATATGTACACAATAAGAAAACCATGTGACATAAAAACTTTGTTCATTTTATCTGAGGAATTAAATAAAAATAAATTTCTCTTGGAAAGAATTTTCTTTTAATATCTTAACAACTTTTTTGGTCACTTGTTTTTAAAGAGAAGTTTTTGTCTGGAAGCTGTTGTATAAAGAAGTATAGTGCCAAAAGGTAGACAATGGTGAAAGAAAATAATCCTTCCAACAATCCAGTAACTAAAAGTTAATGCAGTTTTTCCAGATCCTCCTTACACGTTTCACATTAATCAGACTAGCCTCTGAAAAAATATTCTGCTTTAGTAGGTTAAGAATGAAAGTTTTAGAGTTATTCAGTTTTTTATATGCTCTCAGTTGTATATGGTACATAAGCCAGAGTTTCCCCTTCAAAATATATCCAGTATCTGTGCTCCACCACTGTCAAATGGGAGTCTAATATAAGAATACTTATAAATCGTTTCAAACTGCATATAAATGCAAAGAATCACACACAAAATACTCTGTTTCTATATGTGTTTTTCCTTAAATCTTCCTTTAATTGACTGCCATGGGCAAAAAACATCCTAGTAAGAGAATAATAGCCTCTCTGTACAGAAAAGATAAATGTATGCAGGATGATATTAATTACACCAAGTGGCAATTATACAAGATAAATGTATGCAACAAAGAATTTTCAAGAAATAAGGTTTCTTTTGCATTTCCCTCTTTCCCACACTTACTAGTTTATTAAATAACTTTATGTCACAGTAAAATTCCTTTTATTAGCCTTATGGAGAATTGAGAGTTTTAGCAATTAGTTATAAATTGATTCAGTTTCAAAACTGTAGCTGTTAATGCAATTATGCAAAATTAGCTATAAAATGAACCGACTACTCAAAAATAAATGAAAAAGAAGACTCTCATCAACAGATAGCAAGTTAGTGATCACTATTAACTTCCACGGAAGACAAAGTGTAATGCCCAAGCGGATGTGATTACTGCTCTGGAATATCAACATTCCTTTGCATTTTATCTTTATGAGGAATTTTCAAAAGTAAGTAACTTACTAAGTGCATTCAACATATATAATGTTTACTTTGTAGATGAAATCATGATCAGATGTAGCTTATTTCTCATCAGTATGAATAATCAAGTAAAAGTATAACTCAATTCTTTAAATAATTTCAAAGATTTTGTTAGTGGCATTTATTTGCTGAACATTAGAGCAACCCAGTGAAGACACATTTCATTGACCTTGGCCTTGTGTCTAAATTCCAGTGGTTGGAAGGGTTATGATTTTGATAATGCCAGTAAAAGTTCTTCATATACTTATTGAAAAGGTGACATATGATGGCAAAATAGAAAAAAATTGCCCAGTAAAGAAATCGGGCAATGAGACAGATGAAGAATAAATAAAACACAAGTAAGATATTTGCCCCTTATAATCTAAGGCAATTATCATTGTAAACTGGATGGCTGCCTCAGAGAATGAAGATTTTAGCAATAATACCTCTCAATATTGTTGCTGCTGCTGGAAGTGCATGTGTGCTATCTGTCATTTGGAGTAGTGCACGTATTCTAACTGATTCTCCCCCAAACCAGTATCTAATCATAAATCATGTATGTGTTCCTCATTGCTTACAGGATTAAGCAACAGTTCCTTGATCCAATATATAACTGATCAACTAGTATCTGTACCTGTCCCTAAGTATAGGCTTTGGTATATATCACTAACCCCTTGGCATGCCCATGTCAAGTCATATCTCAGTCTTAGATATGTATTCATAACTTTTGAATCATCCTGTTGTATCACTTTATGATTTTTTCACAGTATTCTATTAGGCAGGATTATACCCACATCCCTGTTTTCATATAAAGCAACCTCTCAAATTTCAGTGTTTTGCTCCAGCATATGTCTCTTATAATGCATTTTGTGGCCATGCTGGTAAAATTCAGCACTCCCTCTTTAGACTTTTGACTACACTTTGTCTCAGTTTCAATCTTAGCATTACTTACACTGTTGATTTAAAAAGAGCATTTTCAGGGTGCCTGGGTGGCTCAGTGGGTTAAAGCTGCTGCCTTTGGCTCAGGTCATGGTCCCAGGGTCCTGGAATCAAGCCCCGCATCAGACTCTCTGCTCAGCAGGGAGCCTGCTTCCCTTCCTCTCTCTCTGCCTGCCTCTCTGCCTAATTGTGATCTCTGTCTGTCAAATGAATAAATAAAATCTTTAAAAATAATAATAATAAATAAATAAATAAAATAAAAAGAGCATTTTCTTCTACTAGTCTATAAGCTTCTGGAAGGCAGAATTATATTTTATTTGCATTTCTGCCCCATATATATAATATATATATACTCTTAATATATATACTGTTAATATGTATATCTTAATATATACTGTAAATATATTACATATACATTAAATTATATACATGTATATATGCATAATATATGTATATATACATAAATATTACAAACACACACACACAGGCTAGATGCTTACTAAAGATAATGAATAAATGCAACTGAACTACATACTTAAAGAGAAATAAAGAAGGAAAGTGTTCCAGATGTGAGGAAATAGGAAAGGGGCTGATCAGCACTTATATTTGCTCAAGGAAGAAAAATGAAAATAATTTTTATATCTTCTCTGTGGTTTAGAGTGGTTCACCAGAATTGATTCAAAAACATAGTTCACTCCTGGAATAAATTCTGTATATTTGGTTGCAACTTCCCTATCACAACCACTTTTGGGAATCAAAAGCAAGTACCATATGTGTGAATGAAAACTTTAAAAATGTCTTTTACATTATCATAGGCAAAATTATGGTTAAGGCTTACATGACTTTATGGCTAATTACTGACCAGTCTCTTCTCCACTTCAAGGCAATTACCAACAGATTATGTTTTCTAAGTTCTTTACCCCTTTATCATGCCAGTCTCTTGTCATATATTTTTGATTACTGGTAGTATAATTGTGCTAATCTAGAGATTCACTACCTTGTTTTTTCCCCCATAATTTGTAAATTAAGGCATTGGTACCTGAGATTTAGGATGTCCATAGTTGTATATTTGGATTAAAATAAATGATTTTTATACATATCTGTGATGGAAAAAAAATTTTTTTTAAAGATACTATTTTTTTAAGTAATCTCTGCACCCATCCTGGGACTCAGACTCAGAATCCCAAGATTGAGAGTTGCATGCTCTACCCAATGAGCCAGCCAAACACCCTGGGAAACAAGTTTTGTTTTGTTTTTGTGTTTTGTGTTTTTCTTCCTAATGAAACAGTTTATTACCAAAGCATAAGTGACAACAGTAGCAGGAAGGGTCTCCACTGACCAGCTCATGATAGAGGTTGAGCCAGCCCCTTCAGTGTAGACCCTACTTACCTGTCTGCAACCTAGCAGGAGACACTGGCTGAAAGGACAGGACAGTGGAATGGAGGAATTCACATTATCTGGAGCCTAACTGCTGGGTTCCCTGATGCTAATCAACACTGATTCATAGTGTTGCTTAAAGCAGCAGCAGGCATGCACATGCAGAGGATCTTTCTAGAAGCTTGTCTGTGATACTACAGTAGGCCTTGAGTCACACTTCTTGGAAACAAAAATTTAAAAGCCAAATACAGACGTAATTCCCAGACATCCAGTTGCTTTCTGATTTCAAACTAGCTTTTCAACAATATCCCCAACTATTTTTTTTTAATATTATCCCCAACTATTTTGCCCCTGAAACAATTTAATTGAATGGAGGAGGAATCACACTTCTTCTTCGTCTCCGTCCCCGTCCCCATCTTCGTCTCTGCCTCCTCCTCCTCTTCTTCTTTTTTAAAAGATTTAATTTATTTATTTGACAGGGAACACAAGCACGGGGGGAGTGGGGACGAGAGAAGCAGGCTTCCTGCTCAGCTGGGATCCAGATGTGGGAGTTGATCCCAGGACCCTGGGACCATGACCTGAGCCAAAGGCAGACGCTTAACTCTCTGAGACACACAGGTGCCCCAGGAATCACTTCGTGTAGTTGGGTGTGTCTTTAAATCTTTATATTGTTTTAGCCACTTGGACAACTTTTCGTTTTATTAATGCTGACTGAAGAATTTGTTAAAGAGGAAGGTATGATAAAATTGTGATTTTAGAGTCAGCCAAACCCTACTTTGAGTCCATATCCATCCTATCTCTAGGATTTTCAGTTTCCTTATCTTTAACTTGCAAACATTAAATAAGATAATACAAGTGAAGCATCAGTTGATTTTTCCATCATCTAGCTATATATTTCCAAGCTCTTTTTATTTTTTTAAAAGATTTTATTTATTTATTTGACAGACAGAGATCACAAGTAGGCAGAGAGGCAGGCAGAGAGAGAGAAGGAAGCAGGTTCCCTGCCTAGCAGAGAGCGGGATGCGGGGCTCAATCCCAGGATAATGGGATCATGACCTGAGCTGAAGGCAGAGGCTTTACCCCACTGAGCTACCCAGGTGCCCCCTATTTCCAAGCTCTTTGATAGCATTTACTTCTTTGCTTGTACGTTGGTCATCTTCAGCTTTAAAATGCCCTTTAAAAGTTGAAAATAGAGCTACCCTACAACCCAACAGCAATTGCACTACTGGGTATTTACCCCAAAGATATAAAAGTGATACAAAGGGGCACCTGCACCACAATGTTTATAGCAGCCATGGAAAGCTTTAGAAAGAGCCTAGATGTCCGTCAAGAGATGAATGGATAAAGAAGATGTGGTATGTATGTTTGTACACAAACACATGCAGAATGGAATACTACTCAGGTATCAAAAAAAAAATTAAATCTTGCCATTTTCAATGACATGGATGGAACTAAAGGGTATTATATAAAGCAAAATAAGTCTAACAGAGAAAGACAGTTATATGATCTCATTCATATGTGGAATTTAAGAAACAAAACAGTGGACTGTAGAGGAAGAGAGGAAAAAATAAAACAAGATGAGATCAGAGTGAGAAACTAACCATAAGAGACCTTAATCATAGGAAATAAACTGAGGGTTGCTAGAGTGGAGAGATGTAGAGGGTTGGGATACCTGGATGATGGACATTAAGGAGGGCATGGATGTAATGAGCATGGGGTATTATATAAGACTGATGAATCACTGACCTCTACCTCTGAAACCAATAACAAATTAGATGTAAACTAATTGAATTTAAATTAAAAATAAAATAAAATAAAATGTCCTTTAATCGGAATTATGATCTACACGACCACTTCTTAAGGCTCCCCAAGCTGTACACTTCATAATTCTAGGTAGCATCTTTCATTGGGTTAGATAAAATGGTCCTTTCCATCTTTTGGAGTCTAAGCTATGCACAACTACGTTTGAAGCCCAGTAAACTATATATCGTAGTTACTCAATGTTACATGTTTTGGCTCTGAGACAAATAATTAGTTAAATTTTGACCCACATTAATAAGTGATCAAAATTTTGCAAGTGGGAAAAAAGGAGAGCTTTATTTTGTGTGTTTCTGTCTCAGTTAAAATTTTATATTTGAAAGGTGACATCTTCCTTAATATGCCTTTAGAGTTTATTGCTAACTTAGCCCAGAAAATTAATGATTCAGGACAAAGGACTTGCAGTTATTTAGGAAACAAGTGTCTCATAAGAGACTTGGTAATATGACAAATGTCTTGAAATGGCACTGATACCACTCAGGATAGTGGTAGGCATGTGGATTAAAGTCTTATGGGACACATGTGAAACGATTATGCATTTGCCTTTGACATGATTGTGATAGAACTCTGACATGGAGGTGTTACATTTTATTTTCTTTCACTGTTACCTTTATGTTTGCTTACTATGGGTCAGTGATAGACCAATGTGTTGATTGTTAGGAGGAAGACATTAATAAAGAGGCAGTCAGCTACCATTGCCACTTTTTCAGTTTCCACTTGGATAGTCAGATGCTCAAATGACATTTAGGTATCAGGGTATACACCAAAGAAGCATTAGTTTAATTTCTCTTTGGACTCTGTGAAAAATCGTCTGTGACCATAATCTTAATTCTCAGTGCTGAAAATCAAACTTGAACTTACTTCCTTCTGAAAGAAATGTTACCAGTAGTCTTTGTATTAAATCATTGTTTTAGATAGCGACATTGTTGCTTTGCAAAGCAAATTTAGCTCCTGGTTATTGAAGTATATGTCCCATATATTTATATATCCATTATGTATTCATGTATATATTGGATATATATAGTGAGTGCATATACATATATATATTGAATATATATACATACATACTAAAGCACACACACACAACACACACACACATACACACACACACATTATTTTCTTGTTAAGAGTGGATTTCCTCTCCTATCCCTAATTCTGACACTCTTAGACTGCAAGGAAAACTAACCCAATTCCTTAAAAGTAAAAGGGCTAAAGCTTCCTTCTTGTTCATTGTGTTCCTCTGTTTTCTTGAATTTTTTTTGAACCTTTAAAGACTTGTGTTATGGTAATTTTATAATTCAGTCTGGTTTAATTGGCTTACTTAAAAATGGAAGTATGCATTTTAAATGTGCGACAAGGCTCTTATCAGTGAAGCTTGTATTTAATAATGATTTGTGTGGAGGCAAAAATGCTGAAAATAGTGCTCTTGGCCTTTGGCTCTCTATTACGAGTGCAGTATACACTAATGGTCCAGTAAGTGTTTGTCTCTTTCAGAGATGAATCTGAGCAGAAATTCCATTTAAAATGTGAACAAGGGCATAGAAAGCTATTTTGAAAGTGGAGATTTTGAGAAATAAGCTTGTCAGCTGTTCTCCGGCCACCCTTTTGAATGAGATTACCATTGTATCTATTATATAAGCTACCTACACACGGTTTTTATTTTTCAAGTACAAGTGATCCATTCCATGAAAGCCTGAAAGTTACTAAAAATGGGTTTTATCAGTGACTGTAAAAAGTCTGTTTTATAGGACATAAACATAAATCAGCCTGGGACTCGACAGTTTAAGGAGTTAAACTCAATCAGTTTAAGGAGTTAAAAGTTAACAATGTTGGTAATTTGCAGAATATATCACATTTAGTCTGGAGCTTTATTCCAAACTTCCCCTTAAAATTATGAGTTATGCCATTTAAACTCTACAGAAAAATGTTAATTACCCAGAGAAGAAGAAAGAAACTTACCAATCAAATATGGCTAATTAATAGTTTTCTCCAAAGGTTCTCCTAGAAGAAAAAATCCTCACACATTATATTTCTAGATTAGTCATCCATGGCTAGTCATCCTTATTTGGGAAAGCACTACATAGATTCTGTTTAACTTATTCTTTTAAGTTCATTAGACCTTTTTCATATTAAAAGAGACCTGATATTTTTATATTGTACTCCCATCAACCAATTTTAAGAGAAATAATTATTCACATAAGTGAATCCTCTAATAATGTTTACAACATGTTTGGGGTTCTCCAGAGAATTAGAGCCAAGAGTAAATATATGTTAGTATATGTAAACTTATATTATGATTTTTATATTGATACATGTATGTTATATATAGTATATGTAGAGGGTTTTGTTGTTGTTGATTTGTTAGAGAAAGCTAGAGAACATGAGTGAGGAGGAGGGGCAGATGGAGAGGGAGAGAGAGAGAATCTTAAGCAGGCTCCACACTCAGTGCAGAGCCTAGCACAGGGCTTGATCTTAGAACCCTGAGATCATGATGTGAGCCAAAATCAATAGTTGGACGCTAAGCTGACTGAGCCACCCAGGTGCCCCAAAAAGGTTTATTTTTTATTTTTTTTTAAAGATTTTATTTATCTATTTGACAGAGAGAGAGAGACAGCGAGAGAGGGAACACAAGCAGGGGGAACGGCTTCCTACTGAGCAGGGAACCTGATTCGGGGTTCAATCCCAGGACCCTGGGATCATGACCTGAGCTGAAGGCAGACACTTGACGACTGAGCCACCCAGGCACCTTAAAAAGAGTAAAAACCTCTTAATGAGGACTTGGCTCACACAGTGATGGAGTAAGTCTCAGAAGTCACACAATATGCTGTCTATAAACTGAGGACCTAGGAAAATCAGTGGTGTAGTTCAACTCTCAGTCTAAACGCCTGAGAACCAAGAGAATTGCTGGTGTAAATTCTAGTCCAGGTTCAAGGGACAGAGACTAGGGGAGGCTGATAGTGTAACTTTCATTCTGAGCTCAGAAGAAAATGGATATCTGAGCTCGCACTCAAGCAGAAAAAGTGAATTCTCCCCTCCTCCCTCCTCTTTGTTCTGTTCAGGCCTTTCATGGGTTAGATGATGCCCACACACACATAGGGGATGACCATCTGTTTTAATTATTCTACCAATTCAAATGCTAGTTTCCTTCAGAAGTAAATATTTGGATATCCTATGACCAGTCAAGTTGATACACAAGGTTAACCATCACACATGCTCATTTTGCAGTTTTTGTGAGGATCAGATGGAATAATGAACATGTGATACTTTCTGTTCTCTAATATTAAGAATATTCTAAATATTGTTACCATTTTTATAATTGTCAGCCCTTATAGCCATGATAATGTCATTTTTCATTGCTTAAAGTGAAACAAATTAAAAAATTAAAAAATATATATTAGAAAGGAGAAAAATAAAGAATAATTGTATATACCAGGAGATGCATGCAATCAAAATATTTAATTCCTTTTTAAAATTTATTTTCTTTTTAAGAGCCCAGAGGTACACCAGATTTTTCCTTCTTTCTCTGTACATTGATAATATAGTTATGTGTTTATACATTTCAACATTTAAATTAGATTATGAATTACTTGATGACATTCTCAAATCCTGTGCCATTTATTTTTATACTCAGTGTATGCCAGGCTAGTGATACGATGTTGGAACCCAGTGAGTATTTGTTAAATAAGTTATATTAGTTACTGCTAGGACACAAAATAGCACAGCATGAACCTTTTTTTTAGTTAGAAAAAGGTGAGTTCTTTGGGAAGACAATTAGATGAAGTACTGCTTCCTTCAAGGCCAGTGTGGTACTGCCAGAGTTCATTGTTTGGAGATTAGGATGAAATCTAATTTCAGGGGCGCCTGGGTGGCTCAGTGGGTTAAAGCCTCTGCCTTCGGCTCAGGTCAAGATCTCAGGGTCCTGGGATCGAGCCCCGCATCGGGCTCTCTGCTCCTTGGAGAGCCTGCTTCCTCCTCTCTCTCTGCCTGCCTCTCTGCCTACTTGTAGTCTCTGTCTGTCAAATAAAGCACTGGGTGTGGTGAAAAATAATGAATACTGTTATGCTGAAAATAAAAAATAAATTAAAAAAAAAATTATTGACGAGTCATCAGGAATCTTCTGTCTTTAAAAAAAAAAAAAGAAATCTGGGGCGCCTGGGTGGCTCAGTGGGTTAAAGCCTCTGCCTTCGGCTCAGATCATGATCCCGGGGTCTTGGGATCGAGCTCCACATCGGGCTCTCTGCTCAGCAGGGAGCCTGCTTCCTCCTCTCTCTCTGCCTGCCTCTCTGCCTACTTGCGATCTCTGTCAAATAAATAAATAAACAAAATCTTAAAAAAAAAAAAAGAAATCTAATTTCACATTTCTTAGGAGGTCATCTCTTTGTGTAGGTTGGTGTAGAGCAGACATACATGGTAATACTGGTCATTACTTTACCATTTCCTCAAGGACCATCTAGTTATATAGCATTATAGGTAGTAGCATCTAGTAGGTCATGAAAAGAAGTCAACTTACATTTTATGTCCTACTCATAAATGTGGTTTAGTCACATAATAAACTTAATATAAATTATAACAACCATCTATGGGTTAATTCTGGTTTATTCTAGTTGCATAGTTATTGTAAACATGAGTATTCATTGTAAAAATTACCAGGGTAAGCCAGGACAGAAGGAATCAAGCTGCATTCATTACCACTATCAGAAATGGAACTTAAAACATTTCCCATTTTTTAAAAAATATTTTATTTATTTATTTGACACAGAGAGAGAGAGATCACAAGTAGGCAGAGAGAGAGGAGGAAGCAGGCTCCCTGATGAGCAGAGAGCCTGATGCGGGGCTCGATCTCTGGACCCTGGGATCACGACCTGAAGCCGAAGGCAGAGGCTTAACCCACTGAGCCACCCAGGTGCCCCCATTTCCCATGTTCTTAAGCAGACTTAGTTGTGCCTTAGTGAGCTACAAGTTTCTGAGTCAGGGGATAATCAAAACCACAAGATAAACATGGATTCCCTTATTGAAGAGCATCAGTATTACTTAATGTTTCAAGGAGGAAAGTTCAAATTCTGTGCTGTCATAAGATTTCATCAAACATATTTAATGTAAAATTACCCATCAGTACATATGGGGTTGCCAGAGAAAACAATATTATATGATTTGTACTTATGAGGTGTAGTGCTTAAAAAGTTAGTGTTTTTTCTGCATTTTGGGTCTCTGGTGGCATTGTATTGCAATTTAATCCTAGTGAACAAGTCTGTTACTGCTGATGTAATGGTGTTAATGCCAGGGGCTACCGAGAAAGTCATAGTCCAACCAGAGCAACAGACTGGAATGCCTAGCTTCTCTTGGGTAGTCACCATGGCCCAAATATCACAATTCATTCTTAGAAACAAGCTTTTTAAGAGAGTTTGACACCATATAAAACTGTGTGGGCTTCCCCCTCCCTTTCTCTTCCTTCTCTCCATCCTCCCCATCTCTCCCCTTACTGCCCCCCACATTCTGTTTTTATACAAATCTGCAGTTTGTTTGTTTTTTTTCCTGAAATTTGGTAACTAAAAATAGAAAGTTTGAAATATGAACATGATGAAATAAAAATTATGAAATATACTATAAGAGATTCAGAATAACCTGAAATCATCCATTTTGTCATAGATATGTTTTCCCTGAACCTTTAGATAAGAATCAGTTTGCAAATTCTAAATATTACAAACAAATCTCTGGTAGATATGATCAATCAATCTGAGACTCTGCTCATTTTTTATTTTGATTTTTTTGATTTTGAGGTAAGATTCACATACAGTTGTAAAAGGAATAAAAGAGATTCCATGCACTCTTTACCATGTTTCCTCCAGTGGTATCAACTTGCAAAACTATGATTTAATATCACAACCACGATATTGACATTGAAACAGGAAAGATATAGATCATTTTCACTATCACAGTGATCCCTCATGTTGCACTTTTATAGAGACACACATACAAACATACATACACACACACACACACTCTTCCCTCTAGTCCCCAGCTCCTTCTTAATCTCTGGCAATATTTATTAAATTTTGTCATTTCAAGAGTTTTATACAAAGAGAATCAAACAGTAACTTTTGGGGCTGGATTTTTCACTCAACATAAATTTCTGGAGGACTGTTCCGATTGTTTCATGTATTGATAGTTTATTCTTTTTTCCAAATCCAGTGAAATATCCTTTCATCTTTTATTTTTATTTATTATTGAAGTATAGTTGATATACAATGTTGTATTAGTTTCAGGTGTACAGCATATCAGTTGAACAATTCTAAACATTAGTGCTCACTATAATAAGTGTAGTAGATGTGGTCCATATACACTATGGAGTATTATGCCTCCATCAGAAAGGATGAGTACCCAACTTTTGTAGCACCATGGACGGGACTGGAAGAGATTGCAAAAGTGAATTGGAAAAGTGATTGCTGAGTGAAATAAGTCAAGCAGAGAGAGTCAATTATCATATGGTTTCACTTATTTGTGGAGCATAACAAATAGCATGGAGGATATGGGAAGTTAGAGAGGAGAAGGGAGTTGGGGGAAATTGGAAGGGGAGGTGAACCATGAGAGACTATGGACTCTAAAAAACAATCTGAGGGGTTTGAAGTGGTGGGGGGTGTGGAGGTTGGAGTACCAGGTGGTGGGTATTATAGAGGGCACGGATTGCATGGAGCACTGGGTGTGGTGAAAAAATAATGAATACTGTTATGCTGAAAATAAATAAAAAATAAATTTAAAAAATAAAGGTATAATAAAACTAATGATAAAAAAAAATAAGTGTAGTTCCTGTCTGTCAACATATTACATTATTATTATATTTTTGACTACATTCCCTATTCTGTACTTAGTTCATTCATTTTTACTTCTGAGTTATAATCCATGGTATAGTTGTTTTTCAGCTTATTTAAGCACTCCCCTTTGAAGTTGTCTGGGTTGTTTCTAGAGAGAACAAGCTTTTGTTGGAGTAATTTTATCAACACTGTTGGTGTTTCTTTGGCTAATTTCTTCTGCTCCATCTAAGAATAAACGAGGCAAGAAAACCAAGAGAACTCTCCGCTGTGTCATTCATTGATAGTCTGCCTTCTTCTCTGCACCTTTCACAGTCTTGTGTTTGTTAAATATATAATGTCTAAAGATTTTAGTTGTATTTAAAGAGATAAATAGGAAAAAGTTTGTTTGCTCTGTCTTCTGGAAGTGCACCTTAAGGAAAGGAATTTTGACCAATCACAATTAAATATTAATCCAATACCTTTTTGAAGCTTACTTCAAATTCAACATAAAATTCAAGCAATGAGCAAGACAAAGTACTGTCAGCTCTTACTCCATTCCAAAGGGTGTACTAGTGTTGCTTACCATGTATTGATCATGATGTAAATGTAGTGAACTGGGGGGGAAAGTGTGTTTTTCTATTTAAATACTTATTTTTAAAATACAAATTTGTGATCAACAGAATGTAACTTTAAAGGCTGCCATCCCAGGTCTGTTGTAGATTCTTTTTCTTGGGCATGAGAATGGTATTTATGGTTAAGTGTTTCAGGATGCTTGTGTAGCTCAGTCATTGAAGCATCTGATTTCAGCTCAGGTCATGATCTGAGGGTCCTGAATTGGAGCCCTGTGTCATGCCATGCATCAAGCCTCAGTCTGAATCTGCAACTTGCCAGAAGCCTCTCCTATGCCAACTCTGCTTGTGTATTCTATGTCTCAAATAAATAAATTTTTTTAAAGTTTCAAGCTTAAGATTGAGTTTCCTTTTATTTAATGGGGAAATAAAAATAGCTTATTAAAATTCCAGACATGGTAAAGGATGAATTAACTATTTCCTTCATAATATTAAAAACAGTTTATAATTTCATTTAACAGGTATTTTTAATTACACGTCACAACTTCAAGACAAAATTATGATTGTTTTCATGTCACTTGACATTACTAAGTGCAAAGAAAGTTTAAGAATTAGATGAAATTTTTTTGTTAAAAACACTATTACAATTCCTTCGGGTAAAATTTGCATTAGTATAATTTAGTAATAATAAGAATATGAGATCACGTCTCTTCATGAAAGAAGACACTTGCTAACTATTTTGGGATAATAAAAAAGACTGACATGTAATCACTGAGACCCTTAAAATTTGCCATATCATTTCAGCTATGTGACTTGAATTTTCAGCAAGAAATTACATTTAGCAGAATTTTCCCCTGGAGCAACCAGGATTTTCCCAGGTACTCTTTCAAAATTAATATGATTATGTATAGTAGAGACAATAAGATTTATATGATTTATATTTGGATACTTTAGTTACATTCTCTACATTTTGATAAATGTTTTGTGTTCTATGCTTTCAAATATCCTACTTTTCTACCATTAGAAGTTGTTCATGGAAAAGTTAGAGAAAGAAACTTGTTGGATTATCAGTATCATTAACTTTATTTATGGAATTTAGCATTATTATAAATGGAGTTTCATTTTAAGTTTTGTAAGTATGTAGACCATATCACTTTTAAATTTTTGTACTGCTATAGCACATTCTCATAAGCATACTTTGTCACTGATTTGCCATACTTACAATTCAAATTATGTTGTTGCTGGGGAAAATATGTGAGACCATATGGATATGCAGATTACCAATTTTTTGTCTCTGGGTGTGAATAAAACATTGGGAGAAGCAACAGGGATGCATTGCACCTCCAAAAACTCTTTGAGTGTCTACTCTTTTATTTTATCTTTGGTTGAATAAAGTTTTGCAAATTTCCATCAGTGTTTTTGACACTAGATAGACTAGAGAGGAAACAGTGCTTCTAAACACTTTTCTTCATTTGCATGTGATTTTTATTACCATATTAATATTATAAGGTGAGGACTCTGGCACCTGAGCAACTAGTAATGGCTCATCTGTTATTTAGCCTTTACTGAAAAGTTAACGATCTTCCAGCTCTAGCTTCTCTCTGGGTACCCTATTCACACAGCTGATAGAGTAACAAAATATTCTGTACATAAATTACATTTTTATCTGCTCACCTTCTCTCTCTTTCTTTTTCTACTTTTTTGTCTCTTCATATAAATCCCTATCCCAGTTCCTAAATTTGTTCATTTAAGCCAGTTTGTTTTTACTAACTAACTTCATTATCTTGTTACCTTCCAAGTAAGTAACTTCTTCTAAACACTGCTCTTTACCAACAATGAGCAGATAAGTCAACAGCTGAAAAAGTATTAGTTTCACTGCAAAACAGTTGTGGTTTCTATATTTGCCTGTTTCTTTTACTTGAACAAAGTGTTAAGGATGTTGATCACTTGAACTATTGTAACTGCTAGTAACAAGTGAATTCATACAGCTCGTATCTATCAAGTAAACTCAGAAGACCACATAAATAACAGTTCCCTCTGAGGCCATATCCTTCACTTGACATAAATTCTCCTGCTCTGTATCTGAACTGTAGCCCAGTGGAGGACCCTGCACATCATTGAGAGAGCTGTTAGTAGCCCATGATCATAGCCATTAGGCTGCATACAAAAGCTAGGAAATGCTGCTCCTGAGATTATGACAGCTCTCTGGAGAAAATCTATATTGTTGTAATTTTTATAGCTCCACATAATGGTATTATTACATGACTTAAAACAGTTACACTTTATTTGAATAGAACATTAAATTAACATTGAATTGCTAGAGAATTCTTATGAAAGTATGTCTGACATCCACATTAATTCTAAATGAATTCATTATGATTAGTGCTCTTACAATGAATACAAATGAGATAACAAAGAAATGATGCTAAAAACAAAAATAGTCACATTAAAATGTAGTAAGGGACACAAATACTGTTGTATAGTGTCCCAACTATCTTTTGTAATTTTGTAATTTTGTACGTATCCCCTAAATCCTAATAGCAAAGTTTTAGTAATAGTAATGTTTATTAGCAATTGCATAAGATTCATAATGGATGAAACATTGTCTTTAAGGTGAAGACTCTCTTCACTCTATATATCCCTCACTTTTCTGAGCCTTTTAATTAAACTAGGAAAATCCTTCAATTATTTTGGAGCTAAGACATATTCTAACATCAGGCAACCATTCCGCAACCACACAACTGGTGGCAGATATGGTTAGATTGATGGGCACCACTATGTATGTCCCTCCTCAAAGTGCTGCTGTTTCTATAGCTCCCCTGCAGTGAAATCGCAATTCGGTTTCCAGTTTGTGTTGCCTCTTATGCTGATTCCCAGAACTATATTCCATGCATGTACTTGCTCAAGAGCAACATGCCCCAAAATGCCCGTTCCCAGATGGCTGTACCTATTAACTAAAAACAGAAATCAGTGAATCAAAATGTTCTTGGTTTTCTCCACAGCTCCTTTTCCTGAATGCTTACAAAATCAATGAGCAAGTTTATTTTCTCAGTAATGGAATGAAAATTAATGAATGAATAGTATTAAACCTTATAAAATAATGTCTATGAAAAATGCCTATGATATCTATGAAAAATAACATTTCCTCACTTGTCTTGTCAATATTCATTGAAACCCACTGTGTGCAGACCCTGCGGGCTGGGGTATACTTGTTGACAAGGCTGGCCATCTCCTACTCAGGAGCTTACAGCACAGCACAGGTCCTATTGACCTCTCAATCTTCTTTATTCAGCTCAAATAACACTTTTTATTATAAGTAAAGTAACTGCATGTCCTCTGGGCTATCTTCAAGTCTTTCAACATGGCTTTATTGATTAATATATTAGCAATTTCTTAATCATGTGAGTTCATGTCTAAAGATACTGTTACTGGAGAGGAATTATATGTGACAAGTGGTCTAAGAGGACAGCGTTATCCAGTATTGGCAACCTCATGACTGTTAATTTTTATATTTATATCTTATTATATCTTGTTACTTAAGATTTTTTTTCTGCTATTCTTTGCCCTAAATGCTTTCAACTTAGTATTTAAGTACTTAAGCAACTTGGGTTGAGGTAAGGCTTTGTTCAGCTTAATTTCATTGTTTTTTCACTCAGGATAAAAATTGTGTTGGAAGGATTCGGTGCATGACATTTTAGGTTCCCAAAGACATACTATGCCACATACTTTTGTAAAATGAGGGACGTCTGGGTGGCTCAGTTGGTTGAGTGGCTGCCTTTGCCTCACGTCATGATCTCCGGTCCTAGGATCAAGCCCTGCATCAATCCAGCTCCTTGCTTAGCAGGGAGCCTGCTTCTCCCTCTGTCTGCCCCTCTCCCTTTTTGTGCTCTCCCTCTCTCTGACAAATAGGTAAATAAAATAAAATGAAATTTTTTAAGTGGCCACACTAATATTAATCACTCACTAATGGTACTGATATGTTAGCGTATTACATTTTGTAGTTTCAAACTGCTGTCTCTCTACTCATTCCTCCAGCCCCCATCTCAGCAAGTTCACTTCACAAACATAATCAAGACTATTAGTTATCCTCCACTGGAGAAAAAAATCTAAATTTTTACATTAGCCTTCCATTTGCCTTTGAAAAGTCACATATTTCCCTTCAAAAAACTTCAGCACCTGTGCTCTTGATCTTATCTTTGCATTTTCTGGGACTTCGCTTGAGAAATAACCTATATCCTGTACCGAATCTCTCTTTCAACTATGACATTCTAGAATTAGGATTATCAGCAAATTATAAATAGATACATAGAGAGACAGATAGATAATAAATAAAGGATAATAAATAAAGAATAGCAAAAAGGATATGTGCATTTTAGGCTGGATTTTTAAAAATTTTTTGCTGTTATTATCAAGTTGAAAAAAAGTATAACAATGTAGAAAGTAACAAATATGTAGATGTAGATCTCACCAACTTTGTAGATCTTACCAATTTTGAATTTAGTGTATCTGTTCAATTTAAGTTGGTTTCCTACAGATAGACCATGTTGATAATTAATAAACCAATCCAGTACAGTATTATTTCTGAAATATTCCATTGACTGTGTGATAAGGTCATAAGGTTTATATTAGGGAAGCTGCACTTTGATTTCTTATAACTACAGAGGCAAGAAAAGTCACTGTACTGTGAAAAAAGCAGCAAGAGAATTAATAATAGAACTTCGGACATCTTGTTTAATGCATCCCCTCCAAAAAATTGCAAATAATGTGTGATATCTTAGTCACATCACCACTGAGACTTTAAAATAGAAATAACTGGGGTGCCTTGGTGGCTCAGTGGGTTAAGCCTCTGACTTTGGTTCAGGTCCTGATCCCAGGGCTTTGCATAAGACTCCCAGCTCATTCTGCTTCTTCTCTTTCTTCTGCTCTCTCATGTTCACTCTCTTCAAAGTAAATGAAAACTTAAAAAATGTAAAACAATAAAACAAGATAGAAATCACTGCTTTGTTGATCAATTCCAGATTCACAGTGGATGTATAGAATAAGAATAGAATAGGTATGTTTTAAGATAACTTTAAAAGCTTTTTGATGACTTGAAAATGCCAACAAACTGGAAGTGCCAATAGACTGATTATATTTTTTTTATTTATTAGTATTTATTATTTATTCATTTGAAAGAGAGACAGAGACAGAGAGAGCACAAGTAGGAGGAGAGGGAGAAGCACAAGTAGGAGGAGAGGGAGAAGCAGGCTCCCTGCTGAGCTGGGAGCGGGACATGGGGCTCCATCCCAAGATCTGGAGATCATGATCTGAGCCAAAGGCAGATGGTTAACCATCTGAGCCACCCAGCCTCCCTTAAACTGGTTCTCTTAATTAAACTTTGCTCCAAAATACTTCCCACTGTGTCCTTGAAAATACATTTATCCTGGGGAATCAGAATGGCTCAGTCAGTTAAGCCTCTGTCTTCAGCTTAGGTCATGATTCCAGGGTCCTGGGATCAAGCCCCACATTGGACTTCCTGCTCAGCAGGGAGCCTCTTTTACCTCTCCCTCTGCCTGCTGCTCCCAGTGCTTGTGCTCTCTCTCTCTCTTACTCTCTCTGTCAATAAATAAAATCTTAAAAAAAATAAAATTTATCCTTAAAACTCTAAAATTCACTATTAGGTAATTGCTAAACTATATATTCTCTATATATTAACTCATGTTTTATATGATAATACATATTGCATATATAGAGACCTATTTGTAGATTATATGATATGATTCACAACCTTTTGTCTTTCTATACTCCTGGCTTTAATAGAACTAGTTGCTTCTTATAATAAAACTAGTTGCTTCTTAGTTCTTTAATAGCTAATAAGCTAAGAAGCAAATAGCCAAGTAAAACTACCTGCACAGTAGGAATTCCAACCTTTGATATCAGCAGATAAGATAAATGAGTTTCATCATGAATAATATTCATCAGCAAAGTTGACCAGTTTAGAAGATATGTCATGTCCACAAGAGAAGATATTTAATTCCCCAAATTGTTTTTCCCACATAAAGATCTGTAATATGAAAGATACTTCTTTGTTATTTTATTTATTTTAAAAGATGATGACTATTTATGGCTCTGGGGGATGATGTATTGTTTGGAAAAGAAAGAGAAGGTGATGAATCTAAAAATCACAAGGGAAAAAGGAAAGAGAACTTGGAATGCTTCTGTTCTTTAGCTGAACAAAGGAGTAGATTTTGGCTTTAATCAAGAGAAAGGCTGAAGACATAGTGGCATAGGCCATTTTTCATGAAGAAGCTTATGAGACATAAAGAGTAAATGGAGTTCTTGGCAGTTTATTGTGGAAAGTACTGGTAGCAATGGCAGATCAAGGTGTTCCTTCAAATAGCTTATAATAAAGAGATCTATGAAGGAATCATATTAAAATATGAAGATTTTTTCAAAATGGTTGAAAAGGAAATATAAATACAGTTGAAGGGGATTAGATAATTGAGTAGAAACTGAAGTTTTGCAGCTATGAATAAGTTTTTATCCATTTTCTTTTTCACACCTATTAACATATATATAGTTACTGTTTAAATTCTATTTATAAGTTTCTGAATATTAAATGGTGGTTAAAATACTGTTTTTGGAGCATAACAAATAACATGGAGGGCATAGGAGATGGAGAGGAAAAGGGAGTTGAGGGAAATTGGAAGGGGAGATGAACTATGAGAGACTATGGACTCTGAAAAACAATCTGAGGGTTTTGAAGGGGCAGGAGGGTGGGAGGTTGAAGGAGCCAGGTGGTGGGTATTATGGAGGGCACATATGGCATGGAGCACTGGGTGTGGTGCATAAACAATGAATTCTGTTATGCTGAAAAGAAATTAATTAAAAAAAAAGAAAAGAAAATCAAAGATCTAAAAAAAAATCTTTAAAAAAATACTGCAATAGAATAGTGTAATAAAAATAATAATATGGCATTTGATTGTATTTTTGGTAATCCATTTAGAATTTTAGTATATGGAGTTAGAAACTATTATTTTATTTTTTAAGCTCCGTTTTTAGTACCAAATCTAGGGTTTAGTATCATACCTAGAGTTCTGTTACAATTTTTAAATGAATGGGCTCCAGAGTCAGACTGCCTAGGTTAAAATCCCAACTTCAATTCCAAATTTAAAACAACAACCATTATTCACAATTTTTCTGTGCCTAGAATTCCTTATCTATAAAACATTGATTATAATAGTATTTTAGTATAAATATTCTTAATACTTTAGTAATTAGTACTATTATTTAGTACAGGGTTGTTGTGGGGAAAAATAAAAGATACATAAGAGGTTAATAAAATACCTAAAAATATTAATTGCTCAGAAAATATTATAACTAACCATATAGGTTATGCTTTCAGTTAAATACATCAGGACATTTTCTACTTTTTGTTGTTCTAGAGCAAAAAAATTTTATATAGCACTCAGTTCCTTAAGGTATTACATAAATTAGTAGCAAGAATTTATGATGTTAGTAAGAGAAGGTTCCTAGCCTCAAGAAAATCTAAAACTAGCTATTTCTGTTTATTGAAGAGATAGGGAAATTGATATGTAAATAGCATCTTATGATGTGACAGAAACTTTTAAAAATGTCATAGTATAGAGAAACATCATGAATTCAAAGAATAAAACCCTAAAGCTGCAATTATAATAAAACTAAATTCTGTTTTCTTCTTATTAATACAAATTAGATTTTTTAATCAGATGGAATATGTGATAAATGGAAATATTTTTATGACCACCATTGTATATCCAATACGAAAACAAAAGATTCAACTCCTTTTACCATCAACTGAATAAGCAGTTTCATCAACCTCCTCTCTATCATCATTCTAATTTTCTGATTAGCGTATTCAAACAAATACTTGAAGTTACAGTGTTTAAGTGGAAATTGGAGAGGGAGATGAACCATGAGAGACTGTGGACTCTGAGAACAAACTGAGGGTTTTGGTGGGTTGGGGAGCCTTGTGGTGGGTATTATGGAGGGCATGTATTGCATGGAGCACTGGGTGTGGTGCATAAATAATGAATTCTGGAACACTGAAAAGAAAAAATAAATAAAATGTTAAAAAGTTAAACACTAAAAAAAAAAAGGTGTAACAACAGAGACATACACATACTGGTTTGCCTGGATATCAAAATATCACTGAAGGATCTGGGAGTGGCAAAAGAGCATAATGTAATGGACTTTGACCCAGAATCATCTATGAACACACATAATAGGTATGGCTCCTGGTTCCTGAGTGTAAAGTTAAAATAATGTCCCAGAATATCTAACAAAATCTTGTAGATAGAAAGCTATAATCATAGAAAGGGCCAGTGGAGAAATGCCTGGAACATTTTCTTCCTCAAGTGTAAAATCATAGATTGTATTAGAATAAACACTAGAAAGCACAGGAATCTTTATTTCTCTCACAGCTCCATTGAATTATGCATTTTTGCCAGCAACAAAAAATACAGATGGATAATAGTCCATTTGCATGGACTCTTCTAAATGTGGTCGCTTTACTGAAGTAAAAGGATATTCTGTTACCTGCTATACAGATACTCATATGGTAAATATTTTTTATTCTCTATCACAATAAGCAAAAGATACCATAGCTTTGATCTGACAAGAACTTTAGTTTATACCTGGTTCTGTACCACAATTAAATCCACCAAGAAAATTGACCATCTCACCATCCTCATGACTGAATGCTAATTTTTTACATTAATGGTATCATTTATATTGATCTGAGGAACAAGAAATAGCTATACACTTTGGTGAGATGCATGCATTTCAGAATGTGTGAAATAAATCTCAGAGATATTCATAGAGTCCTGTCATCTCAATAATCATTATGCATTATAATAGTTTGGAGTATGTCAGGATACCATTCCAAAGTGATGGTTATTAGAAACTGTACCCCCTACCATTAAGAAAGTAGTGCAGTCCTTGATGAATTTCTTATACTTGATTGTACATTTGATTTTTCTACTGGGTGATATGGAACTTCTGACCTTGAATGAATCCAGGGCAAAGGAAAAAAAAAATATTTCCAACTTTTTAGGCTACATGCAATATCATTCTGTCTCTTGGATGTTTTGATAATTGAAATTGTGATACACTCTAATAGGAAACTTACTGTGCAGGTCTTGGGGTAAAGATATTTTCTCTTTGGAAAATACCTATTCTCCTTTTGATAAGCATACTTTGAGTTTTTACTGTGTGTTGGAAGAGACTGAAATTATAGAACACCAGGTAAAAATCAAATAAAGGTGGTCACAAAAACAAAACAAAATAAAGATGGCCTCAGTTATTTTGTCATCTAGCCATAAAGTCTTTTATTACTCCTTCATTAATTGTACTTGGTATCTAGCAGATGACACCAAGTAAACTTTGAATAAATATGTAAGTTAAATGAATAGAGTGTTCATAGTCTCAGAACACCAAACTTAGCTAATTTTCTAATTGCTCAATAATCTCACACTAGCCGCTAGAAATCTAATGTAGAATTTAGGTGTCTTTTTTTAAAATAGAGGAGAAAACAAAAGACTTCACATAGGTGTCTTCAAGCAGTAAGTACATCTCATTTTTATGAGATGCTTTAAACAGAGATAAGCTTGATGTGAGGATCTATACTAATTATGTTTGGCAAGATATCCCAGACTTAAAAGTATTATTTTAAGTGACTGGGAGATTTGGGGGGGAAAAAAAGTATGTGAATGGGTAGATTTTTTAATTTTCTCAGAATCTGAAAATACTGGGTTTTCATAAAAATATTCATCAAAACCTTCTAATGTTGAAGACTTAATAATGAGTCGGAAAAGATTACCTACTTCATGTATAACAGATTATACCAGTCTCTAAAGGAATAGATAAATGGGATCATGAAAATTATGACGATAGTGGTACTATGGAGGCAAGTGATGGGTTCAACAAAATGAATTTTATTTACCTCGCAAAGGTTGTTGTCCTTACCATTACTGCAGATTGTCTAATTTCAACAGCAATGATTAGTCCTGAGTACCTCATCTAGTATTACATTTCTAGGTGAGTAGACAAATAGCAGCTCATACATTGGTAATCCTTTTCTTCACAGGAGAGAGATTTTATTTTTATTCAAAGTCTACATTTCATTTTTTTCCCCTTCTCTTTAGGTCCCTTGACTCTAAAATTTCTACCAAAACCATTAAATGCTATTAAAAGTGTATCTTGTGGGGGCTCCTAGGTGGCACAGTCAGTTAAACAGCTGCCTTCTACTTGAGTCATGATCCCAGGGTCCTAGGATGGAGCCCCTCCCAGGCTCCCTGCTCAGCAGTTTGCTTCTCCTTTTCCCTCTGCTTACCACCCTGCCTACTTGCGCTCTCTATCAAATAAATAAAATCTGTTTTTTTAAAAGAAGTATATCTTGTTTCCACACAACATATAAAATAAACTTTTTTTTTCTATGAAGAAGATACTAGGTTTGAAGCAAAAGAAAAGACATAGATTAATACAGAATTCACTGTGATTTATCACACATGGCATCAGCCCAGATCACCAATCTGGTTTTACAGTGTAGAAGAATGGCTTATTAAAAAATGTATTCTAGACAATGTGGTTAATTAGAGCATATATTCTGACATAAACTCTGGCATAAAATACTAAGGATTAATGAATAAAATAAAATAAAATCTTTCTACATACATAGCTGGGCTGACAAATAATTGAGGCATGGTGTCAGTAGCCTACCAAAAAGAGAGAGAGAGAGAGAGAGGAGTTTGTAAGCCAAAGTGATAAACCAAGATAAATATTACAGCTACCCTGAGTATAGTTGACAGTTTTGGTAACCAGGATGCTAGTGTTTTAATGGTAAATGTAACAATAATAGGCAAGGCCTTGAAAACATGGAAGGTGGGAAGTTAAAACTGAGTAACATGGGGAGTTAGAGAGGAGAAGGGAGTTGGGGGAAATTGGAAGGGGAGGTGAACCATGAGAGACTATGGACTCTGAAAAACAATCTGAGGGGTTTTAAGTGGAGGGGGTGGGAGCTTGGGGTACCAGGTGGTGGGTATTAGAGAGGGCACGGATTGCATAGAGCACTGGGTGTGGTGAAAAAATAATGAATACTGTTATGCTGAAAATAAATAAATTAAAAAAAAAAAACACTGAGTAACCAAATATAGCCCAGATCCTTGAAAGGCTACCCATCTTAGTGAAAGAGGAACAACAGCAATAAAAATCCCCCATTCTCTTGCTGCCGATTCATACAAGACTCCAACATATTTATAAGTTTGGGGTTCCTACCATTCTTAAAGTAGATTAAAGAAGGAGTTGAGTTGGTAAGATGGCCCTTTGCTTTTTTTCTTAATAAAACAATATGCGCTCTACCTTCTTACCTCCCAAGAAAACCTGTCAAAATTCTAATGATTCATCTTATTCCTAGCTATAGCAGTAATGAATTTCCTTTCATTTTCAGTGTAGATTCACATCTATGTAACAGTTATCTGAAAAATGACATAAACTTCTGCTGTTGGGGTTGATTCCACATTAAAACATGTTAACCCCCTGGGCCTGCCTGGGACTACTTAGCCATAGTGACTCCATGTTGCCTAGGTAGACATTTTGTTGTCTAGATAAGTTACTGCTCTCGGTTCCAGATAACTGTTACTAAAACACAACACCTAAAACAAGGTAACTGTTACTAAAACACACACCTAAAACAAGGCCAATTCCAGGTAACTATTACTAAAACACATACCTAAAACAAGGCCATTCGTAACTGTTACTAAAACACACAGGTAGGAGGCATCCAATCAGCCAAAGCCACATATGCAGATGTCTGCGATTGTGCCCAATAAAAACTAGCCTGTAAGACCAAGGGGCATTGCTCTCTTCGGAGGCAGCCCTGGCCGGTCAGTCTGACTTCTAATGCTTGGCATAGAATAAGGCTTTGCGTAACTTTGTCTCAGTCTCGGTCCTTTGATAACAGACCCAACATATGGGGGCTCGTCCGGGATCAAACGACGAGAACTGAGCCAGCGTCAGAATTTCTGGGAAAAGCCTCCGGAGGTAAGATCTCCATATTCTGTGAGATCTGGTCTGTCTGGTTGTGGAGCTCCAGGGTATGGCCCACCGGGGAGAAGCTGGATGCAGCCATGCTCCCCAGGGCTGGAGTGGATGTGGGGACGCCCCATCCCTCTTCTGGTAGAATGTCTGGGGGTCTGAACCCCCTCTAGGTGGTCATCTGGGTCTGTAGGGGGCCAGGTAACCCCCGTCTGTAGGGGGCAGGGAAAACCCCCACCAGCGGGTGAGATCCACTGGGTCTGTGTCTTTGTCTTGTCTTTTTGTTGTCTGTTTTGTTACTTGTTTCTAGGGGACCGAGAAAATCCCCACCGGCAAATGTTTGTAGGGGACTGAGAAAATCCCCACCAGCGGCAGGTTCTAGGTAAGGGCTGCTGGGTCTGTGGTTGTCTGTATCTTGTCTTTTTGTTGTTTGTAGTGTTTGAAAAAAATGGTACAAGCAGAGAGTAAGGGGACTCTGACTTTAATCTCTCCTTTCCTCCTAATAGATGTGAGACTTCTCCCTTGATCATTTCTTATGTTAATGGCTATAACTGGAGCCAACTGTGGTTGGTCTAACTTGAGACAGAAACTTTAAGGCATATTCCCAAGCAGCTGCCAAAACTCCCTTTGTTTAGGGGAAGTTCCTTGCCTTCTCTGGCCCGACCTCGACTGCCTAGCTCCTCTCCCTTGCTGGTGGGGCCTTCTGGCAGCACTTTGTTCTGTCTCCTCCTTCTGTTTCTGCACCAACTTGGGTGCGGCCTGCATAACTGGCTTCTAGACCATCCTCGGTGCTTCCTGCACCATGGCTCCTCTCTTCACTGTCAAGAAACAAAAAGAGCACCCCCTGGACCTAACACCCCCCCACTCCAGATATTTCCACCCATGTCTCAGGTAAACATTAAAAATGGAGTGGGTCCAGGTGAAACGTAAATCAGTATTTAAACTAAATTAAGTATGTTGATTTAATTAAAATAGACATGGCTTTAAAGTTACATCAGTAAATGTGAAACTTCAAAGTTTACTGAAGGTCAAATAAGCTCATGTTATTTGTTAAATCTGTTAGCAAAGAAATAACTGAACTGATGATTAATTGTCTGTCTCAAAGTTTTAATGGATAATTGTTAAAATAGCTTTCAAAGTCTTTAGTAACCTGAAACACTGAAGGTTTACTTGGATGACAAATGGAATTAAATTTGTTGAACATCTAGGTCTTAACCAAATGGGATAAAATACTAAAGCATTAATTACGGGAACCAGGTTTATGCTTTTAACTTCTTACTGCAAAGAAACTAAAAATATGTAAATCTGTTGGTAAACAAGTTTTGTGTTTAACTGATCCATAAATTTGCCATCTAAAGAATTCTGTTGTAACTGTTCACAATTGGTTAATACTTAGTCATCACTAGAGACTAAAGTGTTTCTAAGAATAAAAATTCTACTAACTGTAACTAAGACTGAAGAAAGTAAGGAAAACACCCTATATATAAAAAGTAGGAAATACCAAAAAAAGGGAATAAAAATACATTTCATTAAAGATAAAAGGTAATTTTGTCCTAAATGAGATAAATATTTGAAAAAAAAAAATGGCTTGGGACAAAACCTAGATGCAAAAAAGTTGTAAAAGGTTTGTGAAGAAAAATCTTCAAAAAAATTTTAGGTATGGTCAGGAAAGACTAAAATTAAAATGAATTTTAAAATGTAGCACATCAGAATAATAAATCACATAAAATGACTCCATGTATTCTAGATTACCAAAAGGAAAACGCCATTAAGGTTTTTATTAAAAGTTTTAATGTTGTCTAAAAAAACAGAGGAAAGGCAGTTGACTGATGACTGATAGTAAGTTTAGAAAAATTGTACACACACAAAAGAGAAGGCTTAAGAGAGTAAATACTTTTGTCTTAAAATAAAAATATCTGGTTGCACCAGAACATGAAAAGAAATAAATACTAAACTTGAGGATATTTTGTAAGTCATAAAAGGTTTGGGGAAAGTGACTTTATTTGCCTTGGTTTATAGGCTTAAAAGAGAACAATGAAATATGTTGGAAATTTAACCATATTAGATCAGTTTTGATGAATGTATTCACAAGAAAAAAAAAACACAAAGTTTTCTTAGACTAATTGATCTACTGTTAAGGAGAGAATACAAATGGTTTTCTCTTTGCCAGACCAGAAAAACCAGTTTCTATATTTTGTTTTATCCGTAATCCTATGTAAGCTTTAAAACTTAAATTTCAGCAATTATAAGCAAGATTTAAATTGTAAAAGAGATCTCTTTGACTCATAAGGCTTTTCCTTGGTATGCTAATTACTCAGAAAGTACTGCTAAACCAATGCTAAACCTTGGGTTAAATATGGGTAAATGCTATAACTATTATAGAAATTCTATGCATTTCCTAAAATTTTAACCTTTGATAAGGTCATCATTTGATATTGTAATTATTGAAATGTTATGTGTCACAGAAGTAACTTGATTTTCTTGCCAGTTAAACTGTAAAACCATATCTATTCTGAATTTTTGTCATTTATAATTGTTTTAATTCTCTTATAAAATAAAGTCTGCCTTGAAGAAAATTCATATGGAAGACTTCCAGGACAAATACAGGTCTTTGATATGTTAAAATCCTGAAACTGAAATGGATAAAAATTTCCAGAGCTTACTAAAACTACATTCAAACTAAACCAGAATTAGTAACATGGGACCTCAATCCCTGGCGAATGAAGAACTACTGCCCAAAGGAACCCCCTGACTGGAACCCAAACTCTGATAAAGGTAAGGAGAGTCTATGTTTCTACCACCAGGCCCTGCTGGGAGGCCTTCATGCGACTGCAAGGAGACCCATAAAATTATCTAAAATTAGTGTGGTGACTCAAGATAAGGATGAGTCTCCAGGGGCTTTTCTAGAAAGACTTATGGAAGCCTATAAAATAGAATAGCCTGATTGACCCTGAGGCGCCCAAAAATCAGAGGGCAATAAATCTTGCCTTTGCCAATCAGTCAGCCCCAGATATAAGGAGAAAACTTCAGAAAATTGAAGGATTTAAAGGAAAGAATTTGACTGAGTTAGTGGGAATAGCAGAAAAGGTGTTTAACAACAGAGATACACAAGAAGATGAAAAACAGACTAAAAAATAGTTAAAGTTTTGGCATTACATGAGATGGAGAGAAAACAAAGGAAAAGAGGTCAATGGAAAGGAAAAGGGCAGGTAAAAAATGGTCAGTGGAAAGAAGAGCCTAAGTATAGAAAAAACTGATGAGAAGTTTTAGCTTCAGATCAGTGTACTTACTGTAGGGAAAAAGGACACTGGGCCAAGGAGAGTGCCCCCAAAAAGACGGCAATGCTGGCCACCAGAGACTAAAGGGACCATGGTTCAGAGCCCCTCCCCAAACCTCAGGTAAAAACTCAGGTGGAGGGGAAATCAACTGATTTTTTGATGGACATGGGAGCCCAATTTTCATCATTACTAGAATCTATGAGAAAATGATCTAAAGAGGAAGTCTGGGTACATGGGAAAATGGCACAAAAGGACATAAATAAACAACAGAAAAGACCTTAAATTTCACCTATGGCTGTTTGCATCAGTACTCCCTCCCCTGGGAAGCAAAGGAAGGGATCTCCATAGAACACACTTTGCTTCCCGTCAAAAGGCCGAAACTGGGGAGTGCCGACCTGTTCAGGACTTGCGGGAAGTTAACAAATGGATTAAAGATATCCACCCGATGGTGCCTAACCCCTATACCCTACTCTCCCTCCCGAGCCCCAAGAGAACCATGTATACTGTCTTAGATCTCAAGAATACAAGAGTCTCAGCCCCTCTTTGCTTTTGAGTGGTCCAACCCACAGAAAATGTTCCAAGGCCAGCTCACCTGGACAAGAACAAACGCCCAAGTGATGGGGTATCAGGCCCTCCTTCTCAACGAACTGAAAGTTGACTTTCCGTTCCCCGGCAGTGCTAAATCCAGCCATGTTGCTGCCAGAGGAGCTAACTGATCACAGTACTTGCTAATAGCTGCTGAGGACTATAAGTCATGCTTGCAGGGGACAAGCCACTTATTTAGGCTTTGATCTCCAAGAAGGAGTGCGTTTACTGTCTGAGTCCAGGAAACGGGTAACCAACGGATACCCCTGCCCCACCCACACTACTGCAGGGAGGTCCTAACCCAGGTCACAGGAATAAGGCCGGATTTCAGAAACACTCCCCTCCCGGACATGGAGATGACTTTGTTCACAGACGGGGGTAGCTACATGGCGGATGAAAAGAGGTATGTGGGGGCTGCGATGGTTTCTCCTGAGCAGGAACTCTACAAAGCGGCCCTGCCACACATCTCTAGGAACAACAGGTATGTCTTTGCTACTCTCCATATACATGGGGCTATTTATTTAAAAAGGGGCTTATTAACAGAAAAAAAAAATTTAAAAACAAAGAAAAAAATACTAGCTCTCCTCCAGACTATTTGGGACTCGAAAGGTGGCCGTTATGCATTGCCTGGGACACCAAAAGGGGACTGATCTGGTTTCAAAAGGAAACTAATTAGCAGATCAAACAGCAAAGCACGCAGCCAGAAAAATGACTCGAACACTGGTTACACTCCCGGCTCCAGCCCTACCAGAAAAACCGGATTATTCAGAGGAAGATTTAAAATATTTACAAAAATGGACTAAATTAGGCTATAAAGGGGACTGGGCTAAGACTGGGACAGAAAAGTTAATTCTTCCTCGAAGACTAGGGAAAAAAATTAGTAAACCAAATGCATCAGGGTACTCATTTAGGGACATGGAAACTTAAAAAAACTCATGGGCAAGCAATTTCAGGTATCTAAATTAGGGCATATGGCTCAGGATATTGTTAATAGATGTGCTCAATGTCAGGCAGTAAAAGCAGAAAAACTAGGAAAAATTAAAAAAGAAAGAAAAAGAAGTAGGGAACCAGAAATTTATTGGGAAGTAGATTTTACAGAGATAAATCAGGAAAAATATGGACACAAGTATATGTTAGTTTTTATAGATACATTTTCAGGCTGGGTAAAGTCTTTTTCCACCAAACAAGAAACGGCAGGAATGGTAGCCAAAACAAACAAACAAACAAACAACAACAACAAAAAAACTACTAGAAGAAATAATTCCTAGGTTTGGGCTGTCTCTCGCAAGCGGTCAAACAATGGTCCTGCATTTGTGAGCTCAGTCTCACAGGCATTAGCCAAGGCCACAGGCACTAATGGGAATCTACATTGTGCCTACCGGCCCCAGAGTTCCGGACAAGTAGAAAGAATGAGCCGGACTATTAAAAAAAACCTTGACAGAGTTAATTCTAAAAACTGGCGGTGGATGGATGGATCTCCTTCCCTTCGCCCTCCTTAGGGCGCGATGTACACCCTACTTAAACAAGGTTACCCCATTTAAAATAATGTTCGGGAGACCCCCTTCACTCTGCTCATGGCTACAAAAGGTTACCCTAACAAAAATGACTGATCAGTCTGTATTCCAGTCACTACAGGCACTACAGTATGTCTTAAAAAGAGCCCATGCAGGGATCCAAGCTGCCTACACTGAGATGGAGACAAAGACGGAACAACATCCTTACCACCCCAAAGACTTGGTTTGGATATGCCGCCACCGCGTGAGAAACTTGAAGTCTCATTGAAAGGGACCATTTACTGTCATCCTATAGAGTACCCGAGGGATTACAACATCTTGCTGCAGAAATAAAACGGACAAAACCTGCGGTTCCCATCCTAATTTCAGCACTAACTGATTCTTTAAAAAGTCAAAGAATTGACTAATCTCAAAAGAAAAGGGGGGGATTTTGGGGTCGATTCCACATTAAAACATGTTAACCCCCTGGGCCTGCCTGGGACTACTTAGCCATAGTGACTCCATGTTGCCTAGGTAGACATTTTGTTGTCTAGAAAAGTTACTGCTCTCGGTTCCAGATAACTGTTACTAAAACACAACACCTAAAACAAGGTAACTGTTACTAAAACACACACTTAAAACAAGGCCAATTCCAGGTAACTATTACTAAAACACATACCTAAAACAAGGCCATTGGTAACTGTTACTAAAACACACAGGTAGGAGACATCCAATCAGCCAAAGCCACATATGCAGATGTCTGCGATTGTGCCCTATAAAAACTAGCCTGTAAGACCAAGGGGCGTCGCTCTCTTCGGAGGCGGCCCTGGCCGGTCAGTCTGACTTCTAATGCTTGGCATAGAATAAGGCTTTGTGTAACTTTGTCTCACTCTCGTTCCTTTGATAATGGACCCAACACTACCAGTCCAGGTTGGCAAGGAAACTTTCCCATCCAGAAGAGAGGTAGCAACTATCAGAACACCATTTGGATAACTATCTTCAACCTCTTTCTGGGTACTTGGCCTGCAAGTCTCTCTCCAGTTCTTTCCCATTGTCATATAATAAAGTGGAGGACTTTTTATTTTCCAGTTGACCATAAAATTTGGGAAAATACTCTTTACTAATTTCCATGGTCTTACCTCAGATCATCTCATGGGATTACTATACTTCTTCAAAGACATGATGTGTCTGTCTCCTTCCTATTCTTTTTTTCCCAATTTTTATTTAAATTCTAGCTAGTTTCAGGAGTAGAATTCAGTGATTCATAACTTACATATAACACTCAGTGCTCAATACAACAAATGCCTTTCCTTAATACCCATCACCAATTTAGCCCATTCCTCACCTACCTTCATGGTTGATTTCCTCTCTTTTTTTTCCCCTTCCCATATTTTCATCTGTTAGTTTCCTAAATTCCACATATGAATGAAATCATATGGCATTTGTCTTTCTCTTACTTATTTCACTTATCATGATAACTGTGGATGATAACTCCATCCACATACTTGCAAATGGTAAGATTCATTCTTTTTTTATGGCTAAGTAATAGTCCATTGTACATATATATTACCTCTTCTTCATTCAGCAGTCAATGGACATTTGGGCTCTTTCCATCATTTAGCTATTGTTATTGTTGATAATGCTACTATAAACATTGGGGTGCATATACCCCTTCAAATCTGTACTTTTGTATTCTTTGGGTAAATACCTCATACTCAATTTCTGAATCATAGAGTAGTTCTATTATTAACTTTCTGAGGAAATTCCACACTGTTTTCCAGAATGGCTGCACCAGTTTGGATTCCCACCAAAAGTGCAAGAGTGTTCCCCTTTCTCTGCATCTTTGCCAACACCTGTTGTTTCTTGTGTTAATTTTAGCCATTCTAACAGGTTCCTCCCATTCTTGTTACCAAAACTGTCAAGACCTGAGAAGGTTCTGAGATTTTATCATACCTTCAAGCTAATAAATTAATCTGCCAGTTTCATAGATGCTGCCAGAAGACAAGGAACTCTGAAGTCAGGGACAAAGGATTGTACTATTCACAGCACATAGGAGCATGAACTTTGGCATATTTGATTCAATTTCCTTTAGCCCCATATCCCAGTAATGTGATGTATATGGACCCAGAAGCATGCCAGCATACTCAGTGGGCAGCATTACAGGAAACAAAGCCTGCCTTCAGGGACTTCCCTCTTTTTGTAATGGGCATTTAGTGTTTCTGCCCTGTACTCAGGAAAGAGACATTGTTTCTATCTTCTAAAGCTGCCTACTATATACACTATTCCAAAGATATTCTGGAACAAGGACACTCAGTGCCTCTGGTTCCAAAACACACAGAAACCCAAAAAACCCATATATAACTATCCCCTAACATGTAGGAAATGAAAACATGCACATATGAAACAAAATAAAAATGTTTAAGGTATGCATATGCACATAGAAAAGTAACATTTTTGTATCTGGGCCCTGCTTGATACTCCACACACCCCTCCATTTAGAGATGTGTTTTATCTGGGTGCAGACTTATTTGCAATGTATAGTGCATATGCACTGCTTCTAAGTTAATCACCAAAATTTTTTTCCCTGTATGTACTCATTGAGTGAAGTTATGTTTTAAAGAATTTACACTGGGGGACCTCTGACTCCGGCTCAGGTCATGATCTCAGGGTCCCGACATCAAGCCCCACATGGGACTTCCAGCTCAGCGGGGTGTCTGCTTTCCTTCTCCCTCTGTCCTTCCCCCTACTCATTCCCCTGTGTGCTTTCTCTCAAATAAATAAATAAATAACATCTTTCAAAAAAAATAATTTAAACTGCTTGCCAAGTTATCTGACCAGTGCAATAAAACTATATATTTTCAATAATTTAGCGTTAGTACAAATTCTTCAAAGTATAAGTAGATAAATTAGAGAATTAGAGATTTTCATCCTTCTCTTTGTTCTTCAGATGGGTATTAAGAGAAGTAAAGAGTAATGGCTGTATTCTTATCAAAAGTCAAATATTTCATAAGCCTCAGGATTTCCTATATAACTTAAAGAATAGTGTCTTTCTAAAATAAGTTGTGCCACAGTATATCTCTATTTTCCATTCTCATAAGGATGGGACTCATGCTGTGCATTAAACTCAAACACAAGTGATATGTGGGACACTTCACCACAGTCACATTGCTGAGGACAATTTTCACAGTTGGAATTAATTTTTTTTAATGGTAATGAAATATATACACAATGACTATCATTTTTGGAAGTAAAATGTAGGTTTTCAGCAGGAGGACAAAAGGATACTGTCCTTAAAAATTCAGTAGCTTTTTTGCACAATACGAATTTAGGTTTGATTCAGATAAAGTCTGCTATCTTTCATGTCTAATGTAATATTAACATTGCTCATTATTTATGTATGAATTATATAATTATATCCCCAAATATAGTTTACCTTTCTTTCATTTGATTTTTGATTTGACTTGATTTACTCTTTTCCAAGTTATTTTTTTCTGAAATACTTGATATTTTCACTATTTAACAGAAGCACCTTTTAATTTATTCATTTCTTTCTTTTAACTTAAATTCAATTAGCCAACATAAATACAACGTTAGTTTCACATGTAGAGGTCAATAATTCATCACGTGCATGTAACAGCCAGTGCTCATCATATCATGTTTCCTTTTCAATGCCCATCACCCAGGTACCCCACCCCATACCCACCTCTCCTCCAGCAACCCTCCATTTGTTTCCTATAGTTAAGAGTCTCCCATGGTTTGTTTTCCTCTCTGATTTCTTCCCATTCAATTTTTCCTCCCTTCCCCTATGATCCTCTGTGCTGTTTCTTATATTCCACATATTCATAAAATCTTATAATAATTTCCTTTCTCTGATTGACATACTATTGCTCAGCATAATATCTTCCAGTTCTATCCATGTGGATGTAAATGTTAAATACTCATCCTTTCTGATGGCTGAGTTATGTTCCATTGTGGATAGGTAGATAGATAGATACAAATACACATATATAGATATAGATACAAATATATATATATATATATATATATATATATATATATATGCACAGACAGACACACATACAGATACATATATATATGTGTGTGTATAGATAGAGAGAGAGAGAGAGAGAGAGGAGATAAATATATAGAGAGATGTGGATATATATATTCCACATCTTCTTTATCCATTCTTCTGTTGATGGACATCTCAGCTCTTTCCATAGTTTGGCTATTGTGGACATTGCTGTTACATACATTGGGGTTCATGTGCCTCTTTGGATCATTACATTTGTATCTTTGGAGTAAACACCTAGTGATGGAAGTGCTGGGTCATAGGGTAGCTCTATTCTAAATTTCTTGCAGAACCTCCACACTGTTATCCAGAGGGGTTGTATAGCTTACATTCTTACAAACAATGTAAGAGGATTTCTCTTTCTCCTCATCCTCACCAACATTTGTTGTTTCCTGTCTTGTTAATTTTAGCCATTCTGAGTGGTGTGAGGTGGTATCTCATTTGGTGGTTTTGATTTGTATTTCTTTGATACCAAGTGATGTTGAGCATTTTTTCATGTGTCTGTTGGCCATTTGAATGTCCTCTTTGGATAAATGTCTGTTCATGTCTTCTGTCCATTTCTTGACTGGATTATTTGTTTTTTGGGTGTTGAGTTTGAGATGTTCTTTATAAATCTTGGATACTAGCCCTTTATCTGATATGTCATTTGCAAATGTCTTCTCCCATTTTATAGGTTGCCTCTTAGTTTTGTTGACTGTTTCCTTTGCTGTGCAGAACCTTTTTATCTTGATGAAGTCCCAATAGTTTTTTTTGCTTTTGTTACCCTTGCCATTTGGAGACATATCTAGCAAGAATTTGCTGCAGCTGAGATCGAAGAGGTTGCTGCCTGTGTTCTCCTCAAGGATTTTGATGGATTCCTTTCTCACATTGAGGTCCTTCGTCCATTTTGAGTCTATTTTTGTGTGTGGTGTGAGAAAATGGTCCAGTTTCATTCTTCTGCTTGTGGCTGTTCAATTTTCCCAACACTGTTTTTTGAAGAGACTGTCCTTCTTCCACTGGATATTCTTTCCTGCTTTGTCAAAGATAAGTTGACCATACAGTTGAAGGTCCATTTCTGAGCTCTCTATTCTGTTCCATTGACGTATGTATCTTTTTTGTGTGCCAGTACCATACTGCCTTGATGATTACAGTTTTGTAATAGAGCTCAAAATCCGGCCCTGTGATACCGCCAGCTTTGGTTTTGTTTCTCAACATTCCTCTGACTATTCAGGGTCTTTTCTGCTTCCATGCAAATATTAGGATTACTTGTTCCAGGTCTATGGAAAATGTTGAAGGTATTTTGTTAGGGATTTCATTGAATGTGTAGATTGCTCTGGGTAGCATAGACATTTTAATAGTACTTATTCTTCTAATCCATGAGGATGGAATGTTTTCTCATATCTTTGTGTCTTCCTCAGTTTCTTTCATAAGTGTTCTGTAGTTTTTAGAGTACAGACAGATACTTTACTTCCTTTGATAGGTTTATTACTAGGTATCTTATGGGTTTTGATACAATTGTAAATGGGATCGATTCCTTAATTTCTCTTTCTTCCATCTCATTGTTAGTGTATAAAACTGCAACTGATTTCTGCTCATTGATTTCATATTATTCCACATTGCTGAATTCCTCTATGAGTTCTACCAATTTTGGGGTGGATTCTTTTGGGTTTTCCACATAATATATCATGTCATCTGCAAAGAGTGAGAGTTTGACTTCTTCTTTGCCAATTTGAATGCCTTTTATTTCTTTTGTTGTCTGATTGCTGACGCTAGGGTTCTAATACTGTTCTGAACAATAAAGGTGAGAATGGGCATCCCTGTAGTATTCCTGACTTTAGGGGAAAAGCTCTCATTGTTTCTCCCATTGAGAATGATATTCACTATGGACTTTTCATATATGGCTTTTATGATACTGAGAAATGTTCCCTCTATCCCTACTCTGTAGAGATTTTTAATCAAGAAAGGATGCTGTCTTTTGTCAAATGTTTTTTTCGCCATCAATTGAGAGGGTCATATGGTTCTTGTCCTTTCTTTTGTTAATGTGAGGTATCATGTTAATTGACTTGTGGATGTTGAACCACCCTTGCAGTCCAGGAATAAATCTCTATTCGTCATGGTGAATAAACCTTTTAAAGTACTGTTGGATCCTATTGGCTAATATCTTGGTGAGAATTTTGGCATCCAAGTTTGTCAGGGATACTGATCTGTTAATTCTCCTTTTGGGTGGGGTCTTTGTCTGGTTATGGGATCAAGGTAATTCTGACCTCATAGTATGAGTTTGGAAGTTTTCCTTCAGTTTCTGTTTTTTGAAATAGCTGTTATCATGGGTATTATTTCTTCTTTTAATGTTTAGTAAAAGGGTGCCTGAGTAGCTCAGCTGGTTGAACATCTGCCTTTAGCTTAGGTCATGATCCTAAGCTCCCGGAATCAAGCCCCAGGTTGGGGTCCCTGCTCTGTGGGAGCCTGCTTCTCCCTTTCATTTTGCAGCCCCCCCCCCCCGCTTTCTCCCTCTCTCTCTCCTCTTTCTCTGTCAAATTAAAAAAATATATATCTTAAAAGAAAAAATGTTTGGCATTATCCCCCTGGGAAGCCATTTGGCCATAGACTCTTGTTTTTTGGGAGATTTTTGATTACTTCTTTAATTTCCTTGGTGGTTATGTGCATATTCAGGTTTTTAGTTTCTTTCTGTTTCAGTTTTGGTAGTTTATAAATTTCTACGAATGCATCCATTTTTTTCCAGATTACCTAATTTGTTGGCACATAGTTACTCAGAATATGTCCTTAAAATTGTATTTCCTTGGGCTTGGTCATGAGCTCTCCTTTTTCATTCATGATTTTCTTTTCTTTTGGATAACACTGCCTAGGGGTTTATTGATCTTATTAATTCTTTCAGAGAACTAGCTTCTAGTTTCATTCTGTTTGTAGTTTCAACTTCTAGTTTCAACTATTCTTTTGGTTTCTATTTCATTGATTTCTGCTCTAATTTTTATTGTCTCCTGCTTTTTGCTGTTCTTTCTCCAGCTCCTTTAGGTGTAAGGTTAGCTTGTTTATTTGAGACTTTAGTGTTTTGAGAAAGGCTTATATTGCTATGTACTTCCCTCTTAGGACCACCTTTCCTGTATGCCAAAGGTTTTGAATAGTTGTGTTTTTATTTTCTTAGGTGAAGGGAGGGAAAAATGAAACAAGACAAAAACCAGAAAGAGAGAGAAACCATAAGAAACTCTTAATCTCAGGAAACAAACTGAGAGTTGCTGGAGTGTAGTGGGGGTAGGAGAGATGGGGTGGCTGGGTGATGGACCTTGGGGAAGGTATGTGTTGTGGTGAACACTGTGTATTGTGTAAGACTTGATGAATCACAGACCTGTACCCCTAAAACAATTAATACGTTATTTTAAAAAATAAAATAATAAAATAAAATTGAATACAATAAAAGGAAGCCAAAAATGAAGAATATATAAAGTGTAAATGTAAAATTGAAAAATTTTAAAAAAGACTTAAAAACAAAGAGTTGATAAAATAAGAAACTGGGGGCACCTGGGTGGCTCAATTGGTTAGGTGTCTGCCTTAGGCTCTGATCATGATCCCAGACTCCTGGGACTGAACCCTGCATTGGGCTCCCAGCTCAGTGGGAAGTCTACTTCTCCCTCTCCCTCTCCCCACCCTCTGCTTATGCTCTCTCTTATAGATAAATAAATACAATTTTAAAATGAAAAAAAAAACTAGTTTAAAAGAAAAATAAAAGAAAAAAATTTAATTTAAAGACTAAAGACTCATGAGAAAAAAACCTCTAGTTCTATATAGTATTTTCCCCTAGCACAGGAGTTTTTAAATTCTATGTTATCTATGAACTTGATAGTAACCTGATGTTTCTTACTGGTCTCATAAGGGAGGGACCTGCCACACTGATTCTCAGGTGTCCTTGCCTAGGCAGAGTTGCACAGCCCCTTGCCAAGGGCCAGGCTCAGTGTAAGCTGCTTCAGATTGCTCTTTGTGGCTTTGGTTCCCTGAAGGTTTTCCATATGACTTTAGAGGATGGAAAAAAAAATGGTGGCACCCCAATCTTCAGTGGTGATTGATCTGAATGCTGACTGATCTCAGTCTCCACTCTTTAGTGCACCCTCAGTGAAAAGCAGTGAATCAAATTTGTGTGTGACAAACTCTGCAGATTCCTCTGGTGCGCACTTGTACCAGTCTTTCTGAGGGAGGGAGGAGGTTTGACGTGGTTCCGTTCTTGCTGGGCCCCTGCTTTGGAGAGCAGTTGCTGAATTGTGCCACCATTCAGAGTCTATGGAAACACCCAGCCAGGAGCCCACAACCAGGCTCGCCTGCTTACCTGCTCCAATGCTCGGGCACCCCGTTCTTTGTGGATCCTGAGACCATACTGTCCCACCTAGGATGCTGTCCAGCTTTGCCACCTGCACACCTTTCATGCAGGGGCATCCCTCACAGGAACAGACTTTAAAAAGTTCTGATTTTGTAGTCTGCTGCTATATCACTTTCTGGTAGCCGGCTTATGGCGGCTTCTTCCCCCCACCATTTATCTTCCAATATAACCCCCTCAGGTTCACCTCTCCACACTACCTAACTTGTGGAAAGTGGTTGATTTCTTATTTGGAGAATTGCAGCAATTCTTTTCTTAGATCTCAGGTTGAATTCACAGGTATTCAAAATGATTTGCGATATTTAGCTGAATTCAAGGGACCAGAAGAAATGAGGATTTCCTACTCTTCTGCCATCTTCCAGGAAACTTTTTTTTAACTCCTTTTTTTTTTAAAACTCATTTCTGACTGCCACACATTAAAAATGAAACTTTCAAGATGTCTTTAAATTTTAAGTAATTACTGTATTTTCACCGGTGAGGCAAGCAATAAAACCTCATCTTTCTCTGAAGGTCAGAAATAAATAAGAATCAAGGTAACAGGTAGATGGAGATTGAAATGTTAGATTTAAGGATAAAGTTTAGTGGTTGGCCGGTTAGCTCAGTTGGTTAGAGCATGGTGCTAATAAGGATAAAGTTTATTAGAGAATTTGGCTTTAAATGCATGGTAAATGAGACTTTTATTTATATGGAGGTACTTTCTGGTGACCTGAACAGCTGAACAACTGCAGGATTTCCCCATAAGACAAGAATTGGCCCTCTTCTTCTTACCATATAGTGGAGTGTTGATGAGGCTTTGCCCTTTCTGTGGGCCAATAGGCTTGAAAATAAGTGCAGAAAGACTTGAGTCAAACAACATTAGTTCCTTATTAGAAATTTACTAATGGGGAGGAGTAAATTAATAGTGGAAAAACCTATTATTCTGGACCTTCTCCTTTGGAAACATGAGATCAGAGGAAAGGAGGCTCACTTAGCAGTAAAGTTCTTAGCAATTCCACCTAAATGAAAGAAAACTAGATAAGATCTCAAAAGATACATGTTTACACATGAGCTTTGTAACTAACTAGCTTTGTGGCTTTGCCAAATCATAACTCATTATGTTAGCTATTTATCTTACAAAAACAGACATAATAATACATGTTCTACCAAGTTACAGCACATGTCCTACTGGTTTATTAGTAAAACGAAGTTATATATGTTCACACACGGAAGTGCATTGGTTTCTTGCATATAGGTATTTTGTCTAGGATGCAGGCTGCCAATATTGCATAGAAATAAACATGTTAAAATTGAAAATAAACTGGGTAAGGAAAATAGCTGAGTGAAATATTCATAATTCTAAGCAATTATAGATGTGGGCACATATGAAGGAAGAGTTGAGATCTTCGTATTGTTTTCCCTTATTTCTTGATATTAAGAGTAATGATTCTCACTGGTATATAATTTTCCCATAAGGAAATTAAATTTATTATGTATGTTTACTGTAATTGTAATCATTGGAAACATGAAATCCTATTTATCCGTTAAAAAAGAAACAAAGAAATAATGAAACAAGATGGGACTGGGAGGGAGACAAACCATAAGTGACTCTTAATCTCACAAAACAAACTGAGGGTTGCTGGGGAGAGGAGGGTTGTGAGAAGGGGGGTGGGGTTATGGACATTGGGGAGGGTATGTGCTATGGTGAGTGCTGTGAAGTGTGTAATCCTGGCGATTCACAGACCTGTACCCCGGGGGATAAAAATATATTATATGTTTATAAAAAATTAAAAATTAAAAAAAAATAGAGCTACCCTATGACCCTGCAATTGCACTACTGGGTATTTACCCTAAAGATAGAGAGGTAGTGAAAAGAGGAGCCATATGTACCCCAATGTTCACAGCAACAATGGCCACAGTCGCCAAACTGTGGAGAACCAAGATGCCCTTCAACGGGCAAATGGATTAAGAGGATATGGTCCATATATACAATGGAGTAGTATGCCTCCATCAGAAAGGATGAATACCCAACTTTTATATCAACATGGACGGGACTGGAAGAGATTATGCTGAGTGAAAAAGTCAAACAGAGAGAGTCCATTATCATATGGTTTCACTTACTTATGGAGCATAAGGAATAACATGGAGGACATTGGGATATGGAGAGAAGTGAGTTGGGGGAAACTGAAAGGGGAGACAAACCATGAGAGACTGTGGACTCTGAGAAACAAACTGAGGGTTTTGGAGGGGAGGGGAGGGGGTTGGAGGGTTGGTGAGGCTGGTGGTGGGTATTATGGAGGGCATGTATTGCATGGAGCACTGGGTATGGCGCATAAAAAATGAATGCTGGAATACTGAAAAGAAATAAAATTTTAAAAATTTTTAAAAAAAGAAACAAAGAAGAAACTGTGCCAATTACGATTATATGGATGGACCTTGAGGCATTATGCTAAGTGGAATCAGTTAGATAGAGAAAGACAAATGTTGTATGATCTAACTTACATGTGGAATCTAAAAGAAAAAGCCAAACTCATAGAAACTGAGAGCCGTTTGGTGGTTTCCTTAGGCAGGGATTGCGAATCAGAGAATTGGGTAAATGTGGTCAAAAGGTATAAACTCCCAGTTATATATGAATAAGTTCTAGAGTATAACTAATGTACCACATGAGGACTACAGTTAACAATATTGTATTGTGTATCTGGAAGTTACTAAGGGAATACTTTTTAAAGTTCTCATTATAATTGTCAAACATAATGGCTGACCTTATTTTAGGGGAAATCGTCTACCTGCTTCAGTGTACAATATTTCAGGTAAAGAAACTTCTCTGTTTTCCATCTACCTCAATGTGTAAGAAGGTTCACTTAGGAAGATTGGAAGAAAAAAAAAGTACTTCTTTCTCCTTTTCTTATTTATTCTCTTAGAAGAGGACAATGTTGGTAATCAAAAGGGTAAGAACTATTGACCTGTTGCAGTTTAGATCTTTCCTCAAACAAAACCTGACAGGGATTTGAGCGCACGGAGTTTACTTGAGAGGTGTTCTCAGGACGCAGAAATTAATTAGTAAGGACAGTAACACTGGGAGGGAAAGCTAATAAGAGTTATATTAATAAGTTGGTGGCAGCTTTTGGGGAACCAAGCCTTGAGCCTGCAGAGAAATTTCTGAAGAATTGTGTAAAATGCACATCAAAAGTTGTTCTACTAAAGGACAGACAGGATGGCATTTATCCTTTAGGGCTTGCTCCCAAAGGGTTTCTCCCCACAGTTCTGTGGGGGGCCTTACATGTAGTCCTGAGGCAGCAAAGCAGAGACTTTTTAGTGTTGGTTGCAGGCAGTAAGCACAGAACTGTCAACCACATCTGTGCTAAAATCAGGCAAAGGGAATATGTTCTGGTACACTATAAGTTTTTACTATGGGGTATCATTTTTTTTTAAGATTTTATTTATTTATTTGACAGAGAGAGATCACAAGTCGGCAGAGAGGCAGGCAGAGAGAGAGGAGGAAGCAGGCTCCCCGCCGAGCAGAGAGACCGATGTGGGGCTCGATTCCAGGACCCTGTGATCATGACCTGAGCCGAAGGCAGAGGCTTTTACCCACTGGGCCACCCATGCACTCTTATTGGGTATCATTTTTACAAGGAATCTAAGTAATGATTGTATTGAAAGGCAAGAACAGTTTCCCTTGCTTTTCTGTTATCCCGTGTTTTCTGTCTGTGTTCAAGATAGGTTTTAGGGAATGAATGGGAGGCCTATGTCTAAGCTATGCTTTGCAACATGTTTGCTAATTGTCTGAGTTTGGGAAGTTATCAAGAAATTAGCTAGTCATTGGGGCTCCTGGGTGGCTCAGTTAGTTAAGCGTCTGCCTTCAGCTCTGGTCATGATCTCAGGGTTCTGGGAAGGAGCCCCACATCAGGATTCCTCCTCAGCAGGGAGTCTTTTTCTCCCTCTGCCTCTTCCCCACACCCTAAACCCTCACTCATTCTCTCTCCCTTTCAAATAAATAAATAAAATCTTGCTTTTTAAAAAGAAATTAGCTAGTCATTAATAAAGATGGTATTAGGATCTCATTTTCACACTAATCCTTGTGTTTCATGTATAGGTTGGAACCTAAAGGGAAAAGAAAAGGAGGTGAGATTTAGCTCCCTAAACTTCCATATAATGATTCTTTGTCCTTAAAACAATGAATCTCAGCCTTATGCATCTGATAAACTCTATTATTTAGTAATTTTGCAAACTTGAAGAGTCATAGAATTTAAACCTTAGTTTTCTCACTAATAAAATTGGAATAATATATATATACATATATATTATGTTGTACATATTCTAAATTATAATACTAATGTGAAGTATAAGATATTTGTATTCATATATATGTAAGTATGTGTATGTCTATATGCATAGTCATATATATATGTATATATATAGTCATATATATATATATGAATGAATCAGGTTTATGGTAAATATCCAAAAAGCAATGACTTTAAAAAGGTAGAATGTTATCTCTCTCTAATATAAATGTCAGCAAATCAGTACTTCAAGGCACCTACGGCAGGTGTGATCCATGTTTCTTTCTCTTAGTCTTACATTACACTGGCTTCCATTCACAGGAACAATTTATGGGCTAAGAGGAGTTGTCCAAATTAAACCATCATAAATATACTCTGTGCAGAAAGAGAGAAAAAAACAAAGAAGTAGGGTCAAAGGCTCATGCTGGTTGTTATATAAAAAAGATTTACATTATACTATTTTCATCACATTGTTCAAAATTTTGTCACTTGGTCATACCTTAGCTGTAAATGAGGCTGGGAAATGTAGTTCTTATTTGGGGCAACAATGTTTCTAGTTAACATTTACAAGTCCATTAAAATGGAAGAAAGAAAGACTAGATAATTGAACTACCACAATGAACCTGATAATATTGATATGAGGAACAAATGGGTGAATAACTTAACATAGGGCCTGTCACAAAGAAGCAATTTAATGTAGCTTATTTTAATAGTCATCATTATCTTCGTCATTGTCAATTATTAAAAGGTTTTGTTCATGCACTTTTTAAGAGTATACTGATAATTAGAGTCTTGTATCTATGACACATTGCTATCAAAGAAAAATACAAAAAAGAAGTATATTGATTAAATAGTTTATACATTCAGTCTCACATTATTTTTTTGATTATTGATATATTTGTGTATATGTCTTTATTTTTTTAAATATTAAGTAAGATGTTAAAATATCCTCCCAGCTCTGCTCTCTACATATAAAATTCCCATCAACTCTGTTAAGCTAAGATATATTTTAGAAATATGCACATTACTATTCTGTTCAGATTTGTTACTATATGGATGTTTTTATAACTATGTAAGGTAAATTTCTGTCAATCCATAATTTTTCACTTTTATGAGATTTATTCTATCATTAGTTCTTTGTTTAAACTTTTAAAATATTTTCTAAAATTTTTTGTCTGATTTCAGAAATAAGTGTCCTATTCTATACATTTGAAGAGTAATTTTATTGGTAATGATAGTAATTACACACACAGCTAACATTTCAAGTCTGGATAAGTGGAATTAGGAAATTGGACCCTAGTAAGCCCTAAAATCTAAAAAAGAAATATAAATATACTTTAAATGCCTAAGATTAACATTTAAATAACATGATGTTGGAAAAATACTTTTGAAAAGGTCTTTGATTTCTATTCTTTTGGGGCCTTTAAACTTCTCTAGTTTTCTACCGTATTAACAAAAACAGTAATGTTTGTAAAATAACTAAAAGAGTTTGCAAAGCTTTGAATTAATTTTTTCATTCATCATAAAGCAGTCTTTTTAGCAGGCTAACATCATTTGTGTGCATAATCATATGTAAGCTGTGATGAATAGTTGAAACTAGAAACTGGTCTTTTTGAGTCTGAACTGGCAAAAAACATTCAAGGAGGTTTTGTGGAGAAAGAGGGGTTCTGCTAGAAGTTTCTTTTCTTTTTTTACATTTTATTTACTTATTTGAGAGAGAGCACTAATGGGAGGGAGAGGGAGGAGAAGCAGGCTCCCTGCTGAGCAAGGAGCCTGTTGCAGGACTCCAGCCCAGGACTCTGGGATCATGACCTGAGCCAAAGGCAGATGCTTAACCTACTGAACCACTCAGGCACCCCCTGCTAGCTGTTTCTAAAAGAAAAATTCTATAAACTGATGAAAAGAAAAAAACATTCTTGAGACTTATGTACTGTTAATTCATGAGTCTTCCATATAGTCACCAAAGAGAAGTTTCCAGATTATTACATGCATATGTGAAAATTTATTCCTTACCCTTACCATCATACTCCCTTTTATGGATGTTCTTGATGTAAATATTAAGCTAAATTTACCTTCATAAAATTTGGGATTGTTGAACGTGTTAAGTGACACTCAAAGTGTCACAGACTGCAAATACCCACAGGAAGCTTGGTTTTTGACATCTGGAGCAATCTTGAAAGAAAAATATCAAACTCTTCTTCTACTCCTTCAGTTAAAATAAATAAAGTTATAATTACTGGTATGATACATTTTACCAGGGGTTGTACAGACTGGATCTCAGTTCAGTGTCTATGACTCATTCAGTGTCTTTTCCCCCTCAGCCAAATGCTGAAGTCAGTCACCTTTTCTCTGCAATCTCTTCATCTCTGCCCAGTCACAGCTAATGCTCTGTGATCTGATTGCCAACTTAAGGACAGAACAGAAATAGGGTTTTTGCAGTTACAAAAACATCCTAGTTGCAAAAGTAAATGGGGGAAATTTGGGTCCTTTACTGACTCTCTTTGATGGATATGACATTGTTGATCCCTTATATTTAAATTTTCTGTGGACTTGGTTTTTCTGTATGCTTGTGGATCTCCTTGCCATCTTTATACTTTGCCTGCCTGTTAGACTCCTAATCTTCTGTTAAATGAAATATTTTTCATTTTTCCAACAACACCTATTCTACAAGCATGATATGAATCATTTCTTCTACTCTCATTATTTTAATTATTTTTCATATCATTGTCATTTCTAAATTTATGATCCCAGATCACACCTCTCCCTTGAGTTTCAGAATTGAATATCTAATTCTCTTCCATGTTATTTTTCAAAAGCTTCTACTTTAAAACTTCATGTATTGGCAAAAAATAAAAATACTAATAGAATCAAGCATTGGTAGATAAGGAGCGCTGCAATTCTAATATGCTGGTGGAAATATAATATGCTACAGCTGCTTTGGAAAACTTCTGGCATATTGCTATAAATTTAAATATATACTAATTAAATAACCTTGTAATTACTATTCTAAATTTTTACCCAAGAGCACAAAGATGTCCACACAAAGATTTATACACAGATACACAAAACAGCTTTACTTATATTCCAAAAGCTGGAAACAACTCAAATATATATCAGTAGATAAATGAATTAACAAATTGTAGTATATCTACACAGTGGAATGCTGCTAAATTATCAAGAAGGAACACACAATTGATAAACTCAAATATATGACTGAATATTGAATACATATGGTAAGAGAAAAACAGACACAAATAGTGCAGACTGAGTGATTCCTTTATAAGAAATTATTGAAATTATAAATCCCATCTATAGTAACTCAATATAGATCAGTACTTACCTGCTGATAGAAGTTGAGGGAAATTGACTGTAAACTGGCATGAGGGAACTTTTAAAATAGTTAAATTTTACTACATATTATTATGTCTCAATAAAATGATATAAAAATTGAATTCATGGTCATCCCATCCCACACCAGTTATTTTTCATTTTCCATATAAATCTCATGATGACTCCAAAATTTACATAATCATCCAAGATAAATGCTTCTTAAATCCATTATGTCTTTCATTCTCTGTCCAATTGTCAAACTTTTCCATCTATGCCATATGAGTATTTCTTAGATGTGTCAAACCCTATGTCTTTACTTCCTTTCTTCTACAAGACACTTCTCTCTCAAGGCACACACTCACTTGGTTCATATGGAACTGACGCTTGCCCATTGCTCATCACATTTTTAGACAGAGCCTATTATAATGCTTTATCAAGTTGGCTAGATAATGTAGTTCTACTTGGGGATATTAAAACTATATTTACCACCTCTTTCCCTTTCTTACTGGAATTATTCAAAAGATGCATTCTCTTTTCATTAGGATCATCCCCGGACAGGGTAATGTAACTCTAGAACTTGTGAAAAATATTAAGGGTCAATTAAAAATATATAGTTTCTCCCTTCCTTTTTCAGAATTAAATGAGAACCAATACATTGGATATATAGAAGTAAAGATCAATATTCTAAATTTATTACTGATTAGCTTGTTTGGAGAATGTTACTTCAGCACTACAGTCAAATAGTCTCTAGATCTAATCCCAATTAGACTTACCTGCCTAGGCATTGGCACCTTTGTAGTTGCAGGCCTTCCATGAAAGACCAGAAACTGCCACAGTGAAATAATGACAAATTAAGAAAAACTAGAGTGAACCTTTTCTATGGTAGGTAGATATGAAAGAGAGAGGTTACTTAGTTAGGCAAACTCAATTTCTTCTTGCTAGAACGTTTGTACAGTAAGTCCATCTTCCCCTGAGGAAAAAGTTAATAGAATGTAGAGATAATAAGGAAGTATTCCTCCAATATGTCACCCCATTGGGGATTGAGAGGATATATTAAAATATGAAGTATGGGGAATAAATGCTCCAGCCCAGCCCCAGTTCCTGTTCTCTCTGACCTTCTTCCTGGCAGAGAGCAACAGAAGGGAATAACCCATGTGGGAATGAAGACAACATAGAGAAAAGATTACCAAAGAAACTGTGCAAAAAAGACAAATTCCTGATGGCATTGTTTGAACATTAGAATCCAAACTGGGTGGTCCTTTATGTTGCAGTTCCCTGGCTCCCACACAAAGAGGATGGGATGGCCTCTAATACTGTAGATGAGAGAAGAGTATATGTTAGATATCTTCCATATAAGGATACAACTGGTTGTCTTCTAATACACAATCCCAACTGCCAGCCCAGGTGCTTGTGCACTCCTCTGTACTAAGGAGGCTCTGTGTCCCATTGACAAGTGTCAGTTTGAAGTACGTACATTCACCACTTTAGTGCATGATTTCCTGGCATGCCAGGAGTTCAAACTGAGCTGGATGGGGATTGCTAAAGACGTTGTGATGGTGTAGAAGGAGCTTACCTGTGGGATAAGAGCAAGGACAATGTACAATCTGAAGAACCAAGGATTGAAGATAGTTTTTGCTGAGGGCAAAGGATTCTAATTTTCCATTATTTTTAAGATATAAAGTATTTTTTATTTAAATATGTATTTTTAACTTTAAATATAACTTAATAAGTAGACAAATATCAGGTGCTTATTAATACTGGTGAAAAAATCCAATAGAAAAGATCATGAATCCAGTATACATATCAGTGAAGTTTGAAGAACACTGCCACTGTAGAGCTAAATTAAATCTTGGCACTACTATCTCCTCCCTTTTTTACATGAGACACTAATAAGATGCTTATTACTACTTATAAGATAATTTTTACTCTATTGCCTGCAAATTGTTAAGCTGGATTTATACTATAAAAAATTATTTTGAACCTCACAGCCTAGGGATCTATCTCTGCATTTCATATTGGCTTTAAAGTAAAGAAAACAAATCCTAAATATCATTGATATATTCATAGGTTGATACACACAGTTCACCGAGTGCATATATAAATCTCTCAGTTTTATAATCTTTATTTCCTTTTCTAAAAATATTTGTAGAATTATATTATCTTATGGGGTCCTATGAGAATTAAATAGTTAATGAGCTAATTTGTGAATAATCCTTATAACATTATCAAACAGATGGCAATCAAAACAAAGTGTTTGTTAAATAAAATTAAGATTTATAAAATCTTCCTCTCTCACACACATACACAACTTTCAGATTAATATTTTTGAAGAAAAAATTATACTGTTATCTACTAGAATAAGATCAAATACCTTGGCTGCACAAATATCAAGGCTGCACATAAGTTGCCTTATCAAGATGTTTATCCAAATCCATAGTACATATGGAGAGAAACTCTCTATTCAACACAAAATAATGGTGGATTTATTTTTCACACAATATTTGCCAAACTTATTTTCCTTTCTTCAGTTTTACATGCTGGTTTCTTCCTGAAAGTTATTCTCTAGTATCTGCCACCTATCAAAACTCTGCTCTTCATAAAAGACTTACTTTGATTTTAACATCCTTCTTGAACAATATTTTAATTGATCAAACTTGGGTGATTACTCAGTACTTTGGTTAATATATTTGTACATATGTGTATAATTGCCTTTTCTCCTCAAATAGTGAATCATAGCACTTTTACTTTAGGGGTCTATTCTCATGTTGTATATTCTGAATTGAATGCAGTGCCCTTTATAGAAAGGTTTTCAAAGAATTTTGATGATGATACAACCACCAACACTTCCCATTTGGTACCTTCAGGATATTCATGGCCACGTGAATGATGATGTTTAGGTTAAAAAAAAATATATTCTTTGAATATTGAATTTAGTATGAGATTTACTAAGTGTGATTTAAAATATACTTTAACAGAATTGAGATAATAAAAATTAAGAACAAACCAAATAGAGAAAAATGCTAAATGATATAACAGTATTTTGGGGCACCTGGGTGACTTGTTAACCATCTGACTTTTGATATCAGCTCAGGTTATGATCTCAGGATCCTGGGATGGAGCCTTTAGTCGGGCTTTTCAGGGCTTGGGATTCTCTCTCTCTCCCTCTCCCTCTGTCCCTCCCAATGCTCACTCACTCTCTCTAAAATAAATAAATAAAGTCGTTTTAAAAAATAACATAACAGTGTTTCTAGATCTACATCTAGTATACAGAAGAAAGCATACCTAAAATCACCATGGATATTTGATCTAATGAACATATATAAAATTGTGCACCAAATATTTAGAGAATACATGTTATTTCACACAAATATAGTAGTTTTAACACATTACCATATACTATATTAGATCAGTAAGCACATTTTAGTGAAACCAGGCAGGCCACCTACTCTAATAGATTGAGAAAGAACTTGACAGGCAAAATGATGACACTTTCTTTCGGAGTAAACAGTGTGGTATTATAGGTATGGCATTAAAAATCAGTGGGGAGGGCAACCCTGTTGGGATCCCTTTCACTCTTGAGAATTTTTTCTGTATCTTCACTTAGTAAACTTCTATCTCTTTACTCACCAAAATAAATAAATAAATAAATAAATCAGTGGAGAAAGGATGGACCCTTTGATAAATTGTACTGATGGAAGAGGACGCCATCTGGATATAAGAAAATGGACTCCCCATCTCATTCTAAAAATAATGTCCAGATGGATTAAAGATGAAAATGTAAACAGCAAACATTTAACAACTTGTTAAAACTTTTACAACTTTAACAACTATGCGTATAGTAAGTTTAACAACTTACTAGAATATAGAGCACAATGCATTTCTGACCCTTATAAGGAAGATTTCTTAACTAAGGATTAAATGCATAAATAAGAAAGGAAAACATTGATTTATTTCAAAATATTAAAAATTAAAATTTATGGAAATTTAGGGAGAACTTTTTGCAATAGATTCCTATGTAAAATTCATTTAAATTAATTTATTAAAAATTAAAATTTCAGTTCAGTGAATAAAGACAAGGAACTCAATGGAACATGGATAAAGGATATAAAAGCTAGTCACAGAAGCAGAGGCATAATGGTTAATAAATATATGAAATATATACACATATATGTGCTCAAACTCAGTAGTAATAAGGATAAGGAAAGCTTAAGTAGTAAGTTCCCATTTCTCATCTATCAGACTGACAAACATGTAAAGTCCCTCAATATTAGCTATAAGTGAGAATGTAAGTGAATGGCATCCCTTAGGCCCTGTTCGTAGAAGTAAAAATTGGAATGACTGGTGTACCTGGGTCAGTTAAGCATCTGCCTTTGGCTCAAGTCCTGATCTGACTGAGTCCCATGTCAGGCTCTCTGCTCCTCAGGGAGTCTGCTTCTCCCTCTGCCCCTTCCCCTCCACTTGTTCTCACAGTCTCTCCCTCTCTCTCTTTCACTCTCTTGTTCTCACTCTTTCAAATAAATAAAATCTTTCTTAAAATTTTTAAAAATTGGATGACCACTTAGAAAAGCAATATTTAGTATAGTTAAATATGTGCATTTTATTTACCCAACAAGTCTAATCTTGGATTTTAGTGTAACTCTCATACATGTATACAGGAGACAAGTGCAAATCTTTTATTGCAGTATCATTTGTACTAGGAAAAACTTGGGAAAAAATTTAAATGTCTTTCAGTAAAGTAATAAATAAACTCTGGTATATGCATATAGTAGTATTCTATTAAACAGTTAACAAGAATGAAGAACATGTATAAGTATCAAGATGGCTAAACTCAAAAACATAATGCTGAGTGAAAGTAGCAGATTGCAAAAGAATATTTATAGAATGATAGAAATTATGTAAATTTTATAAACACATAGAATAGTACTATATATTTTTAGGAGACATAAATAGGTAGTGAAAAGTACAATCAGGCATAGAGAGAATAAATAACTTCTGGAAAATGGTTCAAACAGAGGAAAAAGAATGAGATAAAGCAGATGCTTTAACTACTTCTGTAATATTTTATAGTTTATTCAAAAATATGAGGTAAATATGATATAAGAATAACATTTTGTGTCTAAATATAGGGTACATGAAGTCTACTATATATTTAAAAATAATAAAACTTTATAAAAAGTTAAAAAAATATTTCATAATTTACCAATTTAGAAGCTGAGTATAAAGGACATTAATTTAAAATACTTTTTTTTTTTTTTTGCATTCATAGTAGTTCACAAAGATACTATCACTAAAACAGTAAGTATTTTTAGGTTGCCTGTGTAACCAAATTGGTCAAGCTTCTGTAGTGGGGAAAAGATAAATAATGCCTCTTCTCTTACACTTAATACATATTGTATTATTATATTATATTTCTATGATATCCCTCCCAGGGAACCTCATATGACCAGAAATATTCTTAGATTAGTGTAATTATTAGTTCCACTACAGTAGTGACCTACCTTATATAATATCATGGATATATTTTTACCTTTGTGAAAAAGTTTTTTTTTAAAGGTTTTTTATCTATTTATTTGACAGAGAGAGACAGATCAAAAGTAGAGAGAGCAGCAGGCAGAGAGAGAGGGAGAAGCAGGCTCCTCACTGAGCAGAGAGCCTGATGCGGGCCTTCATCCCAGGATCCTGAGATCATGACCTGAGCTGAAGACAGAGGCTTACCCCACTGAGCCACCCAGGTGCCCCTGTGAGAAATTTTTATGGTATCAATCTAGTTATATTCAGTAAGATATAATTATTATGCATTTCTATGAAGAGATAAGGCACATCTTAATTTTTTTCTTGGAAGGCCTATTTATAAGAATTGCAATTACATACTTATAATAATTTTATAGAATTTAAGTTAAATTTGGGCAAATACAGTTAATTTATGTCAGGAAAATACTTCAACTGTCTAACAAATACTTCAAAGCTATTTCTTATGTTTCAGACTCAATTCTAATTACTTTATAAATATTAACTTTAATGAACTCATGACAATCCTATGATGTAGGTACTAAGACTATCCCTGTTTTACATGTATTGAAACTGAGGCACAGAAAGGTTGAGAAATTACCTAATATCACAGAGCTCATAGTTGATGGATTCAGCCCATGAATCTGGCCTATGAATCTGGCTCTAGACATGTTGTTCCTCACTATGAGGAATGTTTTTTTCTTTTTCATGAGGCAATGTTATTTTTAACATCTTTATGCATTAGTGCCAGTCTGAAATTGAATATATTATTTAAGGTGACCTCATTGGTGTCCTTGTAGATATACTTGGGCTTGTTTACACATGAACTAATAAAAGCACTGTAATTATTGTTAGGTCCGTTATTAAACGAAACAAAACTGAGGCAAAGTGAAAGTTATTTAAAGCTTTATTTTATGATAAGTATTAGAAATCAGATTGATCGGCCAGGGGAATGAGACTGAAACAAAGTTAAAGTGATGCAAAGCTCTATTCTATGCCAAGCATTAGAAGTCAGACTGACTGGCCAGGGCCGTCTCTGAAGAGAGTGACCACCGCCAGCTTACAGGCTCAAGAATCGACTGACTGACTGGTTGGGCTGCCTCTGAAGAGGGCGAGCCCTCCCAATCTTACAGGCTACCTTTTATTGGGTGAAACTGCAACCCATATCTTGGTATCTCAACCCACCGGGTTTGTGTGTCTCTTGTTGATTGGCTAGTTTCATCCGGTCTGGTGACATGTTATTCAAGATTACTCCATACTAGGACAGTTACAAACAGTACTTTCTGGGAAGGCTTAGTCAGTTAACATATTCAATGTGAATAAGATCTTCGTCCTTCCCAAGATGGAGTCATTTAGGTTTGGGCAAGACCTTCTCACTGTTACAAACAGTACTTCATACTGATTAGATGTTTCCGTCTGGCCTTACTCAACCTTGTATTCTGGGCTCTATTATCAGGACTACATTTTACTGGTTTCCCAGACTTGTTTCTAAGTAAGTTTCTCTGTGTGAGGGGAGGGGGGAGACAGTTAAAGTTTATTGCACAAACAACATAGTGGCTGTTTACCCAAGATGGAGTCGCTCTGGCTAAATAGGTCCTAAATAGGTCCTTACAATTATCAGTACTATAACATGTTTAAACAAGAAATTCAGTGACCCACTGCAAAGCTCCCCAATCACAGAGCTGTTTTCCTTCTTGCTAAAGGAAGAGGCATTCTCAATAGAAGAAACTTCTTCTATTATGAATGTTTAGAAGTTTATATTTAGAAACTTCTAAATATAACAGTGCAATGTCAACAATGGGACCAGTCTCTCTACAACTGAAATAACTCACAGTACTCAATTAAAACATACATTAACCATGTTCAACAGTAAAGACCAATCATCTTTTGTTTGGAGTGTAGAGAGGTGACAACAATATCTTTGCTCCCCAGTTTCTAGTCTTAATGCTTTCTCCCTCTTTAATAGGGATCAGCTCAATGGCAAAGACCTGGATTATGAAATGACAGTACTAGATACTTCAGTTTGCCATTGTAGCCAGTATATCACTGGGAGCCTCACTTTCAATAACTGCAATACTGATTCAATCCAGATTTGGCATGCATATCCATTTAGTTTAATTCAGTAAGAATTAAATTGGCCACTCACTTTGTGAGAGGTTCTGGGCTAGATGCTTTCGGAAATAAAAGATTTATACTGCTCTCAAGATGCCATATTCTGGGGCCCTTTTTATTTGACCTCATTTCTTGCCGCAGATTGTGACATGTCTTTACCCCAGGTTGCCCATTCAGATTCTTCTATGCACAAACTTTAAAGAATCACTGAATTCTGTTTCAAGTGTTTGTTTTTGTTTTTGTTTGTTTTTATCAACAACAGACCTTGCTCAGAATTATGTGAGTAGTCTACATAGGTGCTTCTATTAAAACATTTACAACTATTCCTATTCTGAGTGAGATGTAAATATAATGAATTCAGTAATTCCATACCTGAAGTTTCTTGGATAGAATGCTCAAGAACTCACACTTTGATTACATTTCAAACACATAATAAATATATGTGTGAGAAAAGGTATGGGAATAGTAAGAGAATTGGAGGACCATGACCAAGCTGTTTGGGGTGTACCAGGATAATTATACCGTAATAGCAACTCGGAGCATATTTTGGAAAATCTCTAGGAAAATATTTATAAAATACCTTTTAGAAAAAAAATGTCATAATAAGTGTCTTAGCTTGACACTTATAGTATAGTCAGTCCATACATGGGGGTGCCTGGGTGGCTCAGTCATTAAATGCTGCCTTCAGCTCAGCCCAAGTTCTTGGGATCAGGCCCCACATTGGGCTCCCTGCTAGGCAGGAAGTCTGCTTCTACTTCTCCCTCTCTCTCTCCCCCTCCCCCTGTTTTTGTTCTTTGTCTTGCTGTCCCTTTTCTCTCTGTCAAATAAATAAATAAAATCTTTTTTTTAAAAAATACTACACGTGAGGGGCTTAAAAAAATTATTCCTCACAGTTTGGGAGGCTTGTAAGTCCAAGGTCAAAGTGCCATCATGGTCATTTTTGGTAAGAGATGTCTTTCTGGCTTGCAGATTGTGGGCTTCTCACTATGTTCTGAACATAATGGAGGGAGCTCTGAGTTTCTTCCTCTTTTTTTTTTTTTCAAGATTGTTTTATTTGACAGATCACAAGAAGGCAGAGAGGAAGGCAGAAGGGGTGGGGGAAAGCAGGGTCCCTGCTGAGCAGAGAGCCTGATGTGGGGCTCAATCCCAAGACCCTCAGATCATGACCTGAGCCAAAGGCAAAGGCTTAACCCACTGAGCCACCCAGGTGCCTGCCCATTTCTTCCTCTTTTTATAAGGGTATTAACCCTAATGGATTAGTGTCCCACCTTATGATCTCATTTAGCCCTCATCACTTAGTCACAGGTCCTATTTGCAAATATAGCCACACTGGAGATTAGGATTTCAACATATGAATTTCGGGAGATGCAAACATTTAGTCTGTAACAACAAATAAAAAGCTATTAAATGCAAGAAGTATTCTTTTACTTTTAGAATTAAATATAACATTACTTTTTTTTAAAGTGTTAATGGATTATGTATTTATTGTGAGTGATTTTGGTTTTAGTTGCTAGTTCTATTTCAGGGAAGATCAAAAGCAGAAATTCCAGTGACCAGATTGTTCTCCTTCGGGCTAACTTATGCAGCTACTGTAATTCTTTGAGAATAGCTTAATTTCTAAACTTTAAATACTGTGTTTTAGATGAACTAACAATGTGAGCAAGAATATATTCCAAACCATCAATACCTCTAAATTTAAAATTGCTTTAAGACAACATTACTGTCAAGATGTGTAACTGAAAAACTTGAGCCATGGATTGATGAGGGCAATTAACCAGATTTATCAGAACGGCAGATAAATGTCAGGGGAAACAGTATTCAGTGCAACATTATAAAGATAGCAGTGAAACACTAGTAGGAATTGGAACAGATAAATGGAAATTATAAAAAAAAAAAAGTGTAGTGGAAAGTAAAGCTAAGAGATTTTCCTTTGACTAGTCCCTACTCTCTTTATAACTTTTTTTCCCAACAAAGATTCATTTTGTTCTCTGCTAAATATTTCCTTTAGCTTTCTGCATTTAAACTTTGTTGCAATATGGTTCTAATACAGTCTATGCAGATTGTTACACTATTATAGAAGATAAAACAAATCAGGACAAAATATTTATTTCATGTTATACTCAATCTTAAGTCAATCTTAATTCACAAATTTCCTTAAATCACTCTGTCCACCAAACAAAACTCTAACTTTCTTGGTCATTTCTCTTTTACTAATTCATAAAAATAATTATTAATCGCTGTCTTGTGCTTGCAAATTAAAGCCTTGATCTTGCTCTCTTATAAACCATTTGATTGCTCTAATTCTCTCCTACATGCACAAGCAGGTGTCATTCAGACTTTTTTTCTATATAGTAACCTAGCAACTGCAAGTTGGAAGACCTTCTTCATAATAGTGTTCTCTTAATAATTTCAAAATGATGCCACCCTCTCAAATCCCAAAGAATAATGCTAGTGCACTTTCCTTCCTTTTTAGAAATGTAGTTAGGTGATCTTCCTAACTAGTCAAGTACTTACATTTGAAAGCCAAAAATATCAAACCATTTATAAAAACACCCCAAATCAACAACAAAAACAAAAAGAATTAGATGGTTTGCAGTTTAGAGGATAGTAATACCACTTCCTGGTTTCTTTTAAAGGTAGGTAATGCAATCTATACATACTCAGACAAGCAGATTAAATCAGTTATAGCTATTGCGTTATCTATACAAAAAATATAAACATAAGTGTCAAGGTTGATTTCCAAAAGACAGAAAAGAAAATCTGTTTTGAATTCAAGTTAATTCATCCTACGTATTAACTTACAATGATGATTATTATAGAAGATGATGAGAAAGTCCAGTGGACAGTGAAAGATTACCACATATATTGGCAAATTCTTCCATTAATTTCCTCAAAACTAAGATTGCCAGAGATAAAGTATGGACCTCCCATTTAAGTTTGAATTTCAGAAAAGCAACAAATAATTTCAGTATATGTTCTGTGTGATATTTTACACAGATTTTTACCAAAAATATTTGTTGCTTGTCTGACATTCATATTTAACTAGGTGATCCTATAGTTGTATTTGCTAAATCTAGCAACTCTATCACAAGGAGATTTGAGGTAGAACTATAAAATAACTTCCTTGGTTATCTTGCTTACATTAGAGACTAAATAAATGTTTGGCTAACAGACTACAAGTATTAGAAATAAATTTTACCTTTTTTTTTTTTAACTGAAGCATCGCAATATTAGTTTGGTACTTAAACCGGAAAATAATGTATGAACAACTATGATTTATACGTACATTTTAGAATTGTAATCTCTGAACATCTTATTTGCACATATTTGCTGTTTATTGAATAAGTAATAGCTTGTCCTATGAGAATATTAGTACAAGCTATGAGATTATGAGAATATTATGAGATATTCATATTATGAGATATAAAATATGTGAATATTAAATATATGCAGCTTTTCTTTAAATTATGCTCATACTTGAGTAAAAGAAAAATACAGTTAAAAAAATGTCATAATGGATTAGAAAGGGAAGAGCACAGTGGAGAGCTGCAGTGCTCTCAGTTTGAAGGAAAGAGTGAGACTATGTCAGCAGGACTAGCTGCCCCAGTTGAAATGAGATGATGTAGTTGGATATTTAAGAAAGCACAGTAGTAGATTTGGGGTCACATCAGGGATTGAAATGAAGAAAGTCCTTGTTGTCATTTTTATTCCACCAGTTGGAGTAACTTTTCAACTTGTGAAAAGTGGAGCACAGATCCTGGAAATTGAAATCCTTTTGTAAAGCACAGGCAAGTGCAGGGCAATCAATGGCAATATCAGATTGAAGCTCATGCCTGTTAATCAATGTGACTTAACCCTGATTTGGGGGACAATTATTTTGAGGATGAGAGTATCAACCCTGTGCATTCCCCTGCATTTTTGCTGAGGGTGACAGTTATTCTTATCAGGGATGATATGGAGCCTTCTCAAATGAAGATGTGCAAGAATAATGGTTGCCAGTGAGGGGGAGAGGGATGAGACCTTGGGTGTAAGCCAGTTCTGCAGCAAACATGCAGTCTGCAAATACTAAGCAAAACGGCAGTTGTCATACATTCTCAGATTCTAAGGCTGAATCAACAGCTTACTGCTAAAAGTTCCATAAATTGCTTAGTCTGTCAGCTTCCTTTCTGTTAAATAAAATGAACTCAAAGGCCTTTCCATCTCTTACCAGCTCTGACTATGCCAATGATAAGGCCTCTTATGAAATAGAATATCTAACTGTCTTATATGAATTTCTTAGGTGTATGAGCATATGAGTACTGAAATTTCATTTCCTGGGACAATGTAGGATGGATATTTCCAAGTCCCTAACCTGTCTTTTTACACACTAAATTTCAGTCATTTCTGCCAGTTGATTGCATCCCTGTACATGGGTTTTACAAGAGGCTGGACACTTTAAAAGCATTAACAGTATTTATCTGTCTTAGGAACAGAGGTCTATTTCCACAGAGCTATGCTACAAATTAGATTTACAAGCATGCATTTCCATCTCTTGGATTCTTCTGAGTCACAGCACGGGATGAAACCATTATGTAAGGATTCCATACTATCCTCTTTCTGAAACCCTCAACTTAATGCTCTGTATTGGAATAGAAATAATAGCAAGTAAGTAAAACTCCTGTTAGAGTTTGTTTTGAGCTCAGGCAGACAGACATGGACCATAGTAGCTATGTGAGCTTGGGCAAGTAATCATCTTGTTTCCTTGTATGTGTATTTAACCATAAGGATAAAAATTTACCAATCTTAGGATTGTTGTGAATGTAATTGTGAATACTTAACACAGTCATAGAATAAATGTTCAATAAATAGTAGCTATTATTGCTGTCATGCTGCCACAACTATTATTTATTAGAAAACTAGGTAGGAGCTTAATTAGAAGTCAATTCTGCTTTTTTTTTTTTCAAGTCCACTGAATCCTCTGACACAAATATCAATAAGACCAGGCTTAAATAAATTTGTGAAATGAAGAGTTTTCCACTTTATGGGTATTCATGGACTATGTATACAATATTCCTGAATGTAGGAGAGATAAAGAAAGGCACGGATTTTTAAAAAGGCTGAATGGGGAAAGCACATTTACTTGTCTGTATCAGTGCCTATACCTGACAAGCAATATGCAGTAAATAAATTGTTTATTTTTAAATAATGTTAGATAGCTTACAGCATTTTTCTATATAAGACAAACACCTGTATATGTATAAGTGAGCTAAGTGTAAGATGTTAATGTAGAAAGCCAGGTTCATCATAAAGATGATGCTCTATTAAATAAATTCTCTCTCTTCATTTTTACCTCATGACATAATTTCAGTCTAGAAGGACCATTATACCAAGTTTAAAAAGTGCCACCTGAAAGTATTGTTAATTTTAAAGTGAAATGCCCTGAAATACCTGAGAAATTTCAAATGTCTCCTGTGCAGAGATTACATGTTAACTGAAATTCCCTTATTAAACTCAATTCTTTTCAATATGGTACTATTTTCAGGAGCTTTCATTAAAAGTTGGAGTATTAATGTAGAGCCATTAGCCATTGAGAATATAATGGGCTTTGAGGAGCAGGCAAAATTCAGCACGAGAAAGGAGACAGGTATAGAACACAAGAATTGAAGGGGACAATAATCAATCGCATGAGGGACGCCTGGGTGGCTCAGTTGGTTAAGCAGCTGCCTTCAGCTCAGGTCATGATCCCAGGGTTCTGGGATCGAGTCCCACATCGGGCTCCTTGCTCGGCAGGGAGCCTGCTTCTCCCTCTGCCTCTGCCTGCCTCTCTGTCTGCCTGTGCTCACTCGCTCTCTCTCCCTTTGTCTCTGACAAATAAATAAAATAAAATCTTTAAAAAAAAATCAATCGCATAAAAAATTTAGAATATGGAGTCATAGAGAAAGGGGAAATGAAGAGAGAATAAGAAAACACATGTGTGCTTAATTTCAACTAAAACCTAGTGTCAAAGACTTCTAAGACATTTTACAGAGAAGAGCTTGATAGGAGAATGCATAACTTTGAGATCCATTTAAAATTTTAAAAAAACCTCAACTCAAAAACTTTGGGCTTCGTCTCTTCCAATCTATATGTATTTGATACTTTCTCAAGTTTATTGGATTGGCTAAGACTTCTAGTACAGTGTTGAATAGATAAGTGAGTTTGGACATCCTTGCCCTACCTTATCTTAGACAATAGCTTTCAGTCATCACCATGAAGGAACACGTTAACCGTACATTTTTGTAGATGTTCTCTACGATGTGAGGGAGTTTGCTTCTATTTGTAGATTCTGAAGTTTGATCATAAATGATGTTGAATTTTATCTTATGTATTCTTTGTCTACTAGGATGATCAAATTGTTTTTCAAAATGTTTTGGTACTTAATGTGGTGGTTTATTTTGATTGATTTCCAAATGTCAAACATACCTGCATTCCTGGGATAAATACCACTTGATTATAGTATATCATATATCACTGATTCAATCTGCTAACTTTTTTTTGAAGATTTTATTTATTTATTTGTCAGAGAGAGCAAACACAGGAAGAGAGAGTGGCAGGCAGAGGCAGAGGGAGAAGCAGGCTCCCTGCTGAGCAAGGAGCCCATCGCAGGACTCGATCCCAGGATGCCGGGATCATGACCCAAGCCAAAGTCAGCAACCCAACCAACTGAGCCACCCAGGCGTCCCTCAATTTGCTAATATTTTTAAGAGATTTTTGTCTCAATGTCCATGACAGTAGCCGTCCTCATAATATCTATTCAGTTTTCTTATCATCTTTTCTTTCTGGCTTCATAAAATAAGTGGAATATTGTTTCCACTCTTTCTACTTTCTGGAAGTAAAGATGAATGATTGATTCTAACATTTCATAGAAATAACTGCTGAGGCTTTTTTGAACCCAGGGATGGGATGTTTTTTAACTACAAATTGAATCTCATTAGTAAATATGAAGATATTCAAGTTATCTATTTTTGGTGAACTTTATTTGTATCTTCCAAGGATAATTTCCATTTCATGTAAATTATCAAATATATCTGCATAAAGTTGTCATTATTTATTTAACTACTATACCATCCAATTGGTAGCCTTGCCCACTCCTTTATTTATGATATTGATTGATAATTTGTGTGTTGAATAATAATAAAAATATGATTCAGTAAAAGTTGTTATTAAAGAAATGCTTAGAGAAAAAAATTATAGCTTCAAATGAAGAGGGTTTCAAATATAAACTAATCTTCAAACTTAAGTAGGAAGAAAATTAAGGGGCACCTGGTTGGCTCAGTTATTAAGTGTATGCCTTAAGCTCAGGGTCCTGGGATGGAGCCCTGCATTGGGTTCATTGCTCAGCAGGAAGCCTGCTTCTCCCTTTCCCACTCCCCCTGCTGTGTTTCCTCTCTCACTGTGTCTCTCTCTGTCAAATAAATAAATAAAATCTTTAAAAATAATAAGTTAGCAGGTAGGAGAAAGAAAATAACAGATAATAACAAAAATATTAATAAAATTTAAAAAGGGAAAAGCAACAACCAAAAGTTTATTCTCTGAAGAGATTGCTAAATTAAGCACACACCCAGTAAACTGATCAAGTAAAAGGGAGAATATATGTTTATTTGAAAAAGAGAACCTCATATAAACACCACAGACATTTATGTGAATTTTAAGGAATTGTAATTATATAAACTATGGTTTCTGACCACAAGAAAATTAAATTAGAAGCTGTTGAAAGACTAGAAATTCTCCAAACTCTTACATAAATTATGCAACATATTTCTAAGTTAAAATATATGTGTACAGGAAATCAGAAAATATGTTGAAATGAAATAAAACTTCTAAAAAATGTACCACATTTATGGTCTGTAACTAAAAAGAGGGGTTGCAGATAAATTTATAGCTAAGTACTTAGGAAAAGAAGAAACATCTAAAATGAATTTTTAAATGTAACAGATTTTTGTTTTCATTTTATGATTAGAATCACATTCAATGTTTTCTTCTTTTTAGTGTCTCTGAAATGCAGATACTTCTTTGCATGCCATTAGTTAATAGTAACATTAATTGTCTATCATGTTTTTTGAATTATCTTCTCTCTGTAAATATGTATTTTTTAACTTCCCTGATCACCACCTTCTAGTACACGTGAATGTTCAAAGGATTCTGATTTCCTCTGCCAACTTTTCTTCCCTCTTCATTTCCTCAATTTACTTAGTTTTTTAAACTCTTTTTTGGGGGGTGTAAGTTTTTATTTAAATTAAACTTAGTAAGGAGGGGCACCTGGGTGGCTCAGTGGGTTAAAGCCTCTGCCTTCGGCTCTGGTCATGATCCCAGGTTCCTGGGATCGAGCCCCACATCGGGCTCTCTGCTCAGTGGGGAGCCTGCTCCCCTTCTTTTCTCTCTGCCTGCCTCTCTGCCTACTTGTGATCTCTGTCTGTCAAATAAATAAAATCTTTAATAAATAAATAAATAAATAAATTCTAGCAAGTTAACATATAGTGTAATACTAGTTTCAGGAGTAGAATTTAGTGATTCATCACTTACATATAACACCCAGTGCTTATCACAACAAGTGCCTTCCTTAATACCCATTACCCATTTAGTCCATTCCCCATCCACCTCCCTCCATTAACCCTCAATTTGTTCTCTGTCATTAAGAGTCCCTAATGGTTTCCTTCCCTTTCTTTTTTTCCCCTTTCTCCTGGGTTCATCTGTTTCATTTCTTAAATTCCACAAGTGAGTGAAATTATAGCATTTGTCTCTCTTTGATCGACTTACTTCACTTAGTTTAATACACTCTAGCTCCCTCAGATAATTACAAATGGCAAGATTTCATTCTTTTTGATGGCTGAGTAATATTCCACTATGTATCTATCTCTGTGTCTATGTATCTATCTGTCTCACCTCTTCTTTATCTGTTCATCTATTGTTAGATGTTTAGATTCTCCATAATATGACTATTGTTGATATGCTGCAATAAACATTGGGGTGCATGTACTCCTTCAAATTAGTATTTCTGTATCCTTTGGGCAAATACCCAGTAGGCAATTGCTGGGTCATAATGTAATTCTATTTTTAACTTTTTGAGGAAACTTCATACTTCTTTTCAGAGTGGCTGTACCAGTATGTTCTCCTTCATCTGCATTCTCACCAACAGCTGTTGTTTCCTTGTTAATTTTAGCCATTCTGACAGGTGTGAGGTGGTACCTCATTATGGATTTGATTTGTATTTCCCTGATGGTGAGTGATGGTGAGCATCTTTACATGGGTCTTTTGACCATCTGTATGTGTTCTTTGGAAAAATGTCTGTTCATGTCTTTACCATTTATTAACTCATTTTTAATGATACTAAAGAGTACCCTGGAGAAAGAGAGAAGTGAAACAAGAAATCTTTCTATATATGTAATAGCTATTAGCCTCCTCTTGGAGGAGTTCACCACTGGCAAGAGTGCGATAGTGTCAGACTGCATTCAGATAGAACACTGGCGAGAGTACCATGGATAAGGGCACCTTTTCTTCTTTTTTGAACTTTTTCTTAAGCTTCACATCAACTGTGATAAATTACTTATTCAGTGCTTTTTATTGCATGTATTCAATTAGTTACATAATATGATTCTGTATTTTTATGACCTATGTTTTGTTAGGTGTAGGAAAGGAAAGAATTCTTCCATTCCATTCATCAAAGGCATTGTTAAATGCCAGAAAAAATAACTAATTTTTATCCAAATAACTTATTTAAAGCAAAACAAATAAGTATGGCAGTGCTGTCATGTCCAAATTTAAAAAGCCAATTCTGTCATAGTATACATAAACAGCAGTGTGGTATTTTCTCCCATGCATACTTGTTTGTGAAAGGAAAAAAAGACCCTTTTTAAAATAATTGTGATTATTTATATCCTCCAACCTATTCATGTGAAGTTTGTTTTAGGTAAGACTTCTTTTTTTTTTTCTTTTATTTACTCAGTATCCTCTGATTACTCTTTCTACTTCACATACTAATCATTTTTCCTTTTCATGCTATTTTCCTTAGACTATACTGGCCACTCTTAAAAAAAAAAATACCTATTAGCATCTTCTGGTATCTTTGACTTAATGCAATAAAAATACCTTAATAAACAGTTCAGTTTGATACTACAATGAGACATAGGGCAGAAAAAGAGAACAGAAAAAACTGAATTTGATCTTGTGTTGTGTATTCTCTGTAATCATTTTTCCATCAAACATATCTAGTTATCTATAAAACAAAGTTTCTTCTTACAGAAACTGATGTTGCATATATTATGTATATGTATTGGTATTACTCAAATGGTTCAGCTTTATTGTGCTGTCATCCAGTAGACGTTTGGAGTTTTTTTTAGATTAAATATTTTAGGACAGTTATGTACCCAGTGGTAGTAAATGCCATCTCAAGTGGTCCATTAAAAAAAAGTAGATACAATTAATATTTTGTTATGTGATACAAAATTCATTCACAACTGAGAATAAGTTTTAAATTACTTGTATAGAAATTGAGATCGTTCATCATTACAAATAATTCCATCTGGCAGGGATTCATAGAACCCACTTCACACCATGACTCTTGATGAGTTGACTGTTCCTAACTGTGACATACCCTTTTATCTTAACTGGAAACCTCAGGAGGTAGACTGTATTCATAATTGAAAACATAATTGAAAACAAAATTCACACAATGTCATTTAGAAAGTCAAAGTTATTGTTTGCACATTTATTGAATTGAAGTAAAATTAATCATGTACCAGAAATATAATCGTCAAATTTAGTAGTATTTTAATAAGCCGTGAACAATGGCATGCAAGGAAAAAAAATAAGTAGTTGAAAATAGATTTCCTTTCTAATACATTGCTTGCCTTATTCATTAAAAAGGATCTTGGTTTCTAAAAGTAATAGGATCTTTTCTCTGAATGTTGATCCTCATTATTTATGTATCTGTGCTTGTACAGTGTAGTCATTCAGAATACTGACTCTGAAACAGAATAAACAAACTGCTCTGGTTTGTTAACTGTCTTACTAAATTTATGACCTCAGACAAGGATCTAAACATCTTCAGGTCTCAGTTTCCATATCAGCAGAATGGGAATAACAATAATAGCCATGAAAGAGTGCTCCGAAGTAGTAAAACCCCAAAGTAAATGGAATAGTCTTTTGTCCTTTTCCAACCCTTTAAGGAAACTTGTCAATTACTTGTGTCCTTTGGTACTTATTTCCCTATTTCCAAAAAATTTTATTTTTTCTGTCTTTATTTAAGTCAGTATTATATTTTTATTTGTATGTGTGTGTTGTTTTATAATCACACTCACTTAACACTTTCTTCTAAGTTGTTTTGGAGACATAAGCTCTATAGTTTAATAAAGATATTTTGTATGTTTTCATCACTTACTAATTATGTGATCTTCAGCATAATAGTTATTCTCCTTATCCTCAGATTTGAATGATAATAATAATACTACCTACCCTAGAGCATGCTCATGAAATTAAGTAAAACAATTTATGTAAACTAATCAGTGCAGGGACTAATATGAGTGCTCAGTTATTATTTTTATTACTGTAAGTCCTAGCCTCCTGAGCTGCGGTTTCTGTCTTCACATAGCTAGATGTCCATTTTTTACCTAATCTGCTCCATCCTAGTTCCTAAAATCCTATTTCCGATGAAACAAACGCAAAAAATTACCTAGCAACTCCAGGCCTTCCCAACCACACACAACTCCAGGCCTTTCCAACTACATCTGATTGGACTTGGAAATGGAGTCTTGTCTGGAATCCTACAACTTGAAATATTACAACAAAGTCAGAGGTCCCAGTCTGCTTTTCTGTCAGCCCACGTGGTTTCCTGTACATTGTGGACAAATTCTGAGAATTTTTGGCTGTAAGTATTAAACCACCACCACCTCTCTCCACAAACACTCTTCTTTGAAAGCCTAGTTCTCTAAACTGAAAATTCTGCCTTAATTATTCATTCACTGGTCTGCCCCAGTTGCCTATATATATAAGCCCAGTCTGTCCTAAGTTGAGATCTACCTCAACCATCTTTCCCAACAATGGATCCTACTCTCTACAGCCATTTATGGGACTGCTGTTTCCTATGGATATATCTCCCAAAGTTAAGCTGAAGTGAGGCTACCTCCCAGATACACCTATTACCCAGTACTCACCAGGTTGGTTTTGAGTCGATTGAGCTTGACTGGGTTTGGGTATTAAGCTGGACTGCATTTCAGTGACATATTCCCTTCCCAGGGAAAGGTTTTAAGTTAGTACAAATGATAAAATCTCTTTTCAAAGAGTAAATAGTATAGTGTGTTCAAATGTAGAAAATAACTACATTTGCTTTATATATTGTACCTTTTATATTAGAAAAAATTAATGGCCTTGGATTCTGCAAAGTCAGTTCAAAAACTAATAAAATTTCAAGGTAATAATATGAATAATAAAAATAATTTGATGATTTATGAATAGATGAAAACTCACTATTATCTAAATTTTAAATAATTTTATTTTCCTGCAGACTCTTTCCTTTGCATTTATGTTTTATGTCCTCTTCTTGTCTCATTTACTTTTCTTTAGACCTCTTTCTATTGTGTATTTTATACATTCCATTTCACTTCATTTCTCTCATTTACTGAGACCTTCCCACTGGTAACTATAGATATTTCTTGGCAAGAGGTGACTTGTTTTTCATTTATTTGCTCTACTGTTGTCTTTCCTGAAAAATTCAGTGAACAAATGCACACTCCCATGAATATTCTGTCACAAAAGGAACTTAGGAGGAAGATGAAATCAGTCATTTTCAATGGCCTTTTCCCCCAATCTCATGGCTCTGGGGCTCTCTAATGCCTTATGTTTTCTTTCCTATAGGTTAGTAGGTACTTTTGTGTAATATTCATCTGGGAACCACTTGATTTTCTGTGAATTTGTCACTATAGACCTAAATTAAAGCAGTTGGCATAAGTCACTGCTGCAAATAGGTAGCTTACAAAAGGGAGATCCAAATAACTAATGATAAAGCAACAAATAATTTTCCTCCCTACTTTTAGCTGCTTTCTCATTATACACAATCCACAAATTGGGAATTCCTTCTACAGGCAGTGAAACATTTTTTTGTGATTTAATTTCCATTTTGGTTTCCTTTAAATTGTATCTGGGTCTTTTTGTTGTTTTAAGCCACATGAGTCTGTTTTGTAAACTAAAGGTAAGAATTGATGCTAAGAATTTCGGTAAAAGTAAACTTAAATTTGATTATGTTTCAATAAAATAAAACTATCCTTTGTGCTGAATCATTATTATGATAGACTCTATTTTATAAAATATCTCTATAAATCTGGTCTAAATAATGTTTCAATTATTATTTGACCTATTCATTAATTGTAATTTTTCCACAGACCCTGGGATTATATCAAAATATGTGCATCTAACTCTAAACAAAGGAATATTACATTAGAGTTACCTGATAAATCTTGTCTTTGCATGATTTATCTTATTGCCAGGTATCTCCAAATTATCAGTGAAACATAAGCAACAATTTTAATTGTCCATAAAATTGTACACCTAATCTGATTTATATAATTTCTCTGGAGACAGCTCTTATTTCTATTAACTCATAGGTTTTCAAGCTGTCCTTTTAAGCTCCCTTTGGATTCTAAACCTTTAAAGACTCATTGCCACTCTGTGGAAATACTTCACTCCTCTCTGTAGGGAATATACAGACAAATCTGCTCAGTTCTCTGTTGAAATGTAGTTATATCAAAAAATCCATCCTTGACCCTGCAGACTAGGATAGGTCTGGGCTCTCAGAGTTCCCTTTCCTTCCTGTTGTGGCATTTATCACAAGTGCAGTCAATCAGACATTGACGTGGTTAGTTATTACTAACTGCATTACTTTGTACACAGTTCCATATCAATTGTTATACTGTTCATTGCTGTTATTTCCAGTTCTTAGCACTAAAAATATATCCCAGCTCTAGCCTATATTAAGTGAATGGCAAATATTTGTTCAGTTAATTAATACATCAGTGAAAAGGCGGTGGCAGTATAAGTAATAAGTAAACATAAGATTCTCAAAACTGTATTCTTTTTCCCTATATGTATAAAATCATAGGAAGTAAAGGACTGTTCAGAAATAAAAAAAAACACATGAAAAGCAAATATAGAAATATACATTTTAAACCTGACACTCAAACTTAGCATTATTTACTACTATCAAGAAATTTATTTGTGATTTCATTCACTGTGAACTTAGAATAACAGTCAAATCATTCTTCAGCTTTCAATTTCAAAGGGATATGCTATCAGTAAGTATATATACGGTAATTAAAAAAACACTTTAAGCTCTATCCTTAAAGAAAAGTTAATGTTATCACATTATATAATATATTATATTCCCATCAACACCATGGATTAATGAATTTCCAAAGTATTTCCTCAGTCTATAAACCTATTTTTTCTTAAGGACTTTTAAAATTCTAGGTTCATCTTTTTTATAATTTCAAAAACCCAAAAGGACAAACAAATGTAATATCATACATCTATGTCCAAAGGAAGGGAGTTCATATAGATTCAGGTATAATTATTCACTGAGGATATAATATAAAACATTTCTTAAAGTGAATTGCTTACTGAACCCTTTTAGTATGGAAATCTGAAAACTCTTTTACACTAAACTCTTACTTATTCTTTCAACAAATAATAGTTTAACATATACCATAGTCTATAGCATTAGGTACTATAGTCTGTACTCACTTTTTAAAACTCTGTGTGTGTGTGAGAGAGAGAGAGAACGAGAATATTATATGTATACACAACATGCAACAGGAAGTCACAGTCTAAGTGAGAAATAGGACAGTTAATCTTCTATTTTAATATAACTTGAAGTTTTTAAATGTTTTTTCTCCATGTATTAGTTTTGCTTCAATACAGGAGACTTTGCAAAACCACAGTGTAGGTGTCACCTGAATTGAGTCTTAATAGATGTGGAAGAATTATACTGTTACACTTGTTATACTTTGAGCATAATAGTAATACTGAAAAATGGAGAAAAAAAAAAGATTAGAGAGAGACTGGGATTAGACCAGGAATTGCATTTCATATCATACCAAGTACTTTTAATGTTATTTTCTAGAAAATGGAGGCCATTGAAGGATTTTTAGCAAGAAATTAACAGGAGAGTATTTTCAGCAGCATGGAAAATAGTTGAGATGAGGATATACATAGATGACAAAGGAAGATCATTACAATAAAGCAAGAGATTATGAGGATATGAATTAATATAGTGGCACTAGACATCCAGAGATTCAGATGGACAGGAAAGATTATATATAAGTGTAATAGGAAGCAGTGACCAGTTGGTTGTAGAAGATAAAGGAATAGGAGAAGCTCGGTTCCAAATTTAGGTGCCTGAGTAAATGAGATTATTAGCTGAAAATGAGCAATGGATTTTACATTCAGATCAATTATGATTTCAAATTTAGCTGCCAGAGATTGATTTGATTATGGATCATCTATATGGAGGTTCAGAGTGGTACAAATAGAGAAAGGTTAGATATATAGATGTTGGTTTATATAGTTCAAGTGTTGGTTGTACTTTGCGGGTTGTATACATAGATAATTAAAATCTAGGCTACAGATAAAATTTTCAGAATTCATAGTGACTACAAAGAATTAAAAAGCAGAAGCTGGAAAGCAGAGAAATAGCAGTTAGGGGCAGGAGAAAGAAAACAGAGTGAATAGTTTGGTTAGAATACAACATGGTCTCAGCATGGTATGGTCCAGAGAATAGGATTTTTTTTTTTTAGTTAAGGGATCTCTTTTTGAAATTAATGATGACTTTCCCAGGTTTCCAGAACATGATTGGATGGAATTGCTTCCAAGGTTTGTCTGATCACTCTTTATTTACTACCTAAATCAGTACTAATAAAGGAACTGACTATAAGATTTACACAAGCTGGCCATCTTTCTTTGAAGGTAGGCAAGTCTTTCTGTAACCAATATTTTACTTTCTTCTGTGAGTCTCAAAGGCCCCTGATCTTATCCAGGACTTCCTTGCATCATAAAAATATAAACTAGAGAGTGTATTCCTTCTACATGTATGGAATGAATACTGATACTATAACATGCCTGAGGACATGGTTACCTTAGAAAAACGTGTTGGATATGGGCATATAAAAATCTTTTAACATTTCTTGTGAGGCTGATTTAGTGAACTCCTTTAGTTTTTGCTTATCTGGAAGACTCTATATTACTCCTTCAATTCTGAATTATAACTTTGTCAGGAAGAGTATTCTTGGAAGTTTTTTTTCTTTCAGCACTTGGAAAATATTGTGCCACTCTCTTCTGGCCTGCAAAAGTTTCCACTGAAAAATCTGTTGTTAACTTTATGGGAGTTTCCTTGTATATTTTTCCCCTGCTTGTTTTAAGATTTTCTCCCTGTCTTTAACATCTGACATTTTAATTATAATGTATCTTGATGTGACTCTCTTTGGGTTCACATTATTTGGAACTCTCTGGCTCTAAATGTTTGTTTCTTTCCCTAGATTAGGAAATGATAAAAAACTACTAAGTGTTAAAAAAAATCCAAGTGATAAACATATGTATGTATTTTTTATTAAAAAAAGTATATTCAAATATATATAGGTGACTGTTATCAGGGTGAATTAACTGCTATTTGTTAGACTGCACTTATTTATTTATTATTTATTATTTAATTACTTAGATTCCTTCAACAATAGTTAGACAGTCTACATTTCACTGGCATGTTTAAGTTAACAAAACTTTTTGTTAGGGATACCTGAGTGGTTCAGTCAGTTAAGCATCTAGATGCCTTTGGCTCGAGTAATGATCCCATGGTCCTGGGATAGAGTCCTACATCGGGCTCCTCACTCAGCAGGGAGCCTGTTTCTCTTTCTGCCTGCAACTCCCCCTGCTTTTGCATGCACTCCCTCTCTCATTCTCTGGCAAATAAATAAATAAAATCTTTTTTAAAAAACCTTTTTGTTAACTACAGAGAAACAGTTATCTGTGGGGAAAGGGCATAGCTTTTGAGTACTTGCTCTACGCAGGAAGAACCTTTCATTTGATGCTGGAAATAGTGACATGGACACTCAAAGAACTGAGAACTTAGTGCCATGGGGTAGATATGTTTATTTGTTTGTTTTTAAGTGTGTGTGTGTGTGTGTGTTTACATAGAGATTTAATTAATGACTATCTCTTCCAGAATACTATAAACCCTATCAGCAAAGAGGTCATACCTATAAGTCTGTATACATTTTAGGACTGGTACATAGCAACACATGGGAGATAGTAAACATTCAATAAATACTCTTTGATTGAATGAATAAATGATGAATAAATAAAAAGTAATCACAGTGAACAAAAAGGTAATCAAGGGATTTCAAAAGTAGAAGAGAGGTATAAATAAATGGCCATGGAAACACGGATACAGAAGTATAATAAATTCTGACCTGTGTTGGACCACATACAGGAGGATGGAAGAATCAACATCTGAGCTCAGTCTTGAATAGAATTTTGGCAAATGCTCCAATGGGGCGGAGCTCAAAGGGATGACCTTTCTAGCAGAGAAAATTCTAAAAGATCAGAGATAAGAAAGTACATATTCAATCTGGAAACTGAAGAGATTGTTTAGAATCAGAATGTAAAATGAATTCTACCATACTTTGGATTTTATCCTATAGCCATGAACTTTAAATAAACAAAAAGAATAAGAAGGAGAAAGAGGAGGAGAATGAAAGAATACTAAGAGTTTGCTAAAATTGTTAGAACTATTAAGTACGGAGCACCTGGGTGGCTCAGTGGGTTAGACCTCTACCTTTGGTTCAGGTCATGGTCTCAGGGTCCTGGGATGAGCCGGCTCACATCAGGCTCTCTGCTCAGCAGGGAGCCTGCTTCCCCCCTCTCTGCCTGCCTCTCTGCCTACTTGTGATCTCTCTCTGTCAAATAGATAAATAAAAATATTTTAAAAAGAACTATTAAGTACTAACTTGAAAGAGGTCTAAAATTTGCATTTTATCATTTTAATTTTGTTCACTTGAATATTATATGCATCTTTGAGATTTTTAAGTTGTACATATTTGTATTTTCAATTTCAAAAATTTTCAAACTTTCTATGTTATATGTTCCAGTTCTAAAATAAATCAATGCTAATTTGAAAGATAAAAGTCTATACCATGCTTTAGAAACAAAGTTTTAAAAAAGTAAATAAATTTGACCACCTAGAAAAACAAACCAACTTACTTCTTAGTAAGATAATTCATACCAGAAGATATTAGAACAACCTACTTAAGATACACACAAGCAAAAGAAATGTGAACCAAGGATTTTATGTCCATTCAAAACTGGTATAAAGGTCAAAAATAATCTTTTATGAACATGGGAGAACATAGGAGCTATGAACATTCCCTAGAGAGTCGACTAGAGCTCAAGCTTCAGATCACCAGAAAAATCAAGGGATAAGTTTGAGTAATACGTCTAGTGGCAAAAATTGAACAAATTTTTCTCTAGAACAAAGAATAACTCCTATGTATAAAGGTTTTATTTTATAGAAATACTATATATTTTCTGAAAAAAAATCGTTATAAGAGCACACAGTGGTGAAGGGATAAGTAATACTCTCTCTCAGGCTTACTAGTAATCCATCAAATGCTCCTGGCCTCCACGTTATACTTATGCCTAGGGAAACATCTATATTTGCTGTTGGTCTTGTTAATTAGCCAAAAAGTCCTACTTGGCCTTCATTTTGGTCTTAGCCTGTGGGAGGCTAATTTAATGTCATATCTGAAATTCCTCTAATTGTACATGACGAAACAATTTGTGATCAAGTCATAGATCATCATATGTAGTCAGTATAAAAATGTGAAAAATATAGCACCAAGCATGTCATCTCACTTACTGTTTATCTCTTTCAAACTAGTAAATGATTATGCAATTGAAAATATAATACAAGTCAAAGTAATTAAATTGTATTTTAGTCGTAATATGTTTGGGCAACCAAAATTCATAATATTAAAAAATAATCTTTGTGAACTACATTCATTTATTTAAATGCATTTATACCCCCAAGGAACTCAAGACAATATCTTATTTGAAACTTTTCTAAATTGATAGTGTAAACAAGAAAGTGAATGCCAAAATAAGTATGTGCATGGGGGCACCTGGGTGGTTCAGTCAGTTAAGTGTCTAACTCCTGGTTTTGGCTCACATCCTGATCTCAGGGTCATGAGATGAAGCCTCACAATGGGCTCCATGCTGAGCATTGAGTCTGCTTAAGATTCTTTCTATTTCCCTCTGCCCCTCCCTCCTGCTCATGTGTACCCACACTCTCTATCTCAAAACAAAACAAAAATAAAATAAAATAAAATAAAGGAACAAAACAAAACAATGTGCATGTATATAAATATATGTATAACTGTATACACACATGCACTCTTGAAGGCAATAATCTACTCTTGACATAGTGTGAAAGCATCTTACCTTTTTTTCTTTTGTATTTTAATCTGCTTGTTTATCTTTTTATTTAAATTCAATTAGCCAACATAGTACATCATTAGTTTTTGATACAATGCTCAGTGATTCATTAGTTGCATGTAACCCCCAGTACTCATCACATCTTTTCAAGTGATAGGAAGAAGCTTTACTTTTTTAGTATTACCTCAATAAATTTGAATAATCACTTTCAAACAAAACTTCTAGTTCAGGAGAGAAGTTTTTACCTTATTCAGTTGCTTTTGAAGAGAATAAGAATTAAAGCTTAATGACTTGGTGGCAGTATTACCATTGTCAATTCTCTCTATGGGTAGATTTAAAACCAAAGTAAAAGCATTTCTCTTATTCACTGATCCATCAGCTGAGACTGAGAGTCCCTTTTAGAAATGCAAATCTCATTTTTAATAGATCAGAGTAGCAATTTAATATTGTCAAATTCTTAAAAATCAAGAGGTTATTGTTTCTCCCTTATAATAAAATTTGACTGTTTAAAATTATATGAAATACAATAATTTATTATATTTACTTATATTATTCAGCTAATTCTTATACTAATAAATTCTTTCCATAATGCTCAGATTCAGCTGTCACCACAATTTTAACCAGATACTGAGTTTAACTTTAGGTCGTTTTGTAGTCAGCCAAATATACCTATATCTACAACTATTCATAAATCCAGTTAAGTATTACAGTAATCTTGAGGACTCTTCCATAAATCTTCAAAACTAAAAACTCATATTCAAGTGAATTATTAAATCTATCTAATGTTCACAAATAGGAACCTCAATGTAGGTGTTGTAATTCAGTAAGACTGATTGTTTAATAATAATTCTCCTTCAAAATGGGAATTAATGTGGCTTCCACATTTTTAGCATTACTTACAATAAACATCTCTGAACACATTTTTTTCACTAGAAATAGAATATTTTCAGAGCCTATATTTCTGGAAATGTAATACATATTTGAAAAGGTATGAACATTTTTAAGGCTTGTGGTACATCTTTCTGGGGCGCCTGGGAAGCTCCATCATTAACTGTCTGCCTTTGACTTGGGTCATGACCTCAGTGTCCTGGGATCCAGTTCTGATTCCGGCTCTCTGCTCAGCGAGAAGCCTGCTTTCTCAGTCTTCCACTCTCTCCCCTGGCTTGTGTCTCTCTTTTGCTGTCTCTCTCACTGTCAAAGAAATAAATCAAATCTTAAAAAAAAAAAAAAAAAAAGGCTTGTGGTGCATATTTCCAATATTATGCCCATTCATTTTCTCACCAACAGTTCATGTAGGTAATGGTCATGTATTTAATAGAGCTGACAAGTGTTCTCTTCCAGCATGTAATACACAACAGTTTTATTTAAATTATTTCTTTTAACTGGGTAATTGACAGTGGAATAGTCATAATGATGAGGTGTTTTTTCTTTTATTAATTTCAAATTTGTTCAGGAAAAATAAATACATTTTTTAAAGTTTTTATTTTTTTTAATTTCTTTTCAGTGTTCCAGAATTCATTGTTTATGCACCACACCCAGTGCTCCATGCAATACGTGCCCTCCATAATACCCACCACCAGGCTCACCCAACCCCCCACAAACCCTCAGTTTGTTTCTCAGAGTCCACAGTCTCTCACATTTTATCTCCATCTCCAATTTACCCCAACTCACTTCTCCTCTCCATCTCCCCATGTCCTCCATGTTATTTTTTATGCTCCACAATAAGCAAAAACCATATGATACTTGACTCTCTCTGCTTGACTTATTTCACTCAACATAGTCTCTTTCAGTCCTGTCCGTGTTGATACAAAAGTTGGGTATTCATCCTTTCTGATGGAGGGATAATACTACATAGTATATATGGACCACATCTTCCTTATCCATTCGTCTATTGAAGGGCATCTTGGTTCCTTCTACAGTTTGCCAACTGTGGCCATTGATGCTATGAACATTGAAGTACAGATGGCCCTTCTTTTCACTACATCTGTATCTTTGGGGTAAATACCCAGTAGTGCAATTGCAGGATCATAAGGTAGCATTTGAATATCAATAATCATATTAATTTCACAGAATTTACTTTTCAAAATGTCCATATAACTTTTTTTCCATGAGTGTCTAATTGGATTTCAATTGGTAGATATAATAATATCTTTATAAGTGTATTACAAAAGAGGTTTTCTAGCTTATGCAATTTTCTAGATTTAAAATAAATCATAAAATCCCCATAAAAAAAAAAGAAAAAAGAACTGTTACACTGTGCCACAATAACAAAACAAGAATGATCATGATGTTAGTAAAATACTTATTGTTGACATTATCTTGGATCACTGCAGAACTAAGAAAGGAATAAATAAAAGAAATAAAATAGCTTTTTATAATACATATATTGTATCAGAGGAACAGGACTAATAAAATAGAGATACAAATATAGGTATAGACAGATATAGTTATATAGAGAGATTTATTTTGAGAAATGACTCATGTAGTTGTGGGTTCTAGCAAGTCCAAAATCCATAGGCAGGCTGGTAGTGTGGAAATGCAGGCAGGATTTCATGTTACAGACATGAAACAGAATTCTTGCTAACTCCTCTGGGAAACCTCAACTTTTGCTCTTAAGGCCTTCAACTGATTAGATGAGGCCAATCCACATTATTGAAACTCAATGATTTTAAATGTTACCTGCATCTAAAAAAAAACTTTGTAACAGCTGCTAGGTTAATATTTGACTAAGCAGTTGGATAACATGGCCTATTCAAGCTGACACAGAAACTTTAACCAATTCAAGTATTTTATATTGATTGCTATAAATTATATTAAAAAAATGGACAAAGTTTACTGGGTTACAGATATTTTGTAATGACTATGTTTTTTCATGTTTAGTAATTAATATAGCTCTGAATAAGTTTAAAAACATTGTTTTGTTTTTGTTTTTGTTTTTTTTTTAAAGATTTTATTTATTTATTTGACAGAGAGAGATCACAAGTAGGCAGAGAGGAAGGCAGAGAGAGAGGAGGAAGCAGGCTCCCTGCTGAGCAGAGATCCCGATGTGGGACTCGATCCCAGGATCCTGAGATCATGACCTGAGCCGAAGGCAGCGGCTTAACCCACTGAGCCACCCAGGCGCCCTAAAAACATTGTTTTTATGTATATTGCTCCTCTGTACACTATAGATGATTCAAATGAAAAATGATTTATCATATCATTGTTAAATATAATAAAATATTTTTCAAAATATAGATCTCAGAATGAAGAAACTTAGAGAAAAATAACATGTTTATGTTTATACCTATATTCATTCAACATTCAGCATTGAAATACATATTCAAGGTAATAATTTCTTAACATAGTTATATTTTATACTATTTTTATATAGAGAATATTCATTTTAAATACAGAGGCTAAAATTGCTTATCAGTAAAGAACATATATAACAAACAGATAAATGAAATTTTTTTTAGTGTTTCAGTGTTTTGTCTGAAGTCATCTCTAAAAGGGCAAGGAGTGATAGTCAAGTATTAAAATAGGAAAACCAGTAGTGTAGATCCTTTTCCTGGAGTGTGATAAAATGTGACCTGAATCAGTTTTGTAACCCTAAGCCCATTATAAGTTCCAACTATCTACATAAGAAAAGAAGAGAAATTGCCTCTTGGATAACAGAAGAGAATTTGTTGAAAAGAAGGAATTTCCTTTAAAAAGTCTTTTCCTATAAAAAGTCTTTTACAGGGAATATAGTTCTGTTCATTTTCTGCTCATCTGTGTGGGGAAAGATAGATTATACTTTCCTCCTCAAACTAAATAAGCCAAGGAAAGACCTCCTTGGAATCATAGGAGGTACATTTCAGAAAGGAAACATCTTTTTTTCTAGATAGATTTTTGTAAACTACAGAAACTTATTGACTACAATCAGATCAGAAACCACATGGTTTTTTTTTTTTTTTTTTTAGAGTTGCATCATAAATGATGAAGCTGCCCTAGCCAGCTGCATTTCACCAACAATTTGGTAAGAATGAAGGTTTTCCAAGTTCAAATGTACAGAATAGGATATAGTTGGATTAGTCTCATATTGCATGATCCTGCACAAAGTGACTGCTTATCAGGATGAGTAGACCCCTGAAGTATGATGCTGGAGCTAAGAAGATGAGGTTGTGTCAGGGAAAGGTGGCCAGTAAGGGCAGTACCCATGTGTGGATCAGAGACCCAAGGTGGGTAGAAGGAGTGGGTAAGAGCCAGGTGGGTAACCAAAGATTCTACAGAAAGAACCTGAGAGATAAAGAACCACCTGTTGGACTCCTACTGTGGCAAAACGCATTGAATGCTTTCAGTGGTCAGTGGAAGACCACAAACTCTTGCTAAGGTTAGTGGCTTTTGTCCCTTTAACTTTAAACTTCTAATCCTGGAGGCAATAAAAGCAACTTGGTGAATGGGAGAGGAGAGGTAGGGAGGTAGGGTGGGTCAAGGAAAGATTATGCTCCTTATCTCACTATAGAAACATAGAGAAAGGCCTATTTACCAGAAAGGGAGAAACTTTGGATTGGAAGAAATGTTGACATGCTTTATTATATTGACAGAGAATGCTATTGAAAATAGCATGCAAATTTAAAAAAAAAAATCTCTGATATAAAACATTCATGATCATTTCAACAAAGTTATATACATTATGATTCTGCAAAAATATAATCAAAATAATGGGTGTATCTTGAATAGTATACCAAGTATATTTTATTCCACTGAACGCTAAAATACTTAAAAACAAATTATGTTAGCCAGTAGCTCAACGTGAAGCAAATTTTTGTTTCTTACACTGACAGTAACTTATACCATCATCTGTGGGCTGACTATAGATTTTCCTGTTGACCTATTCATGAGGAAACACATCACATTTGAATGTAATATGTACTGTGATAGAATTTAGATTTATTGCTTTGTAAGAATCTTAAAAGTTAAAATATTAATAACTTATGTTTCCATCACAAAAGAATACTGTTAAACAAATATCACCATTGTTACTATATTAAATATTTATAGTGATGCATCATTCATACATTTGCAAATATTTCATTATTATGTAAATATAAATGTATAATAAATACCTTTACTCAGCAATGATTTTGAATTTAACATAAAGGCCATAATTTAACCATGTTTTATTGGATAGAAGGTGTAAACTTTAGATTGATTCTACTATCTAAAACCTGTGGCCTATTCAGTTTCTTTCTGAAAATGTACTTAAGATAATTAGTAAAATTTAGTGATTTTACACAGAAAGACATATATATACACACATACACACAAATTTGGACACCCTCACTTTGGATAGAAAAAATGAAGAGAGGATGCTATATAAATAAGTCCAGGAAATTAGTCACAAACCAGGATGGAAACTTAAATATGTCTTCATCCTATAGATGTAGCACAATATATTAAAAATTTTTTTAATTTTTTATGGTTTATAAACATATATTTTTATCCCCAAGGGTACAGGTCTGTGAATCACCAGGTTTACACACTTCACAGCACTCACCAAAGCACATACCCTCCCCAATGTCCATAATCCCACCCCCTTCTCCCAAACCCCCTCCCCCCAGCAACCCTCAGTTTGTTTTGTGAGATTAAGAGTCACTTATGGTTTGTCTCCCTCCCAATTCCATCTTGTTTCATTGATTCTTCTTCTACCCACTTAAGCCCCCATGTTGCATCACCACTTCCTCATATCAGGGAGATCATATGATAGTTGTCTTTCTCTGCTTGACTTATTTCGCTAAGCATGATACGCTCTAGTTCCATCCACGTCATCACAAATGGCAAGATTTCATTTCTTTTGATGGCTGCATAGTATTCCATTGTGTATATATACCACATCTTCTTGATCCATTCATCTGTTGATGGACATCTAGGTTCTTTCCATAGTTTGGCTATTGTGGACATTGCTGCTATAAACATTCGGGTGCACATGCCCCTTTGGATCACTACGTTTGTGTCTTTAGGGTAAATACCCAATAGTGCAATTGCTGGGTCATAGAGCAGTTCTATTTTCAACATTTTGAGGAACCTCTATGCTGTTTTCCAGAGTGGCTGCACCAGCTTGCATTCCCACCAACAGTGTAGTGTGAGGTGATATCTCATTGTGGTTTTGATTTGTATTTCGCTGATGCCGAGTGATATGGAGCACTTTTTCATGTGTCTGTTGGCCATCTGGATGTTTTCTTTGCAGAAATGTCTGTTCATGTCCTCTGCCCATTTCTTGATTGGATTATTTGTTCTTTGGGTGTTGAGTTTGCTAAGTTCTTTATAGATTCTGGACACTAGTCCTTTATCCGATATGTCGTTTGCAAATATCTTCTCCCATTCTGTCAGTTGTCTTTTGATTTTGTTATCTGTTTCCTTTGCTGTACAAAAGCTTTTGATATTGATGAAATCCCAATAGTTCATTTTTTCCCTTGCTTCCCTTGCCTTTGGCGATGTTCCTAGGAAGATGTTGCTGCGGCTGGGGTCGAAGAGGTTGCTGCCTGTGTTCTCTTCAAGGATTTTGATGGATTCCTTTCGCACATTGAGGTCCTTCATCCATTTTGAGTCTATTTTCATGTGTGGTGTAAGGAAATGGTCCAATTTCATTTTTCTGCATGTGGCTGTCCAATTTTCCCAACACCATTTATTGAAGAGGCTGTCTTTTTTCCCTTGGACAGCCTTTCCTGATTTATCGAAGATTAGTTGACCATAGAGTTGAGGGTCTATTTCTGGGCTCTCTATTGTGTTCCATTGATCTATGTGTCTATTTTTGTGCCAGTACCATGCTGTCTTGATGATGACAGCTTTGTATAGAGCTTGAAATCCGGAATTGTGATGCCACCAACGTTGGCTTTCTTTTTCAATATCCCTTTGGCTATTCGAGGTCTTTTCTGGTTCCATATAAATTTTAGAATGATTTGTTCCATTTCTTTGAAAAAGATGGATGGTACTTTGATAGGAATTGCATTAAATGTGTAGATTGCTTTAGGTAGCATAGACATTTTCACAATATTTATTCTTCCAATCCAGGAGCATGGAACATTTTTCCATTTCTCTGTGTCTTCCTCAAATTCTTTCATGGGTACTTTATAGTTTTCTGAGTATAGATTCTGTGCCTCTTTGGTTAGGTTTATTCCTAGGTATCTTATGGTTTTGGGTGCAATTGTAAATGGGATTGACTCCTTAATTTCTCTTTCTTCTGTCTTGTTGTTGGTGTAGAGAAATGCAACTGATTACTGTGCATTGATTTTATATCCTGACACTTTACTGAATTCCTGTATAAGTTCTAGCAGTTTTGGAGTGGAGTCTTTTGGGTTTTCCACATAGAGTATCATATCATCTGTGAAGAGTGATAATTTGACTTCTTCTTTGCCGATTTGGGTGCCTTTAATTTCCTTTTGTTGTCTGATTGCTGAGGCTAGGACCTCTAGTACTATGTTGAATAGCAGTGGTGATAATGGACATCCCTGTCGTGTTCCTGACCTTAGCGGAAAAGCTTTCAGTTTTTCTCCATTGAGAATGATATTTGCAGTGGGTTTTTCATAGATGGCTTTGATGATATTGAGGTATGTGCCCTCTATCCCTACACTTTGAAGAGTTTTGATCAAGAAGGGATGCTGTACTTTGTCAAATGCTTTTTCAGCATCTATTGAGAGTATCATATGGTTCTTGTTCTTTCTTTTATTGATGTGTTGTATCACATTGACTGATTTGCGGATGTTGAACCATCTTGCTGCCCTGGAATAAATCCCACTTGGTCGTGGTGAATAATCCTTTTAATGTACTGTTGAATCCTATCGGCTAGTATTTTGTTGAGTATTTTGCATCTGTATTCATCAAGGATATTGGTCTATAGCTCTCTTTTTTGATGGGATCCTTGTCTGGTTTTGGGATCAAGGTGATGCTGGCCTCATAAAATGAGTTTGGAAGTTTTCCTTCCATTTCTATATTTTGGAACAGTTTCAGGAGAATAGGAATTAGTTCTTCTTTAAATTTTTGGTAGAATTCCCCCGGGAAGCCGTCTGGCCCTGGGCTTTTGTTTGTTTGGAGATTTTTAATGACTGTTTCAATCTCCTTACTGGTTATGGGTCTGTTCAGGCTTTCTATTTCTTCCTGGTTCAGTTGTGGTAGTTTATATGTGTCTAGGAATGCATCCATTTCTTCTAGATTGTCAAATTTGTTGGTGTAGAGTTGCTCATAGTATGGTCCTATAATAGTTTGTATTTCTTTGGTGTTGGTTGTGATCTCTCTTCTTTCATTCATGATTTTATTTATTTGGGTCCTTTCTCTTTTCTTTTTGATAAGTCAGGCCAGGGGTTTCTCAATTTTATTAATTCTTTCAAAGAACCAGCTCCTAGTTTCATTGATTTGTGCTATTGTTTATTTGGTTTCCATTTCATTGATTTCTGCTCTGATCTTTATGATTTCTCTTCTCCTGCTGGGCTTAGGGTTTCTTTCTTGTTCTTTCTCCAGCTCCTTTAGGTGTAGGGTTAGGTTGTGTACTTGACACCTTTTTGTTTCTTGAGAAAGGCTTGTACCACTATATATTTTCCTCTCAGTACTGCCTTTGTTGTGTCCCACAGATTTTGAACCATTGTATTTTCATTATCATTTGTTTCCATGATATTTTTCAGTTCTTCTTTAATTTCCCGTTTGACCCATTCATTCTTTAGAAGGATGGTGTTTAGTCTCTATGTATTTGGGTTCTTTCCAAACTTCCTTTTGTGGTTGAGCTCTAGCTTCAGAGCATTGTGGTCTGAAAATATGCAGGGAATGATCCCAATCTTTTGATACCGGTTGAGTCCTGATTTAGGACTGAGGATGTGATCTATTCTGGAGAATGTTCCATGTGCACTAGAGAAGAATGTGTATTCTGCTGCTTTGGGATGAAAAGTTCTGAATATATCTGTGATGTCCATCTGGTCCAGTGTGTCGTTTAAGGCCTTTATTTCCTTGTTGATCTTTTGCTTGGATGATCTGTCCATTTCAGTGAGGGGAGTGTTAAAATCCCCTACTATTATTGTATTATTGTTGATGTGTTTCTTTGATTTTGTTATTAATTGGTTTATATAGTTGGCTGCTCCCACGTTGGGCACATAGATATTTAAAATTGTTAGATCTTGTTGGACAGACCCTTTGAGTATGATATAGTGTCCTTCCTCATCTCTTATTATAGTCTTTGGCTTAAAATCTAATTGACCTGATATAAGGATTGCCACTCCTGCTTTCTTCTGATGTCCATTAGCATGGTAAATTCTTTTCCACCCCCTCACTTTAAATCTGGAGGTGTCTTTGGGCTTAAAATGAGTTTCTTGGAGGCAACATATAAATGGGTTTTGTTTTTTTATCCATTCTGATACCCTGTGTCTTTTGACAGGGGTATTTACCCCATTCACATTCAGGGTAACTTTTGAGAGATATGAATTTAGTGCCATTGTATTGCCTGTAAGGTGACTGTTACTGTATATGGTCTCTGTTCCTTTCTGATCTACCACTTGTAGGCTCTCTCTTTGCTTAAAGGACCCCTTTCAATATTTCCTGTAGAGCTGGTTTGGTATTTGCAAATTCTTTCAGTTTTTGTTTGTCCTGGAAGCTTTTAATCTCTCCTTCTATTTTCAATGATACCCTAGCTGGATATAATATTCTTGGCTGCATGTTTTTCTCGCTTAGTGCTCTGAAAATATGCCAGCTATTTCTGGCCTGCCAGGTCTCTGTGGATAAGTCAGCTGCCAATCTAATATTTTTACCATTATATGTTACAGATTTCTTTTCCCTGGCTGCTCTCAGGATTTTCTCTTTGTCACTGAGACTTGTAAATTTTACTATTAGGTGACGGGGTATGGGCCTATTCTTATTGATTTTGAGGGGCATTCTCTGAACCTCCTGAATTTTGATGCTCGTTCCCTTTGCCATATTGGGGAAATTCTCCCCAATAATTCTCTCCAATATACCTTCTGCTCCCCAATTTTTTTCTTCTTCTTCTGGAATCCCAATTATTCTAATGTTGTTTTGTCTTATGGTATCACTTATCTCTCGAATTTTCCCCTCGTGGTCCAGTAGCTTTTTCTCCCTCTTTTGCTCAGCTTCTTTATTCTCTGTCATTTGGTCTTCTATATCACTAATTCTTTCTTCTGCCTCATTTATCCTAGCAGTGAGAGCCTCCGTTTTTTATTGTACATCATTAATAGCTTTTTTTTATTTCAACTTGGTTAGATTTTAGTTCTTTTATTTCTCCAGAAAGGGCTTTTATATCTCCCGAGAAGGTTTCTCTAATATCTTCCATGCCTTTTTCGAGCCCAGCTAGAACCTTGAGAATTGTCATTCTGAACTCTAGATCTGACATATTACCAATGTCTGTATTGATTAGGTCCCTAGCCTTTGGTACTGCTTCTTGTTCTTTTTTTTTTTTGTGGTGAATTTTTCCATCTTGTCATTTTATCCAGATAAGAGTATATGAAGGAGCAAGTAAAATACTAAAAGGGTGGCAACAACCCCAGGAAAATATGCTTTAACCAAATCAGAAGAGATCCCAAATCGTGAGGGGGGAGAAAGGGAATAAAAAGAGGTTCAAAAAGGGAGAAAGAAAAAAAAAAAGAAAAGAAAAAAAGAAAAGAATTTTTAAAAAAAGATAACGAATAAAGTAAAATATAAAAAAGAAAAAATATATATATTAAATAAACTAGTTAAAAAACGTTAAAAAAGAAAACGGTAAAAGTTAAAAAGAAAATTTTACCAGAAGGCGAGAAAAAAAAAAAGCAAGAAATGAAAAAGAAAAAAAATTAAATTAACTGCAAGACTAAAAAAAATCACTGGGAGAAAGCCATGAGTTCTGTGCTTTGCTTTCTCCTCCTCAGGAATTCTGCTGCTCTCCTTGGTATAGAAACCACACTCTTTGGTAGGTGAACTTGGTCTCGGCTGGATTTCTTATTGATCATCTGGAGGAGGGGCCTGGTGTAGTGATTCTCCAGTGTCTTCGCCCCAGGCGGAATTGCACCGCCCTTATCAGGGGCTGGGGTGAGTAATCTGCTCGGGTTTGCTTTCAGGAGCTTTTGTTCCCTGAGCGCTTTCCGTAGAGTTCCGGAGGACGGGAATACAAATGGCGGCCTCCTGGTCTCTGGCCCGTTGGAGCCGAGAGCCCGGAGCCGCACTCTTCAGTACGCCCTCAGAGAACAGTGCCCAGTAACTCCCATCTGCCTGACCTCCGGCCGCGCTCCGAGCTCACCGAGCCTGTGACCGATTCAAGATAACACTGAGCTGTGAGCTTACTGTCAGCTCTGTCTCTGTAGCCGGCTTTCCCGTTCCAGTACCCACAAGCTCTGCGACACTCAGACACCCCTGATTCTTCTGTGACCCTGCGTGACCTGAGGCCATGCTGACCCCGCGTGGGCTTCACCCCAGTTTAGCCTCTGGAGCGATGTCCCTCAGCGGAACAGACTTTTAAAAGTCCTGATTTTGTGCTCCGTTGCTCCGCCGCTTGCCGGGAGCCGGCCCCTCCCCCCGGGGTCTATCTTCCCGTCGCTTTGGATTCACTTCTCCGCCAGTCCTACCTTTCATTAAGTGGTTGATTTTCTTTTTCCAGAATTGCTGTTCTTCTTCTCTTTGATCTGCCGATGGATTTGCACGTGTTTTCAATTTTTAGGTAAGCTATCTAGCTGATCTCCTGGTAGCTGAAGTAGTCTCAGCTGGCTACTTCTCCGCCATCTTGACTCCTCCCTAGACCTTCAGGATGCAGGCCATAGTGCTCCACCGGCCCTTCTGCCACCGAGCAGCGGGCGCACCTGTGTCAGGGGCAGTCTGGGCGACAAGCTGGAGGCTGGTACTGTTGTAGGACTCCTCCAGCCAACATTCCCGCAGATCCCTAAAATTTTCTTAATAGTAAAGGATTCATTATTGGTACTTCTTAAACTTTTAATGCAACTGCTTATGTAATTTATATTTTAATGTCATGTAGGATTATTAATAACTATCATTTGCCAAGGCACTGATTTTAATTAAGCTACACAAAGAAAAATAAATGTGGAATAGATAATAAAAAATAAATGTACAAATATGGAAACTTAGAATAGAAGACAAATTACAAATAATGATAAAATACCTTGAAATACCTAAATACTACTAAAAGATTTAGAAACCCTGATACTTTCTTGGGGCATCTGGGTGGCTCAGTCGGTTAGGCATCTGCCTTCAGCTCAGGTCATGAACCCAGGGCTCTAGGATAGAGCCCCATATCAGGTTCCCTGTTCAGTGGGGAGTCTAGTTATCCTTCTCTTTCTGTTCTACATACCCCATCCACTCATGATCTCTCTCTCTCTTTCTTTCTCAAATAAATAAATAAAATCTTTTCAAAATGCTGATAGTATTTTCTTGCACTGCAGTTATCTAAATAAAAATATCTTCATTCCATTTGAACTATCTCAAATTTTTTGTTTCTCTAGCCTGTCTACCATCATATCACTCTCTTCTCTAATCCATATCATGCCTTTCCCCATAGCCTTTCAACTGTATTATCACTTAGGAGAATCCTCCTTTTTAATAAATCCTGCACAATTCTCTCTGGCTAATCTTCATAAAATGCTATTTCATCACATGGGTCATTGTTTGTTAATCAACTATTTTTTGACTCCTATGCTCTGTGCTGCATAAAGCAGACATGATCATGGCCTCACTGACATTTCAGGTTTACTGGGGAGATACAATAACAAATTAATTACCCAAACAAATATACAATTACTAGCTCTGATAACTGCTATGAAGAACACGACAAAATGACATGAGAGAAAGGGGCCTATCTTGGATCAGAGAAATTAAAGTCCTGCTTGATAAACTGACATTTATAATAAAACTTGAAATATGGGAAAGAAAATCCAGTTAATGAAGTGAAGGGTAGATCTTTGTGTAAGAATTTAGAGAGAAATGTTCGGTGCATTCTAAACTCCAGAATGGCTAGACTCCTGGACCATAGTGTGAGATGTTATGAGATGTGTGGAGAGGTGGGCAGAGACTTGATCATATAGGATCTGAGAGGCCATGTTAGAGATGTCCTATTTTATACTAAATGCAATGGGGAGATAATAAAAGCCCTTGAGAATCAGAGCAAAAATGGAGGAGAGTAGGGCTAGAAGATGAAATAAAATTTAGGAGAATATTGGGAGAAGTCTAAGTGGAAGGTGTATTGATTTGATTAAGATTTTGAAAGACTTTGGTTTATAGCAGAATTGATAGAAATTATAAATGACTACAATAGTGATAAATCAGAACTTTTCTACTTGAATTCCAAAATGATTTCAGATACCAAACTGCAGGTGAAGCTTTTTCTTCCTCACACTACTAATCTAAGAATACTTTTATATTATAAGTGTGGGAGTAATTTTTCCACATCAAGTAAATTCTCTGTCTGTGGACACCAGTTGGATATTTTATAATTTAATTTAATTCTGACATTATCTACCTGTAATTGGTGTCATAGTTCATAGGTTGGGGATTCAGCTCCATAAGAATATGCCTCATCATTTCAGATAGCAATTGAAAGTCAAAATTTTTGCCTATGCGTCCAACTTGCTATAAATGGCAGGTTCCCATAACCCCCTGCTAAAGTTTGAAAATTTGCTAGAACAGCTTACATAGGTCAAGAAAATAGTTTACTTATTAGATTACCCTACTAGTAAGAAGTGTGTTAGAATCTTCTCTATGAGACATATCAAACATAATAAGGAAAGGCAGCATTTAAAATAGTTAAAACTCTTTTATATTCCAAAACTAATATGAAATTTATATTTTTTTATTTTAATTAATCAGAAATATCCATTGAATATACACCATTACCAGTAGGGCAACATATGATTCAAATAAATAACTGAAAATTCAAATTCACTAGATATCTCAGTTAGAATGTACACTACATATATTTAGGACATTGACTCCGGTACTTGAGAAATACTCAATATGGTGGGCTTGAATTAACTGTGAATTTGGACAGAAAAAAATCAATATATTTTTTTAAGATTTTACTTTTTGAGAACAATTTTACATCACAGCAAAAGTGAGAAGGTGGAAAGATCCCATATACTCTCACACATGCATAGACTCACCCATTATCAGCATCCCTCACCAGAGTGGTATATTTGTTACAATTAATAAATCTATGCTGACACGTCATAATCATCCAAAGTCCATAGTTTATATTTGGATTCACCCTTGTTGTTGTAAATTCTGTGGTTTTAGGCAAATATATAATCACTTGTAACCATCATTATGTAATCATAAAAAAATACTTTCACTTAAAGATCCCCTGTGCCCCATTTATTCATCCTCTTTTCTCCATCCCCCATCCTCTGATAACCACTGCTCATTTTATTGTCTCTATAGTTTTTTACCTTTTCCAAACTGTCATATTTTTGGAATCATAGGATATTTAACCTTTCAGATGGACTTTTTGCACTTTGAAATATGCTTTTAAGGTTCCTCCATATCTTTTCATGGCTTGATAGCTCATTTTTTTCTTATTTCTAAATAACATTCCATTGATTGGTTGTATCACAGTTTATCCATTCACCTACCAAAGGACATCTTGCTTCCAAGTTTGGGAAATTAGGAATCAAACTAACTAAAAACATCTGTGTGCAAACTTTTGTGTGGACATAAGTTTCCAGATCCTTTGAGCAAATATCAAGGAATGTGGTTTTTGAATCATATATCAAAAGTATGTTTTGTTTTTAAGAAACAGCCGAAGTGTCTTCTAAAATGGCTGTACCGTTTTGTATTCCCACCATTAGTGTATGGGAGTTCTAATTGTTCCAAAGCATCAACAGCATTTTCTGTTCTCAGTGTTACAAATTTTAGTGATTCTAACAGGTGTGTAGCAGCAGTGTCATTGCTGTTATAATTTTCATGTTTCCAATAATCTATCTGTGGAGCATTCTTTTATATGCTTATTTTGTCATTTATGTATCTTCTTTAGTAAGGTATCAATGAAGATCTTTGGCCCATTTCTAAATTGGTTTATTTTGAGTTTTGAGAATTTTTTTGTATAGTTTGGATAATAGCCCTTTATTATATATATCTTGTGAAAATACTTTCTCCATGGTGTGATTTATCTTCTTATTCTCTTGACGTTGTCTTTCACAGAATAGAAGTTTTTGTTTGTTTGATTTTAATGTAGTCCAGCTTACTATTTTTGTCTGTTTATTTCATGGATCATGCCTTTGCTATTTTATCTAAAAAGTCTTTGTCATATCCAGGTCTTCTAGGTTTTCTCCTATGCTATCTTCTGGGATATTATAGTTTTGGATTTTCCATTTAGGCCTGTTATCAATTTTGAATTAATCTGGGAAGACTGCAAAGTTTGTGTCTATGTTCTATTTTTTTTTTCTTTTAATGTGGGTATCCAGTTATTTTAGCACTATCTGCTGAAAGACTATCTTTGTTCCATTATATTGCCTTTGATTGCCTTTGGCCTTTTGTCAAAAAACAGCTGAAAGTATTTATGTGGGTATATTTCTGGGCTCTGTTGTGCTCCAATAATCTCTTTGTCTATTCTCTTGCCAATACCACAGTCTTGATTACTATAACTTTGCAGTAAGATTTGAAGCTGGGAATTGCCAGACCTTCACCCTTGTTCCTCTCCTGCAATATTGTAGTGGTTATTCTCGGTTTTTGGCTTCTTTATATAAACTTTAGAGTCAGTTTTTCAATAACCATAAAATAACTTGCTGGGATTTTTATTGAGATTGCATTGAATCTATACATTAAGTTGGGAAGAACATTTAACAACATTGTTTTTCTATCCATAAACATTGAATATTTCCCCATTTATTTAGGTCTTCTTTAAGTACATTAATCAGAGTTTTGATTCATAGGTCAATATATAATGATTAACTCTCAAAACTCTGCAGTAAAAAAGAAAAAATAATTAGAAAATAGACACAAGACATGAAGACACATTTCACTAAAGAAGGTGTACAGATGGGCAATTAGCCCATGAAAAATTAAACGTTGTAAGTCACTTTTCGAAATCCAAATAAAAGCCATAATGAGCTATCACTATGTTACTGAAACCCAAGCTTGGCTGCCCATTGCTTAAAAGGCCAATAATCAAAAGATGAGTTTGACTTGAAAGGAATATGAGTTTTATTCACGAAGCTGAACACCGTGGGGAAGAAGGCAGACTGTTGTCCAAAGCCAACTCTCAGGTTTCTGCTTGGCCCACAAAATTTTATACACTTAATTAGTTAAGGAAATACTGTCGTCTATCACATTTTGTGCAGACTTAGTGATGCCAACTACAGAGATATCTTGGCAGTTGGAGGTTGTGCAAGAAGGTCTGGCTCCTTGGTACGTAGGGGTGATTGTGCAGGAGTAGTTATTCTTTCTGCGAAGGAGTTCAAGATCTACAGATGGGGAAAGAGTGGTCAGTAGAGTCATTTGTATGACCTTAAAAAGAAAAGGAAAAAAAAATTGGCTGAAGGATTGCTGAGCTAATCAGAAAGCTAAAGGGACTTCAAAGAGACTTGCCAGTCTCTGTGGCCTGTGGAAGTTGTGGTACCTTGTTTCCCAAGGCCATTGGTCTGCAAATATAAAAAAAAAAAAATTAATTGTATTACAGATCAAGAGCCTTAATTCACCTGGCAAGGAGGGACTTTGTTAAGTTGAAGCAAGTTAACCCTTAAGATGGCTGGAGGGCTGTTACAACTACAATCTACTACAATGGCTAAAACAATAATAATAGGAGTATGAAATGCTTGAGAATGCAGAGTAATTGTATCACTTTCCCATTGCTTATGGAAATGTCAACTGGAACAATCACTCTGAGAAAATAACATGCCATTTTCTTTTAAAAACTACTCTTGTAACTACCATGTGACCAAATGTATTCTTGGGTTTTTACTTCAGAGAAAGTTTTTAGATTGAGGTATTGAGGTATAAGGAAAAGCTTGTTTGAATGATCAACTTTCATGCTGAAAGTCTGTAGTCAAATCTCGTATCTATAGAAAACTTGTACATGATTCTTCATAACAAATTTGTAATAACTAAAAACTTTAGTCAATCAAAATGCCATCAATAGGTGAAACAATCTGGAAACATCCATACAATGGGATACTACTGAGAATTTTAAAAAGTAGAGGTTTGGGCCATTAATACATGTAAAACTTGGATAAATCTTAAGTACATTATGCCAAGTGAGAAAGGCCAATCTCCAATGACACATACTATATGATTATATTTATATATTATTATCTGAGTGGAAAAATTATAGAGTTGGGAAACAGATTAGAAGCTTCTAGGATGGTGGCAGTGGGGAATGGACATGACTATAAATGAGTAACACAAGGGAGATCTTTTTGGTGATGGAGTAATTCTATATGTTGATTATACTCATGAATTTTTTAAAGATTTTATTTATTTGAGAGAAAGAGAGCACACCAGTAATGGGGGAGGGGCAAAGGGAAAGGGAGAAGCAAACTCCCAGGTGAGCAGGGAGCCTGATGTGGGACTCTATTCCAGGACCCTGGAATCAAAACCTGAGCTGAGGGCAGACCCTTAACTGACTGAACCACCCAGGTACCTGCTTATGGTCATGATTATATGAATATATCTGTGATAAAAGGGCATAAAGCTGTACACACAGATTTATTAATAATATTAATTTCCCAGAGTTTATATTACACTACAATTAGATAAGTTGGACTCATTGGAAAAAAACATTGAAGAGTACATGAAACTTGTCTAAGCTATCTTTGCAAACCTTTATGAATATAAAATTATTTTGTGGTGCCTGGGTTGTTCATTTGATTAAGTATTCCAACTCTTGATTTCAGCTTAGGTCATGATCTTAGTGTAGTGAGACTGAGCCCTGCACATGGCTCCACATTGAGCAAGGAGCCTGTTTAAGAATCTTTCTCTCCTAAGCAGGGGTGGCAATCCCTATATCAGATCAATTCGATTTTAAGCTAAAGACTATGATAAGAGATGAGAAAAGACACTATATCATACTCAAAGGTTCTGTCCAACAAGAATATCTAACAATTTTAAATATCTTTGCCCCTAACATGGGAGCAGCCAACTATATAAACCAATTAATAACAAAATCAAAGAAACACATCAACAATAATACAATAATAGTAGGGGACTTTAACACTCCCCTCACTGAAATGGACAGATCATCCAAACAAAAGATCAACAAGGAAATAAAGGCCTTAAATGATTCACTGGACCAGATGGACATCACAGATATATTCAGAACATTTCATCCCAAAGCAACAGAATACACATTCTTCTCTGGTGCACATGGAATATTGTCCAGAATAGATCACATCCTGGGTCCTAAGCCAGGTCTCAACCAGTAACAAAAGATTGGGATCATTCCCTGCATATTTTTCAGAACACAATGCTCTAGAGCTAGAACTCAAGCACAGAGGAAATTTGGAAAGAACACAAATACATGGAGACTAAACAGCATCCTTCTAAAGAATGAATGGGTCAACCAGGAAATGAAAGAATAATTGAAAAAATTCATGGAAACAAATGATAATGAAAACACAATGGTTCAAAATTTGTGGGACACAGCAAAGGCAGTCCTGAGAGGAAAATATATGGCTGTACAAGCCTTTCTCAAGAAACAAGAAAGGTCTCAAGTACACAACCTAACCCTACACCTTAAGGAGCTGGATAAAGAAGAAGAAAGAAACTCTAAACCCAGCAGAAGAGAAATCATAAAGATAAGAGCAGAAATCAATGAAATAGAAACCAAAAAAACAATAGAACAAATCAATGAAACTAGGAGATGGATCTTTGAAAGAATTAATAACATTGATAAACCCCTGGCCAGACTTATCAAAAAAAAAAAAAAAAGAAAGAAAGAAAGAAAGAAAGAAAGAAAGAAAGAAAGAAAGGACCCAAATAAATAAAATCATGAATGAAAGACGAGAGTTCACAACTAACACCAAAGAAATGCAAACAATTATGAGAACATACTATGAACAACTCTACGCAAACAAATTTGACAATCTGGAAGAAATGGATGCATTTCTAGAGACATATAAACTACCACAACTGAACCAGGAAGAAATAGAAAATCTGAACAGACCCATAACCAGTAAGGAGATTGAAAAGGCCATCAAAAATCTCCAAACAAAAAAAAGGCCAGGGCCAGACGGCTTCCTGGGGGAATTCTAAAATTCTTCTTAAAGAAGAACTAATTCCTATTCTCCTGAAACTGTTCCAAAAAATATAAATGGAAGGAAAACTTCCAAACTCATTTTATGAGGCCAGCATCACCTCGATCCCAAACCCAGACAAGGATCCCATCAAAAAAGAGAACTACAGAGGAATATTCTTGATGAACACAGATGCGAAAATTCTCACAAAAATACTAGCCAATAGGATTCAACAGTACATTAAAAGGATTATTCACCACAACCAAGTAGGATTTATTCCAGGGCTGCAAGGTTGGTTCAACATCTGCAAATCAATCAATGTGATACAACACATCAATAAAAGAAAGAACAAGAGCCATATCATACTCTCAATAGATGCTGAAAAGCATTTGACAAAGTACAGCATCCCTTCCTGATCAAAACTCTTCAAAGTGTAGGGATAGAGGGCACATACCTCAATATTATCAAAGCCATCTATGAAAAACCCACCACGAATATCATTCTCAGTGGAGGTCAGGAGCACGGCAGGGATGTCCATTAACACCACTGCTATTCAACATAGTACTAGAAGTCCTAGCCTCAGCAATCAGACAACAAAAGGAAATTAAAGGCATCCAAATCGGCAAAGAGGAAGTCAAACTACCACTCTTCGCAGATGATATGATACTCTATGTGGAAAACCCAAAAGACTCCACTCCAAAACTGCTAGAACTTGTACAGGAATTCAGTAAAGTGTCAGGATATAAAATCAATGCACAGAAATCAGTTGCATTTCTCTACACCAACAACAAGACAGAAAAAAGAGAAATTAAACAGTCAATCCCACATACAATTCCACCCAAAACTATAAGGTACCTAGGAATAAACCTATCCCAAGAGGCTAAGAATCTATACTCAGAAAACTATAAAGTACTCATGAAAGAAATTAAGGAAGACACAAAGAAATGGAAAAATGTTCCATGCTCCTGGATTGGAAGAACAAATATTGTGAAATGTCTATGCTACCTAAAGCAATCTACATATTTAATGTAATTCCTATCAAAATACCATCCATTTTTTCAAAGAAATGGAACAAATAACCCTAAAATTTATATGGAACCAGAAAAGACCTCGAATGGCCAAAGGAATATTGAAAAAGAAAGCCAACGTGGGTGGCATCACAATTCCAGACTTCAAGCTCTATTACAAAGCTGTCATCATCAAGACAGCATGGTACTGGCACAAAAACAGACACATACATCAATGGAACAGAATAAAGAGCCCAGAAATATACCCTCAACTCTATGGTCAACTAATTTTCAACAAAGCAGGAAAGAATGTCCAATGGAAAAAAGACATCCTCTTCAACAAATGGTGTTGGGAAAATTGGACAGCCACATGCAGAAAAATGAAATTGGACCATTTCCTTACACCACACATGAAAATAGACTCAAAATGGATAAAGGACCTCAATGTGAGAAAGGAATCCATCCAAATCCTTGAGGAGACCACAGGCAGCAACCTCTTCGACCTCAGCCAGAGCAACATTTTCCTAGGAACATCACCAAAAGCAATGGAAGCAAGGGCAAAAATGAACTATTGGGGTTTTATCAAGATCAAAAGCTTTTACACAGCAAAGGAAACAGTTAACAAAACCAAAAGACAACTGACAGAATGGGAGAAGATATTTGCAAACGACATATCAGATAAAGGGCTAGTGTCCAAAATCTATAAAGAACTTAGCAAACTCAACACCCAGAGAACAAATAATCCAATCATGAAATGGGCAGAAGACATGAATAGACATTTCTACAAAGAAGACATCCAGATGGCCAACAGACACATGAAAAAGTGCTCCACATCACTCAGCATCAGGGAAATACAAATCAAAACCACAATGAGATATCACCTCACACCAGTCAGAATGGCTAAAATCAACAAGTCAGGAAATGACAGATGCTGGCGAGGATGTGGAGAAAGGGGAACCCTCCTGCACTATTGGTGGAAATGCAAGCTGGTGCAACCACTCTGGAAAACAGCATGGAGGTTCCTCAAAATGTTGAAAATATAACTACCCTATGACCCAGCAATTGCACTACTGGGTATTACCCTAAAGATACAAACGTAGTGATATGAAGGGGCACGTGTACCCAAATGTTTATAGCAGCAATGTCTACAATAGCCAAACTATGGAAAGAACCTAAATGTCTATCCACAGATGTATGGATAAAGAAGATTTGGTATATATACATAATGGGGTACTATGCAGCCATCAAAAGAAATGAAATCTTGCCATTTGCGATGATGTGGATGGAACTAGGGGGTATCATACTTAGTGAAATAAGTCAATCGGAGAAAGACAACTATCATATGATCTCTCAGATATGAGGAAGTGGAGGTGCAACATGGGGGGTTAAGGGGGCAGGAGAAAAAATGAAACAAGATGGGATTGGGAGGGAGACAAAGCATAAGTGACTCTTAATCTCACAAAACAAACTGAGGGTTGCTGGAGGGGGTTTGGGAGAGGGGGGTGGGTTTATGGATATTGGGGAGGGTATGTGCTATGGTGAGTGCTGTGAAGTGTGTAAACCTGGCAATTCACAAACTTGTACCCCTGGGGATAAAGATACATTATATGTTTATAAAAAATTAAAAATTTAAAAAATAAATCTTTCTCTCCTTCTACCCCTCCCACTGCTTTGTCTCTCTCTCTCAATAAAATAATTTCAAAATGATAAATAGAAAATTTTGATTGAAATTAATAATGTCCCTTTATATAAAAATAGCAAAATATTGGAGGAGGAGCAAGATGGCAGAGGAATAGGAGACCTAAATTTTGTTTGGTCCCAGGAATTCAGCTAGATAATTATCAAACCATTCTGAATGCCTACACACTCAACAGGAGATTGAAGAAAAGAATAACAGCAATTTGGTGAACAGAAAATTTCTGTTCCGTAACACTTTCTGGAAGGTAGGACATGTGGAGAAGCAGTATGTGGGAAGATAGACTACAGGGAGTGGGAGCCTCCACCAGCCAGCTCTCAGCAAGTGATAGAGCAGCGGAGCACAAAACTGGAGCTTTCAGCAGTAGAGTCGGCTGAGGGATGTTGCACTGGTGGCCAAGCAGGAGGGTGGAATCATCGCTGGGTGATCTCAGGACCCTCAGGGTCACAGAAAGACTGGGTGTGCCTGAGTATGGCAGAGCTCCCAGGTATTTGAGCAGGGAAGCTGGCTGAAAGATGGAGCCAAGGAGTGGGTTCTCAGCTTGGGTTTGCAATAAACCATGATTGGTGGCACACTCAGCCACTACTCTTTGAGCAGGATCCCTCCAAGTGGCAAATCTGGGAGACCCCTCCTTCCTCCACCAGGAGGAGCTGCATGAGAGTGCACTGCAGGAATCTGCTGGGTTTGAAGACCCCAAACGAGGCAGTGTGCCAGAGATAGAAATGCTTGGTCATAGGCCAGGTGAGCTCAGAGTGTGGCCAGAAACCAGGGAGACAGGACAGATGCTTTTCTCTGAGGGTTCACTATAGAGTGGGGCCCACCAAGCTCTTGGGCCCTCCAGGGCCAGAGATTGGGAGGCCACCATTTTCATTCTCATCTTCCAAAGCTATATGGAAAGCTTTCAGAGAACAAAAGCTACCATGAGCAAACTCCAGCAGATTACTTAGCCTGGTCCTGGCAAAGGCAGTGCAATTCTGCATTGGGAAAAGACATTTGAGAATCACTGCAGCAGGCCCCTCACCCAGATCAGCAAGAACATCCAGCCAAGACCAAGTTTACCGATCAGTGAGAATATCAATTTCCAGCACTAGGGGAATACAAAACATAGAATTCATGACTTTTTTCCCCATGATTCTTTAGTTTTCAAAGTTAAATTTCTAAAATTTTCTTTATTTTCTTCTTTTTCTATTTTCTTGACTGTTTCCTCTTTCCTATTTTAACCAACATCTTATCAATACCTTTTTAAAACTCTTTTTTTTTAAATTCTCATTTTTATAGTCCTATAATGTCCCTTCAGTGTATTTAACTTTATTTTTTGTGCACATATAAGTTTTTCTTTCTTTAAAATTTTGGGGTACAGTTTCTTCTACCAGACCAAAATATACCCTAAATCTAGCTTATGCCTTTGTCCTAGTCTCCAGCCTGACCACATTCTATCCTTTTTTATATATTTTTTCTCTTTTTAAAATAACTTATTATCAATTCCTTTTTAAAAATATTTTTAAATTATCATCTTTAATTCAAATTCCATCCCTTCATTGTGTTTACCCTAATTTTTGTATATATATAAGCTTTTCTTTCTTCAAAATTTTAGAAGGCAGTTTCTTCTAACAGACCAAAATACACCCAAAATCAAGTGGGTAGCTCTGTTCTAGTCACAATCCTAATCATATATTTTTTTTTCCTTTCTTCTCCCCCCCACTTTCAGGTGTCTTCTGATTTGGTTAGTGTATGTTTTCTGGGGTCATTGTTTCCTTTTAGCTTTGTGTTCTCTCATTCATCTATACTTCTCTGGACAAAATGACAAAGCAGAAAAACTCATCTCAAAAAAAAGAACAAGAGGCACTACTGACTGCTATGGACCCAATCAATATGAAATTAGTAATATGTTGGACCCAGAGTTCAGAATGATGATTATAAGCATACTAGCTGGACTTGGAAAAAAACATAGAAGATACTAGAGAATCCCTTTCTGGAGAAATAAACAAACTAAAATCGAACCAAGTTGAAATCATAAAAGCTATTAATGAGGTGAAACAAAAAAATGGAGGCTCTTACTGCTAGGATAACTGAGCCAGAAGAGAAAATTAGTGATATAGAAGACCAAAGGATGGAGAATAAAGAAACTGAGAAAAAGAGTTAAACAACTACTGGATCATGAGGGGAGAATTTGAGAGAGAAGTGATACCATAAGATGAAACAATATTAGAATAATTGGGATCTCAGAAGATAAAGAAAGAGAGGGCAGCACAAGGTATATTGGAGCAAAGTATAGGAGAGAACTTGACTAATTTGGAGAAGAAAACAGGAATCAAAATCCAGGAGACACAGAGAATCCCCCCCAAAATCAGTAAATCTAATAGTAAATCTACAGTAAATCTACATAGTAAAACCTAATCTAATAGTAAAATCTAATAGTAAAACCTACAAGTCTCAGGACAAGGAGAAAATCCTGAAAGCAGTTTGAGACAAGAGGTCTATAATCCACAATGGTAGAAATGTTATATTGGCAGCAGACCGATCCACAGAGACCTGGCAGGCTAGAAAGGACTGGCATGATATATTCAGAGCACTAAAAGAGAAAAATATGCAACCAAGAATACGATACCTAGCTAGGCTAATCATTGAAAATATAAGGAGAGATAAAAAGCTTCCAGTACAAACAAAAACTAAAAGAATTTGCAACCACCAAATTAGCCCTACAGGAAATATTGAATGGGGTCCTCTAAGCAAAGAGAGAGCCTTAAAGTAGTAGACCAGAAAGGAATAGAGACAATGTACAGTAACAGTCACCTTATAGACAATACAGTGGCACTAAATTCCTATCTTTCAATAGTTACCCTGAATGTAAATGGGCTAAATGCCCCAATCAAAAGACTCAGGATATCATAATGGATAAAAAATTAAAATCCATCCATATTCTGTCTGCAACAAACTGATTTTAGGCCCAAAGACACCTCCAGATGTAAAGTGAGGGGGTTGAAAACAATTTACCATGCTAATGGACATCAAAAGAAATCTGGGGTGGCAATCTTTATATCAGATAAATTAGATTTTAAGCCAAAGACTACAATAAGAGATGAGGAAGGACACTATATCATACTTAAAGTGTCTGTCCAACAAAAAGATCTAAAAATTTTAAATACCTATGCTCCTAACATGGGAGCGGCCAATTATATAAACCAATAAGAAAAAAAAAAATCAAAGAAATGCATCAAAAATAATACAGTAATAGCTGGGGACTTTTAACCACCCCTCACAAAATTGATAGATCATCTAAGCAAAAGATCAACAAGGACATAAAGAAGTTATCTTTTTTTTTTTTAAGATTTTAATTATTTTGACAGACAGAGATCACAGGTAGGCAGAGAGAGAGAGAGAGGAAAGGAAGCAGGCTCCCTGCTGAGCAGAGAGCCAGATGCAGGTCTTAATCCCAGGACCCCCGGATCATGACCTGAGTTGAAATCAGAGGCTTTAACCCAGGGAGCCACAGGGTGCTCTGGAAATAAAGACTTTAAATGACACCCTGGACCAGATGGACCATCACCAGTATATTCAGAACATTCCACCCCAAAGGAACAGAATACACATTCTTCTCTAGTGCACATGGAACATTCTGCAGAATAGTTCACATCCTGGGTCACTAATCAGGTCTCAACCAGTACCAAAAGATTGGGATCATTCCCTGCATATTTTTGAACCACAGTGCTAGAACTCAACCACAAGAGGAGAGTTGGAAAGAACTCAAGTACATAGAGGCTAAAGAGCATCCTACTAAAGAATGAATGGGTCAACCATGAAATTAAAGAAGAATTGGAAAAAATTCATGGAAACAAGTGAAAATGAAAACACAGCTGTTCAAAATCTTTGGGATATAGGAAAGGCCATCATAGGAGGAAAGTATATAGCAATGCATGCCTTTCTCAAGAAATAAGAAAGCTCTCAAATACACAACCTAACCCTACACCTAAAGGAGCTGGAGAAAGACAAGAAAGAAAGGCTACACCCAGCAGGAAGAGAGAAATAATAAAGATCAGAGCAGAAATAAATGAAATAGAAACCAAAAGAATTTTAGAACTGATCAATGAAACTAGGAGCTGGTTCTTTGAAAGAATTAATAAGATTGATACACCCCTGGCCAGACTTGTCAAAAAAAGAAAAGAAAAAGTATCCAAATTCATAAAATCATGAATTAAAGAGGAGAGATCACAACCAACACAGAAGAAATACAAACAATTATAAGAACATATTATGAGCAACTATACACCAGCAATTTTGACAATCTGGAAGAAATGGATTCATTCCTAGAGACGTGTAAACTACCAAAACCAAACCAGGAAGAAATAGAAAACCTCAACAGACATATAACCAGCAAGGAAATTGAAAATCTCCCAACAAACAAGATCCTAGGGCAAGATGACTCCCCAGGGGAATTCTACCAAACATTTAAAGAAGAATTAATACTAATTCTAGTCTAAAAACTGTTCCCAAAAAAATAGAATCAAGTAAAACTTCCAAACTCATTTTTTCCATTGGATACTCTTTCTCCCGAAACTGTTCCAAAAATAGAAATGGAAAGAAAACTTCCAAACTCATTTTATGAGGCCAACATTCCCTTGATCCCAAAACCAGACAAAAACCCCATCAAAAAGGAGAATTACAGACCAATATCCCTGATTAACATGGATGCAAAAATTCTCACCAAAATACTAATCAGTAGGATCCATCAGTACTTTAAAAGGATTATTCACCACAACCAAGTGGGATTTATTCCTGGGCTATAAGGTCGGTTCAACATCTGAAAATCAATCAGTGATACAATACATTAATAAAAGAAAGAATAAGAGCCTTATGATACCCTCAGTAGATACAGAAAATGCATTTGACAAAGTATAGCATCCTTTCTTGATCAAAACTCTTCACAGTGTAAGGATAGAGAATACATACCTCAATATCATAAAAGCCATCTATGAAAAACTTACAGTGAATATCATTCTCAATGAAGAAAAACTGGGAGCTTTTCCCTTCAGGTCTGGAAAATGGCAGGGCTGTCCACTTTCACCACTGCTGTTCAACATAGTACTAGAAGTCCTAGCGTCAGCAATCAGACAACAACAAAAAGGCATCTGAATCAGGGACGCCTGGGTGGCTCAGTTGGTTAAAAAGGCAACTGAATCAGCAAAGAAGAAGTCAAACTCTCACTCTTGGCAGATGATAGGATACTATATGTGGAAACCCAAAAGACTCCACTCCAAATCTGCTAGACCTCATATAGGAATTCAGTAAAGTGTCAGGATATAAAATTAGTGCACAGAAATCAGTTGCATTTCTAACCACCAACAAGAAGACAGAAGGAAGAGAAGCTAAGAAGTTGATCCCATTTACAGTTGCACCCAAAACCATAAGATAGCTCGGAATAAATCTAACCAAAGGGGCAAAGAATATGTACTCAGAAAACTATAGAATACTCATGAAAGAAAATGAAGAAGACACAAAGAAATGGAAAAACATTCCAAGCTCATGGATTGGAAGAATGAATATTATGAAAATGTCTGTGCTACCTAGAGAAGTCTACACATTTAAAGCAATCCTTATCAAAATACCATCAACTTTTTTCAAAGAAATGGACAAATAATCCTAAAATTTATATGGAACCAGAAAAGACCCTGAATACCTAGAGGAATGTTGAAAAAGAAAACCAAAGGTGGTGGCATCAGAATTCCAGACTTCAAGCTCTATCACAAAGCTATAATCATCAAGACAAGATGGTACTGGCACAAAAATAGACACATAGATCAATGGAACAGAATAGAGGAATAGAGGCCCAGGAATGGACCCTCAAGTCTATGGTCAACTAATCTTTGACAAAGCAGGAGAGAGTGTCCAGTGGAAAAAGGACAGTCTCTTCAACAAATGGTATTGGGAAAATTGGACAGCCACAAGCAGAAGAATGAAACTGGACCATTTCCTTACACTACACACAAAAATAGACTCAAAATCAATAAAACACCTCAATGTGAGACAGGAATCCATCCAAATCCTTGAGGAGAACACAGGCAGCCACCTCTTTGACCTCAGCTGCAGCAACTTCCTCCTAGAAACATTGCCTAAGACAAGGGAAGCAAGGGCAAAAAATTAACTATTGGAACTTTATTGAGATAAAAGGCTTTTGCACAGCAAAGGAAACAGTCAATAAAACCAATAGACAACCAACAGAATGGGAGGAGATATTTGCAAATGACATATCAGATAAAGGGCTAGTATCCAAAATCTATAAAGAAGTTATCAGACTCAACACCCAAAGAACAAATAATCCAATCAAGAAATGGGCAGAACACATGAACAGACATACTGCAAGAAAACATACAAATGGCCAATAGTCACATGCAAAAATGCTCAACATCACTTGGCATCAGGGAAATACAAATCAAAACCACAGTGGGATACCACCTTACATCAGTCAGAATGGCTAAAATTAACAAGTTAGGAAACAACAAGTGTTGGTGAGGATGTGGAGAAAGGGGAACCCTCCTATGCTGTTGGTGGGAATGCAAGCTGGTGTAGCCACTCTGGAAAACAGTGTGGAGTTCCTCAAAAAATTGAAAACAGAGCTACCCTATGACCCAGCAATCACACTACTGGGTATTTACCCTAAAGATACAAATATAGTGATCCAAGGGGGGCATGTGAACCCTAGTGTTTCTAGCAGCAATGTCCACAATAGCCAAACTATGGAAAGAGCCTAGATGTCCATCAAAAGATGAATGCATAAAGAAGAGGTGGTGTGCATGTGTACACACACACATACACACACACACAAATAATATGCAATCATCAAAAGGAATAAATATTGCCATTTGCCACAACGTGATGGAACTAGGGTGTATTATGCTAAGCAAAATAAGTCAATCAGAGAAAGACAATTATCATATTATCTCAATGATATGAGGAATTTTAGAAACAAGACAGAGGATCATAGGGAAGTGGAGGGAAAAATGAAACAAGATGAAACCAGAAAGGGAGACAAACTGAAGGTTGCTGGAGGGCAGGAGAGTTGGAAGGATGGAGTGGCTGTGTGATGAACACTGGGGAGGGTATGTGGTATGGTGAGTGCTATGAATTGAGTAAAACTGATGAATCACAGACCTGTACCCCTGAAACAAAGAATACATTATATGTTAATTAAAAAATAACAAAATATTATGAAATATTACTCCTCGCACATCCTGATGAAGAAAACTTCCTAGAAAGTACTCAAACAGTATATATCATAGGGTGTAATATTTACAAATATTTTCATCCAGTTTTTGTGAATTAAAAAAAAGGAGACATAAGAATATGTTTAGTTACAAAATTATTGTCGGAGCATTGTTCAACATATAAAAATAAAGGTGTGGGACTCAAATGCTGACAGTGAGCAATTGGTAGAATTATACTTTCAAACACTTAGATGTATGGTACATGGATTTATTATTACTATATATAGTTAAACTTATAATATATTAGGTTTCCATAAGATATTTTCAGAATTCCATTCTTAGAAAAAGAGAAATGTAGACAAACAAACCTCAATCCCAGAAATCAATCTGGAGACAATGGTTTTCTATTTAGGATAAGTGATGATTTTTATTCTCACCTTTTTTTCTTAATTAAAAAAAATTCCTACCATTAACGTATGATATTGTAATTAAATTGCATATAAATTCTGTCTTAGTCCATTCAGATTGCTGCAACATAATACCATAGACTGAGTGTTTTATAAACAACAAACATTTATTTCTCATAGTTCTGGGGTCTGGAAAATCAAGTATCAAGGTACCTGTAGATTTGCTTTCTAGTGAGAGCTAGCTTTTTGGTTCACAGGCAGTTGTCTTTTCTGTGTGTCCTTACATGTGGATAGAGGCATGGGATCTCTCTGAAAATTCTTTTATAAGGGTATTAATTCCATTCATGAAGAATTAGTCCCAATATTTTGTTGTTACCATGAGTTAAAAAATCCAGAAAACTTTGAAAATATATACATGAGATGCTATATTTTGGTTACATGCAAAATGAATACCAAAACATAGGAGTCCCAGCTCCCATTGTATTACTTCACTATACAGGTATTTATTTTCATGATATTTTAAAAATGCAAACTTTAATAGAGCTTTTATACTGCAATTCTTAAATCCCAAACTCATCCTAATTTAACTGCCACTTATCTAGGACTTTTATCTTAATGCAGTCATACCACACCAAAAAGAAAGACACTTTTAATCTTAATCACAAATGCTTTATTTCTCCAAATAAATGAAAGACTTTTTCCTATTCTAGAAAATAATGGAACCCCAATTATGAACATTAGACATAGTCTGGAAGAAAATAATTTGCCCTAGATAGGGATGCTGTAGTAGATCTTAAATCTTATTATTCTTCTAGCTTGCCCAAATTAATACTTGAAAGTAAGATTAATTCAGTAGACACATTTTTTAAAAAGTCAGATACATAGGTCTCACATATTAGAAAAGGTCTCTACAGAATGGGATTGAACTGAATTTAAATGAAACTTTAAAACCAGAGCAACATTTAAAAGTTAAAACTGATTTATTTAGTTTGCTCATTTATTTCTTCTATTTATTAGTGGTCTTGTTGTCAACGAAATTGGAGGGCATATCATTAGATCCTGCCAGAAAAAATAATAAATGAAGTAGGGAAGAGTTGTATTTCTAGAAATCCTAATTTTGAACCAAGAGGAAAATGCTCAGGGTAATTCATATACTTTGGTAGGCCTGTCAGACATTCAAGTACTTAAATCTGTAATGAGCATAGGAGGTTATATTGTGGATACTCAAATAGCTGCTCTGGCTAAGCTCATGTCCAGTGAACTAGAAATTAAACTTTAGTGTTTAGTTATTCTTTGAGATTACAGTAGTTTCATTTTACTGAAAACCAGGTTTGAAGTTCACCAGAAACACTTACATTGTTTCCAGAATAAATTACTATTGACAAATTTGGATCTAAGGAGTCCTGAATCTGATGTCCTCAATTTTTAATCCAAGCACTCTTTAGAGGTCAACCTCCTATCTCTTTGGATGAACTAAACACCTTGAGCAGGGTTGGTTCACTTGGGCGGAAATTATAAATTACCAAATTTGTTAATTTTCCAGATTCGGATTCTGAGTCTGGGGAAAAAAGAAGTAGTCAGGTTATAATCTAAATACCTAAATTATCAATCCATTGAGAAATAATTCATCAGAGAAGGGTTAGGGCTGGAGACAGAATCTACATAAGTAATAAAGACAAAAAAGATTCCAGGACAGTCAACAGAGAAAAGTTAAGAAATACAAAGGCATAAAAATTTTAGAATGATCTGTATTTAGTTGTATGGAGAAGGAAAAGCAAGTAATATGGAGAGAATTTTAAAAATTGTTTGTTGGGGCGCCTGGTTGGCTTAGTGGGTTAAAGCCTCTGCCTTCGACTCAGGTCATGATCTCAGGGTCCTGGGATCGAGCCCCGCATCAGGGTTTCTGATCAGCAGGGAGCCTGCTTCCCCCTCTCTCTCTGCCTGCCTCTCTGCCTACTTGTGATCTCTGTTTGTCAAATAAATGAATAAAATTTTTAAAAAAAAGTTGTTTGTAGATTTCTGCAGTGTGGGCTTAACCTCGAGGGTCCTCCTCTTCCTTTCTTTCTAGGTTTGACTTCCATGAGAAGAGTTTAAAAATTTAATCAGTTAATTAATTTTGTTGATGCACTTTTCTTGATGGAATCAAACTCTGATCTTCCCAGATACAAGTATAAAAAGAATGAAACTGAAAGCACCATTATTTCCCCTAAAGTTATCTTTTTCTAGCAATTTCTTGCCTTTTATTAACTATTTTTTAAAGATTTATTTATTTAGTTGAGAGAGAGGGTGCAAGTGGTGGTAGGAGCAGAGGGAGAGGGAGAGAAACTCAAGCAGACTCCCCACTGAGCATGGTGCCTGACACAGGGCTTGATCCCATGACACTGAGATCCTGACCTGAGTGGAAATCAAAAGTCAGATGCTTAACCAACTAAGCCACCCAGGTTCCCTGCCTTTTATTCACTATTAATAGTCATGTTGTCTTCTAAGAAAAAGAGTAATATTTTGTGCAGAAGATCCTGTCCTATTGTAGCTGGGGTGAGGATGAATATTTAAACAGGGCTTTCATTTCATTTTGGCCTGCACAAGGCAGAGAGAGCAGCATAGATATAGATGACTTTCTCAGGATCTGGTGTCTGTGTGCACTCAACTTCTGAGTTGCCCTGCTGTAGGTTTCATCTTAATCTTTACTACTTGAAAACCTTCCAGCATTTCTTAATAAATCCTCAAAGTCTGTACCTGATAAATCATGTTCCCTACAGTAGTTGGATTCTTCTCTTAGATACCAAAAGTTGAAATTTTTCTTTTCAGTGTTGTCAGCCTGAGAAATTCTTCCCTAGGCAATCGATACCAGTATCCATATCCTCCAGATATTAAAATTTAAAAAAAATGTGAAAAGCAACACAAGGATGCATATGGGGTTAATAATAAAAATAAAGCAAAATAGCATTGTTTAATGAAATCTTATGTTAGGCATTAATATGTGACAAATATTGTGTAGCATCACAGATTTTTGAAATGATAAAGAGATTGTTTTAAGCTTTTAATAGAAAGTTTATAAATAGGAAGTATCTCTCAATAATTAACTATGTTTCAATCTCCCTCTCCCCTGAATTCATTGTAGTTAATAAAAGATCATGTTTTTGTCACAATATGATAGCTAGAATTACTCAGGATATTTTCAACTCTCAAGAGGAGAAATACCATGAAATGTAATACATTCATTCATAAAAATACTTATTACGAGATTACTGTGTGGCAAGCACTGGTTTAGGTCAAGGAGATCCAAAACAAATAAACAAACAAATAAACAAACTAAAAACAGGTCTTGCCTGAAGTAACTTACATCGTAATAGGAAAGAAAGGAACCAAGGTAATCAAGAGTGTGGTAATAGAAAATAAAATAAACTTCTATCAGTTTGAAATACTATTTTGGACTTAGCATAAATATATTTGGACATGAAATAAAAGTATTTGAAATATTGACAACTAAATAAAGTTAAGTGAGGGTTAAAAAAAAGTATTTCTTTTCATTTAGGAGTGCTTCAACTACTTTGATAATACATAGATATTCAACATCACAGCTCAACATCTGGTGTTTTATTCAGTATCATTTTATTAATTGCATAGGTAGCAGGGTGACAGAATTAATCAGTGACATGACCAGCATACTGAGTAATTAGAATGATAATGTTAGAATTAGATCATTAACAGCCTGCCTTTTTGCCTAATGACAGGGTATCCACTGTAATTACTAACAAAGAACAGAATAATAACATATTCATTAAAGGGTTGTGTTTAATTGCACACAGGATATATGGTAGAAAACTAGGAAGGGGGGCAAGGAAAAGATTATGGTTAACAAGGAATACAGAATGTTGTCAGTTGGATTTTGTCATTAACTGAAGAAAAGCTACACAGGCCCTCTTGCTTGAAACAATGCTGTTAATTGTTACCATTCTCAAAAGAATAGGATGATTTTCTACCTTAGAAAGTTTATTGAATATCGCAAACTTTCAGCAGTCACTGCAGATGTGCTCCTTATTTATAGTTATCCCCTCCAGGTCCAACCTCCATTCTTCAGGCTTCTTTGTGCCCTGGGAGATATGATCTTCACAAACAGTGTCAGTGGGCTTCTTGACTTCCTCGTTGCTCTTGTATTTTTGTCCAAAGGCATACACTTGCTGGAGATGGAGGAAAGGGGCAGAGGAAGAAGCTGGGTATTTTTCCCAGGCTTTCTTCCTCCGGAGTGGAGAGGAAGTTGTGTTTTTCTGTTCTTCCTATGGGTATATTCCTCCTCCATAGTTTCATTTTAGATTAATTACTCCCTAGATTGATCACTTCACACCTAGTGAAGTGATAGCAATAGTTTCTCAGTAGTTTCTAGGCCTGAGTGCTTCACTCTTCTTTTGACCTTTTATAGTCTCTTGCATGAAATTTTTCCTACTGTGATTTAGCATCAGTATTACACAGATACAGAAAATACTGGAGACTTGACAAAATTCTTAAATTTTAGTTTACACTCTGGAGCTTCTTTTCAACTAACTTATCTGATCATATTTATTTTTCTGTGTATCCAGAACCTTCATAGTTCTCATTAAACAATGCAGATTTGGAATGGGATAAGGGATAGGGAGAAACACATCATGCATTCCTTTTCTACTATAAACTAATGCAATAAACCTTCATATTTTCAATATTTACTAGAATTCCCCCAAAATTAAATTTTTCTTCAAATGGTATTATTTTATTTAATAAACCAACAAAGGTAACACCTCATCATACTCATTTATTTTATATAGAAACATAATTATTACTTAATTTACATGTTATTGCATAATTTTACCTGCATCTAACTAAATAAAAAACATATTAACATCTGCCATATAATCAAAATACAAGCTATTAGTAGTTTTTATATTTTTGTTAGCTTCAGTTTTTGCCTACAAATAATACTTATATTTTTAAAAATATTTACAAATTACTATTCTACACCCTTAAGTAGGAAAATTCATTCCTATATATAATGTTTTAGAATAATTGAGTTATCAACTCACTGAAACATTTTAAGAATATTTTATTTATCTCCCTTAATAGGCATATTGTTTTAAAATTAAAGGTACTGATTCAAAAATGATTACAAATTATGATTCACCATTAAGAATTTATTTATAACTCCTAAGCCCTAATGAAATTATCCTTGATATTTCTCCATACAGTATCACATTTAAAGTTTTTAACATAATAAAAGCCATTTTATTTCATTCAGTTTTGCCTGGCAAATTAATTGGATCAAGTTAATTGAGGTTAGGTCCTGTTACCTCTAAATCTTTAACAATATTTGTAAAATTAGCTCATGAATTTTTTGCAATTGCTTCTTGTTCCAAATCATGATTATTCTGTGATATAAATGGCTCTATACATAGTATATGTATTTGTTTTCTGTTGTGTATGAGATTACCCCCAAATTTATTGTCTTAAAGTAACAAATATTTATTATCTTATAATTTCTGCACCTTGGGAATTTGAAAGTATCTTAGTTAAATGGCTTTGATTCAGGGTCTCTCATGAAGTTGTAGTGCAGATGTTATTTAAGGCTTCAGTCATCTGAAGGAGCATCTGGTGCTAGAGGATCTTCTTCCAAGCTTACATTTTCATCTCACCTATTAGCAGGAGTGTCAGGGCTCTACCACATGGACCTATCCCCAGAACATGGCAGCTGCTCTAGGAAGCTTCCTAGAGCATGGGGTCAAAGAGATAAAATGAAAAGTGAGAGAGAAAAGCCCTAATGGCAGAGGTATACCATATCTTGTTGGTCTTATAAGCCAATGCTGACACTGTGTAAGAGGGGACAAGACAAAGGAATGAATATCAGAAAGTGAAGATCCTTATGTCTCTTAGTAGCTGGCATATTTTTAAATCAGTATATACTGCATCAGATATCAAGTAATGTAAATACTAGTAGTTCTCAGGTCAGAAAATGGTCATAGAATAATGAAGCACATTGCTATTTGAGTTTGCAGTTCTTTGATAACAGTGCAAAGAATTCTACAGTACAATAAAAGATTATACAGACAATGGAATTCAATTAGTTGGTTCTATCTTGTCTTCTGTGTTACTTACTTTTAGTCTCAAATGATATTTAAAGGGATGGTTAGTTCTGAGAATAAGCTGATCATAACAAAAAGGCAAAGCAGTGAATTGGCTTATATCATTATCATTCTACAGAAATGCTACAGAGTCAACCTCAGTAAAATATTAAATAAATAAATCTATAGAACCTTTAAAATTTGACAAAAAAAGGATAAATTATGAATTACACATCTCTTAGGTATGAAAGTTTCATCTGCTTTGTTTTGCCTCTGACTCTTTTTTTTTTCTTCAAGATTTTTTATTCATTATGTCAGAGATAGAGTATAGGCAGGGGGAGCAGCAGGCAGAGGGAGAAGCAGACTCCCCACTGAGCAAGGAGTCCAATGTTGTACTTTATCCCAGGACCCTGGCATCATGACCTGAGCGGAAGGCAGATGGTTAACCGACTAAGCCACCCAGGTGTCTCACCCTCTGACTCTTTAAACACCCATAGCTTTTATTCCTTTAGTTCAGTTTTAAGAAAATAGTAAGTTTAACTCTATCAGCAAGAAGTTTTATATAAACAAGGAACTGTCAATAAATAGAGATTTTTGCACTTAACAGTCTCTCCCTCAGCATAGCACATGTTTTACTCCTGTGACTGTTTAACTGCATATATATCAAACCTCCTATTCCTGTAGTAACTGACATTAACATAAGTCAAGGAATGTTTTTTTCTGAGACCTTGGCAAATAATTTTAAATGACTAACTTCAGTTAATTTAGCATAACTAGGTAAGGTTCTCTGTTGTCAAGAAATAGGTTTTTTTCATTCCTGGTAAAGCATTATTCTTCTAAGACACTTATTCTTACTTTCTAAGACAAATAGCAATGTTTAAGTATTGATAGAGCTAGCTTCTCAATTTTTTTGATGTCCCCTAAGGTTGATTTCATGTTGGATTATGTGACATGCAAAATTACGACACCTATTACTGAAATGTGAATGCAGCACAACTCTTGAGGCAGAGAAAATGTTCTGACAGCAGTAGAGGTATATGAGTCTGAGATATATATATGTAGGATCCAAGTTTTCCTAGGTTTATAGGTTTGTTTGTTTGTTTTACCAGAAACTGGAACAAACTATGATGAGAGTAATGATGAAAGTCACTTTATTAACTTAATAAAATGTTTCAAGTAAATTTCTAGCTGTAGTTAATGTGTCTGAAAATAAATGCCCATTTTTTATGAAAGTATATTGAATCCTTTTCTTAGTAACTGAGAAACTTCTTTCTTTCAGTCATTTACTAATTTAGCATGTATTTGTTGGGTATTTTATTATGGGCACTCTCCTAGGCATTGGGGATAGAGAAGTGTTTGAAAATACGTATTTCCTACTCATAAGAATTGTACAGACTAATGGGGAAAGTAACCAATAAACAAATAACAAAAATTCCAGAAGTTCAAACCGCTTTAAGGACATAAACTTGGTGCTATGATAGTTGAAGATGTAATAAAAAGCAAATTTTTATATTGATAAGGGCACTCTCACTTGAGAGATGACTAAATTTAAGGTGGGGCCTGAAGTGTGAGAACACAGGAAGATCTGGGAAAGAGCTTTCAGGGCAGAGTGAATAGCCAATGAAAAGATTGTCATGTATTACAAGAACAGAGACAGCCAATGAGGCTGAAGTGTAATAAATGAAAAGGGAGAATGGCATGAGCTGAGGTTTGGATTGGCATAGTGAGGACAAGACCTTACTGAAATTCATAGGCTATTAGAGTATTAGTTTCCTAAGGCTGATATTATAAATTACCACAAACTTGGTGGCTGAAACAACAGAGATTTTCTCTGACAATCCTGATGGAGAGACGTCTGAAATTAAGAGATTCCTTTTAAAGATTCCAAGGAAGCATCTCTTCCATCCCTTGCTCCTAGCTTCTGGTGACTCCTGGAAATTCTTGTCATTCCTTGGATGGTGATTGTCCTGCAATCTCTGCCTCTATCATTTCATCACTACTCTGTTTCCCTTTGTCCCAGATCTCTTCTTATGACTCCTGTCTTTGGATTTAGGATCCACCCAAAACCCGTAATGATCTCATTTGGAGATCTTTAGCTTAATTACATCTGCAGAAAGATTTATTTCTGAATAAGTTCACATTCATAGGTACAGGGAGTTAGGGTTTTAGCACATCTTTGGGGGGTACAATTCAACCCATTATAGTAAGCTTTCCAAATTATTCAAAGTCGTAGGAGTAATATAAATTGAAAATTTATAAGCAGGAAACTAAAAATAATACAGGTTCAATAAAAGTAACCTCTTAGCTGTTACATAGGAGAAAATGGGACTAGATGTTGCAAGAGAGGAAGCTAATTAATTACAGAGCTACTGTCACAGTTTAGATGAGCAATGATAGTGGCTCAAGTTGGAGTATTAGCAGTAGAGATAAAGTGAAGGTATATAGATTCAGGATATATTTTGGCGGGAGAATAATTAGTGCTTAACAATGGCTACTATATTCCATGTTTCAATGGAAGGAAGAATAAAAGATGACCCCACATTTCTTATTTGAACATCTCAAACTGAATACCCCAAGTTAAAATGGAGAAAACAATGATTATCTTGTCTCTAAGTATGTCTTTCTTAAGAGATTTTACCTTACAATTAACAATAGAATATAAAATTAATATAGTTTTATTTACTGGAACTAATTAACTAAATATTTGACTAAATAAGCTTATACTTCTAGGTGAGTAATATGTAAATTTATATAGAACTCCACTGGATATTAGCATTAATACAGCATAAAAATTCTAACTGACAAATGGGGACTGGACAAAAGGAATCACTTTTAATTCAGTTATTTGGGTTCTTATCTCAGAAAGAAAAGTGGGTTCTTCCTCTTAAAGCATAACAAAATTGCCATGTCCTATTGATGTTTAATGTTTTGAAGAAGTTAATGCATAAGGCAATCATAGAGGCTTTTACAAACCTTTCATGCAGATAATAAATACAAATTCACATGCAAGTTGCAGCCAAGGCATTTTAAGCATACGAAAATTCCCACTCTCAACACACTAATGTAGCCATGAAAACCAAAGATATATTTTAGTAATCTTTGACTAAGCATAGTCATATGTATTTGTAAACACCTACTTTTCCTTAATACCAAAAAAAGCATTATGAAATAAAATTTTCAAAATACAGATAATTTAAAGAAAAATAAAGAGAATTATTTTTCTAAGGTTACTATCTATAAATGCTTATGAAAAACTTATGTCTTGTGTGTTAAAAACAGAATAATCTGGGGCACTGGGGTGGCTCAGTGGTTAAGCCTCTGCCTTAGGCTCAGGTCATGATCTTAGGGTCCTGGGATCAAGTCCCAGGGATCGGCTCCTTGCTCAGTGGGGAGGCTGCTTCCTTCTCTCTCTCTCTCTCTCTCTCTGCCTGCCTCTCTGCCTACTTGTGTTCTCTCCCTGTCAAATAAATAAATAAATAAATTATTTAAAAACAAAACAAAAACAACAACAACAAAAAAAAACAGAATAATCTGTATTATCTACCTCAACTTTTTTTTGAAGGGAGAGAGTAGGTGAAAAAGAACTTGGCAACTAGGCTATTTTGTGTTAATTCATGATAACAAAAATCTTGCATTAGGTATAAGAAAAATACTTGGATTATAATGTAGTTTCCACTTATATGAGAATACTTCATTTTTTATGTATTAAACATTTACATTTATAATAAAGTTCTTAATCATCTTTAATTAAAACACAAAGAGTTTATTACATACCATTAACAGGGTTTATTTTAGGCTAACAGGCACATTAAAAAAAATGTTCATCTTCATTAGCCATCAGGGAGATTCAAATCAAAACAACATTGAGATACCACCTTACCCCTGTTAGAATGGCCAAAATCAACAGGACGGTAAACAACAAGTGTTGGAGAAGATGTGGAGAAAGGGGAACCCTCTTACACTGTTGTGGGAATGTAAGTTGGTGCAGCCAATTTGGAAAACAGTGTGGAAATTCTTTAAGAAATTAAACACAGAGCTAGCCTATGACCCTGCAATTGCACTACTGGGTATTTACCCCAAAGATACAGATGTAGTGGAAAGAAGAGCTATATATACCCCAATGTTCATAGCAGCAATGGCCACAGTCACCAAACTGCAGAAAGAACCAAGACGCCCTTCAACAAATGAATGGATAAAGAAGATAGGGACCTATATACAGTGGAGTATTATGCCTCATTAAGGATGAATACCCAACTTCCGTATCAGCATGGATGGGACTGGAAGAGATTATGCTGAGTGAAATAAGTCAAACAGAGAGAGTCAAGTATCATGTGGTTTCACTTACTTGTGGAGCATAAGGAATAACATGGAGGACACTGGGAGAAGGAGAGGAGAAGTGAGTTGGGGGAAATCAGAGGGGGAGACAAAACGTGAAAGACTGGACTCTGAGAAATAAATAAGGTTTTGGAGGGGAAGGGGTGGGAGGTTGGGTGAGCCTGGTGGTGGGTATTAAGGAGGCACGTATTGCATGGAGCACTGGGTGTGGTGAATAAACAATGAATTTTGGAACACTGAAAAAATAAAACAAAATTTAAAAAAAAAACAAAACAGGGATTATTTTAGGTAACTGTTCTAAAGTCTCACTCTATCCTGCAGGAAAGCTAAGAGACTAACAGATTGGAACTAAAATGTTAAGAAAAGAATACAACTGTCAAAGTGCAAATAATACCTTCACTTCCTTCAGTCATAATATTAAGATATCCTTAATGCCTGTCTTAAGCCATGTTCCCTTGAAATGGAGTTTGGAACAATAATTCAGATGTGAGTATTGCTTGGGGGAATATAAGGGAAATATAAAGCAAGTAAAGAAAGGGAAAAGACTAGAATGTTTCCTCAAAAAAAAGGATTGGCATGATACAGAAGCATAAACTGAATCTCAGTTTTTCTACTTTAAAGAAAGGGGATCAGCTTTTTTTATCCTCAGTCAAGAGAAATTCTCTGGAGAAAGGTGACAGATAGCTGTCAGCAGAATTACATCAATTTCTAGTGTTTGTAACTACCCCAAACAATAGCATCTACAACTCTGTCTCACTCTTTTTTTTTTTTTTAAGATTTTATTTACTTATTTGACAGACAGAGATCACAAGTAGGCAGAGAGAACAGGGGAAGCAGGCTCCTTGCTGGGCAGAGAGCCCGACACGAGGCTTGATCATAGGACCCTGAGATCATGACTTGAGCCAAAGGCAGAGGCTTAACCCACCTAGCCACCATGTGCCCCCTCTGTCTCACTCTTGATATGAAATCAAGGCATATCCTATCAGCTATACCTTCCAAATATTTCTTGATCTGATCTCATCTTTTTACCTCCATGGTTTAGTCTCTGTCTTTGACCACTACAAATCTCATAACTCATCTCACTGAGCCTTTCACATTGTAGTCAGTTCTTTATGCAGAGAACACAGACTATTTTCTTTCCTTAAAATCCCTTGATTCCCATTGTCTAAGGACTTCTGTGTCTCAGATTGGATTGTCAATCAGTGGATCCTAAATGTATTATTTAAGCTTGAGACACCCAAGCCTTCAAGACAAAGTTCAGTCTTCTGTACACATGTGTCTCCTATGTATTTTAAGTTTATAAAGAGTGATTCCTGTATTTTCTTCGATCTTGAAATATGCACAACTTTACATAACACTCAGAAGTATTTCTTAAGGGCAACTAATTATAGAAACAAAGTGGGAAAAGGATAGATTTTGACATCTTTGAAATTTGGTTTTAAATCACAACTGATCATGATCTTGGGCAAATTAGGAACCCTGAGATGCTTCAGTTTCCTCATCTGTAGGATGAGGAAAAGTATTTTTGAGGTGATTGAATGGGGTGAGTTATGAGAAATTTATGACATATTATGAGCAACAAATAAGTGCTGTTTCTACCTGAAAATATCTTGTATGGTACTGAGCACAAAAGTTAAACAAATTTTATAGCCCTGATACAGGCTACTATCAATTTTGGTCTTCTGTATATTTTCTTTTGGATTCAATTTCTTTACTTTATATAATTTTATTAACATGAAAATAATAAAATTACCTTGAAAATATTCAGAAAAGACTGACATTTCACACTAATTAATGAAAAAAATTAATCTATGAATATCCTATTGAGTATACTTTATTTGCATGTTAATAACTTTCAGGAGAGAGGAACAAAAAGTAGAATTCAGAATTTTCTTCTAAAAATATATTTAAGCCACAAGTATTCTGGAGTTGGCTAGCAGGAGCCCGCAAGAGCCAGCTGTGTGCATCTTTCCCCAATTCTGTGTTTGGTGTCATCATGTTGATAGTTTGAAGTGAGCCACAGTAAGAATATTTATGTCGAGTATATCATAGAAATTAAAAACTGCTACAAAACACATTTTACCTTCCCAAACAGGGGAGCCAGGTTTTAAACGTTTCCCAGCACTATATTTAAGAGTTCATTTATCTTCTCATGATGAAAGACAAAGTAAACAAATTAGCAGAATTATATATACAGATAAACATTTGGGAAAATAAAAGCATACCACTTTCAAATTTCCAGTGTTTAAAGAGAAAGAAATGATCTTCAGAAGACAGTATAAATATCTAACTTAATTATTATTTCATTAATATCAACTTTAATAAATATTTACTATTTTCCACCAAATTGTGGCAGGAAGCAACTGGAGGAAATAGAAAACATTTAGTAAGTTTACACAGAATGTACAGAAAAATACAAAAACTATGAATACAAGGACCACATAATCCTATAAATGAATGTAACATTCCTCTTCCTTTCCTCCACACTCTACAGTTGTGGGGTCAACACAAATTCAAAATGCTGCTGTAAATTAAGACAAAACAAATATAATTGTTATAATTCAGTTTCTGTCTTGCTATTCATTTTTTTAAAATTTCAGTATAATTAATCTACAGTATTGTATTAGCTTTAGGTTTACAATATAGTGATTCAGCAACTGATTCTGTATATTCCTTGGTGCTTATCATGATAAGTATACTCTTAGTCCCCATCACCTATTTCACCCATTCCCCTATGCACCTCTCCTCTGGTAACCATCAGTTTGTTCTCTGTAATGAAGAGTCTGTTTTTTACCTTTGTCCCTTTTTCTTTGTTTCTTTCTTTGTTAAATTACATGAGTGAAATTGTCTTTCTCTGACTGATTTATTTCTCTTAGTATTATACCCTTTGGATCCATCCATGTTGCTACAAATAGCAAGATTTCATTATTTTTTATGGCTTAGTAATATTCCATTTTATGTATACACAACATCTTCTTTATCCATTCTATCAATGGACACTTGGGATGCTTCCATACCTTAGAAATCATAAATAATGTTGCAATAAACATAAAGATGCATGTATCTTTTCAAATTAGTGTTTTCATAATCTGAATAAATGCCCTCTGGCAGAATTATTAGGTCATATAGTATTTCTATTTTTAATTTTTTGAGGAAAATCCATATGGTTTTCACAGTGGATGCACCAGTTTGCAGTCCCAATAACAGTGCAAGAAGATTCCTTTTTCTTTGTTTCCTCACCAACACTTGTTTCTTGTGTTTTTTTTATGTTAGCCATTTGAACACATGTGAGGTAATACCCGTTTAGTTTTGGTTTGCATTTCTCTGATGATGGATGATGTTGAGCATCTTCTCATGTATCTGTTGGCCATCTGTATATCTTTTATAGGGAAATCTCTGTTCATGTTTCTGCTTATTTTTAATTGGATTATTTAGTTTTTTGGTGCTGAGCTGTGTAAGTTTTTATATACTTTGGATAGTAACTCTTTATCAGATATGTCATTTGCGAATATCTTCTCCCATTTGGTGGTCAATCTTTTGGTTTTATTGATTGTTTCCTTTGCTAGGCAGAAGTTTTCATTTTGGCTTATTTTTTATTTTGTTTTCCTTGCCCCCCCAAAAATACTGCTATGGCCAATGTCAGAGAAATTACTACCTGTGCTGTCTTCAAAGATTTTTGTGTTTCAGGTCTCACTTTTAGGTCCTTGGTCCATTTTTAGTTTATTTTTGTGTATTATGCAAGATAGTGGTCTACTTTCATCCTTTTGCCTGTAGCTGTACAGTTTTCCCAGTACCATTTATTGAAGAGACTTTTTTTTTTAATTTTTTATTTTTTATAAACATATATTTTTATCCCCAGGGGTACAGGTCTGTGAATCACCAGGTTTACACACTTCACAGCACTCACCAAAGCACATACCCTCCCCAATGTCCATAATCCCACCCAATTCTCCCAATCCCCCTCCCCCCAGCAACCCTCAATTTGTTTTGTGAGATTAAGAGTCACTTATGGTTTGTCCCCCTCCCAATTCCATCTTGTTTCATTTATTCTTCTTCTACCCACTTAAGCCCCCATGTTGCATCACCACTTCCTCATATCAGGGAGATCATATGATAGTTGTCTTTCTCTGCTTGACTTATTTCGCTAAGCATGATACGCTCTAGTTCTATCCATGTTGTCGCAAATGGCAAGATTTCATTTCTTTTGATGGCTGCATAGTATTCCATTGAGTATATATACCACATCTTCTTGATCCATTCATCTGTTGATGGACATCTAGGTTCTTTCCATAGTTTGGCTATTGTGGACATTGCTGCTATAAACATTCGGGTGCACGTGCCCCTTTGGATCACTACGTTTGTATCTTTAGGGTAAATATCCAGTAGTGCAATTACTGGGTCATAGGGCAGTTCTATTTTCAACATTTTGAGGAACCTCCATGCTGTTTTCCAGAGTGGTTGCACCAGCTTGCATTCCCACCAACAGTGTAGGAGGGTTCCCCTTTCTCCGCAACCTCGCCAGCATCAGTCATTTCCTGACTTGTTGATTTTAGCCATTCTGACTGGTGTGAGGTGATATCTCATTGTGGTTTTGATTTGTATTTTCCTGATGCCGAGTGATATGGAGCACTTTTTCGTGTGTCTGTTGGCCATCTGGATGTCTTCTTTGCAGAAATGTCTGCTCATGTCCTCTGCCCATTTCTTGATTGGATTATTTGTTCTTTGGGTGTTGAGTTTGCTAAGTTTTTTATAGATTTTGGACATTAGTCGTTTATCTGATGTCGTTTGCAAATATCTTCTCCCATTCTGTCAGTTGTCTTTGATTTTGTTAACTGTTTCCTTTGCTGTGCAAAAGCTTTTGATTTTGATGAAATCCCAATAGTTCATTTTTGCCCTTGCTTCCCTTGCCTTTGGAGATGTTCCTAGGAAGATGTTGCTGCGGCTGAGGTCAAAGAGGTTGCTGCCTGTATTCTCCTCAAGGATTTTGATGGATTCCTTTCTCACATTGAGGTCCTTCATCCATTTTGAGTCTATTTTTGTGTGTGGTGTAAGGAAATGGTCCAATTTCATTTTTCTGCATGTGGCTGTCCAATTTTCCCAACACCATTTATTGAAGAGGCTGTCTTTTTTCCATTGGACATTCTTTCCTGCTTTGTCGAAGATTAGTTGACCATAGAGTTGAGGGTCTATTTCTGGGCTCTCTATTCTGTTCCATTGATGTATGTGTCTGTTTTTGTGCCAGTACCATGCTGTCTTGATGATGACAGCTTTGTAATAGAGCCTGAAGTCTGGAATTGTGATGCCACCTACTTTGGCTTTCTTTTTCAATATCCCTTTGGCTATTCGAGGTCTTTTCTGGTTCCATATAAATTTTAGAATGATTTGTTCCATTTCTTTGAAAAAGATGGATGGTACTTTGATAGGAATTGCATTAAATGTGTAGATTGCTTTAGGTAGCATAGACATTTTCACAATATTTATTCTTCCAATCCAGGAGCACGGAACATTTTTCCATTTCTTTGTGTCTTCCTCAAATTCTTTCATGAGTACTTTATAGTTTTCTGAGTATAGATTCTGTGCCTCTTTGGTTAGGTTTATTCCTAGGTATCTTATGGTTTTGGGTGCAATTTTAAATGGGATTGACTCCTTAATTTCTCTTTCTTCTGTCTTGTTGTTGGTGTAGAGAAATGCAACTGATTTCTGTGCATTGATTTTATATCCTGACACTTTACTGAATTCCTGTATAAGTTCTAGCAGTTTTGGAGTGGAGTCTTTTGGGCTTTCCACATAGAGTATCATATCATCTACGAAGAGTGATAATTTGACTTCTTCTTTGCCGATTTGGATGCCTTTAATTTCCTTTTGTTGTCTAATTGCTGAGGCTAGGACCTCTAGTACTATGTTGAATAGCAGTGGTGATAATGGACATCCCTGCCGTGTTCCTGACCTTAGCGGAAAAGCTTTCAGTTTTTCTCCATTGAGAATGATATTTGTGGTGGGTTTTTCATAGATGGCTTTGATGATATTGAGGTATGTGCCCTCTATCCCTACACTTTGAAGAGTTTTGATCAGGAAGGGATGCTGTACTTTGTCAAATGCTTTTTCAGCATCTATTGAGAGTATCATATGGTTCTTGTTCTTTCTTTTATTGATGTGTTGTATCACATTGACTGAAATGCGGATATTGTACCAGCCTTGCAGCCCTGGAATAAATCCCACTTGGTCGTGGTGAATAATCTTTTTAATGTACTCTTGAATCCTATCGGCTAATATTTTGGTGAGAATTTTCGCATCTGTGTTCATCAAGGATATTGGTCTATAGCTCTCTTTTTTAATGGGATCCTTGTCTGGTTTTGGGATCAAGGTGATGGTGGCTTCATAAAATGAGTTTGGAAATTTTCCTTCCATTTCTATTTTTTGGAACAGTTTCAGGAGAATAGGAATTAGTTCTTCTTTAAATGTTTGGTAGAATTCTCCCGGGAAGCCGTCTGGCCCTGGGCTTTTGTTTGTTTGGAGATTTTTAATGACCGTTTCAATCTCCTTACTGGTTATGGGTCTGTTCAGGCTTTCTATTTCTTCCTGGTTCAGTTGTGGTAGTTTATATGTTTCTAGGAATGCATCCATTTCTTCAGATTGTCAAATTTGTTGGTGTAGAGTTGCTCATAGTATGTTTTTATAATAGTTTGTATTTCTTTGGTGTTAGTTGTGATCTCTCCTCTTTCATTCATGATTGAAGAGACTTTTTCCCATTGAAAATTTTTGCCTTCTTTATCAAAAATTAATTGACATTATAATCATGGGTGTATTTCTGGGCCTCCTATCATGTTCCATTCATCTTTGTATCTGGTTTTGAACCAGTATCACACTGTTTTGATTTTTACAGTTTTGTAATGTAACTTGAAATCTGGGGTTATAGTAAGTTTTGTTTTCTATTTCAAGATTGCTTTAGCTATACAGGATATTTCATAGTTTCATACAAATTTTTGGATTGTACTCGTTCTTTGAAAAATGTTGTTGATATTTTGATAGAGATTACATTATATTTATAGAATTCTTTGGATGGTATCAAAATTTTAACCATATTTGTTGTCCCAATCCATGAGCATGGAATATCTTTCTTTTTTTCTGTCATCTTAAGTTTCTTTCATCAGTGTTTTATAGTTTTCATGGTAAAGGTCTTTCACCTCCTTGGTTAAGTTTATTCCTAGTATTTTATTATTTTTGGTGCAGTTTAAATAGGAGTGTTTTCTTCATTTCTCTTCCTGCAATTTCATAATTAGTGCATAGAAATCCATATATTGATTCTGTATCCTGTGAGCTTATTGAGTTCATTTATCTGTTCTAGGAATTTTTTGTTGGAATCTTTGGGGTGTTCTATACATAGCATCATGTCATCTGCAAATAGTGAAAATTTCAAATCTTTCTTGCTGATTTGGCTGCAAAAGAAATAATCTTTTTGTTGTATGATTACTGTGGCTAGGACTTCCACCATTATGTTGAATAAAAGTAGTGAGAGCGAACATCCTTGTCTTGTTCCTGATCTTAGGGGAAAAGTTCAGTATTTCACCATTGAGTATGATGTTAGCTATGTGCTTTTCATATATGGCCTTTATTATGTTGAGTTATGTTCCCTCTAATCCTAATTTGTTAAGGGTTTCTTTCATGAATGGAGGTTGTACTTTGTCAGATGTTTTTTCTACAGCCATTGAAATGAAAACATGGTTTTTATCATTTCTCTTATGATGTTATATATCACATTGATTGATTTATAGACAGTGAACTGCTCTTGCATTCCAGAATAAACCCTACTTGATAGTGGTGAATGATTTTTTCAGTGTGTTATTGGATTTGTTTTTCTCTTTTCTTTAGGATTTTTGCATCTATGTTCATCAGAGATATTGGCTTGTTATTCTCTTTCTTTGTAGTATCTTTACTTGGTTTTAGTATCAGAGTAGTGTATGGCCTCATAGAATTAATTCAGAAGCTTTCCTTCCTCTTTCATTTTTTGGAATAATTTCAGAAGAATAGATATCAGTCCTTCTTCAAATGTTTGGTAAAATTCACCTGTGAAGCTTTCTGGTCTTGGACTTTCATTTGCTGGAAGTTGGTTTTTTTGTTTTGGGTTTTTATTTGTTTGGTTGGTTTTTTGATTACTGATTCAATTTCATTGCTGGTAATTGCTGTGTTCAATTTTCTATTTCTTCCTGATTCAGTTTTGGAAGGCTATATGTTTCCAGGAGTTTATCCATTTCTTCTATGTCCACATTTGTTGGCATATTTCAAAATCTTTCTTATTTCCTTCTTTCTACTGTTTTGTGGTTTTGTTTCTTGTTCTTTTTCTAGCTCCTTTAGGTAGAAGTTTAGTTTGCTTTTTGATATTTTTCTTTCTTCTTCAGGTAAGACTGTATTGCTACAAACATCCCTCTTAGAACTGTTCTTATTGGGTTACCTGGGTGGTTCAGTGGGTTAAAGCCTCTGCCTTCAGCTCAGGTCATAATCTCAGGGTACTGGGATCAAGTACCACATCAGGCTTTCTGCTCAGCAGGAGACCTGCTTCCCCCTCTCTCTCTGCCTGCCTCTCTGCCTACTTGTGTTCTCTCTCTGTCAAGTAAATAAAATCTTTAAAAAAGAAAAAAAAAAAAAAAGAACCGCTCTTGTTGTATCCCAAAGATTTTAGACTAGTGTGTTTTCATTTCCATTTGTCTCCATTTATTTTTTTATTTCCTCTTTGATTTTTTGGTTTGTCTGTTTATTATTTAGTAGCATGTTATTTAACCTCTATGCTTTTATATTCTTTCAGATTTTTTTCTTGTGGTTAATTTCTAATTTCATATCATGTGGTCAGAAAAGATGGATGGTGTGACTTTGACCTTTTGAATTTGTTGAGACTTGTTTTATGGCCTCACGTGTGATCTATTCTAGAGAACGTTTCATGTACACTTGAAAAGGATGTGTATTCCACTGTTTTAGGATGGAATGTTCTGAATATATCTGTTCAAGACATCTGGTTCCTGTGTGTCATTCAAACCCACTGTTTCCTGATTGATTTTCTGTTTGGATGATTTACCCAATAATTTAAGTTGAGTTTTAAAGTTCCCTATTCTTATTGTATTATTATAGTTACTTCTTTTATGTTTGTTATTATCTGCTTTATGTATTTGGGTCCTCCCATGTTGGGTACATCATTATTTGCATTTACTGTATCTTCTTGCTGGATTGTTCCCTTTATGATTATATAATGTCTTTGTCTCTTGTTATAGTTTTTGTGTTAAATTCTATTTCATGTAAGTGTTGCTATTCTGGTTTTTTATTCACTTCATTTGCATGCTAAATACTTTTCCATCCCTTCAGTTTTAATCTGCATGTGTCTTTAGGTCTGAATTAAGTCTCTCTTAGGCAGCATATAGATGGGTCTTGCTTTTTCATCCATTCTGTCATCCTACATTTTTTGATTGGAGTGTTTAATCTATTTACATTCAAAGTAATTATTGATAGGTGTGTACTTATTGCCATTTCGTTACTTGTTTTATGATTGCCTTTTGTAGTTCTCTGTTCTTGTTCTCCTCTTATGGTTTACTGGCTTTCTTTAGTGATACACTTGGGTTCCTTTCTGTTTATTTTTTCCATATATATTACAGGTTTATGATTACCATTAAATTTATAAATAATATCTTATACATATAGCAGTCTATATGACATTGATAGCCACTTAAGTTTGAACTCATTCTAAAAACACAAAATTTTTCTATCCTCTCCCTCACACATTTTATGTATATGGTGTCATACTTTACATCCTTTTATTTTGTGAATCCCTTGACTGATTTTTATAGATACTCTTAACTTTACTGCTTTTATACTTTCTACTTTTTCTTATTCCTGCTTATGTTCTTTCCACTCAAGGAATCCCCTTTAACATTTCTTATAAGGCTGGTTTAGTGGTGATGAATTTCTTTAACTTTTGTTTGTCTGAGCAGCTCTGTCTCTTCTTCTATTCTGAGTGATGTCCTTGATGGATGTAGTTTTCTTGGTTGTAGGCTTCTCCACCCTCCTCAGCACTTTGAATATATCCTGCCACTCTCTTCTGACCTACAAAATTTCTACTAAAAAATCAGCTGACAGCCTTTTGGGATTTCCCTTGAATGTAACTTTTTTCTTTTTTCTCTTGCTACTTTAAAAAGTCTCTCTTTATCACTCCTTTAAAAAAAAGATTTATTTATTCATTTGAGAGATAGAAAGAAAGTGAGAACAGGGGAAAGGGCAGAGGGAGAGGGAAGAAAGAGAATCTTCAGAAGATTCCTCATGCACAGAGCCCTTTGCAGGGCTTGATCTCAAGACCCTGAGATCATGACCTGAGCTGAAATCAAAAGTCAGGCTCCTAACTATCTAAGCCACCTAGGCACCCTTTATTACTACTTTTTATTATTTCAATTACTATCTGTCTTGGTGTGGACCTCCTTGGGTTGATTCTGTTGGGGGATCTCTGTCTCCTGGATCTGAATTTCTGTTTCCTTTCCCAGGTTTGGGAAATTTTCAGCTATTATTTCCTCAAATAAGTTTTCTGTCCCTTTTTGTCTCTCTGCCTTCTGAGTTCCCTGTAATACAAATGTTATTCCACTTGATGGTGTTACTGAGATCTCTTAATCTATTTTTATATTTTTAGTTCTTTTTTCTCTCTCCTGTTCAGCTTGATTGCTTTCCATTACTTTGTCTTATAGGTCACTGACCCATTCTCCTGTTTCCTCTAGTCTACTATTTATTTCATCTAGTTTATTTTTAATTCCAGTTAATGAGTTATTCATCCCTGATTTTTTCTTTTTTATGTCTTCTGTCTCTTTGTTAGGGTCTCATTGAGGTCCTCTACTCTTTTCTCAAATCCAGTGAGTATGTTTATTACCATTACTTGTAAGTACCTATCAAGTATATTACTTATCTCCATTTATTTTAGCTCATTTGCTGTGATTTTGTCCTGTTCTTTCATTTGGGACATGTTCTTCTGTCTCATCTAAAACTGTTTCTATGTTTTAAGAAATTCAGCTACGTCTCCTGCTCTTGAAAGTAGTGGCCTTATGAAGAAGATGTCCTGTAGTACTCTGCAGTGCCCCTGGTCACCAGAACCTGGCATTTCAGAATGTTTCCTATGTGCATTGAGTATACTCTGCTATTGTGACTGAGCCATGTTTACCTTCAGTCCAGTCACCTGCAGTGGCTCTCTTTACTTATTGTCAGCAGGATTTGGTCCCTTTGTTGTTAGTGGGCCACTCTTGGGGCCACCTTCGGCTTGAATTGAGTTAGACCAGACATTTGCTAGAGGTGTGGTAGCACCAGACTATGGTACACTCCCCTTGTTTGTCCTCTGAGAAGCTTTCATTTGTTAGTGAGGCCTATAGTCAGACTGAATGTCTGCCATCATCCCACTACTAGGACCACAGTTGAACTTGTTATAGTGGTTTTCTTTCCTTCTCCCCAGGGCAGGAGTCACTTTGATATGGTTCTGTCCCCTGTTCAGACCGTTTTTACACTGCCACACTTGTGGTGCTGCTTTGAATGGATTCTTGCCGAGGACATGTTGGCAAGGCAGCTCCACGGGAGATCACAAGGGCAACAAGGTCTACACTGATTTGCTCTGGGAGGCTACTTACAGCAGCTTTGGAAGAGTACTGAGGCCAACTAGAGGGGGCAGATCTGGGGAAGAGTATTGGAGTGGGGCACATGGTGTTAGCAATTAAGGTGGTATTTGCATTACACTGGTTCCTGCAGTTATCCTGGTATCTAGGGTGAGGTAGCAGGGTGGCACCTGCCAGCTTTTTTATTCTTGGAGAATTCTTCCAAAGATCCCTGCCCCTCCTGCACATTATCTGAGGTTAGTAAACAAACTTCCCTCTTACATACCCCAGGAATTTTTCAAGTTTCTATGCTGTATCTCAAGAGGGCTATTTATTTTGTTGTTTATTTAAGGACATGGACTCAGTTCCTTGTGGCTCTCTCAGAGCTGAGTGTATTGAATTTTTAAACTTCCAGATGTTAAGCCCTACTGATTAAAGAACCTTGCGAAGTTAGGCCCCTCTGATTTTCAAAGCCAAATGTTATGTGGATACATCTTCCCAGATTGGGTCACCCATGTGGGGTCTGCTTCTCTTGACTTTCTGTGCCTGCCAGAGGTCAGTTCGGCTCCTCTCTGCATCTCCACCCTTGGTATCCTTTTTGATGTGGAATTTTCTACACATTTAACTCTGAAGGCTGTTCTGCCAGTCTTCAGGTCATTCTGGGTTATTTATACTGATGTGAATGTTTCTAGGTGTATCTATAGGACAAAGAGAGCCTAGCATCTTCCCACTCTGACATCGTCCCCAGAAGATGCTTTCCCTATTGTTTGCTTTCTTTAAAGCTGTATTTCTGACTTTCAGGTATTTTGGATATTTTAATCACAAAGTACTAGTAAACTCCTTCAGAGTTGCCCTCTTTATCAAGAATACAGTTTATCCTCCTTAAAACCCTGTAATCCTTGCCATACCTCATCTAATCTGAACTATTACAAAGTTTTCTTAAGCAGTTTCTTCTTTGAATATGTGATATGGTCCTAAATTAGGATACTTCATTACTTAGTTTGCTGAGATTCCTGTATTCTATATTAGGGTCCTCATTATACCTCTGCATTAGGCACTACATTAAAAACTTCAGAAAGTCAACAGTAGAAAAACAAAAGAACTTGGTAAAATCTTCTGTTTCTTAATTCAAAGTTAATTGAGTGGATTTAAAAAGGTTTACAAATGTTGGAAAATTAAGTATTTTATAAAATATTATTTCCATGTATCATTGTTCAACACTTAGTTTGTCATAGGGAGTGTGATAATTTAACAATGTTTTAAATGTTTACTATTTATACTAATTTTATTCAAATTTTAGTTGTTAGTATATATTATTTTTACTCTTAAGTACTATTTTAACAATCATCAGTAAGAATTTGTCTGAAATCTAAAAATTGGTAATGACAAATGATAGTAGAATGTGTTAGCAAGAAAAAAACCTGGATAATACTAATAAAATAAACACTAGGTAATTGTAAACAACTTTCTTTTTCTTTCTTTTTTTTTTTTAAGATTTTATTTATTTATTTGACAGACAGAGATCACAAGTAGGCAGAGAGGCAGAGAGAGAGAGAGGAGGAAGCAGGCTCCCTGCTGAGTAGAGACCCCGATGCAGGGCTTGATCCCAGGACCCTGAGATCATGACCTGAGCCAAAGGCAGCGGCTTAACCCACTGAGCCACCAGGCACCCCAACAACTTTCTTTTTATAATACTTATGTACTAGAATATTTGAAGAAAAGTTTTTATTTTTTTTTTTTAACAGACAAAGATCACAAGTAGGCAGAGAGACAGGCAGAGAGAGAGGAAGAGCCAGATGCAGATCTCGATCCCAGAACCCTGGGATCATGACCTGAGCTGAAGGCAGAGGCTTTAACCCAGTGAACCACCCAGGAACCCTGAAAAGTTTTGATTTTTAAAGCACAGAGACATTCAGTGCACACATATATAATTCCACTGTTGCTTATTTAGGTTAGGATCTGAAGCAAAGTGACATGTTGTTCAATTGCCATGAAGAACCATATTCCCTCTTGCCTGCCCTTATCACCTTCTGAGATCCATGACTCAGCACTTCTTTCAGAACACCTAATAATGCATACACTGGAGACACTCAATTTACTCTTTGGAATCCTGGCTTGGCTGGAATAAAGAAATAATTCTAGGAACTTGATTATACAGCACCTTTCAGAGTTAGTTACTACACCATTCCAACTTCACAGTTGCTTTTCTAAACTCTATAAATGGAACGAGGGATTTAAGGTGTAAACAAGGGGACCCTGTTGCCAGGCAGCCCACTGGAAGCCTATGAAACCACTTTTTAAATTAATCACAACTGGATGGAAAAGACTATAGCAGGAGCCAAAATGAAGCCCAAGAACACAAAAGAATAGGTTGAAGATGATATTTAAATAAGCATTTAAATCAGGTATTATAGTCTCTCTAAGGACATGGAAAAAGAAAACGATGATGTGCTGACATATTAAAGAATGTTGTCTGCAGTCAACACTGCAGACCTAGTATAAATAGCCAAACTTTCTTGAGCTCCAAAACACATTTCTTTGAAGACATTGTGTCTTTTTAGAATTCCACTGAATTTATTCCACTTAAGGTAAAGAATACTTCAACTGTTTTTGCTCTCTTAGCATCTCTTTCCTCTTAGTTCTTCCATATAGTTCAGTTTGTGATATCCTCTGGAGGATATGTGCATCTTTTGCTTCCTCAGACTTCCTTGAGTACATATAAATTTTATTTTCATCTTTACCAAAGTGGTGAACTTGAACTGATATGCTGCTTCTTGAATCCTAAGTAAGTTTGGTACAAAATATACTAAATATAGTTTACATTAATAATATTGTAAGGGACACAGAATTTTTCCCTTGTCCTCTTAGAGTTTTTCAGCTGTGCCTAAGTGTTAACACTTGACAGATTAATGGGAGGGGGGAAAGCATACAAATATATATGTTTTTTTGTGACACTGGAGCTCTTATCAGGAAATGAAGACTCTTAAAAGTGACAAAACCTAAATACTTTTATATGAGGTTGAACAAAGAGGTGATTGTGAAAAAACAACTAAAATATATGGGGAGGTTAAAGGAAGATAAGAATTGTTTTAACAAAGTCTGTTTGCACAAACTTCTAATTCTCTCAGCTTTGACATCCAGTGTAAAAACATTTCTGTTCCCTGCTACAGGGAAGGCATTTTACACATGGGAGATTTTATCTACTGTTTTCAGAAAGAAAAGAAATTTCAGGGAGATTAGAATGCCCTTTTTGCATCTGCTATTTTTTAAGTGTCATTAATTCAAAATAATCCTTATGCTAGTCAGACATATTTTGGGATGGTATATTTTTCTACCCTTCAATGTCATACAATGTAGTAAACTTGGGTTGCATTTTTGTAGTGATGGATATGATAATTTGGGACCAGCTCAGTATCTTAGTCTCTGAAATAGTTGGATAAAATAGAGAAGACCTCAACATACAGGTATGTTTACACCACTGCAATAAAATCAAAGAATTATTTTACTACTGATTTTCCCCCTTGGCAGATAATGAAAACTTGTAACTATTTTTCCAAACAAGCCTTTTGACACATCATTTACTTTCTCAGATGCAAAGTTGACATCACTATTAAACATCTGCACAGAGAAGCAATATGTTGTGAATTACTTACAGAACTGTTAGAAACTTGAATCTTTCCCCTCATCATTTCTAGTAGCTGTCTACACAGTAACCAGCTATCATGTGCAGGCAGACAGCATAGTTACAATTAATGAGTTTGATCCTTCCAGCAACTGCTTCAGGCATTGTATCTCATTCTTAAGAGATTCTTTATAAAATACCACATTCTTGAAGTTCAGAAACATTAGAAAATTCTTTATTGAGCATTAGGAAGTCTTTTGTAAAAACAAGTCTCTGCTTTTAGTTGTTAGGGAGAGAAAACTCTCAGACTACCTTGCTGTCATTTTTTAAATGATAAAGAACACAAATTTTATACATTCTGATAAACTATGACTTTTGCAAAAGGAGAGAAGTCCTTTCTAGCAAATGATGTTTTATTTGATTTCAAAATACTGATTTATTGATAAAATAACTGGTACATTCAGCTAGTTTTTATTTTCATGGAAAATAGTTACCTCAGATATGCAATCTGTGAACACAAATACCCAGAATAGAATATTAAGGATTCCAGGTTTAATAAATGCCACACAGTTAAATACATACTAAACATTATAGTAACAACATAAAAGAAAACACTCATTTTAAACTAATGATTAATACTCATGGGTTGCCATCAGAAAGTGGTGGGGAGATTAAGTTTTATGCAGCAAGGTTCTTTAAAAAGATAACCTGAATATTTTAGAAATATATATACTTTGTGAGACAGTATATTAGTGTATTTAAAAGAGTACAGTTCCTCTAAATATACCTTAACTCCTCAGGAATTAAGAAATTTTGAAATTCTTAAAAACAGGGACACCTGGGTGGCTCAGTGGGCTAAGCCTCTGCCTTCAGCTGAGGTCATGATCCCAGGGTTCTGGGATCTAGCCCCACGTCAGGCTCTCTGCTCAGCGGGAAGCCAGCTTCCTCCCACCCCCACCATCACCTCTACCTGCCTCTCTACCTACTTGTGATCTCTGTCTGTCAAATAAATAAATAAAATCTTTTAAAAAAATACTAAATAAATGAATAAAATTCTTAAAAACATTAGTTATGTGATTAGGAAGGGTGCTGTACATTCCAAGGATGAAGTAAACCATGCCACATTTTGCCTTATATGTGAAAAGGAAAGCAAATGTCTTAATTAGTCAGCTAAAGAAAAAATGTCAAGCCTAAGTTCCTATTTCCTTAGATCATATAATTTTCAACTTAAGTAATCCGGATGGTTACATAACGTTATGGCACTTTATTTAACATATTTTAACATATAAAGAGGATATTTTTAAAAATGCAGGCATATTTAAATATTGAAAATTACAAGAACACAATGTAATTTTTAAAGGATATTATTGACATGTATTTTTTTATTTGGTTTTTAAAGAAGATTTGTGAATTTACAGAACAATAATTATAGTATGATCAATCTCACACCCTGGTCTCTTTCTGTATGGCCCAGGTAGAATACTAGTTAGTACAATGGTAATTCTTTGTACTTTTCTGTTTATATTTCCAGTAAACCACATGAACTGAAATATTTAATTCATAAATTATTTGCACACTACCTAGTAGTGTGATGGTTAGTTTTATGTATCAACTTGACTGGATCACAGAATGTCCAAATTATTTGGCTAAATACTGTTTCTGAGTATTTCTTTGAGAAATTTCCAGCTGAGATTAGCATTTGAATCAGTAGACTGAGTAGAAGAGATTGCTCCCCAATGTAGGTGAGCTTACCCAATCAGATAAGGGCCTGAATAAAACAAAAAGACACAGGAAGAGAAATTTCCTTTTTCTGCCTCATAGTTTGAGATGGATCAGTCTTCCCCTGCCTGCAGACTAGGGTTTACACCATTAGTTTTCCTGATTCTTGGACTTGGACATGAAGTGCAGGTCAAAATTTGCAGTGCAGACTCCATGAGTAATCTAGCTGCCATTTGGCCAGGAAATTTTGAGTTCTAGGTATTCAGAACACAGTAGAGGATGAGCTTTATTATTTGTATAGGCAGGGTGCAGCCAAAAGAAGGATTTTTTAAATAAACAAACCACAAAAAAAAGTGAAATCAATCACAAAAAAAACCACTTAATATTTAATCAAATAAAAATAAAATATTTCTGTATGTTAAAAACCAACAATAAGGTAATTATAAAAGGTAAATTTAGAAAACTGTTCAATATGACAAAAATGCTTTAACATTTGAAATATGAAGAGATAATTTCATAGAAGAAATGCAAATAAACGAGTTCAACCTAGCTAATAAACAATGAGTTGCAAATTATAATAGCAGTGAAATCCAATTTTATACCTATCCATTTCTCAGTACTGAAAAATAGCATTTTTTAATACAGAAAGATGATCACGGTGCTACTGGTGATAGTGTAAACTATAATTTTAGGGAAGGTGATTAGCTATTATAAATCAGAAGCTTTGAAAAATTAAAAGAACTGTCTCTACGTTTTCATTTTTAGGAATATTTTAAAGAAAACTAAGGCATATGAGTAAAGATTTGTTTAAGTTTATGCTCATCACATCATTGTAAAAAAAGCAGAATTTAGGTGCATAGTAAGAATGATGGTAAGGGGGACACCTGGGTGGCTCAGTGGGTTAAAACCTCTGCCTTCAGCTCAGGTCAGATCCCAGGGTCCTGGGATCAAGCCCAGCATTGGGCTCTCTGCTTGGCGGGGAGCCTACTTCCCCCTTTCTCTGTCTCTGCCTGCCTCTCTGCCCACTTGTGATCTCTATCAAATAAATAAAATCTTTAAAAAAATTTTTAAAAGAATGATGGTAAGGGTGAGGTTATTTAATATAAGTCTTTTAAAATCAGTTAATCCATGGGAAACCAATAAATATTTTGGTGATATTTAGTCACCTGTCTGCATTACAGATTTTTTACACATTAAAATTTTGAAACAAATGTTGGCTTCTATCAGTATAAACAAACATATATTCATGCTATTATTATTTTGGTATAAATGAAAAATATTTTTTATATATTCTCATGGATTCTTAGTATTATACAAAGAATAATCTAAATAAAAATGTTGAAGAAAGTTAAAATATAACACTTTAAAACGTAATGGAAAGGACATAAAATTAGCATGCTCTGATAAATTTGGTCTGCCTTTGAGGCTTTTCCTCAACATCACATATTCTGCCAAATCAAGAGAGGGCATTTGCCCCCAATTGTGATCATCTGTTTTGCAGATCAGACTATTTGGCCAGAAAATTGGATCATGGCTTGTTTGTTAATAGATGCTTGTGCATTTCTCATTTTTCTAAAAGTACATAGGAGAAAAATGCTAAGCAAATGATAATACATCTATCATATACAGGCCAAATTGGTCCTGTAAATTACAGCTCTGCTTATTATTCTTTTGTGAAGGTTAGTTTTTTGTTTTTGTTTTTTTTTTTGAAATGGACTGCACTTTGGATTACAAAATTTTAACATAATTTAGCAAATCAAAAACCTATTACTGACAGATTCTAAAGAGAGATATTTTAGTTCAGATTGAACATTATTAGAGTTTTATTGACAAAGGAATTATCAGTAAGAACCAAATGGACTGGATTTGCTATTTGACTTTTTTTTTTTTTTTTTGGTACAGATACCAGCATAACTACCATTTAGCCATAAAATAAACCTTGGGTGGCTTTATGCTACTAAGCATATTATATTTGAACACCTCTCCATCCAGCATTATAACAAACAAATGTAAAGATCCCTGGACACAACACAGAGTTTTTGAATTTCTGAATGTTCTAGCAATTCCTTATAAAACCTAAACTGAAACTGGTTTCATGAAAAGCCTACTTATTTGGGTACAGATATGAATTGACAACAGTTACAGATCAAGTTACACAGTTTCTTTCAATATCACTGCTTCTATGAGAAATTCATATTCTGGGCATACCAAAGAGTAAGAAGGTGGGGAAAATAAAGGCTGTTTACTGGCCATCACACCTGTCTATGATCACCAGTCTCTGACTTAGTGAGGAACAGAGATGTGATGCAGGCATTGCCAGAATTTAGAGAAGGTATTCTTTTGGTAGCTTCCACTTTTCACTTTGGGAAGGGAAACTAGCTCATTGCAGTTTCCTCCTCAAATGGGAAGTAAGACCAAATGAAAAGAAAGAACAGGAAAAAACAAAAAAAAAAAAAAAGAAAAGAAAGAAAGAAAAGAAGAAAAAGAAGACCATCTTTGCATGAATACTGCACTGCATTCTTCCAAAGTCAGCCTTTTCCATTCACTTACCTCTTTACCTTAGATGATGAGAAAGAAAATAATCTCTTCCTTCATTTTAATAATAGTGTACTTTTTCTTGTCTGTCCTTATTCTATTTGAGGATGAGCAGATAGTTTATAAAGTGACTATTTTGACCTAAGTAGATGCTCATATCAAGAATATTTGAGTAGACATGAACATAAATACTGACTTTGCCTACAAAAATCTCTGACCACCATTGTCCCTCCCTGCCCATAGGTCATGTTAGATGACAACATGGCAACTTCTCCATCCCTATGGAACTCATTATTTTGGAAAATGGATGAACAGCTTTTCTCATCTTCAAGGGCTATAACAAATTTCACCTGGCTAGGTGCAATCATGGGCAACACTGGTAGATGAATGAGGAGTAGAGGAAGTGAATCATTCTCTTCTTCTGCTAAGAATTAGACCAGCCTCCCTAAATAACTTTGCACAACTATGCTGCTCCCAGATACTACTATGATATCCATTCTGATCTGAACTCAATCAGAATTGATGGGGATACTTGGATTAATGAGCCCTCAAGGAATGAGTCCATCCCATGGAGTGGGATACTAATAATGATACTTGCATTAATGAGCCCATCCCAAGGAATGCGATACTGAGAGACAAATGTGGATGGCCCAGGAGAATGGGTGGTGTTGAGGATGGGCTTTGTTCTGCTAGAATGTGCTTTTGGTATTATATTGAGCCTATTGGCTCTGGTAGTCCCTTACGTGCTGAAACTTTAACCATGGTGCACATACTATCTGTGTGCAGTCTGCTTTAGGGAATAATAAAAATTTGGGGGATAGCAAGCACTCCATTTCATGTCTGCTTATAAGTACCACCACCCCCACATATGAACCTTATATTATATATGAGGTATGTGGTGCAGTAATCTGAGCTTTATGAAATCACTGGTCAGAGCATCTTATGTATCACGTGTGACACTAGTGTATGCCTGTGACCCATTGAACAAATAGTGGTGGAAGTAGAGGATGATTGATAGCATTTTCCAAGGGCTGTTTTGAGGTCACCTGGCTACCCTTAGCAGTTATCAATAACTATCAATAGCAGTTATTTAAGAGCCTTCTGTTTGCAGTTGTGGCTTTCTTTGCCACATCCCTTCCTTCTGCAATCAACATGAACCTTTTACAAGTCCACGTAGCTCAGAGACAATTACTAACCACACCCCTTTTGGAAACAGATCAAACTTCCTAAAACACAATGGAGACCTCTTAGGTATTTTCATCCACCTTTAAGGGGAAGAGAAATAGTACTCCCACATCAGTTTTCTTTATCTTCCTTCACTTTCCACTTATGTCCAGCAAATTTTAAGGTAAAGACTTTAAGTGACTTCATATATTTATCCATTCAGATATATTTATTGAGCACCTATTATGTGCCAGGCACAACTCCAGGTTCTAGAGACCAGAGCAGTGAGAAATCAGACAAAACTTCCTGAGTCCATAAAGCTTACACACTAGATGAGAAGGTAATCAACAAGATAAATAAGTAAAGTGTATGTTAGATAAGTTTTACAATGAAAAACAAATAGAGCAGGGAAATAAGATACAGAAACAAGAGAGGTTTAAATTAGACATGATGGTCTGAAGTAAGTAAGGGATATTGGAGAAAGAACATTACACAAAAATAAGTAGCTACTGGAAAGGAATGGCTAAGAATGAATGATGAACAAGCACTAATGGGAATGAAGTGGAGAGATGACAAGCCTGGTGGTTAAGAGGTAGTCAGGACTTTGGCTTACCTTATTTCAGTAAGTAGGAACTTCAGCTTTTGAATGAATGAAATGGAAAGCAATACAAGTTTTTAGAAGAGGAGTCATGGGTATTTTTTTTTCTTTTTTCAGAATCTCTATGGCTTCTGTATTGAGAATGACCATGACTGTTTCAGGGAGGAAGAGCAGAGGATAGGGACATAGGAAAAACCAGTAAAGAGGCTATTAAAATAACAGGTTTGAAAAGCTGCACCAAGATGTTGGAAGTGGGGGGAAAATAGTTAAATTACAGGTATATTTTGAAAGCTAATATAATTTGCTGATATATTTGCTGATTCTGGTATAAAGGATCACCTCGAGGTTTTTCACCCAGGCAAATGGCAGAATAGAGTTACCTTTGATTAAAAGAGTACAGGAGGAGTTTGTGGGTAGTGTACCTACCAAGAGGTCATTTTAGGACACGTTAGCATTGCAAATACTTTATGGAACATATATCAAGGAGATCAGAAGGTGGTAAAGTGAAGATGTCACCAGTCGTGAAATATATAGCTATAATATGAACTTTTCTCGGTAAAGGGATAAATATGACACCAATAAAGGTGATCTTTGAGATAATTTTTCTGAGACTCTCACATGGCCACACTTATTAATGAAAGTGATGATGCTCAATTCAAGTTTTAACTGGATTAATATTACACCAAATAATGGGGAAAAGAACATTACATTTGCTAAGTGTTGAAGGTATATGTAATTTATGCAATATTATATAACAGGAGTAACTATTCTGTATTTCACACCATGCAATGTGAACATAATATAGTCTAGTTATTTCAAAGTTATGAAAAATTTTGCAGGCAGACTTATTACGGTGAAATATGTCACTAAGTAGAAATTAAACTGGTAACAGTTTAATGTTTTTAAATGTTTTTAAAAGATGGAAGAAAATGTTTTTAAAAGATACCTATTCTAAATTGATGGAAGAAAATGTTTTTAAAAGATACCTATCCTAAATTGATATTTTCAAACAGACTACCTTAGAATAATAAGTTCCAAAAAGATAGAGGGTTAAAGTGCTGCTTTATTAAATGCAATTAATTTATAGTAGTTATAGCTTTAGTATATGATGTTGAAAATAAATTATTTCAAAAAAAAAATACCAAGTTGGAAACTCTTAGATGACCACTATTCCAAGTACTTAAAGAAGGATGATATTGACCTCTTAAGATTTATATATGACGTAGGAGAATAAAGAGACAAACCTTAACCATAATGATAGAAGATCTAATTATGAAAGCAAAGGCAAAAATAATATACTAATAATCAAAAAGTAAAGAAAGTCACAACTACTGCATATCTTTAAGAACAGACTGCACAATCTCTTGGAATAAAAGCTTACATTCTTTGATTGTATGATAATGCCAAGAATACATATTCTTTAAAGTGAATAATTTTAATGGCCAAGAAATAATAATAAATTTTGAATCAGTTGCAGTTTTTTTTATTTCAAAAAAGTCACCTACGTTTATGAAAAATTATTTGTGAAGCCACATATTTATTAAAAAATGGTTTCTGAGAGTACTTATAATCAGACATTACATTTGGTCTTATTCTCCTTAATCTTTAAATTAACTGAGCAAACACTACCCATAATAGCTCTATCATCAGCTCATTAAAATTAACTGCAGTTTTTAATAGGCTATTCTATTTTCATAATTTTACTTAATTTTGATGTCACTTGTTGATTTAGAAAGGTTTAGTCTACACAGTTTCATCTGATCATCTAATCCATGACAAGACCACCCACATCGGTTTCTGCTTAACAAGATTACAAAAAATACTTTTTTCAAATAAGAGCAAGGAAAGGCCATTTGCCTTATTTGTTCTCATCTTTGATAGCATTTTCCAAGCACAGAGTTTAAATAACATCATTGAAATCTCCTAACACCTTTGCCGTTTGGGATTTTTTTTTTTTTTTCAAATCATTGCCCGTTCTATATGAAATGTACTTTAGCCTTTCTAGCATGAAATTGGAAAGGGTTTGCTTTTCATGACTCTTCCACAATTTTACAGTGTGACTTTTGGCCCTTTTTTGATTTATCAGTGGAATTCCTGACCTAATGAAATTTGCTTTCTTTTTTTATATACCCTCTTCCCTGTGGCATCCGTACTTCAGAACGACAAGAACAGTTTTGAAACATGCCTTAACCTTTAGGCCATAATAATATAAAACAGCTAAACCTGTTTTTCAGTCCACCTAACACTTAAATCTAACAGCCATCATAATAGTTCCCTACCCTCATGGTTGAGCAAACCTTGTTGGTATGGAAGTCAACAGTGTTTCTGTTTAGATTTCATTTTACTATCATTTTTTGGCCTCAGATATGATTGTTATTTATAAGGTTTCTGGAATGGATTTACAAGTTAATTTCTGGCCATGGGGAACCTCCTTCACTTTATATTAAATCTCATTGTCTTCCGAAAAGAAAGTGTCTGAAGTTTTCTTCATGTATCTTAAGTATTGTTACAGTCCATTATTATTCCCATCAAGAAGACACTGTTTTTATAGTAACATAGACCTGTGTCAAATTGTTCCTTAAACTTGTTTAAAGGTCTTATGATTGGGCACAGCATAACAACCTGTTGGAAATGTAGAGAATTTTGGAATGGCTACCCGGATGTGTGATTGCAGAACCTTTTCTTTTTTTCTAAATTTGACATTACATTAAGTAATAAATAACAGTAAACCCTTAAAACAATCATAAATGGTTTGATAAATGCAAATGAGAATGTCTTGATGAAGGGTGTTTTTTTTTAACTCCTAAGAAGAATATAGCAATTAATAATGACAATATCTTCAAGCTCGTGACTAAAAAAATACGGCTCATAATTTTAGCTGTCTTATCTTCAGAGCTATTCTTCCAGAGGAGGAACCCAAGAAAGATTTGCTTGTGAATTCAAGCAAGTCATAAATTTCTTTTAGTCCCCTGATTAATTTTATTTAACGTTAGAATTTCTGCTTTCCTAAGTGATTTTTGAAAATATTCATCATTTCAAATGCATTTTGAGATAGAAAAAGAACACATTTTGTGTTTCTCAAATATTTTACTTGGAGGCTTCCAATATTTCTGTAGAGTTCACATTCACTTGTCATCATTAAAATTAAACTTAGTGGGGCACCTGGGTGGCTCAGTCGATTAGGGGGCCAAGTCTTGATTTCTGCTCAGGTCATGATCTTAGGGTCCTGAGATAGAGCTCCATGTTGGGATCCACACTCAGCAGTGAGTTTTCCTGAGATTTTTCTCTCCCACTCCTTTAACCCCTCCCCCCTCCTTCTATAATAAATAAATAAATCTTTAAAAAAATTTAAAGTTAGTTGTATGATAGTTTCTTTTATTGGAATTCATATGTATTGGTAACATAATTTAAATTCTTTACAGAGAAACACTCAAAATTGTATGAACTATGGAGGTGTAAACAGGCAAACAAATTTGGGGAAAGGAGAGAAAGAGAAAACAAATTTTTCATATCTTCTTAACAGCAAAACTAATTTTGTCACAAAATACTTTTTAGGCTTATATAAAACATGGATTTATTAAACAATTAATAATAGATTCTGGCATATCACCTTTTATACACAATCTAGAGTATAGGAGTTTTACTGCTGACCTTCCCTTCACCTATATATTTCACATATAAATATATAATATAACAAGAAGTAATGTCTGGCATGAGATGGACTTAAACAGAAAGCAGACTCTTTCAAAAAATAAATGCTTAATTTAAGTTTATAAATCCTAAATTTCATGCAATTTTGGACAGACATCTAAATCTGCTTTATATAGCAATAAAATAAAACACTGTATCATTTTATAAAAGTCAAACATCAGGTGATGACTCCATTTTAAAAGACCAATCACTTCATAAGCCATAAAATGGATAAAATTGATTATTGATGATGATTTCATTCCTCTTTGAAACTAGACTCAAGTTTATTACCCTATGTTAATGTGCCAGAGTAAAGCAGGCTTTGGTAATTACACTGAGTATTTTATCTCTGAGTTATTAAACTTGTCTCTGCCTCCCTACACACTAATGTTAGAGGTTAATAGCAATGTTCTATTTTATCCCGTGCCTTATTTCACTTAATGCAATGATGCATAGTTTTCATTAAATCATGAAGCAAAAGGAATTGCAGAAAAAATTAACATCTAATTTCAGGACAAAATAACCTTGCAAAAAAAGAATACAAGGGTGGTAACAATCTATGTCAAGTTTAGCTAGGTATACAATGTAGTTGTAAAATAACTAGTTTGAATTTTATCACATAAAGGAGAACATTAAATCACATTACAAGATATCCAAAGTGCTATTTCCAGTACTACTTTTTTTTTTTAAGATTTTATTTATTTATTTGACAGACAGAGATCACAAGTAGGCAGAGAGGCAGGCAGAGAGAGAGAGGGGGAAGCAGGCTCCCAGGCAAGCAGAGAGCCCGAAACGGGGCTCAATCCCAGGACCCCGGGATCACGACCTGAGCAGAAGGCAGAGGCCTTACCCCACTCCCAGGTGCCCCTCCAGTACTACTTTTAATACACGAATGTCTGCTTAACATATCAAGTAGATAAAACACATACTGTTGTCATCCAATCTATTCGAAAGTTGTGTTTTTACTATTCTAATCAAGTGGGTTGCTTGATACAGTGGTTATGGTGCTGAAATAAAAGATGGTGTAGTTGACCATGTATATATTTAAAATCCCATTTTATATTATCACCCCTTATATTAACTGTATTCTTATGTATGTCAAATGAATGAAATCAGTTGTCATTTGTTTCTGTCTTTTTGTAGGGAGTTTTACATTTTATTTTTTTTCTGTTTTACTTTTCTTTTTTTTTATAATTTTTTATTTTTTATTAACATATAATGTATTATTAGCCCCAGTGGTACAGATCGGTGAATCGCCAGGTTTACACACTTCACAGCACTCACCATAGCACATACCTTCCCCAATGTCCATATTACATTTTATTTTTAATGTTCAACAATAGCTCAATCCAGCATGTTTAGGAAATGCAGTATTTTTGTACATTGAGGGATATAATGTAATTTCTGCCTCTAATACCAGAGGTATTAGTATTCTGGCCTTCACAGGTGACAGTTGGTGTCACATCTCTGTTTACAACATTTTGATTACACGTTATTGTCATAGTTTTCATGATTACATTTGTTGTGAAATACTTCTTTTAAGTGAAATCTTAGGCAAGTAGTCACAAATGAAATATGTCAAAGTAGGATATTCTGAGTGAAGGTGTCTGTCCTCTCACCTACAGGCCTCCATGGCTCTGTTTCCATTACTGTAGATTAGTTTTGCCTATTTTTTGTGACTTCATATAAATAGTCATACAGTATACACTCAATATAATACTTTTGAAATTCATTTATTTTGTTGAGTCTGTTAGTAGTGCATTTTATTTTATTGCTCAGTAGTATTAATGAGTACATGAATATACCAAACTAAATTTTAATAATGGACAAATGTAGTGTTTAACTATCATGAACAAAGCTGGTATAAACATTCTTAAATAAGTCTTTCTATGAAAGTTTGTTTTCATTCCTTTTGGTTAAAAACTTAGAAAATGGAATTCCTAGGTCCTTTATAAGACCTGTATAAGAAACTTCCATATTGTTTTTCAGCATGGTTGTATTTTTTTAATATTCCCATCAGGAAAGTATAAGTGTTTCAGATGCTCTATCCTTGCCAAAGGTTGGTGTTGTCTTTTTAATTAAAGCCATAATTATGGGTATGATGTTTAGTGTTTGCCAGTGTCTGTGGTATAAATTATCCTATCATGGGTTATTTCAACTGTCTCTATGTTTGTGAAATATAGTAGGCAAAAGAGGTGTACAGTCTGCTCTTGTGGGCTAGTATAAGTTGGCTTCAGCACACCGCTGCAGCCCCATAAATAAGTACACACTTAAGTACTGAAATGCTTTGCATGTCTTTATGTGTATTTCTCATTTGGACACAAAGAATATTAAAATGACATGGAATTAAGAGTCAAGATCTAATAAAACTATAGTTTTATTGCTTTGTCAAGGTCATTCTGAACTAAACTGACATTTTTAAAAGGTTTTGTACGTTGGAAAGTGAACAATACAGACTATGTTGTTTGCTGCCACTGCAGTGATCCAAGCTAAAAGGACAGTAGTTTTACCCAACATTATTTTTTTCCTGTCTGTGACCATGCCAACAAAATAAAAAAGGGACACATCCTTGTGTTATTATGAAAATAATTTTGACCTCACAGATCTCTTGAAAAGGAATCAAGGACTCCCATGTATTCATGAACCATACTTTGCCAACTATAACTCTTAAGTTTATTGGAAATACTGGGAAATTGATATGATCTTGGCTGTTAATGTACACTAAGATATTAGATTTTCTTAGTTTCTCTCTTTAGAAATTATTGGAACAGGGGTTCCTGGGTGGCTCAGTGTCTTAAAGCCTCTGCCTTTGGCTCAGGTCATGATCTCAGGGTCCTGGGATCGAGCCCCACACTGGGCTCTTGGCTCAGCAGGGAGCCTGCTTAAAAAAAAAAAAAAAAGAAAAGAAATGATTGGAGCATTCAGGAAACCAAAGAGGGAGAGAGATGATTGATACAAAAATAAAGTCAACATAGTTTAGGTTTACATTTCACTTTTCTTTCACTTCCACAGAGTGAACAGAACACTTTGCTTTATGTAAGTATTATTAGTAAGTACTTAAAAATCAAAACTAAGGAATTCTTAATATCTGCTAAATATCTCTTAATTTTTAATATTTCATTTGAAGCTTATAGTTAACTAATGAATTGTTACTCATATCAATGTAAAATTTTTAAATCTGCAAAGTAAATGCAAAGTGGAGTTAATAACAAAATGTGCTCTCACTGACTATGGAAAAGCAAACGTTCTACATACGGAAAGTGATTAACTGAAAATTAAAACTAAAAATTAAAATATTTTTAGAGAGACATCAATTTTTGTTGCAAAAATTATATTAGGAGATTGCATTATATAAGGAGGTTGCAAAATACAACCTCCTTATATATATAATGAACAACAAATAGAAAAAATACAAATATTAATGATTTGAGGGAATACAAACTCTTTAAAGAAACTTTTCCAGGGCACCTGGATGGTTTAGTCAGGTAAGCATCTGCCTTTGGATCCAATCATAGTCCTGTAGTCCTTGGATCAAGCCCCAAGTTAGGGTCCCTGCTTAGTGGGGAGTCGTCTTCTCTCTCTCCCTCTTCCTCTGTCCCTAACTCCCAGCTCATGCCCTTTCTCTCTGTCTCTCTCTCTCTCATGCTCACTCACATGTGTTCTTTTGTGCTCTCAAATAAATAGACTTTAAAAAAAAAAGAAAAAAGAAAAATTTCCAGCTCATTTTTATGTTATAATGTTTTTTATACATACAAAATTTTTTCATATTAGAAAAAAATTTTTCACATTAGAAAAAAAAATTAACTACCAAATAAAAAAATATGACCAGATAACCTCTTCAACAGTCCTAATTTATAAATGGAAGTGTAGTGAATACTTGGAGGAAAAAAGAGGACTAAATACTTTATTAATTCCTTAATTTAATTTATTAATTCTTTAATGAATTAATATTATAAATTAAAATGATATGACCAGAGGGGTGCCTGGGTGGCTCAGTTGGTTAAGTGTTGGACTCTTGATTTTTGGCTCAGGTCATGATCTCAAGGGAGATGACTCCCATGTCAGGCTCTGTGCTGGGTTGGAGCCTACTTAGGATACTCACACTCTCTCTCTCTTTCTCTCTTTCTCTCCCTGCCCCGCTTGCTCTCTCTCAGAAAAAGGGGGGGGGAGGGGAAACCAATGTGACTAGAAGCACAGAGATGAGATTGTATGTATGTGTGTACAGTTGACTGTTGAATAACCCAGATGTTGCAGAGCCAACCCCCACCGCACACAGTTGAAAATCCATGTATAAATTCTGACTTCCCCAAAACTTAAATACTAATAGTTTACTATGATAATGTGAAAAAGAAATTCATATTTGTTTACTGATATAATGATTCATGTATTAATAATGAAACAGCCATATGATTGCTTTATGGTAGCTTCATGTAATTGATACAATTGCTTTTTAGTAGCTTAGCCTACACACTAACAAATGAATCATTATAAAATTTTTATGGCATATGTATTATAGTCATTTTCACAATACAGTATTGGAAACATTATTATATTTTCTTTAAAAACCATTTCCCTATGATGATAAACTGATACACATTTTCTTCAGTTATGAGAGGCATTTGAATAGTAATGTAATTCCTTGAAAGCAAAGTTGTAAGACAGTAAGAAAACTAACATATTATTAATTTTATATTAAATATCACTCACCTTATGCCCATGTTATGGTAGACTATCCCCTTCCTTACAAGTCTTGCGCATTATGTTCTACACAGTGACTACTTAGGCAATGATGATGGTGATGACATAAAAATATTTCATACAATTCTTATCATACAGCTATTACATTTTCACATGAAGACTCTCATGCACATACACAACAGATAAGTTTATTAACTGTGTGGCATGATGACTGTTTACCATTACTCGGGTGGAAATGGACCATCACAAAGGTCTTCATCCTCATCATTGCTAGATTAAGCAAGCTATAGAAAACAAGGAAGAGGAGTTGGGCTTCTTGGGGGCAGCAGAGGCAGGAGAGGTAGAGCAAGTCCAAGAGGAGGCAAGAGAGCCAGATAGACTCGATATAATTTATAGATATATCATGATGTATATGTGACTTTTTCACTTTTTATTCCTCTAAGAATGTTTGTGTGTGGTACCAATCCTTCTTCCACCATTCCCTTTGGCTTCAGTGCCCAAAGCATTGAAGGGTCCATGATGTAAAAGAAGTCAAAAGCAGTCTTGAATAATCAGAATCCTTCTGCCTGACTGTCCGATGTCAGTTTTTCAGCCCTGCTTCTTATACAACTTCCTTATCATCTGGCACTGGTTCGGAATCACTCTTCTACATCAAGTTGTGTTCTGTTAATTCCTCTAGTGTAGTATCTATTAGCACTTGAATTTCTACAGGGACCACATCTTGAAACCCTTCACACACACACAATCCCACTTTTTTTTTGCCATATTCCTAATGTCTTTTATGATTTCCTTTATTAGCTCCATCATAAATCCTGCAAAGTCATGCATGACATTTGGACAGTTTTCTCCAACAGGAGTTTATTATTTGGGGCTTAAGGGCTTTCATGCATTTTTCTTTCTTCTTTTCTTTTAAAAATGTATTTATTTTTTAGAGATGAAGAGCGTGCACAGTGGATAGGTAGAGAGGAAGTGGGAGAATCTCAAGCAGACTCCCTGCTGAGTGGAGGGCTGGATGCAGGACGTCATCTCCCCATTCTGAGATCATGATCTTAGCCAAAATCAAGAATCAGACACTCAACCCACTGAGCCACCCCCATAACCCTCATGATTTTCTGTAACAACAATGGCACCTTTAATGGTGAAATCCCTCAAGACTTTCATAATATTCTCTCTTGAGGTTCTCTTCCATTGTGTTGGCAATACTTTCTATAGAGTACCATGTATAATGAGCCTTAAAGGTCTTATGACTCCCTGGTCTAGAGGCTGAATTATAGATGTTATATTTGGGGACCAGTAGACCACTTTGATAACTGCAGTGTTGAACTCATAGGATTCTGGATGGCCAGGAGCATTTTCCAATATCAAAAGACCTTTTAAAAGCAGTCCCTTACTAGCAAGTTACTTCAGGAACAAAGCATTGATGAACCAACCAGAAAAAAGATTCTTGTTATCCAGGACTGCCTATAGTACAACCAAAAGTCTGGCAGCTTGTGTTTATCTTTTCCTTTCACTACCAGGGGTGGTTAGTAGCTTTATAGATAAAGGCAGCCCTCATCATAAACCTAACAGCACTGGCACAAAGCTGTAGAGTTAGCCTGTCCCTCCCTGTCTTAAGTCCTGATGCTTGCTTCTCTTCCTTACTAATAAGTGTCGTTTGTGATATTTTTTCCACAATAAGTCATTTTTATCTGCTTTATCAACCTGTTGAAGCAACTATTCTTGTTCCTCAATGGTTTTCTTTTTTCTTTTCTTTTTTTTTTTTCTTTTTCCTAAAAGAAAGGCAGACTGCCATGAGCAGAGCCTCATTTGGAAGTGTCTGGAGTCTTGGAAGCTTGACTACCCTATATTCTCCTACAAATGGACCTTGGAAGCTTGTTTGGAGATTCTAGCAGGGGAGCAAAGCTATTCTTACACCCTTGACAGAAGACCAGTCCTCTCCACTATCAGGGAAGGTCATCGTCTTTCACCGAGCAGGCAGCTTTGGGAGGGACACACATGGAGCAGTGAGGGAGGAAGGGGACACCCGCCTAGCCAGCCAGATCAGCTGAATAAAGCCTGGTGATAATGGGGTGACATTTCACAGACAGATCAACCTCATATCCCCTCAATGATTTTCTTAAATACATCTGGGAACTCACCTACCTCTTTCCAGCAGAAGCTGCTTCTCCTGTTATCTTGACATATTTTAAGCCAAACCTCTTCCTAAATTATCAAACCATCCTTTGCTGGCATTAAATTCTCCAGCCTTAGATTTCTCACCTTCTTTTTCTTTACGTTTTATAATGACTTCAACTTTTCTCAAATCACGTTGGAATCTGTAGATAGGACTTTCTTATAGCGACCCTGCACCCAAATAAAGCTGCATTTTCAATATGAATTAAAAGGATATTTCATTATTGAAAAAGAAAAACAAAACTGGGGGCATCACATTGCCTAATTTCAAGCTTTACTACAAAGCTCTGATCATCAAGACAGCATGGTACTGGCATAAAAACAGACACATAGACCAGTGGAACAGAATAGAGAGCCCAGATATGGACCCTCAACTCTATGGTCAAGTAATCTTCGACAAATCAGGAAAAAGTATACAGTGGAAAAAAGACTGTCTCTTCTATAAATGATGCTGGGGAAATTGGACAACTATATGTAGAAGAATGAAACTTGACCATTCTCTTACACCATACACAAAGATAAACTCAAAATGGATAAGAGACCTCAATGTGGGACAGGAATCCATCAGAATCCTAGAGGAGAACATAGGCAGTAACCTCTTTGATATCACCACAGCAACTTTTTTCAAGACATGTCTCCAAAGGCAAAGGAAACAAAAGTGAAAATGAACTTTTGGGACTTCATCAAAATCAAAAGCTTTTGCACAGCAAATGAAACAGTCAACAAAACAAAGAGGCAACCCATGGAATGGGAGAAGATATTTGCAAATGACAGTACAGACAAAAGGCTGATATCCAGGATCTATAAAGAACTTCTCAAACTCAACACACACAAAACAGATAATCATGTCAAAAATGGGCAGAAGACATGAACAGACACTTCTCCAATGAAGACATACAAATGGCTATCAGACACATGAAAAAATGTTCATCATCACTAGTCATGAGGGAGATTCAAATCAAAACCACATTGAGATACCACCTTATACCAGTTAGAATGGCCAAAATTAGCAAGACAGGAAACAACAGTGTTGGAGAGGATGTGGAGAAAGAGGCACCCTCTTACACTGTTGGTGGGAATGCAAGTTGGTGCAGCCACTTTGGAGAACAGGGTGAAGGTTCCTTAAGAAAATTTAAAAAAAAAAAAGCTTCCCTATGACCCTACAATTGCACTCCTGGGTATTTACCCCACAGATACAGATGTAGTGAAAAGAAGGTCATCTGTACCCCAATGTTCATAGCAGCAATGGCCACGGTCGCCAAACTGTGGAAAGAACCAAGATGCCCTTCAATGGACGAATGGATAAGGAAGATGTGGTCCATATACACTATGGAGTATTATGCCTCCATCAGAAATGATGAATACCCAATTTTTGTATCAACATGGACGAGCCTGGAAGAGATTATGCTAAGTGAAATAAGTCAAGCAGAAAGAGTCAGTTATCATATGGATTTACTTATTTGTAGAGCATAACAAATAACACGGGGACATGGGGAGATGGAGAGGAGAAGGGAGTTGAGGGAAATTGGAGGGGGAGATGAACCGTGAGAGACTATGGACTCTGAAAAACAATCTGAAGGTTTTTAAGAACGTGGGGGTGGGAGGTTGGGGGAGCCTGGTGGTGGGTATTATGGAAGGCACATATTGCATGGAACACTGGGTGTGGTGCATAAACAATGAATTCTGCACACTGAAAAAAAATTAAATAAAATTAAAAAAAATAAAAAGTAAAAGTTGGGAAAAAAGGGTATTTCATAAAAAGTGCAAGGTTTTCACACCTGCTGGTGTAACTGAGTTACAGCTTTACAAATTTTCTTTTCTATTTTTTATGATGGTCCTTAACACTGGTTTCCTTTATTTTGAAATGGCAGGCAACTGCAGCTATAGACCTCTCTCTGTGGAACATATCAGGAATTTAACTTTCCTTGTAATGTTATGACTTTTCTCTGCTTCTTGGGAGCACTTCCAGGATCACTAGTGTCACTTCATGTAGGTCTTGTTGTGTTATTCAGGATTTAAGATATTGCACTAAACGTGATGAAAAATACGCGAGAACCACAAGAGATTTTTTTACTGCAATATGCAATTTACTGCAAAGATGAACTGCTCATACAGAGATGATTAGTATCACAGCATTTTAAGCAGTACTCTTGAGCTCACTTGAGCTCACCACAATAGCAACAGGAGGTGGCTACAAAATGATTACAAAAGTAGTACAGTATTTACTGGAGTTAATTTTATGCAGTTATATTTTAATGCTGCATCTTTATATTTGTTTACATTTTTTTTAAAGATTTCATTTATTTGACAGTGAGAGAGATCACAAGTAGGCAGAGAAGCAGGCAGATAGAGAGGGAAAAGCAGACTACCTGCTGGATCCTAGGACCCTGAGATCATGACCTGAGCCTAAGGCAGAGGCTTAACCCACTGAGCCACCCAGGCACACCTTTGTTTACATTTCTCTCAACTGCAAATTGTGCCTTGTACGGTCCTTAAGTGTTTGTGTAAGTTTTGATAAATTTTAACTCTTTATAATAACTATGTGTATGTTTTATTGTAGGAAATGATAAAATAGACTTGTATCTACATGTATTTCTATATGTAAGTGGACCCACACAGTTCTGACCCATATTGTTCAAGGGTCAACTGTATAGAGTTCTTCTCAAGAACCAAATGATTAGGATTATAGACCATTCATATTACATACATATTAACATTAACTCTTTTTTTTTCTTTTTTTACATTTGATGTCAGTGACAAAAATAGGAGTCAGCCAACCGAGACCTCCATGTCAAATGCAGCTCTCCATCTATTTTTACATGGCCTGCAGGCTAAAAATAATTTCTTAAAATTGTTGATAGTTGTAGAAACAGAAACAAGAAAGTGTTCAATGACAGGTAAAAACTAAAAGAAATCAAAATTTCAAGGGCCCCTGATTAAAGTTTTATTGAAGCAAGCCATGCCCATTTATTTAATTTTTTCTGTGGCTGCTTTTGCATTTCAACAGCAGAACGGAGTTGTTGCAGCATAAGCCAGATAACCTGCAAAATTGAAAATACATACTTTCTGGCCCTTTATGGAAAATTTTTAGCAACTTCTGATTTTAAAAAATCAGAAATTATATTAATAAGACAATATTTTTTAAGTAGTAAGTCAGACTTTCATTATTAAGCTGAAATAATTCTCATAAATCCCCTCCATAGCTGTTTTACCCAGTATTAAGACTGAATTATCATCCAAGCTGCTTGTGTTCTCTATAGTAGGACTGATCAGATATTAGAACATAATATTTGAGAGATAGAACTGAAAACTAATATATCTTCAGCACTTAAAATTACTATATACACAGGCACTGAAGAGGAAGAATTCCATTTTAATACTTAGAACAAGTCTAAAGCAAATCTCTATCCCTCATCAATACTTGGAGAAACTAAGATTCCAGGCAATCAGATAGCTAAATGGTGACACCTGGGCTTGAATTCAGGCATCTAATCCTAGAGCCAATACTCAGTTTATTGCATAGACTGCCTCAAGTGTGATTAGAGGGCAGTTCCTGAATGCCCTTATCTATTGTCCATAAAATTTCAGTGAGAGATGGAGTACTTTCTATGAAAAACATAAATATTGTGAAATATTTTCACCAAGAATAGGGAATAAAGAACTTTATGTGTCTTACTAGTTCACCAAATCTTTAATATATTTGGATTATTAATTTTAACAAAACACTAAAGCTAAAACTGAGATGTTATGACCTGCTGGATGCCTTGCCCCATCTGAAACAATGTCTCTACTTCCATACACTCATCATTTCGTTTTTATATATCTCAAATACCATATTGTATTATTTTCCAGACATTTAAAGTGATACAAATTGTCTCTTTTGCTGTATACAATTGTATTAATAAAAAAAAGGAAGGAGAGAAGCGTGAAGAAGGAGAGCCGGGGACGAAGGGAGGGGGAAAGGTAGGGGAAAGGGTGAGGTAAGGGAAAGGGAAAAAAAAAAATCTTGTGGGGCTGGAACCCATGACACCCAAGATGAAGAGTCACACACTCCACCGACTGAACCAGCCAGGTGCCCTAATTTTTTCTTTTCTTACTACTTAAGCCTATGAGAGTGTTTCAGTTGTCTTACTCTCCTTTTTTCAAAAAATAATATATTCTGAAAATTCTAAAGATATACTTTTCTTGTCTAGTTTCCAGGGTTGTTTTTTTTAAATATTTTATTTATTTATTTCACAGACAGAGATCACAAGTAGGCAGAGAGGCAGGCAGAGAGAGAGAAGGAAGCAGGCTTCCCGCTGAGCAGAGAGCCTGATGGGGAGCTTGATCCCAGGACCCTGGGATCATGACCTGAGCTGAAGGCAGAGGCTGTAACCAACTGAGCCACCCAGGCACCAGGCACCCCTAGTTTCCAGTTTTTAATCTGTTTGGAATTAATTATTATCCCTGCCCTGAGTTGTAAGAATCTGTTTTTTTTTTTTTTTTCCTTTATCCAAATGGAAATCATAGTCCAACACCATTTATTAAGTAGTCCACCTTGTTTGGATATCAAGATTTTATTAGCACATAAAAGGAGTTATATAGATCTTAATCTTTTTTCTAGTTTTTGAAGTTTCTGTTACTTGAAAGTATACACATTAAAAGTGTTTAATTTCATTTCCATTTTTCTATAATTTTTAATTCAATTTTTAATTTAATTTTTCTTCATATATTTCAAGGAAATTCTGTGTATAGGTTTATAATGAAAATTGTATCTTCTTGTAGGTGCATTCATTTTATATATCATTCTGTTTTATCAGTATTAAATAATTATCTTAAATTCTGGCTTATCTCATATTTATAATGCTGGAGTTTGCTTGGCTACTATTTGGCAAAAATTCTGGAGTTCATATCCCAGCTCAGTCATTTATTAGCTGGACAGATTGGACAAATCACTTAAATACTCTGTACTCCATTTTCTTCCTATAGATTACAAGAATAAAAGAGAAGCTATCTCTTAGAGTTCATGAGGCTTGGGGCAAACTCAAATGCCGCTTCCAGTTGGCGATGAGAGAAGAATTAGGCACAAACAAGTCAGCTGCAAAAGACTGGGAGCAAGGGACAACAGTCGAAAAGGACGGCTACCCTAAGCAACTCTACAGTCTCACTTTTATTGGATAGAAAACAATAGCCAACAGAAGGACTGATGAAGGTCAAACGTTAATCCCGTCTTGCAGACAAGCAAGAAGGAAGATAAAGTTTATAGTTAACCAAGCACATTCAAAGGACTCATCTAACTAACAAAGGGCGCTTCTGGGAAGAGAAAGGAGCAATCACGAAAAGGGAAGCAGGCAGTTTTCGTTCCATCCTGGGCTGACCGGGCGTTCCGGGTGCTCCGCTTCCCTGAAGCAGGCGGTGGTCCGCCCTGGGCGGGCCGGGCGGGCTGGGCATTCCCGGCTGCCCGGCTTCTGTGAAAGGGTGGCATTCCACTCTGAGCGAGCCGGGCATCCCCAGCTGCCCAGCTTCACGGTCGTACATCATCCTTCTCCTCAAAGACCTGTTGTCAGTATATGTATTTCTTAAGGCCATATCTAAATGTGCTTGGCAACTAGTAAAATCCTCCAAGGGTTACAGTTTAAGTAACAAATTGTTCCGAGGGGCAGCAGCACTCAAGAAACTATTTCATTTCTTTCATTGTTAATATTTCATTTGTTTTATTAATAATACTTTTGGATTTTGGGTTTTGGCAAAACCCCTGCGTCCCGCCAGGAGGTCGTGACGTGTATAGAAGAGATGGAGAGATGGATATGATGTAACTCACTTGATCTTTATTGGGACGAGGTCCACACCACTATCGTGGTCCGGTCACGGTCCGCTGAAGTTGTCACGGAGAAGGAGACGTCGCCTCACAATCTAGACAGAGAGGTCACCGCAGAAGTTGAGACTGAGAGCCAGTGAGTGGTCGGCAACGAAGCTGTCGGGGCGTCAGTAACACCAGTGATGATGTCCTCCCGACAGGGAACTCGCTTCACCTCAGTCCAACTCGATGCCTCTTTTATATACTGTGCTAAGTCTCCTTCGAAAACACATTACATCACTTATTTTTCTCGTGCTTGCACATCAAAAACACACACATGTTGAAAACATTTTTTGGTCTTTACGATATTTCGCGTAAGTTAAAAATATTTACAACTTTTTACTCCACCCTAATCTTATCACTACACGCATATGGTCTAGGCTTACTTGCTATGCTATGAGGTTAGTTTATCACAACACACATATGGTTTAGGCTCACTTGCTATGTGGTTAGTTTGCAATTTGTTTCTGTTTTTCATTTAGTAGGAGTTTGCACTTACTATATATTATTTATTTATTCATATATTTATTACACTTTATTTATTAAAGGTTCATACTCACTACAACTTTATTCCATTAGTTTTCTTTGAGTTTTGTTGCTTTTTAAGAAGCATATTGCTAGAATTTTTTTTTTATTTTTAAGAATGAGGGAAAGTCTGACTTCTTTTTTTTTAAATATTTTTTTAAAATTTTTAATATATATTTTTTTAAATATTATTTTTAAATATTTTATTTGAGAAAGAGAGAGAGCACAAGCTGGGGGGAGCAGCGGAGAGAGAGAGAACAGGGAGCCCCATGAGGGGCCTGATCCCACGACCCTGAGATCATGACCAGAGCTGAAGGCATACGTTTAACAGACGGAGCCACCCAGTTACCGCTAAAATTTTTTAAAGTATAATGTATGATAATTTTTCCAATAATCGGTGAATTAGATTTTTTCCTATTTTTAGGAGTCCTTTGAAGGATCCTGATAAATATCATTCCATTTTCTATTGGAGGTATGGAGGAATTGAGAAATAAAACAATGTGATACAATCTGGTACTGAGGATACAGTTTAAGTAAGAGTGTCAAGATGGGTTTCCTAACAATGAATCCTATAATTAGGTAAAATTCCCACCTAGAAATGATAGAATTGGCCTGGAGTAGCTTAATCTTAATGGCTGGGCTAAAAATAAAAAGGAACAACCAAGGCAACCATGTCCAAATTACTCTTGGTGAGCAGGTAAAGAAGAGTAAATAGATTGTATGAGTACAGAGAAAGAAAAAAAATGTATGTATTTATTTATTTTTATTTTTTTAAAGATGTATTTATTTATTTGAGAGAAAGAGAGAAAACGTGCAGAGGGGAGGAGCAGAGGGAGAGGGAGAGAAAGTCTTAAGTAGACTTTGCACTAAGCGCAGAGCCCTACGGAGGGGGCAGGGTTAGGGGGCCCCTCTGTCTCACAACCCTGAGATCAGGACATGATCTGAAACCAGGAGTCGGCGCTTAACTGACTGTACTAGCTGGCTCCCGCAAGATTTCTACTCATAAGAACTGAACTACATTCTCAGTTAAGGATTTATAACATATGAGGAAGAAATATTCTCCTGAAATACCACTTGGTATGGTACTTTTAAAAATTGTTACTTGACTTCATATTTTCTGTTTATTATCATTTTGGTTTGTTAGTTTTGTCCCTATCCTCTGCCTTCTGTTTTATTAAACTTTCTGTATCCCCTGTTGTTTTATCTGTTTATCTATTTATTTATGTTTGATTAGAGCTTTGCATGATATTTTAAATATTTATTCTTAAATTGTAATTCTTTTAAAACATGAAATTTAGGGGTGCCTGGATGACTCATTTGGTTAAGCACCTGCCTTCGGCTCAGGTCATGCTCCCAGGGTCCTGGAATCAAGCCCCATGTCAGGCTTCCTGCTCAGTGGGGAGCCTGCTTTTCCCTCTCCCATTCCCCTTCCTTGTGTTCCTTCTCACTGTGACTCTCTCTGTCAAATAAATAAAATCTTTTTTTTTAAAGAAATGTAATATTAGCCCTAAGTGTTTATCTAAATAATTTTGTACAAGATTGTTATTTTTCTGTGTTCCTTTATATGAGTTTTAGCATATTTTGACTATTTTCTGACCACTGCCATTGTGTTGTCAAAAGTTTTTGTTTAAACATTTTTCTAAAATGCATTTGTAAACCCATCAGTACATTTTCCCATGAGGTGATTATCAACTTATTTTCCCAAGTTCTGTGCCTGATGTTTGTCTTGTACCACTTAATTTCTTTTAAAATTCTTATTATTTAACTATATGTTATAATGGGTTTGTTATTGTGTTATTGCTATTGACTTAGTATCGTCTGTGTGTGGTAACTTCTTTGCATTCTTAAAAATATTTGTGTTTTACTCCCTTCCCTGGATGGAAAGTTGCCTGGGGTTAAAAACCTATATTGGCAGATTTTTGATTTTGGTTTTTTTCTTTTTTTTTCGGTTGCCTTTAATGTCCATTGGTGTTAATGACAAGAATGTTACTTTTTCTCTCTGAAAGCTGTTTAGACTTTTCCTTTTGCATAATGTTTATCAGCTTCATGACAGCATATCTATGTTTTAAGTGCATTCTGATCAAAATTCCAAGTACACTTTTCATTCTACAAACACTTGACATTCTTAATTCTGGAGCATTCTTTTCAATTATCTCCTGACATACTGTGTTTCTTTCATCCTCTTCCTTATCTTATCCTGATAATGCTTTTGAATACGTGGTGGAACTTCTTAATCTATCTTCCATGTCTCTTAAAATAAATGTTTCTCAACAGGAGATTCCAAAAAATTTCCTCAGTGGTAGCTTCCAATTTACTAAATTCCTCTTTGAGTCCAGGGAACAGTTACTTTGTCCATTTTATTTTCTTAAAATATTTGAATTAGTTCTTTTAAAAAGACAATCACTTGTTTTAATTTTACATATGTCTGATTTCAAAATGTAATGTCTACTTTGTATTAGAAGTTATGTCTCATTCGTCCTTTGAGCATCTTCCTTAGGTGATTCAGTAAAATTACTGCCATCTGGAGAGAATCCATGTTTTGATTATTGTTTTAGCGGTTATGTGTCTTTACGCTAGATTTATTGATGTATTTTGGAATGTAGGTTTTTACACTCATTTCATTGGGGAGGAATCAGCATAAAAGCAACAGCTAGTTCACTTTATCTATTTACTTATTTTGATGATAGGTAACTTTCTCCGCGGGGAGAGGGTGGGGCCAGAAACCTAAGTGAATACAGTAATAGCTGGCAAAAAGTCAGGCTGTTAGTGAGGTGAGCAGCAGATTTGTGGCTATTTTCTCAGCATGTGCTGCAGGCCTAGGCTTTTGATAAAGTAAAGTTAAGGTGATAGGAGGAAATAGATTCTTTTGGGTCCCACTAATCCAGCTTTTAGTAGTACCTTATAGTGCCTTGCTCATAATCTGATAATGAAGAAGTGAATAAATATTCTCTGGATATAAAATGTTCGAAAGATATACAACTTTTAGAGTAGTATTTGAAGTTGAGGAAGAGCTAATTTTCCAGATGGCACCATTATTTTCTCAAAGGGTTCATTTGCCTCCGAAGTGTAATTTCTTTAACATTGGTTATTTCCACTCATTCTGATTAACAGTACAGTTGAGACTTCTCTCCTTGACTGAACTGTGTAAAAAAGAACCTTTGCTAAAATTCACAATGACTTTTATCATGAAGACCAGAGAAAGTGTGTTAATAATAAAGAACTGTTGCTAAAATGACTTATAACTGGCATTTCCCTCTTTCCTTCTCTGGAGATATTTGTAATTGCCTACGAACTTTCTGTTTTGGGGCCCTGAAGTTATAATATATGTTCATAAATTTGCCATACAGCAATTGTTGTTAAAGAGTGAGAAAGTAAGTAAGATATACCTTAAAAGTCAGGCTTCTAGTGAAACCTTGATCAGTCCAGCATAAAGTTCTGAAGTGTAATTGCATTTAAAATATCTCAGCAATCTTAGAGTGAATGATAAAATATCTTGACATCATAGCCACATATTTTATTCTTCATGGTTTTATCCAGAATTTTGTTGAATCTTACATAATCTACAATCCTTAATATTTTTTATTTTCTAGTTTATCCTTCGATAGCAAATAAGACACAATAAATAATAAAATAAGGAAAGAGAATAAGAAAGGTGCTAAAAAGAAGGACAATGGGGGGAAAAAATGACAGGTTGCCAAGGAAGAGCCACAGCAAAATATAATAAGAGCTATTACTCATTAAGACAATGTTAGATTATATTTAGAAACTTCTACTAAAATAAATAGTAGAATAGGAGTACCTAACTGGCTCAGTCGGTAAATTATGCAACTCCTGATCTTGGGGTTGTAAGTTTGAGCCCTATGTTGTATATAGAGATTACTTAAAAATAAAATCTTTAAAATAAATAGTAAAGTAGGTGTTGAAATTAAGAAACTTTCCAAAACAATGGAAAATATTGAGAAAAGCATGTTCAGAATGTAACAGGATAATTTGTCATTAACATATCCTAGCAGGTCATCCATGGTATGAATATGTTATGAGAATGTTAACATTGTCACCTGCCTAAAGTCTTGAGTTACAAAGAGCCAGTAGTAGAAAAGCCTCAAAGCCCATTTTCCAAAGTGCCAAAGCTTCCTTGTCAATTTATACCCTTGTACTTTGAAATGAAAATATTGGAAATATTGTTCTGGAGAATTTATAACACATAAGGACCAAAAAAAAAAAAAAAAAAAAAAAAAAGCCCAGAAAATTAAAGGCTTAAGGTTACTTAAAGTATAAACTCTTTTTGCAGAAATTTGTGAATCCATCATGTCCATACTCAGTAGATGCCTCACACATACATAGTACCCAGTAAGTATATGTGCATGAATGTTAGTGACAGACAAAAGGAACAAAATGTGGGACAAACTGAAGTTTAAAGAATAAAAGTGAGTTAACTGGAAGAAAGGGGAGGTTAAAATAATGGGCAATGGCACAAGCAAAGTCATGGAAGAGAAGAGGAACAAAGGTTATACACACACACACAAACACACAAGCATGCAAGATGATGAGGAAATGTTGAAATTAAGTGATACTGGTATACATATGTTTTAGTTAAAAAAAATCTTTCAATGTAAAGGATCACTTCTGGGCTAGTGAGTATAGAGCCAAATTTAGGGCAAAGCTCAATACAGTAGCCTATTTGCTTTCATACACACTTGTTAAAATCTTTTATAAAAGGTTAATATCCCATATAATTTTATGAAATCCACCATTAAAATAATTTCAAAGGGAAAAGTTAATAAAATCACTCCTTTCATTATAGGTATCTAAGAAAAAAAAAACTGGAAAAGCTAGATGTTTTACATGTATTTACTAAAATGGACTAGAACCAACTACTGCCATTTTATTAAAAATAGAGTTTCCAACCCCATCCCCTTGAGAATGTGATTATGAGCCTAATAATTGGTATATCTCACCAGGATATTCTGATGATTAGTTACCTTTGGAAAAGAGATTTAATAAACAACTTCATAGGCATGAAAGTGGAGATTAGTTCTACTAGCAGCTAGTATTCACTATAAATAACATTCTTTTTTTTTTTTTTAATAGCTCAGTGTTGTGTTTTTTTTTTTTTTTTTAAGATTTTATTTATTCATTTGAGAGAGAGACAGTGAGAGAGAGAGCATGAGCAAGGAGAAGGTCAGAGGAAGAAGCAGACCCCATGGAGCTGGGAGCCTGATGCGGGCCTCGATCCCGGGACTCCGGAATCACGACCTGAGCCGAAGGCAGTCGTCCAACCAACTAGCCACCCAGGCGTCCCTATAAATAACATTCTTGAGAACTGTTTTTGAGTCTGTGGCCATAGCATTCTGAATGCACCATGCCTAGTCTTCTGATTTCAGAAGCTAAGCAGGGTCAGGCCTGATTAGTACTTGGATGGGAGAACTGCTTTTGAAAAAACATAAGTCATAGCTAGAAGATAACCTAGATCAAGACAACTATCATTTTATTTTTTATAGTCAACATCATGTGAGTCAATTTTGTGTCAGTCATTAACTTAAGACAAATATAAAATTCCAAGAACTTGTTCTCCTAGGCAACAGTTTATTTAAACATAGTATTAAAAAAGATCCTTATTCCATGCGTTGGAAGTCACCTTACATTTTTATTTTATAAATTCGTTTATCCTGTTTTATTCTTCTATCCTGTTTCATTCGGTTGTAGAAGAACCCTGAACTCGTGCACATGTGAGTACTATAAACTTTTTCAGTACAAATTGAATCACTTCCCTGGTGGATTCATTAATTTGAAAACCCAACCCTGGTTGGCCCAGCCAAATGATGTGCTGTTGATTTTGCTTACTATGGATTATTTTGGTTTAATTATGAAGTTGTTTTCACTATAATAATATGTTTTGAAATCACTGAACCAGGAACCTTTCTGTAGTGAAAGGAAAATTAATTACCTGCATGATGCTATAAAAGCTTAAATTATTTAAAGAAAATTAGAATATCACCAAAGATAGACAATGAGAAATGGTTTTAATTATCATGTAGAATTTTTAAGAATTTTTTTGGTGCTAAAGGCTAATTACATATAAGGAATCCAGAATTTAAAGTAAAGCCACTTTCACACATCACAAAACAGTGACATTTTGAGGATTATTCCCCCAAATGATTACTTCTGAGATTTTTAAGAGAACATATACTTCATTTTGATGGCTTCCTCAAATTCAGTGTAGTGACCTTAATCATATGGTTATCAAATTTTACGGAATCAGTCCTTAAAGTGACTTGCTTTAGGTTCCTTGGGTATTTATATTGTGTAATTATGAGGATTATTAGTGGTCTTTTCAGTATGATTGATTCGAGTTCTTAAAATCTAAAACTTTGAACCTTTAATTTTACATTGTATTTCTGTTATCTGACATCAATGAAAGAAAAATGAGACTTTTGAAATGAGATCATTACAAATATTTATTCTTGTTACAGTTATTCCATTTAACTGTTGCAGCCATATCAAAGGACAAGCAAGAATTACCATTTGTGGGATTTTTAAAGCCATAAAAGGTATTATGAGAAGCTTCATCATTTTTCAGTAACTGAACTAGAACTACTGCAGACATTTAATATATCCAATAAAAGTGTGGATAAAATGAAAGTACTACCATAGTAATATATAACTAGAAACTAACATTTCAACGACTTCTTCAAGTACTAAATGTAACATCAATTGCAGAAAAACGGTCTTAACAGCTCATCAGGCAGCTAGAAAAGGGAAATTTCCAAAATAATTTTGTACATTATTCTCAGGTATTAGCCATTAATAAAGTGGCAAGCCTTTCTCAGTGTAGAAAAGATTTAGAGACCGACTTATAAAAATAGGGTTATTTAGATTTCAATGACTCAAATTACATTCTAGTATCTTCTTTTCTGAGAACATTCTACAAAACTTACTGTTTTAAGGGATAGGTATCATTAAAAATTTTAGGAATATGGATATGTAACTAAATTTGACTAATTATGTATCTAATAACATTTAGAGAGAAGTTTCACTTTTTAAAATATAAATGATGAGGATTAATTTATCAAAAATTAAGTCAAACTTTGTATTTTTATTTTATTTTTTTATTTATTTGAGAGAAAACACAGCGGAGTGAAGAAGAGGGAGAAGCAGACTCCCCACTGAACAGGAAGCCCAACTCCAGACTCATTCCCAGGACTGTGGCTTCATGACCTGATCCAAAGGCAGCCACTTACTGATTGAGCCACCCACGCGTCCTGGCAAACTTTTATTATGACAAAATATATCCTTATAAATCATTAAATTTCAGTTTCATATACTTAACATTGAATAATTATCATAGTTTTATAGTGTATTTCTGCAACCATTGATATTTTATACCAGTAAGTATTTATTATTTCACATCGCAGGGTTTCTGAAGCCGTATCTTAGGCAGTTTTAGAACTACTCTGAACCCTTCAATCAATCTCTTTCTCTCTCTCACAGACACACAAACACACTCAATACTCAAACATTACAAGGGTTGCGAAGGGAATCATTTAAATCCAGATATGCATCCCTTCGTTTGTATTGAGAAAACATAAAATGAATGATGTTAACTGAAGAAATGTTCAGTTTTGTCACAATAAAATATGCTGTCATTTTTTGTCCCTCCCCCCAAATAAAAGCTACAAGCAGAACTCATACCTAAGTGATTTAAAGATTGTGGAGGGATGGGAGACAGGTGACATTCATCAGCAAATTCACTTAAATAGTTTGTATTTGCCAGGCGTCCTGGCAAACTTTTATTATGACAAAATATATCCTTATAAATCATTAAATTTCAGTTTCTGAAATTTAAATTTCTAAAATGAACCCGTAAGACACGTGTATCATACCAGGATTGCTACAAATACAAAATTAGTGACATTTTGTATGTCTTAAATCTGAAGTGGTGGTTGCTACACAATTACCATTACCATCCCTTGTTTATCAGAAGTTTTTCTAAATTTCTATAATTTTGTTTGGTTTCATGAATTCTGAGAGTTGCTTTTATGAGCCATGAGTTTTTCCATCCAGTACCATCTCACCTTGTGGCTAACAATCCTTGACTCATAATGTGAGGTCCTTCCATCGTACCAGAAGATGAAAGTAATTTGGCCATCATGTGGGGAACTATGTATTTTTGTATTCTCAGTGGCTTTACACACTGGTCCTACTTCTTTGGAGGGTGACTTGCAACTTCTGTCAATATTAAAAACCTGCATACTCTTGAAACCAGCAATTGCATGCCTAGGATTTCATTGAAGTGTTGAAGTTACACATATGTGAAAATGTGTGCATAACAATATTTCATTGCATTCCATTATGACAGCAAAAAATTAAAAAGAATAAATTCAGTAATGGCCTGGTTAAATAAATTATAGTTGTCCATACAACTTACCATATAATTATTTTAAAAAATCAAGCTAAAAATATACATTTTTGATATGGAAAGTGTTTGACATACACTAAGAAGTTAAGAGCAAGCTTTACCAAAATAATACTGTGTAGGTGAAAAATATATGTTAACTTACATAATGATATAAAATTTCATAAAGGTACATAAGAAGAATTAGTTCACATCTTCTTTGAGAAAGATTTTGAAGATATGGGCTGGCTGTGGGATAAGGAAACTCTACTTTTTATTGTTTTATTTTGAGAAATTTGTCTGAAAAATAACTAGAATTCTTTAACTAAAAATTTCTCAAGCAACTTTAACCTATTTGACACAGATAGCATGTATCTTTCAAACATCCTGTGCATAAGATTTTGGTAACTTGATTCTTGGTACTGAAGTTTATTGTGATGTTTTAAAGATGACTTAGTGTTCTTCAGTAATCCCAATTGTTTCCAATAGCATAGTAAAAAATCTTGTATTCTGGTTACCATTTTATCTTCTTGTTCTATTCCAAACTGTCAATGCATGTATTTTTGTCAAAAAAGACATTTACATATTCTCATTAAGAAATTCTCACCACTAAACTCCTGAAAACAAACAAACAAACAAAAAACTCCTCAAAAAATAAAAAAAAAGAGAAAGAGAGAGAGAAGATACATGCAGAATTATTTTTAAAGTGTAGTCCAAATTTTCATTGCCTTATTTAAATGAATTTTTATTCATTCTGACCCACAGGTCAGAAATTTTTATAGAAATATGTCAGCGTCAATAAATTAACTTGATCTACATAATGACTAAAGATGTCAGTCACACGATTTTCATTTTCAACCAGCAAATTAGCCAAAAATGTGGAAATCAATTTGCAATCATTTCATATCATATCACTTACTTTTTTAGGATATAGTATTCAAAAATACTAATTCAAAATTTATAAATGTTTTGTTTGTGAATCTTATTAAAATAAATTGTTTATGAATCTTACTCTTTATAATTTGTGATAAATATGCTATGCTAGTTTTCTTTTTCCTTGGTGCTTTCTGATGGCTTCTTATGTATTATTTCAAGTTTCATAGCTAGTAAATAGGTAAAGCCTTATTCCTAAATATTCAGGAGAGAACTATGCTTCAGCTTAATAAAGTAATGGGAGGATTACCTATAATCAGTATGCTAAAGGAAAAACCCGAGTCCTGGTCTAATTTAGACTTTTTTTTTCCAATGCAGTAAATAATTTACTGAATCTACAACAATTGCCTGGCCTACCCTGATTTGGCCCTCATTCTAGTAGCACAGTTTCTCCATCTCTCTTACTGGATTGTTTAACGACTTGAAGCACAGCATGTATCAATTCATGGACATGGAGGCTTGCTTATTTTCAAAATTTGGGTGGCATGCATGACTTGTTATTTTTGGAATAATCTCTCACTCTCCCTCTCTTCTTCTTCCCTCTCTCCCTCTTCCTTTCCTCCCTCTATTCTGCTCCCTCCCTCTACTGCCTAAGCCTCCCTTTGTCTCTGCCTCTCTGGCTCTCTGTCTCTACTGGGCACCCTGCACCTGTATTTCCTCCACATCAAAGTGGAGAAGTTAGCTGTATGTGAGTGTGTTTGTATGAACGTGTGTGGGTAAGAAGTATGCTGAGACTGTTCTTTTACAGTGTTCTTTCAGAAAGCATCTCCCACCCCTCGTTTCAGGTCAAACCCCGAAAACAGATTTTCTGTTGAGTAGAAAAACAGATACTTACTAATACTGATCTTAGTAAGCAAGAAGCGCTAGTGGTTTTCAGTGATGTTTTTTAATTTAAAGTTATCCATGGATTATTTTATTTAAACTAAAAAAGGCCTGAATCTCAATGATTTCAGAATTTAGCTATGACTTCAAAATTGGCTAAGTCGTCAGAAGAATTTAACATAAATGTAGATTTATGCATCCTGACATAAACCTAATTAATCCTAAGCTCTGTGAGGTGCCTGTCTGGAATCCCTCTGCATTTTAAAAAACATTCCTAATTGATTCTCAGAAATACAAATTTTGGAATCCACTAGTCAAAGTGATACTGAAATGGTATTGATTCTCAGTGTGTGCATAATATATAAGTTTGAACTTACTTGTATTGAGAGAATATAGATTATATTTTGTCCTTTGTTACACTAATTATACTACCAATGTATTTAGGGCTTCCTAGAACATCCTTTTTTATAATGCATACTTTAAAAAGTCTTTGAAAGTGCCACTTCTTATTTCCTAATTTCATGGTAAGGTTTACTATTAACTGATATTGAAGTCTCTAGGTGGAAAAGAAAAAAGAACCTCAGTCTGTTTTTTCATCTCCCTGTCCAAATAGTCTAAAAAATCATTGAAGAATGAAGAAAATCTTCAACTGGTAAATCTTCATGAGTCCTAGCAGGTAGGTTATGCCTCATATGAAATCACTATGAACAATTACACAATGACTCCAAAGGCTGACTGATCTTTTCCTGTTTTCTCTGGACAGTCATATCATTCTACTGGTCAGGAGAATTTAGGAATAGTTTTCTATCTATCTCAGGATAGATGTATCTAGATTGTCACTTATCTCTTGGTTTTCAGACATTATCTAATTCCTCATACAAATACCACTGTCCATCTAAGATACAAAATATATACTTTTGCCCTAAGGGATAATAGAGGTCAGTTTTCTACTCATTCTGTTTCTAACTATGTATCGTATGTGTCCGAATTTTCTCTACATCCTGAGCACCTGGCAAAGTCTAGTACTGTAGTGCATCAATTAAGGCTAATGCCCTCTTTCCAGACTCGTTCCTACAGCTGCCTTATAGGTCTGGCTGCTGCTTTGTTTGCCACAACTTTGCATTGAGCTAACTGACACTTTTAGGATTTATTTAAACGTGAACATTGATTATATTGAAGGAAAATAGATCTTATCCAGAGCACCTTACTCTAATTCCTGACATTTTTTCCCCTTAGACTCAGTGTGTGCCTAGAATGAGATTGCTCATTTGGCCTTTGATGTTTGATTCTGCCATGGCTTGCAGCTTCATCCCACAGTGGTCACCCCCTAGCCCAGAGGAATTGGTATTTTCTTTTTTTTAAGATTTTGTGTATTTGTCAGAGAGAGAGTGAGCCAGAGTATAAGCAGGGGAAGCAGCAGCAGAGAAAAAAGCAGGCTCCCTGCTGGGCAAGGAGCCAGATGTGGAACTGGATCCCAGGACCCTGAGATCATGACCTGAGCCAAAGGGGGACACTTAACTGACTAACCGGGTGTCTTTGAGGAATTGGTCTTTTTCAAACTCTGTTATTTGTAAGCTTTGCCACAGTCCAGCCCTCCCCCCCCTTTTTTTTTAAAGATTTGATTTATTTATTTGACAGAGATCACAAGTAGGCAGAGAGGCAGGCAGAGAGAGATAGGGGGAAAAGCAGGCTCCCCGCTGAGCAGAGACCCCCCCCCCCCAATGCGGTACTTGATCCCAGAACCCCTGGACCATGACCCAAGCGGAAGGCAGAAGCTTAACCCACTGAGCCACCCAGGCACCCCTCCAAACCCTTTTAAAATAGAAAGTGGTTGTGGTGACTTAATAGAGTCTTTGAGGGAGGGAATGGAAAGAAACAAGCCCTTGTAAGTATAGTTCAGTCATTTGTATAATCATCTCTAACTATGAAACTGATTCCTTTCCATTTGAAAGTTCTCCTCATAAATAGAGCAGGAAATAACTTTGCAGAAGTTATTCTAAAATAATGTTGCTATGTTAAGCTATGCTTAGCATAAATGAAATCATAATGAAATATTTCTTCTCTCTCTGGTTGAAAAGATTCTGTTTTTATTGGGTGATATGTTATAAAAACACGTAAAGCTGACTTAAAAACTTTTAGCATTGGATTTGTGGTTTGAAAAACAAATGACACTACCACCTTCTTCACTATACCATAAAGGTGAATAGTACACAGGTGTGCACACACGTGCACACATGCTCACTCATACTTACACCTATCCTTTAAGGTGAACACGATGCTGAAGAGAACAAAACTTGAAATAGTAATGTAACTTTTTGTTACTATTAGTATCACCCACCAGTACTTCCCAAACAAACTTCCCCTTTTTTTTTTTTTTTTTCTAGAAATACAAACTCAATTCATTCAAATTCAAGCTTGTCCAGACCCTGGTCATAAACCCTCATGAGGTGCATGTGAGCACCAAGTTAGGGATGGGGGAAAGGAGTGAGGCCAAGAGAAAGGGTGGGAAGAGGGCCCCCACAGGCCCCCTAGGGATCACCCTCACCGTGGTACCTCCAACTTCCCAGTGACAGTGAAGACCTACTAGGCTCTAACCTTTTGATCCCCACCCCATCCCTGGCCAGGGCTTTGAACGCCAGTTTCAAATGGTTCTGCCCTCCCTTGCTCCGTCCTCTAGTGCTGAGGCTTCCGGCCTCACTCTTCTCCTCCTCCACACTCTTCTCTGTGATTAGTAGCAGGTCAGGGTGCTGTGAGAGCCACAGTAAGGCTGGGGGCCAGGGACTCTGTCAGGCCAGAAAGAGTAAATTAATTTTGGACTGCAAGATTGAAAGGGCTGTGAGGTAAAAGATTTTGTCAATTGAAGAATAATCATTTCAATTATATTTATTAAGTAACAGCAAAATAATAGTTATTTCAAAAGTTCTAGTACCTGCTTTCTAGAAATACCAATTTAGCTGAGCTTGAATATAGATTCCTCAGGTAAAACTGTATTAGTACCTGAGCAGGTGAAATAAACAGTTATAAATATAATGATGAAAATTATGAGAACACTAGAAAGTTATTTAGTTTTGCAAAAAGTACTTCATATCAGTGAGAAATAGATCAATAGTAACTAGAAGAATCTAGTATGTGCCACTAAAGTTATGGAATAAATGAACTCAAGATTAGTGGAAATTTTCACTTTCTGTGATAAAATCTCTAGGAAATGTGTAAACGTAATTTATTGCAGTAAGACTATTTTCAAGTAGGTAATTATCTTGCAGGATGCTTAAATAGATTAAATGAAGAAAAGTATATAAAAGCATTGGTGTATTATAAGCCTTTAAAATATTAATTATTTTTTCTTAATAAAATATCACAGTTGTTATACTTGGATGATAACTCTTACATTTCAAATCAATTCCAAATGCTTATTTGAGCTTCATGATAATCATGTGAGATAGACATTGCAGATTTTATTTTTCTAAGGCTAAAATCAATTAAATGGCAACACTAGTCAGAACTCAGGTGTGCTGACTACAAATTTTTTTTTTTTAAAGATTTATTTATTTGACAGAGAGAAATCACAAGTAGACAGAGAGGCAGCCAGAGAGAGAGAGAGAGAGGGAAGCAAGCTCCCTGCTGAGCAGAGAGCCCGATGCGGGACTCAATCCCAGGACCCTGAGATCATGACCCGAGCCGAAGGCAGCGGCTTAATCCACTGAGCCACCCAGGCGCCCCCTGACTACAAATTTTTTTTTTTTTAAAGATTTTATTTATTAATTTGACAGAGAGAAATCACAAGTAGATGGAGAAGCAGCCAGAGAGAGAGAGGGAAGCAGGCTCTCCGCTGAGCAGAGAGCCCGATGCGGGACTCGATCCCAGGACTCTGAGATCATGACCTGAGCCGAAGGCAGCGGCTTAAACCACTGAGCCACCCAGGCGCCCCCTGACTACAAATTTTGAGGCCTTTTTCTTCAGCCATCCTTTACTTCTACCTTTTGATGGTCATTTAGGAACACTTCATTATTAACAGTAATAGAAGCGTCCACTCAGTGAAAAGTACTGATATTATATCTTTAGGTTTAGCATGTTATTGCTTTCCTTAATAACATAAATGTCATCATAAAGAGGAAAGTATTATTTTATACATTTAAAAACAAAGAGAGAACAGGGCTTCCTGGGTGGTTCAGTCAGTTAAGCATCTGACTCTTGATTTTGTCTCGGGTCATGATCTCAGGGTTGTGAGATCAAGCCCCATGTCATGTTCAGCACTGAGTGTGAAGCCTGCTTGATAATTCTCTATCTTCCTCTACCCCTCCCCACTACTTACTCTCTCTCTTTGGAAAAAAAAAAATTAATAATAATAATGATGATGATGACAATAATAAAAATAATAAATAAAAGCAAAGAGAACAAATGGTTAATCCGGTAACCCATCACCTTGATTACTTTCCTTCTTTCCTTGTTTTACTTTGTCCTTTACTCTTTCTAGAGTTGGACCTTCCAAATAAGTAATCAGCACTGAACTCATGCCTAAGAGTTCTATTTTCGAGGGAATCTTGACCAAGAGAAGGCAACTGAAGGAACTAATGTATTTAGAACACCTATTTTTTACCAGATACTTTTTAAGTATCTGGTAAAGAATAATGAAACAATAAAATGTTAATATAGTCATAGACATATGAAGTGATACTACTAACATAAGATCTTTGAGTTTCTTTTTTTCATACATTGTAGTAGTGTTTTCTTTTTTTCTTTCTTTCTTTTTTTTTTTTTTTTTTGTTCTTTCCTTCCCCTCCCCCACCCCCAGCCATTTGCTTCTAACAATATCCTTCTTGTGATCAAGGACACCTTGTGACTAGAGGCCTTGAGTGGTTCAAGGAAGAAGCAGAAGTATTTGGGTACACCACTCTGGTAAATTATAAACAGTATGAAATTTTGCTTAGTATTATCCTGGTACTTTGTGAATCTTTTTCATTGGATTCTAGTAAACTCATTCAGGAAATTGCCTACCTGTCACAAATGGTGTCACAGTACCACTAAGCACTCTCTAGAGACTTATAAGCATATAAAAGCATGCAATGACCTAGAGTTTCTCTGGCTTCCATGAATTTGGAAATAAGGTAAGTGTATCACATGCTCAGGTCTGATCCTGCTTAAAGTAAAAACAAAGGATTTGATAAATCAGAGGTCACTATTGGCCTTCTTGCGGATACAGTTTAGGAGAGAGGGTCAGAAGCTTATTGATTATGGCTTAAGGAGTAAATGACACTTTAGAAAACATGAGCAACAACTATAAAACACTCTTTCCAAATCATTACTGATTTAATTTAAAAAAGAAAATCTCTTCTTAAGCTTCCTGACATACATATAATTAATATTACAAAACTTGTTATAATTTCCATATGGAGTCCTTATAATTTTTAACTTCTTTTTATTTTCAAATTAAAGAGTGTCATTATTTTTCTTTCTTTTTGTAGAAGTCATTTAAAGGCTTCAGCCATTTCAATTAGATTTCACTTATGTGCTGTAATTTTTTTTTATTTGAAATAACTGGAGAACCAAAGTCTTAGAAGTATAGTATTTGCTATAAAAATATGCTATTAGGTACTATTTCACCGTTAGTAGTCTACCTAAGAAATTCTCAGCCATTGGTTTAGATCTAATATTATATTAATGTCTTCAGAGATTAGTTCAAATGAATAACAGTGTATCTCATAAAAGAATATTTTGGGACACCTGAATGGTGCAGTCTGTTGAGCAGCCAACTCTTGGTTTCAGCTCAGGTTGTGATCTTAGGATCCTGGGATCAAGCCCTGCATTGGGCTCTGCACTTAGTACAGAGTCTGCTTGAGATTCTTGCTCTCCTTCAGTCTACCCCTGCCCCCTGCTTATGCTCTCTCTCTCTCCCAAATAAATAAATAAAATCTTTAAAAAAATTTTTTTAAAGCTTTTAAAAGAATACTTTAGTTTCCCATAAGTTTAATATCACTTGCACATGAACTGTTCATTAATTGTAAGGGTGTTTTAAGTTTATTCCAGTAAGCTGACATTTTGGTGTACAAAAGAGCTTAACATTTATTTACTATTACTAGCATTTACAAAAATAGAAATTCACTAATGATAGCAATTGAAGTAATTTTATTTCTTGTAAAGAATAATTTTTCCATTATATAAGTCAAAACTCTGTATTCTTTGACTAAATTATTATTTTATCTAAATACCTAAAATGTTTTCTATTTATTTTGTAGTAAACAGTTAAATAACCAACCTCATCTGCTTGTTTGAACACTTAAGAAAGCAATGTAACTAAAATCACATTTACTTTAACACCCCGCCTTATATACACACTTCTAGCCCCTAAAGCCATATGCAAAACGGGGATTGTAGAGGTAGTCCCCACTTTCACAACATCTGTTTCTGAATCTTATTCCGTAAAGCACCCGGTGATAAAGTGGATCACATGGCCCCCATAGAATAGAATTAAAATCAGACTTTGTATTATTGGCCTTATATCCTATACTTATACATAAATTTATCATAAACAATGTCTACAAAAAAGCAAGCAAAAAATTTAAAACAAATGAAACACCTTTTATAAAAAATAATTTTAAAATTATTCTTTCTATTCCATAAATATCTTCCAACAAAGGTATATGTGAAGTATAACAAGTAGATACAAAATGCTTAAAAAACAATTCTATGTAATAAATTCACTCCAATGTAGTTAACTATAATGTATCTGAACACTTAATCAGCAATAGTTTTGTACTCTTATCACCCCAATAAAGTTTATTGAAAATAACATACAAGCAAGACACAGCTCCATAATTCAGAGACTTATAATTTACATAGTCTTTTGGAAAGAAGTGTGATGGCTATTAAAAGAAAAGCAACAAAAGCACCCATGGGGGAAAAAATAAAATAAGATTTAAGATAATTTTTAATAAAATTGTCCTGAAGTGAAAAGAATTATTCAGAATTATTCTAATGAATTTATATAAAACTATTCCCTGCAATTCCCTCCTGTTACTCAAGAGAAATACTGTATATTGGTAAACTTCAAAAGAATGAAGCCAGTGAACACTGAAATAAACATTTAGTTGAAGCAACTGTAAAATGAATAAAAATAAAAGTACAAGTCACAAACAGTGATTTTTTTAAAAACAAATATATCATTACAATTCTTTCACCAATGTTATCTACCCCCACTGTGAACATCCTTTTAGGTCATCTCTTTTTAACACTGAAGTGTTATCACTGCTCACATGGTACAGTGTCCATATTTCTATTAATGTACAGGTATACCTGCTTTTGGGGGCTTTGCCTTATTGTGATTCACAGATACAGGTTTTTACAATTTGAAAGTTTGTGGAAACTCTGTATCAAGCAAGTCTATCAGTGCCATTTTCCAGCAGTACTTTTTCACTTTGTATTTCTGCCACATTTTGGTAATTCTCAAAATATTTCAGACTTTTTCATTATTACTATATTTGTTATGGTGATCTGTGATCAGTGATTACAACACACTGGAAGCTCAGATGAGGGGAAGTTTGCTTTAGCAATAAAGTATCTTTTAATTAAGGTATTTGCATTTTTTTTTAATATTATGCTATGTTTAATAGACTTAATAGCCTGCTTAATAGATGATAGTACAGTGTGAACATAACTTTTATATACACTGGGAAACAAAAAAAAAAGTCACTTGATTCACTTTATTGCAATATTCTCTTTATCATGGAAGTCTAGAATGGAACTTAACAATATTTCCAAAATATACCTGTATGTACTGCTACCCCAAAACCATACAGAATTTAATGTAACAAGCATGGTGTTTTATATTTCCATTTAAAATTAATTTTTTTAATTTATTTTTTATTTTCAGCATAACAGTATTCATTATTTTTGCACCACACCCAGTGCTCCATGCAATCTGTGCCCTCTATAATACCCATCACATGGTACCCCGACCTCCCACCCCCCACCCCTTCAAAACCCTTAGATTGTTTTTCAGAGTCCATAGTCTCTCATGATTTACCTCCCCTTCCAATTTCCCCCAACTCCCTTCTCCTCTCTATCTCCCCATGTCCTCCATGCTATTTGTTATGCTCCACAAATAAGTGAAACCATATGATAATTGACTCTCTCTACTTGACTTATTCCACTCAGCATAAAATTAATTTAAAAGAAGCAGGCAATCATTGAAGAATATCTAAAAAATGGTGAAAATATATTAGAAAATTTAAATTTTTTCTATAATCTACCATTAGATAACTATTATTAGCGTTTTGATGCTTTAACTTGTCAGTTTTGTAGGATGGTTAAATATATGACAATATTTTTTTCAAATAGAGACCACAAAGACTTATAATGAAATTTTATAGCCATGTATTAAAGTCTCACTTCAAATTTTAGTCCTTACAGGAAATTAATTTTGGTTTTCCTGCCTTACAAATGCTTTTGTATGGGTGACACATACAGTTGGGAAATTTTCAGTTAATGATATGTTTTTTAACATGTTATTAGAACATGGCAAATCCATTATTGTTTCATGATTTCAAAAATCCCTAATTAATTTTGAAGTGTACAGTATCATGTTGTTAACTATAAGCCCTATATGGTATAATGGATCTCTAGAACTTATTCATCTCGCATCACTGAAACTTTAAACTCATTCAACAACAGCTCCCTATTTCACTTACCCCTCAGCCTCTGGCAACTGTTATTCTACTCTCTACTTGTATGAGTTTTACTTTTTTCGATTCCATGTATAAATGAGATCATGCAGTATTTTTCTTCTTGTGTCTGGTTTATTTCACTTGACATAATGCCCTCCAGATTCATTCATGCTGCTGCAAGTGCATACTTTCCTTCCCTTTTTGTGGCTGAATATATTATGTAGTATATATATATATATATATATATATATATATATATATATATAGTTTCACTATATATAGGCCTGTGATTTTAGTTATATCCTTTTCTTAAGTGTTCAGACAAGCAGGTGATATATATATATCACATTTTCTTTTTTCATTCGTCAGTGGACACTTAAGTTGTTTCTATAATTTGGCTACTATGAATAATGCGGCAATGAACATTAGAGTGCAAATTCCCAAATCTCAGTTCCAGTTATCACTATCTTATCATTTAGAAAATGGCACATATAAACTCACACAAATCAATAGGAATCACTCTTTGTTCTTTCTTTCGCTCAGTTCCTACATGTAATCCTCCAGTGAATCATGGTATACTAACTCCAAAGAAAGTCCTTACTTTGTCCAATTCTTTCCATTTCTACATATCTGAAATTGTTTCACCTGAAAAACTGCAACAACTTCCTAAACCATTACTCTTTATTCAGTTTGATCTATGGTAAAATCAACAAAAGATACAATTAACTGAGTGATTTTCTTTGCCATCTTCACAAATAGAATGGTGTTTCTTTATTTCATACACTGCTATATCTTCAGTATATAGAACTGTGACTGGATAATAGAGTATTCTCAATAAATACTTATAAATTCATGAATGGAAATTTTTAAGAAGAATTGAGCAACACATTGATTCCTGGTAAGATCTGAACAAAGGATCAAAGGATGAATCATACTCCTTTCAGCAAAATATAAAAGTTGTGTCCTGTCACAGGGTTGGTTTTGTAAACAAATTGAATTATTTGGCTAATATGGGCAAAGAAGAATGATAACATATCAAATGGAAAGTGAATGATCAATAGGGAAAGGGTTAGCTGTAGACAGACAAGGGATCTAGTAAAATGGAAAAAGCCAGACAATTAGTTGGAAGTAAGGTGAAATTTATGTTTAGATTGGCTCATTTGTCATGAATGCAAAGGGGACCAGAGAACCAAGCAAAGAAGCTGGGAACTAAAATAGATATTGAGAGGGAAGGACAGAATAGAGACAGAATAAGGGAGTATATATCTCAGATGCTAAACTAATAACCAAGCAGAGGTCCAGTTAAGTAAGCCACATGCACACCTGAACTGTTTTGACCAAAGTGAACATATCGTGCTTTTTTTTCAGTTACGTGACACATTCAAACCCTGATCCATTGAGATGCTAGAGAATATAATAGAAGAAATTTTGAATTCAAGACTTTTATTTCTGGAGGCGTCTGGGTACCTCAGTCAGTTAAGCATCTGCCTTAAGCTCAGGTCATGATTCCAGGGTCCTGGGATGGAGTCCTATATCACGCTCCCTGCTCAGCAGTCTGCTTCTCCCTTTGCCTCTGCCCCTCCTCTCTCTGTCTTTCTCTCTCTTTCTCTAGCCCTCTCTCAAATAAATAAGTAAAAACCTTTATAAAAAAAGAATTTCATTTCTGAAAATTAACTTGCAAATGATTATGATAATGATGACATAAATTTAGATATACAGAGATATTTAAAATTTACTGTCTGGTATCCATTGTTAGATAATATAGCCTGTTACAATTATTCATTGTGTTGTGAAAATCTGTCACCTGTATTTTATTTTTCTTATATTTTTGCCCCATATACTAATACAGAAAGCTTCTTACACCTGAGAAGTATTCAAATACCTAATAATAACTATCTTAACTCATAATGAATAAGATAATTGCTAGAATAAACATCTGGTAATACCATCCATCCCATTTTTATTATAATACATGTAACAACACTCAGTAGTTTGGTTATTATTTTCTGTGATTTAGCTTTTCAAAAATAGCTAGAAAATATTATACCAGCTGAAAAAAAAAGTTATACCAAAATGTACACAACATTCCAGATATATACCTGTAACTAAGGTGTTCGATCCCTTAATCTTAATATTATATGTTCTTATATGATAATATATATCTTATATTCTTATTTTATCATTCTTTTAGTTTGACAAGAGATACTGATAATCAGCATTTCCCAGAGTTTTTTCACTTGAACTTTTTTTTTTTTAATATTTTATTTCTTTATCTAAGAGAGAGAGAGAGAGCATGAGTGGGGGAAGGAACAAAGGGAGAGGGACTAGAAGACTCCATGCTGAGCATAGTGTCAGCCCAGGATCTGTCTCATGACACTGAGATCATGACCTGGGCCAAAATCAAGAGTCAGATGCTTAACCAACTGAGCCACCCAGGCGCCCCTCACTTGAACGTTTTTATGTGTCAAGTCTCCCACTTTTATGGCTAAATTTTAAAATGAATGAAAAATTCTGAATTCATTCTCAAAATTATATTTGTTTCAGTGCATTATAATAATCTAATATGCAGTTCTGTCATCCAACATATTAGAAAGAATACAAAGAAGTAACTTGTTTTAAAAATAATATTTGCTTATTAAATCACCAATGTAAAAATCTTAATTATTTCTGTAATAAACTTATTTATTTTATATAAATTATCTAAAATAATTAATTTGGTGGAATATTTTATAATTCAGTCAAATTATCTTTTTTCAAGTTTAGGCTGCTTCTAAAATATAAAAGATTTGATTTCATCTTTGCTGATTAATATATAAAACCTTATAAAAATAATTATTTCTTAATTGCAACAAGTAATCTTAAAGACAGTGATTCTCAAGGTTTTTTTAAAACTGTACTTATCTTATTAATAAAATTAGTAATGTTTAATTCAAAATAGCAGATCTAAATTAATTATATATTGCACATTTCAAATTAGAATCACGACTCTAATTTACTTTATATAATAATATGCCAAATCTCATAAATATTACAAAAGTGGTAAAATGCAAAGTTTAAAGCAATTATTTTTAAACCTAACACACAAAAAAGCAGTATTTTTTTAAATTTATTTCAACATTTTCTTTTCTCTTTTTTATTGAGATATAATTGATGCATATTTGTTTCAGATGTACAACATATTGATTAGATACGTGCATATATTAGAAAGAATCACTACAATAAGTCTTGTTATCATTTATCACCACACATAGTTAACAATTTTTTTTTCTTCTGATGGAAACTTTTAAGATCTCTTCTCTTAGAAACTTTCAAATATATAATACAGTATTCTTAACTATAATTATAATTAGTACTAAATATCCAAGAGTTTAATTTTATCTTCCCATAAGAATTTCTATTACTTTTGAGCAAATTGTGGAAATTTCCTTTTAAGCTGATTGGGAATTTATAATGATGGAAAAGACACTGTTCAGGACTCTAACCTGAAACTGATGAGACATACTGAACACTATTTTTAGTCAGAATAACCAGAAATCTAAAACTTAAGTATCATAGGTATTAAACTCACATCTTTAGGTTCACCTTCTTACCTTAAATAATACTTTTTTATTATAGATATCTATAAATGTCAGTAATTTATAGATATCTTTTTTAATGGTTTCAGTTATTACTTGTATTTATTTTGAGTATATACTACATTTCAATGTCAGTCTAATGGATTATGCATAACTTTAAGTTCTCATTCCATGTTTACATTTCTAAATTGATGCCAATGAATATTACAGAACAAAATATTACAGTGCAGTAATGATAAATTCAGAAGTTTGATATCCATCAACTATAAAGTTTACAGGTAGAAAATATAGAGAAAACACAGAAATTGTTTTTAAAAGCAAATATTAATGAAGTTCAGGAATTTTCCCTCTATCCCTGTATTTTGAAGCGTTTTAATCAGGAACGCATACTGGATTTTGTCAAATGTTTTTCTGCATCAATTGAGAGGACCATGTTGTTTTTCTCTCCTCTTACTGACTCGTGCTATCACATTGATTGATTTGTGAATGTTGAACCATCCTTGTATGGATAATCTTTTTAATGTGCTGTTGGATCCTATTTGCTAGGATCTTGTTGAGAATCTTAGCATCCATATTCATCAGGGATATTGGTCTGAAATTCTCCTTCTTGGTGGGGTCTTTGCCTGGTTTGGGGATCAGGGTAATGCTGGCTTCATAAAAAGAGTCTGGAAGTTTTCCTTCTGCTTCAATTTTTTGAAACAGCTTCAGGAGAATAGGTGTTATTTCTTCTTTGAAAGTTTGGTAGAATTCCCCAGGGAATCCGTCAGGTCCTGGCTCTTGTTTTTTGGGAGGTTTTTGATCACTGCTTCAATTTCGTAACTAGATATCAGTCTATTCAGGTTGTCAGTTTCTCCTGGTTCGATATTGGGAGTTTATAGTTTTCCAGGAATGCATCCATTTCATCTAGGTTGCTTAACTTATTGCCATATAACTATTGATAATAACTTCTGATGATTGTTTCTATTTCCTTGGTGTTAGTTGTGATCTCTCCCTTTTCATTCATAATTTTATTAATTTGAGCCTTCTCTCTTTTATTTTGGATTAGTGTGGCCAATGGTTTATCGATCTTACTGATTCTTTCAAAAAACCAGCTTCTAGTTTCATTGATACTGTATCCCCAGTTTCAATCTCATTGATCTCATTGATCTCTGCTCTAATCTTGATTATTTCCCTTCTTGTGTGTGGAGTTGGCTTAATTTGTTGTCGATTCTCCAGTTCTTTAAGGTAGAGACAGCTGGTGTATTCTGGATTTTTCAATTTTTTTGAGGGAGCCTTGGATGGCTATGTATTTCCCCCTTAGGACCGCCTTTGCTGTATCCCATAGGTTTTGGACTAAAGTGTCTTCATTCTCATTGGTTTCCATAAATTGTTTAAGTTCTTCTTTGATCTCCGGGTTCATCCAAGCATTCTTTTTTTTTTTTTTTAATAAAGATTTTATTTATTTATTTGACAGACAGAGATCACAAGCAGGCAGAGAGGCAGGCAGAGAGAGAGAGGGAAGCAGGCTTCCTGTGGAGCAGGGAGCCCGATGCAGGGCTCGATCCCAGGACCCTGAGATCATGACCCGAGCCAAAGGCAGCAGCCCAAACCACTGAGCCACCCAGGTGCCCCTTATCCAAGCATTCTTAAGCAGTAACCTTTTCGATATCAGCCACAGCAACTTCTCTCAAGGTATGTCTCCAAAGGCAAAGGAACCAAAAGTGAAAATGAACTTTTGGGACTTCATCAAGATCAAAAGCTGCTGCACAGCAAAGGAAACAGTCAACAAAACAAAGAGGCAACCCACAGAATGGGAGAAGATATTTGCAAATGACAGTACAGACAAAAGGCTGATGTCCAGGATCTCAACATACACAAGACAGATAATCATGTCAAAAAATGAGCAGAAGACATGAACAGACACTTCTCCAATGAATACATACAAATGGCTATCAGACACATAAAAAAATGTTCATCATCACTAGCCATCAGGGAGTTACCACATTGAGATACCACCACATTGAGATACCACCTTATACCAGTTAGAATGGCCAAAATTAGCAAGACAGGAAACAACAGTGTTGGAGAGGATGTGGAGAAAGGGGCAACCCTCTTACACCGTTGGTGGGAATGCAAGTTGGTGCAGCCATTTTGGAGAACAGGGTGGAGATTCCTTAAGAAAATTTAAAAAAAGCTTCCCTATGACCCTGCAATTGCACTACTGGGTATTTACCCCAAAGATACAGATGTAGTGAAAAGAAGGGTCATCTGTACCCCAATGTTCATAGCAGCAATGGCCACAGTCACCAAACTGTGGAAAGAACCAAGATGCCCTTCAATGGATGAATGGATAAGGAAGATGTGGTCCATATACACTATGGAGTATTATGCCTCCATCAGAAAGGATGAATACCCAACTTTTGTAGCAACATGGATGGGACTGGAAGAAATTATGCTAAGGGAAATAAGTCAAGCAGAAAGAGTCAATTATCATATGGTTTCACTTATTTGTGGAGCATAACAAATAACATGGAGGACATAGGGAGATGGAGAGGAGAAGGGAATTGAGGGAAATTCGAAGTGGAGATGAACCACAAGAAACAATAGACTCTGAAAAACAATCTGAGGGTTTTGAAGGGGTAGGGGTTGGGAGGTTGGGGGAGCCAGGTAGTGGGTATTATGGAGGGCACATATGGAATGGAGCACTGGGTGTGGTGCATAAACAATGAATTCTGTTATGCTGAAAAGAAATTAATAAAAATAATAAATTTTAAAAAAATAAAAGCAAATATTAATTGGAGTGCCCTGGTGGCTCAGTCGATTAAGTGTCTGACTCTTGATATTTGCTCAGGTCATGATTTCAGGTTCATGGGATTGAGTCCTATGTTGAGTTGTACATTCAGTAGGAAGTCTGCTTGGAATACTCTTTCTCTTCCTTCTCTGCTCCCCCATCTATCTATCTATCTCTCCCTCAAATACATATATACATAAATTAAAAAATAAAAGCTAAGATTAATTGAAAAATTAATGTGCATTAGAAACTTGGAAAGGTACAGTTGCACCAAAAATAGTAAGATACCTAGGAATAAACCTAGCCAAAGAAGTAAAAGACCTGTACTGTGAAAAGTACAAAACACTGATGAGATAAATTAAAGATGACACAAAGAAACAGATAGACATTCCATGCTTATGTATTGGAAGAACAAATGTTAAAATTTCTGTTCTATCCAAAGCAATCTACACACTTAATGCAATCAAAAACACCAACAGCATTTTTTACAGAATTAGAACAAATAATCCTAAAATTTGTATGAAACCACAAAAGATCTCAAATAGCCAAAACCAAACTGAAAAAGAAAAACAAAGCTGGTGGCATCACAATTCCAGACTTAAAGTTATATTACAAAGCTTCGTAATCAAAAGAGTAGGCGCTGGAAGAGGCAAAATAGCAGAAGAGTAGGGGAACTCATTTTATCTGGTTCCTTGAATTTAGCTAGATAACTATCAAATCATTCTGGACAACCATGAATTCAACCTGAGATGTAAGAAAAGAGTATCTCGAATTCGACAAATAAAAAAGTTACCACTTTCTGCAAGGTAGGAGATGCAGAGAACTGAACCTGAGGGGAGATATCACAAAATAAATGGTGGGGACAGGGATCCTCAGATAGCTGGCTACTTGTCCAGGAGGGCAAAATTGGAACCCTTAGAAATCTGCTCCAGTGAGAGACATCCCTTCCTGAAAGGTGCTCAGGTAAAAATGGGCAGAATTCTAGGTGGGACCCTGTAGTCCCAGGATCCCTGGAGTTACAGAATTAATGGGGGTACCTGAGCCAGTGGAGTTCCCAAGCATGAAGTGGGAAAACTGGTGATGGTCAGGAAGCCTGAAGGGGGCTCTCAGCTCAGTTCACCATAAACTGAGATTTGAGGCCCGATAGTGCAATGGCTCTGCACCTGGAAACCCTGCAGAGGACTGGAATGTGAGGCCCCCTCTGCCCTCTCTCAGGAGGGGTGGAGCAGGTACATCACGACTAGGCAAAAACTCTCAAGGCAGGGGGCCCTGCAAAGGACAGTACAGGGTAACTCTCTGCCTTCCCCTGGGAGGGACAGAGTGTGCCCACAAGACAGGAGTCTGCAAAGTCTGGCACACACAAAAGTGAAGATAGTGTATCCCTGGAGGTTTACTGAAGAGAAAGGACCGTGAACTTTCGGCTCTGGGGCTGGAGATGGGGTTTGTAGCCATTTTTATTTTGCTTCTCTAAAGAGGTGCAGAAAGCCTTCAGAAAACAAAAGCCACATAGAGGACTAGCTTAGACTGAGCCTGGCCCCCTGGTAAGGGGCAGTGCATCTCTACCCAGGCCAAGATAACAGAGAAGCAGTGCAGCAGGCCCTTTCCCCAGAAGACCAACTGGAAGAACAGGCACACAGCAAGTTTATCAACCCCACAAGACTGTAAAACCCCAGTGCTAGGGGAAAATTCAAGGGTTTTTCTCATTTAAAAGAACACACAAAATCTGAAGCAGTTAATATGTCTATTGAATCATTTTGTTTGCAAAATAATATTATGGAAATAGTATTACAATCTTTAACTGAGCAAAAGCCATGACTTGAAGTCATATACATAAAACTCTTTCATAATATTGATTTTCCATAAGCCAATGCTGTGAAATATACGGTCATTAATTATATACTGTTTAATTATTTGAATAAGAATCTACCATCAACACTGAGAAGTTGTGTAATTACATCAACACTGATTCTTTAAATGTGATTTTTTACAGAATTAGGTGATGAAGTAAAGCTGAAAGTTATCCATTCATCGTGTCCTAAACTCTGATAACAAAATAAATTGGATTTACATATTAAACCACTCTTCTTAACTGATGTGTTCTCCAAAAAGCTAAGCCCCTCTAAGGCAAGGGGAAAGTAACTTCTGACCAGATTCACCTACCATCTTCTTTCTCATAAGAAGTTTATGATGGAATTAATTTAAAATTTTTTAATATTTATTAGATATCATTCTTCCAGTAACAAATAGTCAATTGTGCTTATGCTGTGTCATACTCATTATTTATATTATGGGCAACTGAACTATTGTAGAATGTTTATATCTTTAACTTAGTGTCATTTATCTAGCTATTGAGGCCATTTTATATTTGATAGATTTGTGAATTAATAGCATGTATTAACTTATTCATCAATAAATGATTTTTTGTTCTCCAGAGTTTAAGACTTTATTTCAAAATTAATTACATAATTCTGGGCTTTTCTCCAGAGATTATTAGTGGTTTATATGGAGAATGGAGCAGTGTAAACCAAATACATTTCATCTCATTTTTTAACTCTAGTCTTTGACAGAAATTCTGATTTCTGATTATCTAGCTACTGGTCAGTGCCTTTCATAGAGCTATTGCTCTGTGGTTGTTAGTGGTCATCTCTTGAAGTAACTTCTTCAGTGAAATTTTTAAATACAAAATACAAAGAAAATGATTACAGTATAGGCAGGACTGATTTGATCTTCAGTAAGTCTAAGCAAAAATGGAACATGACTGTATGCTTGTCTCTTACTTTGGTGATATCATTAAGTGTAATATTGGTAATCTCTTCAGATGAAAAATGGTCCCTGAAAAATGGTGAATTGGTAGTCCTGTGTACTCTTTATGACTTCATATGTTCTGGAAAAATATTTTTTATTCATTCAGGGTCACTTGTGTCATTTAAATATCTCTCCTACATACAGAAATAAAAACTAATCTTTCTTATCTTAGCTGGTTTTGGGAGAAATATTAAATCTCACTGTAATCATTTTAAGACATTAAATGCTGACTGTGCCCTTTAAAAACACATTTCCCACTCCTTTTTTTTGTTCATGGGTCAAAAAAATAAATTTTAAATTCCAGAAATAATGAAATACACATATAAAAACTGTTGTTTCATGCTTTTCTTTGTCCTTGTGAGATATTACAAGGCTAATGCATTTGATTTTTCCTCTAGAGCACAGTGTGTGGGAATAATTAAATAGAATGCCTGTCATCTGTTCCCTTCTCTGAATCTAAAATCTGAAGTGTAGTCTTGGCAAATAATCCAAATAGTAGAATTAACCTTTATAACTTAGGTACTTTTGTCAGTGTGTTCTATTGATATTGTACATAAAGTATAATGTGGTAAAAAAAAAAATAATGAATACTGTTTTTCTGAAAATAAATAAATTGAAAAAAATTTTAAAATAATAAATAAAAATTAAAATTAAAAAAAGTATAATGAGATCATAAAACTTTAATCATCCCTTGATCACCTCTAGTGATGAAACATATACTGTACATTCATTTTAAGATTTTTAAAATTTTTAATTCCCTCTGGTGTAGGATATTTTTAGATTAGTTTATACTTAAGTTTAGATTATTTACATGCAATTTCCTTAATTTATTAACATAATGCTTTCATTTCCTCAAATTTAATGTACCATATTGCTGTATATTCTTTTGAGAGTGAAAGAGGGACTGAAGGTGAGTGTGGCCAAAAAGAAACCTGAACAATCATTTCCTCCAGGTTGGAGCATTTTTCTGTTGGACACTTACTGATCTCTGTAGGCTTAACATTAGTATAAATCATAGTACCAATGGATGCTGATGTGTGTCTATGACACTAATAGTCTGTAACAAAGTGTATTTGAAAAATTTAAAAACAGCCAAACAAAGTTGAATATTCTGAACTTTAATATATTAATATTTGTAAGTCTTAAGATTTTCTTTGGAATGCATTTTGAAGAGATTTCTTTTCAATTTTCATTGAAATCACTTGAGAAAATTTGATTTTATAGAATTGCCTGCTATCTTGAAATATGCCATTAAGCGCAGCAGTGAAAACAAAGTAAAAGGAATCAACAGTTGTAATCTCAAACATAATTTATGTCTATAAAGAAAACCTTAATATTTTTTAAAGCATCTGGATCTGTAAACTACTGAGAATAATGACTGTTATTTTTATCAGATGTACCAAAACAATGATGGAAATTTAACACCGAGAGCTGTTTAACTGTGGATCTGTTTTCAGTGACCGGCTTCTTTGAAAGAAAATCCAGGGTTCAGGGTATTGTGTAGTAAGAAATCTATTTGTGCTTTTTGATCTTGCTATCTTCACACCCCTTAGGACTCTACCTCTTAAGGATTGATCACTTTCAGAAGTCTAAGCTTGTAAAATCTTTAAAACTATCCATAACACATGGCAATAAAAGACTGCCATTTCAAGTAAACAGACACTCTTCATTCCTTTCCAATTGATCTTCTCCTCTGACTGTCACTGTATTGTTGGGGATTTTTTATGAGCTACATTGCAGAAAATTCTTTAGGCCACTCAAACTGGGTCTTTTAGAAGAACCAGCTTAAAAGCATGTTTGCAAATTTAGTCTAATAACCTGTTATTTTCTTAGACAACTGACTATGTTGGATTGATGTGTGGACTAGAAACAACATCAATCTATTCTTCAGTTTGTGTATGTCACACTCTTAAGCTCTGTCCTTACTTGCTTATATCACTGATGACCTTCCTACTAGCAGCACACCTGTACAGATCTGATACATAGTGGGTGAAAAATGTTTTGAAATCAGTTCTATGAAAAAATTGTTGTATTAAACTAATTCATGAAAAATAAGAGAATTTAAATCCTAGAACTATATTTCAAAGTGTTATTTTTCCCCAAAAAAGAGAAAATTTATATTCACACATCCCTCTCAACAAGCACAATTATTAATTACATATTTTTCAGAGCTGTGAATTCTGTAATTTATGGTGGACTTGTTAAATTTCACAAATATTCATCAGATGGTATGGGGAGTCTAAAGCCCAATTTTCAAATTATTCATTTAAAAGGCTTACACCCCTTCCAACCACCCCTCCCCAAAAAATAGAAAATAGATTTCTCTAACTATGCTGAGAAAATCTAAATAGGTAAGACACAATAGGTAAATAGGTAAGACAAAAATATATAGGTAGAGGAGAAACCTAATTGTCTTATTAAGCACACAGATATTAGAAGACTTTCTTTATTTAAAAAAAGAATATTGTTTTGAACTAGAAATTGTTCAAGGATAGGGAAAGTATTTCTTCAATTTTGAAGACTATAATCCATATAATTTTAAAAGTGGATTTTCTCCTCAAAATTTAATACCTATTACAATCCATACTTTGAGATATAACTAAACATCCTTTATGTCTAGGAAAAAGTTCCTATTCATATGTACTGGTAACTACAGAATAAACCTAGCCAATCCCATGGAAGAGCTTAAATCCTACCTGGCATAGCAAAATGAAGGCTACAAGACCCTTAGCCTTCCTCTAATTATACCCTAAATAATACAAAAAATGATACTGGAATCAAGTCTGTCTGGCTTCGATGAAAGTTCTATACCATGCATTTTTAAATAACTTCTTAGGGATTTTCAGGTAGTAAAAGTAAAAGTAATATCTCTTTGAAAGGACATAGTTAAGTAAGGTGGAAAAGGTGATCTGGTCAGTTTGCCGTGGTTTAAGGGCTGCCTCTCAGCATTATATCTTCAGAATCTGGGTTTCTCAGTACACAGAAACCAAGTCTATTTCTCAGAGGCTAACTCTTATTGCTCAAGTTTATGAAATTGCTTTGTAAAATTAATAATGTAATGTATATCTTTCATAGACCTGGGAATAGTTCTGTCTCCATGTTAGCTCATTTTCTTTCTATGAAGAAATCAGAGGAAATCAAAGAATAATCAAATGATTTATTAACTTACAATGAGAAATGACTATCAAATAACGGGCCTACTCTGGGTCTTTATAACAGATGACAGATGTATTTCTTGTAGGAAAGCTATGGAAAACTAAGTAATAATCAGGAGATTTTGAGCATGATATTAGAAAAGTGAGAGAAAAGTATATGATGAAATCTAAAAAATGCTAAAAAATAGAATGATTGATGTATCTTACTCTTTGACTGTCTTGCCAGTGGGGCCATATATCTTTCACATTTACCATTCCCTGTGTTTCTTGACAAGAAAACTGATTTTTATCAATTGGGTGAGAACATTTGAGTTCTGTTAGATGAGTCATCTCTCCACAGAAAGCTGAGAGAATGGGTGCCATCAACATTGCCTTCTGTGATGGTTTGGTTTCCATAATTCATCAAAACCTTTTCTTTAACTAGCCATATGATGAAAGTTTTCTCTGATTTGCGTTTCCCTAATGATTAGTAATGTTGAACATCTTTACATGTGTCTGTTGGCCATTTTTATGTGTTCTGTGGAGAAAAAAGTCTATTCAGGTCATTTGCCCGTTTTTCATTTAGGTTATTTTTTGTTTATTTATTTGCTCTTAAGTTGTAGGAGGTCCTTATATATTTTGGATACTAACTCCCTACTGGGTAAATGTTTTGTAAATGTTTTCTCTCATTTCATAGGTTGCCTTTTCATTTTGCTGATTGTTTCCTTTGCTGTACAGAAGCAAGCTTGACTAGTCCCACTGTTTATTTTTGTTATCACTTTACACCCGTTAAAATGGCTACCATCAAAAAGTTAGAGTAGAACAAGTGTTGTTAAGGATGAGGAGAAAAGGAAACCCTTTTATACTGTTGGTGGGAATGTAAGTTTTGGTACAGCCATTATGAAAAACGGTATGAATATTCCTCAAAAAAGAAAAAAGGAGAACTACCATATGATCCAGTAATCCCACTTCTGCATATATATATTCAAAAGAAATAAAATCACTATCTTGAAGAGATATCTGTACCCCAGTGTTCTTTGCAATGATATTCAGAGTAACCAAGATATGGAAACAACCACACACACACACACACACACACACACACACACACACACACACAGTGAAATACTATTCAGCCTTTAAAAGGAAGGGAATCCTGTTATTTTCTTTTTTTTTTAATTTAATTTAACTTTATTTTTTTCAGTGTTCCAAAATTCATTATTTATGTACCACACCCAATGCTCTATGCAATACATGTCTTTTCAACAACACAAATGAAGCTGGAGGACATTATGCTAAGTGAAATAAACCAGACAGAAAGATAACAACTACATTAATCACTAATATGTGGAATCTAAAAAGATCCAACTTGAACTTGTAGTAAAGATTAGAATGGTGGTTACCAGAGACTTGGAGGTTAGAGGAAATACAAAGATGTTTTTCTAAGGGTAACAAACTTTCAGTTATAAGAAAGTTTTTTGAGTATGTTCTGGAGACATAATGTATGGTGACTAGAGTTAGTAATAGTAATGTATTGTATACTTAAAGTTTGTTAAATGAATAGATCTCAACTGTTCTTATTGCCAAAAAAGGGGGTTAACAACTTAAAGGGATGGATATGTTATTAGCTTGATGTCATAATGCATATGTATATCAAATCATCACTTTGAATACTTTAAATATATGCCATTTTTATTTGCCAATCATATGTCAATAAAGCAGGGGGAAAATAAAAAGAATCTGATACTATCTGAAAGCAAAGTTGAAAGAAAAACAAAAAGCTCTCCTTCTCTGTTTATTTCCATTTAGTTAGGTTACAATCAAGGTTTTTTTTTTTTTTTTTTTAATGGGTTTGTGATTCATTTTGCCTCTTTAAGACATGAAATATAAAATACTTAACATTTTTAATTAGCATATCCTTTGAGTCTGTGAACTTAGAATTATGGACTTAATAATTCACATATACATGTATGTACAAACACATCTTTTTATTCTAAAGAATATTTCTATAAGGTTTTTAGATCCCCTGAAAGCCATGTATTTCTGTAGACTTCATGTCATTTGGTACAGTATTGAATACATAGTATTGAATACATAGCTAAAGATATGTTTATTCATTTACCTGACAAATATTTATAATTATCTACTGTGTTCCAGGCACTATACCATATGCTAGAAACATAAAGAAAAAACACATGGATGATCTCACAAAGCTTCCTATCTAGTAAGATTATTCAAATTTGCTGTGAATATCATATGTGATTTTTTTCATTCATTACTGAAAAAACCTGAGTCAAACACTCTTGCCAAATTATCAGGGAAAAGTTTTGGAATTGTGTACTTCAAATGAAATCACAATAGAGCTATTGAATTGATCTGTTTATTGTACATTTTGCTTTAAGTTCACAGACCTTCATATAATACTTACATTTTACATATACTTATATGCAAAATAAGAATACTTATATTCTGTTTGTAAAGGTAGGTAGCAGTATTTTCTAATGTTCATATGGCCTTTTCTGACATAAGAGTTCATTCTGGACACCCTAGAAATTTTCCTAACATTTCACCTTCAAATATGTATTTATTTGAGGTATAGTTCAAAGATGCTTATATGCATTTTCATCAAGACTATTGATGCACATATACTAAAGATTATATCAGTCTTGGGTTCTGGACAGTTGAACTTTATTATATGCCATGCATTTAGCATTATACTTCCTTTTGAGGATTTGGTTGATTTCAATCCAAGCATCACTTGAAAGATCCTAAACTATGTAGAGCAAATCAAATTAAGAAGATATTTGAAGTAGAAATCCTTATAGGAAATCCGACTTAAGAAAAATTAAAATGCTTGAAAAATGACAAACTGAAGATAGCAAGCAGTTATGAAACCTGGAATTTTCCCAAGATACACTAAACCATGTAAGTTCTTAATTTTTTCCTGCTAATATTTCTTTGTGTTAATTTGGGGGAAAACCACACAAATTTTTCCTTGGTGAAATGGGTTAATTCTTCAATTTGGACATTTTATCTTACTAGTGTTAAATCATTGTCAAAATAGATTTTCTCTGTGAGTATATGTGGTGTGTGTGTGTGTGTGTGTGTGTGTGTGTGTGTTCATACTTGGCTTAAATTGATTAATTTTTCATAGAGGAGGATTAGTAATTGTCACTGCTTTTTATTAAAACAAGGGAAAAACCGAGATTTTTATTTACTTTTCCTTGTAGTCCACTCACTGCCTTTTTATTTGACAATTGAGTACAGAGCTCAATGAATTAATGACTTCAGAAACAAAAGAAAACAACAAAATGGTTTACTGGTAATCGGATAGTCATTTAGGTCTCTGAGTGATAATCATCTTGTATTCCAATGCACATTTTTGTGTTTAAGGAAATACTGTCTTGGACTAACAGAAAATCAGTAAATGGTATCAGCTGGCAAGGAATATGAAGTCCATAATAATCATATAGTATTTGAGAAAGAATTTAAATATTTGTATTTAATTACATAATTAAAGTTATGCATAAATATATGAGATATATATAACATTACATATTTTCATTCTTATCACTCAGAAAGGGTACATTTCATTACTACTAACATTCTGAACTGGCATTTCTCTTTAACATGGTTTTTTGATTCTGTATCCTAGCCAATGTGTTACAAATCACTGAGCTCTTGGCTTGTCAAGTTACAGTTTTTTGGTTATTCTATTTCAACCTTATATACTAATCATGATGGCATTGGCCATTAGTAAGTCAAATAAACTATATTCTTACAAAACAATAGGTGATCTATTATAATAAAGCTACTAAGAGCTGATATGGGCAGATGTTATTAAAATATAAGGCAAAATATTTCCTGTTCAAAATTTTGACAGCTAAAAAGAACTGGCAAAGCAACAGTAAATGAACTTGTAGAATGGGTTCAAGCAAAGATGGGGAAAAATTATGTGCATGTGTGTGTGTTTGTGTGTGTGTATACCCAGAATGTTAAACATTTAATTCTACTTTTCAGATTTGGAAGCTGGAAAATATTAAATTCTTCAGGTTAACATCAATTAGATTTGGGGTGGTGCTTACACATCGAATGCACAGAACAAAATACTAAAGCACAATGACACTAAGTGCTAGATGTTTTTAAATTGTTTGTATAATTTTACTTACCATTTCCTTTGTATAATTAGAGGTAGCTTTAATGAAAGATATGACTTCTTCCATAAGTCGTCTACATTGTGAGATCTTTGAAGTGCATCATGCTTGGTTATATGAATATCCTTAAAGACAGCTGAGCTTGGTTAAAAAAGAGGATTTTCATACGGTGTACATTTGATAACAAGAACTTCTGGAATTAAAACATTTTAGATTTATATGTCTTTAATTCTCTTTGAGATGGAAGGAATAATTATAATATGGAGCTTAATCTTCTCGTGCCATAATTTTTAAAGATTGAAATCAGTAAGTTCTACAAGTTTTACCATAGGATCAGCTTAATTTCTTAATGTAAGAGCATGTTATTGTGCATAGATACCATACCAGCTAGTTATATTTTACCAATCCCTTACGTGATTTGTAACCACTATCAATCAGCCTTTAAGGAGAAACAAACTGAGGGTTTTGGAGGGGGTTAGGGAGTTGGGAGGGCATGGTGGTGGGTATTAAGGAGGGCATGTATTGCGTGGAGCACTGGGCGTGGTGCATAAACAATGAATCTTGGAACACTAAAAAAATAAAATTTTAAAAAAAGATCAAACATTTCATAACATTTCACATTATTTCATAATTTAGTAAGTTATTGAAGATATCAGTCCTTTATTCATAATGTGGATGATTCCTACTTTTATATATTTGAAACTAAATATAAATTTATATCTATATAAAAATAATGATAATATGGGCTCCTAATGTGGCCACTGTATGGAGAAGTTTCAAAACATTCTATTTCAGGAGAATATATATGACCAGAAAACCTTCAGCATAGCTTACTTCTTTTAGTAAGGGTCATTAGAGAATGTGTCACATGAAGAGTGATGAATAACCGGGCATCTAATTATTCAAGAAACAATGCAAAATTAGCATGATTCTACTAGGTAAGATAATTGTTATCTCCTTTACCTGATTAAAATTTAAGATTTTACAGCTTGATTTATTTCTTAATCTATTCAATTGTTCAAGCAACTCTTCCTAATATATTAAAATTTTCTTTCTTTCTTTAGTGTTTGTCATCTGTTTTATGATAAGGAAGAAATTAAAATGCTGTTAACTCCTTTAAAACATGAACTCGTGATTAGAAAGTGTATTATCTCAAATACAACATAGTAAGGAGATTATATAAATTTGGAGCCATTTGCTTCTTGGTCAGACTGAAGTTAATTGAATAAGGTCTCCCTGGCATACTTATTTTTGGTTATTTAAATCATGATGCTACATACTTTGTAGTGTAGTCCATGTTTGAATAAGTTCATTGTTTTTTAATTAAAGCAAAATTTACAGTTGTAACTGGAACCTTATTAAACAATGATACAGAAAAATAATCTGGTGCTAGAACAAAAGACTAAAACAAATTTATTTGAGGATCAGTTTGTCACTATTTGGCATTAAGCTGGTTCTTCCATTTTAATGTCATAGTGTGCAAATGGCTCAATAAAAATTGTTTACCCTCTTTGCAAAGCTATTAACTTTTTCTTAAAAATGAAAAACTCATGTATCATTAATTAAACAAATATGTCATTTAAAAATCCTTATCCAGGAAAGACACTGCCCTTGCTGATGATTAGACTTAATTAAAGAGTGATTTCTTCCTTTAACAGGAACATTCTTTTGAAGATGCTTTACTTTTTTTTTCTTGCCTTTTCATACCTTATCACACCAAACAAAAATTCCCCAAAGAGTAAATAATCATTTTTTTTTTTAAGATTTTTTATTTATTTCTTTGTCAGAGAGAGAGCGAGCGAGAGCGAGCACAGGCAGACAGAGTGGAAGGCAGAGTCAGAGGGAGATGCAGGCTCCCCACGGAGCAAGGAGCCCGATGTGGGACTCGATTCCAGGACGCTGGGATCATGACCTGAGCCGAAGGCAGCTGCTTAACCAACTGAGCCACCCAGGCGTCCCTAAATAATCATTTTTATTTGGTTTTTATTTACCTAAGAAATTTATCTTCCTGATTGGATTTCAATTGCTTCTAAATCTGCTGTGCATTTTTATATAATAGCATATAAAAGACTGAAATATCTATTTTATTATATATGTAAATAGAATTAATTAGAATGCTCTTGATGGAATCAAGTCCTGAATGTTTCTTCTGAAATGTTTCCTTTATCTTTATCCTCTCCAACTTGTTAATTTTCTCATCCTTTCCCTGAGTTTCCTTCCTCTTGCCTTCTACTTTGTCTCTTACTTTTCACCTTTACTATTTTCCGTCAGTTTCTCTAGCTGTACAGCACATCAGGATGCTATGCCTAAAAATTATGAAATATGGAGGGGGAAGAGAGAGGGAAAACAGGAGAATGAACATTATATTTTCTATTTTGATGTTCTCTTTTCTTCTCCCCACAAATTTTTGTTGTCCCATCTTTAAAATCAAATGCATTAAAAGTATTTAAACTTTCAGAAACTCAAATCGTAAGCTTATTTTTTCTTTATGATTTTTCCCCTTTTTATTTTATTTCTTTTCAGTGTTCCAGTATTCATTGTTTATGCACCACACGCAGTGCCCCATGCAATACATGCCCTCCATAATACCCATAACCAGTCTCACCCAACCCCTCCACTCCTTCCCCTCCAAAACCCTCAGTTTGTTTCACAGGGTTCACAGTCTCTCATGGTTTGTCTCCCTCTCCGATTTCCCCCAACTCAATTCACCTCTCCATCTCCGGATGTCCTCCATGTTATTCCTTATGTTCTACAAGTAAGTGAAACCATATGATACTTGACTCTCTCTGCTTGACTTATTTTGCTCAGCATAGTCTCTTCCAGTCTCATCCATGTTGATACAAAAGTTGGGTATTCATTCTTTCTGATGGAGACATAATACTCCATTTTATATATGGACCATATCTTCTTTATCATTCATCTGTTGAGGGGCATCTTGGCTCTTTCCACAGTTTGGTGACTGTGGCCATTGCTGCTATAAACATTGGGGTACAGATGGCCCTTCTTTTCACTCCATCAGTATCTTTGGGGTACATACCCAGTAGTGCAATTGCAGGGTCATAGGGAAGCTCTATGTTTAATTTCTTAAGGAATCTCCACACTATTTTCTAAAGTGGCTGCACCAACTTGCATTCCCACCAGCAGTTTAAGAGGGTTCCCCTTTCTCCACATCCTCTCCAACACCATTGTTTACTGTCTTGTTAATTTTGGCCATTCTAACTGGTATAAGGTGGTATCTCAATGTGGTTTTGATTTGAAACTCCCTGATGGCTAGTGATGATGAACATTTTTTCTTGTGTCTGATAGCCATTTGTATGTTTTCATTGGAGAAATGTCTGTTCATGTCTTCTGCCCATTTTTTGACATGATTATCTGTTTTGTGTGTGTTGAATTTGAGGAATTCTTTATGGATCTTGGATATTAGCCCTTTGTAGTGTCACTTGCGAATATTTTCTCCCATTCCGTGGGTTGCCTCTTTGTTTTGTTGTCTGTTTCCTTTGCTGTGCAGAAGATTTTGATCTTGATGAAGTCCCAAAAGTTCATTTTTTGCTTTTGCTTCCATTGCCTTTGGAGACATATCTTGAAAGAAGTTGCTGTGGCTGATGTTGAAGAGATTACTGTCTATGTTCTCCTCTAGGATTTTACCAGATTCCTGCCTCACGTTGAGGGCTTTTATCCATTTCGAGTTTATCTTTGTGTGTGGTGTAAGAGAATGGTCAAGTTTCATTCTTCTACACATAGCTGTCCCAATTTTCCCAGCACCATTTATTGAAGAGATTGTCTTTTTTTCCACTGTATATTTTTTTCCTGCTTTGTCAAAGATTATTTGACCATAAGAGTTGAGGGTCCATATCTAGGCTTTCTACTCTGTTCCACTAATCTATATGTCTGTTTTTGTGCCAGTACCATGCTGTTTTGGTGATCACAGCTTTGTAGTAATGCTTGAAATCAGGCAACGTGATACCCCCAGTTTTGTTTTTCTTTTTCAACATTTCCTTAGCAATGCGGGGTCTCTTCTGGTTCCATATAAATTTTAAGATTGTTTGTCCCAGCTCTTTAAAAAATGCTGGTGGAATTTTGATCATGATGGCATTGAAAGTATAGATTGCTCTAGACAGGATAGATATTTTAACAATGTTTATTCTTCTAATCCATGAGCATGAAATGGTCTTCCATATTTTTGTGTCTTCTTCAATTTCTTTCATAAGTGTTCTGTAGTCCCTTGAATACAGACCCTTTATCTCTTTAGTTAGGTTTATTCCCAGGTAGCTTATGGTTCTTGGTGCTATAGTAAATGGAACTGATTCTCTAACTTCCCTTTCTGTATTTTCATTGTTAGTATATAAGAAAGCAACTGATTTCTGTACATTGACTTTGTATCCTGCCACAATACTGAATTGCTGTATGAGTACTAGTAGTTTGGGGGCAGAGTCTTTTGGGTTTTCCATATAAAGTACCATGTCATCTTTGAAGAGAGAGAGTTTGACTTCTTCTTTGCCAGTTTGAATACTTACTATTTCTTTTTGTTGTCTGATTGCTGTTGCTAGGACTTCTAGTACTATGTTGAACAACAGGGGTGAGAGTGGGCATCCTTGTCGTGTTCGTGATCTCAAAGGGAAGGCTGTCAGCTTTTCCCCATAAAGAATGATCTTTCCTGTGAGATTTTCATATAGTTTATGCAGTTGAGGAATATTCCCTCTATCCTTATGCTTTGAAGTGTTTTAATCAGGAATGGATGCTGTATCTTCTCAAATGCTTTTTCTGCATCGAGAGGACCATGTGGTTCTTTTCTCTTACTGATTTTTTCTGTCACATTGATTGATTTGCAAAAGTTGAACCACCCTTGAATTCCATGGATAAATCACACCTGGTGATTGTGGATAATCTTTTTAACATACTGTTGGATCCTATTAGCTAGGATCTTGTTGAGAATCTTGGCATCCATATTCATCAGGGGTATTGGTCTGAAATTCTCCTTTTTGGTGGAGTCTTTGCCTGGTTTGGGGATCAGGGTAATGCTGGCTTCATAGAAAGAGTCTGGAAGTTTCCCTTCTGTTTCTATTTTTTGAAACAGCGTCAGGAGAATAGGAATTATTTGTTCTTTGAATGTTTGGTAGAATTCTCCTAGGAATCCTTCAGGTCCTGGACTCTTGTTTACTGGGAGGTTTTTGATCACTGCTTCAATCTTGTTACTAGATATCGGTCTATTCAGGTTGTCAATTTCTTCTTGATTCAGTTTTGGAAGTTTATAGGTTTCCAGGAATGCATCCATTTTATCTAGGTTGCTTAACTTATTGCCATATAACTGTTGATAATAATTTCTGATGATTTTTTCTATTTCCTTGGTGCTAGACATGATCTTTCCCTTTTCATTCATAATTTCATTAATTTGGGTCCTCTCTCTTTTCTTTTGGATTAGTTTGATCAATGGTCTATCTATCATATTGATTCTTTCAAAAAAGCAGCTTCTAGTTCTACTGTATCTCTAGTTTCTGTTTCATTGATCTCTGCTCTAATCTTGAATATTTGCCTTCTTGTGTGTGGGGTTGGCTTAATTTGTTGTTAATTCTCCAGTTCTTTAAGGTGTAAAGATAGCTGGTATATTCTGGATTTTCCAGTTTTTTGAGGGAGGCTTGGATGGCTATGTATTTCGCCTTTAGGACTGACTTTGCTGTATCCCATAGGTTTGGGATCAAAGTGTCTTCTTTTCTTTAGTTTCCATGAATCATTTAAGTTCTTCTTTGATTTCCTGGTTGATCCAAACATTCTTAGGCAAGATGGTCTTTAGCTTCCAAGTGTTTGAATTCCTTCCAAACTTTTTCTTGTGGTTGAATTTCAGTTTCAAAGCATTGTGGTTTGAGAATATACAGGGAATAATCTCAGTTTTTTTTTCATATCAGTTGAGCCCTGATTTTTGACCCAGTGTACGGTCTATTCTGGAGGCATTTCCATGTGCATTCAAGAAGAATGAGTATTCTGTTGTTTTAGGGTGGAATGTTCTGTATATATCTATGAGGTTTATCTGGTCCAATGTGTCATTCAGTGGTCTTGTTTCTTTATTGATTTTCTGCTTGGATGATCTGTCTATTACTGAGAGTGGTGTGTTAAGATCCCTTACTATTAATGTATTCATACCAATATGATTCTTTATCTTGATTAACAGTTGTCTTATGTAGTTGGGTGCTCCTGTATTGGGGGCATCAATATTTACAATTGTTAGATCTTCTTGGTGGATAGACCCTTTAAGAATGATGTAGTGTCCTTCTTTATCTCTGACTACAGTCTTTAGTTTAAAATCTAATTTATCTGATATAAGAATCATTACCCCAGCTTTCTTTTGAGGCCCATTGTCATGAAAGATGCTTTTCTATCCGTTCACTTTCAGTCTGGATGTATCCTTAAGTTCAAAATGGGTCTCTTGTACACAATATATGGATAGGTCCTGTCATTTTATCCAATCTGCAATCCTGTGCCATTTTATGGGAGTGTTTAGGCCATTCACGTTGAGAGTGATTATTGAAAGATACGTTTTTATTTACATCATGTTGCCTGTGAAATCCTTGTTTCTGTAGGTTGTCTCCATAAATTTCTGTTCTATGACACTCTTGGGTTCTTTCTTCTTTTATAAAACCCCCCATTAATATTTCTTGTAGTGCAGGCTTGGTGGTCACATACTCTTTTAAACCTTGCCGGTCTTGGCAGCTCTTTATCTCTCCATCCATTTTGAATGTCAGCCTTGCAGGATAAAGTATTCTTGGCTGCATGTTCTTCTCATTTAGTGCCCTGAATATGTCTTGCGATCCCTTTCTGGCTTGCCAGGTTTCTGTGGACAGGTCTGACGTTATTCTGACGGACCTTCCTCTGTCCATAAGGAATCTCTTCCCCCTAGTTGCTCTCAGGTGCTCCTGTCTAAAATTATGATTCATCAGTTTTTAACAATCAGGTGTCTCAAGGTCTTTCTAGATTCTATGATCTTGGGAGGAGATCTTTCTGCCTCTAGGACACAAATACTGGTTCCATTCCCTAGATTCAGAAAATTTTCATGGAGAATTTATTCAACTGTATCTTCTAGTCTTCTTTTATTCTCCTCGCCCTCAGGGAATCCCAAAAATTCTGATGTTGGAATGTTTTATGGCATTATTTATTTCCCTAATTCTGTTTTCATGGCTTCTAAGCTGTTTATTCGAGGCCTCTTCTGATCCTTTCTCTCTATCACTTTGTCCTCTAGATCACTAATTCTATCTTCTGCCTCAGTTACCCTAGCTGTTAGAGAATTTAGATTAGATTGGGTCTCATTGATAGCATTTTTAACTTCTTCCTGGGTGGCTTTCACTTCTCTAATAGATTTCATGTTTTCATTAATGGCTTTCTCCAAAATTGCTATTGTCTGGATAATTGTTACCCTGAATTCCCTTTCTGACATACTGTTTATGTCCATATCCAATAGCTTTGATGGAGAGAGCACCGTCTCTGAATTTTTCCTCTGTTGGGTATTCATCCTCCTAGTCATTTTGGTGAGAGGTGGTTGAGGGAATGTGTAGCTGAATATATCAACTATGATCCAGGCAAAGTGCACCCTGGAACCCTTCTGAGCAATCAGAAGTTACCACCAAAAAGAAAGAAAAAAGATTAAAAAGAGAGAGACAGAAAAAGAGAAACGGGAAAAAAAAGAGAAGGCCCAGCCAGCATGGGCCCCAAAGGTAAGATTTATAAGGTATACGAACAAAAACAGACAAATGAAAAGACCGACAAAAGTAAATGACAAGTGGAAAAAAAAAAAAAAAAAAAAAAAAGAACCCAGCCAAAATGAAGCCCAAATATAAGATTTATATAATACCAGAACGAAAACAAATACACAGAAACATGGACAAAAGAAAAAGATGGGAGGGTGGTTATAAATCCTCAACATGGGCGAGAAAGGTTATTTTGATTCTTCCTGGGTGTATCTTGATATATTTGTTAAAGGACTCAACTTCTCAGAGATAAAGGGAGATTAAAACTGGTTTCTATATAGAGGTAGTATTGATTAGGGAAAGATGATTACCTTGAAGCTTATATCTATATGTATATTTTAAAAAATAGAAAAACATGGGTATATGTATGAAAAAAGTTCAAGTTAAAAGGTTATTATGGAATTTGTTGTATTGAACCTCTCATTGTAATGGTAAATAGGTTAAAAAAAATTGAACGAGAATAATGAGAGCAAATTAAAATTAAAAGTTGAAATATGTGAAATATACAGGTTTTAGGGCACTACTGGGAGCTTAATATCTTCTTTTCCTTGATATTGGGATTTAACAGTTTTGTGGGGACCCTGTGGTGGTTATCCTCTCATCTTTTTGGCTGGCGTTCTGGGGGAGGGGCCTACCACATTGTGCCACATTGTTTTCTGTCAGTGTTGCTTGGGTTGAGTCCTCCTGCTCCCTATCAAGGGGCTGAGCTCTGTTGAAACCACTTTTTCAGACTTTAGTTCTCTGAAGGTTTTTGTTCTTTGGCGGCTTTTTGCGGCTTTTTGGAGGTTTTGTGGAAAGCAAACTGTGCCCAGACCTCAGTCTCAGAGAGAAGCTTCAGTCTGCTCCCTTCTGGGTGGTCCAGAACACACGGACTCCTCCTCTGCAAAATCCACTGAGCCGTGCAACCTCCCAAAGGAAGTGCGCCCCCCCCAACCACCGTCTCAGGGGTTGTGCAACGCACCACCGCTTGTCTCTGCACCCTTGCTACTAAAATCACGAGTGATACTGGTCTAGGGAGCCCCCTTCCAGTGGCTAACTTGGCTGGGACTACGGTAGACCAGAGACAGTGCACTGAGATTTTCAAGCCTGGGTTGGGAGTGTTCAAGAATCTCGGGAGGTCCTAGCACCCACCTGCTAGCGCTGGCACAGAGGTGCGGGTGGGGAGCGCGGTTCAGTACCCGGTCAGGCAGTGCGCATGCAGAGTGCAAAAGGCTGTGGTTCTAGAGAGTGCTGGCAGGCGCACACATCAGACTCCCTCACATGCAGAGGGTACCTGGCCCAGCGCTGGTGCAAGCAGTGGAAAGCTGCAGCTCAGGGACCATGGCCTGGAGGCTTTGCCCCACTCTCTCTGGCACAGGTAGTCTCTGGGGATGGCAGACCCAAGTCCCTGGGCTTAGGCCTGTGCCCATGATTGCCCGATTCCACCAGTTGCCCCTTAAGGTCTTTTGCTCTTTTCGAGTACTTTTAATCAGACTAAGTTAATGCTGGGCTACAGTCACAAGGCACTCTCCTGTTGGGGTAGTACTTTACAATGGGTCACTTCTGATGGCTCCCTCCCCCTTCTATTTATACTCCAGTATCTGTGTGACTCTCACTAGATTTACCCCTTGACTAGCATCTTCTGCCTCTGTAGAGATCCAGAAGTGTATAATCCTACATCTCAGGCTGATTTCATGGGTGTTCAGAGTGTTCTGGTAGATGATTAGTTCACTTTAGAGGACTGGTTGAAACAGGGTCTCTTACCGCTTTGCCATCTTGCCCCCGCCCATAAGTTCTTTATTTTATTTTATAATTCTTTATCCACTCTGTGAAAAGAAAATGACTGCTTAAATAGTGGCTAAATAAATAGAAGTTTGATAGTTCTTTTACTGTAGATGTATCTTCAAAGAAAGATAGTGCATGATGATAACAAGAAACATTCTAAAATCAGGGACAGTGATCGAGAGGATTAACACTCGCTTCACCTGGAGCTCTTCAGTATGAAACCTGTGAAGCCAGCTTTCCAGATGGCTGATCAGTGACAAATTATGCTTAAGAATATGGCCTAAAGAATCATTCTGTGGAAACCATGGGAGACTATCACAATTAAGTGAAGTTGGGAAATGCTGAAGTGTTTACCTCTTTCTCATAGCCATATAAAACTCTGGAATACCAACTAAATTTTCCATTAAAATAAAACATTTTTCTTTATATTTGATATTTCTTTACTTGAATGATGCTACTCATGTACTCAGATCTTCTTTCTTTCCTGTACTTCTGTGGGCAGAGCCAAAACCTTAGTCTCACTAAAAAACCAAACAAACAAAAAAACTGAAGTAATAACCTGAGCAATTCTTTATGCATTTTTTATTTTATTTTATTTTATTTTATTTTATTTTTAGATTTTGTTTATTTAACAGAGAGAGATAACAAGTAGGCACAGAGAGAGAGAGAGAGAGAGAGAGGGAAGCAGGCTCCCTGCCGAGCAGAGAGCCCGATGCGGGACTTGATCCCAGAACTCTGAGATCATGACCTGAGCCGAAGGCAGAGGCTTAACCCACTGAGCCACCCAGGCGCCCCTCTTTAGCATTTTTTAAAGACATCATAGAGTGAATTATAGTTTAGAGATTCCTGTCTCTAATATCTTTCTCAAGATTATGATTTCATATTGCCATCAGTATTAACCAACTAATTACTAGGATTTTATCTCAAATAAAGGTAAATGAATTTAGAGAGATCTTTGTACCTAGGTTTTGTTTTTATTCTAGATGTCTTTGATTCCATTCCAGTTATTAATTTTATACCCAATAATTAGACATACATACCTCCAAATAAATGACTGCCCTGTACAGAGATTATTGAAAGTACACCTGAAGTTCTTTTATTAGGTATTAGTATTGCGAGTCCTGTCACATCCAGCATGACTTATCAAAACAATCTTTCAATTTTCACAAAGCGTTGTTAGCTCATGATTTATACAAAATGTATGTTCAAAAAATGCTCAACTGCTCCTTTATACAGCTAATTCCTTCTACTAATAAGCCATTCTTTATATAGATTATGTTTATTTAAGGATATATTGATGGGCAGTTGGAATTATCATAAAAGAGAATATAGGTAATAAACAAGCAAATACTAAAAAAAAAAGGGGGAGGGATACCTATTATTTGATCTAATGTAGCTTTCTGCAACTGGTTAAAATATTAGAAATACTACCTTGTTACAAATTTTGGTTTTATACAGTATGTTAGAGTCATTATCATTATATTTAAATTTCATACTTTACACATTTGTGCACTTGTAATAGTTTCACAAGATATAGGGCAAAGTAGAAATACAGACACTTGGGCTCTAATAAATGCACACGTAAAAAGCAAAACAGACAGATACCAACTTTGATTATAAACATATTCTTCTAGGGATTGCACTAACTGTTCCTCAGTTTTAATGAGCTTTCCAAGGGAATATGTAGCAACATAAGCCCATGGTATATTTTCTGGATTACTTATGCAGACACTTATGATTCAGTGACACTGCTTAGTGCTAATCTCCTGGCTCAGGTTCTATTTTTCTTAACTGGATGTTTTTCAGCAACACTCCAGTAACCTAATACATGATTTTGCACTGATTAAAGTAAACTATAATTCTCTATGCTATCGACTAGTTATACAATGTTCTGCTTTTCACATTAAATAATGATTATAATTTATAACTAGATTTTATGACCAGGCAGTATGTGTTATATTTATATAGATGACATAATATAACACACATACATAATTCTGTACTAGCTCTTACACTCAATTGTATTAGAAAAACAAATTTAGTATATTGATAAGCATAAAATGTTTTACATGTGTATGATTATTTTTTGTGTCATTTTTTTTAAAATGGAATATACAACTTCATGACATCTCTCAAAAAGTGTTTGCACCTGTCTTCCAAGTTTAAAAGATGTGTTCTCTACCTATTTATATTTTATAGTCTAGTCTAAAACCATGGGAACAAAAATGCAACCAAAAAAATCTCTTTCCTTTTAATATCAGTAGTACAAAATCAAACTTACAACAGGAGAATTATTTTTGTTCCACAAATCATGACAGTCTTATATAAAGCAGCCAGAGCTATAACTGAAAGGAGATAAATCAAATCAACTTAGAATCAAAATTATGAAATCTATTATGTGAAGTGTTATGAAATAAGATAAAATAGTTCTTCACCAGTGAGAATATGTCTGTGGGTACATCAGAATGAAACTAAGTATACAAGAATTAAGAATAATACCATTCATTTCATAGAGTTGAAACATCCAGTTTGTATAGAGAAGGCACGTTATTGCAGCATGATCCTTTTGAAATCATGTCAGTGTAATTCAGTGAAACATTCAGAGAACTGATTATGTATGTACATATGTATTTGAATATGCCTTCTTTGAAAAAAGAAGTGAAAATAATTAACATACAAAACAATAAAACCTAAATCTGTTTAATCAATAATTTCCCTTACCAGAACATTTGCTTGGTTCTCTGGACACAGTTACATTATAAGAATAATACATTATGTTTGCAGCAATTTTGCCTGTAGTACTAGTGCAATTATACAAACTTTAGTTCAGTAAGTCAAAATTTCAGAACTGGAAATTTTTTTTCCTGGAATTTATTTTAAAAATCAAATATTTGGGGGGCGCCTGTGTGGCTCAGTGGGTTAAAGCCTCTGCCTTCGGCTCAGGTCATGATCCCAGTGTCCTGGGATTGAGCCCTGCATCAGACTCTCTGCTCAGTGGGGAGCCTGCTTCCTCCTCTCTCTGCCTGCCTCTCTGCCTACTTGTGAGCTCTCTCTGTCAAATAAACTAAAATCTTTAAAACAAATCAAATATTTTTTTATAAATAGTTCTCTCATAGACAAAGATACAACAATGCATTTCCTAGGTAGAGAGGAATGGTGAATGTGCATATGTGTGTGTGAGCATGTATGTGTGTGTATGTTTAATTTTAACATTTTTGTAGCATATAAACTCACTGGTGGCTGGGGCTTTTTATGACCATAATTATTGTATCCATACCACTTAGAAAAGTGCCTCACATGTAGATGGTACTCCATACATATATTTTGAATGAATTAATGAGTTTGAATAAATTATTCCATTGGATTTTAATCACATGTCAAATAAGAAACATGATAACCATGAGATCCCATTTTTGTTACTGACACTTTCTTTTCTTTATCATATTGTGATGTTTTCTTTTTATCTAGGAATTTATACATTTCACTGGAATGTGTCTAAGACTATGTCTTATTAATTTTAATTTTGCACATCACAAGATGGACACTTTCCAACTTTATTTTTTTTTAACTTTCATTTAATTCCAGTTAACCTACAGTGTTATATTAGCTTCAGTGTACAATAAAAAGATTCAACAATTCCATACATCACCTAGTGCTCATCAGGACAAGTGCACCCCTTAATTCCCATCACCTATTTAACCGATCTCCACACCCTCCCCCTCCTGTCTATTAACCTTCGGTTTGTTCTCTATAACTAATAGTCTGTTTCTTGGTTTGTCTCTCACTCTCCATTTATGCTTTGCTCATTTTTTTTCTTATATTCCATATGAGTGAAATCATGCATATGGTATTTGTATTTTTTCTGACCTATTTCACTTAGCATTATATTCTCTAGCTCCATCCAGCTGTTTCAAATGGCAGGATTTCATTCTTTATGTCTGAAGAATATTCCATTGTATATATATATCACATCTTCTTCATTCATTAATCAGTGAACACGGGTTGCTTCCATATCTTAACTACTATAAATAATGCTGCTGTAAACATAGAGGTTCACATATCTTATTTAATTCATATTTTTGTATTCTTAGGGTAATTATCCAGTAGTGTGATTGGTACGTCATAGGGCAGTTCTATTTTCAACGTTTTGAAGAAACTCCATAATATTTTCCATGGTGGCTGTGCTAGTTTGCATTCCCACCGACAGTGCAATAGGGTTCCCCATTCTCCACATCTTTGCTAACACCTGTCATTACTGGTATTGTTGAGTTTAGCCATTCTCACAGATGTGAGGTGTTATCTCATTGTTTTGATTTGGACTTCCCTGATGGGAAGTGATGATGAACATCTTTTCATATGTCTTTTGGTCATGTCTTCTTTGGCAAAATGTTGGTTTCTGTCTTTGCTTATTTTTTCATTGTTATTTGATTTTTGGGTATTGAGTTTTATAGGTTCTTCATATATTTTGAATACTAACTCATTTTTGGATATGTCAATTGCAAATATCTTCTCCCATTCCATAGGTTGCTTTTTAGTTTGGTTGATTGTTTCCTTTGCTGTGCAGAAGCTTTTCATTTTGATGTAGTCCCAAAAGTTTATTTTTACTTTTGTTTCCCTTGCCTCAGAAAGCATAACCTAGAAAAGTTGTTAAGATTGATACCAAAGAGGTTACCACTTGCATTCTCCTCCAGGATTTTTATGGTTGCAGATCTCACATTTAGGTCTTTAATCCATTTTGAATTTATTTTGTGCACAGTTAATTAAGTGACCTAATTTATTTCTTTTGCACGCTGCTGTCCAGTTTTCCCAATACCATTTGTTGTACAGACTGTCCTTTTCCCGTTGTATATTCTTTCCCGTTTTGTTGTAGTCTAATTGACCGTATAGTTGTGGGTTCATTTCTGGGTTTTCTGTTCTACTCTGTTGATCTTATGTGTCTGTTTTTGTGTCATTACCATACTATTTTTAAATTTAAATTTATTTAGCCAACATATACTACATCATTAGTTTCAGATGTATTGTTTAATTCATCAGTTGCATATAACACCCAGTGCTCATCACATCATTTGCCCTCCCTAATGCCCATCACCCAGTTACCCCATTCCCCTGCTCGGCTCCCCTTCAGCAACCCTCAGTTAGTTTCCAGAGTTAAGATTGTCTGTCATGGTTTGTCTCCCTCTCTGATTTCTTCCCATTCAGTTTTCCTTCCCTTTCCTTATGGTCCTCTGCACTGTTTCTTATATTCTACATAAAAGTGAAACCATATAATTGTTTGTTGTGGATATGGCTGCTATGAACTTTAAGGTGCAGTTACCCTTTCATTTCACTACATCTGTATCTTTGGGGTAAATACGCAGTACTGCAATTGTTGGATCATAAGGTAACTCTGCTTTTAACTTCTTGAAAAATTTCCATACTGTTTTCCAGAGTGGCTATACCAGCTTGCACTCACACCAATAATGTAAGAGTGCTCCCTTTTCTCCACATCCTCACCAACATTTGCTATTTCCTGACTTTAATTTTAGCCATTCTGCCATGTGTAAGGTGAAACCTCATTGTGTGTGTTTTTTTAATTTATTCATTTTCAGCATAACAGTATTCATTATTTTTGCACCACTCCCAGTGCTCCATGCAATCTGTGCCCTCTATAATACCCACCACCTGGTACCCCAACCTCCCACCCCCCCACCACTTCATTCCCCTCAGATTGTTTTTCAGAGTCCATAGTCTCTCATGGTTCACCTCCATTTCCTTACACCACACACAAAAATAGACTCAAAATGGATCAAGGACCTCAATGTGCGAAAGGAATCCATCAAAATCCTTGAGGAGAACACAGGCAGCAACCTCTTCGACCTCAGCCGCAGCAACATCTTCCTAGGAACAACGCCAAAGGCAAGGGAAGCAAGGGCAAAAATTAACTATTGGGATTTCATCAAGATCAAAAGCTTTTGCACAGCAAAGGAAACAGTTAACAAACTCATTGTGGTTTTGATTTGTATTTCCGTGATGCCAAGGGATGTGGAGCATTTTTTCATATGTCTGTTGACCAACAGACGTATTTGTATGTCTTCTTTGCAGAAATGTCTCTTTCATGTCTTCTTCTCATTTCTTAACTGGATTATTTGTTTTTTGGGAGTAGATTTTGGAAATTTCTTTATAGATCTTAGATATTAAAACCTTATCTGATATGTCATTTGCAAATATCTTCTCCTATTTGGTCATTTGCCTTTAGTTTTGTTGATTCCTTTGCTGTACAGAACTATTTTATCTTGATGAATTCCCAGTAGTTCATTTTTTTTTTTTCTTTCCTTGCTTTTAGAGACGTTGGTCTAGCAAGACGTTTCTGCGGCCAGGGTCAAAAAGGTTTCTGCCTGTGTTCTCCTCTAGGATTTTGAAGGATTCCTGTCTCACATTTAGGTCTTTCATCCATTTTGAGTTTATCTTTGTGTATGGTGTAAGAGAATAGTCCAGTTTCATTCTTTTGTGGCATTCATGTGGCTGTCCAATTTTTCCAGCACCATTTGTTGAAGATATGCCCCCCCCCATTGGATATTCATTTGTGCTCTATCAAAGATTAGTTGGCTATGGAGTTGAGGGTCCATTTCTGGGTTCTCTGTTCTGTTCCATTTATCTATGTGTCTCTTTTTGTGCCAGTACAATGCTATCTTGACCATCGCAGATTTATAATACAGCTTGATGTCAGTCATTGTGATGTCCAGGCTTGGCTTTCTTTTTTCAACATTCCTCTGGGTATTCAGGGTATTTTCTGGTTCCACTCTAATTTTAAGATTATTTGTTCCAGCTCTGTGAAAAATGTAGATGGGATTGTATTGTAAATGTAAACATTGTAAATGTTGATAGGGATTGTATTGAATGTGTAGATTGCTCTGAAGTAGTATACACATTTTAACAATATTTAGTCTTCCAGTCCATGAACATGGAATTTTTTTTCCATCTCTGAGTATTCCTCAATTTCTTTCAGAAGTGTTCTATAGTTTTAGAGTACAGATCCTTTACCTCTTTGGTTAGATTTATTCCTAGGTACCATATGGTTTTTGGTGCAATTGAAAATGGGATTGACTCCTTTGTTTCTCTTTCTTTTGTCTTATTGTTAGTGTGTAGAAATGCAACTGATTTCTGTGCATTGATTTTGTATCCTGCCACATTGCTGAATTGCTGTATGAGTTCTAGCAATTTAGGGTGGAGTCTTTTGCGTTTTCCACATAAAGTGTCATGTCATCTGCAAAGAATGAGAGCTTGACTTCTTCTTTGCCAATTTGAATGTCTTTTGTTTCTTTTTGTTGCCTGACTGCTAAGGAAGGCTAGGACTTTAGTATTATGTTGAACAACAGTGGTGAGAGTGTGCACCCCAGTTGTGTTGCTGGCCTAAGAGAAAAACTCTTGGTGTTTCTCCATTGAAAATGACATTCCCTATAGGCTTTTCATAGATGGCTTTTATGATATTGAGGTATGTTCCCTTTATCCCTACACTTTGAAGAGTTTTAATGAAGAAAGGATGCTGTCTTTTGCCAAATGCTTTTTCTGCATCAATTGAGAGGATCATATTGTTCTTGTCTGTTCTTTTATTAAGGTGATCTATCATGTTGATTGATTTGTGAATGTTGAACCACCCTGTGGCACAGAAATAAATCCCACTTGGTCCTGGTGAATAGTCCTTTTAATATACTGTTGGATCCTATTAGCGAGTATACTGGTGAGTATGTTGACATCCATGTTCATCAGGGATATTGGTCTATAATTCTCCTTTTTGATAGGGTCTTTTTTGGTTTGGGGATCAAAGTAATTCTGGCCTCATAAAACGAGTTTGGAAACTTTCCATCCATTTCTATTTTTTGAAACTTCAGTAGAATAGCTATTATTTCTTCTTTAAACATTTGTTAAAATTCCCCTGGGAAGTCATGTGGCCCTGGATTCTTGGTTTTTTGGAGGTTTTTGATTATTGCCTCACTTTCCTTGATGGTTATGGATTTGTTTGGGCTTTCTATTTCTTGTCCAGTTTCAGTTTGGGTAGTTTGTAAGTTTCCAGGAATGCATCCATTTTTTCCAGATTTGTTGGCATATAGTTGCTCACAATATGTTCTTAAAATTCTTTGAATTGCCTTGGTATTTGTCATGATCTCTTCACTTTCATTCATGATTTTACTAATTTAGATCCATTCTCTTTTCTTTTTGATAAATCTGGCTAGAGGTTTATTGATCTTTCAAAGAACCATCTCCTAGTTGTTGTTGTTTTTTAACCATTCTGTGGTTCTTCTGGTTTTTGTTTCATTGATTTCTGCTCTTATCCTTATGATTTCTGGTCTCCTGCTTGGTTTCGGCTTTACTTGCTGTTCTTTTTCTGGCTCCTTTAGGCATAAGGTTAGCTTGTATATTTGAGAAATTTCTAATTTTTTTGAGAGAGGTCTGTATTGTGATGTACTATTGTCTTAGGACTGCCTTTGCTGTACCCCAAAAGTTTTGAACAATTGTGTTTTCATTTTCATTAGTTTCCATGGATTTTTTTTAGTGCTTCTTCAATTTCCTGGTTGACCCATTCATTCTTTAGTAGGATGCTCTTTAACCTCCAAATATTTGAGTTCCTTCCAAATTTCCTCTTGTGATTGAATTCAAGTTTCAAAGCATTGTAGTGAATAATGCTTTAATATGCAGGGAATAATCCCAGTCTTTTGGTATCAGGTGAGACCTGATTTGTGACCTAGTATGTGATCTCTTCTGGAGAAAGTTCCATGACCACTTGAGAAGAAACTGTATTCTATTGTTTTAGGATGGAATGCTCTATATATATCTTTAAAGACCATCTGGTTCAATGTGTCACTCAAAGCCCTTATTTCCTTGTTGATTTTATGCTTAGGTGAGCTGTCCATTGCTGTCAGTGGGGTGTTGAAGTCCCCTAATATTGATGTATTATTATCAATGTGTTTCTTTGATTTGGTTATTAACTGATATATTGGCTCCTCCCAAATTTTAGGAGCATAAATATTTTGTTAGATATTCTTCTGGGGTAGATCCTTTAAGTATGGTATTGTGTCCATCTTCATCTTTTCCTACCATCTTTGATTTAAAATCTAATTTATCTGATATGAGGATTGCTACTCCAGCTTTCTTTTGAGATCCCTTATCATGGTAAATGGTTCTTAGCCCCAACCCCTTCAGTCTGGAGGTGTCTTTAGGTCTAAAATGAGCCTCTTTTGGACAGTATATGGAGGAGTCCTGCTTTTTTATCCAATCCAATACCCTGTGTATTTTGATTGGAGTCTTTAACCCATTGACATTCAGAGTAATTATTGAAAGATAGGAATTTAATGTCATTGTAAAGTTCCTGTTTCCGTAGATTGTCTCTGTTTCATGTCTATGTTATTCTTGGGCTCTCTCTTTGCTTACATATTCTTTCAGTTTCTGTCTGTCCCAGAAGCTGTTTATCTCTCCTTCTGTTCTGAATGAAAGCCTTGCTGGAGTACCCTGAATATATCATGCCAGCCCTTTCTGGCCTGCTTGGTGTATGTCCATAGGTTTGATGTCTAATGTTGCTACCCCTGGAGGTTAGGAACCTCTTGCCTCCAGTTGCTTTCAGGATTTTATCTCTGAAATTTCCAAGCTTCACTATTATATATTGGGGTGTTGATCTATTTTTATTGATTTTGGGTGAAGTCCTCTCTACCTCTTGGACATGAATTCCTGATTATTTTCCCAGAATAGGGAAGTTCTTAACTACGATATGCTCATATATACCTTCTGACCCTCTCTCTCTCTCAACCTCCAGGCACCCCAGTAATACTGATGTTTGTCCATTTTATGGCATCACTGACTTCTCAAAGCCTCTGTTCATGGGCCATTAGTTGTTTTTCTGCCTTGTGCTCAACTTCCTTCTTTTCCATCAACCTGTTTTTGTCATTTAATCCTGTTCTGCCTCATTACATTTTTTATTTCAACCTGTTTAGATCTCATTTTTTAAAAGATTTTATTTATTTATTTGACAGATGAAGATCACAAGTAGGCAGAGAGGCAGGCAGAGAGAGAGGAGGAAGCAGGCTCCCTGCTGAGTAGAGAGCCTCATGCAGAGCTCAATCCCAGGCCCCAGATATCATGACCTGAGCCAAAGACAGAGGCTTAACCCACTGAGCCACTCAGGTGCCCCTAGATCTCATTTTTGCACTACGTGCAAAATGTCTTTTTGCTTTTTTCAAGCCCAGCTTTATAATTGTTATCCTGAATTCCATCTCTGCATTCTTACTTAAAACCATATTGATTAGATCTGTGACAGAGAGCATTACCTCTGGTTCTTTCTTTTGTTGTAAATTCTTCCTTCTAGTCATTTTACCCAGAGCAGAATGGATGAACGAGTGAGAGAATCAAAAATATGAAGCACAACCTAGGCAAAATAGACACTAGACAAATCTGAAGAGATCAGAAACCAAAAAAGAAAAGCAAAAGCAAAAAAAAAAAAAAAAAAAATGTGGGGGAAGAGAGAATATACTCTCACAGGGTGGACAAAACTAGTTGATTTACTTGTTCTTGGATATATTTTGGTCTGTGCATTAGAAGACACTAAATCCCAAAATTGTAAGGAAAGCAAAAAAAAAAAAAAAAAAAAATATATATATATATATATATATATATATGAATAGAGTGAAAGGAAACCAGAAATGAAGAATATATCTATAAAGTGTGGATGTTCAAAAATGAAAGTTAATAAAAGACTTAAAAACATAGAGTTGATAAAATAAAAAACTAGTTGAAAAAGAAAAAAAATGGAAAATTTTAAACTGAAAGATAAATTAACCATGAGAAAGAAAAACTTCAAATTCTCTATACTATTTTCCCATAGCACTGGGGTTTTACAACCTTGTGGGGTTGGTAAACTTGCTGTGCACCTGTTCTTCCAGTTGTTCATCTGGGGGAGGGGCCTGCTGCAGTTTCTCGGTTATCTTGGCCTGGGTGGAGTTGCATTGTCCCTCGCTAGGGGGCCGGGGTCAGTGAAAGCTAGTCCTCTGTGTGGATTTTGTTCCTTGAAGGCTTCCTGTACCTCTTGAGAGGAGCAAAATAAAAACGGCCACAAACCCCATCTCCAGCCCCAGAGCTGAAAGATCGTGGTCTTTTCTCTTCAGTAAACCTTCAGGGATAAACTATCTTCACTTTTGTGTGTGCCAGACTTTGCAGACTCCTGTCTTGTGGGCACACTCTGTCCCTCCTAGGGGAAGCCAGAGAGTTACCCCCTACTGTCCTTTGCAGGGCCCCCTGCCTTGAGATAACAGAGATAACACTCACGCTTTTGCCTAGTCATGAGTGTACCTGCTCCACTCCTCTTGAGGGATAACAGAGGGGGCCTCACATTCCAGTCCTCTGCAGGCTTCCAAGGTGGAGAACCATTGCACTATCAGGCCTCAAATCTTGGTTTATGGTGATCTGAGCTGTGAGCCCCCTTCGGGCTTCCTGACCATTACCAGTTTTCCCACTCCATGCTTGGGAACTCCACTGGCTCAGGTACCCCCATTAATTCTGTAATTCCAGGGATCCTGGGACTACACAGAATTCTGCTGTTTCTACCTGAGCACCTTTCAGGAAGGGATGTCTCTCACTGGAGCAGATTTCTAAGGGTTCCAATTTTGCCCTCCTGGGCTGTATGACTTTCTGGTAGCCAGAATACAGAGTGTCCCTGTGTCCACCATTTATCTTCAGATGCCTTGCCACAGATTCACTTCTGTGTACCTTCTATCTTCGAGAAAGTGGTTGCTTTTCTTCTTGCAGAGTTCCAGATACTCTTTTCTTACACGAGTTCATGCATGTCCAGAATGATCTGATAGTTATCTAGCTAAGTTCAAGGGACCAGATGAAATGAGGTTGCCTACTCTTCTGCCATTTTGCCTCCTCTCCAGATTTCAAATATTAGATTTACATTTTATTAGATGTGTGATCTTTGATCAATTTGCTTCTGCTCAATTTACTCACCTGAAAAATGGGGATAATAATAAAACCTTCCTCACAGAGCTGTTACAGAAATTATATGAGTTAATAGATTTAAAGAATTGAAAAGAGTGCCAGTAATGAACATGAACATTCTAGATTTAAAAAGAGGCAGTAGAATATAAGAAGTAACATACCTGATAATTCTAAAGTCCAACTGAGTGAAGCATGGAAAAAGCATCTAATTATAGCAGGAAGAATGTAAGGAATTCAGACACACCCTTTTATTTAAACACATGTATTAATTTATCTAATAATACTTGAAGAATAATTATTTCCTTGCTGAGGCTATCAAGATGAAAATATATACTGTTCATACTCAGGAAACTTAAATATTATTTAGGGAAGTATTAAAAGACAAGAAAAGGCATTAAGATATAAAACTAAAAGGAAAGAGGATTAAAAATTATCATAATTTATAAGATGATGTCTTTCTCTTCCTGGAAAAATCTATGAAAGTGTACAAGTGGAATTGGTGGAAGGAGATTATTATAAATAATATGGACATTTAATCAGTCATTAATGGTCATGAGCTACAAAGGAGGCATAAAAATGCTGTCCTGTATTCCAGTAAAAACAGGCTAGAAACATTAATTTTAAAGATATATCCTGCTCACATAAAGAATGGAGTTTAACATGCCTAAGAAAAAATGTTAAAAGAGAAAAATAGCTCATTTACAAAGATACAAAATAGAGATGCAAACTAAAATATAGCATGATTTTAGGGGCACCTTAGTGGCTCAGTAGGTCAAATCGGCTGAGATCATGAACCCAGGGTCCTGGGATCAAGCCCCGCATCAGACTCTCTGCTCAGCAGGGAGACCACTTAAAGTTAAATAAATAAATAAATTAAATAAAGCAAAATATAGCATGGTTTTAGCAATATATCTAGTTTTTTAAAAAAATAATTTATGTAAATTTATTCTAAAAATGCTTGTTAAGTGACACAAACTTTGCAATATTGGCTTGATAGCAAAGGAAAATCAAACCTTATTCAATATTGGATATTGCATTTTATATATTAATAAGGTATTTTCATCTATTAGAATCAACTTCTGGCAAGGTACAATATAAAGTGTATCCATTTTGAAACTGAAGTAGTTTAGAGAAGTGGGAGAAAAGAAGTAAAGGAACGGTAACAACTTTAATTTACATAGTGAGGAAATGGTGACTGTCAAAATTGAAGAGGCCAAATAATAAAAGTATGAAGTTACAAAGGTACCTAATCCCAGAATATAAAATAATAGCAGTGTAGTTTAGAAATATCAAATGTTGGTGGGGAAGTGAATGTCATCTCACATCTCCATTTGACAGGTAGAGGGAGAGTCACAAGGGCATGTGTGAAGTAGAGTCAGAAGAGAGTGTAGGCCATTTATTTAGTGTTAGGAAAATTAGGAACAGAGAACCAAAAAACGAAATGATTTCATATGGATGCTATGATTGCAGAGCTGTGTGGGGAGATTAGGTCAGGAACAGTTGTATTTTATTGGAAATCCTTTTGCTATATTAATATTTTACAATTTGCATATAAAATTCTGTAGCAATTGCTTTTAAATAACATCTTATGAGTCCTTTACATTATGATCAAGTTCCAGAATAATGAAACAGGAGAGACATATGCTCCTCATCTGTGTTCTTTCTTAGAATGTGGCCATGCCTAATGGGGGAATTATTTTTAAATTTTTTCTTTGAAAATATGCATTCTGAAGAGATAATCTCAGAAAAACTAAAAATAACCCCCACTTGTAATGAATAGAAGGGAATATTTGGGGGCACCTGGGTGGCTCAGTGGGTTAAAAGCCTCTGCCTTTGGTTCAGGTCATGATCACAGGGTCCTGGGATTGGGCCCCGCATCAGCCTTTCTCCTCAGCAGGGAGCCTGCTTCCCCCTCTCTCTCTGCCTACTTGTCATCTCTGTCTATCAAAATAAACAAAATCTTTTTTTTTTTTTAAAGGCACATTTAGAATCAGAATTCATTCATCTACTTCCACTTTTACAAACTGTAATAGAAGTAACTATCAATACCCATCCCAAGGAAGTTGGTTAAATTTAAAATTAGGAGGTGAGATTTCATCTGTGAGAAATATCACAGATTATGATTTCCCAAAACTGGAATGGAATTTTTCAAATAAGAGTCTTCAAAAAGAGAATTGTTTGGGGCAGGGGAGTAGGGAGGGAGTTAAGTGAGGAGTGAGGCAAGGAATAATATAAGAAGGAAATTCAAGGACAGAAATGCCGTATCAGGAGTGGAAGAATTGTCCATAGGAAACCTCTGCCAGTGAATTTGTAACTCCTGAAGTTCTCTCTGTGAGGAACAAAAAAAAAGAAAAAGAAAAAATACCAGTGATTCTAGTAGATTAACTTCTCTTCCCCCTGCATCTAATTCATAACTTAAAAAAAAAAACTTAACTTTTAAAAATTAATTTTCAATAAAATTGTTCTTCTATGCCAGATAATTAGAAAAATGAAAATTTTTAATGGAAACATAAAGGTAAATTCTTTCTAATCATGAAAACAATAACAGCAGCAGAAAGAAGATTTTGGTAAATTTATCTAAATATAAATACAAAACATTAATGTAGCAAAAGCCATCATAAAAGATTAAAAACAAAGGGAAACTGAAAAAGTGCATTTGTAGTAAACATGAAGTAGTATCAAAATCTTTAATATATAAGGTGTTGGTACAAATTTAAAAGAGGAATATTACTGCAAATAAGTGAATGAAAATAGTACATGAACAGTTTACTCTCAAAAGAATCCAAAGATAATGTAATATGTAGATATTATTGAGGCATTGCTCATAATAGCAACTAAGATTAAAATACATTTTTTAAAATATTTTATTTCTTTACTTGACAGAGAGCATAAGTAGGCAGAGAGGCAGGCAGAGAGAGAGGGGGAAGCAGGTTCCCCGCCCAGCAGAGAGCCTGATGCAGGGCTCAACTCCGACCCTGGGACCATGACCTGAGCCGAAGGCAGAGGCTTTAACACACTGAGCCACCCAGGCGCCCCTAAAATACATTTTTAAGTAAGATATTAAGTAAATAAATGGTGCTGATTTGGAGATATTAAAATTTGATACAGAAATATATTTAATAATATAGAAAGTTGTCATGTTTCATAATAGTGACAAAAAAATGTTGCCAAACAAAATTAAAATTATATTCTAATATACCTAAAAATATAAACATATGAAAGACTGAATTGGTAAAACTGATTATCTCCAGGGACGTCTGTGTAGCTCAGTGGGTTAAAGCCTCTGCCTTTGAGCTCAGGTCATGATTCCAGGGTCCTGGGATAGAGCCCCATCATTGGGCTCTCTGCTCAGCAGGGAGCCTGCTTCCCTTCCTCTCTCTTTGCCTGCCTCGCTGCCTACTTGTGATCTCTGTCAACTAAATTTAAAAAAAAAATTTTTTTTTAAACAAAAACAAAAACTGATTATCTCCAGATGATGATTTCTCCTACTTATGGATATTTTCATGTTTTTTCCCACATACATGATATATCTGCCTAAAAATAAATCAAGCTACAAGTGATGTATGGCAACCTTGCCTGTATTATACCAAACATTTAAAATACTATACCAGTCACTTATTCTGATGTTTTTGTTATGAAGAAGTTTATTAGAAAAAATAATCTGTACACTTCATATTTGGTATCGTGTCAAGCAATCTCTTGGCAGTATTTTTTATCTTTTTTCTTTTTCTTTCTTTCTTTCTTTTTTTTAATCCAATTGGTTCTCTGGTTTGTAAAGAATGTGAACTTTTTATATATTCTCTTGTACACAGTACACCCTTTTTCTCTGTTATTTTAACATAATAATTTCTCAACAAACCAACGGTTTCTAAGTCATTTCTGCTGCTGAAAATTGCAGCAGCAATTTTGAGCAATGTATTTTGGGAAATAAATGTCTTATTTATTAATCAAGAAGAAAATATTGCAAATTATTGCTTGGCTAGTTTATGCATTTCTGAAACACTTGCAAAGATTATTTCTTCTGTTCTTTTTTGGTGTTAGGAAATATATATTTTTCGTAAAAATGCATTATACAAATTACCATTCATTTCTGAAATCCACTCAGTCAACCAGGGCAAAAAAACATTAAACAAATCATTTCTTTCACTGTGGGGGAAAGGAGCTATTCCTTAGTTCCATCAACTATGGTTAAATCAAAAATGGCAAAATATATTTCTCAGTTTGCAAGATGGAGAACTATGGAGTTGAAAAACTAAAATCTGGCTGGCAGTATATTCTCTTTCCTGTCACATTTGTAACCAACAGAACTATAGTTCCTCACTGTGAGTCTAAACTTCATAACATTTTTCTTATTTGCTGTAGATGGCACATGCTTTTTACAGTCTATTTCATTCCATACACTATAAATTTAAAGCTAAAATTCCAACCTCAGAAATTGAACTGTGTAACACCCTTGCTTTAATTTAGGATATTTTAAGAATGTTTAATTTTCTTTCCAAGTACAAGACTGACAATAATATAAATCCCATTCCTTCTTTTCTTCTGCACAAAAAATATATGAGCAGAAGAAATGTGAGGCTGTTCTATGTCTCAAAAAAGTAAGTGTTTATATCTGTGATAAAGGAGGAAGAATTATTTCCTTTCCCAAATAAAGTTTGTGTGTGTGTGGTGTGTATGTGGTAAGGGATTTAACCTTTCCCAATGAGAGGTCTAGCTTTGTCGTCAGCTTTGGGCTTAATGTCCTCCATGAAAAGAGTTATCTTCCTTTTCCTGTAAGTCTTGGGCCACCCTGGGTACCTAACAATGTATCTTGTTGTGGGGCTTTGGTCGATGTGGTATCTCTCACATCTTTAGAGGAGGTAGAGACAAAAGGTCAGTCACTTGGGCAGTCAACATGACTGAGTTTTCAGTGAGCTCTGGACACTAAGGATTAGGTAAGCTTGTCTAGTTGTGAATACTCCATGTATATTATCACACTGTATTGCTAGGAGAGTTAGCAATCCACTGGAAGAGGACACCTGGAAGCAGAACTTTGCTCAACTCTGTTACTTACATCTCTTGCCTTGACTGATTTTAATCTGTATCTTTCACTGAAATAAACTGAAACTAATAGCTTTCAATGAATTCTGTGGGTCCCTAGCAAATTATCAAAACTTAAGATGGTCTTGGGAACCCCAGACTTGCAATTGGTATCAGAAGTGAGGTGATCTTGGGGACCTCTGCTCTCCAATAGATGTCATAAATGAGGATAATCCTATAGACTGCTCACTAACTTTACAGTCTGATAAGGTCAAACCTGTGTACCTATCATCCAAAGAAATAATTATGTATTTTTTTAACCCACAAAAAAACTAGTTGATCCAAAATTTTTACCTCTGCAAGTTTTATTCTTCCTATATTATCACAGTTGAAATTATATGATATGATAAATTATCCCAAATATGTACATTACTATTGAGGAATGAATATTAGCTAATTTTCTAGAAATGATATTTCATAATGCTTACAAAAAGAAATGGATATGTAGATAGTTAATACCCATTTTCTCAAGGTGATGTGGAACATTTTCCAAGATGGATTGTATGTTAGGACACTAAATAAGCCTTAACACATTTAAGAAGATTGAAATCTATAATATAAAGTATTTTTTTATGACCCCAACAGTATAAAACTAGAAATCAATAACAGGAAAAAAACGAAAATACAGAAATATGTGGTGATTAAATAGCACAATCCTGAACAACCAATGGGTCAAAGAAGAGTCAAAAAATAAAATTAAAAAATATCTTGGAACAAACAAAAATAGAAACACAGTATACCAAAACTTACAGAGAAAGCAGTCCTAAAAAGGAAATTTATAGTAAAAAATTTCTACATTAAAAAAAAGAAAGATCTCAAATAAACAACCTAACTTGACACCTCAAGGAATCACAAAATAAAAACAAAGTCCAAAGTCAGCCGACTAAGGCAAAAAACAAAGATCAGAACAGAAATGATAGAAAAATCAAAGACGTGCAAGAAAAGCAAATTGTAGGCTGATATCCCTAATGAACATAGATGCAAAAATCTTCAACAAAAATAGTAGAAAATTGAAATCAGTGGTACATTATAAGGACCATGTGCCATGATCAAGTACCATTTATCCCTCGGATCCAAGGATGGTTCAACATGTGCAAATCAGCAAATATGATACACCACATTACAAAAATGAAGGAAAAAATCATGATCCTCTCAATAGTTTTAGAAAAAGTATTTGACAAAACTCAATATCCTTTCATGACAAACACTTTCAACAAATTAGATATAGAATAAATGTACCTCAACATAATAAAGGTCATACATGACAAACCCACTGCTACATCGTACTTGGTAGTGAAAAGCTAAAGTTTTCCACTTAAGAGCGGAAATAATACAAGGGTGTGCAACTCTTAACCACTTCTATTCAGCATAGTACTGGAAATACTAGCTAGAGAAAACAGGAAAGAAAAAGACATGAAAGCCCTCCAAATTGGAAAAGGAGTTAAGTTGTCTCTGTTTATGAGTAATGTGATCCTAAACATAGAAAATCTGATCATCAGGACGCCTGGGTGGCCCAGTTGGTTGGACGACTGCCTGCGGCTCAGGTCATGATCCCGGAGTCTCAGGATCGAGTCCCGCATAGGGCTCCCAGTTCCACGGGGAGTCTGCTTCTCTCTCTGACCTTCTCCTTGCTCATGTTCTCTCTCACTCTCTCTCTCTCTCTCTCTCTCACAAATAAATAAATAAAATCTTTTAAAAAAAAAAAATAAAGAAAGAAAGAAAATCTGATCATCATAAAAGCTCTATGCAAAATCTGTTAAAACTAAAAAATGTATGTAATGACATTGCAGGATACAAAGTCAACATATAATAGTAAGTTTTGTTTCTATATATTAACAGTAAACTATCCAAAAAAGAGAAAATAATCCCATTTATAATAGCATCAAAAAGAATAACATAGAGGCACCCGGGTGGCTCAGTGGGTTAAGCCTCTGCCTTCGGCTCAGGTCATGATCTCAGGGTCCTAGGATCAAGCCCCGCGTCGGGCTCTCTGCTCAGCACGGAGCATGCTTCCTCCTCTCTCTGCCTGCCTCTCTGCCTACTTGTGATCTCTGTCAAATAAATAAATAAAATATTTTAAAAAAAGAATAACATACTTAGGAATAAATTTAACCAAGGAGTTGAAAGATCCATGCACTGAAAACTATAAAACATTGATGAAAGCAAATGAAGATGCAAACAAATGAAAGGGTATCCCAAGTTAATGGACTTCTAGAATTAATATTATTAAAATGTTCATACCACCAAAGTCATCTACAGATTCAATGCAGTTTTTTTTTTTTTTTTTAAAGATTTTATTTTTTTATTTGACAGAGAGAGATCACAAGTAGGCAGAGAGGCAGGCAGAGAGAGAGGAGGAAGCAGGCTCCCTGTGGAGCAGAGAGCCTGATGCGGGACTCGATCCCAGGACCCTGAGATCACGACCTGAGCCGAAGGCAGTGGCTTAATCCACTGAGCCACCCAGGCGCCCCAGATTCAATGCAGTTTTAATCAAAATTTCAATGGCCTTTTTCATGGAAATAGAAGAAAGTCCTAAATTTTTTATGAAAACCAAAAGACCCATAAAAGCTCAAGTAATCTTGAGCAAGAAGAAGAAAGCTGAAGGGATCACACTTCCTGATTTCAAATTATATTACGAAACTACAATAACCAAAATAGTAGGATATGGGCATGAAAACAGACACACAGACCATGGACCAGAATAGAGAGCAAAGAAACAAACCCATGCATGTACAGTGAGCTAGTCTTTGACAAGGTGTCAATATATCCAACAGGGAATAAATAACAATAAATGGTATTGAGAAAAATGGATATCTACATGCAGATCATGAAATTGGACATTTATCTTATGCCATTGGCAAAATCAACTCAAATCAATTAAAGAAACACAGTTATTCTTAACCTCGAATATCCTTATGTTTTATCAAATGAAATTAATTGGTTAAAAAGACACTTTACTTGGAGTAAAAATAGTTAATATTTAGCCAGTCATTTGGATTTTTTTCATTTCTATTACCTGATCGAGAAAGGAGTGAAGGGAAGTGAAAGGAAGGGGGGCGGGAAGAGTTTTTATTTTTTTTTAATTTTATTTATTTTTTTTAAGATTTTATTTATTTATTTGACAGACAGAGATCACAAGTAGGCAGAGAGGCAGGCAGAGAGAGAGGAAGGGAAACAGGCTCCCCGTTGAGCAGAAAGCCTGATGTGAGGCTCTATCCCAGGACCCTGGGATCATGACCTGAGCCAAAGGCAGAAGCTTTAACCCACTGAGCCACCCAGGTGCCCCAGAGTTTTTAAATTATAGTACAACTACAAAGATTGCTAGTTCCCTACCCAAATCTAATAGTCCTTTGTTTTTTTTGTTTTTTTTTTTTTTGTAACTGCATTAGATAATGTGCCCAATTGGAAAACAACAACAACAACAAAACTACATTTCTTTTCCCAGTGTGTCTTATGGCTATTTGTGGCCATGTTACCAATTCCTGCCTAGAGAGTTAGTAGAGAAATTATTGTGTGGAATTCCTGGGAAGTACCTACAGGGATAAGAATCAACTTGGATACTGATATTGTGTCCCACCCCCTTTCTGCCTTCTACTGCCTAGAAAGTGGATGAGTACCAGCATGGAGCTCAATAGTCGTCTGAACAATGAAGTAGCATCCATGATGAAAGGCACACACTTCAGGCAGAACACAGAGATAAAGGGATTTGGCACTGATAATTTTATGGAGTTACTATGCCAGATCTGTTCATGGATATTTTTTATGTGAAGAAATTATTTTTCAATACCAATATTGTATTTATTACTTCATCTATTTATTAGCTTTTATATAAACTAATTCTGTTATATATTTAAATATCCAGTTGATAATCCAATATGCTATTAAAGTATATGACAGTAGGCATAGTTATAACATATATTATTATTGTTGTTGTTATTATTAAACTGATGATAAATTTTGACTCTCAGAATTTCAAAAATACCAGCACAGAATCTAACATTAGTAATGGAAATTTTTGTCACTATATTATTTACCCATTCACATGAATGAAAAGAGTTCATTTGTTAAAATATAAATTTAACTAATACAGGAATTCATTTACTTTTTCTAGATAATAAATTAAAGGTTTTTTTTTTTTTTTAAGGATACCTTAATTGAGTTTATGATGTCCCCATGTATTCTTTAGGCATCAAAGTTTCAGAAGGCATGAGAGATTGCAAAACTCTTGGCCTGCCTTAGTTGTATTTGCACTGGAGTGTACTTCTTAACAGCAATGCAAATATGTTCTCTCACCAACATCTTGATATTTCCAACCTCATTATTCTTTTGCTTTTGAACCTTGACTATTCAATGGACCTGGGAATCAAATTCATTTCCTTCTCACTGAGCAGGTCAGGGTTTGTACCAGTCCAGAGCATATTAAAGTATAGAAGATCAGATTGTTCTTAATGGAAACTGAAGTCTGATTCCAAAACAAACTGCAAAGATTCTATTTGAAAGCTCCATCCCCAATTCCATTTACTCTCTCAGGGCAGGATGGGGGAACAAGAATTTTCCTTTGGTGAACAAATCAAAAATTAGTTTGTCTAAAGTCAGCCAGAGATTATCATACATCTAGAATCCAATAGCCCTAATCACATGATCATTGTGAGAAAAGTTAAAATTGTCCAAGTTTTAAAATTAAATATAAACCATATTCTATTTTTCTAACACTTATTAAGAGTTTTGATTTGTTCTTTTGGGAGATATTATCTAAAGATCTGTTTACCGTCTTTTCTTAAATAATTTCCTTTAATGCAAAGTCAAACAGTGGCATGCACATTTACAAACCTGAGTTGTGCCCAGTCTTACTTCTTTAATGTACAATATGTTCAAAATTATTGTTATATTCATTTTTTATTCTGTTAATGATGTATCTTTTTAAAAAGTATTAAAATTCATAGATAATAAAAATAATCAGTATATTTCATTTCTGAAATTACATGTTAGAGATAAAGCTTTTTAATGATGAAAAAAAGATCTGTCCACTTAATTTTTATTTTCTTAGCTCACCATCCTTCTTCCTTATAGCACTTGCCACAATTGTTAAGTAACTGTTTATAGACTTCCTAGAGGTGAAACTTGTTACTTTCTCAAAAAAGTAATATAATGAATCCAACATTTAGGAAACTTTTTATTTAATATCTGAATTCCTTACATAACTATAAACTTCATAGTGGCAAGCTTACTTTGGATAGCCTCATTAACATTAGACCTCCATGAGCTCGGCACTTAGCATAGAGCCTGGTACCAGTAAGAGTTCAATTAATATGTGTTGAATAGGAAAATGAGTGAATGGATGAAATTTTATATCAAACCGTGGAATTAGTTACAAGAAACTTACTGTAAGTCTGTGTTTGCATGTGTGTGTGCATGTGTGTACCAGAACTCTAGATCATGTACTCAAAAGTCCTTGTTTGCATACTTAAATAGATTTCCAAAAGTTTATCCAAAGATTGTGCTGTTGGTAGTAAATGATAGATAAGAGACTTGATGTCCTCTAGATAATCTTATCACAGGGACACTTACTATTTGACTCACTGTTGATTATTCCTCATCATTTTACAACCTCATCTGAGGGTTCTATGAACAGCAATCACTGTTAATGTCTTTCTGGGTGGAATATATGTTTTCAAATCTGAGCAATTTAAGGAATATAGCTAGGCTCTGATGAACAGTGAAAATTTCTTGTTTTCAGACCCAGAGTTCCACCTCAACCTACTTTTATTTTTCATTGATAAGATTAATATAGACTATATTTTGCTTGACATAGTGAGGTGATATTAAAGTATACACAAAATTTTACAATAATTTTACTTATGTAGAAATGATATCAAAGAATTTATAATTCTAAAGTTGTATTTAATATTTTCTGTCAGTGTTATACTAAAGTTTTTATTTTGAAATCTATTATCCAAAGGAAAAATAGACTATGGAACTTTTTTACAAATATGTAGAAGCAGTAATTTTCTTCTACAATGCTAATAATAATCCTGGATCACAAAAAAAGCATGTTGCTCTTGTATTGGAATTTACAAAATAAATCCACATTTTAAGGCTACTATTGAACTTAAATTTCTTCTTAGATTAATTAGATATATTTTGAGAGTGGGTTAGCAAATGTTTTCTTTGAATTCACTTCCTCTTATGTATAGCATCCCCACAGTGGAAGCAGATAATTAATTGATTGTTTCATATATCCATGAGAACATATTTACAGAAGAACAATGCTTCATGAAGTACACATCAGCTAATTTAAATATCAGTCATTCAATGAGTTATTTCAAAGTTAAATTGTTTTAGTTAAGAAAATTCCCATTTATTCAAGATAAACATGATATGACAACTATGAACTAGTTTGGTTTTCAATGTAAAAACTTTTGAAGAAGCTGTTTTGCTTTATTTTACAATATTATAATTCTGTGGTGCCTGAGTAGCTCCGTTAGTTAAGCATCTGACTCTTGATTTCAGCTCAGGTCATAATGTCAGAGTTAATGAGGTTGAGCCCTGTTGGGCTATGAGCTGGCCATGGAGGTTGCTTAAGATTCTTTACCTCCCCTCCCTCTAAAAACATTAAATTAAAAAGTAATAATATTATAAATTTAAAATTCATTGTAACTTGAATTTCCTATTTTAATAATGATATTTCATCAGTTAAATTCATAATACTGTCTCCACTGTATATGGTTATAAAACATTTTGAAATAAAAATAGCCCAGTAGAAAAAAAGCTTGTTTATTTGGTGTTGTCAAAGCAATTTCACCATTTCAAGCCCCCTAATAGCAAACCTACTGAAAGCTAAATAATGGTACAACTTTATCCTGGCTATTTAATACTTTTTTTTTCCTGGCTATTTAATACTTTAACAACGTAATGATTTTACATCACTGTTTCAGGGATATAGGTTTAAATTATTCATGAAAGATAATCTTATTCTAAAAACAAATTGAGAAATACACCTTATGTAAGTGATACTTATATATCATTATTTTGATATAGTTTCTTGTTGGAAATGCTTATGTTTTACATTAACTTGATTTTTCTATCTATCATTTGATATATTATCTATCTTTCCTAACAAGCAAGTATCTTTTACAGACAAAAATACTTTCTTTATAGTGGCAAGAAGACATTTTATAGTATTAAGTGTAAAATATTTATATTCCACTGTATTTTAACCCAGAGTAAAAATTTAGGGTAGCCAGAATAATAATAGGTTGTCCATAAAAGATATAGAGGCACTATTATATTAAATTTACCAAAAAAATATTGTTTTAATATATAAAGATTCCAGAGATCACTCAAACACATATGACAATTTTCTTTTATACAGATCATTGACTCTTCAAGGTAGTTACTACTCATGTATAAAATGCTATTAATGCTTATATATTTATTGTATTCAGCTGTTTGTTAACTTTTTTTTTTTTTAAGGGGAGGAAGGGGCACAGGGAGAGAGAGAATCCCAAGCAGTCTCCACACCTGGCACAAAGCCTGATATAGGGCTCAATCTCATGACCCTGAGATCATGACCTGAGTCAAAATCAAGAGTTTGACATCCAACCAACTGAGCCACCTAGCTGCTCTTATTTGCCAACTTTTAATGATATTAGGTTTGTATTGGCTATTTGGAACAAAACAAATCATTATCATAATTTCTCCTTTTGTTCTGCTATCAGAATTTTTTTTTCTTTCTCATGCCACACTTTCTCATTCACCAACTCATCCATTCAAGAAATAGAGAGGTCATGAAAGAAGTGCCAAGCATTGTCCTAGTTTCTGAGAATGAAAGAGTGAAAACAATAATAAGAGCTATTGGTTCTTATGAAACTTAAATCTAACAGTAAAATTGAACATCTTATAAATTTAACTAATTCCAGTTACCATAGTATTACAAGCTGCTATAGATGCATACACTGGAAGTCTGAGGCATGTGAAATTATTATTGCACAGTTCATATTTAAAAGAAGTTATATAACTAAATAAGAAAACCAAAGTAATACAGAAAGATACAGTTTTTAAAGCAGCAGCTGCTTCTTCTAAGAAGAAAGCTTCTTCTTCTAAGAAATTTTGATAGCATGAAAAACGAAGAACTTCAGAATAATAAAAGGAGACTTAGATAACTCTCAAAAGGAAATTACTTTCTGCCAAATGCCAAAGAGATATCTTAAGGTTCCTGCACTATAGCACCAAAAAGAATAGGTACACACATGTAATAGTGGCAACATTTAACATAATTGGTTATAAGCCATATATCTAGCTTTCATATCAATTTTCATAAACTTATGCAATGACAAAAAATTTTAAAGGCCATTGCTGCTGAACTACAATCTTTGAAAACTTTATACCTCTAAGTCTCAATTTTGACAGAGACTGAGAATTTTTTGCAATTCTGATATCAACTGTGTCCATAAAGAAATAATGAATCAAATATGAATCAGCATGGGTGTGCATCAAATACAGATGCATTTAGAACAGTAATAAGTCTGAGGATGGGGCAACAACAGACAATAACACCAACAAAACCCACAAAAAGAGAGAAAGAAAACAGTAATCATAAAAATGTAAATGCATGCTTCTATTAAGAGATACATATTTTAAAGCTGGGTATTTCCATCTCTTCACTCTTCCAAAACTAGGACACTGATTCATGCAAAACAAACAAACAAACAAACAAAAAGGGTCAGTAATGTTAGTAATGAGGGGAGGAAGTAATGTAAAGGAAGAAGACAAAGTGTTCAAAACTATGGAATACTAAAAGAGATCTTGGAATACATAGAAGAATAGAGTTGCTATAAAGTTGGACAATGGAGATCATGTGGTGTTGGTAATGTGGGAAGGTAATTAGAGATAGCATTTGAGACGTTGGGAGCCAGATCATTAGGGACCATTAATCCAGAGTTTAGTTTGGGAAAGCCAGTACAAATATTCTAATAACAACACAATTTAGAAGGTTCATTCTGTTTGCACTGTGAAAGGTAGACTGAAGGCAGGTAAACTTGGAAAAGAACTTCTTTTAATAAAATAGAGAAGATAGAGTGGGGAGTCTGCTGCTTTCTCTCCCTCCGCCCCCCTCCCCTGCTGTGCTCTCACTCTGTCTCTCTCAAATTAATAAATAAATAAATCTTTATAAAAAAAGAAAGGAATATATGAAAAGAAGGTAAGGAAAAACAGAAAATAAATTGAAAAGATCAAGTATATAAGTGAAGTTCCAAAAGGAATAATAAAGAGATGAAGGTATATACCATATTAAAAAATAGTAATTGATAATTTTTCAGAAAGTAAGAAAAACACATCTTCAGATTCAGGAAGGCTGATAGATTCACAAGCAGGAATAATTTAAAATGATGTACATCTAGACACATGGCAGGCTAACGACAGGAAATCAGTTTACAAAAGAAGTCATAGGGAAAAAAGATTACCTACTTACAAATTTGATTTAGACAACAACTTTCCAAAATCAAAAATGCATTGAAATGAAAGCAGTCAGAATGGACTGGAATAGTATCTTCAATATGCTGAGACAAAATAGCTGCCAACTAGAAATTATATAGCCAGCAAAGTTTATTTCAAGAGTGAAGCTGAGGAATGCCTGCCTTCTGCTCAGGTCATGATCCCAAAGTCCTGGGATGGAGTCCCCTACCCTCCAACACCAGGCTCTCTGCTCAGCGGGGAGCCTGCTTCCCTTCCTCTCTTTGCCTACTTTGTGATTTCCGTCTATCAAATGAATAAATAAAATATTTTTTTAAAAAAAGGAATGAAGCTGAAATAAAGATCTTTTCAGATATGCCAAAATAATTAAAAAAAAAAATCTAAAATCAGTAAACCCCACCAAAGGAATTTCTAAATATCATAGTTCCCGAAATGAAGAAAAGTGATTACAGAAGGAATACGTGAAATTTGAAAAGCAGCCAAATAAAGAAAACAATAACATATATCTAAAGCTAAACATTGATTGTATGAAATAAAGTAATTACCAGTTTGTAGAATTTTAAAATGAAGCAAGATAGTTAATAGATAGGAAACAAAAGCAGAAAAGCAAAAAGATGCATAAATATATATTTATTAGTACTAGACTTTATTAGATATGCATCTAAAAATGTCAAGGATAACCACTAAAAGATGTATTATATATTGTAGAGAGAGAAAAAAACTTCAGTGCAAGATACTTCAAAATGAGAGAAAAAGAAACAAAAATCTCAGTAAGTAAGCAGCACACAAAAAGAAAGCAGGAAGGAAAACCACCAATAATTACAAAGATGTAAATGTACTATACCCTTCTGTTAAAAAATATATATTAAAAGACTGGAAAAATATATATATATGTATAGCGAACATCCCAAAACCTAGCATTTGCTGGTGAAATTGAAAGACCACACAAACACTCCATTTATTATGGTGAGAATGGAAAATGATGCATCCACTTTGGAAGACATTAAGTTATTAGTTTCTTGCAAAACCAAATACAATTTTACAAAATCTAGGAATCAGCCTTCTAGATTTTCACCCAAATGTTGTGAATACTTGTGTCTACACAAAAGACAGCTAGCAAATATTCATAGCAGATTTATTCATAATCACAAAAAAATTGAAAGTAGTCAAGATGTAGATATGTGTGTATACATGAGTTAATATGAATAATTATATTTCTTTGCTCCACAAGCTGAATAGGCTTGGAAATGGGACTCTCCAGGACAAAAGAGTACACCTTACATTCTGATCTAATACCATTTTCCAATAAAAGGAGCCAGACTTTCTTAGAATTTACTATATATATATATATATATATATATATATATATATATTTACTATATATATATTTACTATATATTTACTATTTACTATATATATATATAATTAACATACATATGTTAAAATATATATTTGTAGGACTGGGCAAGAAATATATATAGAACTAGAGCTTTTCTTAGTACCAGTAGGTATGAAAATGCCTGAAAAAGTTAAAATTTACATTGATGTGGTTAAGTCAGAGGGACACAAGAGCCATCTGAAATATCTCCTGAGGCTAATACTGCAACAGTTCAAGCGACAAAAAATAAATTATAACTCAAAATATAAAATAAGTATTCATGAGTTCATACTGATCTAAATAATTGAATTAATAAATAAATGGGGAGAAAGAAATAATTATTCGTTGCAAAAGCATTCCAAAGATTTTCAGTAGTAGGGGGAAGCAAGTCATGCACTACTCCCTAAGTATAGCCTTCTTCTAAGGACTTCCTTTTAATGTATGGAAGTGTATGGAAGGAGGGGGCTGTGGAGATAAGACTAACTGTTCAGTTAAGAAATCTACACTATCTCAGCTGGATAATGAAGGTTAATATCAGTGATAAATCACATTGAGATTATGTAACCTTGGAGTGAGGTGATGAAAATGTCATTTACCTCTATGGACTTCCTTCCTAAAAGCCCATTTCCCCATACCAATCATGAAAAAAAATCAGATAGGAAATGAAAAAAAATTCTGATAGGAGAGAATTCTACAAAATACTTCACTCATCAAAACTCTCAAGGTAATCAAAGGAAGGTCTACAAAACAAAGTCAAGAGAAGCCTACGGAAATGTATTATAACTAAATGTAATGTATTCTGGATGGGATCCTAGAATGGGGGGAAAAAAGGCTGTTAGGAAAAAACTAAGGAAATTTGAACAAAGTGAGAAATTTTGTTAATTGTAACAGTGTGTCAGTATTAGCTTATTAAATGTAACAGTTGTACCATATTAATATAAGATATTAATAAGGGAATTTGGAAACATAGTAAATGGAACTATTCGTGTTATTTTCTGTACTAATCTAAAACTGTTCTAAAAATAAAATCTATTTTTAAAGGTACTCAGGAATATAATGAATTGTTGTAGTGTAAGCCCGGAACAGTTGGTTTTTCTTTTTCTGTAATGCAAGTGACTGACTTAAGCTTTGATTACTGAGACATTCATTTCAAAGAGGCATTGATTTCAAAGATGACTATCTTGAATAAACAAATACATTGCCAGCCACAGAACTAGATGAAGGACTAGAAGACCCTCTCAACCTCCAGTCTCCTGTGTTTTAGAGATCTTAGTTGATTTCGGTAAATGGCTATTTAGGCAACTTGTTTTTTCTCTCCCAGTGCTAAAAATTCCCACACTTGTTTTAACTATACCAATAAATAGTGAGTTTGTTGAAACCCCAGGCCCATGTCTTGGAGCCCAGTAAAGGCAGAATCCCAGAGACAGGTGCTCTCTCTTTCTCTTCCCACAACCTTGCTTGTGGCCCCAGGTGTGCTGCGTGCTTTTCAGGGCCTGTGAGTAATAAACCTTTTTATCAAATTCGTAGTTATTATAACACTCCAGACAGGAGTCTGCCCTGTTTTGCACTGTGATCCTAAGATATTATTTAGCATCCACAAACTAAATTTCTACTTTTCATTAGTTGGAAGTAACCATGACATGGATTGTTCTCCAAGGCCATAAAGTTAGAGTTCAATAGTCAGCTAACACATAAAGAAAAGATATGAGCATACTTTAAACTTAACTAATAGGGGTGCCTGGGTGGCTCAGTGGGTTAAGCCACTGCCTTCGGCTCGGGTCATGATCTCAGAGTCCTGGGATCAAGTCCCACATCGGGCTCTCTGCTCAGCGGAGAGCCTGCTTCCCTCTCTCTCTCTGCCTGCCTCTCCATCTACTTGTGGTTTCTCTCTGTCAAATAAATAAATAAATAAAAAATAATAATAATAAACTTAACTAATAGCAAAACACTTGAGAATTAATGCAGTGTAAACACAACAAGGGAGCTGCCACTTCTCTGCACTTCCTTAAGGCTCCCTGGAGGCTTACCCTGACGCAACCTTCTCTCCTAGCCATTCTGTGCACTGTGAGGTTCTTGCCAGATATCATGCAATTCATTAAAACCTTTATTTTAAAACATTTGGCAGAAAATTTCAAATAATATTTAAGACAATCAGGAATAGAATATTTTGTTCGTGCAGATGTGGTTGATATCTTTCTAATACAAGATTATTAACTATGAAATTATCATAGATTCCATGCTTCAGATAGAAATGTGTGTTTCAGTTTCTTTTGATAAGTTGAAAATTTCTGACATAAGGCAAAAAAAAATATTGCAGTTCATATGAGTTTCTATTTACATTTTATATTTATGCATGGTTATATTCAATTTTTTCACAATAATAATGTATTTAACTTGAGGCAGTCATGAAAGGAGGTTTTTATTTGATTTTTAAATTAAGAAATAATAAATACATAAATCTGAATGAATATAATGTGCGAGAAATAAATTTTGTATGAGGATTCAGAGTATTTGAAAAACAGAGGGGCTCTCTTTCATAGTACATATAAATATATCCTTATTCATTTTAAACTACCCACTTCATCACAAAATTTTTAAAGGAGTACTGTTCGCTTACATGTATTGTGAACAACTATTTGGGAGGAATAAAAATGTTGCTGTTCAACACTTCAATCACAAAAATTTGCCTTATGTTTTATTAAAAGAATATGATTGATATTGTTCTGAAATATAACATAATTGTCCTTGTTTTTGAGAAATTGCTTCTTTAAGGGAAATATTTTTTACCAGAAATTCTAGATTAGTTTCAACTTTTTGGCCCCACAAATGACAGAGACAGATTTAAGTAAATCTCTCTGTGGTGAATGTCTACATTGATCAGAAATGCACAGGGGCTAGAAAAAAATTATCAATACAGATTCTTACTACATAATCTCAAAAGTCTTCATGTTTGGGAACGTTCAAATTATAAAAAGGAAAATTATAATATGTGGCAGAAAGGAAAATTGAAGAACCTAAGCAATATAGATTTCATATGTTATGTTCCTTCAGATGGGAGTTTCTGTGATCCTTCAAATAATAGAGCAACTCATATCATAGGAAAAAAGAAAACACTCACTCAGGCGTATGAAATTAAGGGGGGGGGGCAGTAATGATGCAGGAAATGGAGTCACACCACAGATAGCCCTGCAATCCAATCTAAAAATGCACTATCCTTCCTTAAGCATTGCTCCAAAGCATACAAGTCTAAAATTTCAAGGAATCAGTCCTGGTGAAGCTTAGTAACTTGAAGAAGGCAAACACAATGCAGAAGTTTTCTTAGGCTGCGTCCACTAGGATGCAAAATGTGAGAATGTGTGCTATTCATAACATAAGGAAGGTTGTGTGGATCAGCTATGCTTTTGCCTAATGGGAGAAGTGTATACCTCCAACAGAACTCCCTTTCACTCTATTCTGTTAGTTTCCCCTCTTTTTAAAAAATACATTTTTCTTGTTTTATTTGCATCATCCTAATATTATTTATGAAAATAGTTCATTACCCAATTAAAGGAGGAAAGACAACTTTTCACTTGTGTAGAAAAACAAAGCAAAGACTAAATACCCATGAAATGAACTTATTTCTTATTTTCAAATCCTAAAGCAGGATCTAATCTTTATTCCCATTTCAGTGACTACGATTGTATGAAAACTATTACACACTTCTAAAAGTTAAGTTGCATTAGATAATGCTTTAAATTAATCACAATTATTGGGCAAAACTACATGGAAAGGTCCCAGAAAATGTGGGCTTTTATTTGTGCTGTGACTTCTTAGAATTTCTTTCTGTGATGGCTTGAATCCAAAAAAACATGAGGGAGCTTATCCAGGTCCTTTAAAATCAAGAATTTTGAGTAAATCCCTATGCATAAAGTTGTCTTTCCAACTTTATTCCCATGTCATTCAATGTGAAGAATACTCGCTGTAATGGGATTATTCTCTTTAGGACAGTTATTACATCTCCATTTTTTAAAAAGACAAGGTTCATTTGATTCTCCATTAGAAGGGTACCAGCCCTTCACAAAATGATTCTTTGTATCATTGATTCTAAGTGAGGCACTCTCCTGCACTCTTCACATACCTATCTAGTGAAAGTAGAATTCTGTTATAGGCACTTGCAAAGGAGACTGATCATTACAGACAAAGGCTGAAACACTGACTCACAGTATTATATAATATTATCAGCCATTTTTGTTGTTGTTGTTGTTGTTGTTTCAGTTTCTTCCTGTCTGAAAATGAAAGAAGTCTACTTTTGGAGTCCCTATATCTGACCCAGTTAGCTTCCTTATTATTAAAAAACAAATTGACTTTCAAAATCCTCTTTTTGCAAATATGCAGATTCAGTAACACAGCCTTCATGAAACAGCATTTTCAGTGTATTTAAATTATGTATCTTTCTTTTCTGCTAGATTTTTAATTTTTAAGAATAGATACATGATATGTGTACACATGATATATATATATATATATATATATATATATACACACACACGTACATACACCCATATGTGTGTATATGTATGTGTATGTGTGTATATGTATGTATGTATGTATGTGTGTGTATATATATATATCTCCACAGATGCTTGCATAAATCCTGCTACATAGTGGATAATCATCATGTCCAATTGAATTGATTTATACTTCACATGTCCAGATGTAGATAACTGGTTTAAAACATTTACATATAATGTTGCACTTGAATTCATAGAGCTTTAGTCATACCTACATTGAGTTTGTCCAATTCTTTTCTTCTTATCTTTATAAGTGTTTAGTCATTTCTGATACTCCTCTGTAAACCTAACATATCTCTGAGGCACAAAACATTTGGCTCAACATCCTCTGATCTGTTTTTGCTACTAGGGATCTTTGATAATTCTATGGCATCTTGACCTGTATTATACTCTGCCTTCCAGAAAAATTCCCTCGTTCCTCCTCCTCTTTCTGATTAAGTTTCCTCTGTTTACACTGTCCCTATTTCTTTTCTTTTAGTACACCCCAGGGTGTACTGGGTATAGGACACAACTAGAGGTAACAATAAGAGCTCATTTATTCTCAAAATTACTAAGTGTTTTATAATGTATGTAGGACCCTGCACCACTTCAGTTTAATTCGTTTAACAGTTTTAATAAATATCTATTTCTTGCCAGTGTGGTGTCTTAAATGGAGAAATACAAGCTCCATTTTCTACTCTTTAAAAAAGCTTCTACTGGGGCGCCTGGGTGGCTCAGTGGGTTAAAGCCTCTGCCTTCAACTCAAGTCATGATCTCAGGGTCCTGGGATCGAGCGCCACATCGAGCTCTCCGCTCAGCAGGGAGCTGCTTCCCCTTCTCTCTCTGCCTGCCTCTCTGCCTACTTGTGATCTCTCTCTCTCAAAATAAATAAATAAAATAAAAATAAATAAAAATAAAAGAGCTTCTATTGTAGTGGAATTTATTGCAAATATCCAACTATATTGTTCTTCATAAGAAACTCATTATTTTTTCTTTCTTGTTAGGATTTCTATGGTTAATCTGTGATTATTTGAAAGCTTCATTATTTTTTTTAAAGATTTTATTTATTTATTTGACAGAGAGAAATCACAAGTATATGGAGAGGCAGGCAGAGAGAGAGGGAAGCAGGCTCTCCGCTGAGCAGAGAACCCAGTGCGGGACTCGATCCCAGGACTCTGAGATCATGACCTGAGCCAAAGGCAGCGGCTTAACCCACTGAGCCACCCAGGCACCCCAAAAGCTTCATTATTATGTCAAGATAATTTCCTGTACCCCTGGGGATAAAAATATATGTTTATAAAAAATAAAAAAATTTAAAAAAAGGATAATTTCCTTCTATACTCAATTTATTTAGAGTTTTTTCATTAAAGGATGTTGAATTTTAAAAAATTATTTTCCTGCATCTATTGAGATGATCATGTGATTTTTTTATCTTTTATCCTGTTAATGTGGTAAATCATGTTTATTGACTACCATTTCATCCCAGGAATGAATCCCACTTGTGGTATATGATCCTTTTAATGTGCTATATTTCAATGAGGATTTTTGTATCTATGTTCATCAAGGATATTGGTCTTAATTTTTATTTCTTACAGTGTACCTCAACATAAAAAATGCTATATACAACAGTGCCATAGCTAACATCCTACTCTATAGTGAAAAACTGAAAGCTTTTTCCTCTAAGAGCAGCAACAAGAGAGGGTGCCTAATGTCACCTCATCTATTCAACATAGTACTCTAAATCTTAGCCAGAGAAATCAGACAAGGAAAAAAAAAAAAAAGCCATCCAAATTGGAAAGGAGGAAGTTAAGTTGTCACTGTTTGTGAGTGACATGATCTTACATAGATAAAGCCCAAAAGACTCCACCAAAAATACTAGCAAAACTAAAACAGTGAATTTGATAAAGTTGTAGTATACAAACTCAACATACAAAAAGTAGTTGTATATGGAGAACAAACTGATGGTTACAAGAAGGGAAGTGGGTGGGCAGATGGCTTAAATAGAAGATGGGGATTAAGGAGAGCACTTGTGATGAGCACCGGGTGTTGTATGGAAGTGTTAAATCACCATATTGTGTACCTGAAACTAATATGACACAGTATGTTAACTGACTGGAATTTAAAGAAACACTTGAAATTAAAGCAGTTGTATTTCTATACACTAACAATGAGCTATCCAAAATTTTAAGAAAACAATACCAGTTACAAAAGCATCAAAAAGGATAAAATACACAGGAACAAATTAAACCAAGGACATGAAGGATCTGTGTATTGAAAACCATAAAACAATGATGAAAGAAATTGAAGAAGACACAAATAAGTGGAAAGATCACCTGTGGTCATGGATTAGAAGAATTGATATTGTAAAAATGTCCCTATTATCCAAAGTGTTCTACAGATTGGTGATTACCACAGGCTGTGGTGTTGGGGAAAGGGAAGATTTAATTTAAAAAAGAAGAAGAAGAAGGTAGAGTGGTAGCTGCCAGGATTGAAAAGCAGGAGTCATTGTGAGTTACTGTTTAAGGAGTACAGACCTTCAATTTTACAAGGGGAAGAGTTCTGGAGATGGATGGTGGTGATGGATGCACAACAATGTGAATGTATTCAATACCAGTGAACTGTGCACTTAAAACTGGTAAAGATAGTACATTTTATGTTATGTGTTATTTTAACCTCAGTAAGAAAAATTGGAAAAAATAAGAATCCTCCAAATTTCATTTAATTAATTAACAATTAGGCTTGTTACTTATATTCCTAGACTAGTTATTAACACATTCTACCATTGGATAAGAGTAATAACAATGCTTATTTAGCGTGTACCATGCAAAGGTATTGAACATGTCATAAATAATATCCTGGTGGGGTGCCTGGGTTAAGTGTCTGACTTCAGCTCAGGTCATGATTTCAGGGTCCTGGAATCGAGCCCCAGGTTTGGGCTCCCCATTCAACAGGGAGTATGTTTCTCTCTCTCATTCTCCTTCTGCCTCTCCTGCCATTTGTGCGTGCATGCTCTCTCTCTCTCTAAAGTCATAAAATCTTAAAAATAAATAAATAAAGTCCTGATTTTAGTTCTCGGTCAGAATACTAAGTCTTACAGAAGCTAAATGACTTAGGAATATTTATATAGCTAGTCACCCAGTTAGGAGAAAGAATCTAAATTCAGACCTTTCAGACTCTGGATACGCTATAGTGATTCACTAAACCACCATCTTACAAACTTGCCAACTTAAAGGACATACTTATATCATGGTAGGTTTTCTTCTCACCCAGTAAAACAGTCATTTTAACTACTTTTAAAAAGTGACTTTTACTTATTCCTTAAACTTTACACTTCCTTACTGCCTAATTATTTAAAGAAGCAGTAACTCAGTTGGGGATTTGGGGGGGAAGATGTGTATAAGGAAGGAGGAGAATGTAAAGTTACAGCTACAGTGTGTGTGTGTGTGTGTGTGTGTGTGTGTGTGTGTGTGTGTGTGTCTATGTGTAACTGAAGGCTCCAACTGGCTTCTCACATATATATTTTAAAATTTTGTCTATCCTTGGGAGACTAAGACAAATTGACCGCTATTCAAAACCCTGTCAAAAATGTCTTCCCTGATATTTGGCATAAGACTATGCTAGAAAGCTATAGTTTCTCTTTAAAACAGATAAAATTTATATGTACCTTATAAGAAAAATTTAACAATTCATCATTTGCTGTCAGATGCTTGAAGAAATCTGGATGAAAAGTGATAAGTAAATGAAAACTCTAATAGTAAAAAAATGAGGAAGTGCTATGTATTATTGGATAGCTCATTCATTCAAACACTTTTTGAAATAATGAATTTTTTATTATCAAGAGTTTGGATTAATGTAAGGAGTCTTACTCACTGTATAAGTTTATATTGGGTATATTATACCTTATTATAGTAATATGTATTTAATATGTATTTAATTATACTTTATTTAGGGTTGTATTTTATTTAGGACTGTATTTTATTTAGGATTCTGTGTGTGTATACACACACACATATATACACACACATATACATATATATGTAACATATGTATATAACATGTATGGTTTTATAATAGTCTCAAGTTCTACATGTCCATAAGTTGAAATTCTATTTCAAAATTTCTTCTTCACCTAAAAGAAGTAGTCTCAACATTATTTAACAATGTTTTAATTTTTTTCAAATAATTGCAAATGTTTTGACCAAAGTAAAAATAAAAAGCAATAGGTAATGGACTAAACTAGCACTGTCACTCCATCAGATAGGGCAAAACCATTCACTGCAAAGAAATATTACCTAGGAGACTCAGAACATCTAGAAGATTAACAGGATTGATTTTCTTGAACACTATATCCCTTGAAATTATATTAAGAAGAAAGAAAAGATAACTGACATTTTAAAAATGTCAGTAATGGTTTAATATAGTGAAAGAATGCAGAGGGAATAGACAGCCTTTGCAAACTTCAAATTGTCATTTCATTAATACATCAAACAATGCACATTCTGTAGAATAAATATTTGGTGGGTGCATACAGGTTAAACATATACATATCCACACAGTCAAGGAAATCTTACCATCTCTGTCAATACATTTAGCAATGAAGTGGCAATAAGTTCATATGTAACAATTACCAAAAGAAAATGAAAGAAAGTGAAATGCCAAAAGCAATAGGTCAGGAGAAAAGCACAGTGTGGAGTGAGGTAAGGTAAAGGAATTTTGAGTGTCAATAACTCTTTGACAAAATACATCTAGAACCTACAGGCTGCTCAAAGAAGACATTTGAAATCACAAACATGGAACAAAAGTCTTTTCCCTAGCAATTCAAATACCAGGGAGTATTCTCAAAGCTGAATTTCTCCTCTTTTCCTTGGCTTAAATGTCTTTCCCATCTGTGTCTTCCTGCAGGATATATGATTGATTTTTGTTACATATGTCAACAGAAGCTTTAAACATTAACTTCAGACTTCAATCATGACTAAATCATAACCAGAGCCTAATGGAATAGCCCTTAAATTTTAAACCAGTGTAGATTATTTAGAAGAGATAAGCAGGGGAAAGAGAGACATGATGTTATCCTATTGTATGTCACAAAAGTACACAGACATCTAAGATGAGTGATCAAAGGGAATCTAATAGAGACTATTAAACTTAATAAGGAAGAATCAATAAGAAATGGTGATGTGGTAAGAATTGCAACTGACTATTTTAAGCATAGAGAATAAAGTAGGTAATGTTTTGTTCAGTCTGTTTATCAGAGTGGCCTTGTGTCAGAATCAGATGTTGGTTAGTTATTTGAATTGCTCAGACAGTCAGAAAGCAGAAAGCCAGTTATTAGCATGGCATGATATTTACGGTCCTCCTAGTATTCATAATATTTACATAAATAGAGAAAAAAAAACTAAAACATTCAATCATCTTGATTATAATCTTACCAATGAGGAAAACTTGTTGAGCAAAGACTACAAAGAATCAAATATTAGGGGAAAGAAGTAGCAGTCTAAGCCACTGAAAAGCATTCCAAATACAATTTATTATTTAAGGGGGGGAAAAAGCAATTTAAAGATGGAAACTGCAGGGATGCTCCGTGGCTCAGTTGGTTAAGCATCTGCATTCAGCTCAAAGGTTATGATCTCAGGGTCTTGACTTCTAGCCCCATGTCAGGCTCCCTACTCACTGGGGAGTCTGCTTCTCCCTCTCTGCTCATGCTCTGTCTCTCTCTCTCTTTCAAATAAATAAAATGTTTTACTTTTTCTTTTTTTAAAGATTTTATTTGTTTATTTGAGATAGAGCAAGTGAGATAGAGGGAAAATGCCCAAGAGGGGTTAGGGTCAGAGTGGGTAGCAGACTTCCCACTGAGCAAGGATCCTGACACAGGACATGATCCTGAAACTCCAGGATCATGACCTGAGCTGAAGACAGACATTTAACAGACTGAGCCACCTAGGCACCCCATAAATAAATTTAAAAAAAAAAAAAAAAAGGATGGAAACTACAGTGACAAAAACTGTGTAAGAGAAAAACATTATGAATTTCTAATCAACTCTATTGATTATGTGATTGTCATTTTGTGGATACCAGAACCAAGACTTCAGACGTGATCTTTTCCTTAGCTAGACTTTGTTTAGGCTTATTACAAGCCACTGCTATACTTACCACCCCCCATACCCGAAGAAAGAAGAAAGGAAACCAATCTTGTAGGCTGTCCGCAGAATAACATGAGCAATCAGAACTCAGCTGCTGCCTCAACATCTTAACGGCCATGACTACTACATACTTCTCCCTGTGTCCAAGTCAATTTTGCCCACTGATAAGCATCCGGGGAGGATGAGCATCTGCACTTTGAAATCATTATTTTTTAAAAATAATTTAGTAAGGCAAAAATTCATATACCACAAACCATGTTAAAGTGAACAATTCAGTGGCTATTAGTATGTTCCCAATATTATGTAACCAACATATCTATCTAGTTCCTAAACATTTAGCTCACTCCAAAGTAAACACCTTTCAAAATGAAGCAGTTTCTCTTTACTTGATCTCTCCCAGGCCTTGGAAACCAGCAGTCTGCATTCCTTCTCTATGGAATTATCTATTTCACATATTTTGCATAAATGAAATCATACAGTGTGTGTGTGACCTTTTGTGTTTGGCTTTATTCACTTGCCATAATGTTTTGGAGACTCATCATTTTCCATGTATCAGTACTTTATTTATTTTTATAGTTGAATAATAGTCCAACATAATTTTATGTACTACACTTTGGTCATTCATTCATCATTTTTTATAATTTTTTATTAACATATAATGTATTACTAGCCCCAGGGGTATAAGTCTGTGAATCGCCAGGTTTACACACTTCACAGTACTCACCATAGCACATACCCTCCCCAATGTCCATAACTCTACCACCCTCTCCCTACTCCCCTCCCCCGGGCAACCCTCAGTTTTGTTTTGTGAGATTAAGAGTCTTTTATGGTTTGTCTCCCTCCTGATCCCATCTTGTTTCATTTTTTAACTTCCCTACCCCCCCCCATTCCCTACTTTGCCTCTCAACTTCCTCATATTAGGGAGATCATATGATAATTGTCATTCTCTGGTTGACTTATTTCGATCAGAATAATACCCTCTAGTTCCATCCATGTTGTCGCAAATGGCAAGATTTTGTTTCTTTTGATGGCTGCATAGTATTCCATTATATATATATATATATATATATACCACTTCTTTATCCATTCATCTGTTGATGGACATATAGGTTCTTTCCATAGTTTGGCTATTGTGAACATTGCTGCTATAAACATTAGGGTGCATGTGCCCTTTCGGATCACTACACTTGTATCCTTAGGGTAAATACCCAGTACTGCGATTGCTGAGTCTTAGGGTAGCTCTGTTTTCAACTTTTTAAGGATCCTCCATGCTGTTTTCCAGAGTGACTGTACCAGCTTACTTTTGCACCAACAGTATAGGAGGGTTCTCCTTTCTCTGCATCCTCACCAGCATCTGTTGTTTCCCAACTTGTTAATTTTAGCCACTCAGAATGGCGTGAGGTGGTATCTTTTTGTGGTTTTGATTTGCATTTCCCTGATGCCAAGTAATGTGGAGCACTTTTTCATGTGTCTGTTGGCCATCTGGATGTCTTCTTTGCAGAAATGTCTGTCATGTCTTCCGTCCATCTCTTGATTGGGTTATTTGTTCTTTGGGTGTTAAGTTCAATAAGTTCTTTATAGATTTTGGATACTAGCCCTCTATCTGATGTGTCATTTACAAATATCTTCTCCCATTCTGTCAGTTGTCTTTTCGTTTTGTTGACTGTTTCCATTGCTGTGCAAAAGCTTTTGATCTTGATGAAGTCTCAATAGTTCATTTTTGCCCTTGCTTCCCTTGCCTTTGGCGATGTTTCTAGGAAGAAGTTGCTGCAGCTGAGGTCAAAGAGGTTGCTGTCTATGATCTCCTCAAGGATTTTGATGGATTCCTTACTCACATTGAGGTCTTTCATCCATTTTGAGTCTATTTTTGTGTGTGGTGTGAGGAAATGGTCCAGTTTCATTTTTCTGCATGTAGCTGTCCAATTTTCCCAACACCATTTGTTGAAGAGACTGCCTTTTTTCCATTGGACATTCTTCCCTGCTGAAGTTTAGTTGACCATAGAGTTGAGGGTCTATTTCTGGGCTCTCTATTCTGTTCCATTGATCTATGTGTCTATTTTTGTGCCAGTACCATACTGTCTTGATGATGACAGCTTTGTAATAGAGGTTGAAGTCTGGAATTGTGATGCCACCAAATTTGGCTTTCTTTTTCAACATTCCTCTGGCTATTCAAGATCTTTTCTGGTTCCATATAAATTTTAGGATTATTTTTTCCATTTCTTTGAAAAAAATGGATGGTATTTTGATAGGGATTGCATTAAACATGTGGATTACTTTAGGTAGCATAGACATTTTCACAATATTTGTTTTTCCAATACATGAGCATGGAACATTTTTCCATTTCTTTGTGTCTTCCTCAATTTCTTTCATGAGTACTTCATAGTTTTCTGAGTACAGATTCTTTGCCTCTTTGCTTAGGTTTATTCCTAGGTATCTTATAGTTTTGGGTGCAATTGTAAATGGAATTGACTCCATAATTTCTCTTTCTTCTTTCTTGTTGTTGGTGTAAAGAAATGCAACTGATTTCTGTGCATTGATTTTATATCCTGACACTTTACTGAATTCCTGTATGAGTTCTAGCAGATTTGGAGTGGAGCCTTTGGGTTTTCCACATAAAGTATCATATCATCTGCAAAGAGTGATAGTTTGACTTCTTTTTTGCATATTTGGATTCCTTTAATTTCTTTTTGTTGTCTGATTGCTGAGGCTAGGACTTCTAGTACTATGTTGAATAGCAGTGGTGATAATTGACATCCCTAACGTGTTCCTGACCTTAGCAGAAAAGCTCTCAGTTTTTATCCATTGAAAATGATATTCATTGTGGGCATTTCCATAGATGGCTTTGATGATATTGAGTTATGTACCCTCTATCTCTACACTTTGAAGAGTTTTGATCAAGAAATTATGCTGTACTTTGTCAAATGCTTTTTCAGCATCTATTTAGAGTATCACGTGATTCTTGTTCTTTCTTTTATTAATGTATTGTATCACATTAACTTGTGGATGTTGAACCAACCTTGCAGCCCTGGAATAAATCCCACTTGGTCTTGGTAAATAATCCTTTTAATGTACTGTTGGCTCCTCTTGGCTAGTATTTTGGCGAGAATTTCTGCATCGGTGTTCATAAAGGATATTGGTGTGTAATTCTCTTTTTTGATGAGGTCTTTGGTTTTTGGATCAAGATCATCCTGGCCTCATAAGATGAGTCTGGAAGTTTTCCTTCCATTTCTATTTTTTGGAACAGTTTCAGGAGAATAGGAATTAGTTCTTCTTTAAATGTTTGGTAGAATTCCCCTATGAAGCATCTGGCCCCGGCTTTTGTTTGTTGAGAGATGTTTGATGACTGCTTCAGTCTCCTTACTGGTTATGGGTCTGTTCAGGTTTTCTATTTCATTCTTGTTCAGTTGTGGTAGATTATATGTCTCTAGTTTATATGTCATTTCTTCCTGATTGGTAAGTTTGCTGGCACATAGTTGCCCATAATATGTCCTTATAATTGTTTGTATTTCTTTGGTGTTGGTTGTGATCTCTCCTCTTTCTTTCATGATTTTATTTATTTGGGACGTTTCTCTTTTCTTTTTGATGTTTGGCCAGGTGTTTATCAATCTTATTAATCCTTTCAAAGAACCAGCTCCTAATTTTATTGATTTGTTCTTTTTTGTTTGTTTGTTTCTATTTTATTGATTTCTGCTCTGATCTTTATGATTTCTCTTCTCCTGCTGGGTTTAGGCTTTCTTTATTGTACTTTCTCCAGCTCTTTTAGGTGTAGGACTAGTTTGTGTACTTGAGACCTTTCTTGTTTCTTGAGAAAGGCTTGTATCACTATATATTTTCCTCTCAGGACTGCCTTTGCTGTGTTCCACAGATTTTGAACCATTGTGTTTTCATTTTCACTTTTTTCCATGAATTTTTTCAATTTTTCTTTAATTTCCTGGTTGACCCATTCATTCTTTAGTAAAATGCTGTTCAGTCTCCGTGTATTTGGGTTCTTTCCAACGTTCCTCTTGTTATTGAGTTCCAGATTCAGAGCATTGTGGTCTGAAAATATGCAGGGAATGATTCCAATCTTTTGGTACGTGTTGAGACCTGATTTGTGACCCAGGATGTGATCTATTCTGGAAAATGTTCCATGTGCACTAGAGAAGAATGTGTATTCTGTTGGTTTGGTATAGAATGTTCTGAATATATCTGTGATGTCCATCTGGTCCAGTGTGTCATTTAAGGCCTTTATTTCCTTGTTGATCTTTTTGCTTGGATGACCTGTCCATTTCAGTGAGGGGGAGGGTGTTAAAGTCCCGTACTATTAATGTATTATTGTCAATGTGATTCTTTGATTTTGTTATTAATTAGTTTATGTAGTTGGCTGCTCCCATGTTAGGGGTATAGATATTTAAAACTGTTAGATCTTCTTGTTGGACAGACCCTTTGAGTATGATATAATGTCCTTCCTCCTCTCTTGTTATAGTCTTGGCTTAAAATCTAATTGATTTGATAAAAGAATTGCCACCCTGCTTTCTTTTGATGTTCATTAGCATGGTAAATTGTATTCCATCCTGTAGACAGCATATGGATGGTTTTGGGTTTTTATCCATTCTGATACCGTGTGTCTTTTGATTGGGGCATTTATCCCATTCACATTCAAGGTAACTATTGAGAGATATGAATTTAGTGCCATTGTATTTCCTGTAAGGTGAACTCTTACTGTATACTGTCTCTGTTCCTTCCAGGTCTACTACTTTTAGGCTCTCTCTTTGCTTAGTGGATCCCTTTCAATATGTCCTGTAGAGCTGGTTTGGTGCTTGCAAACTTTTTTAGTTTTTGTTTGTCCTGGAAGCTTTTTATATCTCCTTCTATTTTCAGTGATTAGCCTAGCTGGATGTAGTATCCTTTGCTGCATGTTTTATTCATTTAGTGCTATGAATATATCATGCCAGTTCTTCCTGGCCTGCAAGACTAAAGACTCATGGGGAGAAAGCCATGAATTCCATGCTTTGATTTCCCCTCCTCTGGAACTCTGCTCCTCTCCTTGATCAGTGAGCTTGGTCTTGGCTGTATTTCTTGCTGACCTTCTGGGTGAGGGGCCTGTTGCAGTGATTCTCAAGTGTCTTTGCCTGAGACAGAATTGCATGGCCCTTGCCAGGGGCTAGGCTAAGTAACCTGTTCTGGTTTGCTCTTGGGAGCTTTTGTTCCCTGAACACTTTCTGTAGAGCACTGGAGGACAGGAATGAAAATGGCGGCCTCCTAATCTCTGGCCCTGGAGGAGCCAAGAGCTTGGGGCCCCACTCGTTCTGTGACTGAGCATTTCTGTCTCTTGCACATAGCCCCATTTGGAGTCTTCAAACCCAACAGATCGCTGCCGCTTTTCCAAGGGTGCCTTCCCAGAGCTGCCTCTTGTGAGGTCCCTGCTCAAAGAGCAGTGGTCTGACTGTGCCACAGATCACAGTTTAAGGAAACCCTGTGCTGAGAGCTCACTCCTCTGCTCTCTGTAGTCAGTTTCCCTGCTCTAATACCTGAAAGCTCTGCTACACCCCTGATCCTTCTATGTGGACCTGAGACCATGCTGCCCCCATGAAGGCTCCACCCCCGCTTAGCCTCTGGAGTGATGTCCCTCAGTGGAGCAGACTTCCAAAAGTAATGATTTTGTGCTCCATTGCTCCCCCGCTTGCTGGTAGCCCGCCCCTCCCCCCATGTTCTATCTTCCCATCACTTTGGATTCGCTTCTCCACAGGTCCTACCTTTCAGAAAGTTGTTGATTTTCTATTTTGAGTATTGCTGCTCTTCTTGTCTTCAATCTCCTGTTGGATTTGTAAGTCTTTGGAATGGTTTGATAACTAGTTGAACTCCTGCTACCTGATGTCATCTCAGCCTGTTACTCATCCATCTTGATCTCTCCCCTCATTCATTATTTATCATGTTGAGGAATTTCCCTTCTATTTTGTTTTCTGAGAATGTTTAACATAAGAGGATGTTAATTTTATTAAATATTTTTTAGCAGATGTTATAAGTGAGAAGTATTATCTTTTGAAAAATACTGAAAAGAAAAGCTTTTTGAAAAATGATACAGAACGTGTAGTTCATGAAACAACAAAAAAAGAATAATAGAGGAATAATATTGGTAATCACAGACTCATTAACTCAAACCCTGAGAAGATACTGAAATAAATTTTCTAATAATCAATTTATAACCATCTAGTAGGATATAATATACTAGATAGTATATGAACTTAGAAAGTGGAAATAAAGCCTCCCAAATGCATTGTTAGAAAAAGTTGATAAGATGAAAGAATATTAGATAATACCTTTTTATTATAGTTCATGGCATTGTCATCCATAGGGCAGAATGAAATGGTATTAGATTGAAAGATATTTCTAATGTTGCATATAGGTATTGAATTTTAAGTATCATTGATGCATAAGAGAGAAACACTGCTTATCCATTTATTAGCTGAAGGTTATTAAGGTTGTTTTTGGTTTTTAGTAATTACAAATAAAGCTGGAATAAACATTTATGTAAACATTTTCATGTGAAGATATTTTTATTTTTATTGGACAAATACCTAGTATATTGATTTTCTATTGCTGTTGTAGCAAATTATCATGAATTTAGTCGCTTTAGACAACCTATCTCTGTCTATGATAGGTCAGAATTCCAGGCTCAGAGGCTATCAAGTGATTTCTCTGTTTCAGGTCTCATAAGACTAAAATCAAGGTTTCAGTGGGACTGCATTTATAAGCACTCTGACAGAATATGCTTTCAAGTACTTTTAGGGTGTTGGGAGAATTCAGTTTGTCCTCATGTTTTTCATGTGGCCCCCTCTATTTTCAAGCCAGCAAAAGCAGCATCGTTCTTATGCATTGACTATATCTAACTTCTTTGGCCCTTAGCCAAGCTTTCTCTTGAGTTTTAAGAGCTCATGTGAGTACATTGGCCCACCTGGATAATACAAAATAATCTCTCTGTTTTACTTATTTATTTTTATTAAGTTATCTCTATACTCAATGTGGGGCTTGAACCCCATAACTCTGAGAACAAGAGTTGCATACTTTACCAGCTGAACCAGGCAGACCACCCAATAATCTCCTTGTTTTAAAATTAACTTAAGTAAGCTTAATTACATCTGCAAAGTCCCTTATGCCATGTAAAGTAGCATTCAGGAGTGTAACACTAAGGGACAAAGGTCATAGGGCCAAAATTCTGCCTGCCTTTCCAGGGCCATGTGGTAAGTGTACATATAATTTCATTAGAAACAAATAAAAACAACAAATAATTGTCTTCTGTTTTTTCAGTTTTTGCCAAGTGTTTTTCTTTAATTATCTTCTTTGTTCCTCTATATCTAAGATGTCTATTTTTCATCTCATGGTCTTAATGATTTTTCTTTCTCTGCATTGTATTAAATGTTTCCAATTAAATCTCGTCACTACTTTATCAGTTTGAATATAATGTGTCTACATGTGGGGTTTTCTTATTGCTGTTTCTGATTGTTTGTTTCGGGTTTTGTACTGTTTGAAGTTCTTTGAGCCTGAATCTTTTGTTTAGCATCTTCTAATGTTTTTGAAACTCTTAGCCGTTATCTTTTCAATTATTTCCTTTGTCTTTATTTCTCTTTTCTTTTCTGATTCCATTTAACCATATGTTCACATTTCATATTATTCTACATCTTATGTGTTCTATTGTTTTTCTCTTCTCTTTGTTTCAATTTGTAATTATTTGATTTATTTACAGTTTCATTAGTCATTTTCTTTTCTGTAGTATATCTGATAATTGGTCCATCAACATCACACATCATCTCTCTTGCTGTGTTTTTCTCTAGCTTTAGCTTTCGCTTCATTCTGTTTTTTTCTCTGCTGAAATTTCTTGTCTCTTCATGCATGCTGTCCACCTTTTCTATTAAGATAATAATTAAAGGATTTTTTCTTTTTTAATTCCTTAGACTACAATTTTAACATTCTGAGTCCCCTCTGAAATTTCTGTTGAATACTGTTTCTTATTTGTTTAGCTTTTCATTTCCTTAGTTTTTTGTGCATCTCATAATTTTTAATTGCATGTCAGACATAGTGTGTAAGATGACAGAAATAGAAGGAAAGCATATTTGTGGCTGGAAAAAGGCATGCCTTTTTTTCCTGCTATGTTGTTAGTGGGGAAAATAAGTCAATATTGTCAGGAATTGTGCATTATTGGGGTATTATTTTTGCTGTGGATACTTTTAGTGCACCAGCAGTTTCAAATCCTTTTGGTACAATCTTGTGCTTAAATTCTTGATTGCTTTATAAGGGGGGGTTTCCTCAAAAGGAAAAAAGGCCAAAAAAGGGCTTTTATGCCTTTTCTATGCTCCTGCATCTTGGAAAGGGTGTTTCCATGAGTTTTACACCTCCACTGTATATACTTATTTCTTTTTACTTTGCCTCCCTGGTATAGTGGAGAGAGACAAAGATGGTTATCTTTTTTCCTGGTTTAGCCTAATTTTTAGGTAGGTCCCTGTTGCTTAAGTATGTTGCTACAGTATAGGGCTTTCTCAGTTATTCTGCCTTTCCTCCAGTGATAGATTTCTTATTGTATGGGCCCTTTCCCTAATGGCTTAAGGCTTTGTTCTTTGTGGAGAATAGACTAGATGGATATTTGTGTCTTCCTTGAAGCTTTGGGAACTTTCCTTCTCTAAGCCTAAACTACTATGGAAGGATTTCTCTGCTCTCCTACTCTGCTGCCAGTATTTCTCATGCATATCCAGGGAGATTGTAACATTGAGATTGTAAGCATATGTTGCTCCCAGTGTTCTATATTTGCATAATGGCCCCCACTCAGAATTTAGCAGTATATTAAAATGGTGGTAGAGTTTTCCTGCCTTCCTGTATGTAGACCTTGTCTAGTTTCTTCTGTCACAGGTGAACTAGGGCTTTGCCCCACCTTTCCGTATATTGCAAGAAATACAGTTTTTCTCTGTGACCTCAGCTCTCTCTTGGACTCAAGAAAGGTACAACTTAATACATTCATTATCCAGTTTGTTTTCTTATAGTTAGGATGGGAACAACACTCTTCAGATTTCTATATATTTGACAGAAGCCTGAAGCCAATTATTATAAAGATACACTAGATAATTATATGTCTGGATAGATAGATCTTTGAAGAAAAGAATCATGTCTTACTTATTTATATCTCTACAACACTAGCCTCTAGACTCAGGGTAGGCATGTGGTATGAGCTTAATAAATGGTAATGTATTGAATTTATAATCTAACTGTCTAATATATGGTTAGACTAGTGTTTTTCAACAAGGGTGACTTTGACCTCCATCCAGGGGACATTTGACATTGTATAGAGGCATTTTTTTTCATTATTGTCACACCTAGGGGACAGTGTGCATGTGGGTATATGTGGGTGCTACTGACATATGCTGCTAAAAATCTTACAACGCACTAGACAGTCTTCCCACACTAAGAATTATTTAGCTCTAAATATCACTTGTACTGAGACTGAGAAACCTTGGATTATATTAACACAAGAATTATAGAGAACATTCTACATAGGTCAGATTAGGCTAATAGTCATGTGACCTTTTCTATAAATAGATAAATGTAACAGAATATTGGATAGCACATGTTAAACATAGTGACTTCTATTTATATACATCAGATAGGATATATTTGGCTGCAAGTAATATATACCCCAATTGAAAATTATATAGGCAATAAGGAAATTTATTATATCAACTTAATAGGGAGTCTAAAATTAGAGCAGACTTCAGACAGAGTAGCTTCAGGATTGTGGTTCTTTTCCTCTATGATTTTATCTGATTCTTCTTTTCTCTTTTTATAAGTTGTCATTGTCTAGGGATTACCTCCTCTTGGGATCACAAGGTAGCTTCCAGAAACAATGGGAAAACAAGCTTTATTATCATATCTTATATGAATAATGGTTCATAATATCATCTCTAAAACAGGCAAGTTCAAGTTAAATGACTAGAAAGATTTATTTCAGTACAGTCTTGAAGCAAAGAACCAATCCCAGGATGATTTGAAGATTATTGAAAATACAAGGATGTGATAATATATTTTCTAAAACTTTGTTTATTTGCAAAGAAAAAAGTCTGGAGGGATATAAATCAAAATATTAAGCAGTTTGTATGGTTGGAATTTTAGGTTATTACATACTCTTTTTTTTTTTATAAGATTTTATTAATTGGAGTGCCTGGGTGGCTCAGTAGGGTAAATGTCTGCCTTCGGCTAAGGTCATGGTCCCAGGGTCCTAGGATGTAGTAGCCCTGTGTAGGGCTCCCTGTTCAGCAGTACTTCTGCTTCTTCCTCTACCTCTGTCTCTTCCTCATCCCCCCGTTCATGCTCTCTCTCTCAATAAATAAAATCTTCAAAAAGAATTAATTAATTAATTAATTAGAGACATAGAGCACAGTAGGGGTACAGAAGAAGAGGAGAGAGAAAAATCCCAAGCAGACTCAGTGCTGAGCATGGAGCGTGATGTAGGGCCTCATTTAACCACCCTCAGACCATGACCTGAGTCGAAACCAAGAACCCAGTGATGAACCAACCAAGTCACCCAGATACCCCTACATATTCTTTTTATAGTATTTCTACTAGTGTATTGCTTCTGTGTATTACTTTTAAACTGCAAAGTGAAGGGAAGGTTAGTTCCAGTGAACTAAAATAAGATGTTGCTAATAAAACAGAAGGAAAAGACAAAAGTTTAACATATATTTTTAACAGAAATATTCAGACTGTTAATTTAGGAGGGTCCCTTTTATCAATGAGGTTTACATTAGAAATATCGTAAATATCTTGGCTTAAGCTATTGACTTTGTGTGGATCACCAAGAAAATGTATATATATTTAGTTCACACCTTTCAGCAGGCAATTCATCTTTATGCTCTGGCAGAACTTTATTCTTTGTTCAACCCTGAAATGTTTATCTTTCTTTCTCATTATGCTCTGCTGCATATACATTCTATATCTGTTGTTTTTCAATTCATCCATACCGACAGACTGATAACTTTGAAGGCGTTCTTTACTCCTTTGTCTCAAGTCTCACAATCAATCACTAATCACATTCTGAAAATTCTATCTCTGGAAGATCCCTTCTAAATACCATTTTCCAACCCACTGCAACTGCCCAACTTCAGTCTTCCATCATTCCTACCTGAATCATTGCAGTTTGAGCTCCATTGACCTTAATGGCTCCACATCTAAAATATTTATCTAAATTCTCCATCACAGAGGATCTTTTTTCAGATATAAGTGAAATCATGGTATTCTGTATTTTTAACAAATGCAGTTTGTGTCTTATATCTTACAAAATTAAATAGGACTCTGATATAGCCTTCTCTTCTTTACCTGTATGTCTTAAATTGATTCATGTTAGTCACAGATTGAATGTCTTAAGTCTCCCCTAAGCTAAGTCCTACCCTCAAATAATTTTGAGTTAAATGCTCTTTCTCAGCATTCCCAGCCCCCAGGCATTAGCATAAGAGTCAAGTCTGATTTCATCTCTGCTGTCATGTCTTTAGTGTTTAAAATATGCCAAATATTTTACTAATGTTTTACACACTTATCTCATGAATTCTCACATCTAACTTATGAAATATGTTTTACTACTATTTTCCCCCAGTTAATAAGCAAAATATTTCATCACCGAGAGATTTAAGTGGCCTAAAGTCACATAGCTAGGAGATGGTGGAGCTAGTTTCACACCCAGCTGTCTGACTATAGGATTAAGGTTCTTTATCACAAAAGTACAATTCTAATTTCATTTATTACTGGAGCACCAAAGCAAAGATTTAACATTTCTAATTTTTATTTATTTCCATATGGTTTTATTTTTAGTGGCTAACTTGTCTCCCCAGTGATTTGTAACGTTTTGAAGAAAAGGCTTTTGTTCTATTATCTCAATTCTGAAGTGCTTACCATATTTTGTAGATAGTTGATATTAAATGAATGTTAGCTAAATAATTCATTTGCTTTATAGAGTCTGCTTATCTCAATTCATCTTATAGTTAACTAATAAATTATTCCAATTAATTCTGATCATGTCACTATTTTGCTGAAAAGTTTTCAGTAAATCCGCACTACATAAGATTCCAGATCCTCAAATTGGCCTTCCATGGTCTAAACCAGATATTCTTTTGAAATGTCCTGTTTCACCGCTGCTTTTTACAAAGTCTCTGCTTATTCAAACTTACTGTTTTTTACATGCTTCTTTCAGTCTTCTTGTCCTTGGCTCAATAAGCCCCTCGCTCATAAAATACTGTTTTTATCACCTCAAAATGATTAAATTCAAAACTAAACTTCTCTGACATGGTTCACCCAGATCAGTCCTCTAAACATTTGTATTATTTTATCGGAACTATTTTGGTGATCTGATGTTTGATTTACCACTGTTTCTCAAACAATATTTTCAATGTTTCTCAAACAATAAACTAAATATACCTCAGTACCTTCCAAATAGTATTCAATAAATGTTTAAGTAAAAAAGTGGGTGTTACATGTAACTAATGAATCATTGAACACTATACTAAAAACTAATGATGTGCGGCACCTAGATGGTCCAATGGGTTAAGGCCTCTGCCTTTAGCTCAGGTCATGATCCCAGTATCCTGGGATCGAGCCTCGCATTGGGCTTTCTGCTCAACAGAGAGCCTGCTTCCCCATCTCTCTCTCTGCCTACTTGTGATCTCTGTATGTCAAATAAATAAATAAAGTCTTTTTAAAATCAATAAATAATTAAAAATCAGTGAACTTTGAAGATCAATCAATAATTATTTTTAAAAAACTAATGATGCATTATATGTTCACTAACTGGACATTATAAGAAAATTTGTAATTAAATATGCATTAAAAATAAATAAATAAACTTACCTATAAACAATGATAAGATTCCTAAAAAACAATGAGCAAAACTTTGCAAAAAGTTTTCCCACACTGATGAAGACACTCCTGTGAATCATGTTGCATGGTCTTACTGATAAGAATCAGAATGAGTAATATGGCAATTGTGTTAAAAATATAATTAAAATATCTAACATATTATTTATAAAAGTGGTGAGGATAAACTTTTAGTATAATCTGTATATGCCCCCCATTTAAACAAGCTGCATAGAAGTTTTTTCAGTGATTTATATGAGAGAGGAAATATATTGTCAAAATATAGCCAATGATCTTTTGAGGGAAGCTGCATGAATATGAAATATTAAACCTAGAGAAAACTGTAACACTGATGCCTTTTACTGCTTTTGTTGTGAGTAATGTTTAAAACACAATGGATTGAAAAGAAAAGAGCATTACAAAATTACGTCTTTCAGACTAAAGAAGATTGGCATGGAGAAAATCTTTATTTCATTGAGGAACTGAACAATTTTGTAAGACTATATACATACTCCATGCCACTCTAATAAACAATTTTGATTAGGGAGAAGACTATTTCCAGATATATGGCAAGATACACTATTCTTAAACAGTGTGTACCAGAAAACAAATATATAATAATATTAAAATCAGAATTGAATTTAATAAACCTATGAATCAGATTTCTATTTTAAAAGTTAATGAGAAACTATATAGAAGAATTATATAGGTGTATTGGGGGGAAACCAATTAGTTTAATGTGCTAGACGGGTTGTTGGATTTGAATTAAGGAAGTGAGTGAAATGCCAAAAGCAAATGCTAAAACCGACTTTAAGGAATTCTAAGTTTAATCTTACGATTCTAAACTTACTAGTAACCTGACTTTGTAGGCAATTCTTCTATGCAAAGAAGTAAATTTCAGAGGTCATTTTTAGCTTCTACTTCTAAACTGATGCATCGCTTTTTGCTTTCTGATGATTTAAGGTGGAGAGAGAAAAGATTATACTCATTCATCTTCCTAATGATATCTGCCTTCCAGACCATACTCTGCATCTCTAAGATGAATTTTTCAAATAGCAAATAATTCAATAGAGAAGTGCCCTTTCTAAGGGAATGTTTTTGTGGCAAGATAATTTTTGAGATATTCATTTACGATTCCTCTCTATATTTTTGTTATTTTTTTTTTCTTGTAGACTCTTCTCCGCTTGCATTGTGAGAGATTTGTGGTGGATCTTCCAGGCTTTTGTTTCTAAACAAAATTTACTGAGACCAGTTGAGGAGAACAGATTTTTGAGATAAGAAAAAAACCAGTGAAAATGGGGGAAAAATAGAATAAGTATTGATGGACATTATAAATATAAAAATATATAAAATAATTACATATAATACATGCAAGTGTGTAATTTTTTTTTAAAAATCACCCATATTCACAGCCATAACTCAGGTTTTAGAAGATGAGAAGTGAGAAAGTGAAGATCTTGGGTAATTCCCAAAGACAGAGCATGCACTGAGTGGTGTGTGTAGATAGAAAAACAATGAAGTATATCTCATCTCATCAGAGGGTCACCATGAGAAACATTGCTCCAGCATCATAGAGCCTTTTACAAGATGAATCACCATTTGAAAACTGAATGGCCTTCTCTGATTGGCTGGACTGAGGGATTATTGCATGTATGCATGGGTGTGTTTGTGTGCATGTGTGTATATTTAAAGGCAAATTTATTCATCTTCGTCACCAGACATTCATCTACTTGCTCCCTCACTGACTAAGGATGCCCCAACTTGTATTAACATTTTCTTAATTTTTGTTTGTATGCGTGAAAGCGCCGAGCAGGCATCCCCAAAAAGACAATCAGGAAAACTTCAGAGCAAGAAATAAGTGGCTTGCAGGGAACATGTGTAGTGACAATGTAAGCATCTAAAAATAGGCATGCATATAACTGCCTGAAACCAGAAATAAACCCAAAAGAATGAAAAGTGTCAGTATAACCAAATCGGCAGTTGAACAGAGCTCTAATGGTAATGTGGAAGATGGATTAGAAATGTTACTGGATATTGTAGGGGAAAGCTGCCAAGATATGATGAGCTCAAAATTAAAATTATGGCCTTTAGGAATAAGATAAGCAGATGGATTGGAGCAATATTAAGGAGATATTAAGGCCCTGGATTGAAAGCTAGGTTTCAAAGAATCGATAGACAGTTGAGGCATTCTCTGAAATGAGAAAGGCAAAGCATGTTTGAGAGGAAAACTTGTAAGTTCCAATTTGGACATGTTTTGTTGAGAGATCTATGAGATGTGTGCATTTGGAAGTTCAGAATTAATGAGAAAGTTCTGAGCTGATATGGCAAGATATGAAACTTTTTTAATATATATTTTTGAGAAAGGAATGTCTTAGAAGTAGAGAGTTAAAGAAATATAACTAATTATCAGGCCTCACAATTAAAGGAGTACAAATGATCATAAATGGGTGAATCTGTTTTGAATAATATTTCATGAATTCAGCCCCTGAAGCAAGAAGAATACTTAAAGAGCAGTGTATCTGAAAACCAAAATGTTCATACAGAATAGGAACATGTATAAAGATATTTCCTTATGCTGGCACATGCTATTAATTTTCATAAAATCTAGCAATTATGGCCTTATTTAATATTCATGTCAACTTATTTAAAGTACACAGATAGATACTGTCCTTATTTGGAGGATGGAGAAACTGCATCCCAGAAAGAAGAAAATGTCTTTCCACAAGTAAAAAGAGAGTTGATTCCATTGACTTGGCTTCCTGATTCTCACTCACATGTATGCTCTATACCTTTTTATAAGTCCCTACAAATTATAAAATATCTTTTTAAGCGCTGGGAAAATAATTATTTTTATCTAAATTCAAGAATTGGTATTTGAGTCCAGTCATAAGAGAGTACCATAAACCAGGTAATTTCACACAACACAAATCTATTTCTTCACAGCCCTGAAGTCTAGAAGTCCAAAATCAAGATGCTAGCAGATCCAAGCTCCATCTGAAGCCTTTAGAGAAATTTTTCCTTGCCTCTTTTAGGTTTCTGCTGGTTTGCCTGACACCTTTGCTGTTCTTTGGTTTGCAGCTGCTTAACTCCAGTCTCTGCCTTTCTTATAGCACAGTGTTCCACCTCTGTCTATCTTCAGATAGCATTCTTCTTTGAAAGACACCAGTTCTACTGGAGTTGAGGTCCTCCATACTCCAGTATCACCTCATCTTAATTGATAACACCTGCAACAACTCTGTTTCCAAATTGGGTGGTGTTATGGGAAGCATGGGGTTAAGATATACTTTTTTTTTTTTTTTTTTGGTGGGATTTGGGGAGCAAAATTTCAAACTATAATGTCAATATATCTATCTATATTAGTAAAATATCTTGCTCTTATTAATAAGCTTAATGAAATGAATATATTTTAAATATGGAAGAGATATTCAGAAGACTCAGAACTATTAACTCACACTTAAAATTACATTAACAAAGTATCCCTGAAGGAATTTAGGATATGATACTTAACTAACAAAGGGAAATGGGTAATATACAGCCTTAAAATCTAATTTTTATGTGAACTAATAATTTTCTTTTTCCTGACATAGAAGAGTACACTTTAATTTTAGTATTTTTGCTAGTTTTCCATAATTATGAAATAGGTTCAAGAGGAAAACATGATTGTTATTCACTTTATCAATTAAAAAAGAGAGAAAGAAATGTGCATTTTGTTTTGTAAAGAAAGAGTATTTGTGTGATGAGAAAATATTACATATGTATTTCCTTATGTAAATACATACATTCACAATTTTTATACAAATTTGTAATTTTAAATATTATTTAATTTCATATCAATTCATACTATCTCCTTACAATAATGAAAATATTTAGTCCTCCTCTACTTGATAAAGAGCTACATTATTATCTTTTTGTAAACAAACATAGAAAATTTATTCAGAATATACTGTATATAATGTATATACTGAATATACAAAGTTATATCTAGTATATTGTGCTTTGCAGATATTGCATTTTTACAAATTGAAGGTTTGTAACAACCCTCTATCAAGCAAGTCTTTCAGCACCATTTTTCTACACCATTTGCTCACATTGTGTCTCTGTCACATTTTGATAATTATCACAGTATTTCACAGACTTTTTCACTATTATTATATTTGCTATGGTGATCTGTGATCAGTAATTATGATGTACTGAAAGCTCAGATGATGGTTAACTGTTTTTAACAAAAAGTATTTTTAATGAAAGTATGTACTTTTTTAAAAAAGATTTTTTTTGTTTATTTGACAGAAAGAGACACAACGAGAGAGGGAACATAGCAGGGAGAGTGGGAGAGAGAGAAGCAGGCTTCCCGCCGAGCAGGGAGCCCGATGGAGGGCTCGAACCCAGGATCCTGGGACCATGACCTGAGCTGAAGGCAGAAGTTTAACGACTGAGCCACCCAAGCGCCCTGAAAATATGTAAATTTTTTCAAGCACAACGCTATTGCACACTTAATAGACTACATTATAGTATACATATAACTTTTATATGCACTGGGAAACAAAAAAATTCTTTGACTTGCTTTATTGCAATATTCAGTTTATTGCAGTGGGCTGGTACCAAGCCTTTGCAATATCTTCTAGGTTTGCCTATATAGTAATACTGTTAATAAAAGCCCATTCAAAACACCAACAATTTTTACTGCATTTGCCCTGCCATGGAGAGAAAGAAAGTACATGTGTACTTTGCTGTAGGCAAAAATGGTTTAGGGCAACTACATCTGAACAGAGAAAACTGCAGATTTAATAAACCTATATGCCATTTCTTTTCCAGATATAGCAGGTGGATGTTTACTCAACTATAGCAGCCCAAATTTATGAAGTAAATGGAAATTCAGTGGCTAGGAATACATTTTTTCCTCCCCTTTCTTCTTACATATAAAATAAACTGGTTCTATGTCACATCATAAATCAAAGATTCTTAATGGTTATTCATAATAATAACTATGTGTAATGCCTAGAAAAAAAAGATGCCTAGTAGAAAAAGATATACCTTCTTTTACTTTTATAAATACTTGTCATTCAACTGTATGATATGTCCATTATTGTTACTACAAACAAACAAGCAAAACACACAAAAAAAGCAAAGAGAAATGAATGTCAAAAGTACTTTGAACAAAGACTATTTTCAAATGATTTTAATTATGTTGTCAAATCCCCCTCCAGTGCCGGATATAAAGAGGCAATTTGACTTTGTTACCCAGTCCTGAATTCTTGGAAGTGATTGATTCAGTGACAGCACTAGTCCTTCCCTTATGTGATTAAAGAATGAGCTAGAAATTATTCCATCTGCTTCTCTCACATGAGCCATTGGCTAAAGCCCATAGAGCTTAAGGTACAGTTGCTGGCCCTTCAAAGGTTATTTCTTTTTTTTTTTTTTTAATAAAGATTTTACTTATTTGTTTGACAGAGAGATAGAGACACTGAGAGAGGAAATACAAGGAGGGGGAGTAGGAGATGGAGAAGCAGGCTTCCCACTACAAAGGGAGCCTGATGCGGGGCTCACTCCGAGGATTCTGGGATCATGACCTGAGCCGAAGGCAGACGCTTAATGACTCAGACATCCAGGTGCCTCCAAAAGTTAGTTCCTAGAAAAAATGAATGAAGTTAAGTCAGTTAAAGTTTCTCTTTGTCTATTATAGGTTAAACAAAATTTTGTGGGATGATCTAAAATCCCATTCGAGATAAAGATAGAGGAAACGGGAAACTCTAGCAGATAAAAGCTAGAAATGCATGGGTTCATGGCTGCACCAAATGCCTTCCATTTAGATTTCCTTCTCTGAATTAATTAACCTCCAAGTCTTACTTTCCTACTCTTGTGAAAATGGGGAAGATAATTGTGACTTCCTTCCTTATAAGTCTGTTGTTAAGACTAAATAAGACAATCAGCACATAAAAAATGCTGTAAAAATTTTAGCTATAACAATCATTAATATAATGGTTCTATACAACTGTTTCTGAAAAAAATATTGAGCAAATGCTCAGAAGAAGACTCTTTCAAATGTTGAAACCCTGTATATTTTAATTTTAACATTAGCTCATTGGCTTAATATTTTAAAATAAGTTAAATAAGCATAACTTCATGGGACAGCATTTAATTTCTCATTTCTTTCATGTCAGTTATTCATAATTCTTACTACATGAATGTATTACTACTTTTGTAGTAGCCCAGCCTATATTGTCCAGCCCATATTCCTACTCCCTACTTAAAGATTTTTATTTATTTATTTGAGAGAGAGACAGTGAGAGAGAACATGAGCGAGGAGAAGGTCAGAGGGAGAAGCAGACTTCCCATGCAGCTGGGAGCCTGATATGGGACTCGATCCCGGGACTCCAGGATCATGACCTGAGCCAAAGGCAGTCGTCCAACCAACTGAGCCACCCAGGTGCCCCGCCTGCCCCGTACTTAATAAAGTTGTGGCCCTGCTGTGGTGTCAGGTAGTGAGTGACACAGTGAAAAAAATTATTAGTATGCTTAACAGAATTTTAAAAAATGTCATTGGACTCCCAGTAACTCTTGAAATATGCTCCAAACCTAGATTAAAGGGAATACTTTGACAAAAAAAATAAGTAAATAATAGCTCATTTGGGCCATTTCCAATATCTGGTATTAAATGAGCAAACTGTCTAATGTTACCCTTATCTTATATAATAATAGCTAAAGTATATTGAACTCTTAGGATATATCAAGTACCATGCAAAGCGTTTTACTTGCATTATCTCCATTATTACTGAGAACAACTTCATGAATAAATCTTATCCTAATCCCCATCTTATAGATGTGATTATTGAGATTAGTTTATCATACAGTTTACACATGTAAGAGCTAAGATTCCAATCTAAAACACTTAATTTTCATTAGATAAAGTGTTTTGGCTCTGGGAGTCAGATCTCCAGATGGGGTTGCCAGATAAAATATAGGAGGCTCAGTTAGGTATATATCCCAATATTATAATTTTTTATTATTTATCTGAAGTACAAATTTAACTAGGCATCTTACATATTTATGTGATAAATTTAGCATTCCTACTTCTGGAAGTTTTTGTTAATTTTAATGAGCAGATCCTGAATTATTTCATGAGAAAAATAGGTTCACCTCACTAAATGGTTTTTTATTTAGCCATTTGGAATTGTTGAGAAGATTAAGAGGTTTGACCCCAGAAGACAAGGCCAGCGATGCATCTGGAAGGAAAGTAGAATTTAGGGAAAAAATCAAGATGTTTAGATGGAAGGTGAGGTTATGTGACATGGCAGGCAAAATAATTTTCCTTCTCCAAATAGACACAAAAGCTGTTAAAACTTCCATGAACTCATTTTGGAATGTGATGAAATCTTGAGTTTTGCTTTGAAGTGTGGCCTAAGTGAGACCAGAAGCTACCCATGAAGATCCAGTTAGATCTACAATATATAAAATAGTTGTTATTTTCCTCAAAGCACTCTCATTCGCTTCACTGAGGAAGGACGGCCAGGTAAGGAAGGAGAGATTAAAGATCAAATTAAATTCTATGTTGGATGTTTAAGTTTGTATTAAGGATGCTACATTTGAATTTAACCAGTCATCTCAGTATGAGCTACTGTAACAAATTACCATAGACTGAATGGCTTAAACAACATTTATTTCACATGGTTCTTCTAGAGGCTAGAAGATCAAGATCAGGGTGCCACCATGGTAAAGGTATTGCTGAAAACCGTCTTCCTGGTTATGTCCTCATATGATTTTTGCTTGGTGCAGGCATACAGAGCTGTGTCTTCACCTCTTTTGATAAGGGCATTAATCCCATCATGAGGACCCTATTCTCAGGACCTCGTCCATCCCTAATTACCTTCTAAATACCCCACTCCCAAATATCATCATATTAGGGTTTGGGGTTTCAGTGTTTGAATTTTGGGGGACTCATTCAATCCATAGCATTAGTTAATTTTTTTTTAAGATTTTATTTATTTATGTATTTGTCAGAGAGAGCGCACAAGCAGGCAGAGTGGCAGGTAGAGGCAGAGAGAAAAGCAGGCTCCCTGCTGAGCAAGGAGCCCAGTGTGGGACTTTATCCCAAGACCCTGGGATCATGATCTGAGCTGAAGGCAATGGCTTAACCAACTGAGCCACTCAGGCATCCCCAAATTAGTTAATTTAAAAACATTGACTCAGTGAATTTCAAGTTATGTTTTTTTATTAGATCAGTGTGCACATAATACATATGAGGATTTCTATCAGCAGTAAAGGGCCTATCAACTAAACTATAGAACCTTATGTATTATTGACCAAAATATTAAAAGTAAGCCTCTTTGACTGAGTCGTAATCAGACCTAACCTTTATAGCTTATACATCATGGCATTTACATCCTATAAAATCCAATTTAATGGAAAACTCTACAGATAGGAGAGAGAGGGAAAAAAAAAGAGCATATCAATAATCCTTCTTTATATAGATTCTGTGATTGATATGCTTTCAAATTATTTTATGTTGCACATATAAAAAGGTTTAAGATTATTCATAGCTTTCTAGTTAAAAAAAAAAAAGTCTAATGTATTAAGAAAAGAGTCAACTTATATACTTTTTGTTAGGATTAACCTTTACTGCCCAAGATTTACTGAATTCTGGAGATGAGAATAGATAGGGTGGTGAAATGGTCAGGAAACAATACTTGTGCAGAAGTGAATTCAGATGAATATGTCATTGTTAGTATCTGGTTCTCACAGGAACTAGCAAAAACTTGCTTCTGCTCAGACTTCAGTGACCTTCTGGAGGACTAAGTGACAACCATCAAAAACCTGTCTGTCAATCCATTCTTAGGAAAACTTGTTCTTACAAAAAAAAAAAAAAAAAAAAGGAAAATAAGAAAAGGAAAGGAAAGAAAATTTGGCAAAAAAAATGAAAGAGGGTAAAAGTGTAGATTTGAAGGAAAGGCCATTGTTTAATTACTACATGCATTATATAAAAGAAATAAATTTTTTAAAAAAGGAAAATGATTCAAAGGGTGAAGAATAATATAAAGCTGTTAATCTGATTTTAATCCACCAAGCAGATAGGTAATGGTTTCTGTCTACCTTGATTTTTACTTCCAGACCTCCTAGTACAGGTAGCACCATTGAGCACAAACTCTAAATGCTGCTCTTTGAAATTCATCTTTGTGTTTTCACTGAGGCTACACTCCTTCCCATGGTGCTAAGACAGACTATTCCTGGGAAACATGAGCCTTGTTTTTGTCTGACTTTAGTTTAAGGACTCTACATTGGTCTTGCCAAACTTTCCATTTACTACAAAGCCATCCATGATGCTTTCATCCAACATTCTTTCCCTCTGACCTTCACTCTGATCAAACTTCATAGTGATATGAAAGCCTTCTCAGCCTGGAAAAGGCAAAACTATGGAAACAATAAAAAGATCAGTAATTCTATTTAGGGAAATGGGGCAACGGTATTGGAGGCAGTGAATAGGCAGAACCCAGAGAATTTTAGGGCAGTGAAAGTACTCTGGTATGATCATATTCAGGGTGGATACATGTCAATATACATTTGTTCAAACCCACAGAATATATAATACCAAGAGCGAACCCAATTAAACTATGTGCTCTGAGGGGTACCTGGGTGGCTCAGTGGGTTGGGCCTCTACCTTCAGCTCAGGTCATGATCTCAGGGTCCTGGGATCAAGTCCCGCATTGGGCTCTCTGCTCCAGTGAGGGGAGCCTGCTTTCCCCACTCTCTCTGCCAGCCTCTCTGCCTACTTGTGATCTCTGTCAAATAAATAAATAAAATCTTTAAATAAATAAATCATTTATTTATTTAATGTGCTCTGAATGACAATGATGTGTCTATTTAGGCTCATCAGTTATAACAAATGTAGTGCTCTGTAGGAAGATGTTGATAATGTGGAGGCTATGCATGTAATAGAGACAGGGTATATAGGAACTCTGTGTACGTTCTGCTCAATTTCTCTTTGAACCTAAAACTGTTCCAAAAAGTAGCTTAATTTTTTTTAATTATAGTATCTGCCCTATTTTTATCCTTTAGAATTGATCTTTTCCCATTTACTATGTATTTTCACTGACAATTGTGGTAACCCAAGACCATTATTTTTATTTCATCTGCTTTGTAGAAAAAATTATACTCCAAATACCATAGTCCAGTAGGGGTATGGACACCTTTTCTCTTAAGGCTGTCAACTGAATGCATGAGGCCCACTCAAATTATGAAAGGTAATCTATTCTATTCAAAGACTACTTGATCTAATATTCATATTAATCATATTAATCACATCTAAAAATATTAATCATATCTAAAATATTGATCATATCTAAAAAAGTCACTACAGAGCAAATTCTAGACTGATGTTTGGTACTATAGCCTAGCCAAGTTGACACGTAGAATTAACCTCAGAATACTACCAATACTTTCGTGGATTCTAGTTAATTTCCTCAGTACTTATCCCAGTTTTCAAAAATTATGGGAATCATTCCCCCTTGTGCCTTTGATCAAATTTTCCCCACTCCCAGCCTTTCATATCTCTCATTATGCTTGCTGTCTTTTATTTCCATAATGAAGACCCATATGTAACAATTGAGATAACAGGCCAATTACTATCTTTTGAACATTCTCTTGGCTTCCCAAGGTAATAAGACTTTATATAAAATCAGATTGATATGTTGTGGTAATAAAGAATCCCAAAATGTCAGATTTGACAGTAACAAATGTTTATATATTTTCAATCACAAATCTATTGATACATGGTCATAGCCCACACTGACTTCATTCCAGGACTCAAGCTCTCTTTATAGCATTGTATTTCTTGAAATAGAGGGAAAAGAACCATATACTGACTCTGCCCTATAATGACATATATCACTTCTGTCCACATCTGTTTGATTAGGTAAAACCTGAGTTTGCCAGAATGAGGATTTATAACCTTCAACGGGAAAGAATTGTATCTTTCTGGTAAATTATATGCAGTCACAGTCAAGGATCTTGTCTAGATAAAATCTTTGAGTTTGAAGTCTTAAAGTCTCTATTCTTTTTCTACTGGCCTCTACAACGCTGCTCATACCCTGGCCTTTAGTTTAAAGGTTTTAAAGCAATTTGGCTTTGCCTGCTGCTGTCTTAAAGCAATTTTGTTGTAGGCTCCTACACTTATTTGTGGAAAACACTCAAAGGAAAGTACTTGGCAAAAGCATGTCACTGAATTACTTCCTGTTAGAGTTGTAGCTTCAAAACCATCATAATAACCCTTACAATTTAGTCTTTTTAACCCTGGAAACTACAGACTGTGGAACTCAGTCAATTTTGATTGCAGGTCAGAAGTAGAAAGCAACTTTTAGGACAGAATTAGTGCCTTCTATTTCTACCTCTATTCTTTCTTGCAAGACTCAGAAAACACCAAGAAGTACCAATATTCTGATTTTTTTTTCTTCCATTTCCCCCTCTTTATAACCTATCATCACATGACATGCCTTTTTTTCTTTTTTTAAGCGCTCAATGTTCAGTTTATTTGCAAGATGTCACACAATTAGTATTCTCCTGTTTCTCAGTGATCTGATTCAGAACGTCAATAGTGTCTCTGATCAAGGTCTTGTTTTGTTAAGTCAAAAACCACTTGTTTGTAGACCCTTTCATTAGTGCTTTCTAAATCTAGACCCTTACTAGCACAGCCAACCAGTTTTGTAATAAGAATGCTAATGCTATGAAGATCATGACCTAATTCTTTCCATTTCCAAAGTTCTTCTGCTGCATTATGGGCAAAAATTTCTACTTCCTCTATTGTATGTGAGACTGCCAATAGTGCTTCACATGGCTTCTGAGGAGCTCTTCCTGATCATCCCCTTACACACTCAGGAACCCCCGGCTGATCTCAAGTTCGGCAAGTCTCTTCACAAGTTCTTCCTGCCTCTTCCTGCCTACTGGTGCCAAATACTGGCCCCTCAGGTCTGGGGTATATATCTGGTGAAGAAATCTCTTCTTTTTCATTTTCCAATTCAAACCTTAAGAAGCAAGCTGGAACACTTGATGAATGTTCCTCAAGATTTGGGGATAGGGCTTGGGGTGGTACTTTTATTTTATCATCATCAACAAGCTCCTGATTGCTAAGTTGGATTTTTCCATTCCTAACTTTTTTGATTTCTTGTAGTTGATTGACCATGTCCTTCACAAAGACTATTAGTAAAGTGTTTGTTAGTAAGCTGACTTGTTCTAGCTGTTGCTTTGATTTTTTCCCCTCACTTTGTGATGACCTCAACTGAGCTTCCAACTGGTTCTTTTCTCTCATTAAAAGATCCAGAAGCAGAGTAGAAAGCTTTTCTGACACCTTGGGATATAGGTTTTCTTCCATTTCTGTAAGCTGCTATTTCTTCTTAACTCTTCAGAAAAGTTATTATCTAAAATATTGCATTCTAGAGCAATGGAAACACTTTCTATGGCAGCAGAAACAAGGTCTGTGTTTTCCTTTAAACAGATCAGTGAATCCACTGAAGACTGCTGGTAAACATGGGTTTCAAGTACCCCAGAAATGTCCTGAATGTTGTCTGTTTCTATTTTAAGGCTTCAATCAAGTGGGGCTTCTATATCATGCATACCAGAGAGTTCTCATAAAAATATTCAACTGCATCCTTTTCTTTGTCAGACTTTGAATCCACTATATCTTTTTGTTCTTGATTATGAAATTGATACTGTCCATCTCAATAAGACTCTTCATCTTCATTTATGTGTACATAGTCCTCAAAGTTTTCTGGAATGTGAGATACTTTCTGAGTAAGAGCAAAAGTACCATGCTTCTCTTTGCACACAGAGTATACAATGCCATCATATGTTCCATTTTTATTTCCTTCAGCTTTATCCACTCCAGCCCAAAATCCTTTAGCAAAACTAGTCACACCTCTGAATGGAAGAGTTTCTGGCTGAACATTGCCAGTCAACACTCTATCACCAATATGGAAATCATGTAACTCTTCTACCACAGAAACTGAAACCAAGGAATGGAATTCTGTAATTCCCTGTCCATGCTCTATATCATTGAGCTCCTTACTTTTCATAAGCTCAGTAGGGTACTTGAGTTCAAACAGCCCCTCCAAGTGGACACTCCTATGAACAGAAAGGCTTTTCTCACTGAGGCACTCACTAATTTCATCATCACTGCCAAAGCTAATGGCTCTACTTGTAGAGTTTCTGGTTGGCTGTGATTTGTCTTTGCAACACTGAGTCTTTCCTGAGTGACAACAAAGATGACACCTGAAGTCATGTTTGTACAATTCAGCTGAAATGTCTTTCTTAAAAGAAGACACTTCAAAATCCTCAGAGTATGAGAGCAAAAAGATGCTTGTCTTCTGACAAAGACAAGTCTATTTCCTTTATATTCTTTACTTCTTGAATGTCTTTTTCTGATTGGATGTTTAGACTATGATCCATGTATGGATGTGACTCTTTCTCTTTCAACTCCTTTCTATGAAGATTTTCAATGGCTAATCTAACCGAGTCTTTCTGAACATTTACAGAATCTAAAGGAAAATCTTTCCTTGAAGGAATTTCAGATGAATCTCCCTATTTCAGGTCTAGTTTCAGTAAGACATCAGAAGATAGCAGGAGGGCAGTAAGACATCCCAGAAGTACTGACTTCTTGTCTCAACTTCCTGTATAGATTTGGAGATGTTGAGAACCCATAGAAATTCCTGCTGGAAATTTAGACCATCACCTGCTAATTCATTCAGTTATCTTCATGATCAGTATCAATCACCACAGTAACATTATCAGTGATTTTCCTGCTTGCTAATTTGACTAGAAAGAAAAAGCCATTAAACTATTTCATTCAAATACAAAAATACTACTATTGGTAATTTGCCAGATGTTTAATACAGCATTGAAAAGTAATGATAATATTTAAAATTATATCTTAATAGAAAATATCATTAAGGTATTCAAATTCCATTGCAAATTGGAACACCATTTAGTTTCATGGCTGATTAAAATATCTTCCACAAAGATATCTTTAGGAAATTATCTAGGGCCTCGTTTGATAAATATACTTTTACTATATTTTATTTTGATGTTATATTTCAGTTGTTTTATACATTCATATTCATGATGAATATAGTACAAAGCAATCAGGAGATTTGCATTTGGTAGTCTTGCAAAAGGCAGATTTTTAAAATGTTTCTCTAACCTAATTTATTTTCCAAAATAGGTCATTTTAGTTTACTTTAAGGTTAGATTATAAATATTCAGTAATTTACAAAAAAGTAATATCTAGCTGCTGTTTTATTATAGATGTATATATATATATTTTTTTCTTTTCAAGGACATTTCTATTGTATTTTATTTTTAGTATTTTTTATCATACTAAATGTAGCTATGTATCTTTTTTTTCCTGTATTAAAGTTCTGTTTTCTTAAAGCTTTTTCTCTTTGCTTGTATCTTTATATTTGACTTAATCTCAGAGAATACATTCCAATTCTTGCCAGAAATCCAGTGGGGGGAGAAATTGCTTCTCTTTTGTGTGTCTCATTCCAGAGAGTCTGAGAGTTTCATAAAGTCAGTGCTCAGTAAATACCTACTGCATGAGAGAATGAATAAATGAATGGGCTGATTTTCTGGAAATTCATCCTAGTATCCTGTATTAATAGTGAATGTTTCTTATTCAGTTCATATTAAGAGACAGAAACCATAATTTTTACTCACTATTCTGTGTCTATGTAGAAAAAGAGGAGCAGAAAAATTATCTTGAAATTTTTCTCAGCAACAGTCCTATTTGTGTTTTCTTCTGTTTTGTAATAGTAATGGAAAAGTCAAAATTCTTTCAGTATATAAAGCAAATAGATTGTCTCATCATAGCACAGTTTTCATCACTGAAGGATGGAAACTTGCATTTACATATTCATACTAGAATAAATTTAAATATTGCCTTACATTAAAGAATATTACCACAGTTAGGAATATTACTTCAATTATCAATTTATTTAAAGTAGTTTGAGATAGTAATCACATATATTTTGTTGATCAAACTTCAAAGAGAGCTTTTTGAGAATATCTACTTTCTAATGTAAAATAAGCAAAATTTGTGATTTTTATTTCCACTTGAGTATTTATTGTCAAATTGTAATGAATATTACCAGTCCCAAAAATGAGATTGATTTTATTATAATGGATAATGTAATTTGTCAATTTATTTGTTGAAAGATAACAATTTAATATAAAGATAACATTTAATATAAAGACATCATTCACATGTTCCATAAATTTCATTTTAAATTGAGTGTCTTCCTGCTTTAGCATTAATACTATTAACAAAACAGGAAATTAGGAAGTGTGTTATGAAGCAACTCAAGCTTTTTACACCATGTAATTGCTTCTGTCGTTATGTCAGTGATATATTAAAGTCCAAGGTTACTGAAGGACGATATTTTACCATTACACTGAAGGAAATATCTCAGTGGAGGAATAAATGAGGAAGGGGCTTAAGGCTATATAGAAATCTGATTTAGTATAATTGAGCAACTATTAAAAGTGTATTTTAACACAATACCTGGCATATAAGTGCAGCTCAAAAAATAATTGACTTTTTAAAAAACGCATTTAATACAAGTATTTAAATAATTTCATCTTCCCTAATGTATACTATTTCCAATACAAGAAGGATGAGGGCATTTGGTCTCTTTAGTGGACCAATAACTTTGACACTTGACTCTCCGTTTTTTCATTTACCTAGAGTTTCTTTGTCATTTTTGGTAAATTCTCAATGTAATTGATAACCCACCAAAACATTAGCCCATGATTTTATGTTATTTCTTTTTATTAAAAAAAGAAGAAAAAAACCTTCAGTTACATTTACTCCACCCTTCCACTGCAACACCTAGGACGTAGTTATTACCCTAAAGTATTTCTTCTTGGATATATTATAATTCAACATCACCTTTATGGAAGCAAGTTCTTCATCATTTCTTACATTTAAGTGCTGTTACTTTTATTTCATCAAGGCCAGTTTCTTAGTCTTGCCATTTACTCATATATAAACTCCCTTCTGACTCTACTGTTTTTTATATCCAGGCTCTGATCCTTACCTTCTGATCTGATCTTGCTTACTCTTTCCCTTCCTCCCTCCGTCTCTTTCTTCTTCCTTTATCATTCCTTCCTGTCAGGATACCTTCATTCCTTCATTCATTTATTCAAAAAATATAGAAATAGAGTTACCCTCAATATAAAAACAGTTTAATTTTTTGTTCTGCCTGAGCTCTTTTCCTAAAATTTAGACATAACAGTGATATACTCAGGAAAACACAATATAACATAACTTTAATAGCATCACTTTTTTTGTGTTCTCAAATTGTCTTTATAAACTAACAAAACTGATTTTAATTTTGTTCAGAGTTTAATAAAATTCAGACCATTTCTAAATAGTCAATGTCTGAATAAACTAATTTTCACATTCATCTTGCTGAACGTTTAGATAATTTTAGGTGCATGAAAATAGAATTTCAGTAAGGCCCTGCTTCTTAGTAAGGGAAAGTAAAGACTAATTCTGTCCTATTCAAAGTATTCACACAGGAATATGCTGTGAAAAGTCCCTACTTATTCTGAAGCTTACAATTATGATAGATACATATTTTGACAAAATATGTATATCCTCAGAGTGAATATGAGCTTACCTTACCCATAATTGTGGCAAGTCAGCAGACCCAGCCACTGTTGTGTGTGACCTCTGGGGCAGGTACATGGATTAAGAAAGCAAAGCTTTCTGTTGCAATGATGCTGCCGTGTTCTCTGCTCTAGGTGGAAACCATCTTCTTGTAGATGTTACTTGAAAGAATCTCCCCTTGGGGTGCCTGTGTGGCTCAGTAGGCTAGTATCTGACTGTTAGTTTCAGCTCAGGTCATGATCTTGGCAGCAGGCTCTGTGCTTAGTGAGAGTCTGCTTGAGATTCTCTCTCTCCCTCTCCATTTGCCCCTCTCCGATTTGTGCTTGCTCTCGCTCTCTAAAATAAATTAATTAATTAAAAAAAAAAGAATCTCCTCTTACTTGCTGTGTCTATTGATATCTTTTGTCAATTTCTAGCCTAGCAGTAGTCAGTCAGTGTACAAATAAAGTATGCATTTATTTAGAATGCATGTATTTACTAAGAAAACTAATTTAGATTTTTAAAGGAAACCAAGTGCATGTTTTTATTTTCCACTTCTTTCCAAATGAAAGGAAAATGCTTTTTATCATCAGTGAAAATTTGTGAAACCATTCTTTTCCACATTTAGAATTATTTTTTCTTAAAGCAAATTACTAGTGTATTACTTAAATTTTCAAATTCCAGAATCAGATAAACTAGCTCAAATTCCAATGCTACCACTTACAACCTGTGTAATCTTGGGCCTCCTACTCTGAACATCAGTTTCCTCATTCATAAAATAGAATGACAATAACATTTATTTCACAAATTATAATGAAGTATAAGTGGCAAATAACCAGTGTTCAGCTAATGTTAACTATCAAAATTATCATCATTATTATTAGTGCTATAATACTAAATGAAAAATAGTATTAATCTCAATTGTTTAACAAATCCTTTGGCTTAATTCTAAAGTCTTCTAAGTGTGAGTATGAGGTTGTGTTTGTACAGATATGTTTAAATAAATAATTTACTTTTTTTTATTAAGACCATTTGAAAAAATATTTAATTAACATAAATATTAAAACAGACAATATGAACCACACACAAATCAATAAAATTAGTATGATTGTTGGCAAATCTCTAAATTTCCAGAATATCTTATATAAAGAACTGAAAGTTTGAACAAATAAAACAACCACTAGAAATATCCTCAGGGATTTTATATTATCGATGGAAAGCATAGAAAACTAACTCTTTTTCTGTTTTCTGTTTTTTTAGACTACCCTCTAAAAACTGACTGAAATGCAATTGGAAAATAAATCAACATCACAAAATAGAGCAATTCAAAATGCACAAAAATATTTATAAAGCAAATATATGTTTTCATAGATGGATTTCTTTAAGTCTTTTCAAATTCTATCTCAATTTTATATTATATTTGTAATTACTTTTCATAATGCAGCTATTTCAAATGTACCATATCATGTGGTTCCAAAAATTTGTTCTCAATATAACAAAGGGAAAAACCTTTTAGAAGAGAAAGTAGAAATCATAGATTATCCTGGAATATACACACAATGAAAAGTAATAATGTATAATCAGCATTGTCCTCCCAAACATGACATACTAAGAGCAATAGCTCTTAGCAGCATCACCCATATCAGAATCACGATTTTAGGCATTAATTGCCAAGACACACAACACATTCCCAAAATCAAATCTCTGGAACTAAAATCTGATATTCTGCATCTATTATAAGCAACCCAAGTAATTTTTATGCATATAAAAATTAAAGAACTAATAACCAAGTCAATTCAACGAAGTTCCAAATGCATCTGTTCTGCATGATTTTATCGTCTTACACAAATTCTGATCTGAACTGCATCCAAAGATTTCAGAAAAACGGAGAGGTGCTTAAAACACCTGTACAAAAATTTCAATTTTGGAGTATACAATTAGTCCAATTTGTCATCTGTGGGCAATGTAACTGATTCATTATATAATGAGGTATCATTAATAGGGGACTTACTATGTCTCATATACTGTGTGATAAGTACTTGCTCATTTTTATTTCACGACTCTATAAACTAAGCATTGTCGTCCCATTTTAAGGATGAGAAAAATGAGAATAGTGAAATTAAATACCTTGCCCAAAGTATTTCACTTACTGAAGGACAGATTATGGATCTTAACCCATGCTGGGCTGGTTTGGTTTCAAATATTGTACTTTTGTCTACTACATAATAATGTCAGCACACCTCCATAGCACCCACTACTGCCAGATAGGCCCATGCAAATACTAATCAATATACCTGTACTAACTTTGTGGAAGCATGCTTTTAATCATGCCTTATAACATGGTCTTATTATAGAATTATACTTTTTATTACTTAGCAATTTTTAAAACATGTTTACTTACACTGTCTTCTTGGATCCTCAAAACAACATTCGTATACTATCTTCTTGGATCCTCAAAATGTCATAAGACAAAGCATATTGTTATTGTCATCTGCAAATGGGGAAATTGAGACTTAGTTATCTTACTTTGTCCTAGAGGCCAAAAATGGAGTGGTACGGAACAGGGATTGTTGAAGAATGTGGTATTTATAGCTTGTGGTATTTCTTCTTATCCCCATACTGACTTCTTAGAAGACAAGAATTTCCCTATTATCCACGTTAATGCAACTGTTTATATAGAAAGAATAGGTTAAAGAAATCTGTAGTAAAAATTTGACCTAATGATAGCAAATTGAGATGTGGCTTGCAATAAGAATACTGATTTTCCAGTGTTATAAAATATATAAACATTTCTCGGTGTTTTAAAAACAAAGCTTCTATCTTTCCCACTCTCTTTATATTGCCAGAAAGTGAAAACAGCTACTACCTAACATGACTCTCTACTATTAAAGTTGTATTTTATGAGCAAAGATTAGTTCCTATAATAGACTCATAAAATTATAATCTCTTCTTCGTGTATTAAATCCTTTAATATTGTACTTTACAAAGAGAAAAGTAAAATCCCAGCCGCATCTAGCTAAATCCACTCATCCATCTGACACATTTTTATTGAGTGCCCAAAATGCAGGAGGACCTAGGTGTGTTAGCTGCTAGGAATGCATAGATGATGAAGTCACTCCCTTGATTAGCTTTTACTTTCTTCTACTTGGGATTCCAGTGACTCCCAACTTAATAGGCATTTTTGGAGAGGAGATATCTGAAGTGAAGTTAAGTACTTTTCAAGTTGACATCTATTCTATTTTAAACCTTTTAAGTCTTCAGTGGACTCATGCATCACTTACTCACAACAGGGATATAAAATTGCCTGGGAATGACTATTTCTCCTACACATTCATGCATTAAATTTATTTATTTCAATATGAAAATAAAATTGACAAGAACCTTGACATGTTGATACATTTAAAACTATCTTGTTGTGGTTATTTGCATTAATTTCATTGTCTAGGTGAGTTACCTCCACTAATTAAGTGCTTTCCAGTGCCCTATTTGCTATGTTTCAGTGTCACAGTAAACGGAGTTATTATGAGGAAATTCTATTATAAATGCTATCTTAGTGACTCCCAGTCTTCTCTCTACTCCCTAAGTATTGTACGCATATCTTATACACAGACATCTCTTCAAGAACATACACTGAAAAATCTTTGTTCTCACTAAAGATGTACAGTATACATAACTGTTTATTATTGATTATATCCATGAGGAGAGCCTAACCAGAAGAAAGAAACTGTACAATAATTTGAACAAGAAAAGTTTAATATAAGGAATTACTAACTATAACAGGGAATTGGGAAATAGAGGATTGGCGAGGAAGGAGAAAAAGAGCTCTAAAGAACACAGGAGTAAAAGATGTTGGAGTGTCTGGGTGGCTCACTCAGTTAGGCATCTGTCTTCAGCTCAGGTCATGATCCTAGAGTCTCAAGATCAAGCCCCACATCAGGCTTCCTGCTGAGCAGGGAGCCTGCATCTCCCTCTGCCCCTCACGCCTCTCTCGTACTCTCTCTTACTCTTTCTCTCAAGTAAATAAATAAAATATTTTTAAAAAAGAAAAGGGGGTGGGGGGCGCCTGGGTGGCTCAGTGAGTTAAGCCCCTGCCTTCAGCTCAGGTCATGATCTCGGGGTCCTGGGATGGAGCCCCAGATCGGGCTCTCTGCTCGGCAGGGGGCCTGCTTCTCCCTTCTCTGCCTGCCTCTCTGTCTACTTGTGATCTCTCTCTCTGTCAAATAAATAAATAAATATTATTTTTTTTTAAAAAGTTAAAAATAAATAAATAAATAAATAAATAGATGGATGGATAAAAAGAAAAGAGGAGCTACCCCTAGGGCTGAGACGGAAATGTTCAATCCCCGTGCTGGACATTTGAAAGGCCTGAGTTGCAGATATCCTTGGACAGTAAATAGCTGTAACTCTGGGTAGTGGAGACATTCCCTGAAGCTTCTGTGCGGCCCCAGAACAGGCTGCCCAAGGTGGCCCACTTTGGCATAAAGAGTGTTTTCAGTTAAAAGTAATCAAAACTCAACACAGGAAATGTTCTCTGACTCCCCCACAATTGCATAAATTTACAATGGAATGGACAGCCTGTAATAAGAAGAGAGCTATTAACAGAGACTTCCCTTTATCTATGGAACTTATGTGCATATTAGAGCAACCTTGTTCTCCCAAGCATCTCCTTTCACCTTCTTGCTAATGAGCTCTCTTCCTTTTGTATCCTCAAGCTCCTACCCCTCTCCTTAGCTCATATAAGATACTTGGGGCCTCATTGTTTTTGGAATTTCATGTCTATGTGGATTCCCCATTTGTACACCTTTTAATTTTCATTTCTTCTGTTAACCTGTCTTATGTCAACTTGATTCTAAGTCCAGCTACAAAGACCATAGGGCAGAAAGAAGGTCTTCCTTCTCAGTACTACCAAGCTGCTTGAGAGGGGCTAGGCAGGCCATTTAAAGGAAGTACCAGTCTACCTGACCCTGTTCAGCCAGGTGCTGCTGCAGCCTAGTCTTAGAGAGGCACGCTGTGTTGCAAGTGCTGGACACTGCAGAAATCACATACACATGCTAAAATCCTGCCTATAGAAACACAATGGGCCCCAGAAGAGAATCCCTTTGTTTTCCAGGGTCCCTCCTCTACACTCTACTGACAAAGCTTAGTCTCATGACAGCTGGCAAAGGAGGAATATTTAGAGGGTCCAGCTCCAGGATCACAGAAAAGCCAGTCCAACGTGGATCTGAAGTTCAGAGGCTAAATTCCTAACTGGCACATTGGTACAAATAGTATCATTTTTTAAATTTCTGAGTTAACTCAATTTTAATGCATTTTGATGATGTCTTAAGTAACTTAATGAACAGCATCCATCAAGTAAGGTGAGAGAAATAAGAACATGGTAGAAGAACAGCCTGTTTATAAAACTTATGAGACTAATAGTACTAGATGATGCCTACTAAGAGTTCAAAAATTTACATAAAATATAATGATGTGTGTCAGGGAACTATTAATATGAACAAATTCTTTTAAGTTGATTAGGCCAGGAAAATCATGGATAGCAATCACACACACACACACACACACACATTGTGCATTTTAACATTAATGAATTAAAAACTGAATTTCATGTATGAATGAATATCTCTTAGTAAAAAATTAAACTAAACTATCATTACACATAGAAAATGTAACATCAGGGAATCATTCAAACTTTTGGTGGAATAGGAAATTGTAACAGCAAATTATCAGTTCACATCAAGTCATTTACATCTGCTTTATATTTAAATATAAACATTCTTTTTGAAATGGATTTATGTCTACTCAAGTTTAAAACACAAATATTTTAGGGACACTTGAGTGGCTCAGGAGGGTTAGCATCTGACTTAGGCTCATTTTAGGATCCCAGAATCCTGGGATCAAGGCTGCTTGCAGCTGGGAATCTGCTTCTCCCTCTCCTTTTGTCCCTTCCTCCCTCCACTCCCTCGATCCCGCTCATGCTCTCTCTCTCAAATAAATAAATAAAATCTTTAAAAAAATAAATAAATAAGAAGCACATACTTTGATGTTTGACTAATCCATAATATTTTTAGTTTTATGCTATTAAAATTTGTGTCAGTGAGTCCTTGAGTGAATGATTTAAAGTAACTTAAAAAGATAACATTCTCCAAAATTACTTCTTATTTGAGAAAAATTAATACCCAAGAAAAATTAGATATGCAAATTTCTATATTGGGCTTTTAATCCTCATAAATAATATATTGTACATAAAATGCTGTATTCATCATTCTATTTTCATTTTAAATATTTAAACTTAAATATATAACTTACAAAAGTTCTGCAGAAAACTAATTTCCTCATATCCTTAAGTTCACTCTGCTATTTTTAAGGTCTGAGATAAAATAGAGATTTTTTTAAAAAGAAAGCACAAGTCAGCACCTTAATAAAATTCCAGTGTCCTATTACAGTTCTAAGAAATATTTTGTGACTAAAGATTGTTATTCTCAACTCAATGTCCATTCCATTTTTTTAAATCTCTTTTTGAAGTTAAAGATACAGCCATCTCTGAAGACAATCAGGAGTGCAGTTGCTCAAATCACACTACCTGGATTTGACTCCTATTAGTTCTAGTCTCTGTATGACCCTGGGGGCATATTTAACTCCCACCAAGTACCCTACTGTCCTTTTGTGGATGACAGAGATAATAACAACCCCAGAGGGTCATTACCTATATTAAGTGAGGTAATATACATGTAAGAATCTATGCAGAGAGCTTCACATACATTTAGTACTTAATGTACATTTATAGTTAATATGATAATGATGAAAATATAAAACCTCATTATATGGGAACATAGAATTTAGAAAAATATATTGCACTTATTAAAAGCAAACACCAAATCATATAGGCACCTGGAATTAAGGGGTTTCATGTTGATAAATATTTTTCAATAATATTGATTATTATCATACTGCTGTTTATTTGGTTCTTTTTGTTGTTTTAAAGTCATTTGATTTGTCAGGACCTAGAAATGAAAACATGGACATAATGCATACTAATTTTATATCCACACAATCAGGTTTTTAAAATATATTTCATTTATTTGTCAGAGACAGAGAGGGCGGGAGAGTGAACAGAAGCCAGGGGGGAGCTGCAGGGAGGGAGAAGCAGGCTCCCCGCTGAGCAAAGAGCCTGATCTGGGGACTCAGGATCTAAGCTGCATGCAGCTGCTTAACCAACTGAGCCACCCAGGCATCCCCACACAACCAGTTTTAAAGTATGATTTTGGTGAAAGGAAGAATAAGACAAAGCAAAATATTCCTAAAAGGAACTAGGTAGGCCATTAGAAAATTTAATTTGTATTATGTTTATTTCTAAAACAGAAGACGTAAAAACTTCAAAAACTAATAACTTAGAAACTGAGTAAAATTTTCAATCAAAATCTTAGAAGGAACCATATGCATGAGAGCTCATTTCCTGTGGCTGGAATCAATAAAAGTGGAACGATACATATGAAATATAATCACTTTCAGTCAATCTGTTAATGGAAAGCATATTTATAATCAGATAAGCTATTGGGTGAAGATTTCCCCTGTGATGATGTTCACCATAGGAATGCATCAGCTAGGTCCCTCCTTATGGCATTTAAATTTTAACTGAATATTTTAAATCTTTTATATATAATTGTTCCAGGGTCATCTATTCTGAAACTGAAATTTCCTATATTTTGCATTCCTTGCTCAGCATCACTTGAGGAAATTAATCATAACTAATTCCCTGTGATAATTAAATATTCTTTTTATTCTATTACTTAATTTTTAAAGTTAGCAAGTGTTTATTTCTTGACCCTATATCAGCTTAAGTTTCTCTTATAACCTTTGTGTTATACCTAATGCAAAAGGAATTGCTCTAAGAAGAAATACTTCCTTTCACACAGTTTCTATCCTCTGAATCTAAAATTAACAGTATTATTTAAGACTAAGAAAAAATGACCAGGACGTTTACATTCATCAAGTGCATAGGTTTGGTATTTAGAGATGATATTCCCTTGTACAACTGTACTTATAAAACAATACTTATAAATATTTGGCAGTCATATCTACCCTCATGGTCACCACTAAAATAATGATAATAAGAATATTATTAGTAAAATGATTACAATAATATTATTAATAATAAAGTTGCTGTTTAGTGACAGGATGATTTTTGAACATGCTTATTAACCTTTTTTTCTTACTCACATACTCACATACAGTAGATTGACATCTACTACACAAAGTAGATTGACATCTCACAAGTGTTTCTGAATCATAAGAGCATAAAATATTTTGTTTATTATTACCATGTTCTATGAAGATTCGCCAAGAAAATGGAGATATATTTCTGTCTTTCAATTTCATTGTCAGTATGCATTTTTCTTACTCTATTGGCCTCAACCTAAGTGCATCTCTTAGCAGTTTGTTCAATCAACAGAGGTGCAATGAATTTTCTGTGCATAAGACACTGTGAGAGGTGCTGAGAAAATAATGTTGCCAACACATAAGACATTTCCTTTCTACCTAGTTTTCATATGAAAACAAATTTAAAACAATGCAAATATTTTCAAAAATGGCATAAAAAATGATGGCCATATAAGTTAAGGCTATTGGAGATTTGCTCTGGGTTTGGTTAGTAGTGACATTCAATTCTATTCAAAGACTTAGGAAAAAGCTACCATATACAGGCATTTTGCTATATGTTGGATTTAAAACCAGTTTATAATCTACCTAAGGAATGAATAAAAAATAGAAATACTATGTGAACAGTATAAAATGTGATTTGGGGTCTAAATTAGTTTCAGGTATCAAAAAGAAAAATCAAAGCAAAACAAAACCACCCTCCCACAGAAATACAAAATCCAAACTTCTTTTCAGACATTCCAAATTTAGGTAGTAGTATAAGGTAAAATGTGGAAATAGAAATTTGAAGGTACGTTAGTGACTGGATTGTTAAGGGTGGATCTCAGGATCTTTCTGTATTTCTTAAAGATTATATTTTATTTATTTATCTGACAGAGAGATCACAACCAGGCAGAGAGAGAGAGGAGGAAGCAGGCTTCTTGCCAAGCAGAGAGCCCGATGCAGGACTCGATTCTAGGATCCTGAAATCATGACCTGAGCCAAAGGCAGAGGCTTAACCCACTGAGCCACCCAGGCACCCTGTTTCTCTTATCTTATTACACACATCTGACAATAAAAGGGGTTAATGCTTACTTGCTTATGCTCTGGTTTTTCTCATATATCTTGCCCCTATTTTTTCACTCACTCGTACCATTTATTTCATCATAAAATAAAGCAAAATATCAAATGGTACAATGGGAACAAGCACAGTATTGAGATTTTTATAATCAGTGACCTTACTCATACTGCCACAGCCACAAAGACTATGAACTGAATAAGACTATATTTTGAGAATTACTGTCTCTAAATAAATGGTTTTTCCTAAATGATGTTTAAATGGGCTTGCCCTTTAATTTTTCAATAGGTTTTTAAACAAATTATGTGATTAAAGTTATTTTGGTTCTGATTTAAGCAATTAAAATTAAGCAGTTAAAATTAATTATTGTTTTACTTCTGTATACTTAGATAACTTTTAAGTTATTTGCTAAAATCAACAGTCTTTATTTTTAAAAGTCACACTATTTATTTAGAAATATTTTAGATCTTTAAATATCTGAATGGAATTTCAGCTTTGAGATAAAAGCAAAAACTCCATTTTATTATTAGATACTTACAAATACAAATCAAAATCACAAACACACAATTAGATTAGAATGGAAGCCACCAGCTTCATCTTAAAAGATGTTAGTAGATATCTATAATACAAAACACCACATATAAAGAATGAAAGATTAAAAAGTACAAACTTTTATGGAGTTTGAATTTATGAATTTATGAATTTATGGAGTACAGGAAGGTAAATGGAGATGTCAACAAGAAGCAAGCTCGGGGTGCCTGGGGGGCTCAGTCTGTTAAGCATCTGCCTTCAGCTCAGGTTGGGAGGGATCCTGGGGTCCTGGGATCAAGCCCTGCTTCAGGCTCCCTGCTCAGTGGGAAGCCTGTTTCTCCCTTTCCCTCTGCCTGCTGCTCTCCCTGCTGCTCCCCCTGCTTGTACGCTCTGTGTGTGTGTGTGTCAAATAAATAAATAAAATCTTAGAAAAAGAAGAAGAAGAAGCAAGCTCATTTGCTCTGCAAATTCCCTGAAAGCTTTATAATTTGAAGCAGTACTTGCCACAGGAATCTGCAGTGAAGCAAGAGGTGAAAACCTAAGAAGGCAGCACATAGGGCACAAATCCTCCCTGCTGTCTCAACCAGGCAATTACTGTTCTATATTTGAAGGAGATGGGAAAAATAACTCTCTAGAAAAATAGAATCAGAAAAGATCTGGACTTGAGAATAGTAGGTAATCATAAAAAAGAAAGAAAATGCTGTGATGGACTGAAAATAAAGGATTAGTTGTAAATCAAGGGGCATCTTTATAGCCCCAAGGCAAGAGCTAAAAGACCTTTACCTGTGGAGCCAGGACCACACTAGACAAAAAGGCTTACATAAAGTGACATTTAAGGGTCTTGCAGTGGAAAAACCAATCCAGTAAAGCCAGTTTGTAAACAAGACTGACCAGGTCCATAAACTTATAAATGTTTCTTAATTGCTGGTTCTCAAATACCAGTGAACTAGCAACGATTGTGAAAAATTTACCAAAACTTCCACCATTACAAACCAAAGCAATGGCTAAAATTAGTAACACAGGGAACAACAGATATTGGCAAGGATGTGGAGAAAGGGAAACCCTTTTATGTTGTTAGTGGGAATACAAACTGGTGCAGCCACTCTGGAAAACAATCTGACATTTCTTCAAAAAGTTAAAAATAAAACTACCCTCCAATTCAGCAGTTATACTACTAGATATTTATCCAAAGGATACAAAAATACTGATTTGAAGGAGCACATGCATCCAGTGTTTAAAGTAACATTATCAACAATAACCAAATTACAGAAAGAGCCCAAACATCCATAGACTGATGAATGGATAAAGAAGAAGTAGTGTATACACACAATAGAATATTACTCAGTCATCAAAAAGAATGAAATCTTGCCATCTGCAATAACATGGACAAACCTAGAGTGTATTATGCTAAATGAAATTAGCCAGTCAGAGAAAGACAAATACCATGTGATTTCACTCATATGTGGAATTCAAGAAACAAAACAGATAAACATAGGGGAAGGGGGGAAAAAAGAGGGAGGCAAACTGTTAGAGACTCTTAATGATAGAGAACAAACTGAAGGTTACTGAATGAGAAGTGGGCAGGGAATGGGCTAAATGCATGATGTGTATTAAGAAGGGCACTTGTGCTGAGCACTGGGTGTTATATGTAAGTGATGAATCACTTAATTCTACTAATTCTAATCACTAAATTCTACTTCTGAAACCAATAATTCATTATGTATTAGCTAGCTAGAATTTAGATAAAAACTTGAAACAAAAAAAGAAAAAAAGAAAAAGAAAAAATCAAGAAATTTGGGGAAATAATACAATAGCAGAAAAAAATATATATTCCCCCAACTTAGAGATAATTTACACAGATAAACACATACATTAATACATGAGCCATAGAAAGATGCTAAAAAAAAAAAAACATGATTAGGAACTGTAAAAAAATCAACAAAAGTGCAAAATTGTTGGCAGATAAAATTAAGGAAATACAGTAAATAGAAAAAAATTGTCGAAGAAAGGGAGAATAGGAGGAAAAGAAAAGAAAATCAGTTTAATAAAATCAACATCTAATAGGATTCTGTGAACTGGAAAAGCAAAAGGTAAAAAGTATCCTACTGAAATAATACAAGAACATATTCCAGTACTGAAGGAAATGAGTCTACAGATGGAAAAGGCCCCTAAAAATCCAGCACAGTTATTGTGGAAAGATTCACAACAAGATGTAACACTGAGAATTTTCAGAAACCTGATATTGGGAGAACATAAGAAACAGCTCACATAATTAGTATGGACCTTTTCAATAGCAATATTGAAAGTCAATAATCATGAACAGAGCTTTCAAAATCCTGAGAGAAAAAAATTTACCTATCATAAATATCAATCAAGTGTGAGAGAAGAATTAAGATGCATCAAATATGCAGATCTTTTTTTAAAATTTTTTAAAGATTTTATTTTTTTATTTGATAGAGAGAGACACCGGGAGAGAGGGAACACAAGCAGGGAGAGTGGGAGAGGGAGAAGCAGGCTTCCCACTGAGTGGGGAGCCCAATGTGGGGCTCAATCCCAGGACCCTGGAAGCATGACCTGAGCTGAAGGCACCCCCATACAGAATCTTTTAAAAATGTACTTTTCATGTAATGGGGAATGGAAGCTTTCAGGAGATCCTCAAGAAGAGAAAAGCAGGATTAATACCTAAGCCAATAGCTTTAACTATTTAGAAACACACACACACACACTCACACTTCTGGATAATAAAACATTCTTCAATAAAGGAAAAGATATAATAGTAGATTTCTGGGCTCAACTTAATTATTTGTATTGTTTTAATAATATAAACACTGAATATTCATTTCAGCAAAAATTGAACCATTCAGTTAGAGGGTGAGGGAAGGGAAAAGAATCTATTGAACTCCATCCTCATTATATTAGTGAAAAATCAGATCTTGATCATGAGATATAGACTTGAAAATCAATGACACACACATAGAGATGTCATTTTCTGTCTCTCAAACACACACAAAATGTTCAAACATAGTCATCCAGGGCTCCAGATCATCAGTGTGCCAGGTTTCTTCTATTTTTCTTCTCCTGTATTCAGACAAATGGCTTCTAGATTAACTTTCTTTTTTGCCATAATGAATTACCACAATTAAGTGGCTTAAACAATACAGATTTATTATCTTCTAGTTCTGTAGGTCAGACATCCAACATGAGTCTTACTGAGCTAAAATTAAGGTGTCAGTGGGATCCCATTTCTTACTGAGGCACTGGGGAGAATTGGTTTCATTGCCAATCTCAGCCTTAAACATCACCTACATTCCTTGAGTTTTGGCCTGTTTCCTCCATTTAAGCTAAGTGAATTATTGGTGGAGCAAAAAGGGAACTAAGTTCTGCCAGTACAATGGTAAATACCTCTATTTAGGTCTGTCCTGAGATTTAAGTCAATCTTCTTGAAGACATAGAGATAGCCAACTCTTTACCTGAAGTTCAGCAGTGATTCTTATTTTGAGGAGGAAGTTTGTGGATAAAGCAGAGAAAAGTCTAAAGCAGACTTCCCAAAATAGTGAAATAAAATTTCACTATTTTTCACTAATAGTGAAAAATTTCACTAATTTTATAAAAATGGTATCAATGTGAATGTGACTTACAAAGATATTTTTGAGCAGGTTTACTTTCTAGCCATCTGAGGGTACAAGCGTACTGCATGGTTTCCATCAACTTTGAGCTCAGCTCCAAGTATCTTCCCACATCTCACTTATATCTTGTGAAAGACCTGACTGGGGTGGGGGTGGGGAGAGAAGCTTAATAGAACAAGAACAGAAGTGAATGGGAGCCAGAGCCACCCTACCTCCCCTCACCCCATCCCATTGAAACCCTGTCTGGGTTACTTCTCCTTTTCAGGGACAGTCTTTCTGGGAAATAATATTAGGTGCACTTTTTTGTAATTATTTCAAATGTTTTCCCTAAGGCGCTGCAGAATATGTCCTTTAGTTTTATCAAACTAAAAGGCTGAATGAGAACTGGGGGAACTTCCTTCTCTTCAGTATTCTTTTCTACTTTCAGTGAATACTCTTATTTTGTGCTCCATAAGCCAACAACTGCTGATCTCATCATCCTATAAACTACCTGTAAAATTAGTGGTAGACCATATATTCCACCAGCGGAGCCTTGTTATTGGATTGTATTTTCTAAGAAGCAACTAATTTTGATCAAATAGTTTATTAGCATTTTCCAGGAAACAAAAACAATTGTGTGTGCGTGTGTGTGTATCTGTGTAGAGAAAAAGAGAGAGAGGAAGAGAGATTTACTATAAGGAATTGGCTCATGCAATTATAGAGGCTGACAAGTCCCAAGATCTGTAGCGATAAGCTGAAGACTGAAGAGAGCCAATGGTGTGGTTTTAGAAGTTCTAATAGGGTAGGCAGTTAGCTAGACATGAAGAGGGACTTTCCAACCACTGAAAAAGATAAAACACAAGAAACTGCCAACCACCCCAGCATAGCTGCAAGGAGGGATTTTCCCACAGCGGGGGTGGGGGGGACCCTGGGGCCCACACATGCACTCTTCCCTATAACCACTGCCCTAAAGTAACCTATAGCTTCATTATAATACAGTTACATTGCAGTTTTGACCCCCCTTGAGGGGGTTGCTTGCCATGACAGTTCCACTAAACACCGTACACAGTCATAAACTCCCTCTACTATCCTGTAGGAGGAGACTCCCATGTGATTGGAGAGCCCTCAAACAAAGGCCTCCCCAAGTGTGACCCTGCAACCCAAACTCAGATAAAAGGAAAAGACACCCTTAACCCCAGTGCAGGTGCCACCTCTGCCTCTGCCCCTTCTCCTACCTTTAGAGCATATTTTTGCTTTGACCACTATTAAACTCTTGCTTAAGAGTTTGGCTCTGAATTCTTTCTTGACAGAACTCAGGCAAGGGAATGGGACTCACAGCTAAGGGTTGTAGTCCAAAGGCTGGCAGGCCCAAGAACCAGAAAAAGCTTATGTTTCGGGGCACCTGGGTGGCTCAGTGGGTTCAGCCGCTGCCTTCGGCTCAGGTCATGATCTCAGGATCCTGGAATCGAGTACCACATCAGGCTCTCTGCTCAGCAGGGAGCCTGCTTCCCTCTCTCTCTCTCTGCCTGCCTCTCTGCCTACTTGTGATCTTTCTCTGTCAAATAAATAAATAAAATCTTAAAAAAAAAAAAAGCTTATGTTTCAGTTCATATCCAAAGTCAGGAAACAGCTGATGTCCCAGCTCAAATGCAGTAAGGCAGGAAGAATTTCCTCTTACTCCAGGGAGGACCAGCATTTTTTTTTTTTTTTTTTTGAGATGTTATTTATTTATTTAAGAGACAGGGAGAGAGAACGCACACACAAGTAGGGGTAGGGGCAAAGGGAGAGGGAGAAGCAGACTTCCCGTTAAGCAATGAGCCCGACTTGGAGCGGGGTCCTAGGATTCTGGGACCATGACCTGAGCCGAAGGCAGACACCTAACAAACTGAGCTACCAGGCCCCTGGGAGGGCCAGCTTTTTAATAGAGTAGATAAGAGAGGACAAATCGCTTTACTCAGTCTACCAATTTAAGTGTTAAGTTCATTCACTAGGTGTTATATGTAAGCAATGAATCACTAAATTCTACTCCTGAAACTAATACTACACTATATGTTAACTAACTCAATTTAAATAAAAACTTGAAATAAAACAAAACATACATACATACATGAATATTAAGCTCATCCAAAACACCTTCAAAGAAACACCCAAAATAATATTTGACCAGATATCTAGGCACCGTGTGGTCAACTGACACATAAATTTAATCATCACAAGTAGCTCACTAATCTATTAAAAGACATTTCCAAGAAAGTGGGCCTTTTTCAAACAGCTGAAATCAGTGGTCATGCATTCCTACACAACTAAAAAATGGCTTTATTTATTTTTCTTTAAGGTAAGGGTGGTTCATATGGGTTAGTTTTTGTAATTAACTTTGAAATATATATATATATATATTTCTTGAACCCTGAAATCACCAGGTCTCTAGAACTAAAACTGTGAAAAAAAATTTGCTTGCAGTTTTAAAAAAATTAGAAATTCTTCATAATAAAGCTTATTTTTGTTTTTTAAAAAAGGAAGTTTCTCTCTAACCCTTCTTCAAGTACCCTTTTTCTGACCACAGTTGAGCAAGGTTCTTTGCTTTTAGGGAATCATGTGATTTGTGTGCACTCATCTGGATAATCCAGGGTGACATCTTTATCTCAGGGTCCCTATTCTTAATCAGATCTGCAGAGTCTTTTTTACGTGTAGTCACATATTCTGGGGATTAGAACATGGACGTTCTTGGGAACTAGTTTGGGCTGTTTTCCTGCTAATCACCTCTTCTTTTTTTGGTGTAACTTCACAATCACAAGAAAGGTGCTGCAATTCCAGTCACTAGTCCCTTCTTCCCAGAAGAAAAGATCTTGAGGGAAATGTAAGCAGTGCCTGTCAGCTGATCCACCTCTTTTTTTAGGAAGCTTCATTAGAAATCCATCCAGCAATTTCCACCTTCATCTAATTGAACTAATTGGATGTCTAATTGGGTGTCACATGAGACCTAGCACACTCATCTATCATAATAAGAAGTTAATAAATTATGACCGAAATCTATAAATTAAGAAATAGCAAAATTAGTTTAATATATGGAACTGTGAGTTAAATTCAAGAAAAAAATAACTATACAAATTGCAAGAATGGGATGTGTATTTGGAAGGAAAGTGGGCAGAGATGGGGAGGGAATTCTTTTGCCCTAAATTTCACAGCACTATATAACTCATTTAAAAATGTGCATGCACCCTTTGATAAAAAACAAAACAATATAAAGCCAGATCTACTGATTAGCACCCCTGTCGTCCTGATTTTTCCTTTAGACTTTGAACAAAGATGGACCTCATGCCTAGAATTTCATCATTATATAAATCCAATAAGATTTTGTCCTCCAAAGAGTTGCAGAAAAACCTCCCTCTTTAACTATATTGTGTTTCTTATTAATTATCTTATTAATTGAAATGTTGGATTATTTAAAAAATACCAATTTTAAAAAAATTGGAGTATTTTAAAAATATCATTTAAAAAATGATTCTCTTACCACTTATAGCATATATAAATATTAACTTTTCAATGTTTTAAATTAGGAGCTATTAAAAAACCAGTAAGTACTTGTACAACTCTTTTTACCCAACACCCCAGCAGGGCTGTATTTAATAGATGCTAAAGAGGAGATTTTGTAATAGAATTTCAAAGTAGCGTTCTTTGGCTATTGGAATATTGTGCGTTTTGATTAGCTAAGTTTTGCAATTTCCAAAGGTTTCTCTCTCTCTCTTTTTTTTTTTAAGATTTTATTTGTTTATTTAACAGAGAGAGATCACAAGCAGGCAGAGAGGCAGGCAGAGAGAGAGAGAGAGAGAGAAGCAGGCTCTCCACCGAGCAGAGAGCCCCGGTGTGAGGCTCAATCCCAGGACCCTGAGATCCCGACCTGAGCCAAAGGCAGAGGCTCAACCCACTGAGCAACCCAGGCACCCCCAAAGGTTTCTCTTTACAAAGAAAACTGGTTTAAAATCTTTCCCATGTGTTCCCACATACATAAAATACTGAACTAGAGAAATGAGACAGACTTTAGAATGGTTCTGTACGAGTATCCTGCATTTTATAATGTGATTGCTGAACTTCATTTTCTTTAAAGCACCATTGTTCATTCACCATTCATTCAGCATCCTCCCTTTTGCTCTGAAAATAGGAAACTCAATTTCTGTGGTGCTCAGTCGAACTTCTGACGATTTAATGAAGAAACCTTTAGAGTGCAGAGGGTAAGCAAAGAGATGTTTTTTTTTTTTTTTTTTCCTCATATCAAGAAGTATCACTGAAGTGGTAAATATGGAGTTTTATTTCTGTTCATAGTATTGTATCCTGGCCTGACTGCCCCTAGTTTTAAATTGGGAAACATCCTAGAGAATTCTCTGAACAATAACTACTTTTTCCATTTTCTTATGATTTGCTACCCCTATTAGATTGAAGCAGGAGGCATTCACAGTTAGTTCAGACTGAAGTAGGATCGGTTCTTCCTATTTTGCAGTTTTCTACTGGTCTTCATCTCTCCCTCCCCACCTCTAGCCAGGGAAATATATTATAACTTACAGACTCACAAAGGAATTTCCAGCTGTGTTCTGTTGTATTGTGAAAACTTTAAACAAGATACATGACCCAGGATAGACAGGGGTAGCAGTACACCTTGGGCCTGTGCTTTTCCTATGATTCTATTTAAAAATCATCTAATGTATCTAGTCCTCTGAGGGAGTGAAAAGGTGATCTGTATTGCTCAGTAAATTATCCAAGCCAGGCTCAATTGCCTAAGAAAATCCTGGATGTGATCAAGTTTAACACATCTCTCTGCTTAGAAAATTGCGATGTTAGTGTGACCATCCAGACACACACAAAAATAATGATAGTGATAACAATATTATGCTGAATGACAAGAATGATTCTAGGATAATACCTGATTTTAAAAATGATAAAAACAAAGACGACTTAAAAACATTATATTAAGTTAAATCAGTAATTCTCAACTGAGGTGATTTTGCCACCAGTCCCCCTCACTCCCACCCCAAGACACTTGGTAATATCTGGAGACATTTCTGGTTGTCACAACTAGGGGAATTCTAGTGACATCTAATAAGTAAATGTTAGAGATACTGCTAAACATACTACAACACACAGGACAGCCCCTGAACAACAAAGAATTAAGCTAGCTTAAAGTGTTAATAGGGTGTTGTATGGAAGTCTTAACTTATATATTACACACCTGAAGTTAATATTACACTGTGTTAACTAACTGGGATTTAAATAAAAACTTAAAAAGAAATGTTAATAGTGCCAGAATGAAGAAACCCTGGGTAGATGTGCTGTAGACTGCATGTAGGTTGTGTCCCCAAAATTCATATGCTAAAGCCTAATCCCCATTTCCATGGGGATTAGTTTGGATGGTGCCCCTTGGAAGAAGACTAGGTCATGAGAGAGGAGCCCTCAGGAATGGGATTGTTCCTTTATTAAAGAGGCCCTAGAGAGCTTACTGCCCCCTTCTACCATGTGAGGTTATAGCAACAAGACAGCCATCTGTGAATCAGAAAGCAAATCCTCACAAGACACTGAATCTGCCAGCACTTTGATCATGGACTTACTGACCTCCAGAACTATAAGAAATAAATTTCTGTTGTTTGTAAGCCACCCAGTTTATGGAATTCACTTAAAGCAGCCCAAACAGACAGATAATTTTAAAATCTATTTATTGCAGAAGGCAATGATAAAACTAAAGACTAAGAAAAATGTGGTACGTTATTTTGGATCTTAAAATGAGATAACCATGATGTGTCATTATACTTTTAAAGTAGGCAGGAAATATATCAAATAAAATACATCTTCCCAAATCCCTGGATATTTCATTAGAAGCAGATGCTGGTCATTTCAACACTCTCAGCCTTTTCAGTAACTATTATGTTCAGTCCCTATTGCAGTTCTGATATTTCTAAGTTTTCCTAGAAATGTTATACATTGAAGGCAGAGAGCTGATAGAATACATTGTCCCTTATATAACAGCAGTGAATCTTCTGCCTCGAGCTGAAATTGATCTTTTCTAACAACTGTCTTTTAAGTACCTTTCCTGCTCAAATGTCACCTTCTTGCTAAAGCCTTCTCAATTTCCCCAAGAGAGAATTAGTCATTTTCTCTCTGGTATTGCAAGAATACTTGGTGTATATCTTATTTAGAACTCTTTTCAGATAGTATTACAAAATCTTGCTTGTTATTTTTTCCTAAGTCCAAAGTCTGTGAGTTTGTCCCAGATTGAGATCACATCTTAGTTTTCTTAAAACTGAGCACAGTACCTGGGCCAGAGTAGATGCTTAATAAATATTGATGGGATGAATGAGAATGAGTACAGAATTTGTGTTGTAAGACTCAGGAGGTCTTAATTTGAACTTTTAGACTCAATGATACTGAATATGACTTAAAGCGTCACCCATTCAATTCTTGCCTAAATAATATATAAAACAGACCACAAGTTACACTCTTTTCAGATTTTAGTATCAGAGACACGAAGAGCTCAGTGTCTGAGTGGGCAACATGTACAGAGATCATTAAATAGCCGTCCGTGTACATGCAGAGACAGGCAAGAAGGGAGGAAGGGGGGGAGGGAAGGAAAGAAGGAAAGAGAAGGGTGCGGTGGGGACGATCAGGTCCCCAAAAGCCACCAGGTATATAACTGTTCATCATTTTCCACCTTGCACCCCTAGATGCTATCCTAGTGAAACAGGCTTCAAAACAGAGAACAATTACAGACTGAACTATTTGATTTTTTTTAACTCCAAAGAGAGACAGAGTATTATTTTAAAAACTGCTGAAATCAGCGGACTTCAAACAGAGGTGTAAGTGTCCTAGTGGTTCATGTAAACAACAGATGGTTTTAACAAAATTAATTCTAGATCCTCAAATCCCATATGTCCTCTTTCTAAAATGAGGTGCCAGGCCTTTGTCCTTGCCCATGTCCATATTCACAGTAGCACTTTTTTCCACTTTACAAACCAGAAGCATACATCACACTCACGCAAAATCCTATTATGATGTAACCAGGGGTACTTGAGGGTTGTATTCCCTAAAGGAGGGTAAAACCTGACGGAAGGACACACAAAATGATGATTTAAATACTAGATTTTGTACAACCTGCTTGGATTAAAGAACCATAATCTTATGGTAGACTTTCATGCCTTTTCCTAGTTTACACGTATTTTATTTAAGGATGAAGTACAGCAATAGAAATGAGGTAGGGAAGAAAAAAAAAAAGAAATGAGGTAGGGTTCTTCTGAGTTCAGATATTTTGTGGGATGGAGTAAAGACAATTTCTACTTAATGAAAAGACTCTTCTTCGACAACTGACAAAGACGGTATCCCTTCTGAGAGTCCTGTGGGAACAACGCAAAGATAGATTCCATATGAAATATTGAAAGTGCCAGAATCTTATTTCTTCGAGGCAAAAAAACAGACGGCAGAAGTCCATCCTTATTAACTCCCTCTCCCTCTCTCAGATTCACAATGATCTATACAAAGTAAACTGTGAACTGCCTACCTCATTCCAAAGTACACTGTCACAGCATTTTGACAATTCTCAGTAAGGTGAAAAAACTTAGTGATTACCCTCATTTACCCTTGTTGAAATCTGTGTGTCAGTTGCATATTTTGCATAATTCCGTATTAACTTTTAAAACATCATTCTCACATATTCAGGTGAAAGAAATAGATCTTGAATAAACTGGTATTTTTGACTTCTCTTGGTATTTTACTCAGATCTACAGAAATAATTTTTTTTTTTTGGCCAAAAAAATTCTTGAATACTAGAAATCCATATTCAGTTCCTATTTAGGTTACTTTGTACATTCCTATCACATTTTAACACATTTATATTATGCATCAACTATATATTCTGGATTTTGTTGTAAATAATGTGCTTAGCAATAATAAAACACTTTTTAAATCCCATTATCCTAAAAGTCCAGTAATTCTCCTCTCTCTGCTCATAACTTTTACAAAATCAGTTTAAAATGTTCTGAAAAGAAAAGCATCTACTTATGTATAGGCATACCCTAATACCTTTCATATAATTTAGATTAATTCTTCCCACAGAGGTGTTAATATGTTGTTTCAAATCTTTCAACCTCTTATTCTAGTTTCCCCAAACTACCCCAACTCTAGACTGTTTATATTTTTTGTGCTGCTGTCATCAATGAATCAAAATGGCACTCTGCCTTTTCTTACATATAAATGGGAAAGAAAAAAAAATGTTTTGCGTCACAGTGTGGTTAAAAGTGTTCTTTAGGGGGCGCCTGGGTGGTTCAGTGGGTTAAAGCCTCTGCTTTGGGCTCAGGTCATGATCCCAGGGTCCTGGGATCCAGCCCTGGGCTCTCTGCTCTGCGAAGAGCCTGCTTCCTCTTCTCTCTCCCTGCCTGCCTCTCTTGCCTATTTGTGACCTCTGTCTGTCAAATAAATAAATAAAATCTTAAAAAAAAAAAAAAGTTTTCTTCAGACTTGTTATAAAATTATTACAGACATTTAAATTCTGTGTAGGATTTGACATTGCTGAAAGGAAAAAGTTCATTTACAGTCTTCTTCCTTGAAACCTAGAAGGGTGTAAGGGTCTGCTTAATAATGATCTAATATAGTCACAATAAAATTATCCTATCTGTAAACACCATAGTTACTTAGAATCACAAAGAGAGCAGGCCCTTAAAAAGAAAAGCAAACAAACAAACAAAACAAAACAAAAAAGGAAGAAGAAAAAAAAGGAAAAAGAATAATGAATTCTGTACTAAGATCAGATGCTAAAATCTACTTTAAAACAATTGCCAGCTGGCCCAGGGCAAATACCCACGCCTTAGAGGGTGGGTTGGGACCCTTTTCTGACCCTGATTGACTCTCAGCTGCCTCCGCCCCTTAGTTCTCCATTTCCTCGGGATCCAGCCGCCAGATATCTGGATCTGCCGCGAACGTGGCCTCAAGCTTCTCAGCGGTGAGTACCCCTCCTCCTTTTTCAAGCCTGGTCCTATCAGACTAGTGTCCTGCTCCCAGAGGAAGTGCCATGCCTGTTACTGCAGCCCTCTTGATGGGACACCCCAAAGTCATTGGGTACCCTAAAAGAGTCAGCTGCAGGTATTTGCCTGACTCCTCTCTGTGGTGAGATGCTGCCTGAAAAGCTGTCACCTCATATAAGTCGGTCCATTTTCTGAAGTCAGAGGGGAGGCCCTGACTGAAATCCCCACCAGGAGTCAGGTCTCCATTCCCTTTGGCGGGACACCCTTTGGGAACTAGCAGGCGGCCTTTCCCACTTTGGCACCTCCCTCCCTTCTTTTAGACGCGCGCTATGGGCGATCTCCTTAAAAGGTAGAACAGTGGGGCGCCTGCTCATAGGTTAAGAAGCTGCCTTGGGCTCAAGTCATGATTTCAGGGTCCTGGGACGTAGCCACTGGGCTTCCTGCTCAGTGGGGAATCTGGTTCTCTCTCTCCCGCTCCCACTGCTTATGCTCTCTGGTTCTCTCAAATAAGTAAGAAAAAAAAAAAAAAAAAAATCTTAGAACCGGGATCCTTTTTCTCTGCCTCTGGCAGGTCTTCTCGCCTCCACCTCCCCCACCTCCTCCTGTCTCTGCATCACTTTGGGTCGCAGCCTGCATGCACCACCCACTTCAGATTTCCCCACTGGTGACCCCAGGTAAAAACAGACGGTGGGGAACAAACAGACTTTGAAGTGGACCAGATGGAACATAATTCAGTGTTTAAACTAATTGAAACTTGTATTTCTACCAATGATTACTGACGGTCAGAGAAGCTCCTGTTATCTCTTTGCAGTTTGTCACCAAAGATGACTTAAGATGATGGTTAATTTTGTCCGTCTCAAAGTTTTCACAGTTGATTAAGATAGTTTTCAAAGTTTTTGGTAACCCAAAACTTTAAAGTTTTGCTTGGATGATAAGTTGAATTGAATTCGTTGGACCTCTACTTCTTTTCCAAATGAGAGAAAATACTAAAGCATTGATAACTGAATGTAGGTTTACAAAGAAACTAAGAATATTGGGGTCTGTTGGAAAACATGTTTTATGCTTAATTGATTCATAAATTTGTCATCTAATGAGCTCTTGTGTAATCATTCACAGTTGGTTACTACTTCATTTTCACTGGAGACTAAGATTTCTGTGAGGTAAAATTCTGCTAGATATAATTAAGACTAATGGAAATAAGGGAAGCAATTCTATATGTGTAAGAAAGATCCAAAGAATTGAAACACATTTTTGATGAAGATAAGAGAAAGTTACTTTGTCCTAAAATGACACTGGTTATTTGGAGAGAAGTAGCTTTGGGATGAATCTGAATGCAGAGGAAAGTTGTAGGTTTGTGAAGGGGAAGTCTTTGGAAAGGAATTTTATGTGTGCTCAGGATGGCCTCGGATTGAGAGGAATGGATTTTAAAAGTACACTAGTATAAGTTGAAATTCTACTTTCTTTCTATTAAAAAGACAAGTTTTCTTGAATTGTTGGTCTGCTCTTAATAAGAAAATGTAAACAAAGTTGTTTTTTCTTTGCTGAGGAAAACCACTTTCTATGTTTTGTCTTTATCAGGTCTTTAATAACCCATAATCCTACACAGACTTGTGCTTTAACACTTCCTAAGGTTTTAACAAACTTTTCCAAGTTTTAAATTGCAAACAAAGTCTCTGACTAATTCAGCTTGTTTATTTGGTATGTTATGTTCTGTATTAGGTCCTCACTCAATATTCTGATTATTGAAGTGTTTTGTGTCACAGTAATAATTGAATTTCCTTGTCAGTTGCATCATAATGAACTCTCAGATCTGAAATACCAACTGAGTATTACCCCCACCTTAAAAGACCACCAGAGACGTGAGTCAAAGCCAAGCAGCAAGGGTCGTTTATTGCAGGTTCGAACCTGGACCTCTGCGGCGCTTGTTGCCAATAAGCTGAGAGGTCCGGAGCTGGGTAGGTGCAGGATTTTTATAGACAGATACAAACAAGTTTCGGGTAGGGCTGAGCTGATTGGTTGACAGTTTGAACAGGTATACTTGGCGTCAGTGGATTGGGTCAGGGGACCCGCGCACGAAAGCAGGGGTCCGTGCGAAAGCAGACAAAGCAATCTTACAGAAGCAGAACTGGCCGGTTAGCCCATGCGCACGGGAAAAAGCAAGCATTTGTACAGAAACGGAACTAGCTGGTTAAAAATGCACTTCTAGCTGGGGGGGGGGGGTTCTTTGGGTCTTTCAGATCCTTAACAGTGTCCATTTCTGAGTTTTTCTCATTTAGAACTGTTCTTATTAGTTTGCAAAATGAGTGTCATCTTCAAGGAGATTCATAAAAAGTATTTTTAGGACAAATAGAGGTATTCAGTATCTTTAAGATCATACAACTGAAATGGGTAAGATTTCCAGAACTAACTAAAGCTGCATTCAAACTGAACAAGAATTTATAACATGGAACTAAATAAATTGAGGAAAATGACTGTAGTTTTTGAAACTCTTGTTTGAAACATTGCTGGTTCTGTAATGTTTACTCTTTCAGATTAAAGAAACCTTCTCTTAAGATATCTGTGACTTACAGAAATATGATAAATTATTCATTTGTAAACAAATTCAAGCATTTAACTTTTCTCTCTATTTGAACCCTCTTAAATTCAAAAGGTCTCAGTAAGTATTTTTTTCTCCATGGCAGTCATACTTATTTGCATAAATTCAATGAGAATTTGTTTTCCTTTTATCAGGACACCATTAAAAACACTGGTTATTTTACCAAGGCTTTGACTAGAGTGTCGTATTTGAGAGAGACAAGCATAGACTCAGATATGACCAGAAAGCTTGAAGGAATTGAGGTTGACTTTATGAAACATGGAGCCATAAAGCCGCGGGGATATGTTGACCTGATACCTTGCTTACAGAGTTCCCAGCAGCTTCACCAGGTAAATAAAGAATGTCACTTTCTGGCAGGTGTAGGAATATCAGGATATTTTTGGGACCTTGTGAAGAGGAATTCACCCAAATCTATAGGTATTTTAGGCATGTCTAATGGATTGGGCCTGGAGAGGCTACTTAAAGTTCAATTTAGACCCCTTAGAAAAGGTCCAGCAAAGCAGATTTTAAAATATCTATAAAGCCAATTGCTATTCTTGCTGAACTTATGTAAATCATTAGGCCAACTTTGTTAAAATTGGATTTGTTTTACAAACAAATTGGTCCTAATTTGGCTATCTCTGGAAATAAAGGTGATTTTGGAGAGAAAAATTAAGTTTCTATAACACATCTTTGCAGATGTTAAATGCTAGCTCTATTGTCTTTGAATGTTTGCCTAAGGTAGACAACTTGAGGTGAACCTCAGAGAAGGTGCGACAATAGTTCATGTATAAAAGGCCATCTTCACACTTGCTGTTCTGTGGGGATTATAACAGGACCACATGGGCATATGATTATTTGAACAGCTGGAAAATGGGATTGATTCCCCAGTTGTATAATTCAGTTAGCACCTTGACCAATTCTGTGTGGCTGGAATGACAAAATTGTTGCCTAAAAATCAGGGTGTAGCCCACGTGGTGGAGTTAATTATGGACTTGTAAAAAAAAAAAAAAATGGATCTCTTCACTTTCCCTTTGATTGGATTAGGTGATATACTCAGAAATGCCCTTATCTCTTTAGACAAGTCTTCTATCACTTGCCAGTGATTCCTCTTATTTAGGATATAGTTAAGGCTAGACATCAAACAAAGAGGGCTTCTTTGGGGTGGGGGTCCTAGTTTTACTCTTCTTTCTATTTAAATTCAGTTAATTAACATATAGTGCATTACTAGTTTCAGAGGTAGAGTTCAATGATTTGTCAGTCTTATATAATACCCAGTGCTCATTACACCCCATGCCCTCTTAATTTCCATCACCTAGTTACCCTATTCCCCGCCCTCCTACCCTCCAGAAACCCTTTGTTTATTTCCTATGATTAAGAGTCTCTTATGGTTTGTCTCCCTCTCTGACTTCATCTTTTTTTTTTCCTCTCTTCCCTTATAATTGTCTATTTTATTTCTTAAATTCCACATATGAGTGAAATCATATGATAACTGACTTACTTCGCTTAGCATAATACCCTGTAGTTAGCACAATATCCTCCATTGCAAATGGGAAGATTTCAATTCTCACATCTTCTTTATCCATTCATCTGTTGATGGACATCTTAGCTCTTTCCATAGTTTGGCTGTTGTGAACATTGCTACTATAAACACTGGGGTACACGTACCCCTTCAGATCACTACATTTATGTCTTTGGGGTAAATACCTAGCAGTGCAATTGCTGGGTTATAGGGTAGCTCTTTTGTCAAATTTTTGAGGCACCTCCATACTGTTTTCCAGAGTGGCTGCACCAGCTTGCATTCCTACCAATAGTGTAAGAGGGTTCCCCTTTCTCCACATCCTGGCCAACAACAAAGAGGGCTTCTCCTTCTTAATTTTTTTTAAGATTTTATTTATTTATCTGACAGAGAGAGAGTATAAGGCAGAGCATTAGGCAGAGGGAGAAACAGGCCCTCCCCTGAGCAGAGAGCCTGATGTACAGCTTGATCCCAAGACCCTGGAATCATGACCTGAGCCCAAGGCAGCTGCTTAACCAAGCCACCCAGGTGCCCCCAAAGAGGGCTTATTTTTTTTTTTAATTTTTATTTATTTATTTGACAGTTCGAGTTTACAAGTAGGCAGAGAGGCAGGCAGAGAGAGAGGAGGAAGTAGGCTCCCCGCTGAGCAGAGAGTCCAATGTGGGGCTCAATCCCAGGACCCTGGAATCACGACCTGAGCCGAAGGCAGAGGCTTTAACCCACTGAGCCACTCAGGCACCCCCAAAGAGGGCTTCTTGATGGCTATATCCCTTAATCATATTTGTTCTAGGAACCACCTCTGCTGATACAAAATTGCAGATAGAGCCTTTAGCTAAGCATACAGCAATCACCTTTAATTAAGCTTGACATGTAGTCACCCACAAATCAAAAGAATGTCCTTTAAAACTGAATGACCCTTTTTATCCTAACTGCAGCTCGGAGGAACCCATGCCTTATTAAAACAGAGTTTTATGTATATACTCCAGATTATCACAAAAGTGTGACAGGGTTACTAGAAGACATGAATACTCAAATTGGTGCTTTAACCGATCCCTCTCTTTTCTTTTAATGATTGATTAAACTCCTGGATGGGAGGAAGATTTTTGCCAACTACCAAAGGATACCCCTAGGGCAAACTGTCTTTGCCATTAATGTCCACCAAAACTAGTACATTCTAAAACCTGACCCCTCTTTCTTTTTTTTTTTTTTTTTAAGATTTTATTTTACTTATTTGACAGAGAGAGATCACAGTTAGGTAGAGAGGCAGGCAGAGAGAGAGAGGAGGAAGCAGGCTCCCCGCCGAGCAGAGAGCCCGATGCGGGACTCGACCCCAGGACCCTGAGATCATGACCTGAGCCGAAGGCAGCGGCCTAACCCACTGAGCCACCCAGGCGCCCCTGACCCCTCTTTCTTAAGTAACAGGTATCCTAAACTTGTATGTGGGCATCGGGTGTACCTTAAGACTCTTTGCAGGTCTAAAAGCTCCTCAGAGATATCTGGACCAGGCCCTATCAGTTTCTCTTTACCGCTGAAATACTGGTAAAAGCTTCTCCCTGTGGATCCGTCTTTCCAAAATCAAGACCATTCTGGCCCCAGATGAGGAGCCCTCCTCCGAATACAGATGTGAGCTGGTCAGAGAACTATACCTCTTATTCAAAGGAAACTCAGATGATACCCAGAAGTGTAGAGGACCATGAATCCATCCCATTGCTAATACCTACATACTCATTCTGATACTGTCTTAAAAAAAACTCCATGAATACTTTCCTCCTGAAACTCACATGATTTGTTCTTCCTAATTCTGAGACTTCATTTTCAATCTTTTCCTTCAGGGTTTCCTCCAGATTTACTGGTCAGAAATCATAACTTACCTGGAGCTTTCCCTCTGATGTCCTGCTCTCATAACATAATCATCACCCCTTTTCAGGCCAACCTTTGTCTTTTTAATCTTAAAATATTCAATCTTTAATTTCTTCCTTCTGGGACCATACAATTCACAGATAGTTTTCCTGGAAAGAAACCCGTTAATGGCTATCCTCACTTCTTCCCTTCTTAGGACCCCTGGCCTCAATACTCATATTCCTAATTATTGGTCCCCTTCTCTTTAGTCTCTTTGTTAAATCTGGCTGTTCTAGAATCCAGCAATTCCACATACAAATGATGGCTCATCAGAGATTCTGGCCAATACCATCCAAGGGTCCCCTCCCCAAATTCCATGTACCTTACCACCAAGCAATTTCCTTCAAATCACCTATTTACATGTTACTATAAGACCATACTCTGGTCTATAACTGCACAGAGCTCCTGATCAACTGACAAGTTTAGATAGGGACATCTCTGTAGGAAGAAGCTACTGAAGAGGAGACCTCCTCCCAAATGCCAAAGATTTGTCTTTGTTGATCTGTCAGGGGGGCAATGAAGAGGTGACTTTTCTGCAGTGGAACACAGACATACCCAAGAAGTGATCCACCACAAAATGGAATACAGACATACCCACCAAGTGACCCACCACAAAATAGACATAGTCTCTAACTGACCAACAGGCTACTTAAAACTAGGCACAGTTACCAGAAAAGGGAGAATTCCATAGTCACTATATCTCCTCATCTTTCCCCTCTAAAAACAGCCCCTTCCCACTACCTCATTGCAGATAGCCTCTCTGCTGTCATGTCTACAGCTCCCTTGTGGTGTATTCAATAAATTTCTATCTCCTTTGTTCTGTCTCAGGTGAATTCTTCCACCTCCCATGCCAGCAGCTTCCACTCAATAGTTGCCCCATATTTGTTGAGGCTCTCATCTGATCGAGACACACCCCATTGGGGCACCACAGATTAGGTTATTAACTAGTTGAAGTCAGTTTTTTTCATTTTCCTTATATAGTCTTCAAATCATTTTATACTGGTCTGTGCTTAAGGAGCACATGATAAATGTTGACTCAATGTATAGATCAGTGATCTTACATATCTAATCACAGGTAATTATTTCTGTTGATCCATCATTCAGTTCATAGACGATTTCTTATCTCCCTATCAGGACACAAAACCCCTGTCATGTCAAAGGCAGCATCTCAGTACTGAAACCTGCATAAACATAGTAAGGCATATTGTGCACAGAAACTGTACACTGCTAAGATGAAGACATTATAATGAGAGCAGGGTAATGAGCAGAATAACAATTTGCCAACAGAAGACAAATTTTCTTCCCTTGGAAGCAATGCCTATAGAGAATACCAACAAGAAAACACAATACCTCAAAATGCTTTTCTGGGATATATTTTCTTATCGAGTGGTGTATTTCTTATCATGATGAAAAGGAAAATGGATCCATGGGTAATGCTGATAAGTTAACACAGATAATGTGTTGCAGTAAACATTAATTTATCATTTCAGTGCTAAGAAACAGACAGAAATAAAATAATAAAGGAAGAAGGAAAGTTTAGAAGCAGAATTGTATACCTTGTACATGAAAACGGTTAAATAAAACAGGATAATTGGCAATCAATTAAAAAGTAAAATATTTAAAATCAAATTCTCTGATTTTGAAACAAAAGGAAGGCATATTAAGATTCTATTTCCTACTGAGATTAAAGTGACTGTCATGTAAGCAAAACTTAATAGCCCTCCAAAAAAGAATAAATGAGACAATTGTGTACAACTTAGTAGCATATTGAAAACTTCAGTCATGAGTGAAAAGTTTTTCCCAAATAAATTTATTAGCTTTCTGTTAGCTGATCACCATAGACAGCTTCAGTTATCTAGTTTTTTTTTTTTATTTATTTTTATTTTTTTAATTCTTTTCTTTTTTTTAATTTTATTTATTTATTTGACAGAGAGAAATCACAAGTAGATAGAGAGGCAGGCAGAGAGAGAGAGGAAAGCAGGCTCTCTGCTGAGCAGAGAGCCCGATGCGGGACTCGATCCCAGGACTCTGAGATCATGACCCGAGCCGAAGGCAGCGGCTTAACCCACTGAGCCACCCAGGCGCCCCTAAAAGGAAAGTAATCTATCATACTTTTGAAATGATAAAATGTTTTAAAATTCTATAAATTACATGTATTTAAAATACTTTAAATAGTCCTATAAAGTTATAGGCTACTTTATGAAAATCCAAAGTGAAAAAAATTAGATTTACAATAATTCTACATTAGACTGCTGTATTATCAAATATCATAAGAGCAATACGAATGCTTAACCAACACTATCATAAATAAGGTTTAACTGACACTGTCATAAATTAACCTTTATAGCCATGCTGTTACTGGAAAGAATATATATCTCACCATTTTTAAAATTATTTTTAGCAATTTAATCAACATAAATAATTTCCACTAATATGCCAATTATTTGTATTTTGTAATACAAGTAATTCTATATAATACAGACATACAGTAAACTTACTATTAAACTGGTTTTAGTTATTAACCAGCAAGTCAAGAAAAAATACTCTTATTGAAATATTATGATTCCTCCATTCCTGGAACTTAAATTTTAATATGGCTAACATTTGACATGATCCTGTCATATATAAAATAACTCTTCCTTTCTAAAACATTTTGAATACATTTTTTGGTTAATACTTTTTAATTTCTTTTAATTTTTTTTTTATTTTTTAAGATTTTTTTATTTATTTGACAAAGAGAGACACAACAAGAAAGGGAAAATGAGCAGGGAGAGTGGGAAAGGGAGAAGCAGGCTTCCCAGCCCGAGCAGGGAGCCAGATGTGGGCTTGATTCCAGGACCCTGGGATCATGACCTGAGCCAAAGGCAGACACTTAAGGACTGAGCCTCTTAATGACTGAGCCACCCAGACACCCCTTTTGTTTTGTTATTAATAGTACTTGCTTATACGCCAATTCTTACCTTTCCACATTGTGTGTAAAGTATACTTTTTAAAAAATGAAAAGCTTTACTAACACCAAAAATCAGTTAACTGGAAGACTTTTCCAGCTAAAAGTCTTCACCCAAAAAGAATTCAGAAAAACGTATTAGTAGGAGTGAAGGGTATGTGGAAGACCCTAAAATCAATCAGTTGACACATTGTTTCATATGAAGCTTCCTTTTAAAGTCAGGTAATGAAATTCTTAACAAAATCCTTGGGTAATTAATGACAAGATAAACAAATATGATCTGAGATCATTTTTAATGCCTCCTCATGGTTTTGACTGTATTCTCTTCTGAAATACATTAAAAACAAAACAAAACAAAAAAAAAAACCTAAAGTGAGATACAAAAGGGGAAGCCTGGCTCCAGAGATGGAACAGTCTATCACAGCAACCATGAAAAGGAAAATTTTCATAAAGGAAATGGTCCCACACAAATAAAATATTAGCTCGATATAGATAGCATGGACAGTACCAACTTAGTTTCAAGGATTTTGCTTTGTGGACACCAGATGCTGATCACAACACGAGCATGGTGCCAACTCTTGTTGCATAGTCTTTGCCTTTGGTATGTGTATGTAATATAAGTACTGTAAATACTCAATTCTCCCACTGTTCTCCTCCACCTGAAAAACAGTGCAACCTATTTGGCTTCTAGTTGTCCTGCTGTATACTTTATACATTAAATCCTCCTTTTTTTAAATTTTTCATTTACTTCTGAATATAAAGTACTACAACTTGACACTAACAAATGTAGATGAAAGAGATTATTTAGCAGTAATGTGAATAGTCCAGAATAGGCTAATACCAACTTTTGTTAACATCAAAAATTGTTTTTGCTTTGGTACTTTTTAAAATTGAGATATATAATTAATATATTATAAAATTCATCCTTTTATTTATTTTTTTAAAGATTTTATTTATTTATTTGACAGATAGAGGTCATAAGTAGGCAGAGAGGCAGACAGAGAGAGAGAGAGGAAGTAGGCTCCCTGCTGAGCAGAGAGCCGGATGCGGCGCTCGATCCCAGGACCCTGAGATCATGACCTGAGCCGAAGGCAGAGGCTTTAACCCACTGAACCACCCAGGTGCCCCAAAATTCATCCTTTTATACTATTAAGTGGTTTTTCATATATTTGTAGGAGTGTACAACCATCACCACTCTCATTTCAGAACATTGTCATCACCCCAAGGAAATCTTATACCCATTAGCAGTCTCTTCTGTTAACCTTCCTTCAGCCTGTGGCAGCCCCTGATCTATTACCTGACCTTATGGATTTGCTTTTTCGGAACACTTCATATAAATGGAACCATACAATAAGTTACCATGAAAATGTAATCACAAAAAATAAAAACCTAAAGAACCCGCAGATCCTTGAGAATATGGCAATAGAGCTAAATTAAAGAAATCAGAAAATGATACTGGTAGGCAGAGAAATGTAATGGAGAAAGATTATAAAACCTTATGGGAAATGAAATGCTTATTAAGATTCCTCTTAAGAATATTCAGTTCCCACCTTTTACTGAATCAGAATTTCCAAAGAGAAAGCCTGAGCATTTGTATTAAAAAAAAAAAACATTAAAACAAAAAACAGCTTTCCTAGAGGTTATGATACTTACCCAGATTTTGGAACCCCTGCTTTAGACCATATTCTGATTAATTTCTTTTTTTTTCTCTTAACATATAATATATTATTTACCCCAGGGGCACAGTTCTGTGTCTGATTTATTTGTAATGTAGGTTATTTCTAGCCATTGATTAAGTCAATGACAAATTTGCAAGTACCTAAGTCATTCAATTATACTATTTTGAAGAAAAGAAAAATATATAAATAAAAGATTTGAAGAACAATCACACTCTCTGCTAATGCTTTCATAACCTTTTGGCCTATTTATGTGATGATTAATTGCTTAATTGTGTTTCTTAGACATCTACAGATGTGCATAATTAAAACTTTTTGAAATGAAAACTAAATGCATATTTATTTAGCTTTCTTTGTTCTTACCTTCATTTGTTTGCATAAACAATGCTGTACTAACTCATGCAAATCAATGCAAACAGAGAAATTATGCTCCTACAAATTATTTCATTTATACTTCTAAATAGAATTGGTAGTCCAAGTGTCACAAACAATTAAACATAATTTATTACTTTATGTAAAAAATGATGAGTATTAAAAATTGAAGATATGACAAAAGATCAATACAGTGAGTGTAGTGTACCAACAAATATCCTTTATTCTCTCTATATTTCCTTCACAAATATTTTGTCATCTATACATGCTCAAACTTTTCTCAGTAATTAAATGCTTCCATTTAAATTTTTGTATATATTTTCTTTCTTAACCTATCACTTCATACTCAACATCTCTGCTGTAAGATTTGTCGAATTGAGATGCCAGAAGGTTATAAATGATGGATAATGTTTATTGTTAAAACAAAACACTGGCATAAAGGGATTGAATGTGGTAAAATCAGATGTGCTACTACTCTCTTTGCCCCACAAAGACAGATTAAAATATGTGCTGCACATATGGTTTTTACATGGGGAAGGCAGGAGAGAAAGCAAGAAGGGCAGGAGTTGTATCTAGGAGTTGTTTCTAGGTGAGGAGTGAAGATGGAGAAGGAAGATTAAGAGTTGCAATTTGTCCTTGTGATTGAAGGTTCATCAACAGTATAATTTCAGATAAAGTCATGTCTCAGACCTGGCCTTAACTATGCAAATATATAAACGGGCATAGAACTTCTTAAGTTTCACATTCTCGCCAGCAGATTTTTGGGGAAAGAATATGCTGCCTCAAGCCAGTTCTGTGCAAAATTTCTTACATTAACAAGTGGTGATGTAGTATACATTGCTCCATTTCCAAAACACATTAAGTGCCCTGATTTTCCTTAATTGATTTCCATTTTCTTCTGCAAAATTCTGAGTTCTTACTTTTCACTACGTGTTAACACCTGGACAATCTTTGCAAATTGGATTGGTAGGCAGAATGCTATGTTCAGAACTAAAAATAGATTTGATCAATGATATGGTGGCTCATTGGGGGAAATCCTAAATTTACATCCAAATTTAAGAATAGGCATCTTTCTTTACCAGCTTACTTTTACTTTCAGAATTACTTTACTTTAAAAATTTTTTTTTTCTTTTTCTGAATAACCTTCTATTAGCTCTGGCTTACAGTGGTTCAGTTACAGATTTCTTTGTCCCAAGGCTCTAATAAGTTGATAAGACCTTACAGAACATGTAAGATGTTATTAAAGAATCCTGTGGGTTAATCCAGTCATAAGGTAAAGAATATTTCCTGTTGAAATTAATCCCTAGTCTTCTAGTTAATCAGTGTTATGACTCAGACTTTCAAAGGCAGAGTTTATTTCAACCACTTTTACTCTTAGAACTTTTTTTTTTTAACCTTTTCTTACACTGTTTCTTGTTCTTTTCTCTCTTTATCTTCTCTTGGTTTCCCTGATAGTTTGTTTTTTAAATACTGTTAAATAGCTAATTAGCCACGTTTGTTACCTCTAATCTCAATATATCCAAAATAAAATTTCTCTAACCTTTTTGAGGTTATCATTCACACATGTACCTACAGAATATACCAAAAACTTTTGTCCTTTTATTGTGAGACAAATACTAATGTCATAAAATAAAACCTTCATTGTGGTGTCAGATCGTGTCAACAAAATGTTTAAACCAGATTGCTGTAAGCAAATTTATGTTCTGAAGTTCAAATGCTTGGGTCTCTTAGGAATCTTCTTTTTGTATCTAAATCTAAATTATTATATCATTTAAAGCATGTTGGTTTATCCTAAATGAAACTAAATCATGTAGTACAGCAATAATTGATTTGAAACCATGAATGTATCTATTCAGATGATACACATGACCCAGATCTGAGAACTGCACTTCAATCAAGTCATTGTGAAGGCAAATTGAACGTTCCAGCCATAACCCTGGCTTTTGTGCTGGTTTCATTTTTTCCCCTACTTTTTCTAACACATGGAAGGTTCCGTTTATCTGTCCCTAAGGAATTTAATGGCTGGTTGCTTGAAGTATCTTGTTCTGGTTCTGACAAGAACCACAAGAATTAGTGCTCTACATAGTGATCTTGCCATCACCAGCTTCCTGGCTGTTGCATGCTTACTTTTTGTTCTTACAGAACTTACTACAGATAGTGATTTAAGTTTTATTTTGCTCCTTTGGAGTCATGATGAATAATCATAAGGATGAGCCAATATGTTTTAAAAATCCAAAGGATAATAACTCTGTATTCATTTTCTCAAAACAGATGCCCCCTAGAAAGCATATTTCAGTTTTGAAACTTTTAAAATATTACCCAGCATGAAAGTGGATGGATATATAATTTATAAGTCACAAGCAGTTTAAAAATCACAATAAACTCAAACTTACAAATTCAGAATAAACTGTTACTATTTATAAGATGCCATGGTGCCTCTTACTTAGATTAATATACACTGAAGCTGCATTTCTTTCTGCCACTGAAACATAATTTATTTTATGAAGGACCAAGAACAGGGGCACCTGGGTGGCTCAGTGTGTTAAAGCCTCTGCCTCTGGCTCAGGTCATAATCTCAGGGTCCTGGGATCGAGCCCCACATCAGGCTCTCTGCTCAGCAGGGAGCCTGCTTCCACCTCTCTCTCTGCTTGCCTCTCTGTCTACTTGTGATCTCTCTCTGTCAAATAAATAAATAAAATCTTTAAAAAAAGAAAAAAAGGACCAAGAACAAAAATAATAATTTCATAGTAACAAGGAGAACAATATGATTACTTTTGATATGTCATAACTACATACATATATGTTAATATTGAGCACAGTAAAATATATTAACAGTTATTTGCATAAAAATGAGATGAAACCAGCTTGTGTTCTGTTTTGTTGTTTTTGTTTTTGTTTATTTAAAATTTTTATTTATTTATTTATTTATTTGTCAGAAAGAGAGAGCACACAAGTAGTCAGAGAAGCAGACAGAGGTGGAGAGAGAAGCAGGCTCTCTGCCAAGCAAGGAGCCCAATGCGGGACTTGATCCCAGGATCCTGGGATCATGACCTGAGCGGAAGACAGCGGCCTAACCCACTGAGCCACCCACGCGTCTCTTGTTTTTTGTTTTTTTTTTAAGATTTTATTTATTTATTTGACAGACAAAGGTCACACATAGGCAGAGAGGCAGGCAGAGACAGAGAGAGGGGGAAGCAGGCTCCCTGCTGAGCAGAGAGCCTGATGTGTGGCTTGATCCCAGGCCCCTGGGATCATGACCTGAGTCAAAGAGGCAAAGACTTAACCCACTGAGCCACCCAGGTGCCCCTGGTTTTTGTTTTTTTTTAATATGTTAGTAACTTATCAATTAAATACTATAGAGTGTTACTTTGACTAAGTTACTACAATTATTTTTTAAATTTTGGAGAGGACAGGGTGATCCAGTCTTGAGAGGATAGTCCTATTTTTTGAAATACTATTATCACATCAGTAAAAATGTTTCTATCAGTAAGGACCATTCCTTTTCTCTTTCAAATATTTATTTGGATTCTCTTTTTGAAAGTCTTCTTAGAGACAAGTTAGTTGATTGAGTGAAGCCATCAAAAATCAAAAGAACTATAAATTAAGGCAACCTGTGTAGTACAAAGAATATGGACATCAAAGAATGGTTCTAGATCCAGTCCTCAGTTCTGTCACTCATTCAGACACATTTACTTAGCTATAAAATGGAAGCTTTAAATAAAACCTAAGTTGAGGGTTTACTGTGAGAAAGAGACTGACCATACACTTAAGTTTGTATGGAAGGGTATCATTTTACATCTTTTGTCCCACATAATATTAATAGCACCCCTTTCCTACTCCAAAATAGGGAGTTCCTACTTCACTCCAGTGAAGATAATAAATTATATGCTTAATCTATTTTATAATCTTAAATCTTAGTCAACTTAATCTACTTAAATCTTAATCTACTTTATAAGACCTAGTGGGCAATTAGTAAGTAACATCTTGCAACAAGATCAGGAAGTGTTTAGGCATCCTAATGAATCAAACCAAATGAAATGTTTCATTACCTGTATAGTTATGTAGAGGAAAACTTCACAGAAAAAAAGACCATTTGCAGTGCAATCTAGGGCTATCTTACTAATGAATCGTTATTAGAAATAAGAAAAATAACACCCAAACTAAGAAAGTAAAAGGAGAAACAATCTGAAAAATATATTGCAGTGACATAAATGCCTCATGCATGAAGTTCTTAAATGTAAAGCTTAAAAATAAAATTAAATTAAAAATTAGAACATTGTTCAATATTTGAAGAGCTTGAACTGGTAGCTTGAGTAACAAAATAACAGAGTGAATATCTCAATATCACCAGATAAAGAAGGTAGGAGAGGTGAGAAAATATAAGGGATCAAAGTAGAAAAACAGATGCCAAATCATAAAAATTTCATAGCAATACTGAATTTAGATTTTAATGATTCTGAAGACCAAGCATGTCCAGAGGAAGGTAATAATAATAACAACATTTATCATCATCATCTTCATTATTATTAACAATTACTGCATGCTGGTAATATGCTAGCTTCTATAATAAATTCTTCACAAGTATTAAGCCATTTATTCCTCATAACACCCCATGGATTAGGTATTATTGCTACCACATTGATTTACAGAGAAGGAAATATAAACAGATTATGGAGCTTGCCCCTTGGCAGGTAAAAAATTCAAACCCCAATGGCTAGCTTGAATAGGCTGTAGTTGGCCGATATAGGGAACTGTAAAATCTTTTTCTTAGAAAGATCTGCCTGCTTTAGAGTGCAGTGTATATTGCACTGTGTGGAGAATGGATTGGAAATGAGCAAGCATTGCAATTAAGAAGATTTTTGTAGTAATTCAAGTAAAGAAATAATAATGTCCTAAATAAAGTAGTATGATGAAGAAGGAGAGAATTTGATGGATTAAAACATAAGGCATTAGAAGACAGTAAAATTGGTAAGATTGGGTGGTTGAATGGATATGGCCAGTGAGAGAGGAGACAAAATTAAGGCTGCTTCTAGATTTTTTTCCTGGGGATTTGGGATAAATAGTGATGCCAGAGGATGTGAAACATGGAGAGAGAAAGATGGTAAGCTCAGTTTTGAACTTAATAAGTTAGAGTTTTTTTATTGGTCATAAAGATGTAGTTGTCCTTAAGACCTTTAGATGTATGGTTCTGTAGCACGGGAGAGATTGTGAAGCTGAAGTTTTAGACTTGAGGATCATATCCAGATAATTGGTAATTGATACCATGCGATTACATTACCCGATGTGAGAAACTCATATACACAAGCAATAGTTGACATTATTTGTAGAAAGAAATATAAGTATTAAATACCTTAAAAATAAACAGGATCATCCAAAAAGAGGTTTTACTAAGACCAGTGGAAGCAATAAATTTTCTGAAAGTAACTTATCCAGTAGTTTGAACCCCCAACTCTTGCGGGATCATTTGGTGAGACGGTTCAAGAAAGAATTCTTGAGATGTTTTATGGTGCATCTTAGTAAGTTTATTTAAGTAGTACAGGGACAGCACCCGTGGGCAGAAAGAGCTGCACTTTTTGCTGTATGAAGCTGGTGATTATATGTTTAGGCTCAAGGGGGAGGAGATGTGCAGAGAGTATTAGATCATAAATGTCTTTAAATTTCTTCTAGTGAAACTACTTTCATAAGATTTCTCTGGTGCTTATCATTCAGTTTGATATTAACTATCAGTGAGATTTATAGGCGGTCATGGGATCCTTTAAGAATGCAGTAACCAGCACATATTTGATCCTTATCAAAACTATGCAGGCTATATAGGTCAGCCTTCTGGACTTAAGGTGAACATTTTTCTGTTTCTATCGCTCATCATTGCCATACCAAACACATTCTCATTAAGAGCCCTGAACAATGATTAATTAAAAGAATATTTTAGATTTTATTCTCTTTTTTTTCAAGTAAAGATGGCAATAAGTAGTAAGATGGCACAGAAAAAAGAAGAAAAAGGAAAAGGAATAGAATTCAAAAGGTTAGATAATGCACAAACAATAGAAAACAAAACCTCAAGTATTATTTATGAAATAACACTTGAAAGAGGCACATGATCATCATTCAGACATCCATCTCTCTACGTCACTATTCTGTCTCCCACCCTTAACCCTGACGAGCAGCCCTGGGTAGTGTCTTCAGCATTTGACTTCTTCAAAGACAAAAAGTTAAATGGTGTATAGCAAAGTAGACTCATGTCCTCTTTTCCTCAGTACAGATAATAGAGAATCTGCCATGGCAAGAAATCTGCGAATAAAAAAGGGCCATGAACATGAACAGGAACCCAAAATACCAATGGGCTGATTTATTCCACTTGACTCTGAATAACAAAGCTGTTTTTCACATACATTGTGAACTTGTAAGTGTTTTGCTAGGATGAAGATAAATCACCCTCTATTTCATGTCATACAATTGCTCTGCTGCAATCATAAGTAGAGATAGTGGAACCTGCTTAACTAAATTATTTTTCTTCCCCATTTTTCTCTGTTTGAAAAGATAGTATTTCCTATATTCGTCTAGGGTACAGTTAGGTTTGCTGTAACAAGAAAAAGTTTTGAAAATAGATTAATAAAATTCTAAAGTTAGAGTTTCATTTTAAAATCTCGAATTTTAAGAATTACACCTCAGCCAAATTTTTGGTTTATTTCTTTACTGTAAGTGAAATCTTTTGAATACATCTTATTTGCTGTGGATATATTTTAAGTAACACTTAAGACATATGCTAAAAACAATATTTTAAGGTTCATTTCTCTAAAATTTAAAAGTGTATTTATCTCTAACATTGAGTCATTGAAACTAAATTTTCAAATACAAATTATCTCTAAATTGAGAGCTCTTATTCAGCAATTTCTCTGTATTCCTAAAATAGTCCTTCTTACTACCTAGTAAGTTACACACAAAATATAAGAATAGTAACTTACTCAAGATTATTTTAAAGGTTTTTATACCCATCAGTTGGGTTGACTTAGCTAATGTCACTTACTTGCTATTCTAAAATGAAACAAATTACTGAAGAACTGAGTTTTGAAAGGAAAACACTGCTTTCCATTTCTGGTTCTTACTTTTTCTCTTATTATCATAGACTCACAGAGGATATGTTAAGAGATATTAAATACAGTATAAATCTGTGCAGATTCATATTAATAATCCTAATATGTTTAGCACCCCCCATAAAGAAACAGCTGCCTGTTACATTCATCTAAGACCACCTTGTTTGGCCAGGATTATTGTCAAGTAACCCAAATATTGTCTGCTTTTAAATTATTCCATTTCTGAGTGACCCCATGGAGCTCCATGTGAGTCTGCAGAGCTAGTAGAACTGGATGACGACCAGAAAGATAGCATGTCAAAATGTTCTCACTTCCCTAGAGGTTCTCCACCATTCCTGCATTTCTCTCCCCACCCTCAGAATGTAACATATTAAAGATAAAAGGTGATCCCTCCTCCAAGTACAGATTTTCATGTGAAATGTTCGCCAAATTTGTAAAATTAGTCACATTTCCTGAGACTCAGACTATTCTGGGTAGTCTTACACACAGTTGGTGTCAAGCAACCAAAATCTCCCTAGCTGTACAAAAATTCAGCAAATTCTTGATCATTTATTGTTTATTATATTGACCCGATTGACATTCTGATTACGGTATATTTATTGTGTTTCTCCATATTAACACCTATGCTGCCTTTTTTTCACATTTTCATTTAAATTCAAATTAGGTAGCATGTAGTGTAATACTGGTTTCAGGAGTGGAATTTAGTGATTCATCTCCTAAATATAACACCTATTGCTCATAATTACAAGTAATGTTGCCCTCAATACCCATCACCCATTTATCCCAACCCCATCCATGCTACCTTTTAAAATGAACATGTCATTTTTATGCTTGAAATATAGCAAAACTCCATCACTTACAAGATGAAATGCAAAATCTTTAGTCTTTATGATTTGACCCAAACATTTCAAACATTTGTAGCGCTGTCTCATAAGAATCCATCAGTGCATCTCTGGGAAGTCCTTGAATGTTTGCTGTATAGTTTCACAGATGCAACCTTTTGCAAAGGCTGCTTGCTCTGACAGGATTGTTTTTTCTCATCCCCTTTTCCTGGTGAATCTCAATTGTCCTTGAAGCCTCAGCCCTAGTACTTCAGAACTCTAAATGCCATCCAGATCCATATGAATTCCCCTAGCTTGAGCTCATAGACAAGCCACACTGAGTCTGAAATGACCCTTCAGCACATCTATGTTGACCAACAACTCTGCGCCTGCTCCTGTCTAAGCATTGAAGATAGTGTTAAACAAAATAAAGCCCCTGCTCTCTCTCATGAAACCCCTATTTTTGTGAAGAAGGTAGAAGGCATACGTAAATAAATGGTGGTACTATTAAGTACCATGAAGAAAATAAAGCATGATTAAAGATTAAAGACAGCTGAAGAAAGCTGATTAGATAGGATCATCTGATTAGACCTGACTGAAGGTGTGGCATTTAGTCAACACTTGAATAAGGTGTCCTTCTAGATACCTTCTTCAAAACTTCTTCTTATATTGTAATTAAAGTTGAAATTCCTTAATATGTCATCCTTGAACTACATCTTTTTTCAGTTAAGCAAAAAAATGGCTTTGAAAGCAAGTAATTGAACAGAAATACATTCATATGAGAAGCACTTTATTTTAACTCATGACATATTAATGTACTTTCATGTGCCAATATTATGATATTGGGCCAAAGTTCTTTGAGTATGAATTCTGCTGATTAAGGTTTTACATCATCTTTCATATACCACTCAAGTTTTAAACTCACTCAAGTAGAATGAGAAAGTAAAGATATAAAATCCTGATGATATGTATATTTCATGATTTTTATGATTTTTTCCTCAACTTTTGCAGACTTTTCACTCACTCCCTAAATCAATAAAATCTAAAATATTGAATCAATTTTATTGACTTAATAAATATTTCGAAAACATTCTCATTATGCTCATATCTATACTATAATTCTTTCATACATATACTTTTCTACCATGTAATATTAATTTAGTTATGATATTATAAAATTTGTGTTGTTCTATTATAAAATATTCATATATAAAAATTAGTAATCTGTTATTAAACTGATTATGGGTACATAGACATATGTTTTTTTATTATTACTTAAGCTGTGTCACTTTATTATATATACTATATGTATATTTTTTATTAAATTAATATCTGTGGCACCTGGGTGGCTCAGTCATTAAACGTCAGCTTTTGGCTCAGGTCATGATCCCAGGGTCCTGGGATGGAGCCCCACATTGGACTCCCTGCACAGTGGGAAGCCTTCTCCCTCTTCCACTTGCCCTGCTTGTGTTCTCTTTCTTGCTATCTCTCTCTGTCAAATAAATAAATAAAATCTTTTTTTTAAAAAAGGAGTAAAATTAAATTAATAGAAAGTTCAATTAGTATAAACATGATTGAGAAAATTAGCTAGTTCTCTTGGTAAGCATGCAACACTAATGATAGTGAAAGCAGAAAAGCATCCCCAACTACCCTAACTTTCAGATGCCATGGACATCAATTAATTATATTATAGGAGGAATGGAGAGCATCAGTTAATATGGTACAGTTTAATTAAATATTAGGTGTCATTCCTTTAACGGTGTTTCCCCTACATTTGTAGGCAAGTGTCTATTTCTTCTATTCATCTGTGAGCCCCTTAAACTGAGAACCTGGCTTTTTTTCAGATATGTATAATACCCAGTGCTTGGAACAGTGTTGGCATAGTATGCCCTTAATAAATATTTGTTCAATGAATAAAAGAATATTGAATGTCTAAAACATATACAATTCATTTTACTTCTGTTGCTCTGTATCAATTAAGAAATTAGATAGTTCTCTCTTCAATATTTTGTCATTTACATCTTGCTGCTTTATTTACAACCTCAGAATTAATTGGGTAATAATATTTGCAGTCTCCCAAGTTGTAGTCACATAGTGATTCATAGGAAAATGAATTTCAGGAATTCACTTGATACTTACCATTTCAGGCATGAAATAAACTTGATTTAAAACATCGCATTAGGGGGGAAAAAAAGCTTTATTTCTACCAAAATTTTAACAATTATTTAAAGAGTTGCAAAAGGTTATAATCACAGTTTGCCTAGAAACAAAATATTTCAAATCCTTTGTTTCCTGAAATAGTAAGGCTTTAGAATCTTAAAAACACTAATGTGTTTAGACAGATATTTTGTGATAAAATTAAGCACCATGACGAACAGTACTGAGGTGCTTTTGGCAGACTACAAAGCCAAATACCTTACTGTATTAGCATTTGCATTTAGGATTAATTTTGTCCATGTACAGACACAAATGCCATATGGAGTTCCGTAGAAATACACCTCCTCTGTAAGCATGAAGCCATCCCACAATATCAGTTTATTAGCCTTAGAAAGTACAGAGTTCCAGTGCCAGATGTTCTTTTTGAGGTTCAAAGACCAAATAATTACATAGGAATACATTTACATTTATAAATGTTCAAACTAAGTGGTCTCTTTTGTCCTTTCTTTATAAAGAACCCTATAAATCTAATCCTTAAAGACATGCCTTTTGGGGCACCTGGGTGGCTCAGTTGGTTGGGCGTCTGCCTTTGGCTCAGGTCATGATCCCAGAGTCCTGGGATCAAGCCCCGCATCGGGCTCCCTACTCAACGGGGAGCCTGCTTCTCCCTCTCCCTCCGCCTGCTGCTCTGCCTACTTGTGCTCTGTGTCAAATAAATAATAAAAATCTTAAAAAAAAAAAAAAAAGACATGCCTTTTGAAGCAGTGTCTACATGACACCAAAGCTTTCAAATGGAAAGTGTAAAATTTAACCATCCAAATGCTTGCCACTATCTGGGGTCTTAGCATCATGCAGCTAAAACACTCAGGGCACTGAAAATTTTCCTTTAGTATGTATGCTGTAACCAAGTAGATCTGAGCAGCCTCCTCACTAAGTGATGTTACTTTTACATCAAAGCATAATCTTGACTATGAGCGTCTACCTGGAAGGCTAGCAAATACTCTTAAATAAATGTAGCCTCAGTTAACCTTACCTAAGTTAGGTAAATCTTACAAAATCTTACAGTCTTACAAATCTATATTAATATATAAATATGTATGTATGTGAGAGAGAGAGAGAGAAAGGCCTAAAAATATATGTGTCAAATTATTTTTTTAAATAAATTTTTAATCTTGTCATTCTTTTGTTGAAAAATTCCTAATGCTCAGTCACTTTACATAAGTTTCTGAAGAGTTTTTAGCTATAGAATCTTGTGCTTGAATGAGATCTTACATAGAAACACACTATACAAAATATATAACTAGTTCTGATCTTGTAAGAGCTTAAAGGCCTGTTGAAATGGCCTCATAGAAGGGTTCTTCAGTGCACACTTTGCAAACCACTAAGCTCTGGAAAAAATTCACACTCCTGTCTGCTTTTCATGCCTTCCAATAAACCTGTCTCACCTAACCTATCTTGCTTCTAATCACATTTGCCCTCCACTTAGAATGCCTGTCCATTCTCACTACCTTTTGATTCTACCATTTTTCAAGGATCAACTTCATTGTCACCTACAATGACAAATTTCCTAACCAGACCAAATCAAAGTGTTCTTTGTTTATACTTCCATAATTGTCTCAAGTATATTTGTTATAGCATTTGTAAGATTTTTATTTATTATATAGTTTATTTTATAGTCATTAATATTTCTTTCTTTTATGTTTATTTTATATTTTGATTGTATTTTTTATCTTTTAACTGGTAACAGTGCAGGTAATGGTACCTGCACAAATAAGCATTTAAAAAGTAAAGTATAATCTACTTTTTCCTAGTGCCACTTTATCTTTGTAAAATATGGATTTGAACCCATGGCCTTATTGATTTAAAACTCATACATAAGAATTTACCATGATTATGTACCCTAAATCCATATCTCATTCCTTTTGTTAATTACTGCACAAATACAGCAACTATTTTGTAAATGAGTAAGGTGCTAGCAACTTCAAGATAGATAGATATAATTTATTTATTGAATGAAGATTATATTTGAATGAAGAAGATTATATATTATAATATAGTTTATTTTTTTTATTATTTTGAAGTGAAGTGAAAGTTTTTTAAGTGACAGTGAGAACAGAAAGGAAAGAAAGAAAGCTCTCTAGAATGGGAGGGGTCCTGAATGAGTTGCTGCATTTTATGTTCTTTAGCTTGATAAACCTATCTTTTTGATGAATATTCTTTAGTCTCCTGTGTACAGTTAATAATAACCAAAATGATGTTTTTCCATGTGGCTCAATAATTCAAAGAAAAAAGCACCATAACTTTTCTTAGAGTTATGCTTTATTTTTTAATTTTATTTTTAATAAATCATTGTATTTACTTATTCAGAAGCCTATATGATTTGAAGCAGGATTTTTTAATCTCTTGAAGCCTCACTCACTTTCTCTATACAGTGGGGCTAGGACTATGTTTCTCTCTTGCCTTAAAGGATTAAATGAAATCAATAAGTAACTTATAAACTATAACCCATATAAAAATCTATGTTGAGGCTACAGTTATAAAGTCTAAAAGTTTAGAACTGTCAGTCTTCAGACTATCCACATCCCTGTCAGATAACTGACATGTTATCAGGTTGACTTCTGTACAGTGCTTAGAATGAGAATTTTTGCATGCTAATGATCTTCCTTTTTCTGCAAATTTTTATATAAATCCAGTTAGTTAATATATAATGTAATATTGGTATCAGGATGAGAATTCAGTGATTCATCACTTACATATAATGCCTAATGCTCATAACAAGCGCCCTCCTTAATACTCATCACCCATTTCACCCACCCCCCATTCTACTCCCTCCATCAACCCTCAGTTTGCTCTGTGTCTTTAAGTCTCTTACAGTTTGCTTTTCTCTCTCTCTCTTTTCCCTTTGCATATGTCCATCTGTTTTGGCTATTGTTAATAATGCTACTGTAAATATCAGGATGCAGGTATCCCTTCGATTCTATATTTTTATATCCTTTGGTAAGTATCTAGTAGTGCAGTTGCTGGATCATAGGGTAGTTCTATTTTTAACTCTTTGAGGAACGTCCGTACTGTTTTCCAGAGCAACTGCCCCAATCTGCATTCCTGCCAATAGTATAAGAGGGTTCCCCTTTTGCCATATCCTCACCAACACCTCTTGTTTCCTGTGTTGTTAATTTTAGTCATTCTGACAGGTAAGAGGTGGTATCTCACTGTGGTTTGGATTTGTACTTCCTTTATGATGAGTGATTTTGAGTGTCTTCTCTTGTGTCTGTTAGCCACCTGTATATCTTCTTATAAAAAAATTCTATTCATGTCTTCTGCCTATTTACTGGGTTACTTGTTTTTTGGGTGTTCAGTTTGATAAGATCTTTATAGATTTTGTATTTGAACCTTTTATCAGATACATCATTTGAAAATATCTTCTCCCAATCCAGAGGTTGCCTTTTATTTTTGTTGTTTTCTTTACTCTGCAGAAGCCTTTTTTCTTAATCAAGACCCAACAGTCCATTTTTGCTTTTGTTTCCCCTGCCTCATGAGATATATCTAGTAAGAAGTTGCTATGGCCAAGGTCAAAGAGGTTGTTGTCTGTGTTCTCCTCTAGTGTTTTGATGGTTTCCTGTCTCACATTTGGGTCTTTTAAATATTTTGAATTCATTTTTCTGTATGATGTGAGAAAGTGGTCCAGTTTCATTCTTCTGTATATTGATGTCCAGTTTCCCCAATTCCATTTGTTGAAGAGAATTTTCCCATTGGATATTCTTTCCTTCTTTGTTGAAGATTAGTTGATCATATAGTTGTAGGTCCGTTTCTGGGGTTTCTAATCTGTTCCATGGATCTATGTGTTTGTTTTTGTGCCAATACCATACTGTCTTGATGATGACAGCCTTGTAGTAGAGGTTGAAGTCCAGAATCATGATGCCTCCAGCTTTGCTTTTTCAGCATTGCTTAGGCTATTGGGGGTCTTTTGTGGTTCCATACAAATTTTAGGATTGCTTGTTCTAGCTCTGTGAAAAATGATGGTGGTATTTTGGTAGGGATTACATTGTGTTGATCATTTTGGGGTGGCATAGATGTCTTAACAATACTTGTTTTTTCGTTCCATAACATATAAAGTTTTTCCATTTCTTTGTGTCATCTTTGCTTTCTTTCATAACTGTTTTATAGTTTCAGAGCACAGATGTTTTACCTGCTTGGTTAGGTTTATTCTTAGGTAACTTACTGCTTTTGTTGCAGCTGTAAATGGGATCGATTCCTTGATTTCTTTTTCTGTTGCTTCATTATTGGTATATAGAAATGTAGTAGATTTCTATACATTGATTTTATATCCTTTGACTTTGCTGAATTTGTGTATTAGTTCTAGCAATTTTTTTGGTGGAGTCTTTTGGGTTTTCTACAGAGTATCATATCCAGACTTATACTTTAAAAGCAACAATATAATAATTACTTTTTTTCTATCTTCACCTTGAATAAAGAGAAAATCAGTGCCTCCCAACTGAGTAAAAAAAAAAAAAAAACTAAAAACTTTTTAAAATTTAAAGGTGATTAAAATATCAGACTTTAAAATGCAAAAATATATTCTAAAATCTGAACTTTATGCTTTCTTTTCTTTGATGAACTTTATGCTTTCAAATAAAATCATATTTCATTTATTTAAGACCCACAGCATAACTGTTTTATAAAAACCGGTTTCAACTAATAATTCAACATGGAAATATCTGTTAAAATTGGATATTGTGGAATTTTTTAAAGTGGTTATTATTCTATGACTCATGTAAACCTTAGGTGTGATTCCAAGTCTTTCTCATAAAGGTCTACTACATTATTGACAATGATAGAATAAATTTACTACATACTAAAAGTGACTTTCAATATATAATTGACAAGTTATCCAAAATTCAGATGGTGCTGATGATCATGAAAAATAATTAAATATAGTAGTAGCCTTAGGCAAAAGTTTCTATCCTTCCATGTTAGACACTCTTCTGGCTCCATCAGAGATCTAGCCACCATCAGTTTTATTCTAAATCAGCTGTTAGAATATTGTACTCCAAATTATAATAAGCATCTTGATTTTTTCTTCTTTCTGGTATACTTAGATTTAAGAGACTTTGCTTGCTAACCTAAAAATATGTATCAAAAAGAGGACATAAAGAACAAGTTCTAGAAAAAGGTCCCCTTTTGGAGCAGTTTTTCTCAGGCATCAAAATCAAAATGGTATACAAGAAACAGACTCTTAACTATAAAGAACAAACTGATGGATAGCGACGGGGGGCCGCGGAATGGGTGAAATATGTGATGGGAATTAAGGAGGGTAGTTGTGATGAGCACTAGGTGTTGTATGGAATTGTCAAATCACCATATTGTATGCCTGAAACTAATATTATACTGTATGTTCACTAACTGGAATTTAAATAAAAACTTTAAAAATTCAAAATGGTATAGATGTTCTACCTACTTCAGCAGTTATGGGCCATGATTCTGAAGAAAAAAATGTAGATTCAAATAGTGTCAGGATTTTGGATCTCAGAATTGCATGTCTCAAGGCCTAGCCAGACACAAAGCTAATACATACCCTCAGTGTTAAGAATAGAGTCAGCTTCAAATTCTCTTTTTCTGGCTTTTCCCCTTATGAACAATATTTTAATGCAGACAATATTCAATATCCCTTTTTATTACTCTTTCTTTTACACGATAACAGATTTCCTTTCTTCAAAGTTTTACTGCAAGAGATTTCACCCAGACTCAATATACACAACACTCACAGTAGAATAAAAAAGAAGGTAATTTTAAAGATGTTTCACTCTTTTGCAGTTGAACCAAAGTTTCATCCACCATGTATCCTGCAGAACTAAATTTTTCCTTGAGTCCTAAAAAGTTTTTTCTTTTTTGGGAAATGAATAGAGAGAGATTTGAGTTTCTTCTCGACAGTGGATTGTGTTCTCTTCATGTTTGTATAGTTAATAATAAGAACAATAACTGCCATTTACCTAGGAAGTCAACTGCTAGGCACTATTCTAAAGACTTTTCATGTATTGTCTCATTTAATTGCCTTAGAAATCAATGACTTAGATATTATTATTCCTATTTTACACAAGATAAAGCTAAAAGACCGGTATAGTATCTTGCACAAGGCCTGTTCTAGAGTCAGAATCCACATAAACAGTAGGTTTCACAGCCCATCAGGGTCTTGCATCACTGTTTGAATCCTCTTCCTTTTTAATTTGATTTTTATAACAATTCTGCTAGAAAGTCAGATTTTTATTTTCATTTTAAAATTGAGAAAAATTAAGCTCAGAGATATTAAGTGACATATGAATTTCTAGACTGCATTTTTCAATACAATATCCATTATATGGCTATCTAAATTTAAGTTCGTATTAATTAAAATGAAATAAAATTAAAAATAGTTCCTTAGGTACACTAGCCATATTTCTTTTTAAAAACTTTTAAATTTATTATTATTATTTTTTATAAACATATAATGTAATTTTATCCCCAGGGGTACAGGTCTATGAATCGCCAGGTTTACACACTTCAAAGCATTCACCACAGCACATACCGTCCCCAATGTCCATAACCCCACCCCCCTCTCCCTAACCCCTCCCCCCAGCAACCCTCAGTATGTTTGGTGAGATTAAGAGTCACTTATGGTTTGTCTCCCTCCCTATCCCATCTTGTTTCATTTATTCTTCTCCTACCCCACATTGCATCTCCACTTCCTCATATCAGGGAGATCATGTGATAGTTGTCTTTTTTCCGATTGACTTATTTCACTAAGCATGATACCCTCTAGTTCCATCCACGTCATCACAAATGGCAAGATTTCATTTCTTTTGATGGCTGCGCAGTGTTCCATTGTGTATATATACCACATCTTCTTTATCCATTCATCTGTTGATGGACATCTAGGTTCTTTCCATAGTTTGGCTATTGTAGACATTGCTGCTATAAACATTTGGGTGCACGTGCCCCTTCGGATTACTACGTTTGTATCTTTAGAGTAAATACCCAGTAGTGCGATTGCTGGGTCATAGGGCAGTTCTATTTTCAACATTTTGAGGAACCTCCATGCTGTTTTCCAGAGTGGCTGCACCAGCTTGCATACCCACCAACAGTGTAGGAGGGTTCCCCTTTCTCCGCATCCTCGCCAGCATCTGTCATTTCCTGACTTGTTGATTTTAGCCATTCTGACTGGTGTGAGGTGCTATCTCATTGTGGTTTTGATTTGTATTTCCCTGATGCCGAGTGATATGGAGCACTTTTTCATGTGTCTGTTGGCCATCTGGATGTCTTCTTTGCAGAAATGTCTGTTCATGTCCTCTGCCCATTTCTTGATTGGATTATTTTTTCTTTGGGTGTTGAGTTTGCTAAGTTCTTTATAGATTTTGGACACTAGTCCTTTATCTGATATGTCGCTTGCAAATATCTTCTCCCATTCTGTCAGTTGTCTTTTGATTTTGTTAACTGTTTCCTTTGCTGTGCAAAAGCTTTTGATCTTGATGAAATTCCAATAGTTCATTTTTGTCCTTTCCTTCCCTTGCCTTTGGCAATGTTCCTAGGAAGATGTTGCTGCACACCAGCCATATTTCAAGTGCTCCATAGCCCTTTATGTAAGGCTAGGCAGCTATGATACTGAACAGTGTAGAAGAACTCTATTTCTAGAATATTTCCATCATTGTAGAAAATTCTACTGGAAAAGGCTGGTTCCTAAAAATACATCTTTCAATTCCTTGGACAGAGACGGGAAGACCTTATCCTTAAAACCCAAATGAGTTTACTAAGAGAAAATACTTAGGCACTTAGGCTACAACTATAGCATAGCCATGGTATTTCTAATATAAAAGAAGAGAATAGTTCATGTATTGTACGTAATATGGTAATCATTTTAACACTTAGAATAAGAGATTAGAATAGAAAGCAAAAAAAAAATCAAGATTATAAAAGATAAATTATGTCTCATTCAATTTTGAATTAATTTCATATCATAATTTATTCATTAACTTCTAGAGAATCTAGGATGTTTGGGTGGCACAGTTGGTTAAGCAACTAACTCTTGTTTTTGGCTCAGGTTATGATTTTAGGGTTGTGAAACTGAGCTCCAATTCAGATTCCATGGTCCACATAAAGTCTACTTAAGACTGTCCTTCTCCCTTTGTCCCTCCCCCCAATAAATAAATAAATAAATAAATAAATAAATAAATTCTTAAAAAAGAAAAACATTCCCAATAAATAAATAAATAAATCTTATAATAAAGCGATATTTTAATTAATTAATTCTCTCCAAATGAATGAATAAATCTTAGAAAAGAAAACCTTCAAGTGATCTAATTTACTCTAGAAGAAAACTAAATGTTGATAATCCTATAATATGAACTTCATAATACATAGTTTTTTAAAGTTATGAAAAATTAAAAACACCTTACATTGTTACTGGTACAAGTGCAGATCACTAGGAATTCTATGGATAAAATAGAGTGCCTCTTCTTCCAATGAAATCTATGATTTTAAAAGAGACTCTTTTAAGTAGATATTTGTTCCCTTTGTTCAATACTCAGCTCACAAACAAAAATACTTGACTAAAAACAAAGGTGTTGTAGGCAGTAATGGCCTTGTCAATAATGTGAGACCCTATTTCCTGGAATAACTTTTAATTCTGCACAAAATGCCTTGCCATCAATTTACGGAAATTGACTAAAAGTAATAAATACGTTGGTGTTTCATTTTAAATATAATATAATTGCCCCTTTAATAACAACAAATATGTGAAGACTCTATGAATGTAAATGAGACTACAAAACAAGGGTAAGAAAAATGATTCAGTGTGGACAGGCAAAGCTAATTGAAGACATAGAAAATCAAATCCAAATCTTGGTAGTGTGAAAGGGGATAACCCAGTGAGGTATGCAGGAAACTCTCTCTCAGGAAGAAGGAAATGAGTGGACTCCCTGGGACTAGAACAGGTTAGTACTGAGAAAGCATTCATCTCAAACCATCTATAGCCAATCACCCATTGTCACCTTGCCCAGTGAAAACAAATGAGGTATGTGGAGTCTAAGAGATAGACAAAGAATGAGAAAGTTGGAGCAGAAGAGAGAGAGAGAGATCACTTTCCACTGGAATGAATAGAATTGTCAAGCTACAGACGCAAGGTCAGACCAGCTCTGTATATCTGTCATCAGCAGAGGCTGTGTGAGCTTGAGAAAATGCCCCTGTATGGGCAAGTATAAAGGAGAAAGTAACATAGCACACTTCCTTCACCTTCTTATGGATTGGCCCTCCCTCCATAAACTAAGCAGGACTTTGTATGTGAGATGTGTTTCCTGAAAATCAGCAGTGAATACATACAAAATACTTAATTTACCGCCAGAAAGCATTTGGACTTTACCCCCTCCCCCATTTATTTTCTGGGGGAGGTCTTTTGAGCAAAGAAATCAAGTACAACTGAATTTCTCTCCTAAGACAAAAATCATATACTTAAATCTTATCCATCACAGGAACTTAAAGTATCAGGTATCTTCTCCCAGTCTTTTAAGACGATGTTGTAACCTCTGAAAACAGTTTTTCCTACTTTTCACTGCCCCAGAAAAAAGTGCTTCTAGATCTACAGCAGAATAGTTCTCTTAGTCTTTCAAAATTCAAACCCTGAAAGTATACAGTGAAAAAAAAAAAAAATCCTTCTAGTCTATAAATAAGTCTCTTGAGGAGCTCACCTCCTGCCTAGTTTTTTATTCATTGGAGATAAGCTTTTCACAGACAACTATCAAAGCACTCCTGAGTCTTCAGTAATTCATACTAAGAATTTTCTGCATATTTTAACATATTGATTAAGTGCCTACATATTTTCCAATTACTTTAATGATTTAAAGAAAACACTCTGTGGGGAAAAATGTGATCATATAATTTATTAGTTGTCTGTAACAAATTGACTCAGATTTTATTTCTTTGTTTCAAATGTGACAAGGCAGTTTGGTTCCATAATTACTAGATAAAAGAAAGTAAACATTTCCTTATTGGAAAGTCAATAAATATGTTTTTTTCTCAATTATGGTTTAATAATACATCCAAGAGTACAATTGCAAATAAGATGCCTAGCTACTCGTTTTATTAATTTTGCCATTTTTACTTTGGCAAGCCAGTTTTTCAAAGCACTGGTGTGTGTATAAAAGGGCTTATTTTTGTGTTTTTTAATACAGTAAGTTTCAACTGATGATTTATTTCATGCAAATAATTAAATACCAAATTACAGTATGTGGTGAGTAGAAAATTGCTAATAGAATATGACTATCAAACCTGAGGAATATTAGAATGTGCATATGGGTTCAGTTCAGTTAACAGAAAAATTGGATTCTAATCATTTACTCTTGATAGCAATTTTGCCCTCTGTTCTTGGGTTCACCTGATATAACAGTACAAGACAAGCTATATTTGCAAAATACCACCTGGGAACATGCCTTGCACAAAATCCATTATTTGCTTAACAGTTTTATGCATGTTCTGTACATTATTTGAAAAGTCTTCAGGTGCACAGTTGGCATATTACCAGGGGATTCTGCCTCTGCAACTTTTCAATAAAAAGTGACGCATCTAAAGATCAGAATATAAGAAGATTTCTGTGGAGTAGTATATCAAAGCAGCTGATTAAAAGTGGAATGAGTTTTTACCCTTTATAAATTTCTGCCCAATCTTTATAGAAGTTGAAATACTAATTAGCATTATAACTGTTTTGAGGACAGTTTAAAAATAACATATTCATATTAATCTTTCCTCCATTAAAAAAAAAAAAAAAGTCTTTTCCACACCTGCTATTCAGGCTTTTCCATTAACTTCCTTTCTTGTCGCGGTGGTTCCATGGTGTAATGGTGAGCACTCTGGATTCTGAATCCAACTTCCTTTCTTGTAAAATAAAAAAAAAAAGATTGTGCTTTACTAATGGTAACAAGGTCCCCAAAACTTTACCATTGTTATGTAATTTGATGTGCATTCAGAAGAAAACAAAATTTAGGTGCTGTTATTGGCATTATTATAATAAAGAATAACAAAAAGCCAATCATATTTTTGGCAAATTTGATCTTGATTATAGTTACTTAGTTTCACAGTATCTTAAACTGTAGAAACAATATTCCATAGACATCTTCAAGATATGCATATTATTTGGTCACAAGGGAATTGTACATGAGAGGAATGAGAGAGTATATCATAAGAAATGACCCCTGCAAAAAAAAAAAAAAAAAAAAAAAGCATTTCATACAGTATAGCATCTATTCTTTAAAGATCCCACAGCAAAATAGGTTTATAGGGAGCATACCTCAACATAATAAAGGCCATATATGGAAAACCCATAGATAATATCATCCTCAGTGGGGAAAAACTGAGGGCTTTTCCTCCGTGGTCAGGAATAATATAGGCATGTCCACTATCACCATTTTTATTTAACATAAGACTAGAAGTCCTAGCCACAGCAGTCAGACAACAAAAAGAAATAAAAGGCATCTAAATTGTCAAGGAAGAAGTAAAACTTTCCCTATATGCAAATAACATGATGATAGAAAACCTGAAAGACTCCACGAAAAAAACTACTAGAACTAATAAAAAAATTCAGTAAAGTCACAGAATACAAATCAACATACACACATCTATTACATTTCTATACATCAATAATGAAACAGCAGAAAGAGAAATAAATTAAGGAATCAGTCCCATTTACAACTGCACCAAAACCAGTAGGATACCTAGGAATAAACCTAACCAAAGAGGTAAAAGGCTTGTGCTCTGAAAACTATAAAACACTGATGAAAGAAATTAAAGATGACACAAAGAAATAGAAAAACATTCCTTGCTCATGGATTGGAAGAACAAATATTGGTAAAATGTCTTATCCTACCCAAAGCAATCTACAAATTGAGTCCAATCCCTATCAAAATATCACCAGTATTTTTCACAGAGCTAGAACAAACAATACTAAAATTTGTATAGAACCACAAAAGACCATGAAGAACCAAAGCAATCTTGAAAAAGAAAAGCATCCTGAAACCAATATTACACTGTATGTTAGTTAACCAGAATTTAAATAAAAAATTGAGAGGAAAAAAAAGAGAAGAGCTGAAGGCATCACTGTTCTGGACTTCAAGTTATATTACAAAGCTGTAGTGATCAAAACAGTAAGCTACTGGCACAAAAATAGACACATAGATGAATAGAACAGGATAGAAAACACAGAAATGAACCCACAACTGTATAGTCAATTAATCTTCAACAACGCAAGAGAATATCCAGTGGGCAAAAGAATGTCTCTTCAATAAATGGTGTTGGGAAAACTGAAAAGCAACATGAGAGAAGAAAGAAACTGGATCGCTTTCTTACACCATACATAAAAATAAACTCAAAATGGAGTAAGGACCTAAAGGTGACCTGAAACCCTAAAGATCCCATAGGAGAACACAGGCAATGACCTCTTGGACATTGGCATTAGTGACCTTTTTCTAGATGTGTTTCCTTAGGCAAGGGAAATAAAAGCAAAAATAATCTATTGCTTTTGCATATTAAAGGAAACAATCACACTGCAAAAATAAAAAGCTTCTGCACAGCAAAGGAAACAATCAACAAAACTAAAAGGCTTCCTAAGGAAGGGAGAAAATATTTGCAAATGATGTACCTCATAAAGGGTCAGTATCCAAAATAACAAAAACTCAACACAACCAAACTCAATTAAAAAAATAGCTTGTGGGGCGCCTGGGTGGCTCAGTGGGTTAAGCCGCTGCCTTCAGCTCAGGTCATGATCTCAGGGTCCTGGGATCGAGTCCCGCATCGGGCTCTCTGCTCAGCAGGGAGCCTGCTTCCCTCTCTCTCTCTCTGCCTACCTCTCCATCTACTTGTGATTTCTCTCTGTCAAATAAATAAATAAAATTTTTTTAAAATAAAAATCTCTATACACAATTCCATTTATTAAAAAAAAAAAAATAGCTTGTGGACACTGTGCTTCCGTGTTGACTCTTTATAGTCTACCAAGTTTCTTTTTCACTAGGTGCTCATCACAAGTGCACTCCTCAATCCCCATCACCTATTTAACCCATTCTTCCACTCACCTCTCTTCTGGTAACCATCAGTTTGTTCTCTATAGTTAAGGGTCTATTTCTTGGGTTACCACATGGTGAAGACGTATATGAATATATCTGAATAATAAAGACTCTCAGTGCCAGGGTCAGTCTCTTTGATAACTATGGCTTGCCCTTACCTCCAGCTGTCCACTTCTAATTTGAGGAAGTAAAATTCTACAAAGACTGCTTATCCTTAATTCCAGACACATATATATTTGTACATATATCAGTAATGCTTAAGTTCTGTAACAGAAGCTTGAAGCTTCTAACATGGAGCTAAAGTTAGATAAGATATTTTTGTCTAAACATATTATAGATTAGCAATAATCAAGTGATAAGCTTCTGAAAGTTTATCTTTTAGTTTATCTGCCTGGAGGAAACCATTTATTTTCTACTCTCATCTCCTACCCCAAAGTAAAGATCAGTGATTAATTAAAGCTTATGTCCAAACATTCAAACCTGAGGAGTAAATTCAGTGCAGTAATAATTCTTGGTCATATGAACTAGAAATTCCACATGGAGAAAATTCTGTCTCTTTAGTTTGGACACTATGGCTCTAAGATGTTTATTAAGTCAGAACCAATCAGAGGAGCAGTCATAGAACATGATATATAATAATCCATTATCAAAACTATTTCATGATGAGAGTAGATTTTTGACAGGGAATACAAATTTTGAAAAATATTTTCACCAAAAGAATGAAGGTTCTATTGGTCTTTACTGAGAGAGAAAACAAAGAGAATTATCACCCCAAAGAATATAGCCACAACCCCAGCTACCTAATGACAAACTTTCCATATGCATTCTAAGTGGCTTACCATTCTGGATAGTATCCAAACAAATACTGTCCAGGGATAAATGTTTGGTGCATATACTGGGTACAGCATTCAGCCTTTATAGTCTCCATCATGTTGAACGAGAAGAAAAAGCAGGTCCATGTTAACTGCATGAATTTTCTTTCCCATCAAATGCCTCAAGTATCAGGCATAGCCCTCAAGAAAATGAAGAAGTATTTTGGGAGCAGTTATGTACACAATCCACTCATGAGACACCAAAACATCCAATATGGTGCTCAGTTAATCTCTATTATTTTGTGCCATAATTTCCTTTTTTTTTTTTTTAAGATTTTTATTTATTCATTTGACAGACAGAGATCACAAGTAGGCAGAAAGGCAGGCAGAGAGAGAGGAGGAAGCAGGCTCCCTGCCAAGCAGAGAGCCCGATGCGGGACTCGATCCCAAGACCCTGGGATCATGACCTGAGATGAAGGCAGAGGCCTTAACCCACTGAGCCACCCAGGTGCCCTGTGCCATAATTTCTGAAAGGAAATTCTTCTGTAAGACAATACAACTTAAAGTCCCCTCTTTTTAGACTCCATGGTTCCCAGTTACAGAGGACATTAGGTAGTGTGTATTGGCAGCAAATATACATAATCACACACCCTAGTTTTTTATTGCTACCTTCTTTGTTGTGAGGTAATAACATCAGCTCCCATTATTTGGAGTCAACACCTCCCTCTGCAGGGAACTTCCTTCTAGACAGAAAGTGGCCTTCATTTCTATATGCTCTTCACCAAAAGTTAACTGTCCTGGAGACTGTGTATCCTATAGTCTGTACATAGATCATTACTTCATGCCTTGGTGACAAAAAAATAGCCCATTCAGTTAAATAAACCTAGCTTCCTGAACTCAGTTATTAATGGAAAAATAGAGATGAAATGGACTGTCTTTTTTATTTAGACCATCTTCCTCCACTCTCCATGAGGGTAATAGTCTGAAGAAGTACAGTTATGTAGGAATTGCTTTACTGATGACAGGGAGGGATTTTTAATTAAAATGTATCAGGGGAAAAATTAAAGCTGCTCCTAAACTTTTCTTATTCTAAAGATAGTCACTTAGAAAATTAAGTCCTTCATGTATCTCCTCCTGTGTATCTCATTATTCTCCTCCGTGCATTTCCACTACCTTTTGGGTTTCTTTTATAGTCTTTGCTTTACCCTGACAAAGCAATGGCTTTTGCAAACTTTCCTGTGTAATTCTCTACTTGTCTGTTAGAAATGTCTCCAACATAAAATGGTTTTACTGCCTGGATCCTTTTCCTTCCTTCTTTGGTTTATTTTCTCAACCTGAGTAACTTAAATTCTCATTAGCCCATGCAAAGTTTTCATCAGAAGAGCAAAATAAATATTGAGAAGGGACGAGATCCTGAGTGATAGGGTTCCTATAGATAGAATCGTCTGTCTCATTCTCCTCTCCAGGTTAAGTTGAAGATTGGGCTTTTTATTGACTAATATCCCTATTGGGTTCAGCATTTCCCAGGATAGAATAAACAATACAAGTTAAAATAAGAAAGGTATTTCCCAGCGTCATCTACTCTGAAATGCCCTTTGCTCTTCCACAAAGTAAATCACACTACTATGTAGAGGCAAGTTGACATTCTCTCCTCCTTCCTCGTTAAGCTTACCAAAATAAGGACATTTTATGGGACCCTTAATCATCCTTACCTTTGAAGTTACTATAATTGGAGATGTTCTCCTTCTACTGTCTTTCCTAGAATATCATCAGTTTTGTTTTTTTGAAGCAGTAAGTTGAAAATTTTTCATACATTACCAAAGACCAGTACTCACAATAAATGTTCAATGAAGAAGGAAATATTGGTGATATTTTATAAAAATGAAGAAAAAGGACTCTATGTAACAATGTAATGAGTTTATCAAAACTTTCTATTATTGGGACTCAGGGAGAATTATTACACACATATTATCTCTGTGTTCAAAATCATTAAAACATTTAAAAAGATTATTAAGAAGCTGTTTTATCAAAGTAGCTTCTTTGTTTGATAACTATTGATCAAGTAATAACCTAAAATAAACAATTGCAAATCTACTTTATCATGTCCTGTTTACTCAAGATTTATTATTATTCCATTCCTTTGCAATTGTAAAGCTACAAACTAAAGAATATATGGTTAAAGCATGAAACAAATTTTAAATTTTCACCTAATTTAATAAAAAGAGCAAATGTGAATTCTAAGACCAAATGAAAACAAGCACAAGATATTACTAATTAATAAAGCAGTACTCACAAAATCCAAAGGAGAAAAAGTATATTTTTAAGTGTCTGTTCACCAAAAGAAACCTATAATTCGAAGTAAAATAATTTGTAATATCATATTATAAACATAGGACTATATGATAAGTATAAATGAGCTGCAGAGCTAAATCACATTGAAAATTTTTTTGTGGTTATAAACACAGGCTCTAGAGACAGATAATCTGGGTTTAAATCCTAGCACTGCCATTTATTCATTTACTCATTAACTTTGGTAGGTTGAACTCTTTGTGCCTCACTTTTCTTCTGTAGAGACAGATAAGGTAGTTGTAATGATTATATAGATATATATACATCAGGCCCTTGAAAACTATCAGGCAAATAGGAAAAACTCTATACATGTTTTGTTGTTCTTAGGTATTAATTGCTCCTGCAATACTGCATGCTATTAAACAATGGAACATACTATTAAAAATAACTTCTGGAGAGAAATATGCAAGGTTCATCTTTACTTAAATTCTCAAAAAAATCATTTAAAAAATACATCATTAATGGCAGGTTCTTGACAAGACTTGCCTTTAAAATAATATTATTTGGGTATTTGGGTCCATAGGTGGTTTAGTTGGTTAAGTGTTTGACTCTTGATTTCAGCTCAGGTCATACTCCCATGGTCACGAGATTGAGCTCCTGGTCGGTCTCTGTGCTGAGCATGGAGCCTGCTTAAGATTTTCTCTCTCCCTCTCCCTTTGGCCTTCTGCCCTCACTCCCATTCAGTCTTTTTCTCTCTCTCTCAAAATAAAAAATAAAAATAAAATGCATAAAAGTAACATTATTAAGAATAATTATAAGAATAAACATATGCATTTAGATCTCAAGTCATTCCTAATCATTCAAGAAGATGTAATTATCATGAACAACAATTATGGAAAATATGCTTCATTCAAGGAAGACCTAAGATGGATGGAACCAAATTCATTACAGAAGGGTGATGCTGCATGATGCCAGAATTTAGTATAAGACAAACCTCCACGTATACTGAAATGGAAGCTCTAAAGCACACTCACTGTAATGCATAATTGCTCAAAATAAGGTGAAAAATAGTTACAGTTGAGCATTTGGCTAAAATGCTTAAAGGTCTCATCAGACTACACTGTTAATTACCAACAGCAATTGATTGTCATAACCAAATGGGGAGTACTCTTATACTAAGCCAGAAAGATTATGGTATTTTTTGTCTCATTGATCCAAACACTTTAGGCTTTCAAGTTTTTCTCCCTTTTTTATTGAATATTATCTCTTCTTCAAAGTCAGCCTCAAAGCCTATGTCCTCACAAAGCATGGCCTGATTACTACCTCCCTCCCCATGAGAAGTCATTTCTCATTTGAATTCATACAGGCTTATTTTCTCTTCATCCATTTGTCCCTTATTGTGACCAGGCTTTTACTTTTAGCTAACTTTTTATATGCCTGTTTCTGCTATGATTAGATAAAATAAAATTTTCTTGAAGTCACAGATACACTTGAATAGGTTCTGTTCTCCTAATTCATCTATGACATCACATTGAACTGTAACTTCACCAACTTGTGTTACTTGATAAGAGAGGAAAATTTAACTTTTTCATATTAAAAAAGGCTGGAGCTGTTCATTTGAATTTAAATCACAGAATTACTGCAGATGGCTTAATTAATGGTAGTAATGATGTGATTGATATAAAAATACAGTCTTCTAATTTTCAGAGTGAGATATAACATAAAATGAGAAAAAGAAGTTGAGCCAATTGTTATTATAATACTTGTTTTTAAAGAACAAGACATTTCTTTTGTTTTCAAATTATTGCAAAGAAATTCCACATTTCTTAAGCTATTTCTGTTGACTTCTTTAACTTATAGATAGATGGCAGCCTTCAAAATTATGCCTGCCTTGTAAGTAGTATTCTGATTCTGTCATTCAACCATTAAATGTCCCATTGCCAGATGACAGCCTCAGCAAAACAAATCTAGTATTATATAAAAGCTTGTCATTCTCCTTGCCAAAGGCTTGACCATAAAAGGTGCCTGAATCTGAGCAAGCTACTGAAATTCAATCAAAATAGAAAGTGTATGGGGAGACTGGGGACAGTGGGGATCAGAGTGACAGAGAAGGCAGGATTTTATAACTGCTGCAAAGATTAGGGACAAATTTCTCACAGATATAATAAAAATAGTCCCCCTTTTAGTTAGAAATAAAAAGTACAGTGTTGTAATGGTACATAAAATTACATTTAGGTAGATAAACATTATTAAAAAAAATTTCGGTTTACTTGGAGCAGTGTGCTACTAATATATAAAAAGATAAACCACTGGAATAATTTGAGAAAAGTCCAGTACCGTGGAAAGTCTGTATGAGAAAGGCAGCATTGTAATAAGTGCAGTTAAGATTTTTCTTTCTTTTCTTTGTTGTTTTCTTTTTTTAAATAAATGGTATTTGGAAATGAGTCATTTAGAGAAAAATAATATTCCATCTATAACTAATACAGTTAACTAAAAATAGAATAAAAATTAAATTTAAAACCTGAAACTATTAAGGAATAGGAGGAAACATGGTAAAAATGCCTTTATAAACTTAGAGTTGAGGCTCAAAAATCCAGATTCAGTAAAAGAAAAGATGGGTAATTATAGTTACATTAAAAAACCTCTTTGACAAAAAAAAGAAAAGAAAAAGAGCAAAGACAAAAAATAAAAAAAATGTGATAATATCTATTGTAGAAAAATAGGGATAATCTTTCTAATATATAAAATTCATGGAAATAAAAGAAAGAAAATATTACAACTAAACAAAAAAATTATATGGAATGAATTGAAGTTTCATAGTAAAGAACTACAAATGGTCCTTAAATGAATACATAGCTGTTGATCCTTGAATATAAAGTTGTTGATCCTAATTTTAAAAAGAAATGCAAATGAAAATCTACATAGACTTTTTATTTTTTTATTTATTTTTTAAGGTTTATTTATTTATTTATTTGACAGACAGAGATTACAAGTAGGCAGAGAGGGAGTCAGAGAGAGGAGGAAGCAGGCTCCCTGCCGAGCAGAGAGCCCGATGTGGGGCTCGATCCCAGGACCCTGGGATCATGACCTGAGCCGAAGGCAGAGGCTTTAACCCACTGAGCCACCCAGGCGCCCCTACATAGACTTTTTAATTTCTATCTGTGGGATGGGCAAAACTCTAAAATTAACAGCATATACTGTGGCAGTGGCTGTAGGGAAACAACTACTCTCCCACATTGCTAGAAGGAATGATAAATGGTACAACTCCATAAAGAACAATTTAATAACAGCAATATTACAAAAGAACATACCTATTATCTATGAATAAACCAGCGTATTTGTAAAATGAATGAACACGTTACTCCATGAAGCATTGCTTATAATAGCAAAAAGGTAGAAAACTCAAATGTCCCTCTGTTTGTGACTGTTTAAATAAACAATGGAAAATTGTCAGAATTAGAATGCGTGGAACTATTACCATGAGAACTTTCTATATGTACTGATAAGTAAATGTCTCTACCATATATCATTAAGTAAAAAAAAACAAGGAGCAAAACAATATATAGGTGCTTTTTTTTATGTAAGTAAAAAAGCTAGGAACATATATTCATATTCACTGACAACTTCATAACTAAGGTGATATGATACACAGAAAGATTTTTAGAAATGGTTAACTCTTGAGGCAGAGGAAAGGAACATTTTTGTGGACAGAGAAAAACAAGTTTTTTATTGGTATAGTTTTATGTTTAAAGAATCAAGTGCATACATTGTATATTTTTAAAATATCCAGCATATTAGGGTATAGAATATAACAATGTTTCCTTAAATAATATATTCTAAATATTTTGGTTCATACAGAGGAAGGCCAGTTACAGAATTGCTTATAGTCCTCATTTTCACAGTCTCCAAATTCATTCATTGACTAGACGTGTATAGAACATAGTTGGAGGAGGGGCACCTGGGTGGCTCAGTGGGTTAAGCCTCTGCTTTCGGCTCAGGTCATGATCCCACAGTCCTGGGATCGAACCCTGCATCGGGCTCTTTGCTCAGCAGGGAGCCTGCTTCCCCTCCTCTCTCTCTCTCTCTCTGCCTGCCTCTTTGCCTACTTGTGATCTCTCTCTCTGTCAAATAAATAAATAAAATCTTAAAAAAAAAAAAAGAACATAGTAGGGGGAAAATGCTCACTAAATCAGATCACATTACAAGAAAAGAAAAAATAAGGAATATAGTTTTTTATCTTTTATCAGGACAAAGATTATACCAGTTTTAAGGAACATCTGTAAAACTAATACCCCTATGCTCAAATAGCCTCACTCAAGAGCATCAATCATCATGCATCAAACCATCCATGGCATTTCAAAATTTTTAAAATACTTCCCTTTCAAATATTCATTTAGCTCTGTGACTTAAGCAAGACTAATATGGTTATTTTTACTTTGAAAGGAGAAAAGAGTTATAATAGAATATAGAAACATCTTACTCCAAGTCATTTTTACAGAATATAGTAGAATCAAGCCATGAAGATAAATCATCTGACTCCAAATTTGCATTTATCTGTCACATCCAAGACTCTTGACTTCCACAGAACAAACTCCTAGTGTATCTGGCCATCACAAAGAGCTCTGCACCGATGCCCCCATCCATTTTTTCATTGCAGTCATACGCTTCTGTTATGCCCCAACCAGATTGGGACTTTCTGTTTTTCTACCTTGGATTATTAGTTGCTTTCACCTAGAATGGCTATGGCCTCGATTTACCCACCATTCTAGCTCAAATACTATCTTTTTGGTGAAGTCTCCAGTCACCCAGTCTGTCATGTTAGTCTTCCTTAACTTAGGATGTAAACAATATGGTCTTTTACTATCACTTCATTTGACATATCGTGTCCATCCTTCTAGATTACTGTGTTGATAAAGTTCACAGATCCTTTATCTTTCTGTTTCCTACAGAGCCATAAACAAATTATGTTGAGGGTGAATAAATAGCCAGAAAAAATAATGAGAGCCTAAAGAAGGACAGAGTTGAAGACAGGAAAGATGGAAATGGGAAAAATTAGTAATGTGGAAAAAAATTGATTGTGATTGAACTAATTCAATGTGGGGAGACAGCAAGGAATTAAGAAAGTCTTGAAAAGAATACATATTAGTGCTATTAATAGAGATTATTTGTAAATAAAAGCTGGCTCAGGGGAACTTGTCAAGTCCGGTTTGAAATGTCTATGAGTGGCTGGAAATACAAGACATAATATCAGGACAGAAGTTCCGGTTATCGGCCTTGTTTCCATCTAAAGATGAGGGAGTGGATGAGATCAGAGAAGGAGAGAGTGCACAGAAAGGAAAGAACTTAACCTAGGGAAAGCATGGTATTCTGCAGCAAGGATGGAAGGATAAAACAGGCTTATGAAGGACACAGCTGAGTACTAGGATAGGTAAAAAGAAAGGGAGCCACTACATTCTAAGAATTACAAGCTCTAAGAACTGAGAACCTTTTACAATGAAGTAGAAGAAGAAGACAACTGTGTCAAATTTCATGCTTCAGGTGGAGTTTTATCAGGATATGTATATGTGTTTGTCTTTTGTGCAGAAAAGAGAAAGAGAGCATGTGTATACTATATAGACTGATAAAGGTAAATAGGAATTAGTCATGACTGTTACTTACTGGCTACTTTAATAAGTTATTTATGTTTTACAACGCAATAACAAAACATAGTAGGAAATTTTCTGTGGACTTCATTTTCTCACCCTTTTACTGTGAAAAGCTAAGGCTCAGGTGCTATTGACATTGGGAACACCATTTGAGATATAATGAGGCTAGATCATTTTAAGAACACTAAGAAAAATACCATGTTTATCACAAATACATTTAATGGGGAAACAAGCTTTCCAACATTTTTGTACATTAATTTTCAGACCTTCCAAGGTCATTACACTTTATTAGTAGTATTTTAAAGACAAAAGATGAAACATTCTATTTGCAGCAAAAGAAGTCTACTCTATTCAGTGTGTTAACATGACTCCATTAATATAATGGGGGTTACATGTAATGAAAGCTACTTTATAATAATAGGTTATTTTCCCCCCATTACCTTTTAAGTAGGTCCTGTTACAGTCTTTTCTCACCACAGTCTTTTCTGTCCACAATAGTAAGTGAGAATAACGAACCAATTCAGAGAATGAGAATCATAATCAAAAAGAAATATCCCTAGCAAGACCTTACATTTTTATTTTTCCCTGTGCAATGATTTCTTAAAACAATTCACATTTTTAAATGGTGTTTTATTCAGCCCTTTCAAAATGGAAAAGAAAGCATGAGATAAGTATGTCTATCCCATGCATATCTAATCTTCTGTTTAGATAAAAAGGCACTGTTAGTCTGAAATGAAACACCTTGATAGAAATCTTTAAATGTGGCTTTTTAAAGCAGAGTTACAATCTTTTCTTAATTCCTGAAGCATAAGGCACTCGCATTTTAAACAAGTTATATAGGCTTTGAACAGTCCTTTATAGAGAAAAGAGAAAATGACTTACAGAATATTATACAAATCTAGACTTTGGAAGATATTTTTTTTAAAAAATTGGGATGTAAACAATGTTGGGAAAATGTCTACATATCTTTTATTATTTTCCTTTTTCTTTCTTCTTGCCTTTTCTTTTTGTTTTTTTTTGCCTTCTCTGGTATTCTTTTAAAAATTCATTGTATCTATGAATCATACAAGCATTCTTTAGAGATGCAAAATTAGAAACACTGAGATTCGTTTAGACTGCTTTTCTCCTTTATTTCACATCCAATTAGTTATCATGTTCCATTGATTCATTACTTGAAATATACCTAGGATTGCACCCATCTTCTCTTTTTGGAGTCACCACTTCATGCACCACCTTAATTCACTTGTTACATTCCTGCTTCATTTCTTCTTGCATGGGTGTCAAATTCATCTTCGAAAAATGTAATTTTCATCATATTACTAACCAGTTCAGAAATTATACTTTTCATGTGTGGAAATAATAGCTCCTGCCACCCATCCAATTCACCTTATTTTTCAAACTACTGCAATGTATATAATTTCAGCTTATTTTTACTAGAGAAAATAAACATGGTTGGGCTTCTTTTACAAATGAGGAAAACCTAGTTTACAGAGGTTAGGTAACTTGACCAGGGATAGAAATTAAAGTGAAGACAAACCTATGACTGGAGTACAGGTCCCTTGACTCCTGTACTTTGTACTCTTGCCACCTTACATGCTAAGCTCAGCCTTTAGGCTATTCATTCATTTAGTCCTCTTTTACCTACTTAATCACACTTCTGATTATTCTCAGATATTGTCCCTTCAATAGATGTTGGGGCTAACCAATGAGAGACTAGAGTAGGGAATAAACAATAAAAACATCAGGAATAAAAAAGCTCAATTTGTCACCTTTTTGTCACTGGAAATCTTTACATTCAAAGCAACAGTTGTAGCCATGTTTATAAGCTCAGGGATTTGAAACTGTAACATCCCTGCAAGTTTGATTCTCAGTGCAGGAACAGCTGCCTGAAGAAACTGAGCTTATTGACCTGGGCCACAGAGAGTTGCAACACATCATAGCAGTGTGTCACTGTAGGTGAGTGATCTGAAGGGATAGATTTCTAAGTTTAAGCTGTGCTTACACTAATTGATTCTCCAGTCAGATACTTACCCAAATTGAGCTGATATACAAGGATATATCAACATCAACTACATGGCATAGTAGTTTCAATCAACCACACACACACACACACATACACATGCACGTGCATGTACACATACTCAATGGGCTGAAATAACATATGTTTGTAATGCATTTCCCTAATATTTTCAGATGATTATTTCACTGAATGGGAAATAAATTTTAAACTCAAAATAGAAAAGAAAGGGAGATTTAGGAAGCCTCTATCCTATTTCTGATGAAAATTCCAGACATGTATTAAAATTTTCTCTGATTAATAAAAAAAGTATTATGTCAAAGTCTATGAACAAATGCTTCAAAGGTTTGGGGCCAACAACAAAGTTGGACAGCACAGTTCCCAAGACAGTCCTCACTTTTTACATGAACTGCAAGTTTGGATGAGTCCAGAAATTAGTTTCAGTAATTCTGTAGAAGAATTTATAGAATTCAATGAAAGCTGTTACACTCATGGTTATAATTTATTACAGAGAAAGGATACAGTTTAACACGATCCAAGGAAAGAAGCATATAGGTGGAGTCCAGGAGAAGTATCAAACGCAGAATGGCCATTATCCTTTCCCCGTGGAAGCAGAACTCATTGCTTTCCTTAAACTGATGTGTGACTGTACACATAGAGCATAACGAAATGGGCAAGTTTACCAAGCTTTCATATCCAGAGCTTTTATTGAGGCTTCTTTAACATAGATAAGATTGAGTGATTTATTGATTGATTGCCAATATGGTTGGTCTCTGTCTCCAGGTCAACTGACACGAAATGATCCCAAGCCCATTCCCTAAATCACAGTATAAGTCTTTCTGGGATGGTCAGCCCCTGCCCTAAGACTTTATGAGTATACCCAGGCCCTGTCCTATGTCACATCATTTGACTATCCAGTATGATCCAAGGCCCCTAAGCAAAGATATTACATGTTATTAGGTTTAATGTTCCAAAGGCCCAGAGATTACCACCCAGAATTTAAGAGCAAAAGCCAGACCTTATCTTTTAGTGAGGCCAAACTTACTACTATACAGATACTATAGTATGAGTCTGAAAGTAGAAAATGCATGAAAGTATTATTTTTTCCAGAAAATGGAAGCAAATGTCAGACGCATAAAACAAGGTATGCAGTATGACAACACTTAACTAAAATTAAAGCTAGTTGGAAAATAAAGCAGACATACAAAGAAAGTATTAATAGATTATAAGTACAGTTTTAAACCTCAGAGGACATTGCAAAATACTTTATGCAATTTAAAGTAGAATTGATATTGCTAAAAAAAATTGTGTGAAATAAGTGAATGAAAGCCTTGAGGAACCTCAAAATGTGGAAGAAAGCAAGAAGTGAAAATGATCAGAAAGACTTGGTATTGAGAACAGTATGTAGAAATCCAAAATTCAGGTCATTACTACATTGGAAGAATAGAAAAGATGAAACAGAAGCAACGTTCAAAGCAATTTTAAACTAACAAATAATAATAAATTATAGAGTAAAACTGTCTTGAGGTATAATAAAAAACAAAAATTAAAATTAAACAAAATAGCTTGGATTTTTTAGTTTGAGAAGTTTAGTTTGAGAAGCATAACCTAAAAAGACATTAGCAAGCTTAAATTCTTTAGGAAAAATAGAACAGTACAGGATTCAACTAGGGGGGGAAAAATCAAGTTCACCCACAAATGTTTCTTTCAAATAATCTTTGCAAAAAATATTTTTAAAAAAATATTGCATTACCTCTACAGATTTTGAGTAAAAAAGTTTGCAAAGCCAGAACATATTCATTGTAAAATTACCATTCATTAAAGAATACCAGAGAAAGACATCTTAATAAATTAAGACTTAAAAACACCACTAAGAAGAGCCATCATGGAAAATTGGTTCAGTCACACACACACACAAAATGGCCCAGTTAAAAAGTGGGCAAAGGAATTGAATAGATAGAGCTGTAAAGAAGACATACAAATGGTTAACAAGTATATGAGAGGATGCTGAACATCACTAATCAACAGGGAAAAGAAGATCAAAATCATGATATCACTTCACACCTATTTGAATGGCTACTATTTAAAAAAAGCAGCAGATAAGTTTTGCAAGGATGTGGAAAAACTGGAACCCTTATACACTTTTGGTGGGAACATAGAATGGTACAGCCACTCCACAGCATGGAAATACTATGGAGGCTTCTCAAAATATTGAAAATAAAACTATCATGAGTATATAATCCCAAAAAATTGAAATCAGGATCTCAAAATGTATCTACACCCCCATTATCATTGCAGCATTACTCATAATAGCCAAGATATGGAAATACCCAACTGTATATTGATGATGAATGAATAAAGAAAATGTGGAATTTATACATAGTGGAATATTATCCACCATTAATAAAGTGAGAAATCCTGCTATTTGTGACAACATGGATGAATCTGGAGGACATCATGCTAAGTGAAATAAGCCAGTCACAGGAAGACAGTCACTTATGTGAGGTACCTAAAATAGACTTGTAGAAACAGAGAATGAAGGTTGTCAAGGCCGGAGAGGTGAGGAGATGGGGAATTGTTTTTCAATGGGTAGAAAGTTTCCCTACTGCAAGCTGAATACGTTCTCAAAATCTGCTATATGGCATAATACCTTTACTTCACAATATAGTGTTGTACACTTTATAACATATTAAGAGAATAAAGCTTATAGTAACTGTTCTTACCAAAAACAAAACAAAAAACTTATAAATGAACAGAAGGAAGTTTTTGGAGGTAATGGGTATGTTTAGTACCTTAGTTGTGGTAATGGTATCATGTGATGCTTATGTCTGAGCCCATATATATTAAATGGGTACAATTTTTTGTATAACAGATACACTTAAAGCTGAAAAAAGGTTAAGAATTTGAGATAATAGAAGGTATGCTATAGAGGCAGTGATCATTAAGCTAATTTAACCTAAGCTTAAAACTAAATAATTGTCCTAAATAAAGTTGGAATATATAACGTAAATTTTATTTTAGTTCTTAGAAGATACAAATTTGATGTAATTTCTAAATAAGAAATGTTTTGAAAAATTAACCCATATTTTTACAACAAAGAACAGATAGAGAAAATGAATACATTATTATGATTGGTCTAAAAAGATCATTTTAGCAGTGCCTGGGTGGCTCAGTGGGCTAAAGCCTCTGCCTTCAGTTCAGGTCAAGATCCCAGTGTCCTGGGATCAAGACCCGCATCGGGCCCTCTACTTAGAAGGGAACCTGCTTCTTCCTCTCTTTCTCTCTCTCTGCCTGCCTCTCTGCCTACCTGCCAAATAAATAAATAAAATCTTTAAAAAAAAAAAGATCATTTTAATGATTACAATGATTGAATATCCACCATATGCCAAGATTGCCATGTACTTTTTTCTTCAATAATCTCAACAAATCTATAAGGTTCGGATTATTATCCCCATCTGTTTTAGTTTCTTGGATCCTCTGTAACAAAATTATCACGAATCAGGTGGCTTAACTCAACAGAAATTTATTCTGTCACAGTTATGCATAAAGTCCAAAGCCATGGTATTGGCATGGCTGTGCTCCCTCTGAAGGCTCTTGGGGAGAATCCTCTTCCAGTTTATGGTGGCTGCAAACATTCATTGACTTCGTTAACTAGGCCTACCTCTCTATATTATTGTCTGTGTCTTCACATTGCCTTTTCTCTGTATTGTGTTTTCTTCTTTTCTTTCATTTATAAGGACACTTGTGACTAAATTTAGAGCCCATCCAGGTAATTCAGGATGACCTCATCCAAGGTCCTAAATTAACTGCGGTGACCATTTGTCCAAATAATGTAACATACACACATTCTAGGAATTAAGGGCATATCATTTGGGTGGCTACCGTTCAACCCACTACATAATTTTACAGATGAGAAATAGCTCCAAGAGTTTAAGTAACTTCTCCAAAGTCAGAGATATAAATGGCATAGGACTTTAACACATACTGTTATTATTTGTCTTTACTGCAGTTCTTGAGTTTGAATATTTAAAGGTAGAATACTTTCTTAACATGACACTTTAAAATATCTTAACTAAAATGTCTTAATCCATTACCCACCTTGAAGCACTAAATGCATTTTAATTAAAATCCATATTGATACAAGGATCTGTTATCATCTCTTTATTATTTCAAAAGGTATACTGTCTAAAAGAGAAAATGAAATAGAACATTCATCACTAATAAAAATTAGCCATTTGTGGTTAATATAATTGTTTTAGAACTGCAATAGGGTTTTAAAAAAATATTTATTTATTTATTTTACAGAGAGGGAGAGAAAGAGCAGGAGGAGGGGAGAGGGAAAAGGAGAGAGTCTTTTTTTTTTTATTTTATTTATTTATTTGACAGAGAGAGATCACAAGTAGGCAGAGAGGCAGGCAGAGAGAGAGAGAGGAGGAAGCAGGCTCCCTGCTGAGCAGAGAGCCCGATGAGGGACTCGATCCCAGGACCCTGAGATCATGACCTGAGCCGAAGGCAGCCGCTTAACCCACTGAGCCACCCAGGTGCCCCAAAAGGAGAGAGTCTTAAGCAGATTCCATACTGAATGCGGAGCCCAGTGAGGGGGCTCAGTCTCACAACTCTATCATGACCTGAGCTGAAACCAAGAGTCAGTCACTTAACCCACAGTACCACCCAGGTGCCACAGATAAGGTTTTGCAATAGGATTTTAAAGAAAAGCCATCCAAACAGTTTTTAAAAGAATTCAGCAAGAATATTTGCTATAAAACAAATTACAATAAATTAATAGTTTTTATGTAGTCCACTGCTCAAAACAGTTCATCTGCAACCTGTTTGTTACTCTCTTGTGACAAGACATTGTTTCTCCAAAGAATATAAAATATAAATCACTGCACTGCTTCTTTTATCAGGGCTTTCTTAATAAAGTCAGATAAACTAAACACTGTCCTTAGTTAATTTATATTCTGTGACAAACTTCTTACTTTCTCATGTACAAGTACATATTTCTCCAACTTGTACCACTGTTTGGCCTAGTGTTGAGTGGCACTGCTATAAACCAACAATAATGAAATCCATACAGTGGAAACCACACAATGGAAAAATTCTATTCATAAGTGGCACAAAATATATTAGCCACATAGAAATAAACTTAGCAAGAAATATGCAAGATATGTAGATGTCTCATTTCGAAAGTCTGTTGATACGAAAGAAAAACTGAAAAAATGAGGGGGCGGGAGTGTGTTTGTTAAAAGAAGTTGCCCCAGCCTGAGTTAATTGAATGGTATTCCATTAAATTTCACAAGGGCTTTAAATAAGATAAATAAAAAAGATTAAAGGACTGTGCAAAAGGTAGACTTCTAAAAATAGAAGATGGATGGTGGTGATGGTTGTATAATAATGAATGTATTTAGTGTCATTGAACTCTACATTTAAAAATGCTCAAAATGGTAAACTTTATGAATATTTTGTCACAGTTAAGAAAAATAAATTCTCAAATTTCTAGAATTCCTTATGGATAATAGAGATTATTTGAGACATGTATAACCATCAATCCTTGTTCAGAAATTTGCTGTAACTGATTCCATCTGTTTTACGTAAGGTCTCCCATCATGGAAAGAAGACATAACATCTGGAGCATTAGAGGCTACCTATAAGCTATGAAGTAAAAGTAAGAGTAAAAGGCCAATAAAATCACCAAAAGTCAGTCCAGACATCTCAGTGTTGTATCACCAACTTCTTTTAGTATTTGGAGACTTACTATAATACAAGAAAAAAATAAAATTGTATTTGTTGAATGAGTTCCTAAAGTATGTGTACGTGACACACTTTGAGAAACACTGATTTATAAAATCTTTTTTCTGAATCTCTCCAGGGTTATAAATCACAATCTTTGACTTTACGAAGTTGAGAATTAAAGAACAATTGCAGTCTAGTGTTCTTAAAAACAACAGTGCTTATACATCTTGCCTTGCCTCTGACCATTAATGTATACCATTATTGTACCATTAATATATTAAAAGTATTACCACCTAAAAGGGATTATCAAACTTTTTCTAAAGACAGACCACATAGTAAATATTGTAGGCTTTGCAGGTCAAATGGTTCTAGCACTAAAAACAGCCATAGACAGGGAGGGATACCTGGTGGCTCAGTCAAGTTAATCATTGGACTCTTGATTTTGGCTAGGTCAGATCTTAGTGTTGTGAGATTGTACTCCAATTTGGCTCTGCGCTCAATGCAAAGTCTGCTTGTCCCTCTTTCTCTGCTCCTACCCCCTGCTTGTGCCCTCTCTCTCTCATAAATAAAATCCTTAGAGAAAGAAAACAGCCATAGACAATTCATAAGAATTAATAGACAGTGCTCCAAGAAAACTTTAGTTATAAAAATGAACCCAAGTCAGTTTTGGCCCAAACCCATGGATTTCCTATCCCTGTCCCAGAGCATAAAAGAAGTATCTTTCTTCTAGCTTTATCATGTTAATGTCTCCCACCTCAATTTTTTTTTAAATTTTCTATTTATTTGATAGAGAGAGCAGCAGAGGGAAAGGAAGAAGCTCCCTGCTCAGCAGGGAGCCCATTGTAGGACTTGATCCCAGGAACCCAGGATCATGACCTGAGCCAAGGGCAGATGCTTAATCGGCTGAGCCACCCAGCTGCCCCCACCTCAATATTTTAAGGACAAAACGTTTTATTTGAACGTAAAGGTATCACTTTCACTTCTTCCTTGTGTCTGACATTAATTTCTGCCCTTGAATCTGTTGGTCAGAAGTCTTTTTTTTTTTTTTTAAAGATTTTATTTATTTATTTGACAGAGAGAGATCACAAGTAGGCATAGAGGCAGGCAGAGAGAGAGAGGAGGAAGCAGGCTCCCCGCTGAGCAGAGAGCCCGATGCGAGGCTCGATCCCAGGACCCTGAGATCATGACCTGAGCCCCGAAGGCAGCGGCTTAACCCACTGAGCCACCCAGGCGCCCCTGTTGGTCAGAAGTCTTACATACAGAAATCTGCTGTCACTTAACTATGAAATCTTGGATTTCCTTTAATTTATAGAAGCTAAATTTATGTTGTTTGACATGCTAGAAGAGTTTTCTGTAAATATTCTTACATATCAAACATTTAATTTTTCAAATGACAATGAAGAGTAATATATGAGCATAAACCTTAATATATTTATTTAAAGTATGGTCTGGCTGACTGTTTAGGTGCCATTAATATCTCTTGTGATTTTACTTAATTTACTTGAAAATAGTCAATATTAAGCATTTTACTATATGTGTAAATTTATTAAGAAAAACAAAAGTTTTAAGAAAACGGACAGATGTAAGTATTAATAGCTTCCCTTTGTAGAATTATATTTTCTTCCTCTTATTTTCATGGGAATTGGTTCTTCTGAAAGGTGTGTTTAGTCAAGGAGTAAATAACTACCTCCAGAAACCACATAAATCTTATCTATACCACTTACATCCTTCAGTGCTCTGGGAACCAATATATTTAAGTTCTGACCCTCAGGTCTTTATGTACTTTGTGCTATCTCTGGATTTTTCCTTCCCATCTCATTTTCTCAACTCCATATTGAAGACCTCTGATCTCTATTGGGCAGTGCCATAATGAAATCTTGCCCAGAATTTTTCAAAAGAAATTTTACAAACATTGAAAAAAAATTAGTAGATGAAGTAATTTTAATTGTTAAAAATGTTGTGTTCAAAAATACAGGTTATAAAATACTAGAAGAAGAAATACATCTTCTTTAAAATACAAACACATTCAGCAAGGGAGTCCAGTTACATTTACTGAACTGGTAAAATCATGAAAGCAAGTAGTCCAATATACTCTAACATAATGATTACAAGAAGTGGACTGCAGACTTAACAACAAAGCTGGATCCAGACTTTCCACTGAAATACAACAGAAGAGCTACAAACAAGAAGATAACCCATGCTCAGCATATAAACATTTATTCCTGTTGGGAAATAGGTCTACATTATATTTGAAGTACAAACATCTTTTTTTTTTCTTTTAAGTTTTTTTCTTAAAAAGAAATATAAAATAAATATAATGTAAGAAATAAATATATTTTTTCTGTAGGAAAGTAAATATAAAATAATGAAAGATAAAGCAAAATAATTAAGACAGAAGTAATAAGGACGCATTCTAGAGCAAGTTAGGAAAGCAAATTGGGAGAGGAGTGGCAGTCAAAAGGCCACTAATATTAAATCATCTATAGATTAAGATTAAATTCTTCATCAACTCTCAAGCTAGAAGCACCTAATACTTAACATTAAAACATGGATAAGGGGCGCCTGGGTGGCTCAGTGGGTTGAGCCGCTGCCTTAGGCTCAGGTCATGATCTCAGGGTCCTGGGATCGAGTCCTGCATCGTGCTCTCTGCTCAGCAGGGAGCCTGCTTCCTTCTCTCTCACTCTGCCTGCCTCTCAGTGTACTTGTGATTTCTCTCTGTCAAATAAATAAATAAAATAAAATAAAAAAACAAACATGGATAAGAAGTATATCAGGTAAAATGTCCTTGATCTAAGTCTTGATATATATAAATTCTATTCTTTTCTTAAAAAATGCATGTATGGGGGCCCCTGGGTGGCTCAGTTGGTTAAAGCCTCTGCCTTTGGCTCAGGTCATGATCCCAGGGTCCTGGGATCAGGCCCCGCGTCCAGCTCTCTGCTCAGCGGTGAGCCTGCTTTCCCCTCTCTCTCTGCCTGCCTCCCTGCCTACTTGTGATCTCTGTCTGTCAAATAAATAAATAAAATCTTTAAAAAAAAATGTATGTATGTATGTATGTATTTGACACAGGGAGAAAGCACAAGCAGGGGAAGCAGCATGCAGAGGGAGAGGGAGAAGCAGTCTTGTACCTGAGCAGGGAATCTAATGCAGAGGTGGATTCTAAGAGCCTTGGAATCATGACCTGAGCTAAAGATAGATGGTTAACCAACTGAGCCACTCAGGACCCCCTACAAATTTTACTCCTAAGAATATTTCTAGGATGCCTGGGGTGGCTCAGTTGGTTAAGTGACTGCCTTCAGCTCAGGTCATGATCCTGGAGTCCTGGGATGAAGTCCCACATCGGCCTCCCAGCTCCATGGGGAGTCTGCTTCTCCATTGGACATTCTCCTCTCTCGTGCTCTCTCTCTCAAATAAATAAATAAAACCTTTTTAAAAAATATTTCTAACCACTTGTTATATTTGTGACACATTTAACTGTACTCTGAAAAATAAATTCATTGATGTGTAGTCAGAAATCTCCTATCACACATTAAATGTAAAACAGAATTAGCAGTCTCTTTTGATAAAGTCAGAGTCCTGATGGAAGGTGTGTGAGCTCCCAAAACGTGTATAGGGCTTGCTGGGATGGAAATATTTAGAAACACTGGACCCCAGATTTCTTAAACAGTCCAGACTAGCGGAAGTGACCGCTTCTCAGTACTGAAGAGGGTAGCCTCCAATTGCCTAGAGACCTTGATAATTAGGTCTTTCTCTCATATTTATCTTGCCCGTCTGAAAAAGCTTTTTCTTCTTATTTAGGAGAAAAGAGAGACTTGAGGAACATATTTAAAAAGACTTTTGCCTCAGAGGAACAATTTGAAGGAAGGTAAAGGAAACATAAGAAATTATCATGGAGAAATAAGATGGTAATCAAAAAAGGAAGTTTCACAAGGGCAAGTCAAACCCAACAATATTGTTGGGTATATAAATGTGTATACACACACACATAATGTATATACACATCTAAAATATATACTATATATGTATAAATGTATATCTAAATACATTTATATATAAATACATTTTTATATATATAATTGTGTTCAGTTAGCCACTGTATAGTACCTCATTAATTTTTTATATAGTGTTCAATAATTCATTAGTTGAATATAACACCCAACTATATTTTAATAAAGACTGCATAACAAATTCTGTGATGTGGCCATATCCCTTGGGATTCTTTTGATCCTTTCAGTAAGCCCATCTTGCCGCTTCCTTGTGCATAGCTTTCAATAGCCTGCACCTGTGACACTCTTCACACCCTGCCCTGGAGCTAAGGGATCATTTTGCCCATACTGTTCAGAGAGCTAGAGGGGCCTGGGAAGATTTTACAGTGTTCCCACAGGGTGGTCTTAGAGAATAGTCAATGGGTACAGTAGATTGAATGCCTAAGGATCTTGCCTCCAATCCAGACAAACTTGGAGGCTTAAGTTTCATTTCAGAATTTCCTGTGCACTCAGGCTTAAGCTGAGATTTTGTGTGAAATTAAACCCTTTTTAAAATTTCCACTTTTCTTTCTTTCCTTTTCTATTCCCTTGAGGATTTCTCCTGAGAGCATTTTCTTAGTAAGTCACTGGCACTAACTTCTTGTCTCAGTGTCTGAGACCTATTTTCTCCTATTTCTTATTTTTGTTGTACCTACCTTCCTTGTCCTGATCTGTTTACCTATGATGAATAGTAGTTAAAAAAATAATAAAAACCAGCAGTCAGAAATTGAAACTATTGGAAAAGATTATACCATACTTAGACTCAACTTTAATGAGGATAAGAGAAGAAAGTGTGGGAAAGTTATATTCCAGAAAAAAAGTGATGTAGGACTTTAACCAGAAAATGAAAAGTCATCTAGCTTAATGTGTCAGGCCTACAGAGCAAAGAGAGGATTTAGCCCAGGGTTGCAAATGTTGTGGCTGAATATTTAATTGGTTGGAGTTCAGACATGATCCTTTTCAAAGATAAACCAAGTAGAGATCATCTGCAATGTGGCAGAAATCAGTTGTCTAGTGGTTTATCCAGGACTTACAAAGATAATTGTATACATTATCTTCTAGATCTGTATGTCTAGAAAAGAGCTTAGGGACATATACATATATTTGCCTGAAATGCTCCAAAATACTTGTATTAAATGGAATCACTCTTCCCAATTTACACCATATCTTTTTTTTTTTTTTAAGATTTTATTTATTTATCGGTGTGGGGGGAGGGGAGAGCGAGCACAGGCAGACAGAATGGCAGGCAGAGGCAGAGGGAGAAGCAGGCTCCCTGCTGAGCAAGGAGCCCGATGTGGGACTTGATCCCAGGACGCTGGGGTCATGACCTGAGCTGAAGGCAGCTGCTTAACCAACTGAGCCACCCAGGCGACCCACACCATATCTTTTTATGCTGTATTTGAAAGCCCTTATTTTCTTTTTAGTTCAACATTCATGTTATTTATGTAATTTGATTTTCCTGACATTTTTGGAGACTGTGAGTATTGGAGGTGGTGTAGATGGGATGCAAAGGGCAGGGTATAACAAATAATGTGATTTTTATCAGATTTTGAGTCTCCTTATGTTTCTAAGACAATCTCTGATGAGATTTATTTATTATATGGGTATTATTCTTTACTTGTAATAGGTCTATAAAAAGTAGCATGAAACAAGTAAAGAGAAAAACTATCCAGGAGAGAGCAAGGTCAACTTATTATCATAACATTCTTAGGAGAAATCCACATTCTGCATGTTCTAAGAAGTGTACTGATGTAGATAATAGTTCCATCTGAACAGCTCGTCAGAAACCAGAATATTCCTTTCTATTTTTAAAAGCTTGTGTTTATTTATTTAAGAAAGAAACAGATAGTTAGAGAGCTCATGTGCAAGCAGGCAGAGGAAGAGGGAGAGAATTTCAAGCAGACTGCACTGAGCTCAGAGCCCAGCCAGGGTTCAGTCTCAAGACCCTGAGATCATGACCTGAGCCAAAATCAAGATTTGGATGCCCAACTGACTTCTCCACCCCAGAGCCGCAGAGGCCAGAATATTTCAATACCACTACTATTCTAACTTGTTACCTCTGTTCTATAAATACCTTGGCAACCAATAAATTTCCATTGGTTGGTTGAACATGATATATTATGTATCTCATGCCAAAGAATTCACAGCCAGGGTCTCAATGTATTTTAATCAGTTGCTATGTTTAATTAATAACATTCATACTAGATACAGATGAAGTTATATTTTCCATATATTTAAGTTTTATATAGTCTCAGTGAGTCTTAGAGATTTTCATACATGATCAATATTAAATATTCCGTGTAAAATCATCAGTTCTGTATGTGGGTTATAATAGTTAAGAGGACTATCCCTAGCACATGGGCAATCATTTTCCTGTGTTAATTCATGATTAGTATCAAGGAAGAATACATCCTATTAAAGAAGAGCTCATTAATCATTAAGAATCAGTTCCCTCTATAAGTCAAAACCACGAGATAAGACTTTACACCAGTCAGAATGGCTAAAATTAACAACCCAGGAAACAACAGATATTGGCGAGGATGCAGAAAGAGGAATCCTCTTACATAGCTGGTGGAAATGCAACGTGGTGCAGCCACTCTGGAAAACAGTATGGAGATTCCTGAAAAAGTTGAGAATAGTACTACCCTGTGACCCAGCAATTGCACTACTGGGTATTTACCCCAAAGATACAAATGTAGTGACTCGAAGGAGCAGCTGTACCCCAATGTTTATAACAGTGATGTCCACAAGAGCCAAACTATGGGAAGAGCCCCGATGTCCATTGACAGAGGAATGGATAAAGAAGAGGTGGTATGTACACAATGGAATATTATTCAGCTATCAAAAAAAAGAAATCTTGCCATTTGCAATAGCATGGATGGAACTAGAGAGTCTATGCTAAGCGAAGTAAGTCAGAGAAAGGCAAATACCATATGATTTCAGTCATTTGTGGAATTGAAGAAACAAAACAAGTTAATGTGGGAAACAGGAAAAATAAGATGAAAAAGGGGAGAGGAAGGCAAACCATAAGAGACTTGTAACCATCGGGAAAAAAACCTCAGGATTGCTGGAGGGGAGGTGGGTGAGGGGATGGGGTAATTGGATTATGAACATTAAGGAGGGCAACACTGGGTGTTATATACAACTGATGAATCACTAAATTCTACCTCTGAAACTAATAAAACAGTATATGTTAATTAAATTCAATTTATATAGAAATTTTTAAAAATAATCAACTACCCTTAATTAAAAAATATTTCATATATTCAAATAGTAAAATATAATACAAAATCAATAAGAAAATGTTTAAATATAAAGAGGTATATAAAGTGAGAGATGAAAGACACTCCTACCTCTAAGAAGTTAATGCTGGTGTACAGTTGGATATTTGAACTTTATGGTAGTTTTCCAAGTCTATGTGTGCATTCTTTTCAGTTATCCATATTGTTCTGGTATTTACTATGGTTAAAAATCAATAACATATTGTGGTCATCAATCCATAATTATTATGCATGCAGATTGAATGCCCCTTTATCAATTGCATAATATTTCATTCTCTCAAAGAACAGGAATTGTTTAATCTCTTATTGACAGCCTGCTAAATTATTTCCAATATTGTTTTAATATATGTATATTTGTATTGGTGATGTACAATATCATGACTATAGTTAACACTGCTGTGTGGTATATTTGAAAGTTGCTAAGAGAGTAGATCTTAAAATTTTTCATTATAAGGAAAAAAGCATATTATGTATCATAAAAATTATTTGGTTATAGAATTGTATTATCTTTTTTATCTATGGAAAGAAAAATTACTATTTTTCATAATATATATCATTACAGTTAAAGCAAAAGAGCAAATGATTTCTAAAGACTCTTGTTCAAGGAGAGTAACAACAGATTTTCTGCAAGATCATAATCTTCTAAATATGTTTATCTCACTAAGTACTATGATTCACATATCTCTTGGGTAGTGCACTTACTTATAATGAAGAATAAATCAGGTTAAAATTACTGTAAATCAAGTTTCTGCAGATGGATTTCTGTAGCTTTAGGAATGCTAATACGAGCACCTGCTTCATTTTATCAAGATGGTTTGAGTTCATCTACAGATGTTATTTTTCCACTGAATACTATTTGGGAAATGATTGCGATTGGAAGACTGTCACTTTGACACTGGAAAAGCCACACCACCTGTTTGTTAAAGGAATACACAAAGGAATGTTTTCCTTTGAAAGAACAGCCACAGAATGCATTAAAAAACCACAATGCAAGGGTAATAAATCACACTTTTTGCTAAATTGAAATATGTAAGAGATTATAAAGCCATATTTAAGAAAAAAAATCACAGAATCAAAAAAGGACTGATGTTAAATATAAGTTCAAAGTGGGGCACCTGGGTCGCTCAGTCTGTTAAACATCTGCCTTTGGCTCAGGTCAGGATTTGGGGGTCCTGGGTTGGAGCTCTGTGTTGAGCTCCTTGCTCAGTGGGGAGTCTTATCTCCTGCTCATTCTGCCCCTCCCCTCCATACTCTTTCTCTCTCTCTCACATTTAAAAAAAAAAAAAAAAATCTTTAAAAAAATAAGTAATAGGAAACCAGATTTTAGGATAAGTATTTTTATTATTATCATTTTATGTTGCTTTTAGAAAGACTCAAGATAGGGAAAAAATTCCATCTAAATTTTTCTTTAATTCAACCATTTTTCCCCAAAGAAAGTAAAAATATATTAAAAAACAATGTTAAAATGATTCACTTTCTGGACTTTTTCATGTTTAGTAGAAGATGAATACTAGAAATTTAGAAATTTTATACACAGTTTCCATAACTATAGGTCAGCATTAAAAACTCGGAAGATGTTTCTTAATCTTTGCATATGTTATTTCAAGCAAAGACTTAATAAAAAAAAATGAGCAAGTGCATGACTATACATGAGCAAGTGTATGACTAAATGTAAGAATTGCTAATGCTGCCTGTGCAGCCAGGTTAGTGAACATGAACACCTCATTATATAAAACCTGTTTATTCTTTTAGTACCTTTCTAAATTTATTTAGTAGGTTTTCTCTTTATTCTATATTCATTTTTAAAAATCTGTATGTGTGTACAGTATTAACACATAGAAATATTAACCCTCTTAACCACATGTAATTTAGACTCTGAGATATATCCATGCATATGATTTGAGGTAGGGGTTAGACTCTTATTTTTTATGAGGATATTCAATTGATTCAGACCAATTTATTCAAAGAACATTCTTTTTCCCTGTAACAGAGCATCAATTTTGTCATCATTTGTAAGGTGCTAAATGTGCATACCTGTTTCTGAATTTCATATAGTTTTATCTGTTTGTCTATCTTTTCACCAATTCCACAATATCATAAATATTGTACATTTATAATAATTTGTGAAATCTGGTAATATAAATTCTCCAACTTCATTTTTTTTCAAGATGCTCTTAGCCATTTTAAGTCCTTCATCTCCATATAAATTATAGTATCACCTGGTCAATTTTCACACAAAAAATACTTGGAAAATTTTCTGGAAATTAGAATAGCATTGTATTAAACTATAGCAATTTGTGAGCAATTGCCCTCTTTATAATATTTATAAATGTAAATACATGTAGCCATGATATGTTTCCATTTTGTCTAATTTGATTTTTCTATGCATACAATAATATTATCTGAAAATAATGGCCATTTTTCTTCCTTATACCTCATTTTTTTTCTTCATATATTGCACTTGCTAAAATATTATGAAGAAGTATTGATAACAAACATTCTTGCTTCCTCCCAGACCTCATGGGCAATGTCAATATTTTATTATTTGGTATAATATTTGACACAGGATTTTTTTTTAAGATTTATTTATTTATTTGAGAGGTGAGAAGAGAGAGATAGTGTGACCAGTGGGGCAGGTGTGCATAGAGAGAAGTTCAAGCAGAAGAAATTCACTCCCTGCTGATGTGGGGCTCGATTTCACTACCCTGAGACCATGACCTGAACCAAAATCAAGAGTTGGACTCTCAACCAACTGAGTCACCCAGGCACCCCTGACATAGGATTTTTGTAGACATTCTTTATTAAATTAAGGACATTCCATATTATATCTAATTTGCTAAGCTTTTTTTAGGTGAATATTGATTTATATTAAAATCTCATTCTGTATCTTATGAGGTAATCATATGGTTTTTCTCCTTCATCCTGTTAATTTGTTCATTCACACTAATTAATATTCAAATGCAAAATTCAGCATGCATTCCTCAAGAATGGATATCATTAAGATGGTGACATAGTTCATTTCCAGCTTCAGTCCCTCTGGCAGGGACTGAAGGCAGAGATAGCTGGCAGCTATCCATAGACAAGAAACCATTGTGAAAATCCCAGAAACCATTGGGATGCCTGGGTAGCTGAGTCGGTTAAGTGGCTGCCTTTGGTTCAAGTCATGATCCCAGAGTCCTGGGACTGAGCCCCACATAGGGCTCTCTGTTCAGTGGAGAGCCTCCTTCTCCCTCTGCCCACTGCTCTGCCTACTTGTGTGCTCTCTCTTTCTGTCAAATAAATAAATAAAATCTTCAAAAAAAAAAAAAGAAAAAAAAAAAAAAAGAAAGGAAGGAAGGAAGGAAATCCCAGAAACCACAAGTGAGGCTGAAGTACTCTCCTGGACAATAGACATCAAGAAGGATTGAAATAGAAGGGTTCAGAGTGCTTTTCATCTTGATCACATTGCCTCTCCCCTAGACCAGCAGAGCATCACACTGTGACACCATTATTGTTCCTCCAGTGAGAAAGAGAACCCAAGGTGAACATCAGCTTCCCCGGCATGAGGCTCACTATAGTCTCATCTCATGGAGATCTCTCAGAGAACTTGCAGAATTCAACCAGGAAATCAGATAGAGATGAAAAGAGGTGGATCTTACAGCAAGCAGTGCTCAGATCTTAGCTGAGTGCATTCATCCAGCAGCAGCACCCTTGAGCAGAGATCCTAGCCAACAGCTCTGCCCTTCTACAGAACCAAGTGGGTAGCCTTGTTTGACCAGGGAGTTTGGATGGCAGTTCTGCCTGATTTGGACCTCCAAACAGTGGGCCATACTGGCCTAGGAGCCCACTTTGTGGTACCACCCAGGCAGAAAGTAAACTCACAATCCCACCCAGTTGCTCAAGTATAGCCTCTGGTCACACCCCTCTAGGAAGCAAGGCCATAGATACCCAAAAGCCACAGAGCATGCCTATGGCTTGCCTGGGCAAAGAGTCAAACTACCATTCCTACTCAACTGTTGAGCATGACCTCTGGACCCACATAACCAGGAACCTGAACAGTGACCCTGAGCAGACACTTAGAGCCCAGCCAAGGTGCCACTTAACCATGTAGCCCAGCTTACAACTCTGCTCAGCAGTGGAACCCAGCACACAACCCTTCCCAATTGTTGAACACAGCCTTCAGCCTTTTCCAGCTGGAGAGTCCAGTCTGTGATGCCAGCTAATCACAGAGCATAGTACTTGGCCCCCCTTTACCAGGAAGTTGCAACAGTGACTCTACCCAACTATTAAGCACTATCTCCATCCTACCCAAGTATGGGGTGTAGCTGGAGGCCCTGTCTGATCAGAAAGTGTAGGCTACAACCTCACTCAAAAGCAGAACAATGAATGCAGAGTCCAGTAGTACCATACAGTTCCCCCTATTCAACCAGGAGCAACTGAGGAGCACAGTCCACAGCCTTGCCCAACAGAAGAATCCAGCAGTGGTACTACACTGCCAGGAAACACCACCTGAACCTCGACTCTACCACAGGGGATTCCACTAAATTATAAGGCAGTATACAAAACAGAAGAAAATATTTGTAGGCCATCTCTCTGTAAAAAGGGGTGATATCCAAAATATATAAGGAACTCATACAACTGAAGCAATCTGATTTAAAAATTGACAGAAGACTTGAATAGACATTTTGCCAAAGAATACATACAAATGGCCAGCAGTTATATGAAAAGGTGCTCAACATCACTAGCCATCAGGGAAATGCAAATCAAAACCACCATGTGATATCACTTCACACCTGTTAAAATGCTATTACTGAAGAGACAAGAGATAAGTATAGGAGAGGATGTGCAGGAAAGGGAATCCTTATGAGCTGTTGCTGGGAATGTAAATAGGTATAGCCATGATGATAAAAAAAAAAACAACAGTTCAGGGGCGCCTGGGTGGCTCAGTGGGTTAAATAAAGCCTCTGCCTTCGGCTCAGGTCATGATTCCAGGGTCCTGGGATCGAGCCCCACATCGGGCTCTCTGCTTGGCAGGAGCCTGCTTCCCCCTCTTTCTCTCTGCCTGCCTCTCTGCCTCCTTGTGATCTCTGTCAAATAAATAAATAAAATCTTTAAAAAAGAAAAAAAAAACAGTTCAGAGTTTCCTCAAAAAAAAAAAAAAATGAAAACAGAACTACCATATGAACTACCAAAAAAAAAAAAAATGAAAACAGAACTACCATATTCAAAGGACATTTGTTCGTGGTATCATTAATTATAATAGCCAAGACACAGAAACAACCTGTGTCTCTTGTCAGAATACAGATAAAACTTTAGAACATTGCATGAAGGGAAATAAATCAGACGGAGAAAGGTAAATACTGTATAATATCAGTTATGTGGGAAATATTAGAAGAAACTGAACTCAGTAGGTTGGTGGTTGCCAAGAACAAGGGAGTAGAGGAAATGAGTAAAGGGTGCAAACTTCCAGTTATAAGATGAATGAGTTTCGAAGACCTAATGTACAGTATGCGGACTATAGTTATCAATACTGTCTTATAAACTTGAAAGTTGCTAAGAGAGTCGATCTTAATAGTCCTAATCACACACACAAAATGGTTTCTACATGAGGTGATGAATGTGGGAATCATTGTTGTAGTCATTTCCCCATATATATGTATCGCTACATTGTACACCTTAAACTTATACAATATTACATGTCAATTAGATCTCACTAAAGCTGGAAAAACCCACACATTTTTCACAATGTTTCACAAATGATCTAAATAATATAAACATTATATACACATAAACAATGACTGTTACCCTAATTGCTGCTTTCTGTCTATTTACCACTTATTGCTCTATAAAATTTATGATCTTTTAGCTGCTGTTTAAATTAATGCCTTGGTAGTTCACACTTAATTCAAATTGAAGAAGTTACCTATTGAGTTAAAAATATTACAGTGTAGAAGGTTTTCAGTAAGTTAATCTTTCAGATAAGTCCTGGATGCTTTCAATTGTGTATTTTTTATTTTCATATCCTTAGCTCGTTTCACTCAACAGAGAGCATGTTTATTTTGTTGGGGAGACTTTGCCTTATTTAATACTATCCAGTATTTGCCTCAGTAAATGTAGTTCTAAAAAAAGAGAGATTCAGTGAATTCTAATTAAAAATATTTTAGAGGTTATTGTACTGAACAGTAATTATTTTTAACAATTACATATATGTAAACAATTTATCTTCTTTTTTATTTTTAAGACTTTATTTATTTATTTGACAGAGAGATAGCAAGAGCAGGAACACAAGCAGGGGGAGCTGGAGAGGGAGAAGCAGGCTTCCTGCAGAGCAGGGAGCCCAATGTGGGGCTCCATCCCAGGACCCTGGAATCGTGACCTGAGCTGAAGTCAGAAACAAAAACTGAGCCACGCAGGCAGCCCTGAAGAATTTATTTTTGATAGTTGTCAAAACCACAGGGCTCAATAATTAAGTTTTCTAACATGGAAAATTGTATAGAGGTTTCTGTTAAGATAACTACCTAATGACTTTTTGCTTTAAAATATATGCAATTTGGAAATCAAAGTAACTCTAACATCTTAAGAAAATATGTATAAGATTGTCTCAAGGTTGTCTCCCCCACACATCCAATATGTTTTACAACAAAATAACAAATTTACCAGCTTATTTGTAGGTATTGGGAAAATGTTAAATGAATTTGCTCTGCATTTTTCTTACTCTTTGATTAACAAATGACAATTCATTTAGCCAAAAAAAATTAAATTAAATTAAAAACTGGTGTTTTTTTCAACCATCAAAAATAATCTAAGAAAATTACACATTTACAGTTTGGTGTACTGCCATACCAGTTTCTCTATAGTCAGTCCCCACCAAACCAGGACTGGAATCCTGGTCCTAACACTATTGGTCAGACCCTGAGCAATTTCGTGTGACTATTCTAAGCTTGTTCTCATATGTAAAATGGGATTTAATACTTCCCTAGGCAAGTTGGTGTGGAGAATAAGTAAAGATGAAGTGCTCTTGATTCTGCCAGTTTCCTAGCAAGTACTCTTGGATCTTGACAGCTTGTTAGGCATTGTTGTGGAGAGGTTAAATTCCAATGGGGCTTCACAGTGCCTATGTTTACTCCTGCTTTTTCCTAACTAAATGACCTTGGGCAAGCCACTTTATCTCCCTATGCCTGAGTTTTATTGTTTTTAAAATAAGGATAATAATAATACTGCCTGTCCTTTGGTGAATGTTCTGCTGTTTAAACAAAATACGTAAGTGTAGCATTGTTAAATTAATTTGAAGAAGGAAGCCATTAAACTAAGGTGGTTTTAATGCCAAAAACCTAAACCTAAAAATGCCTCAACTTTGAGAAATCAAAACCTAACTCCTCAAACACAAACAGCCAAGTGGGCTTTCCCAAATAATGCAAATAATGTAACAAGTTACAGCCAATCAAGTAACTTCTTGCTTTGCTTCTCCCTTTTCTCTATAAAAGTCCTTCCCCTAGCTCCTGTGGGTGGAGTGCTCCTAACCACTTCTGGTTTGGGCTGCCTGATTGAAATGGATGTTTGCTCAAATGAACTCTGAAAGTTTTTAATATGCCTCAGTTTATCTTTTGACAGCACAGTGAAATTCCTTGCACACAGGAAATGTTCAATGAATGTTGTTACTATTCCCTCTCCTCAAGTTTTAAAGATGGGAAACAAGCCAACTGCCATTATTCATTAACTCACAGTCTAAACCAGGAAACGATTTGGAGGCATTAGTTCTGTGAAATCATCACTTTCTTACCTTGCAATAATAGATTTATTTCTATTTTATATCTTGGTAAAATTAAACATGTTAAAATAGTGAAAAGTATTTTAAAAATATACATATTAAGAAAGAGAAAGGCAAAAAAATTTAAAAAGCCTTCTTATATGTTATTTGTTACTGAATGTTTCCTAGGTATTTTACTGCCTTCAGTAATAGACAAAAATAACTGAAATAACTTGAAATGCTGGGATCATTCTAATGAAAGTGAATGCCATCAGGTAAAGGTAGAAAGATGGAGTATTGATTTTTTTGTTGTTCAATTACTAAAATATAATTGATATATTTATATATAGTACATAAAATATAATGCCATAATGATTTTCAAGTAGCATATTACATTAGATTACACATATGAGAATGTGAGTACAGAGTTGGCAATTGCATATAGACAAATCTCCCCCAAGTAAATGTTCAGATTATACTCAAACAGAAAATATGATTAGATGATAAAAAGAAATAGAGAGGAATCCCTTCTAAAGTTTTGCATGCTGTAACAAACTAACAAACAAAAGAAACAAAGACAGAACATTCTTTAAAAATAATTACAAAGATTCATAGTAATGCTTTATATTAGGTAACACTCTCTATGTAGGTACTGCCAAACAAAATTCACCAAAATACATATTTTCCAAACCTAATTCATTATGAAAACACAAAGCATTTTTTTTAAAAACACCAGAAAGAATAAGATGAGCTTAAAACATATCCAATTGATACTGTCGTTGGCTATGTTACCTTCACTTAGTCCTCTGCCATATGGCCTATGCCTAATGGACATTTTCTGGATCAAAATGACTTTAGTAAACTTGTTCCATATTAGATATCATATTTGTAGGTATCACTTTTATGGTTTTATGATTGGAACCAGTATGTTCTATAATATTTTGGTATATTTTTCTTTCCTATAGGTAAAATACACATGAAATTAAACATTAGTTTCTCCAAGGTGTGCTAGTAATTTCTGCTTGAAACTAACACGTTTGCCCTCATACAAGGGCAAAACAATGGGTCTCAACACGAGACCCATTTGAATTTTTGACTTATAAATATCTGGGAATTCTGTTTTCCATCATAACTGCTAGACTTTTTGATTAGTTAATTCAAATATTTAAAGAATTTTCTCAAAAAAATGCAAAATATCATCATGTTTACCAATATCTTTTTTTAGATGTAAGATATATAGAAAAGTCTTATATTTCCCAGGTTTCTAAATTATTAAAAGCACATTCTCCTACATTCTGAGAGTTCCACAGTACAAACATACATTTCTGTATCTATTGATGAAAAATATATATCTTGTGAATAATTAATTTAGAGAGAATAAATATCCAGTACCTTTGACCATAAAACAACCTGTACCTCTACCTTAGAACCTTGAACAAAGTGTCTTCCTTATCTTTTTCAAATTGTCAAGCTTCAAAAGCTTTTTTTAGAGGTGGAAGGAGTATGCAGATGAAGTCTAGCTTCTGTCTGGGTTTGTGCCACTATTCCTCAATGAAGTTTAGAATATTCAGTATCAACAGTGATATCTCTTTTATCAACTTACCAATACAGAGTCTAGCTTCTAAAGTCATACTATCTGGTTCACATACTACTCTGGAGAATTTGGCAAATTGCTTTACCTCCCTGTGTCTCACTTTCCTTGTCTGTAAAGTGACGATGATGATAGTTACTAGTTACAGTATTTATTCAGGATCTTCTGTGCACCAGTAAGTATTCTCATCCCTGGGGATGCAACAATCAATCAAAGAAACATGGTAAATTATATTCTGTGCACTAAAATGTAAGCCCCTTTCTAGCACTGATGAATTCAGACATAGCCATCTCGATATTCTTTCCCTAATAATATGTAAGTGGAAGTGACATATGTCACTTTAGAAATTTTAAGCCTCAGTGAGCAATTGTACTTGTTTTCCCAGTCTTTGGGATCATGGAAGCATGTCTGGCAATGAAGTCTCTGGATTCCTGAGTGACTACATTGTATAAAATCTTTGTGGATTGATGATACACATTACATGAGTAAAAAATAAATGTTATTGTTTTCAGTCATTGAAATTTGGGATTGTTACTGCAGAGTCGTCTAACATATCCTGACTGTTAAAAGAAAGATATCTTTGAGGAGAACTCCTTGTAGTGGAAAGAGACGAACAACAAGAAAATAAGTAAAGAATATAATGTGATAGTGTGTAGTAAAGACTTGGAATAAATAAAAGTAGAGTAAGTAAGGAGTATTAATACTTAAGGGGAAAGAAAGCAGGAAGGAAGCAGGTTACAGAACTAAATGATCTCTAAGCAATTATCAAAGTTTCTGATATATAGTAAGCACTCAATAAAAGTTACTCACTTTATTTTTATATTATCTAAATCTAATATAATGGATTTGATGACTATATATAGTTGCTTTTTAACTTTTTCTTTCCATAGCTTCTCTTAAAATCTAAGGCAAATCTTACATGTTGGGTCATAAGTTAGGAGGGATAGCATTATACTCCCAAGTTTCCAAACCTTCCTTATTTAGCTTCAGGGTATACAAATCTTATTAATATTAGGTCTTAAGGCATCGGTGCTACCATAGCTATGCTATGAAAAGAATTATTTTTAATACTACTGGAAAAGCCAGGTGCAGCATGCTTGTTAATTCACACTACACATTTATCTGCTTGGCAGGCACAGCCTGTAAGGAAATTTGGCATGTTAATGTTGCTATAATGTACCTTTCCTCACCCAGCTGTCAGTAGGAATACTGCATGTGAAAGCAAAAACAGTGAGAGAGAAAGAACATTACCTAAGTTAGTTTTGCTTTTGTTTTACTTAAGCTTGAATCAAGCAGGTATTGTGATAAAAACAGACTCATTGTCAATGTAGTATTATAAAGATAAATGCATTTTTTGTGAATTAATTAAAGAAATACTGCAATTAATTTTGAAAATTTTAAAGGACTAATTTCCATGGAGAAAATGATAGAGATAAATAAATCATTTTTAGTTTTTATTTAAATTCCAGGTAGTTAACACAGTCTGATATTATTTTCAGGTGTACAATATAGTGATTAAATAATTCTATATTTCACGTGGTACCATCACAAGTACACTCCTTAATCCCCATCACCTGAAAATCACCTGAAGATTTTTAAAGATTTTATTTATTTATTTGCCAGAGAGAGAGTGAGAGAGAGAGAGACGGAGAGAATGAGAGTACCAGCTGGGGGAGCAGCAGTCAGAGGCAGAGGGAGAAGAGGCTCCCCGCTGAGCAAGGAGACTGATGCAAGACTCCATCCCGGGACCCTGGGGTCATGACCTGAGCAAAAGAGACACTTAACTGACTGAGCCACCCAGACATCCTTCACTTGAAATTTTTAACTAAATTAAAAACTTCAAACTGGAACTCTATTTTCCTCAAGTTTGATCCATAATTTTAGAGAAGTTGTTAAACTATTCCACTTCCCAACATCAAAATGTAGAAACATTTTGTTTTTATCCTAAATACTAAGAAGTCTTTGATTGAGAAATAGAAAATACTTCCAAAAAAGAGGAAATTTTTAACTTCTATTCCTAAAGACTTAAACATTGGTGTTATTTATTGGTAGATCGTAATTATGAAAGAAATAACAATAAACACAAATGTATGTTTACCCATTATAAATAAAAAGGCTGACAAAAATTAACATATAACATATCAAATCCATATTCATTCTCTTCCTATGTGGAAATATCGCATCCCTAACCATTATTCTTTTCTCTCTGATGGACAATACCATCTTGGCTCCTGTTTTGTCTTTTGAAAGGTAAACTATAACAGCATCAGGAAAAAAAAGAATGGCAATTTCAATTTTTCTTCTCAGTGATTTCTTTTCACTTAATCAGTCAAGAAAAAGGAAAATTAATTGAATAGTTGGCCATTTTAGCCATCCAAGTGATCTTTTTAACCTATTAATATGCTTTACTCATAATAAGTATAGCCATTCAGTTAGGATTTTTATAACTGAAGTATCTTTACAGATTTATTGATATAGTTCATTCTGAAATATATTTATACAATAAACTTCAAAAAGAAGTTGAATAGATAGTTCATTTCATTTCTTCATTCATTTCAAGTATTTATTGGAATGGATGATTTACCAGGCACTATTAAAAGAGCTAATAAACAAGACAAAAATCCCTGGTTTTGTGGAGCTTCATTCTAGAGAGGAGAAAGAAGTAAACAAGTGACCAAAGAACCAATATTATTATAGATAGAAATGAGTGCAATGAATAAAATATAATAGGATAATATGAAAGGGAATGGTGTTCAGTGGAGGCAGACCGAGAGAGAAGTCAAGAAAAGTATTCAGTAAGCAATGTGATAAGAGGCAGAACTCTAAATGACAAAAATAGCATATCTTAAAAAGATCTGTGGACATAGCATTCCCAGTATAGGGAGTAAGCCTAAAGACCCTCAGTAGAATAAACTTTGTTCACTTGAAGAGCAGGAAGACTGGTATGGCTAGATTATGGTAAAGTTGAAGGACAGTGATAAGAGATGAAATAGGAGAAAGAAAGGCCACGTCATGAAGTCTTAGAGGCTATAATAAACTATAGAGTGAAGCCATTTGTTTCTTTTTACTCTCAATGCAGAGCATGCCAGAACATTATATGTAAAAGCATATATATATTTATGAGTATCTATAATATATAATATAAATATAAAATTATTCCAATTACCGTTGAGAGTGAACTAATAAAAAGTGAAACACTGAAATAAGGAAAACAGTTTGGAAAGTACCAAGTGAGAGATGACAGTGATGTGAACTAAAGTTGCAAGGGTAAATGAAAAGACACGGAAAGATAGGTTCAGGTTATATTTACAGACCTCCATCATTTAACTCAGTGATGGATTGGAGTTCATGAGAAAAAGGAGGAAATCAAGAATGCAACAGTAGGTTGGGGGCTGGACAGCTTAGTGTAAATCTATACTATTTGCTAAAAAAGAAATAAAATATCTAACATGTATTAAGTATCTACTAAGAGTCAAACACTCTTCTTGGATTTAGAGATTTAGCTACTTGAAATTTAGTCACTTAATCATTTGGTCAGTTTGAAGATTTAATTTATTTAATCTTCATAACAACCCTATGAATTGATTCTGATTTATGAATTAGGAACTTGAAACAAGTACTTTATACAAGTAGCTTGTATCAAGTCATAAACTAATTAAGTGGTAGAACACAAGAAGGGTTACACTATAATTCATACACTTAATCAGAATACATATATATGTCTACTAAAAGGCATGTACTAGTACTATGCTATCCATAGCAGCAATACTGGTAATAAATAAAGATGGAAAACTACCCAAGTATTTATTAGTAGATGTATGGATAAATAAATGGTGGTGTTTTCACAAAATGGAACGCTATACCTCAATAATAATGAATGAATCTAAAAAATATATCATTGACTAAAATAATTTACTCCAAAAGAGAATATATTGTGTCATTCCATTGTGTGAACACTAGAAGCTGGCATAATCTCGGGGTTATGGGAGTAAGCTCCAAGTCGGGCTCCCTGCTCAGAGGGAGTACGTTTGAGATTCTTTCTCTTCCTCTACCTATGCCCCTCCCTCTGCTCTCAGTCTCTCTCTCTCTCTTTCTCTCTCTAAAATAAATAAATCTTAAGAAAAGAAAAAAGAGTATGGTGACCAGAAAAATGTGTAGGTGTGGATCCTAAAGTGTTGGCTTCTTACTTCTTGATCTGAGTGCTAGTTACACAGATGTGTTTAATATGAAAACTCTTCCCAGTGTGCACTCATGTATATTTCTTTTTATTGCATGCTAAAATAAAGGGGTGAAACAAGAGAAAACGTAATAAATTCAGTTCCAAAAATACTTAAAATAGAAAGAGGCCCAGGACCAAACCCTGGCATGCTACACTTCAGAGAGATGATCTAAGAGGAAGAACCCACAAAACCGGCTAAGAAGGTATAGGCCTTTATGTTAAAGAAATAAGAGGATTTTGAATTCAGAGATCAATTGTGGCAGTTGCTGCTGAGAGATCACAAAATATGAGGAAGAAAAAGTTTCACTTAACATTTCATTCTCAAGCTTCTTTCCTTATCTGTATCAAATCATAGGGGTTTTTATCCTGATGTACTGTGGCCTGTTACCACTCTGCTGTAATTTATTTGCTGATCTCAGTAGAAGTATAGAAAATAAATCTCAGTTAAGTGTTTGAAATTAAATTGTTTTATAATCTTAAGATCTAAACTAAAAAGTCAATGTGGTCATTACCCTACTTCCAAAGAATACTGTTAACAAAACCAGAACAATAATATCAATGACACCATGAAATAATAAGCATCATTTATTGTTAAACATTCCATCAATGAGATATATAATATCATTTTTGAGTATAAAAGAGGCTGAAGTGGAGGAGTCATTTAAGCAGTACCCCAATCCTTGACCCAAAGAGCCTGTGAGATAATAAATATGTTTCTTATTATTTATTTTGTTTTTAAGATTTGATTTTACTTTTAGATTATTTTTACTAAGGTATAATTGATAAGTAAAATTATAAGATATTTAAATGTATATGACATGATAATTTGATATATGTATATATTGTGAAAGGATTCCCCCATGAAGTTAGTTGATACATCCATCACCTCACTTATGTACATATGTATGTATATACTGTGAGAACCTTTAAGTTATACCCTATCTGAGCAAGTTTCAATTATACAATACAGTGTTCTCAACTATAGTTATAAATTAGGTTCTCAGGCTTTATTTACCCTATAACTAATAGTTTGTACCCTTTTACCAACTTATTTTTCCTACCAGTCTACCTCTGAAACCACTTCTCTACTCTCTGTTTCTATGGATCTAACTTCTACAGATACATGTAACTGATACTATGCATTATTTATCTTTCTTTATCTGGCTGGTTTGACTTAGCATAGGCTCTCTAGGTTCATCCATATTGACATAAATGGAAGAAATTCCTTTTCTTTTTCAAAGTTGAACAATATTACAATATTGTAATGGTAACAATATTACCATATATATATATATATATATATATATATATATATATATATATCACATTTTCTTTATTCACTCATCAGGAGTCAGGTAGCCATATCTTGGCTAGTTTGAATAATGCTGCAGTTAACACGGGAACACAGCTATCTCTTTTGGCTTCATGTCCTTTGGATATATACTCGGAAGTGGGATTGCTAGATCAAACGGTAGTTGTATTTTTATTTTCTGGAGGAATTTCCAGATGCTTTCCCTAGTCACTGTACCAGTCTTCATTTCCAGCAACAGGGTTTCCTTTTCTTCCTTTTCCCATCCCCACCAGGATTTGTTATCTCTTGTCTTTTTGGTAATAGACATCCTAACAGGGGTGAGGTGATACACTTTAGTGATGTTGAACACCTCTTCATGTCCTTATTGGCCATCTATATGTCTTCTTTGGAAAAATGTTTGTTCAAGTCCTTTAGCCATTTTTTTAAGTTATTTGGGTTTTTATTGCTGAGTTGTGTAAGTTCTTTGTATATTCTGGATATTAAGTCCTTATGGGATATGTGGTTTGCAAATATTTTCTCCCATTCCACAGGTTGCCTTTTCATTTTGTTGACAGTTTCCTTTCCTATGCAGAAGCTTTTTATTTTAATATAGCCCTGTTTATTTTTATAGGTTGTTTATAGGTTTATAGGTTGTTTATTTTGGAATTGTTGTCTCTGCTTTTGGTCTCAAATCCAGAACACCCAAGCCAAGACCATTGTCAAGGAAACTACCCTTATTTTTTCTTCTAGAGAAGTTTAATGGTTGCAGGTGTGACATACAAATCTTTAATGCATTTTGAGTTGATTTCTGTTTATGATAGAAGAAACAGGTCCAGTTTTATTGTTTCTCATTTGGCTGTCCAGTTTTTCCGATATAGTGCTTTGAAGAAACTATCTTTTTCCCATTATATATATCCTTGACTCTTTTGTCATAAATTAATTGACCACATATGCATGGGTTTGTTTCTGGGCTCTCTATTCTGTTTCATTTGTCTGTATCTGTTTTTATGTCAATTCCATATTGTCTTGATTATTACCTTTGTAATATAGTTTGAAATCAGAAATTGTGATGCCCACCTTTGTTCTTCTTTCTCAAGATCACTTTGTCTATTCAGGGTCTTTTGTGATTCCATACAAATTTTAAAATTGTTTTTTCTATTTCTGTGAAAAATGCTATTATAATTTTGATAGGGTTTCCATTGAATCTGGAGCTTTGTTTTGGCCATATGGACGCTTTACTAACATTAATTCTTCCAATCCATGAATACAGAATATCTTTTCACTTATTTGTGTCTTCTTCAATTTCCTTCATCAGTATCGTCAAGTTTTCAATGTACAGATCTTAAACCACTTTGGTTAAATTTAATACCAAGTATGTTATTATTTTTGATGCCATTTTAAATGGGAATGTTTTCTTTTTTCTCATTTTGATTGTTGTTGTTGTTTATAAGATTTTATTTATTTGTCAGAGAGAGAGAGAGAGTGCACAGGCAGAGGGAACAGCAGGCAGAAGAAGAAGCAGGCTCCTTGCTGAGCAAGGACTCAATCCCGGGACCCTGGGGTCATGGCCTGAACAGAAGGCAGTTGTTTAACTAAGCCATCCAGGTGTCCCTCTTTTTGATAGTTTGTGTTGGTTATTTTAAGTTGCTAAATTTTGGGGGTAATTTGTTATGTGGAAATTGGTAACTGATGCATAAGAAGTATTTTTAATATTTAGAAAACAATATAAAGGAAATTTATATCATAGTGAAAAAATTGTTTTAAATTATAAATTATTTCTATTGACAAGGATTAAAATTAGATTAAGTTCTTTTATGATGTCTAAAATATGTATAGCCGTGTCACACCCTTTTGGCAGTATATCTTTACATAAATGTGTAACTTTCTATTAACCTATACACAAGAAAATTAACCAATAAGGCATCCCCATGTATCATTTTTAATTAAGTAAAATAAAATTATTATAGTTATTTTTAAATTTCCTCTCTTTTTTGTGGTTGTGGTATGTTTATAAAGCAGTTACATCTCTCTAGAGAGGGGAACTCTAGAATGATTAGGTATATGTGTCAAAGTATGTTTTTGGAAGGATGAATTTATGAATGATACACAGCATCAATATTGAGAGGGTACAAATCATGTACACAAACCCCACAACAAATATTATATCTGAAGTCAAGTTTCCTAAGTTGAATATCCCAAATTTAGATGACTCTGTAACAGATCTGAAAATGGGTTGTTATATTTTAACTGACCTAGTAGATAAAGTGAATTTACTTGGATTAATAGGATTAAAAAGGAGCTCTCTATCCTTTTCACAGGGGCATATCCTGATCTTCTAAATGAAAGTGCTTTAGCCCTTTAGCACTAAATTCAATTTCCTATCTTGAAAAGGAAAGACCATTTCTAAGGGCGCAAATCCACTCCTAGCTTGAAAGTTAGACATTTGCCGTTTTCAAATACCTGGAATAAAAGTGTCATACCTGATAGGACCTCTTAGTTCCATTAAAGAGAGATTTTTAAAAAATGAGTCACTTAAAATGGTGTTTTAATTTTTTTTGTATATTTATGTGTATTAACTGCATATAAATATTTAAATATAAAATTGTCTATAATATGCATGTATTTTTAAGTTCTATAAATATCTCAGACTGAAAATATGGCTATATGAGTTCCAATTAATTTTTTTTAGCTTCTCACACAAATGAACTGAGACACAAAAATCTTCTCTACACTGCCCAGAAAGACCATTTTTTTTCCTCCCCATTTATAAGCCAAAGAAAACAAACCTACTTACTGATAGTTATTAATCAGATAAAAACCACTTTTATGATAAAAAATATGGACCAACTAGAAATCATCAGTAAATGGGAAATCCCCTGTCAATTCCCTCTTTCTGTATTTAGATAGGCCTTTAAAAAAAAAAAAAAAAAGAACAGGTTAACTGAATATAATAGATTTCTAACAACTAGCTTCACCCTTCCTAGAAAATCAGATTGAGTTCTTAATAGCAAGTAACAGAATGTGACTCTGAATCTCAGGGTTTTTTTTAAAGAAAGTGAATTTTTTGGATGAGTTTAAAAAAATTTATTTGATGGAACATGGAGGGCCAAGTTTAGAAAACAGGGAAGCATCAAGATAATTCTGAAGAGTGAAAAAGCAGAAAATGAGACCATCCCATCTAGTAGGAAGATGTTCTGGACAAGGATGCTGCCGGCCATTATTGTGGTGATGACTACAAGTGGATTCTGACCTTGCATGACATTTGCTTGAACGGCTCAACATTCCATGTCCTGAGTTGGCACATCTGTTTGGTGGAATTTAAATCACATGCCAACACCCTCACTGCCAACGGGCAAGGAATGATATGTCTGACTCATCGGCTTTTATTGTTGGAATAAGACTGTACCAAGACTAATCATATTGACAAGCTCCCTGGTATAGATAATAGGAGATTTTATATGGGGCAAACAAGCAAACAAAGCAAAAGAAACAATTTATCAAATGTTATCCATGTTCTCTCACCCCACTTTTTTTTTTTTTTAAGATTTATTTATTTATTTATTTAACAGAGGGAGAAAGAGAGAGAGAGAGAGAGAGAGAACAAACAAGCAGAGGGAGTGGCAGGCAGAGGGAGAGGGAGAAGCAGGCTCCTGCTGAGTAAGGAGCCGGATGCCAGCCTCAATCTCAGGACCTTGGGATTGTAACCTGGGCCAATTGCAGCCCCTCAACCAAATGAGCCACCCAGCTGTCTTCTCTCACCCCTTTTATAAAAGTGAGACTTTGGAAGAACTACTTTAGTATCTGTTTCTGTTATTAGAAGAATTTTGCTACTGGATTGATATGTGGTAATTGGACTTATTAGGGTTAGTGGATAAACAGTTATCTAATCCCATTCTAATTCTAATTAAGTGCCACACAGACCCTCATCTTGAGGGGAAACTGTGGTCATTAAGTTCTCAGTATGAGGCGACACCATAGGCACACATGCCTAACCTTTTTTTTTTCCATGTTTATTAAATTGATTGGAGTTACCAAATAGTATAATTTTTGCCAACAATTGATTTCCCCACTCTCTCTTTTTCCTTTTGTTAATTCATACATGGCACTCTTCTTTCCATATGTTCTCCTAGACTCCCATTTGTCTACTGAATTCAAATCTTTTTCTGTATTTACCACTCCAATATGCTGGCAGTAACGTAGCCTTCAAGCACAACAGCACTTCTGCTCTTTGCTACTCAAAGCATGATTTTGATCTATACCCATAAAATGAAAATAGTGCAAAATGGGAAGTAGAAAAGAAAAGTCCCTGAAAAAGCAGAGAAATGATTCTTGTTGGGAATGGAAAGGAGCATGAGGAAGGGGAAATTACAAAGGAAAAACCCCTGTAGCTTCTCCTGTATTCCTATTTTCATATTGAGCTTATTATATGTAGTTCCACCTCAAGACAACTTTATTTCACAGGAAATTACAGGCTGCCTTAGGAGTCAGAGTAATATGAAGAAATTGCAGAGTCACTCACTGATCAATGGACAGCAAATATTTAACTTTAGGGGGAAAAAATCAAAACTAAATTAAAATCTTACCAACTTGGGACACCTGGGTGGCTCAGGTGTCATGCCTTCAGCTCAGGTCATGATCCCAGCGTCCTGGGATCGAGTCCCACATCGGGCTCTTTGCTCAGCAGGGAGCCTGCTTCTCCCTCTGCCTCTGCCTGCCATTCTGTCTGCCTGTGCTCGCTCGCTCTCCCTCTCTCTCTGATAAATAAATAAAATTTAAAAAAAAATCTTACCAACTTGATTCAGAGCCTCCTTCTGAAAAGCTTACCAGTCTAACAATTGATGGAATTGATGGCTAGATCCACAGAGCACATTCAAATAATGGAGACCTTTTCCTCATAGACAGTATTCTTTAAGGAGTCTGATAAATTTCCAGCAAATGTGTGGTCTTACAGAGATGCCTGCTGAAGAGTTTAGTGCTCTCCTTGTTAGAGGAGGAAAAGCCTGCCAAATCCCTACTAAAGTTTCAAAAAGGATTTCAGTCTTGCTTTAGGGTTTTAAAGGCCAAAAAATATATATTTTAAGTGTTCATATTCAATAAAACATCCCTTTTCAAAAAAAAAAGTAAATTATCTCATTTTGAGTTTAGCCACTACATAAAAAAGTATTCTTAGTTTTTAAGTGGTAGTAGAACTTGGTTTCTCAGAACGTAGCAACTAGGGTATACATAGTGCTACTGAATTTAGAGACGAATCTCATCTTCTTGGAGAGAAAAGATGCAGTTAAAATAAGGAGGAGAAGTGTCAGGAAAAGTGAAAGAGGAAAATAGTTACGATGTGAAAAAGCAATTAAAATTGAGCTATTAATGCATGATTATCCAAAAGTGAAAATAATATCACTCCAGATAAGAGAAAACAATTGAAGTCTGTCATGTGTCTATGGAGTGTGTAGTGTGGGGTCATCAAGAAAGATCTGGCCACAAAACTGTCCTGAATGCAGCTCAAGTGAACTATCATCTGTTCAGAATGCCTCACCCTTGAAAAATAACCAGTGCTTTAACAAAAACAAACAAACAAACAAACAAAAAAAGTTTATTTTCACCTAATGCAGCAACAGACAAAAACCCCAGTGGAGGTGAACAAATGTTTGGACAAAGTACGACCATATAAAGATTTTCATTTCAGCCTTTACAAGGATTCCGCCTACATAACCTGAAGGGGATAGGATGTGCTTGCTTGCCAGCAGGTGTCTCAGAAAAGATATTTGGATGACAGCAAAGTGAGATTTTCTAGTCCTCTCTGGAGGGGCAATACCTAGCTAATAAAAGAGCAAAATACATAACATAAGGAGAGTCTGTGAATGAGAAGAAAAGAAATGGATGTTTCCATTCATTCCCTTTTCATACTAAGACTAAAGAAAAACATTTTGCTTTACTCCAAATCCAAAGAGAGACATTAATTCATCTCAGTGGTACAGATTCCTATCTGTTATATTTCAGGGTCCATCACATGAACTCTTGAGAATTTATATAGCATTCAGTGTGTAGATTTAGAAGTCATAAGAGAGCCATGGAATTTTTTTGCATGTATTATTCTATATACACATTAACTTAAAAATTCATTTTTATAAGTAGCTTCCGTCCTTCCTCTGCTACCTCACAAACTAGGAGTCATATAAAAATGTACACTTCAAAGAGTCACATCAAATCTAACTTCAGAAATATGTGATTTTTCAAAATGCAATAATGCTTACTTGGACAGGTTTATGCAAACCAAGGGAGAAACTTCATACTCTACTTGCTGCAAATGTATTAGCTTTTAATTTTAGAGACATTTAATTTTAGAGATATTTCTGGGATTATTCATGATCCTGCAGTTTTCTTTAAGAAAAAAAAAGTGCATTCTTTTTCTAAAACTAATTTCAGTTTTTAATTTACCATACATAGAATTTACTTTTTTGGTGTATAATTCTATGAATTTTGTATAACTTCCAACACAATTAAGATGCAAATCTCCCAGTCTGTCCCTCTGTAGTCACTTCCTCCTTCAGTCTTTACTTGGGGCAGCTACTGATCTATTTTTATCATAATAGTTTTATCTTCTTTTTTCTGTTCAAAATGTTAGCTTATTGTCGGTACATTTTTTAAGCTTTACTGAGGTATAATTGTTATACAAAGAATTACACATATTTAATGTGTACAATTTGATGATTTTGGACATAATGTAAACACACGTGATAACATCACCTCAGTCAAGGTAATAGACATATCTAACACCTCCCGAAGTTTTCTCTGTCCCTTTGTGGGGTTTTTTCGGTTTGTTTGTCTTATTGTGATAAGAACACTTGACATGAAATCTGCCTTCTTAGCAAATTCTGAAGTGCACAATATTATGTTTGTAACTATAGGCACTGTATTATACAGAAGATCTATACAACTTATTCATCTAGCATAACTGAAAGCTACTGAACAATAACTTCCCATTTCTCTCATCCCCTGGCCCCTTGTATTGTATTCTTGGCACTTGTCTATTTTAAATTCCTCATGTAAGTGATGTACAGTATTTGTCTTTCTCTGACTGGCTTATTTCACTTAGTATAATACCCTCCAGGGTCACCCATGTTGTCACAAATGGCAGGGTTTCCTTCCTTTTTAAGGCTGAATAGTATTCCATTTTGTGTATGCATGTGTGTATATATAAATTATATATTATTATATAATCTATATATTATATAATATATATTATACACACACACACATATATAAACATATCTTCTTTGTCCATTCATCTGTCAATGGACATTTGAGTTGTTTCTATATTCTCAGCTACTGTGAAAATTTTCCTGAGGATGTTATATAAATGTAATTATACTATATATAATTGTTTGAGACTAGCTTTTATTCATAAATGCTTTTGAAATTCATCCAAGTTGGTGCACGTATCAGTAGTTCATTCCTTTTCATTGTTGAGTAGTATTTGTTTATCCATTCACTGATTGAAAGACATTTAAGTTGTTTTTGGTAGTTACGATTACACCTACTACAAACATTCATGTTAAGGTTGTGCAGAGAATTTAAGTTTTCATCTGCAGAATAAGTACTCAGGAGTGAGATTGCTGGGAAATATGACAACTTTAACTTTATAAAAAAAAACTGCAAAACTCTTTTCTAGGGAAGCTAAACTATTCTGTATTTTCACCAGCAGTATGTGAGAGTTTTAGTTGTTCAGAAACCTAATTAGCTCTTCTTATTCTCAGTAATTTTTCTTTTAGCCATTCAAATACATACGCAGCATCCCTGCACTAGTTTTAATTTGCAGTTCCTTAATGTGTTCAATATTTTTATATTATTATATACTTGTACCTTTTTCATAAGGGGTCTATTCGAATTTTTACCAATTTTTAGACTAAATTGTATTTTTATTATTGTATTTTAGAAATTCTTTATATATTATCAATCTAAACACTTTGTCACATATGTGATTACCAATATTTTACTTTTTTTTAAAAGATTTTATTTATTTATTTGACAGAGAGAGAGATCACAAGCAGGCAGAGAAGCAGGCAGAGAGAGGAGGAAGCAGGCTCCCTGCTGAGCAGAGAGCCCGACGTGGGGCCCAATCCCAGGACCCTGGGATCATGACCTGAACCGAAGGCAGAGACTTAACCCACTGAGCCACCTAGGCACCCCACCAATATTTTACTCTTGTCTACAACCTGTATTTCATTTTCCTCACTATGCCGTTCACAGACAAAAGTCTATTAATATTTTAACATATTAGATCTTAATATTTAAGATATTTAATATAGTGATAATATTTAATAGATTTAAATATTGATTAATATTTAATATATCGATAAATTACCTATGAATAATTATTAACAATATTTAATATATAGTATATAAAATAATATTTAATATATTCATATATTGTTATTTGTATGTATATATCTTTGCCAATACAAAAAATATTCCTTGCCAAATGCTAGTCATAAAGATATTATTCCAGTATTTTTTTTCTGAGTTTTATTGTGTTGTGTTTTACATTTGGTCTATGATCAGTTTTAAGTTAATTTTTGAATATGGTGTGAAATTTAAATTAAGGTCTTTTTTTTTTTTTTTTTTTTTTGCATATGGATGTCTTTTTGTTCTGTTCTGACACCATTTTTTAAAAAGATGCCTTTCTCTGTTGGTTTGCTTTTGTGCTTTTGCCAAAAATCAATTAGCCATATGTGTGGGTCTCTTTCTGGCTTCTCTGTTCTCTCCCAGATCTATGTTGCTTAATGTAAACAGTACGGTGTTCTTTATTGTATGATTCTTCTGACCTTACTCTTTTTCAAAATTGTTTCAGCTATTTTATTCCCTTTGCCTTTCCACATAAAGCTTAAAATCAGCTTGTCTATTTCTATGAAACATTCTGTTGTCTATCTCTAAAGAAACATTCTGCTGGAGACTGAACTGCGTTAAATCTTCTATAGGTCAACTCAGGTAGAATTAGCCTCTTTACTATCTGAATCTTCTGATCCATGCAGACAATGGTTACTTTTATCAGTGTTTTGTAGTTTATAGAATATAAATTCAGTATATATTTTGGTAAGTTTATATCAAAGTATTTCCTTTGGGGGATATTGTAAATAAGATTTCTTAAAATTTAGCTTTAAGGGCACCTGGGTGGCTCAGATGATTAAGCATCTGCCTTTGGCTCAGGTCATGATCCCAGGGTCTTGGGATGGAGCCCCACATTAGGCTCCCTGCTTGGTGGGGAGCCTGCCTCTCCCTCTCCTCCTATTGCTCTCCCTGCTTGTGCTCTCTCACTCTGTCTGTCAAATAAATAAAATCTTTTAAAAACTTAAAAAAAATTTTAAAAATAAAATAGAATTTGGTTTTAAATTGTCCATTACTAGAATAATTAAATAAAATTGATTTTTGTGTGTTGACCTTGTATTCTGTGATATTGCTAAACTCACATATTTGTTCTAGGACATTTTGTTTTGTTTTGTTTCAGTGATTCCCTGATATTTTCTATGAAGTCGATCATGTCAACTGCAAATAAGAATAATTGTGTTTCTTTCTTTCTGATCTATATGAATTTTAATTCTTTTAATTGCCTTCATGCACTGGTTAGAATTTCTCATAAAATAAAATAATGGTAATACCAAAAGTACACCTCCTTTCCTTAGTCTTAGCCCAAAAGCCAAAGTTTGTACCATTTTCTAAGGTCATCTGTGACTTTTGTAGACCTATCTTTAGGATGAATGAAGTCTGTTTTTCTTCCTAGATTACAGATAGTTTTTGTCATGAGTTAATGTTGAATTTTCTCAAAATTATCATATGGTTTTCTTTTTTAGATTGTTAATTGGGAGATTATATTAAATGATTATTGAATATTTAACCAGCCCTGCTTTTCTGAGAAAAAAAAACTCATTTAGTTTAGTGTGTTATTTCTTTCACATATTATTGTTGGACTCAATTTGGTAATATTCTGCTGAGGTTTTTTCCATCCATATTCATGAGAAATAGTTTTGTTCATTATTCTCTTTATCTAATTTTGATATCAGAGTTGTGCTTGACATGCAAAATTAGTTGGGAATTTACAGAGTTATCTGTTCTTCTGTTATCTATAGAATTGGTGGTATTCCCTCTATAGGTATTCGCTAGAATTCAGCAATTAAGCTGGGTGAGAAGGAAGAGTTCTTTTAGGGAATGATTTAAAATATAGATTCAGTTTATTTAGTAGTCATTTGACTGTTTAGGTTATCTATTTTGTCTTGAGTGAGTTCTGTTACTTTGTGATTTTCAAGAAATTAATTTAGTCAAAGCTACTGAATTTATATGCAGAGAATTACTATAGTAATATTATAAAAACTCTGCATATAAGTCCTTTTAACATCTGGAAGGTTTGTAGTTATATCTCCTGTTTTATTTCTAATATTGATAATTGGTATCTGTATTATTCTCTTTTACTTTGCTAGTCTTGCTAGAGGTTTAGAAATTTTATTAATCTTTTCAAGCATTTGGTTTCATTGATTTTTTTTTCAATTTTTCTTTCAATTTCATTGTTTTATGCTCTTATTTTTAATTATTATTTTCTTCTGTTTTCACTAGTCTTATTTTGCTCTTTTTCTGGTTTCTTAAATTAGAATTCTAGATTACTGATTCAGATATTTCTAATACAAGCATTTAATGCTGTATATTTCTCTCTAAATACCACTTTAGCTATATTCTACAAATTCTGATATCTTACATACTCATTTTTGTTCAGTTTATTTTTTTTAATATTTTATTTATTGACAGAGAGAGAGAGATCACAAGTAGGCAGAGAGGCAAGCAGAGAGACAGGAGAAAGCAGGAGGAGAGAGGAGGAAGCAGGCTCTCTGCTGAGCAGAGAGCCTGATGCGGGGCTTGATCCCAGGACCCTGAGATCATGACCTGAGCCGAAGGCAGAGGCTTAACCCACTGAGCCACCCAGGCGCCCTTCATTTTTGTTCAGTTTAAAATATATTCTGATTTCTCTGAGACTTCCCCTTTATAACCCATGAATTATTAAGAAATGCATCGTTAATATAAGTTTTGGGTATTTTCCTGTTACTTTTTATTTACTTTTTTTGATTTCTAGTTTAATTTCATTATAAATCACCATGTATACTTTAAATAATTTTAGTTTTTTTAAGTATGTGAAGGTTTATTTTATGACCAAGGATATGTGCTATTATGGTGAATGTCCTATGTCCTTTGAAAAGAATATGTATTCTGTTGTTTCGGAATTGAACGTTCTATATATAGTGAATAGATCCAAGTTGATTGGTGGTATTGTTCAGTTCTTCTGTATCCTTTATGATATTCTGAATACTACTACTATCTGTTCCTGACAGTGCAGCATTGAAGTCTCCAACCATAATTGTACATTTGTCTGTTTCATCTTTTGGTAATGTCAGTTTTGCTTCATGTATTTCAAACATCTAGCATTAGTTACAGGGTGGGATGGTTTTGTTTTTGTTTTTTTTTTAATTCTTGGTGAATTCATTCATTTTCATTATTTAATATCTATTATTATTTCTTAATTTTATTTTGCCCTGTACTCTACTTTGCTGATGTTAATATGGCCACACATTTTCTTTTGATTAATGTTTCCATAGTATTATATCTTTTGCTACACTTTTACTTTTAATCTATCTACATCATTATATTTGAAATTATTTTCTTGTAGATAGCATATAGTTGAATCATTTTTAATCCTACCTGATTATCTCTCTTAATTGGTATCATTTAATATAATTATTGATATTTTTATATCTAGGTTGATTATTGTGTTATGTATTTTCAATTTGTTCCCACTGTTTTATGGACCTCTGTTGTCCCTACTTTCTCTGTTGTTTTATCTCACAGTCTACTTAAAATTTACTATGTAGAAGTCTTACCACTATATATGCCCCCTCATATTATTATTATGCATTAACATATATTCTATATTTTACCATAATATACATTAATATATATTAAATATTATATATCCCTTTATAATTGTCCTATTATTACATCCCCTTACATTAAAAATCAGATAATATTAAAATTTTTGCTTTCAACTACCAAATATATTTTAAAGAACGCAAGGAAGAATAGTTTATCATATTTACTGACATAGTTACAATTCCTGTTGCCATTCCTTCATTCCTCATATACCAAGTTCCTTTCTGATATCTTTTCCCTTTTGTCTTAAGAATTTCCTTTCACATGAAAAATCTTTAATAGCAGGTCAGTTAACAGTAAATTCTCTTCGTTTTCCTTTATCTGAAAATATCTTTGCATCACCTTCATTCTGATATTTTCACTCATTATAGAATTCCAAGTTGACAGTTGTTTTTTCCAACACTTTTTAAAGATTTATTTATTTCAGGGAGAGAGAGAGAGAGAGAGAGAGAGCAAGAGCGGGGACGTGGGGGACAGAGGGGAAGGGAGACAAGCAGAGTGGGGAGCCCAACATGGGCTTGATCCCACGACCCTGAGATCATGACCTGAGCCACAGTCAGGAGTCTAAGGCTTAACCAACTAAGCCACTGAGGTACTCCTTAACACTTCATAAATATTGTGGCTCTTCCTCCTGGTCTTCATGGTTTCAGATGGGAAATCATCAGTCACTCAAGCTGTTGTCTCCCTACAGATGATGCATTGCTTTTCTCTTGCTTTCAAGATTTTTTTGTTTACTTTAAAGCATTTTGATCATAGCGTTTCTCTTTTTTTTTTTTTTAAAGATTTTATTTATTTATTTGACAGACAGAGATCACAAGCAGGCAGAGAGGCAGGAAGAGAGAGAGAGAGAGAGGGAAGCAGGATTCCTGCTGAGCAGAGAGCCCAATGCGGGGCTCGATCCCAGGACCCTGAGATCATGACCCAAGCCAAAGGCAGCAGCCTAAACCACTGAGCCACCCAGGTGCCCCTTGATCATAGCGTTTCTTGAATTCATTCTGTTTGAAGTTTGTTAAACGTCTTGAATATGTAGATTTATACCCTTCACTACACTTGGAATGTTTTTAGCAATTATTTCTTCAGATGTTTCCTCAGTTTTGCACACATTCTCCTCTCATGTCTCTCTTAATGACATGATTAGTAAACATTTATGGTCCCACCTGTTCTTGGGCTTTTGCTGATTTTTCAGTAGGTTTTCTCTCCATTGTTCAGATTAGATACTGCTATACTAAGGAATAAATGTTTATATCCCCTCAAAAGTCCCATGTTGAAGTCCTAACTCCCAATGTGGTGGGATTAGGAAATGGGGCCCTTGGAAGGTAAATAGGTTTAGATGAAAAAATGTAGTGAACTCCCATGATAGATGAACAGACATCAGAGTTCCTCTCCCCATCATGTACATGCCAGGAAGAGGGCCTACACCAAGAACAAAATCTGCCCGCACCTTAATCTTGAACCTTCTGGCCTCCAAAACTGTGAGAAATAAATATCTGTTGTTTAAACCACCCAGTCTGTGGTATTTCTTTTTTATAGAATCCTGAATGGGATACAATAGTAATTGATTTTCAAGTTCTCTGATTTTTTTCCCTTGTCGTCTCCATTGTGCTAGTGAATCTAATTTTTTTCTTTGTTACAGTTTTGCTGTTCTTTATATCATCTGTTGGTTTGCGGGTAGTTTCTATCCTCCTATTTATTTCAATAATTTCACAATCTATTGAAACATTTATCTAATAGTTGTTTAAAGTCTTTGTCAGGTAATTCCAACATCTGTGTCTTCTAGACAAAGGCATCTGTTTTCTTTTTTCTTATGTGATTTGAGACTTTCTGATCATTTATAAAATGAGTAATTTTAGATTGTATTCTGGACATTTGAATGTTATGTCATAAAGACCTCAATTTTATGCTTTGGGGACCTCCAATAGCTGTATCATGCATCTGACAAGATTTTACAGCTGTGTTCAGTGAGAGAGACCTGATCAAGGATATTTACTCTCTCTTATCCATAATCAAAACCTCTCCAGAGTATATTCTTTATATCTTGATTATGCTATTCTGCTTCCTTTTCAGTAGCAGCCATATTCAAATAATTATGAAGGTGATTTTTTTAAATTTACAATTTTCATTTTCTATTATAGGTTTCCACAAACTTATGAGTGCCCAAGACCAATTCGTTCATGACAATAACACATTAATGTAAAATTACAGAAAATTAAAGAAATAGTTGCTATAAAAAGTATTTTTAGATTTATATTTTTTCTTTCAGTTTGTAAGATAGACTTTTTTATTCATGGCTTAAATAAATATTTAGGTGGTTTGTATGAGCTGGCACATTTTGAAGGCCCTGTCAATATTAATAATGCACTAAGTAGACTACTATACTGAAAATCAGAAACTTCATTAACTTGTATTCTTTTCTGAGTTGTCTTTCAATCCAATACTCTACGAAGACAAGAAAGGTAAAAATAGGGGTGCCTGGATGGCTCTTTTGATTAAGCATCTGCCTTTGGCTCAGGTCATGATCTCAGGGTCCTGGGATCGAGTCCCATGTTGGGCTCTCTGCTTGGCAGGGAATCTGCTTCTCTCTCTCACTCTCCCTCTGTGCTCTCTCTCAAATAAATAAAAATCTTTTTAGAAAAAGAATAAAGAAAGATAAAAATATTCTATAAAATCGCCTCCTATAAGCTGTTAAAATTAAACAGAATCCTTAGGCTATAGAACACATCTCAGTTTTATCCAAATGGCTTGGATTTAATCTCTTTTGCCACCATGAGGATAATCTGAAATAGGTTAACTGTTAAAGTGACCTGCTCTTGTCAGGCTGCCAGCTACTGTCAGTACACTTCTTTTCCTTAGGAAAGAGCAAGATACAAGTTAAACAAGTGCTGCCCAGGATAACTTCATAGCATTAAACATGTTATGTTCAACATATTAAAAATGCTTCACAGTCAAAAGTAAAAATAATAAATAGTTGGCAGTTTTTTGGTTGGATTTTGTGTGTGTGTGTTTTGCTGATTCAGTAGCAACTGTAAGGTGAACAATTTGCTATTTTTGCAAATTTTGGCTGAAACTGAATGTTTCAATTATTAAAATCTAATACAATTAAAAATTTGGTTTGTGCCTAGACACCCCTCTAATCTTTCCAATATGCATAATCTTTTATACCATTTATCCATTTGATTCATTTGGTTTGAGGAAATATCTCTTCTCAACTCCTAAGTAATTACTCTAAAATCAATTAGTTTGGTGAAGTACATATTTCTGAAACTGAAAAGAATTTTAGGAATCATTTAATTATACCTCTTTTATTTTAAAGGTGAAAATTCTCAGACTCAGAGATTAAGTTCCCATTAAGCAGTCAGGAAGCTATGTTCCTAAATCTGGTCCTAGTATTGCTTCTGCAATGAGAAAATTATTTTGTAACTCTCCCATCCCTTTGAATAAAATGCATATACATGGAAAAGTTTGTTAAAATTTTAAGGGTTCATTATACACTCATGGATGCCATGGGGGTCTCTAAATTAGAAAATGCTATATAGGGACAGTTAACTAGCCATCTGGATAAAGAAAATGTGTATTTGTATCACATTTTATGGTAAGGTAACTTCTAAGTGGATTAAAATCTTAAATTTTAAAATGAGACAGTTAATATTCTGGAATAAAACAGCAGAATAATTGAGTGAGTCTAACAGTAACTCAAAATCCACCAACCCCAACGTAAAGAGTAATAAATTTGACTGTGGGGAAAAAAAAATTGGCAGACAAATCTAAAAATCTGTCCAACACTATACACATTAAAGACTAAGCTAATGTGGTAGGTAGAATAGTTGCTCAAAAAGTCCATGCCCTAATCTCCAGAATCTACAAATATGTTATATTACAAGGCAAAAGGGAACTTACAGTTGTAATTGTTTTTTAGATGACAAATATGTGGTGATTGATATAGCAGTGATAGAAAACTAATACAATAGTCTAGGAATAAAAATTTAGCCTACAGATATACTGCAAATATATTAAATAATTTTTGAAAATTGTTTTTTATTGCAGTGTTGCTTGTTACTCATTCTAGTTAAAGACCGAAAGCATCTAAATGCCCATAAATAGGAACTTGTTAAATAAATTATGTTATATCCATATTATGGAATACTACTCAGCTATAGAGAATGAGAAAGCTTTTCATACTGCTATGAAAAGATATCCAAGATATACTGTTAAATGAAAAATGCAAGTATAGTACCATATATATAAAAAGAGGAAAAAATACAGATATATTTATATTTACTTGTATATGCATAAAATCCTTTGGAAGAGTAGAGAAGGCATTAGCCTTGGTTACCTATTTGTAGTGGGGTGGAAAGTGGGTAGATGGAGTTCACAGATAGAAAGAAGATTTTGCTATATACATTTTATTAATGTTTTAGTCATACAAATGCATTGCCTACCTAGAATATAGATTGTAGGTAGATATATAGATAGATAGGTAGGTAATATACAAAAATAATATATTTGAAATGCTTCTCTACTACCCAGCACTTCCTTTCATATATGTGACTGCTTAATGGTGTGATTCATCAATAAGGAAAAAATATGTTCTGTCTGCATGAAGGAGGTAGAAGAGAAAAGGGATGAGAGAAAGAAAAAAAAAACTTCTTAATTTGTAATTATGAGTTCTCTTATTATAAATAAAATGTTTGCTTTTCTCAATTTCACTGGAGCAGTAATAAAAATAATACATCCTGAAAAGGTAACATAATATCTCCTGAGTATCTCACATGAATAAATGTGACATCAAAGTTTCATGGCATTTATAGATAGATAGCGATACATACATACACACATATATATCCTTTTGAAGGGCATGGAAGAAATAGAAAATAGTGACAAATAATGAGAGTCAAATATTGAAAAGGGTACCAAAGATAAGCCACTTTCCTAACAATCCCAACCTTCCCCACGTTTAGCATCTCAGACCTTTCTCTGATCAGCACCCTAAGAAGGAGTACTCTCTCCTCTTATCAGGGACTTTATTCAGTAATATAGGTCATGAAAGTAAAAGCAGATTTTTCCAGTATTCATAGAGTAAATCTGAGATCCAAGAAATGGCAGAAACCCCAGTCTTTCAGTTCTCTGCCAGATTTTAGAGGCTCCCTTCCTGATGCAGCTTTGGCTAGTTGCTAAGAAAGAGCACAAGCAAAAACATGGCAGAAGGGCAGTGCTGGGTAGGTCTGGAGACTTTACAAATAGCTAGGGAAACAGTTGGAATACGATTGTATGGGTGATTTCTGGCAACATGTGGAAGGTCTTAAAGACTAAGTAATACTAACTAGGCAGTCAGGCACCTTTAAATATTGTTCAGGAAAGAGTGACAGGGTCAGAGATGCACTTTGGAGATTCATCTGGCAGAGTGTACACTGTGGATGGGACGAGAAAGACGAGAGGCCAGGAAATATCCAAGGCAAGAGCATGAGAAAAAGCACTTTTAGACTTGAAATCTATTTTAACCTTCTAAAAATTAGTGAGGCTGCTTGGAAGTTGCATTACTTACTGCTAAATCTGATTAAATCCCAAAAGCATTTTTTAAAGAAGAGATTAAAGAAAGTAAAGTCAGAAGTTAGAACCAAATGAAAGTATCTACGATTTTTCAAAAAATAATTTCCAAAGGGCTATTCAGTTAATTTAAGAAACACTCTGATGCATCCATGGCTAAAACTCTGATATTTCTTATAAGAAATGTCATTTCCAAAGTGTAATTGCATAACACATCACAAAAACAGTAATGAAAGACTTTTAGAGCATCCATCAAAGGACACTGAATGTGAACTAAAATCGTATTGGTTTGCAGTCAGGAGGCGGCCACACAGCACGTTAGACAGCACTGCCCTCTGCAGTCACACATGTTCTACTAACCCTTCCCTGTGAATCTTGCCATAAACCCATGCTGGAAACCATTCAGGTAGATTGTCATTTCATTTATGATAGCCTGCCAACGAGAGCACTACCAAAGTTTCCAAACTGGATCCCTGCAGGAAGAATTACTTACAATGGTGGGAAATAGTGTAACAAGTATAGGACTGAGTAGGACAAACCTGGTTCTATTTGGTGACTGTTGTGTACCAGGCATGGTTCCCAGTGAACAAGAATGGCAGTTTTCGTCCCAAATTCTTGATGCTTCTGCTTTATGGATGAGTAGAACAGATAATTTAAAAATCATCAGATAATTAAATAAAATACTTACAAATTGTGATAATGGCATATAGTAAACAAACAAAAAGAGATGCAAAGACAGTTGGATCTCATTAAAGGAGGTGACCCTTCATTTGAGACCTGAAGGATGAGAAAGACCTAAGCATGTGAGGAGTGGGAAAAAGTAGCTGGGGTGGCATGTGTAAAGGTCCTGGGACAGAGAGAGTCACATGTTCTAGGGATAGAAGGAAGACAATGTTAGAGAATATTGAACAAATGGAACACTGCTGACAGAGCTGAAAAGCTAAACTGAGATCATAAAGGTACTACCTAACTTTAGTACCTGGTAAGGAAACTTAATTTTATTCTAAATGCAATGAGACACTTTTGAAGGATATTAAGTGAAAAATGATTTAATAGTGGTTTTGTTCTCATAAGATCATTTGTTCTACTCTGCAGCAAATAATTTCCAGAGGGATAAAAGAAGGGAGGTGTCCAGACCATTTTCAGATAATTTTTCCACAATTTAACAAACTCATTGCAGTTTTATTCTTTGTGTTATTGACTTGGTGGTTTGTTAAGGAAGGTAAAATGTATATTCATTTATAACAAATCAATTAGTAGTCCTAAATTGATAAAGACTTACCCTGAAATTATGTCATTCTCAGCAAAAGAAGGTAGCTTAATGACTGTTTAATTATAATTTTTAGAAGGGTTTAAGATAATAAAGTCATAGGTTAAAATTCAAACAAAAAGAGTTCACAATGATCTGTTACCTCATTTAATATGGAAAGGCCTACCCTGGGCTAATAGACTTCACCCTGCAATCTAACCTTAAATTAGAAACACCATAGACAGTAAACAGTTCCACTATAATCCTTGTACAATCAGGATTGATAAATGATAAATCCTTCTCATGTTAGCATGAGAAATATTCAAAAATCTGACAAACAACTAGGATTTCCCAGCCAAGAAGTTCTTTATCATCTATATGCATGGGTACATGGCAAATTCCTTTCTGATCTAGAACAAGGGAACAGAAATGAAACTACTGATTTTTGTCCAAGAGACTGAATGTGTCAATCCCTTCATTTTGAGGCCATTAGCATGCTTTCTCCTTTAAGTTAAAGAGAGAGAGAAAAAACGGTTTCACTCACTATAACTTACCCAGAATCTCTTTTTTGTCCTTTGAAATAATTTGGTACTGTCCATGCTACAGCTCCACAGAGTGGGAAATTTCTTTTCCATCATAAGTGATACATTCAACATTTTGGTTTCTGGTGACAGCATAAATGAACAACTTAAGGTCTTCAGAATTGAATTAGCTACCACAGTACTTTCACATTATTCAGATTTCTTAGTTCAGGCTTTCCTCGCTTCTAAGCACCTGTATGAAATCATGAGGGCAATATTAATTCCTTGATTAAGACCCAAGTGATGACAGAATCTACCAGGACAAATAACTAAATGAGATTAATACTGTATTGATAATATTCCCTATAGTTTGATGCACACCATTATCTGTTTCAGTCTCTAACACATCTTCTATGCTTTATTTTTATTTTTAAATGAATATAAATAGTAGAAAACTGACATCCATGTAATATTAATACCCTTTTCCACAGCAATGAGTCAAAATTGGCTTTGTGTATATTAAGTTCACTTATCAGATGTCAGCGTGCATGTATTAGAGTAACAGTTCCAGAGTCCAGATAATATTAATTCAGAGAATATTGAGGCCTAACAAACTTATCAATATTCATACTGATTTACCTTCTTCCCAGCAGTGGAAATATAAAAAATAGTCCTGATTTTGAATTAGGAATTATTGAAACTGGAGTATTAGCTCATGTTCATGTTCTTGAGAGCACATATTTGCTCTGAAATGGGTAAACCATGAAAATTCTGTTCAGCATTCCAAATAGTCACTATAGCAGTCAGGCTGAAGTCAAGCTTCTAAGATTTTCCTGGACTAATTAGCAATATAATTTCAAAAGAAAATATCTTCCTTTTTGGCTTTTGCAGTTAGAAAGGAAATACCGAGAGTATATTTTTCTTAAAGTGACATTTCTTCATTTTTTAATATTTCTTCTCTCTTATGCCTGAAGAGTTGAATTTTCTTCCTATCCTCATTGCTAAATTTCTTCAATGCCAATGTCTTAATTTTGTTTTACCAACAGTTATCACCAAATGTACCTTAAGTGAGCCAAACAAGTGTATTGGAATTACATCCAATTCAAGCCTACCAGGGGGGAAAAATAAATTACACAGAGCTCCTACAATACTTGAAATACTCCTACAATAATTGAAGTGAAGAAGGATCAGGTCCTACCTCTATGTTTCTACTGGTTACAATATCAGAAATGCCAGTGTTTGGACCCTGATTTTACAAGTCACAGGGTATTTGTCTTGTCGTCATGGATGGGATAGAAATGGTGTGGTCCTAGACCTAGCTGTTTGAGATGCCACTTCCTAATTCCTTAAGTACTTGATCTTGGCAGACAGAGATAACCACTTATCTATACGAGGTCAGTGCCTAAAGAGGGGCATGGATTTAGGAGCCACAGTGCCTAGATTCATTTACTAGTTGTGTGATCTTGAACAAGTCACTAAGTAAAAATGCCTAGTGAAGACTGAAGTAGTTAATAGATGTAAAAATATAAAATCATTCCTGTACCATAGGGAATACTATAATTTTTTTTATTGCAATGCTCTTCTGGGAATAATTCCTATAAGCTTAGCCTAGAGTTTGTATCTCTTTCAATAATTTTGTGTAAGTATCTAGTTGCCTATATTAAGTCTCTTTTTGCTTAACTAAATAAAGTGGTTTTTATTGTCTTCGGCCAAACCATGACTGATACACTGGTGATTCTATTTCTTCTTGAGCACTAGTTACTGCATTACAATAATCCAAGAAATTAAAGAAGGTGAGGTAGTTTAAAATCTAATGGAATATTCTGCAATTTACTTGTAAAGGCAGGTACAATATAAATGCAGGATTGGATCCACTTCAGTAGAGTAAATTATTTCTAAAAAATGTTTGCTAAAAGCGTTGAGTATATTTCCAGCCATGCTTCTTTAGGCACAATTCTTTAAAGCTATTGTCTTCAATAATTCATTCCCTGACTCTTTTTCTTCTTGTTGCTAAATTGGCAGAAGGCATCATCCAGAAAATCTTACTGGATTTTAAAATATTAAAATCAGATCGCAGCAATGAAAGTCTCTGTATTAAGTTACTATTTTTTTTTAAAAGATTAGAGATTTAAAAGGCTCCAAAAATCATTAGTGAACCCAGACTCTTATGCTTGCTGCACGCTCCGCATCTCTATTTGCATTCAAGAAGCATCTTAAACTTAACAGGAACCTTCCTACTTCGTGTCAGTATCCAGTAAATGATGTTGCCATTCACCCCGTTGCTAGGACTGAAAACCCACAGGTAATCCTTAGCTTTTCTCTTTCTCTCACACCCCAGATACAACCTAGCTGACTTTTGGCCCAACTCTCAAAATAAATTCTGAACCAAATCTTTTTTCACCGCTCTTTTGGTGAAGCAGTCAGGTTCAGTATAGGAAACAGATACAGAATGCTTTTTGAGGAGAGAGAATTGAGTGAGTATTTCATGTTCTTAAAAAAAAAATAAAATGCCAGAATATCACTTCATGACTTTGAAATGTCTGACCCCTTCCCCTTCAGTGCTCTTTCCCCAGGTCTCACATGGCCAGCTCCCTTCCTTCATTTAACATAGTATTGTGTATTTAACCATTTAACATAGTATTATGTATTTGTTGATTGAGTTGCTTCTTTTGTACTTCCCTGACTAGGAGAATAATGTTGTGAGGTTAAGAACTCCTGTGGTGCTTGCCACTGAATTCCTAGTACCTAGGAGATCAAAATAATATTGTGGAAAGGCCATATCATTTTTTCTTATTGTCTTAAGCTTTATCATCCTATCCAGGAGTGTTAAAATTTTACCTTCCTCCACTTTAAGAATTATAAACCAAACTATTGGCCTGGGCCATATTTAATATTCTTTATGGTTCTTCTATTCCAATTATATACATAGCCACCGCTGGGTTCAAGATTCATCAGAAAAGCTCTGTACAAAATGCTTAAAGTGAGGCATTTATCATTTCTGCAAAATTTTTTAACATATAGCAGTAAAGGATCATTCTAAAAGAGGGGCATTAATCATTATATTAGAATTAAAGGAAGAAGTTCTATAGAGAATCGATCTATTATGTACTCTATATAGTGGTTTGATGTATATAAGATATATATATATATATGCACATTGCTTTGTGACTTCAAATAAATTACAGTCTTTGAAATTCCTACATTTATGAATTATTTGCATGTAACTACCATGCTTGTTTGTTGTTGTTTTAAAGATTTTATTTATTTGACAGAGATCACAAGTAGGCAGAGAAGCAGGCAGAGAGAGGAGGAAGCAGGCTCTCCACTGAGCAGAGAGCCTGATGTGGGGCTCGATCCTAGGACCCTGGGATCATGACCTGAGCCAAAGGCAGAGGCTTTAACCTACTGAGCCACCCAGGTGCCCCTGTAGCTTCTATGTTAAGTGAATCTCAGCTAACTAAAAACAGGCCCTGAAATTTTCCCTGTGTGTCATTTGTTTGACCCCCTAAAGTACCAATTTAAAATGGTACTTAAAGATTGGGTTCCTCCCTTTCATTCAATATTCTTAAAATATTTCTCTTATTATTAAAATATTCATCATTAACTATCACAATAATCCTTTAAATTGCATAAAAATATATCATTTTATTTTTTGAAAATTTTATTTATTTATTTGACAGAGAGACAAGTAGGCAGAGCAGTAAGCAGAGGGAGAGGGAGAAGCAGGCTTCACGCTGAGCAGGAGCCCAATGTAGGGCTTGATCCCGGGATGATGACCTAAGCTGAAGGCAGACGTTTAACCGGTCAAGCCACCTAGGAGCCCCTGCAAATACAGAATTTTAAAGCCTGTTTGTGAATATAGTATTTTTAATTCTTTTAACATAGACCACAAGATACTATTCTTTCTATTTGACAGATGAAGAAACATGCTGAAAATGTATGCTATTTACTTATATTCATAAGGAAAAATACTAGACCATCTGAAAAGTTTTGTTTTTGTTTTGTGTTTTTAAGATTTTATTTATTATTTGACACAGAGAGGAAGAACATGACAAGGAGAGACAGCACAAAAAGGGGAAAAGGGGAGACAGAGAAGCAGGTAGCCTCCTATGCAGGGCTCAATCCCAGGACCCTGGGATCATGGCCTAAGCCAAAAGCAGATGCTTAAATGACTCAGTCACCCAGGTGCTCCTGAAAACAGTTTTAATATTCTTTCTGGTATCAAAAAATCATAGACCTGAGCAGATACACAAAAGATAGAGTCTCTATCCTTGAGGTAATAACATGCCAGTTAAAGAAACGTGATATGCACACAGCAGTAATTTAACTGGATAAAAATGTGTATGGTGAAAATTGGCAGCTACCATTTATGTGGGCTTCCTCTTACTAACACTGGAATTGATACTTTAAACCAACCTTTCCTCCGGTCAGCACTGTGGTAGAGAGTTGATACTAAGCCCATTTAATTCTGAAAACAAAGGCCAGAACTAAGTGCTGCCCTCCCCAGTTAATAAGTGAAGAGATTGTATCAGAGTACAAGTTCACATAGATCAACATTGGAGTCTAGGATTCAAATCTACACCTGTATGTTTCCAAAGCCCACGTTCTACCATGGTGCTTTATAATGAAGAAAATTAACGAGCTATAACTAATAAAAGGAGAAAGAGGAATATTATCCCCGGAAGAAGGCTTCATGGAATTTAATTTAATTTTATTTATTTATTTATTTGTCAGAGAAAGAATCAAGCAGGGAGAGCTTCAGGCAGAGCCCAATATGGGACTCGAACCCAAAACACTGAGATCATGACCTTAGCCAAAGGCAGATGCTCAACTGACTGAACCACCCAGGCACCCTGGCTCCATGAAGTTTTAAAGAGTTACTTCAACAAAGAGTGGGATGGAAGAAAAGCAGGAAAACGTTCTGAGGAGACAGTAAGAACCTGATATTAAGCGTGGTGCCTTTTGGAAAAAAGGGGGAGATCAGTCTTGAGCAGGAAATATTTTAAGTTAAGGAGTAGGAAAGAGGACAAAGTCAGGTTATAGAGGACAGGGACACCTAAATGGAGAAAATTTGACTTTTTTCTAGTTAAGAATGGGGAATGGCTTCAGTGACATTTGTGTTTAAAATTAATCAAATGAAGTTCTATGAGTGAAAAAACTAAGCAAAGACCAGGTGCAGAACTAATTAGGAGACACTCCTCAGTGCAAGGGGGAATGTATAGCAATCAGGACAACTGAGGAAACAATAAAATAGATCAGATATAGAGTTAAGAAAAAAATCTGTTTTGTGCAGGTATGGTTTAGATGACAAATAATTAAATTTTATTTATTTATTTATTTATTTATTTAATTTTAAAATGTAAGATTGTATTGAGCTGTGGAGAGAAAATGAAATTTCAAGCCCGGGTTGTAGAAAAAGTCTTTCTAAAAAGAACAAAGACCTCTTCCTCTCCCCTAAATAAGTTCTGTGATTAGATGAGTTAATGAACCAAAGCATCGTTCTTTGAGAGAAAACCCTCAGCATATCCAAGCCCTATTAATTCCCGAGGCCAAAAGACTTGTACCTTATTCTCATCTCTGCCACTTAACAGCAATTTCAGAATGCTGGCATTTGTAAACCCAGTTTTATCATTTGGTAAAATGAGCTTTTTGGGTGAATCATCTCAAAGATTCGTGTATATACTGAAGAGAGAGAGAGAGAGAGAGAGGTATATAGAGAGATACAGCATATGAATCTCTCTGTCTTGCCATCTTAGTAGCACAGGACAGCATGATTTATGTGGGTACCGTCAGCATCCTCGATTCTTTTTATGAACTGGGTTTACCAGTGCAGTTCATATCACCACACCTGGGAAAGGTACACAGCAAAGAATTAGGTAAAAGGAAAAGAAAGAGGAAACATAGGTATATGAAAGATTTTACTGAAATTGAGCCATATCTAGATCTTAATATAATTTTCTCACCTTCCTTGACTTTTAAGGTTTGCTGGTATCATTTGAAAAGACAGAGATCTCTTTTACAAAGAGTGGCCAGGTTTTATCTCTTGTTTCAATTCAAATTGATAAGGAGTAGCAGTGCTATTTTAAGGATAAAGTCCGCTTAAGAGTGAAAAAAAATAGCATGATTGACTAATAGTGTTTCCCATGTATATGGTTGAGAATTGATGTCAACATTCTGTATATTCTGATCTCTGAGCTATATTTATTCATTCTGATTAAAAATCATTTTTAAACCCTCCTATTCTAATCCAGATAGTCAAATCTTTTATATTTTATAGTTTATCATTTTTAGAGTTCTGTAACATCTAGATTATTTCTTCATTTTTTAATAACCATCTTTGCTACCCTAAATAGTAATACTTCTGCAGTATAGAAAGCATTATTAATAAAAAAGATTATAACTCTGAAAACAAGTAGAAGTTTAGAACCAAATTATGTTCTAATTATTTGTTAACCCATAAATAAAGTTTTACATCCTGTTAGCATGGGAAACAACTGAATTTTCAATCAGAATTATTTCTTTATAATTTTTGGAGTAATTGCCTTAAAGTGTTGGTTTTTCTAAGATTTATGAACATATAATAAGCTACAATAATGTAGAGTTTGGGTATTAATATAATAAGAATCTAGATAGATGAGGCTATGTCTATCAGTAATAAATATTCTCAGGTAAAAGTGTAATTCTTTTAGCTGAACACAGAACAGGAGATCTATTACATAAAATACAATCTAATTGGGTATTCAGTGTGAATAACTTCATTAAGACTTCAGGATAAAGACATTATTTTCAAGCAGGGTCAGAGGGATAAGTTAGGTAACGAAAAAAGTGATTAACTGGAAGTAGTCCTCTTATTTGCTTTAATCATACTTATCAGTAATAAAACTACCCAATCAACATATTAATTTCTTTTCATCTATTGGGCTGGAAAGAGAAGCTTATTTGGAGATCATGTATCTAAAAGATGACAACTTTTAAGTAATTATTCAATAAATATTTATTTAATACCAACTAAATGCAAGGTACTATGGAGAATATAATTACTGATAAAATACACTACCTATCCTCAGGAGAATTAAAGTTGCATCAGAGGCCATAAAATGTGAGGAGAAAAGAAGGGAGGAAAAGGAAAGAATCAATATAGAAAGTGATGTTTTTATTTATTTTTCTCTGCCAACTTAGAGTACCATAAATCCTAGGGAATCATACTATCCTATTTGGACAACGACTCCAAAATGTTTTAAGATCTACTAGTTCAAAAACCATAAAATGTATTTATTATACAATCATCAATCTTTCCTAAATAGGAAATATAGAAATGTAATGATTGCAAACATACTCCATTACCATTGGATATTCTTCATGAACAATGTTGAGCAGCTACAGTACTCTTTCCCAGTGAGTACAGATTCAACCTCAAAATCCTCTATACAGCACTCCCAGTGGCCCCCACTGGTCAGCGAAAGTAGCTCAAGCTATGTAACTAATTTGCTACCTTTGGCTTAATGACTGGTAATATATATATAAAGCATTTAATATTGGATTTTAGAGTCACACTGACTTTATGCTAACATTGCTTTGCTACTTAGTAGCTATGTGATCTTGAAAGTTTTGCCCAACTCCTAAAATGGCAGTTTCCTCATATGTAAAATGAGAATAATAGTATCTGTTTTAGTAGAGGTAATGAGATAATGTAAAAAAAACACTTGGTATCAAGTCTGGTATATAATAAATACTGGTTCTTTGGGTAAAAATGAAAGGAATAAATAGAACAACTATAGAGGATCCCTCTCCTTAAAATCTTCTTATTATGGTATGGAGAGGTAAGTATAAACAAATGAGTTTAGTCAAGTGTTACAGCTGCTGTGATAAAGGCACATTTACACATTAAAATGTTACCAGTTCAATAGGAAGATTTCAGAAAAAAGTTTGACATCTAGCAAAATACTGACTACAAGATAAGGATCTTAGGGGTGCCTGGGTGGCTCAGTTGGTTGGGAGCCAGCCCCTTGATTACAGCTCAGGTCATGATCTCAGGGTCATAGTAATGAGCCCTATGTCGGGCTTCACAGTCATCAGGGAGTCTGCCCTGCCCTCCCTGGGATCACTCTCTCTCTTTCTCTCTTTTTTAAACAATCATATTAAAAAAAATATGGATCTTAAGAGAGAGGTTCAAGAAGGTATTTTAAAGAAAACTAGTATTTTAAAAATGGATAGAAGAAGAGGATTTAGCAAGAAGAATGAGAGCTAGAGTGACAGGAGGGGAAAAGGGATAGAGTATTGACACCAGTACCAAGGTAGAATTTGGGGTTTCCAAAGTGATAGAGGCCCCCATTTAGAGAAGGAATAAAGAATTATCTACCAATTACATAGAGCAAGGTGCCCTTAGCAAGAATGATTTTAATGGATTGTGGGGATGTAAGTCAGATTGCTAAACATTAAGTAAATGGAGGGTGAAATCTTCGAGTCAAGGTTTTAGCTAGGACTGAGAATTTTTTATGTGAAAGGAGAATAGGCCTAAGCTATCAGAGTCAAAATTGGGATAGAATTATAAGGAGAGATTTGCATATATTCTAGAAAGATTGGAAAGTTTGTAGGCTTAGAAACAATGGCGCTCCCACAAGTATGTTCTTTGTGAAACATTAATGTTCAAAAGCTCACCAGCTTTACCTATCTTGTGCTACTTTGAATAGCATAAACTATATAGATCACAATGGACTCAACTCCTATTGACCCTAACCAGACATTGCCAGCCTGTCCAGTCCCTAAGGAAATGAGAATGTCAACATCTGCTTTCATCATCTCTTAATAATTTAAGGATTAGTACATTTCTTAAATATTATATTACTTGCCTCCTTAAATTATTTTAAAGTCTCCCCACTTCCAAATTTGCATTGCATTTTCTGGCATGCTCTGGTACACACACTGCTTACTTCTCTAGATGCACGTCTTTTAGTATTTCCCTTTCCACTCTACCGTTGCATTTTGTTGTTATTACTTAATGGTGTTCCTGCTACATTTCACTAGGATGAACTAAATGCATAAGTGTTCGGTTCTCCATTAGGTACTTTGTATAACCTGAGATGTTTATGCCACTATGTCTGCTGAAGTTTTCCTCACCTGCCCAACCTCCCTTCTGAAGAATTCATTACTAAGTCTTCTTATCCATTATACCTTACATATACATATCATGTGCTTATCATATTTCATAGGGAGGGTTTGGCCATCCACTTTTACCACATAGGCTGTGATCTCCTTAAAAGTGGATTTCAGGGGTGTCTGGGTAGCTCAGTCAGTTAAGCAGCCAATTCTTGATTTTGGCTTAGGTCATGATGTCAGGGTGGTGAGAGCAAACAATGCATCAGGCTCCCGCACCTGCTTGAGATTGTCTCTCTCTCCTTCCTGCCTCTTGCCCTGCTTGTGTGCTCGCTCTCTCTCTAACATAAATAAATCTTTAAAAAATTTTATGTAACTTTGTATCAGTGATACCTAAAATAGGCCAGAATATAGCCACTAATTATTTTTGAAATGAAGTGCTGAATTAATGGATGTGTACGTCCATTTATGATTTTAGTAATAATTTTAATTAAACTTCCTGGTCCAGTATTTTTCTATATAAACATATTCTTCATACCAAAACCATAACTGAAGAATATTATCATAAGTGGCATTTAGTAGACACCATATCTATGATTCTAGATTTGATAAATAAATATATTTGCAGTCTATTATTTCTAAAATAACTTATTTATATTCAATTAATGTTATCCTGCCAAATAAAAGAGATCTAACATTTCAAGACTATCTAAGTCAGAACAATTTGATATCATAATGAAGGCTCTATTTCCAATGAACTAATCTGGCTCCAATTGACTAAATATGGGTTGTTTTCGGTTAGAATTAATAAGAAAATCCATATACACCTAAAATACATTCCCAGTTGTACTCTCAGAAATGTGATCGTAGAACTTAACAAAATCCCCGAATTAGAACTTTCTCCCTTGATATGGGCCCTCAATTTCCTGAGAGCTGGAGTGACAGGATGTAATTATTCTGCTTGAGCTCTCCGACAACAAATGCATTCAATCATCAATTAGGAATTAGCACACGTATGGCTTCAATTATATTGATTTATAACCAGTAACTTTTTAATACAGAACTTAGTTACAGTCTATCATGTCTTGATAATTAAAATGCACTTTGTTTTATTTTGCTTTACTGACTTGTGGGAAAACAAGTAAAGTTATAAAAGCTTCTTGCATTGTCTGTTATTTATTTCTGCTAATCATGAGTCAGAATTTCCCTGTACCTAGAGCATTGTCAAATCCAAATAAATATTATCACTATCATGACTAACACCAACTGTATATATCATTTCTCCCCTATAGCATAATAATGAAAAGTGTTTTCTCCTAAACTACATCCTAGACAGGAAAACATAACTCTTAATTTTGTTTGTCTTTAAGATAAGAAGCACAGCCTGGGAAAACTCTGGACACCTTCAGAGTCACTTTTCAGAGTGCCACAATTCTGTCTTTGCATCTGTTCCCCTCTCTTTGATGTTATCTACCCTTCACACCCAAGGCAGGACATCTACAGGGACACTCTGCTTTCTAATCCTTTACCCCTAGTGAAAGTGAGAAATAGCTTAACTCATTATGTCGCCTGATTCATTAAATATATTTAAGTGTGAATGAGTTTCACTGTATCATCAATCCTGGCCATTTGTATGGTATGCCTTGGTATAAAAGTATTACAGGATGAATATTTTCTTTCCTTCAGAGACCAAAGTAGGTAGTGATTTTTTCTTGTCCTTGAAATACTATGACCACTACTGTGGCTTATTTGAAGTGTAAAACCAGATTATTTATTGTAGAGGAACATTTTTGTAGTAAAAATAATGATTCTAGAAATAATCTAGCTGCAAGTACCATGGTATGATTTCTATGTGTTTTGGGGAACTGGAATGTACATGCAGTCATCCACAAGCATGTCTACAGCTTCCGGACCCCTGTAACTTAATCTACTCTAGCCAACCTTTCTGGTTAATTGCTGACTTGGCTTTTTAGAACCTCCAGCTGTCCTTCACCAGCCTTCCTTCCCCTTAAGAGAACAATTACCTTTACTCCCCTAAAAATTCCCTTAGCCTCAGATCTAAGCACCCAGACCATGTTCTGAGAGTCTGTGGGGATTGCCACAGTCCTGGGTCAGCCTAGCCAAACAAGTCAGTTATCTAAGCATCAGATCCATAGAGCCCCTAGCTCTCTGGACCTGTGATAGCTAAAGAGGGAATTAGGCTGAGGCAAGGATAATACCATCAGTTACAAATTATTGAGCAATAACTGTGTGTCACAGCCTGGGCCAAAATCTTTACATCCATTGGCTGTGTAATGCACACAATACTTCTCTCAAGTAGATACCAGTCTTATCCCATATTTTACAGATGAACTGGGGTTCAAGAGCTTAGGTGTATTGCTCAATTTCATTCAAAAGGAAGTAAGTAGAAAATAAATTCAAAGCCAAATAATGCCTTATTCCATAGCCATTCTTTTTTTTTTTTTAAGATTTTATTTATTTAATTGACAGACAGAGATCACAAGTAGGCAGAGAAGCAGGCAGAGAGAGAGGAAGGGAAGCAGGCATCCTGCTGAGCAGAGAGCCCGATGTGGGGCTCGATCCCAGGACCCTGGGATCATGACCTGAACCGAAGGCAGAGGCTTTAACCCACTGAGCCACCCAGACACCCCTCCATAGCCATTCTTTACAAAATTTTGTTTTATTTAGTTCTTAGGTGGAAGAAATTTTCAGAGAAGGGAAACAGGTCTTAAGGTCTTAATCTTGGTGTATAGCTGCAGAGACAGAAGAGAGGAGAGACTGGAGAGACTTGTATTTAATAGAACTCTTTAACAGTGGAGGAGTCAGATTAAGACCTGGGTGCTGGAGGGAGTAGCTATGGGGTCAGAATATGTGTGTGTGATTAATGAGGATTAAGTTTTACATAGTATCAAATAAAATTGTCAGTACTACCAGTCATGAAAATACTGAAGAAAATAATAAAAGAGCTATAGAATTTTAACTTGACTATGTAAAATTATAATCATCTGTTGTCCATTCAGGCTTAATTACCATGTAGCACAACAGCAATTATGTATATCACTAAATAGATGCTAGATTAATTTATGTGCATTTTATTTGATCAAAGCAGTAAAATGCAGTTCGCAGGATGTTCAGCCTTTATAGTTTGTGGCTCATGTAACATAATAATCTACTCAAAATTAAAAAATACTAGGAGATGTGTTGATTATGAAATTTTATAATATCGCATTGGCTAATCAATTTTATTACCTTGTATAAACAGTGGAAATGCAGCTGTTAATCTGGTTATAGGTAACCTACTCTGCTAAAATATTTCACAAAAGGAAAATATGTTTCTTAATGGCAGAAATGATTATCTATGAACTTCAGCTTTTAACACCATTACCATTTCCTGACACCATCCAAAATTTGTAATTTATTTTATCTTGAAAAACCTGGAAAAATATAACTAAGCTAATTTTGGTTACTATCTGGAAGGTGGACATAATTTTTGCCTCATATGTTTCATGTATTTTAAGTTTTTAAGTTTTAATTTCATAATAAAATATTGAAGAACCTGTCCTGTTATCACCAATCGAATGAGGTAATATAATGTAGTGACTAAATTCAGGAGACCCAAGGAGTTTTCTGAGATTGAATTTTAGTGAATTTTAGTTCTCACACTTCAAACTATGTGGCTTTCACATGTCTGGACCGAAGTTTCCTTATCTATAAAATGTGCATTAATAATAGTACCAAATAGTATCTAGTGTATGAGATGTCTGGGAAGATGTCATAAGACAGTTCATTTAATGCAATCAATCCTGTTCCTGACACAATTGTGAGTGTTCAGTAAATAGGACCATCTATTACTGAGTGGTTTTATTTTTCCAATTTTTCTTAATCTTTTTGAGGTCTGTCTGACATTTTAAAAATTCCATTAAAGCTAAAACTAAATGTACAAAACTGATCAATTGACAGGTATTCATATAAAAATCCTCACAATATAGCCACTTAAAAGATTTTTTTAAAAAATTTGTTGGGGCACCCGGGTGGCTCAGTGGGTTAAGCCTCTGCCTTCGGCTCAGGTCATGATCTCAGGGTCCTGGGATCGAGCCCCGCATCGGGCTCTCTGCTCAGCTGAGAGCCTGCTTCCCCCTCTCTCTCCGCCTGCCTCTCTGCCTACTCATGATCTCTGTCTGTCAAATAAATAAATAAAATCTTTAAAAAAAAAAAAAAAGAAAGGTTAATGGCACATAGGCCATCCTGGTACAATACTGTGGAGAGAAGTAATGCATATCTTGTTATTTTTGTCTCAATTTTATCACTTGTAAACTGAAAACTTTAATCTAAAATGATTTATAAGTTCCCTTCTTCCTCTTTAATGTTCACAGTCTTTAAAAAGCCCAAAAACCTGTGATTTAAAATAGAGTTGTTCTAGATTATTCCAGATAACAGAATTGGTAGTAATTAATGGAAGTTATGGGTAGGCAAATTTTATTATATTATTTTGTTGTTGTTGTTTTTAATCATCCTTATTTCCTCCTAGATTGTTGTGAGAATTCATGTGAAATTATTTTTGTAGGGGACTTAACACAGTGCCCAATAAATTTGCCTATTGCTATTTTAATCAAGATATATTCAAAGGCTCTGTACTTATAAATGGAAAAAATAAAATTTGGTTCAATTTTAAGGAAGGAAATCATAAGTAAACAATGGAATTATGAGGATGTACCGATTATGTAGAACTATTAGAAAAAGCGTGTTTCCAAAAGCACTTGAAAAAGTAAGATAATAAGCAAGGTAATAACAGATTAAAATATCTTTGTCTGCCAAGTTTTGATTTTGTTTTGAAAGGTCCCCCAATAATGGGTCCGTGATTAAAGGAGCAAGACTGATACAAAGCAAAGGTCAAGCAAAGCTTTATTTCATGCCAAGCATCAAGAATCAAATTGATTGGTTGGGGCTGTGCCTCTTACAAAGAGGTCGACCAGCCCCCTCCTTACCGACTAACTTTTATTAAAAGGGCAAGGGCCGGGACACCTGGGTGGCTCAGTTGGTTGGACGACTACCTTCGGCTTAGGTCGTGTGTGGGTCGTCCCACATCGGGCTCTCAGCTCCACGGGGAGTCTGCTTCTCTCTCTGACCTTCTCCTCACTCATGCTCTGTCTCACTTTCTCTCTCTCAAATAAATAAATAAATAAATATTTTTTTAAAAAAGGGTCTGACCACACACAGGTGGCCAATGAGATTGTAACACAGAGAGAAAGCTGCACAGTCATGTTAGGTCACAAATGGGTGGCCAGTTGAATTACAGTTTACCCTAGTAGATATTTGAACTAGCCTATCACCTTGGTCAGAATTGGTGCCCAAAATGTGGGGCCTATACTTCTTGGTAGCTAAGGAGACAGTACGCACCCCCACTGATTGGGTATCTCCACCTGTCCTTACCCACCCTTGTATTTGGGCTTTGTTACTTGGGACTGGTTTCCTGGGCTTGTTTTTAAGTAAGTCCCCTGGTGGGGGTGTAGGGGCAAAGTCGGTTTAAGTTTTACTGCATAAACAACACAATGACTGTTTAATCCGAGATGGAATCGCTCTGGCTAAATAGGCCTTTACAATTTGGGTTTTTTTTTTTTATATTAACTAGATTATAATTCTATCAAGGTAATATTTAAGACTCTGCTTGTTAGAATTCTTAACCTCTTGTGATTTTTAAAAATTTTTAATTCCAGCATAATTAACAGTGTTATATATGGCTCAGGTGTACAATATAGCCATTAAACAATTCTGTACATTATTCAGTGCTTATCATGGTAAGTGTACTTGTAATCCCATTCAACTATTTCATCTGTTTTGGTATATTATAAAGTAGAACTTCCGGACAACTAAAACAGAAAAGAAAGTTTTATAATTAACTATTAAGGATTTTAAACACATGAGCAGTGACTTAATTAAGCATTTGGGAAAGTGAGCTCTATCATTACTCCCAATTTCTACAGTATTTGCTAACTTTATCTCTAAATTTCTTTGAAACCAGAGATTCTCTACCCCGGATCCATGGAACCCAAATATGGAACTTTAAATCTTGAAAGTATTTGAAAACTCTGTGTGGATGTGCTTTTTCAGAAAGGAATATCCTTCATTTTCATCACATTCTCAAACAAATCAGTATTGTAGTCTGAGTCACTAATTTAAATGAATAATGCTTTCTTCCGTGTACAAAAAAGGCTTTATCACCAGTGCATAAATAAGATACTTCTGAAAAGAATTTTATTAAAAACACTTATCACTGGCACTTTTTTACTAAATACTCTGTGACAAAGCCTATTTAAAATGGATTTATAGATTAGACTTGAATGTAATGATTAAATATCTTTAACAACTCTGTAAATCACGTCTGATAAACCATCTAGATGAGAATATTTCTATTACCTGGTTATCTCACTGTGTTTGAATTTCTTATTATGTTTTGATATGCACTGTTAAAAAAAAGATTTAGATAATTATTCCTGAATCCTTACTTTCAACTCTAAGAATGATAAATTTTTTAGCTTCTTATAAGAATAAAAATACTTAGAAACTTATTTTGAGCTAATATTGCCAAAAGAAAGCTAGAAGCTTGTGTATGACAGCCCTTTCTTTCACCATACGTACATGTGCATAATATCAAAAAGAGAGATGTTTTACCTATTTGTTTAATTACATTTGAGTAGGTAATTATCAATTTAAAAGAGCAGGAATGGGCCTGAAGAAATGTTAAGCAAGAAGGTCAACCTTCCCTGATTTTCCATCAATTTGAATAACATTGGCAATGCAAAGTAAAGACAGTACTGCCAAAGTCAATACCCTAGATCTCTATGTCTACGCAACAGCTTTCTCCGTGTTAATAGTGTTTATGCCATCTGTCTGTTTCCAATTAAAGTCCATTTTTGATTCAATGACCAGATGTTTCACATTGTGGGGCCGTTTTGCTACCCTCTCCCTCTGCCTCAAAATTGGTGTATTTACTCCAGTGTTGATGCTGTTTACTTTTTCTTTTCTTTTCTTTTCTTTTTGCATTTCTGACACCATAGGCTACTGTCTCTTGCATTTTTCTCCAAGTCATGAAATAGATTTCCCATTTCCTTCTTTATACGACCTTACCTACAAAGTCTGTCTTCTGAATGTGTTTATATTTGTATTGTCACTTAATGATTGCTCATAGTGCCTGTTTATCTGATTTTTCATACAAATGAAATTTTCTAGTGTAAATGACCTATATAAGTAATATTTTAAGTTAAAATCACTGAATATATGTTTCCTCAGGGAAGGGCAAATTACTGTGTTAATTACTTTTTTCTGTGCTTTGCTACTCTTAAGTATTTTATGAATTCTATCTATAAACTTGTATGTTCCCAATCTCAACTCCAAATAGTTAGTTTTGTTCATTTTTAGATAAGAAAATAAAAACTGAACTTCAAAAGATTAGATAAGGTTCCTGCGGTGCCTAGGTGGCTCAGTCAGGTGTCAGCCTGGGCTCCTGATCATGGTCCACAGGGAGCCTGTTTCTCCCCCTATTTCTCCCCCTGCATTTACATACACACACACACACACTCTCTCTCTCTCTCAAATAAAATCTTTAAAAAGAAAAGATTAGATTCAGTTCCAGTCTCATCTTTTACTTTGATTTTACTGATTATTCTAATCCTGCGGAAATTTTTTCAGAAATATGCTTGATGATACTATTCTTTTTTTTTTTTTTAAGATTTTATTTATTTGACAGAGAAAGATTACAAGTAGGCAGAGACACAGCCAGAGAAAGAGGAGGAAGCAGGCTCCCCACCGATCAAGGAGCCCAATGCGGGGCTCCATCCCAGGACCCTGAGATCATGACCTGAGTCGAACGCAGAGGCTTTAACCCACTGAGCCACCCAGGCACCCCATGATGATACTATTCTAACAACCTCTGCATGCCATCCTTTCACAAAGGGTAAATGTACAACAGCTAGAGGTTTTTTGTTTGTTTGTTTGTTTTGTTTTTTTAAGAGTTTATTTATATATTTGACAGACAGAGATCACAAGTAGGCAGAGAGGCAGGCAGAGGGAGAGAGGGGGAAGCAGGCTCTCTGCTGAGCAAGGAGCCCGATGCTGGGCTCGATCCCAGGACTGAGATCATGACCTGAGCCGAAGGCAGAGGCTTAATCCACTGAGCCACCCAGGTGCCCCAACAGCTGGAGTTTTTAATTTTCTATTTTGTCATTGGCATTGGTGAATCGTATGGGAACTTCTTTGGAAATGTCCCTGTGATTGTTATATTGTCACTGGCTCTTTGAATAATCTTTCTGGCTTAAGTGCCAGTTTCTAATATCTAACATCTATAATGGTCATGATGAAATTTTAGAATGTAAGTGAGGTCCAGAGCCGATGACCAAGGAAGAATTCTTGAGACATCTTTGGTACAAAATAGCGGTTTATTACAGCATGGGGCCAGGACCCATGGGCAGAAAGAACTGCTCCCCTCCAATCCTGAGGAGTGGCTGATTATATTCTCAGGAGCTGGGGATGGGAGGACAAAGCGGGTATTCAGAAGGACTGTCATATGGTAAAGAAGACCCTCAGGATAATGGAGACCTAGTTATCGTCAGGCCAAGGTGTTTTTCCCTCTAATGAGATACCAACATGAAGACCCTGGGGAGTTTCCTGGTGAGATGTCATATTTCTCGTATCCCAGATCCTTGTCAATGAGCTTAAAGTTTAGAAGAAATTCAACTTTATTTACATTTCCTTCTGCCTCAGCCTCCCTCAATTTTATGGAGGGGAAGGTGATGTTAGGGCTTAGGAAGTGAGTTATGGGTCTCTGGGAATTAGGCTATTGATAAGAAAGCTTATTCCTTGTAAATCACTAGGACATTTGTAAACCAAAGGAGACTCAGGTCTTGAAGGATTGTGATCTCTCTAAGTTAACTATTGGTTTTTCCTTTAGGGAAGCCAGGAGTGCCTGGGGAATGTCACACATATCCCATGCCTTCTGTTCCTCATCAGCCAGACTCTAGAAAGAGCATTAGTTTTAGTAAAGAAAGCAAAATAATAACACTTTAGGGTGTGTAATGTGGAAGAAGTACTACCAACCTTTAATGCCTGCCTAAATTACTCTATGGTAGAGCTTTTGACTAGACTGGAACCATAGGTTTCTATTATCTTAATGGTAAATAAGATTCTTAAAAGGCCTCCTGTCATATTTGAATTTTTTTAAAACCTAAATATGAAAAAAATGTGTATTCCGTCATCAGTATTTATTTTATTCTTTATTCTAGGCCTTTGCTCTCCTGTTGTGGATACTCAGCTCCTTTAATATCCAGTGGTATCAGGTCCCTCTGGGGTTTCCTTATACACAAATTCTTTCTACTTTAAAGGTCCAGGTTAAATACTAGGTGCTCCAAGGAACTTTATGAGCTGTACTTCTTCACCTTAGGAATCACTGCCTCCTTTGTGCTCTTCATACATTTCCTGTAGCAGTTTTTACTTAATATGATGGAATATTTTGGCACATGACGTACCTCTTCCATGTATTTTAAGCCCCTTGGTGGGAGGTAAGCTTATCTCTGTGCTTTCCCATTACATATAACACAATTACCAGGAATCATTTGTGAATTCAGTTGATTGATTGATTACCCAAACTATGCTTAGCCAAACTTCTTGTGCTCTAAATTCTTTCCACAAATGAAACTCAGCTATTTCTGTTTCAATCATTTAGGTCCTGCTATGTTCCTGAAATTAATCTAATAAAAAGATTCACGATGAATTAGTAATAGTTATAAATTATATTTTCTTAAATAGGCATTTTCATTTTAACCCAATCTTGATTTTAAGCCTAAAATCTTGATAATGAAAGATTTCCAAGTCCAAAGATGAGCATGTAGTAGTAGAGCCTTGAGGCTAAGAGAGGGCACCCTGTCACATAAAAATTGCATACTGTCATTCAGATAAAATAGCTCCTTTTTTCTTTTTTAATCAAACTGTACTTTGAGCAGTGTAGGGCTATTTACACAAAGACCATGAAGGTCTGCTTTGGATGATTCCATTGAACTTCATTATAAACACCGATTATTCATTCTCAGACTTTAAAACATTTAAAATGTATCACCATGAGTTGTTGTTGTTGTTTTAATGTGAATTTCTATGCTCCATCTGTACCCCCATTTAATTTTATGTGTATGACTTCAGGAATCTCCATTTTCACAAACGCCCAGTTGATTCTAATGCTAGTAGTCAGAGGACCATGCAGCAAGAAATCTAAATGATCTAAAGATAATTCCCCCAAAGTAAAAATTTATTTCCCAAGAACAGAGATTAGGATATTTTTATATCCTTCAGTGACTTTATTTTTATTTCATGCCATTTTATAAAGTGTGAATACAATGTGTTTCAAAATTTTGATGACGAAAGGGTAGAAAAGAGCAGCTGAAATACTTAAAATGGGAAAACTGAAAGAAGAAAAATTATCAATTTCCAACACTTTATATAAATTTTATAATTAAGAGTAAAACAAAAAGTTATTGAGAATATACATTGCATTAAAGACATAAACCTAAATTTTAAATTTATTTATTTTTATGTTCAGTAAGTATAAATTATGTGTTTTTCAAAATTAAAAATGAAATAATGTTGAATTTCATCAGTCAGGACTTGCTATCAATTTTGTAGTTCCTTTTATGTTTTGTCAAATTATAGATTTAAAAATAAAAAACCGTACTAAGGGTGCTTTTCATTAATGGTATGGTGAATCTTAGAAGCATTCTTTTTTCCCCCCACCAGAGAAAAACGAACACCGTACCCTGTCACTCAGGAAATTTTTAGTGAATTAATACACAAATTTACTCAAACATCTCATTTCGATTGTATTAACTATTACTACGTCTTTTAATCATAAATGGGGAGTTTAAAAATCCACCCTCTTGTCCACATCTTTTTTTAAGTTCATGGGTCATAAATAAAATCAAAAGCAATGGGAATATCTTGAAAGTCAAAATTTTCATAGTTCTTTCATTTTACATCAATTCATCTAGAAAAGATGTCTTAATCCTCGACTGTGTGCCAGGTGCAACTTTGAAACTAGAGATAAAGTGGTAAACCAGATAAGAAATATCCTGGTTCTGGGACGCCTGGGTGGCTCCTTGGTTAAGCAGCTGCCTTCGGCTCGGGTCATGATCCCAGCCTCCTGGGATCAAGTCCCACATCGGGCTCCTTGCTGGGCAGGGACCCTGCTTCTCCCTCTGCCTCTGCCTCTGCCTGCCATTCTGTCTGCCTGTGCTCGCTCTCTCCCTCTCTCTCTCTGATAAATAAATAAAATCTTTAAAAAAAAAAAAAAAAGAAATATCCTGGTTCTCAAAGAAATGAAGTTCTTATTAGAGGAACAGAGAAATAAATAATACATAAGCAAGAAGCTCGGTCATAATGAACTTGAACATCAGCATAAGAAGTTTGGATTTTGCTCTTCGAGCAATGGAAATCATCAGAGGGTTTGCGTTGAAAGCAAGAGGGTAACATAACCCAATTTATGTTTTAAATAGATCCTGTTGACTGCTCTACAAAGAAGCAGTTGATAAGGACAACCTGGGAAACAGTTTAGGAGACTACTGCAGAAAGCAGTTATGATAGCTCTGACCAATATGGTAATTCCAGAGATAAAATCAACTTGGGGTAATTATAAGTGAATTTAGCATAACCTTTCATTTCTTGAGTAAAGGACATTATTTTGATTGAGCAGATAGGACCTGAAATATATGGTGAGGGAGAGACAGATAGAAATCATGACTTTAGATCGGTACTGCTAAATAAAATTTTCTGAATTTTATTAAAATTTTATACCTCCACTGTCTGCTGTGGTAGCCATTAAATATGTGACTATTGAACATTTAAAATTTGACTAATATAACTATGAAATGGAATTCTTAGTTTTACTTAATTTTAATTTAAATAACCACATGCAAGTTTTGGCTACCATATCGGATAGCCCAGCTCTAAACATTTGGCTTGAACAAATGAGTGGATGGTAGTGTCATTTACTGAAATGGGCAAGAGTAAGTGAAGAGCAGACTTGGAATGAAAATCAGGAGTTCTATTTGATCATGTTAACTTTGAGATAGATGCCTAGTAAGTTGACACATGTGGCTATATCAAACACTGTGCAGAATATGTGAATCCAGGGTTCCTGGGAATTTAAGAATTATCAACACATAGGTTTTATTTATACTCATGAAACCATGAAGCCACCTAGAAAGAGTCTATAGACAGAAGAGGGCTCAATGACATACGGTAACAGTCTAACATTTCATTATCAAAATAGAAGCCAACATAAAAAGACTGTGAGAGAAAAGTCAGTCTCAAGAGGTATACACTGAAGTAGAGAAAACCAGGTCAAGGACCGTTGAAGAAGGGTCATTTCTTCCACATTAGTTTTGGAAAGCACCCTTGCCCTTGGAATGTCAAGCAGGACTAGATGGAATCAGGGAATAGAAAGCCTTAGCCTGACAGCCTTTAAGATATATAGGGGAGGGGATAAATTTGGTAGGGATATGGACCTGAAACTGAGGCTAAAATGAATAATAATATTCATTTTATGTATATCATTCTGAAACTGTAATGTAGAAGCATTCATGGTATCAGATCTAAAACTTATACCCTTTCCCATTCAGAAGTAGCTAACTATAAATTTCTCCTAATAATAATAATACTAATAATAAATAGAGTTCATCTTTCTTTTTTTTTAAAAGATTTTGTTTATTTATTTGACAGACAGAGGTCACAAGCAGGCAGAGAGGCAGGCACAGAGAGAGGGGGAAGCAGGCTCCCTACTGAGCAGAGAGCCCTATGTGGGGCTCCATCCCAGGACCCTGGGATCATGACCTGAGCTGAAGACAGAGGCTCAACCCACTGAGCCACCCAGGCACCCCGAGTTTATCTTTCTTAACAGAAAATTCATATTACTCTTTCAAGAACAAATCCTCTCGAGGTAAATATCAAAAAGCTCTGAGTTTATGTCATACTGCAAGTTTTCAGGAGGGTAAGTGTACCCCAAGCATTGTATCAGATATAAAGAGATTCATGCAGAAATTTATTGTTATATATTAAGTTACAAGGCCTTTTAAAATAATTTAAAAGAGGAAAAAATTTTAAGCAACAGAAAATAGCTTAATCTTTCTCAGATAAATTTTCCCTAGCATTTTACTAGAATTCTTCTTTAAGTAATTCTCTTTACAGTAAATCCCTTGTTTAATCTGGGACTGTTTTGAGATTCGTGATTGTGTGATTTTGTTTGAGCTTTATAGAAGAAAGATATTTGTCATTCTGAGGACTTATGTATCTGCTTCTATCTGTCTCCAAAGAAAAACGAAAAATAAAAGCGGTAGCAAAGGAAGACGGGCTGAAAACTGCCACCGCAGATGGATGAACTACATGAATATTGCTCTATTATGATAAACCATCATTTGCACATACACAGAACTTGTTTTTCTAGGATCATAATGAGAATTTCATTGTACGTTCAGGAGTTCTTGCTCATTTTGATGTCTCTGTAAAATTACAAATTCAGATCATGTTTAGAGGAAAAATACATGTTATCCTTTGTTTATCAAATTACTCATTTTGCTTTCTGTGGGAAGTGGCCAATTAGTCATGTCCCTGCCATGCTACAAATAGAGAATAGATATATACACACAAACACACACACACACACACACACACACGTGTAGGTATACACATATATATGAACTGTATATTTAGAAAAGACCAATATTCCTATAAATATACAGATATAAATTTATAAGATAAGACAGATGAAATTCAATACAAATTTTCAACTATCTAAGCTTATCAGCCACTGAAAGTGAAAATGTGGGAGAAGATTAAATATTAAAACTTCAAGATGCTATGGCCAGAGGGTGTGTTTAATTCTTTAATGCAGAACATACCTTTCTTTGACTGTCTAATAGAATCATGTTATACCTCCAATGTAAATCAAAAGTCATTCTGTATCCACAAAATGAATGAAATAAAAATCTGTCTATTGTTGGACAACAGAACTAATCAACCAAACAAAACACAGACAGATTAGAAGGAGTCAATGCAAAACAGCTGCAGCACACTTTTGCCCAGATGGAGAAATGCAGATCTAGTCAAGGGATAAAGAAAAATGGTAGTCCAAAGTCCAGTCAAGACATTGGAGAAGGTATGTGCGATGGTGAGTGCTGTGAAGTGTGTAAACCTGGCTATTCACAGACCTGTACCCCTTGGGTAATAATACATTATGTGCTAATAAAAAATAAAAAAAATTTTTTTTTAAAGTCTAGTCAAGGGATAAAGAAAAATGGTAGCTCAAAGACAAAGGCAGAAAGACCATGTGGTAATGAACAGGTATTTTTGGCAATTTGAGAAGCAGAAAAATGCCATAAAAATCCTGTTGATTTAAACTCTAAATTATAAGTAACTTCAGAATTTCTTTTATTGTTATGGCTAATATTGATATAAACACCGTATCCAATCAACCCAGTGGTCTAATGTAGCAAGAGGCATAAAAAATGGATCCCCGAGGAGAAAGGACAAGCTTTTTACTTACCTACATGTGGTTAAGAGTATTTCCACTTCTCTCATGATAAAGAATAGAAATTCTGGAATTAAAATTAAGTGAGCATTATTTCAAGTTGGTTATTCATATAATTATACTTAAAAGAATTATATAATAAACTGAATATATTGTTATAATGTGTGCTATCATTATATATAATACCCTGATCATGTCTTTGATCAGGCACCTTAATTCTATAAGGAAAAAAACCTACAAATAGATAAATTATAAGAATTATAAGTCCTGTTGCACAAGACATACTATGTTGATTAATCAAAAGAGTTAATTCAGTAGCAAGTCCTAAAAATATACTATACAAGAACTTATGGATGATAAATATATGAAAAACATCATACATAATATTTTGACTTAAAGCCTAAATATCCATCCACCAATTTGATATTGGCCCAAAGATGAATTAGATTGTTGGCCATTCACATAAACTATCTCTAATGCATCATCTCCAGTTTTCAGCTTCAGTGTCTTTAAAGTAAAAACAGAATTTTGAGACATTTGTAAAGCAAAATGAGTGTCAAGCCTTTCCAATTTTTATTCCTGTCTTTACAATCATCACAATTTTAAGCCACTTACATATATCAAACCGTTCCAAAGTATTCACTTTTTATTTCATTGAGATAAATATCTTTTCCCATACATTTGTCATAGTTTATGTTTATCTAAATTTTTGTGATTGCAGTAACAAGTACTATTGGTATAAACCTGGTAGGAGTAAATATTCCTTGGCAAAATAGAGCATACCCTTTGAGTAATAAACTTTCAGTGTGCCAGGGGCACTAGACAGACTGCTAAATGGAAAACTTAACCTATCTGTTAAATTAATAGGTTATTTAGGAGATCTTCTATGAAAGATAATTGATTAATTGATGATAGACATATAAATGTATACATTAATATTGACATGAATTTGATATAAAGAATAAGTAGAAAAGGAAAATATCAAACCTTAAAAATTTGTCAAGGATTTTTAATTTAGAAAAAAGATTGAGATTCGACCTTTTTCAATATCTTTTTTAAAGAGCAGAAAAGTACATAGAATCTGCTGTTGTTTATAGATCTTACAATCATATTAAAAAATAGAAAACAGAAGAATTGGTTTATTTCTGAAATAATAGCTACCTATGAATCTCTTTATTATTAATTTGCACTAATATGAGAAATGAACTATTTTTATTCTTTGCAGTAAAATTACTACTTAGAATTTGTGGGCTTTATGTGGTTATTTTTTCTTTCCAAGAGAGGTGCAAGGTAAAACACCCATCGGTGGTTCGCTTAGCTCTTTTGAGATTAATCAGAGCAATGTTTATTTTGTTTTACATAGAGATCAATTTCTCTGGCCTGAAGGGAATTCACATAGCAAGTTTGCCCACCTGATTAAGAAACTGCTTTAGACAAGTCTAGCCCAGCATCTCATCTGCAATTGGTAAATAAGAAAAAAATCATGGAATACTGGTCAGCAAGATTAGCGAGTCTACAGCCATATCGCCCTGAACATGCCTAATTCAGAAGATCAGCTAAAATTTTTATAATCAAGCTGTGTCTTAGAATAATGAAGGATAGGGAAAGAGTAAAAGTAACAATTAATTAATTAATTAGCATTACAAGCCTGTCTCACGTTTAAAAAAACACCTATCTAGATATTTTTCCTCATTATTTACTTAGGGTGAGAGAAATGGGTTAATCAACTATATCTCTAAAATGTCTAATTTATAATTGATGAATTTAAAGTTCTTAATCTGGTCCTAAGCTGATAGGCTCTGGAATAAAGAAAATATAAGCTAAATTTATGGCTAATACTATTTTCAATTTTGGCAGTTTAACTCAATTCAACTTGGATGAGACCAGCATAAAGAAAGTCAAAGTTTAGGGGCGCCTGGTTGACTCAGTCAGTTAAGTGTCTGCTTTCACCTCAAGTCATGATCTCAGGGTCATATGATCCAGCCACAGGCTGGGCTCTCTGCTCAGTGAGTAGTCTGCTTCTCCCCCTCCCTCTGCAGCTCCTGCCCGCCCAGCTCATGTTCTCTCTCTCTCTCTCTCTTTCTCTCTCTCTCTCACACACACACACACACACACACACACACAAATTTAAAAAAAAAAATTTTTTAAGTCAAAGTTTATTTTCGATCCATGACTTTTGGATAGATTTCACTTCTTTATTCATACATTTACCCTTACAAACTCTTTATGCAAAAATCCAAGATAGGATACTATAAACCACACATCTGGGAAGGAACTCTTACTTTCCCAAAGGGTTAACACCTTTTTGTCATGAAACAAAAAAACCCTTAGAAAGCTGGACTCCATCTTAAGATTAAGAACAATGACAGCCAACACAAAGGCAAAGGGAACCTCTATAAACCTGCCGGCTCTAGGCTAGAGGTAAACCCAGCACAAACTTTCAGATTGATGCACTTCTCTTGATTACCAAAAGAGTTATGACCCCTGGACTCACATCTGTTGCCTACCTCTCAACCCAAGTCTTGCTCCTGTCTGTATTTGTTACATATTAATGTCTGTTACACATCTGGGTCCACCTCACTGTCTTTGTGTTTCCCATTTTCATTTGAAGTAGTGTATCCATAAAAATAAGCCTTAAATTGTAAGACATTGGAAATTTAAGTTGTTAAAAAGAACCAGCCTTACCTTTAACCCGGTAAATTACATTATTAGATGATATCTATGCCATACCTATCTTCAACCATATGAAAATATTCAGATTCTTGAACTAGTTCAAAATGAGAATATTCAAAGGAGAGGGTGGAAATCTGAGGGTGTTATCAGCTACAGCAGCAAGTATCATGAAATAAAACGTTCTATATGACATGTTTCATATATATAATCTTATATATCTGTGTATATGTATACACAATGTTACATGTATACATATACACATAATGAGTTGGCATAAATCTCCAGTGAAGGACACTTAATAAAAAGCCTTTAGAAACATAAAGCAAACAAAAATCCTTACAGAAAGACTTTCAGAAACTACTTAAGTCTCCTTCTCTAAAGGATACTGCCTTAATTAAAATATACAACTTGTGTCCTAGACTGGATACATAGGCCTTGATATATTTTTCTTAAAAGTAATACCTTCAACCTATTAAATCCATTTCCTCCCTACAAAAAGGAAGAAAAATCAGGTCCTGTTCAGGAGGTTGTCCCAAAGTCTTCCCATACCAATTACATAATTCAAATTTCTTTGTCTTTGTCTACTTGATCTGAGTTGAAGTTTCTCATCACAGTTGTGTTCATTTTTCCCCTGTATTTTTTTTTTTTTTTAGTATCATTGTGTTGTTTGATATAATGGCATGATCTGTGGAAGCACCCAGAACTTACTTTGTACTATTACTCCATCCCTTGTGACCTATGTAACTAGGGTCCATGGTTCCCTAACCAATGGGCCTTGATAATGTTTTCTGAAAATTAAATGAAATAATGAAGTTTCCATCATGACTAGCATATGTTGAGCATTCAGATTACAGCTATTATCATTACATACATTCATTGCACTCTTTGTACATAAAAGCTTATGAATTTTATAACTTTCATTGTCTATTTTATCACTTTAAAAATAACTTTTGGTCACTGATTGATAATCTTGATTTTTACTTTGCTTGAAATTTATATTTCTATTCTGGTTCCTTTTTGTTTGTTTGTTTGCCCTTTATTTTATTAGTAATTTTCTTGTGTCATTCAGATTGGATATTATTCTTAGTACATTGGAAAGGACTTGTAAGCTTTTAGATAAGAAGTGAATTGATCTGATTTTTATTTTTAGAAAATCATTCTGGCTGTTGTTTAGCAAGAGGACCATCAATGAATAACAATAAGAACTAAGAAAATGTCAGGAAAAGTGAAAAAAAAATAATAACAACAAAGAGAAGAAAGAACAACAACAACAAGATGTCCCTCCTGGACAAGGAGGGAAGTGACATTTTAGTTAGGCAGGGGGAGAAGGCTAGTAAAAAAAGAAAAGATTATAGATTTCTTAAAGTGAGTAAATGGGAGACTTATGGTAATATTTACTAAAACGAGAAAGATTCAGGGAGGGATAGGTATAGGAATGCAGCTTTGTGGGAGCTATATGTTGTGTTAAGAGACATGTTTGAGAATTTATTTGATTTTTTCATCAAGGAAAGAGTCGCATTGACAATAACAAATACGAATCAGAGACCTAAATTTGGCAATTACACACACACTTACACACACACACGTACTTGTCAATGAGTGAGATCGCTGGGGAGATAGTTAGATCATTGTAAACAGGGGGGAAAAGAGGCCCAGGACTGCATTGTGTGTTCCAGCAGTTAATGGTTGAACAAAGAGAAACCAAAGAAGACTGAGAAAAAAGCATTCTAAAAAACCCAGAAGGACATTCAGATGTGTTCCATCATGGAAATAAAGAGAAGGATATATTTCAAGTAGACTGTGTCAAATGATGCTGATCCGTAGACTTAAATGAAGTCTAGGGGATGCCTGGTGGCTCAGTCAGTTAAGTGTCCTACTCTTGATTTCAGCTCAGGTCATGATCTTAGGGTCCTGGGATTGAGCCCTGCATCAGGATTCCCACCCAGCGGGGGATGTGGGTGTTTGCCCTCCCTCTGCCTCTCTTCTTAAGTGCACACTCTTTCTTTCAATCTCTCTCAAATAATTTTTTTTTAATGAAGTCTACAAAGTAACCACTGAATTTAGCCTAAAGAGATAAATATGATCTTAATTCTGGTAAATTCTGTGGAATAATAGTAAAGGAGGACTATGCAGAGTGGGTTAGGCAGAGAATGGTAAATTGGTGAGAATGAATGGAAAACATTAGAAAAGAATGGATAGACACTGGTTTTGAGGCATTTCTTTTCTTAATATCACTTATCTATCTTAGGTTATTTCCTCATTTTATTTCTTCCATATTTATCATCATCATATTCCTTTTGTTCTTATATTGTACTTGATAGTAAAGTTCATCTTCCCGATCAGTGATTAGATTTTGACATTGTTCTGCTCTTTATTTAAACAAGAACATCCTTTAATTCTATAATTAAACACCAAATGTCCTACCATTATTTTTCAAACCTTTACTAGATCATTTTTAATCTCAACTAATAGTTCCTAAATTTCACCTGTCTATAATGTCATATTGCCCTAGTCTTTCTTTATAGCTTTAGCTCCTATATCATAATGGGTGTATTTTCCAAAATATTTTTCCAGTTCCTATAATAAGTTTTAGAGAGATGTATTTAGAGATGCGTATTTCCTCTGAGTCTTCAGGACAGTTTCCTCTTCCCTTTCACCTATGGTAATTTCCCCGTAGATGTCATGAGACATCTAGCAAAATCTGATATTTGACAAAATATAGTTGACTCAACTTATTTGTCTGTTTGGGGGTAGTTGAAACCCCATCTTAAATCTTCAGCCGGTAAATCAATATACATGAATTTTAACCCAATTTCTAGTGTTTATTTGATTTTTATATATTAAGATTCTGCTGGTCTGAGATTATTTCCTTTTCTAAACCAATGAAGCATCTGAAAACCTATTGTCAGATAGACATGATGAGAAAAAAATTATAGATATGCTCCCATTTTATTTTTGATTTTCTAAATCTTGTTCCATGGGTCTCATATTAGTATTTCCCCCAGAGCTTAACAGTATGTTGTCTGTGATTCATAGAATTTAACATTAAGGTATATTCTCATCTCGTTTGTTTGTTTGTTTGTTTTTGTCTATTTTTAGGTATGCCAATAGGTATTTGTGTCATTTTGAGAAAGGGTTTGTTAGTCAAAGGTATTTTAATCGGGATTTTCACAATTTACATTTAAATTCATCTACAAAATATTTTTAATTTGGGGAATTTTAAAAAATATAAATTAGCACAGAGAACATACTACTATTTTAAATGTAAATCAAATCACCAGGTCTTTTAGAGTAAAATAATTTGTTAAAAGTCTAAATGCCAAAAGGGCAATTTATATATATATATATATATATATATATATATATATATATATATATGTGTATGTGTGTGTGCAAAACATGTGTGTATATACACACACATATATAAATATATAGTTATTAAAATACAGGAAATAAAAGTATATTTATGTCAAAGATTGAGATTTTTACATAATCTCAAAGTTAAGCCATTCTTAAGCCTTCCAAACTGTCATTCAGTGTACTTCAGAGGAATCCCAACTCACTAATAACTTACACATTTTCTCTATATTATAATTTAATTTAGCTCAAATCATTTAAAGACTAATCCTAGAGTCATGACATTCTGATTTTGAAAGTCACATTGAGTGGTTTGTTATTCTGACATGCTTAAACAGACGGCCACTTTGGCAGAATATCACACTGTTAACTGGATATTCTATGGCTTTAAAGCACCAAGTTGACCATTGTTATTTTCAGTCTACCCATTCTTTACAAGTGAGAACTGTTACCAGTCTTCTGCAATGAGATTCTTATTGAGGAGAAATTTTGTTCACTATCAGCTGTCAGACAGCTCTGCTTAGAAAGAAAGAGTCATATCTGTGAATTTAAAAATTGTACATATCTCCTTAAACCACTGACATCTTTACCTAATCATTGGAACAACATTTCAGTTTATAAAAACAATTCCAAAGTACATATTTCGGATCCATGTTGACTAGAGAGCACACATCAGGTTGACAGTTTGACTATATTATGATGTATTTACCAAAGACAAAAAACAAAGAAGAAATTGATAATTGGCATAGAAAATGTGAAGTGTGCCAAATGGTCCTTCTAAATATTGAGGGAAAGAGGGTTAAACATAATGCTGTACTTTACACTAATGAAAATGTCCAGTATATTCCTTTCCCAAAGCAAAATAACATGTTAATGACTCTGCTTAGTGTTGTTTTTGTTAATGTGACATCCAAGGAAGCACTCCTTCTGGAGCCATAAACTGTGTTCAAGGACAAAGATCAAAACCGCTATCCATTGCTTCTTGCTGGTGGCTGGAACTAAAGCCCTCAGTCAGAATGGTTATCATTACTCTAAGTGGCTGCCTAGCCATTTAGAATTAGGGCCATAGCCCATCTTCACTGTTCCCTCTCCTGAGGAATAGCAACCATGTGTATATATATTTGCTGAAAAATTTCAGCATGGTATTCTAGGACTGATGATAGGGGAAGATTCCTCTCCTTTACCCTAGAAGTTCCTGAGTATCTAGTTCCTACTTTTTCCTCAGAAACCAACTCAAATATCATAACTTTCATTAAAGTTTTTTCAGTAGTGAGAGAAGAGCATTTCATTTCTCTGTAGAGGTGGAGCAACTTAGGATAATAATGGGATTTAAGGAACAGTTGAGCACAGGGTGGAGGGAAAAAAGGGAGGACACAGATATCTTCATCCTGGTGTCCAGTGTAGAGACTGAAATCACTGGGGCTGATGAATTGGGTCAGAAAATATGAAAAGATTGTGAACCTGGGGGTAATTCCCTGAGGACTAATGGCAGACTGTCCTAGATTTGTGTGCTTCTCAACATGGCCGGAAATAGTACACCCTTCCCACTAGGGGACAGTAACCTAACAACCCTGACAGCCTCCGGGCTTTGATATTCCCTAAAACTCCCACTGTGGAAATCTGTCCTTTAGCTTCTTCCTCTCCTGTCTCAGCCTGGGCTCTGAATATTTCTTAGTGTACGCTTATGATTTTTTTCTACGTCTGTTAGCTGTCTGACTATTCAAGGCTTACGCTGAAATATATGTATTTCTTAGTTTCTGTCAAGAACTTTGGATATGACAGTATTGATTGATTTAATTTTCATAACAACTCTCTGATGAAAGATTATTGTCCCCATTTTGAAAGTGAGGGCACTAAGTCTTAACACAGTTAAGTAATATGCCTAAATTAGTAAGAAATGAGCCAAGGCTCATAATCAAGTCTATTTTACAATGAAGCCTGTTCAACCATTATGCATACAGCCCCCCATCTGCTTCATTCGTCCAAAAGAGGATATTGCTCAGATGTTTGATCGCTTTACTCAAAATGAAAGAATGTGCTAATCTTCCATGCTCAGAGAAGGAAGGCAGCTAGGGGTGTGTGTGTGTGTGTGTGTGTGTTAAAATTGGAGGTCCAGCCTCTCAACCTAAAATTACTATTACTAAAGACTAATAGAATGTAATGAAACTTTCATTCCCATAGCAATATTTATAATATTAATTGTAACCCATAGAAATATTTCTATTTCCAGAGTTTGCTGAAATGCATTGCTCTTTATATCTTAAGATATATTTTGTGTCATTTAGGATGTTTTGTATAGATATTTGTTTTTTAAAAGGGGCAGGCTAAAAATTGGCCATATCCAAAACAAATAGGACAATAGAGTAACAAGAAATGGATTATGTACTATTTTTCTGATTTGGGCGAGATGACTATGATGAGAATTTCTGTTTAAAAAGAAATAACCATATGTAAGCAAATGTTTTCATTTTTTTACACAATTGATCATACCAATGATAATATGTAAACCAAAGAAGTTTTATAGGGGAAGGACATTTTTGAAAACTATTTCAATTATGCTTTAAAAACATTCAGGGGTATATTGGTGGCTCAGTCAGTTAAGTGTCTGACTCTTGATTTCGACTCAGGTCAGTGATCTCAGGGTCATGAATCCCTACACTCAGCAGGGAGTCTGCTTGAGACTCTCTCCCTCTCTCTGCCTCTCCTCACCCCCCACTGTGTGTTTGTGCTCTGTCTCTCTTTCTCTCTAGAGTAAATAAATAAATTTTTTAAAAAATTAAATAAAATAAAAAGGTAAGAAAAAACTGTGGACATTCAAATGTTAGCAGATAGCATTCATGAAAATCTACTAATAGGAAGAAAATAATAGCAGCTTCTAGCATTGATAACATTCTTATTATGAGGCAATAATAGAATAGCTAAAGTTGGTAACATTTAGTGGGTAGGCTTTTCTTTAGTCCACCCATCTGTTCCAGGGTTGATCTGTTTTCCTTTCTGAAGTATTCTGCCCTTCTAAATCTCTTCATATACCAGATGTGCTTCAACTCAAATGCTTCATTTGAAAACATATATCCAAGGGATCAGAGATATAGACTGAAGAGTATATAAGTTAATAGTCTACAAATTATCCTCAGAGAAGATCTTTATTTTATAATTACAAGTAGAGTAGAAATCCAGGTAACGACTATTAACATTATTATTGTATTTCCCACACTTAATGCTTGTTATGTGCATACTAAACATTAAATATTGCAGCAGCTCAAAGTAGCAGGTACTATTTTCGTTTTACAAATGAAGAAGCTAAAGATTTCAAGTGATTCATCCAAGTTCATATAGTAAAGTGGAGAAATTTATGTGGTTCTTAAATTATTTCTCTCTGCATGTATGTATGTGTTTGTATGAGGTGGAGTAGGAGTAAAATATGTGCATTTCTTATCAGAAGTTATCATAAGAAAACCATTTGGTCTACATGTAAGGCTAAACTCAATTCAAATACATAGAAACTGTCACTGAACTTACACTTCCATCACTTTTTTCTACTCTAATTTTGTAATACATTTTCTGTGTAGCCTTTGCTTTTCACCATCCTGTTTGCATTAGAGTACTTTGCTTTAATTGCATGAATATGCTAAATGTTTTTCCAAATATTACAATAATAAATACAAGTAGGGACATATGCCAGCATTTAGAAAGTATCTGCTGACCAAGAACAAGAAATCAAGGCCTCAAAAACAGAACTTAAGAGATTTTGAGTTTAAGATCATTAGTTTGCTTTGTCTGTATTGAAGGTGAATACAAAATCATTACAGCTTCCTCATCAAAATTCTGTGTGAGATGAGTAAGTGAGACACGCCATTTCTTTAAAAATAATACTATGTCAAAATCCAAAAACTTTGCTATCAAAACTGACACTAATTGGCATCCTTGTTAGCACTCTGAAAAGAGAGGTCAAAACTGGAGGTTCATAGAAGATGAATTGCCCCTTCTTATAAGTGGTTCCTCTGGGTTGAAGAGCAGAGATGTGGAAACCTTAGAAAAAGTCTGACATGTACCTTTACTATAAGAAAAACAAGAGACGTTAATGTTGATCTGTGTGTATTGATTGTTTGACATCTTGGCTGAACATTATATAGGAGGAAATTTATGAATAGTTGTCTAAAATAATTTAAAAGGTGAGATAATAGTAATTCCACCATTTCTTACTTGAAGATTTTGAGGCTATGGGTGGATATGTAGAGAATTCCAGAGAGGTGCGGAGGCACAGTACCTATACCTCATGTTATATACCACCCCAGTAAGGTAAGGGGTAGCATTACATTAATATTTTTACAACAAAATATAGGAATAGGCACACCAACTGCAATAAAGAGAGGCTATAAATACCCTCGTGGCACTTCAGATTGAAGTTTTCTGTTGCAAAAATGAGTTCATGAGAGGTTTTTGTTTTAAAACTTTCTCTTACCCAAGATTTTGTAACTTCTGACTTGCCAATATGGTATTATAGGTTTGTACAAGAACTGGACTTATTTGACTTGAAGGAAAAAATACTGAAAATTAACTTAAATAAGGGTTTTGTTTTTTAATTAATATTTTCAACAAATATTTATCAAGCACCTACTATGTGCCAGTTCCTATGACAGGTGACACAGTGATGAACAAGACACATGTGGTCCTATATTTGAATGGTGTTTTGTGGCCGGCTTTCTTCATCTCCAGTGAAATCAGAAAAGGAAGCAAATATTTTAATGGTATCTCATAGAAATTAAGTAAAATAAGGAAAAATACTTCTAACTTCTAGGGTTATTTAACACAGGAAAAGGTTATCTAAGAAGTGTATGGAATCCACTGTTCTCTGGAAATCTTAAAAGATGAATCATCTGTTTTGGATGATTTGGAGACAACAGAATCAACACCATAGCTTCTTATAGTCTCTTGTTAGCCAATACTCTATAATTCAATATTAATTTTCTGAGATCTTCCCTGATTAATTATTATAATTTAATCATTTTTCACAATACCAGAGTCTATAGGTTCATAAAAAAAATTATATGGCACACATGTTTGTATACACAAATCTAAATAGCTGTGAGTAGAGATTTGGTGTTCATAAATCAATAAAAATCCAATTAAATTTTGGTTATTTAAAGTAACTAAAAATAAATATAAACTAGACCATGAAAAAGCCAGTATATTCATTCTGACTTTTCTTATTTTCAATTAAGAATTTTATGAAAAATGGAAATCAAATAATCATTGCCATTGTCATTTGAAACATAATATTGAGGACTTTGTTGTTACTCTTTTTTATCCACAGTGACTCGGGAAGCCAAAAATATAAGCGTATACACCACTGTTGCTTAGATGGAAAAGACATTTTCTGTTTTGTATTCTTCTAGAAATAGTGCCCTCTCACTAAGTAAGATTTTCAGAGACTCAATATGTACAGTTTATTAAGTATTAATATATGTAATAGTGATTCTAAATTTTTCTAGTTTATTTCTTCTTTTATATTCAGTAATGATCATTTTGTGAGCCATGCACACACAGATGATTAAACCAAACAGGGCATTGAATAGCTATTTTTCACACGTATATACTTTGGCAAACAGATTTATATATAAAAATATATATACATATATATATACACACACACATATTATATGTATATATATATACATTTGATGAACAAATGAAAATTGCTGAAATTTTATGACCAAAGCTGAAATTCTACCATCATGCAGCCCCTTGCTAAGGCAGGCTGGGATACCAGGAGTCATCTTTTCAAAAGATACCCTCCAAAGATTCTAGGAAAAAGTTATTCTTGTAGAAAAATGATAGCTACTCCTGGAATAAAACAGAACTTTTTTTTTTAGTTCAAGTCTATTTCATTAAAAAAGATTTTCCCAGGAGCGCCTAGCTAGCTCAGTCAGTTAAGCATCTGACTCTTGTTTTGGCTCAGGTCATGATCTCAGGGTCATGAGATCAAGCCCTGCATCGGGCTCTGCGCTCCCCACAGTCTGCTTGAGACTCTCCCTCTCCCTCTCCCATCCTCTCCGCCCCTCACCTCAATCACACTTTCTGGTGCCCTCTCTTTCTCAAATAAATAAATAAACAAATAAATAAAACACATTTCCCATATAAATGGAAATTGAAACATTCTTTAGAATATGTTGTACCAGCATGGGGGACATTTGAGATGCTTTACATTTCCACTGAGGCATATATTCTGGACCATCTGGGAAAATTAAACAGCTCTAAAGTTCCATTGGGCCATCAATCTAATCCTTCTTATGGGTATGTGAGAGAAACAACCATCAGGACAAGAAGTTTGATTTGTTTTTTTCTATCAGTCACAAAAGCTAAGAAAGGAGAGGAAAGCCATGCTCATTCATTAAATAAACGCAATGAAACTAGATGTGATTAAAGCAAGTGATGGATGTGTTAAGTGTAGCTTAACATTGTCTAGACAATAGCTAGACATTGGTCTTATTTCTTAGAATCAGCCACAGAGAAAATACACTCCTTCCCTATTGCCTTAGATTGCATATAATCTTGACCCTGCTGGACATGTATTAGGTGTTGTCTTGCTAATCAGTATAGATACTAAACATGGCAGATGAAACTCAATCCTAGATCCTTCATGGATGCTGATGATTAAAAAATCCAAGTATTCATAAGGAAATAATGAAAGAGGACCTTCCCAAACAAATATTGAAGATTGCAAGGCCAAGCTATTTACTTCTGAATCCCCTAAAAATGTTTCCTCCAACTGGCTTGTATGCATGGGTTTGGAGTTGAAAAAGAGTCATATTGAAAGACTGTGTAATTTTGTATTGATAAAAGGTGCTTCTTGTGAGACTGTCAAAAAAATATCTGTTTTTAAAACTAGCTTGGAGGAGGGTGAAATGCCTACCACAGGTGTATGGCCATGTGCATACCATGAAGTATATCATATCCTGAAGAGGCTGTTTTCCTTAGAATGTAAAATTCAATACAGAAGTGTGAAATAAATATTAGGGATTATAATTTTTCTTAAGAAGCTCTGTCTCACATAGACCAGTGGAACAGAGTAAACAACATGTGTTGGAGAGAATGTGGAGAAAGGGGAACCCTCTTGCATGTTGGTGAAAATGCAAGTTGATGCAGCCACTTTGGAAAACAGTGTGGACATTCCTTAAGAAATTAAAAATAGAGCTTCCCTATGAACAGGCAATTGCACTATTGGGTATTTACCTCAAAGATACAGATGTAGTGAAAAAAAAAAAAGGGGGGGCCATCCGTACCCCAATGTTCATAGCAGCAATGGTCACAGTTGCCAAACTGTGGAAAGAACCATGATGCTCTTCAAAGGACAAATGGATAAAGAAGATATGGTCCATATATACTATGGAGTATTATGCCTCCATCGGAAAGGATGAATACCCAATTTTTGGATCAACATGGACGGTACTGGAAGAGGTTATGCTGAATGATATAAGTCAAGCAGAGAGTGTCAATTATCATATGGTTTCACTTATTTGTAGAGCATAAGGAATAACATGGAGGGCATTGGGAGATGGAGAGGAGAAGTGAGTTGGGGGAAACTGGGGAGGAGATGAACCATGAGAGACTGAGAAACAAACAGGGTTTTGGGGGAGCTCGTTGGGTGAGCCTGGTGGTGGGTATTATGGAGGGCACATATGTCATGGAGCACTGGGTATGGTGCATAAAGAATGAACTCTGGAACACTGAAAGAAATAACAAAAAAAGTTAAAATAAAAAAAATTAAAAATTAAAAAAATAATAATAAAACCTAGCTTGGAGGTGCCTTGCTGGCTCAGTTGGTAGAGCATGTGACTTGATCTCAGGGTCATGAGTTTAAGACCCATTCTGGGCATAGAGCTTACTTAAAAAAGTAAATAAAATACATTTTTTAAATCAATTTTAAAAAAAATAAAAAGACTGGGTTGAGGTGCCGGGCTGCCTGTCGCTCTCTGGCTCCAACTCCACACAAAGATAAAACGTCAGGTGACATCTGCCTGATTAGTCTTTGTCTTGTTTCAAATTACCCTACTAGTTGTTAACTCAAAGGTCCATTGCAACAAAAAATGGGAGATGGATCCTGAATGATAAAATAGATTTACCTTCTCTGAAATGTCGTCTTACATAAGAAATGGGGCATTAATAATACTTCCATCGTAGGGGTTTTGTTACAAATAAATTTACTAATGCAATGTAGAAAATTTATTGCAGAGTCCAGGGAAAGCTCAGTACATTTAACTATCATCATTATTTTAAGAATTGTGTAGTATGCTGCTTTGCACATGTGTAATGGATTCCTCTTTTAAGTGCTACTTTCCTAAGTGATAGCTGTGCATTAGGAGTGCTGTCCTACATTAGAAGGAACCCCAGACTGAATGGAGGTGAATTTCTATTCTGGTTCTTGTGTTGCCAGGGACTGGGCTTTTTTATATGACCTGGTACAAGTCACTTCATTATGACAGAATTCAGGTTCCTTGTCTGTGATAGGTATTGAGATCAACAGTTCTAAATTGCCTTCTTGACCTCTGGGTTCATTGAATTCCTATGATTAAAATATATAATATATGTTGTTTATGCAGTCATAACCAAAAGTGAGTAAATACGTTCATCCCTATGGCTTTCTGAATAAGAAGATTTGAACAAATACAGTTGTCATGTTTTTCACATCTATCCACAATTTTTAAAAAATGCTTAGCTATCATGTCTTTACACAATGTCAAAGTTGCTAGCAATAGCACCTAACAACCCTCTGATAAGATTAAATATGTACCTTTAGTACTATAGAAGTTGAATACCACCTGACTTTGAATATATGAAATATCTAGATGGTCAATTCTATTTATTATTTAAGCACCTCCCTTAAACTAGTACATTGTTATATTACCTATCTAAGAAGGATAGTTTGAGAATATCTGCAGTATTTGACTCTAATAAACCTTAAATGATCTGAATATATACTGGTGGTTGCCTAAAAGCTGTCCCTCTTTTCTTTACTAAAAGAATTCTGCTTTCATTCGGATAATACTGGCCATGTATTTCGAAAAGACAAGTTCCCAAGGCTGTGTCTTGATTAGTCCACACCATTGCCCTTTCAAGTGATTGGTTTAGAAAAAAGCATGTGACTGACTCAGTTCTGGGAAATGAGACATAAGAAAAAGTCTGCAGGAAGGCTTGTGGGAAAGGTTTCTTTGTTCTTACAAAAGAGACAAGAGAGGGAATGTCTTTTTACCACTTCTGGCCATTATCATCTCTGTGTGATTCGGGAACTGCAGGAGCTGTTCTGTGACCAAAAGGTGAGCCAGCCTAAGAAGCTGCAGAGTAAAAAATGGAAAAATCTGGATCCTTCATGATTTTATCAAGTCGCTGAATTTATCACACTGGAATTTAATCAACTTTAGACTTCTTGTTTTGTGATACTGTAGATGTCCTTATCACTTAGGTCACTTTAAGTTGGGATTTGCATTACATCTGAAACATAATGTATGGTAAATAATGTATTACTTGGAAGAGCTAATTGCAATAACAGACATCCAAGATTTCAGTGGCTTAAGCCAATAGAAATGTGTTTCTTGCTCACAGTCACTTTTGAGTCAGCAGAGATCTGTGTTTCATGTGGCCATCCATTGCACTGTGTGGTTCCACCTTTTATATGCAGGCACATAATGAAAAAAAAGAGGTAACGAGGAAACAAAGAGATACATTCCATACCAGGCCTCTGTCCTGTAACCCCACCTAGTCACTTGGGAAATGTATTCAATCCATGAGGAAGAGGAAATAGGTCTGGCATACACATAATATTATTTTTCATTTTTCTTTAACAATTATATGATTAACAATTTTTTTAAAAAATCAATGTTGTCTTAATCATGTGGGGTAGTAAACACAAAAATCATCTGCTGTACTACCTAATCAACTAAAAAGTGCTCTACCTTAAGAGTATCATGCTTTGGTGGAGCGCCTGACTGGCTCAGGGAGTGGAGCATGCAACTCTTGATCACAGGGTCATGAGTTCAAGCCCCACACTGGGCCGTAGAGCTTTCTTAAAGAAAAAAAAAAAAAAGGATCCTGCTTTGAAAGATAAATTTTCCACTCATATATAGTCCACAAAGAATTCTTCTTCCTACTCCAGTTAAAATTAGGGATAGCCTGTCTACATACTGGAAAGTGATACAAAGTGGGTAGGGTTAATATAGAGTATCTTCCCAAAGATCAAGTTTATTTTTGAATAGAAAGAAATCTATTCAGTCAGACTGAGGATTTGATAAGGTAGATAATAAAAAAGAGTGACTTTCAAAATTTGGTTTAGAATGCAAAAGTGAATGTTATGTTTATTTATTCAGTGAATCCTAGTCATAGGAACTTACTTTCTCTGGGTGGTTTGTCAAAACCTAAAAAGTATCTTTAGTACCACTTCTGATTTGTTTTACTTTTCATGTTTCTTTACTACACTATGAAGATTCAAGATTAAAAGGAATTGTTGAATAAGCTATGGTTTCTTCTACATATCTTTAGGGAGTGTGTGTATGCATGTGTGTGTGTGTCTGTGTTTGGATATTCTCAGCAGCCTCATTTTACATACCGTATTTTAGAAATAAAGTTTTTGGTGTGACAGAGCAGTACACAGATCAATCACAAACAGTATCCTGTTGTTGTCTGTAGCCAATATCTGATACTTATGGGGAAAACAGGGAGAAAAGATAACACTGAACCACCCGTGGGAGATTTTTCATGTCTGGTGGGTGACAGAGAAAGTGAAGCAAAACCAATCCCATTACCACTAGTTATGCTTCAGCCACTCCAATTTCATTCATTTTGCTTTTATTTCTGATGTGCAGAAGCCATTTGATAAATTCCCTTCTGGGGACAGGCCAGTCTTGGAAGAATGTACATTAAAAAGTTATGAAGAGTACATAATTTATTAAACCAAACTCATTATTGGAAACTGTTAGCATACAATTCATTTAATAGGAATCACTGGTGGAGAAAATGACTGTTGTTTTGATCTGATCACATAAGCTATGGCGTAATTTTCCTTGTCTGTGGTGATTTACTTAATCTTGAACAACATGAATACTCACTTAAAGTCTGCTTGCTGCTAGGAAACAGACACGTATGTTATGTTATTTATTAATGGCAATGGCTTTACATTTTTATTATGTTCTGTAACAAATAGACTTTCCGAGTTTTCAGCAAAATGATTGAATAATTGAATAGAGTAGCTATATCCCTGAGTATACAAAGGACAAGGATAGGAAGCAGTTTTACTGACAAACACCAAGGCTTAGGAGCCTGTCATCTGTTAACAAGTTTCACTCAGGAAAACAACTGATCAGTCAAAAAAGATTTTCTGTCTGCCTACTATGCACCAGATAAAGCCTTTACATTGTAAAGTGAAGACATAAAACTTCAGGGAATTAAGGAGACAAGATATATACATTAAAATAGCTAGAAAAAAAAAATAGCTAGATAGAGATATAAGGAAGCATGTCATCAAACTCTAGATGATACAGACATGTACTAGAAAAGCTTAGGGAAGGTGAGAGCTCAGTGCTGTCAGATGATCAGGGGTAATCTTTATAGTCTCATCTCTGGCCCGAGGGAGACTTTCTTCGTGTAATTTTGAACACTATTTTGCAAGCCGATTGTTACAGACCTATGGCAGGTTAATTTCAAGTGATAATATTGAAATACATTTATCCATTTCCCTATTAAGGAGCACTTACTTTATTTCCTGTGTTTCCCATTACAGAGATACCATGATAATCAGTTTTGAAGTAATTTTGCTCTTTTTGTCTGTAGGATACATTTCCAGAAGTGGACTTGCTGGGTCAAAATGTATATGTGTTTTTCTATTCTTACTATGTTATCCAGAAGACATTCAAACTCCCCTTTCCCACAGCAAGTCAGGAAGTCTCATTTTGCCCATGACAGAGGTGGCGCTATCACTGTCCTAGTTTTACCACAGCAGGAATCTCCCGTGACTTCCATTCTTACTTTCTGAAACTCTCAGTGGGTTTGGTATCTTTTTGCAAATGGTCATTTGGATTTTTTTTTTCTTTTATGGAATTCTTAGGTCCAGCCTTTGTCTATTTCCCTGTTGTGTTGCCTTTCTTCTAACAAATGAAAAAATCTAAACTTTTACTTGCAGACTTTTAATGTTTAGTGAGGCTACATATTGAGTCCTGTTGCTGATACTGTAGCTGTCTACAATGCCCAGTGCTAGGCAGACGCCGTGGGGAATAGAAAATGCTCAAGTTTGGTAATAGAGCTAAGAGAGGTATGGAAACATCTATACCGCAAAGCAGTCTGCAATAAACACTTCAAAATAAAATATATCACACAGTTGGAGACTCCAGTCATGTTATCGGAGCCAAGAAGGAGAATGTATTTCTGGCTAATGTGGTCAAGAGAAGATTTATCAGTGAAGAGAATATGAATCTGGCTTTAATGGCTTGGTATGATTTTGATTTTAATGGATTGCTCTGGAGAGCAATCCACATGGGAGGAATTTTTAAAAATAGGAGAGATTTTTAAAAAAACAAATGAGTAATTCAGATACCAGAAGAATTGACCTAAGAAACATGACCTTCTTAACTTTCAGTAAAAATTTCTTATTGTAACAATATATCATTTTCAACTTCTAAAAATGTTAGAATATAAATGACTTCCAATCATAGTTTTAAAAAAATGATATTATGCTTCTTGTTGAGAAATGCAGAGAAATTTTTGTGTCTGTGTTTAGAATTTAAAATTGTAGCAATCACTAAGTAATTTCTTAAGCTATATTTTGAAAATTGAGAAAATTTGGAATTTATACTAAAACTTTGTCTCCTTGACAAAATTATGAAGCAGTAGCTTGAAATTCTGAAAACTAAGACAACTTCCTAAAGCATCTATTTTGAAATTAGCTAGAATCTCTGTCTCAGCCTAAATTGTGATAGTATTTGACTTTTTAGCATGCCATTATTTACTCTCTGTATTATTCAAGGGTTACTGAAATACACATATAATCCTTATAAGGATCTTCAGAAACACCAAGGACACCTTGGTGGCTCAGTGGGTTAAGCATCTGCCTTTGGCTCAGGTCACGATCCCAGGGTCCTGGGACCCAGTCCCCATCCAGCTCCTTGCTCAGCGGGGAGCCTGCTTCTCTCTCTATCTGCCCTCTCCCCTGCTTGTGCTCTCTCTCTCTCTCTAACAGATAAATAAGTAGCTAAATAAATAAATAAACTCTTTTAAAAATAATGATATTAATGACTCACTTGGGGTAGCTGGGTCAGCTGAACAAATGTGAATATATAGCGATTTCACAAAATAAACATAGAAGTCCCTGAGGGTAACTAAACTATTCTCAGAACTAGTGTAGTGTCCATTTAATGCTCTGCCTTTGTTGGGCGTTGTAGCCTCTCAGGCATAGTGCCACTACTACCCTCTGTCACCCCTGCATTTTTCACACATCATTGCCTCTCTGATGACCTCAGCAGCTGAATACAACTGCTTCTACCCTGCACACTCCATTTCTCCAGGTATAATTGCTGTTCATCTTCTGTCTGCTAAGGGCTGATGATTTCAAGATCAAGTACCAGAAACTTCACCATCTTCTCCCAGACAGCATGGTCTCCTGTAAGGTGCTCCCACTGAAGGGCCGGAGAGCAGAAGATGCCGAAGCTTCACAGTGGCCGTGATACAAAGGAAAAGACTACTTCTCTTTGTTTTTTGGTTTTTTGTTTGTTTGTTTGTTTGTTTGTTTTTAGGGGTCTCAGACAGTTGCCAGTTATTAAAACCCTCTCTCTTCTCAGACAGGAAGAGGGCTGGAGGGTGGGGGCAGATTGTTATAATGCCCTTACTATAGACCCTGAAACCTTCTCTCCTGCCCTGCTTGGCAAGGCAAGGATAGGGAGTTTCCAGGAAGCATTGGAAGGTCACACACCTTGAATGGTCTTAAAGGTCCACTGACTCTAAATGGTTCTGAAGTGACAAAGTATGGGGACCCTAGCAAGCTCCAGGTTCTAAGGGGGTGGAGGGGAGGTCCAGAGAGGGTTAGAGTGTGTTCCACATCCAAGCTGGTGAAACTGGTGGCACAGCAGTTCCCATGGGCAGCCTTGAAAGGACCCCAAAATGCTTTCCAAAAAATTAAGTTAGCTTTGAACATCTGTCTGCCCAGAAAACTCTGGTACCAGGTCATGTTAGGATCAACCAGTGAGTAAAGGTCTCTTCTGCATGTTAGTTCTCCTCACTCACCCTCCACAGTCCCAAGCTAGAAGGATCAGAAATTGAGCCAGTAAGTAAAGACGGGGTAGGAAGAGCACAAGGCTTGGGAGATATGAAAGATGTTGACAACACTACCTTACCCACAGTGGACATCAAGCCTGAGGCAGGCTCAAACCAGGAGAAAGGAGAAACTTTCAACGCATTTATAACCATCTTAGATCTGACAATGAGATTCTGCAATTAAAATGGCCAGAGAATTATTTTAACTATCATAGAGTGACCAGAAAAGTCACAGGATCTGCAGTGATGGAAAAGTACTACCTCCAGAGAGCAAGTTACACGGAGTGACGGATAGAAAGAATAATGTTTTCTCCTGGAAACCCACTTACTTTGTTCTTTCATTTCATTGTAATGGTTACTGACTTTCTACTGTATGCCAAGCACTCTTCTTAGCTAAGAAGATTGCTAAAAATATATTGATAAAAAAAACTATTTTTAAAATGACTGTGTGAAATGAACACTATCATTACTAACCTGGTTTTATAGATAAGGTCATTTAGGTACAAAGAGTTAAGATAATCTGTCAAATATCACTCAGCTAGTAAGTGGCAGAGCTGGGATATGTTGTCCCCAGTAGGAATGAGTAAAAACCGAAACATCATAGGCTATGGAGAAATTCTGAATTTCAGAGGATGCTCTCCTTACTTCTGTAAAGATTATGAGTTTTCTTTGAAATAAATAAACTATAAGAACACAGAAAATTTGAGATAATCTCCTTTATGTTCACACAGAGGCACTGCACATTTATATCCAGAATAAATCACCAGTAAAATGGAAAGTTATGAAAAAGAATAACTGCACACTTTTTATTCAATTCTAAATTATGATCTGTGAATTTTACATATAATGATGTATAAGGCATATTAGATACTACAGAAAACCAAAGTAAAGATGTTGAAAAATATGAGAAATTCTTTTAAAACATAGAAGGAATAAAAGAATTAAAATGAGAAGAAAACAAGCTATATGGAAAACAAATTGGCAAAGTTTAATCAAAGTACATGAGAATAGACGGGGGAAAATCAATAATCAAATAAAGAATGGGAAACTTTCTTCATCTAATAAAACATCATCTGAAATCTGAGAGTAACTGCTGTATTTCAGGAAATCAATAAAAAGAAAACAATATCAAAACATAGCTAGTGGAATTGTCACAGTTAAAAGGTAAAGAAATAATCTTACAGCCATCTAGGAAAAAAATAATAATGTGCACAGAAATAAGATACAATTGACCCAGATTGCTCTGCAACACTAAATGCCAGGGGACTGTGAGACAATATTTATCAAACTTTGAAGAAGTTATCCATGAATTCTATTTCCAGGAAGACTGTCAATTCTTGTGTGAAGGCAGGAGAAAGATATTGGATATGCAAGAGTGCAGATAACATTTCCCAGCTATATTTCCTGACCATACGAATTGAAGACATTCTGAAGGACAAGAATAAAATCCAGGAATGAGAATGTCCTGCCTAAAAAGGAGTGGTGGGTAAGCACTGACAGTTAACCATACTGAGATACTAATGCAATAGAAACCCTCTTATTTGAACTCAATTGCTTAACAAGAACCTCCTTTCCTATGTAAATCATACTTACTCTCAGTGTCTGTGTTTGTTTTCTAAGGCTGCCATAACAAAATATCACAGTCGGAATGGCTTAAACAACAGCATTTTTTTTTTGTCACAGTTCTGGGGGCTGGAATTTCAAAATCAAGGTCCCGGCAGAGTTGTTTTCTCGTGAAGCCTCCTTTCTTGGCTTGAAGGTAGTTGCCCATGTACCTGAACAACTAGTGTCTCTTCCTTTTTCTTTCTTTTTTTTTTAAGTGATCTCCACACCCAGCATGGGGCTTGTACTCACAACTCTGAGGTCAGTAGTCGCCCACTTTACCAACTGAGCTAGCCAGGTGCCCCATCTCTTTTTCTTCTTTTAGTTACACCAGCCCTATTGGAATAGGGCTTATGATCCCATTTATTAGATCACCCTTATGGTGATTTGGCCCTTTTATATACCAATTACAGTATAAGAAATACATATCTATATATACGATATTATTTCACATTGATATCTGGGATATTCAACGATGAAATTGCCAAATATAATTGCCATAAATGAGCATGAACAAGGAGGGCCAAATATTTATTTCCCCTTAGTGAAAACAATTCAAGTGAACAAAAACACTATATAGGAAAAATTACTACTTAAGCATTTTTACCAATTATAAATGCATATTTTTAATATACTTAATTACATATAAATTATTTTAACTTGTGCTAAATTACCAAAAGAATGGATTATTGTCATCTTTAAGAGGAAATTTTAATTATTTTCCCCTCTCTTATTTTTATTCTTGTGCTTCTTATTTTCTTAGAGTCACCCCGGTGTTGCTGTCAGGGAAGGAATGCCAACTGAAATAGGTATTATTGATGTTACATTAACAGACTCCACAGACAGCAATGTGGACTATGAATATAATAACTACATATAATATAAATGTTCTCAATGTTGGGAGGGGGAAGGGGAAAATGATAAATAAAAACTTTAGAGGCACCTGGGTGGCCCAGTTGGTTGAGCTGCCTTCGGCTCAGGTCATGATCCTGGAGTCCTGGGATGGAGTTCCGCATTGAGCTCTCAGCTCAGCGGGGAGTCTGCTTCTCCCTCTGAGCCTCCTCCCCTCAAACTCTGTCTCATTCTCTCTCTCTCTCTCAAATAAATAAATAAAAACCTTTTAAATAAAATAAATGCTTTAAAAGTGTGTGAAAAGGAAATAAAACCTCATTCCAGTGAACGAACAACCAAGACCCGTTAGACTTACTAAATGCAAAGCGCTATGCACTTTACATGAAGTTAAAAAAAAACAGATGGGACATATTTTATTAAGGAGTTGTTAAAAGTTACAAAAAGAATTGTAAGATAACTGGGGGTTGAAAGCTTGCTCTGAAATAACAACAACAATAATAATAATAAAGACTGAGATGTGTGTCAGGGGAAGGTCAAGCAGAGTACAGGAACCTATTATGCAGTAGGTGCCGAGGATATCAAGGTGAATAAAAAATGTGCTTGCCAGGACCACCATGTATTGATAACCAGTTTTACTGCCTAGAGTAGTTCACGGTCTAGTAGAGAAAAAGCAAAACAAAATACCGTGTAAAGAATAATTGGTCTTTCCCTCCATAATTACTACAGTACCTGTCCTCCCCACAAAACTGAGTACTCTGAGTGTAGGAACTATGTGTGCAGATTCTCCACTGTAATAGGGCAGGGAAGGCTCTAAGCAAGCATATGTTCAATTGATTAATAAATAGTATAGCAAGAGCACCAATCTGGATTCTTACTCTGTCTCAACCATAAAACCAGAGTTAGCCATGTAAGGCTAAACTAAACTATTACCACCTTTGTGTTACTACCGTATACATATTTTTTCCCATTCACAAAGACTGCTATTCCAAACTTAGAACTAACCAAAGTTCAGCTTCACTACCTTTGTCTTCATGCTCAGGGAACCTCCTTGATCTATCAGTTGGGAAATGTTGTATAGTCTCTTCAGGAACCCAGAGACCCACTGACTAGATTGACAATACAAAGGGGAAGCTTCAGAGCCCATATCAAAAGCCCAGTTGGAAGTCAGCGGATCTAAGAGCCAGCATGCTGGGGAACGTGTAGTCCATCTGGTGCTATGACCTGCCCCCTTCCAGAATCTTTGTGACTCAGAGAGAAGTCCGGGTTTACATTTCACAGAATCCTCTTCACTGTTTGGTTCTAGGTCAGAATTTCCAAAGAGAGGTGCTGGCACAGGATTTTGAGAGCAGAAGAGGAGAATCCAGGTTCCTTGAGGTAAGTGCAGTCAACTCCACGCACAGATCTGAGACTCACAGAAGCTTCCTGGCGAGTTTTTGCAAACCACCATTTCACAAATGCATGCTGAGAGAATTGTAGTTTCCCAGAGATTCTAGACTATTAAAGCAGTAAGTAAGGACTACCCACTTTGATATCTTAGGCTGAGACCTTTGCTGACATTTGTTCCCTTAGCTGCTCTAACAGTTGTATGAGCTTCTATTTCTTATCGTAATCTTCTGTGTCCAAGTCACACAGTGAACAAATAAATAAGTCAATAATCTCAGACAATACCATTGTTGATATCCACCTCCAGTTCTTAGGTTCTCAGATAAAAGGCAAGAGTGGAAGACCTCACATAATTATCTTTGTGTCTACAACATTAGCCAAAGGCAAAAGTAATCGTATGAGTAGTAAAGAACCCCAACTCTGGTTTATGGATTTCTTAGGTTTCTCTAAAAATCGAAACTGATACCAGTGGTAGGACTGATCCAAACAACTTCCTGAGCTTGTAGGCAAGTAAGTTCATGTTGTGTGCTCCTCATCTCATTGGGAGATAAAAGCCATCTCTAAACTTGCTCAGTGTTTTCATTCTTTCAACTGCATGTAATTGTGATAAAATTAAAATAGCCGAATCGTCCCAGCTATTGGACTGGCCTGCTCAAATAAAGATTCTCTACTCCACAACTGTACATGGCATGGCTCTATTACTTATTTTCTACACTCAAAGCCCCCAGGCTTCACAGCTGGTTCTTGGTATTAGTGAAAATTTCACTCTTGTCCCCAGTGGCTGCTTTTTAGTCTTTTCTTCTCTCTGTCATTATCTTCTGAGGTTAACAGAGGTAAAGTCAGGCTATAAATATATACATATATTTTACTAATATAAAGAGTGCCTTACTTTATAATTTTCACAAACCCTATTTTAAACAATATTATCAGAATACTGCTGTATTAGAAATGTGATCACTTTTAAATGTGTGTAGGGGACGCCTGGGTGGCTCAGTTGGTTAACCATCCAACTCTTGATTTTTGTTCAGGTCATGATCTCAGGGTCCTGGGATCGAGCCCTGTGTTGGTCCCTGTGCTAGGCTTGGAGCCTGCTTAATAAGATTCTCTCTCTCCCTTTCCCTCTATCCCTTCCCTCCTCCCCCTCCCTCTCTAAAACAAACAAACAAATAAATCAATAATGTAGAAATATGAGTCAAGGGGTTTTGCCCCAGCCCTCTTTATAACCAAGTCCTAACTATTCTACGCTGGACCATCGAATTGCTCTTTTAATTGGCCTTTCCTTCTTGAACATTATGTCTTTGCTCCATTTCATCCAGACCACCTAGTCTACATTCCCTGAGATTTGGTGGGATCGTGTAGATCAGTTCTGAGACAGTGTTGGCAGAACAGAAATGCTCTTTCAGTACTGCCCGCCCACCAAAAGAAAAATACTTCCCATATATTAAATCAGGTGCAGAGGACTCAGTGGAAAACACCGAGGTCCTAGGAGCTAGTGAAAGGATCCCTTGATCCCTCAATGACTGGAGGAAGTAGAGCCTCCTGTTGACCTGCTGACTATGATGTGAGCAGGAGGAAAGTGTTTACTTGTGAAACCACTGAAATTTTGGAGGTACCCAGTTAAGAGTAGAAAGCTTAAGCTGATTAAATAGGTTAGTCTACTCTGTTTCATCTCCAACATGTCCCCAGTGTCTACAGAAAAGAGACTGAATATTTTAGAATGCTTTTCTAAGACATCCTTCCAACAAACTGTTCTAGTGTAAATTTCTACCTTTCACAGACCTCATGCTTAAGATCAGAGTCAGAATTAACTGAACTAGATAATTTACATGGTCTGAATAATCTGAGAATATATCCATCATTTGCTCCCACTTAGGATTTCTTTTCTCAGACATTTGCCATGTGAAATCCTACATACATATCCTTTAAAGTGACTAAATTATCAGGGGCACTGTATTTTTTGTGACTGTGTGTGTGAGCACACCTAAGTATGTGCATTTTAGAGGTTGTCATGACAATAAAATTGGATCTGCCTGGTAAAGATAAAGGTATTATGTCATACAAAAATTGAAACTCTCATCTGTGAACTATGGCTTGCAGCATTCTGATTTTTAAGTAAGCTGTACTGAGTGTCTTTTAAGGAAAAGATACTCTGGTTTCAGATGAAAAGCCAAGCCCCACATCATATTCCAATCTCAATACCATGGTATGTTAGAATATTAGGCAGAACCTTGAATGCCAATCCTAATTTTTTAAAAACTGTCTCTGATTTTTTTTACCGACAGAGGTTGCGTATTTTGGAAATGGCATTTGTTTTGTAGTTTTCATACCTTACAAGAGGTAAGATCCATAAACAAAGACGCCTACTCCAAAGAGTGATAGTTTATTATTGTTATAGACTCGTATGGCAAATCTATATAAATGCCTTACACTTCTTGAAACAAGGTTAAATATACAGTCTTTCCAGGATATTCTAAAATGTACGTATTTACTGATCAGCCAGCACTCGGAAGCATAAAAGGCATCTCTTCATGTTATCTAGGAGCTGGCTTCATACATGAGAGAGCATGGAACCTTAAGGCTTAATTGACATTTGTAAGAAACAATCTGTCCACACAGAGCACCATCTGTTTACAGTTATTGCCTAGCAAAATAATATAAGAATCATTATCTTGTGAACAGTCATTGTAGAAACCAGTGTATCATTCTCACTGAGTAGCTGAGTAGCAGAAAAATGCCATTTTGTTAGAAATTGGGCTGATTTCCACTTAGGAAAAACTACAGAATCCTTATTTCCCTCTTTCAGAATCAGGGTAATTTCTTGTCAATGCTTAAACTGTATATGGTAACCAAGAAGCCAGGTTTACTTCTTTTTTCTCTTGAGCAACTGGAATTATTAGAGGTGACCAATGGCTGAGAATAGTGTTGTGTCTTTATACCTCAGTGTCTTTCAGCGTTTTTATACATAGTAAGAAGGTAAACACGTGTTAAATTTAATTGAAGAAACTGATGTACCATCTTAACACACAAACTGAGTTTTTTAAAAAAATGTAAATATATTTAGACTAAGTGAACTTTTGCTTCCTACCTTGTTTTGGCATAAACACACACAATAAAAACTAACAAAGATGAAAATCTAACATCTATTATTTTGGATAGGACAAAAGCAATATAAGTCCTGCTGTTTGTGAACATAAAAGAAAATTGCTTATCTGATTCAGGAAGGAGTTGAACCAACTCTAAAAACATTTCTCTTATTCTTACAGTCTTTTTTTTTTTTTCTTTTCACCAGTCCTGATTTTTTTTTTTTAATTTTTTAAGCTGAGATTATCTATGCACAGACTCGACAATATGGTTAAATAGGAATAAGGCTAAATAAATCTAAAGAATTTTTGCTTACAATTTGAATGTCAATGATACACAGTTTTTGAGAGACAATGACTATAATTAAGTCCATTCTCCAATTTTTTTTTATCCTCAGTGATAGAATGGCAAAACTATAATTATACAAAATGACACATTTCCCAAATTACGCATTCTGAAGACATTAAAGATATTTAAAAAGTAATCACATGTAGATAAAAAAAAAGGCAAAAGACTGTTCTCTAATCCTTCAAATGAGACTGACTATCAGACTTCCGCTTTTAAAATTTTAAGCAGATGCTCATGGGTCATTTCTCCTATGGTTTCAGTTTGCTTACATTCCCAAATTAAGTCCTTGCCTGTATCTACAAGATAGTAAGCACCCAGATAACACTTAAATATGTACTTCACCAACAAGAAAAAACAGAGATAGAGACATGTAACATAATAAACTAAAGAGAACACAGAAATTGATTGAAATATGCTACTATGTTGGTAAATGTAATTAATTAATAATTTCATGTATTAAAAAGAAAAATCTGTGGCACCCAGCTAAAGCAGGGTTGAGAGAGAATTTTACATTAGAAAAATTTAAATTTTCAAATCAGTAATCTACACTATCACCTTACCTTTTATGAAGTTAGTATTATGCTGATACCAAACCCAGACAAAAACTGCACACTCGCACACACACACACACACACACACACACACACGAAACCATAGCCCATTATTCTTCATGAATATAGATGTAAATATCTTTAACAAGATATTAGCAAATAGAATTTAACAATATATGGAAAGAATTATGTTCCATGATCAAATGGTCAAGGTACAAGACTGGTTCAATATTCAAAAAGCAAATAACATAATTCACCATATTAACAGGTTTAAAAAGAAAATCACATGATCATATCAATTCATGCAGAAAACACAGCTGACAAATGAAACATCCATTCATGATTTAAAAAAAAAAAAAAAAAAACTCTCAGGAAACTGGGATTAGAAAACTTCAACTTAATAAAAAAATCTACAAATTTAGCTTGTAGCCAGAATCATACACAATGAGGAAAGACTTAATACTTATCCCCTAAAATCAGAAAAAGTCACGATATCCACCCTTACCATTGCCATTAAACGTAGTATGAGAACTTTAGGTCAGTGATATAAAGCAAGAAAAAACACGACACATAGATGGGAAAGGAAGAAATGAAACTGCCTGTTTCTAGAAAACATGGTGGTCTCTGTAGAAGATGATGTTGAATGATAAAAGTTAATCTCAAAAGGTCTCATATTGTGTGGTGCCATTTAGATAACATTCTCAAAATAACAAAATTAAAGGGGTGAATAATAGATTGGTAGTTGCCAGGGTTAAGCGGCTGCCTTCAGCTCAGGTCACGATCCCAAGGTCCTGGGATGGAGCCCCATGTGGGCTCCCTGCTCAGTGGAGAGCCTGCTTCTCCCTCTCCCTCTGCTGCTCCTTTTGCTTCTGCTTTCTTGCTCATTCTCTCTCTCTCTCAAATAAATAATCTTTATAAATAAATAAGTAAATAAAATTTTGTCTAAAAAAGAAAATCACAGTCTAGAAGAAGATATTTGCTATTATTATGCATGACAAAGAATTATTACATAAAAGTTATGAAGAACCTAACAATCAATAATAAAAAGTAAATAACCAATTAGAAGAATGTGCAAAGGCTGGCAGGAAATTCTTAGAGGAAGAAAAGTTGGCAGTAGACATCATTAATTCACCCTGTTCAGTATGGTACACTGTTTCCTGTATATTTAGAATATTTCATTAATAAAAACATGAATTTTCCACATTATAAATGGAAAACTGGACACACAGATTTGTCCATACAGCTACCATTTGAGTTTGTCTTTTCTTCAATTTTATATAATATTCACACTTAAGAATAAAAACTACTTCAATCAGAAATTCTTTGAAATACTAAACGTTAGTTTACAACACCATTCCCAAACTCTTCGTTTAAAAGTCAGGATCTTCCAGTTTCTAACTACTTAAAAATACCATGAAATGGGTGCCTGGGTGGCTCAGTGGGTTAAGCCTCTACCTTCGGTTTAGGTCATGATCTCAGGGTCCTGGGATCAAGCCCCTCATCAGGCTCTCTGCTAAGCAGAGAGGAGTGTGGTTTACAGAGCTAAACAAAACTGCAATCTAGCCAGGATATATAGAGTTTTGTAACTCAGACTGACAATGTTTTTGTTTTTAATTGATTATAGGAGTCATTTTTTTTTAAGATTTTATTTATTTATTTGACAGACAGAGATCACAAGTAGGCAGAGATGCAGGCAGAAAGAGAGAGGAGAGGAAGCAGGCTCCCTGCGGAGCAGACAGCCCAATGCGGGGCTCGATCCCAGGACCCGGGATCATGACCTGAGCCAAAGGCAGCGGCTTTAACCCACTGAGCCACCCAGGCATCCCTATAGGAGTCATTTTTGAACAACAATGCCATGATTTCTGTCTCAGTTCAACTAAATGATCATGTTCATCTAGTTCTAACCTGAAGGGAAGGGAAGTAAGCCTTCTACCAAGGTATCAAAGTTACTTTCTATTATAACCAGGTATCTCTCCAAGCTCAAAATTAATGAAAAAATAATCTCAGATAAACCAAAAGGAAAGAAATATATTATATAACAAACCTAGTTTGATTTTTAGTCTAGCTTTGTAACACATCTGAAATAAATACGTATTTTCTGTAGCAGTATACATTTCCAGGTAGAGAGCATAACCAGAAAGTAAAGATTTGGTGTGTTGAGTGGGAAAATTACAATCAGGAGCCTAGGTCAGCAAAATCATCCCTGAACTGTCCATTTCCTGAGCAACTTCCTGGTAAGGGTAGGGATGGGGGTGGGATCCAAATCTGGATGGTTCTAGAGTCACAGAGTTTGCGGTAATGACAGATTTATCAGTGTGGAAGTTCAGGTTGAAGTATTATGCATTCAGGAGGTAATTTAAGAAACCTAAGTTATTAGAAGAAAAAAAATGTGAGAAATAGCATCATTTGGAGAAGAATAAGATTTGTCTTTTATGTTTTCATAAAATTTAAAGTTGTTTTGTAAAATTATTTTATTAATAATAGAAAAGCTAGGATGTCTTAGATGTTATGAAATTTATATATGTTGAATAAGCTGATTTCAGCTTAATACAGATTTATCTATGGTATGCAATAAATGAATTTCTAGCAACATTTTTGCAAAATAGATTTCCTAATGTATTTTTAAATTTCCAGAGAAATTCTTCACCCCAGACTGTATCTATCAGAAATGATGTGCTGTTTGTATGGTATAGCATTTTGAGTTTAACCACAATGAATTCCAAATTAAAGAGCTTTCATCATCAATCACCCTGTACTTTATTTATCATTTTCTCAAAAAAGCTACGTTGGAAAATCTGGTTATTGAGAATGCTTTGAAAATATAAATTAATTTTAAAGGACCAGTGGTGACCCTTTTCTTCTTCCTACTTAAATATCAAAGACTCAAACAGATACAATCACTTCTTTCCTTTTTGTTCACAAAAATGATTAATGTATGTTAGTGATGATGATACTCAAGCAGAAGAATAATTTCAGGGTAATTAAGTAGTTTCTTACATTTGAGGTTACTAAGATGTTTCCTGTTTATTTGCTTTTTTTACACACTTGTTTTCTCCACATAGAGAAAGAATATTCCAGGGGTGCCTGACTGGTGCAGTCAGTTGAGCATCCAGCTCCTTGTTTTGACTCAGGTAATGATCTCCTGGTTGTAGGATCTAGCCCCGCATGGGATCTGCACTCAATATGGCCTCTGCTTCAGATTCTTTCTCCCTCTCCCTTTTCCCTCTGCCCCTCACCCTCCCCACTAGTGTGTGTGTGTGTGTGTGTGTGTGTGTATGTGTACTGTCTCTCCGATGAATAAAGTCTTTTAAAAACAGAATATTCCAAAGGAAGTTATACAGCTTAATGGTCCACATAAATTAGCACCATTAGACTAGTAAAAAGATACCAGTGCATATGGTAGCTTTTTTGACAATGAATACTTTTCATTTTCTAATTCTCTTATTGTAAGTGTATTAAAGCTAGCATGCTTTTTATATGCATATATTGCTTTTACCTGATGTGAGATATACATTTGTTATTTAATTATTCACCTTGGATTTATATGTTTACTGAGACTTCTTTTTTTTTTTTTTTAATCTGTTTGGTTAGGGTACAAAGAAACACTATTATTTCCTGCAACCTCAACTATTAAAACAAAAGGATTTCGAAGGCAGCTAAAGAAAAAGAAATGGATATGATATTCCCGAGCAACAACAAAGCACTTAATGCATTTCATAGCAGTAGCAAAACTTTTCTCTTAAAATAGAGAAAACGTATTTATATGAAACTTCATCATCATAATCAAATACAGCATTACTACACTGAATATTGACTTTATACATCATGCAAGACTTTGCTATGACTGAAATGTATTATTAAAAGTAGAGTGACAGGTGTGACAAAATCTACTGCTGGTGTGCTTTCAACTACATTAAGTCTCATCACAAACTGAAACAAAAATGTATCACACGGGATAAAGAATAAAAAGAACAACTCCAAGGGTTATTATCTTGTCACTTCCTATATATTGAGACTTACTCTATAACCATTCTTTTAAGTGAATGAAGAGCCAGAATACATTACAGTCTATAGCATGTTTCTTTTTAAGACCTCTCTTTCAATTTACTCTTCTGTCCTTAAGTGATCACCTCCAAGCCGATGGCCTCAATCAATTCTAAATTGATGATGTTCTAAATTAGTTTTATCTCAGAATTCTTCTCTGAGGTCCATATCTACCAAGGGTAATGTCTACTCTATTCCTCTATTTAGACATCTCAAGAGTGCCTCAATTTCAACATATCCAAATCTGAACCAAGATTTGTCAGTTTCCATTTCTACCTTCTAAGTATTTTTCTCTTATTCATTTTGTCTCCATTGAGAGCTTCCCAGTCCAATCTATTATTATCTGTCATCAAATTCTACTATCACTAACAGCCTTCCCACCAGTCTCCCAGAAATCATTTTGGCTCTATCCTAGCAGTTCCTCACGCTGAAATGCCAATTGAATATTACCCCCACCTTAAAAGACCACCAGAGACGTGAGTCAAAGCCAATCAGCAAGGGTCGTTTATTGCAGGTTCGAACCTGGACCTCTGCGCCACTCGTTGCCGATAACGCCGAGAGGTCCAGAGTTGGGTCGGTGCAGGATTTTTATAGACAGATACAAACAAGTTTCGGGTGGGGCTGAGCTGATTGATTGATAGTTTGAACAGGCATACTTGGCGTCAGTGGATTGGGTCAGGGGACCCGCGCACGAAAGCAGACAAAGCAATCTTACAGAAGCAGAACTGGCCGGTTAGCCCACGCATGCAAAAAAAAAAGCACTATCAGGATATTGAAGGCCTGGTTACTATCAAGCCAAGGCCACTTTCCCTCTAATGAGGCACTAACATAATGACAATTGGGAGTCTCCTGGTGAAATGTTACATTCCTGCTCTCAAACGTAAGGTAACTTCTTTGTTGTAAATCTCAAGGACATTTGCAAACCAAGGGAGACTCCTACCCTGCAGGACTGTGATTTCTGCAAGTTAACTATTTATCATTTTATGGCAGTCAGAGGTGCCTGAGGAATGCTACACATATGGAGGGGAGCGGGTGAAGGTGGGGGTGCAAGGCGCCAGCTTTTGCTTTGTCCTCAGCCAGCCTCCTGCTCCTTCAATGCAACAGCCAGAAACATTTTTAAGACCAAAAAAATGATCTTGGGTCAAAGGGAATCATCAAATATATCTTGTACTACTTTCAAATAAAATGATAAATGACCAGAGAAAAGTGAACAGAAGAATTAACAAAAAGTAAGACCTTGGCTATTTGATAAGAGAGATCAGCTTCAGTGTAGTGGTAGAGATGCAAACCAGACTGCAGTGAGATGAGGAAGTAGATATACTATGTGAAGACAATGGTTTTAAGGAATTAATGGACTGAAGAAGAAAAAGAGTGCAGTTTTAACTCTGAACTATTGAATCAAAGGAAGAATTTCCTAGGATGCAAGGTCACAGAAAATATTTGTGTGCTGAGGGAGCCATCATGCCCCCGTAGGACAAAACCAAAAAGAACCAAAAAGGGTAGGTTTCTGTTTTTTTGAGAGGAAGACACTTCTATTTTTTAAAATTTTTCAAAGATTTTTATTTTATTTACTTGACGGACAGAGATCACAAGTAAGCAGAGGGGCAGGCAGAGAAAGAGGGGGAAGCGGGCTCCCCACTGAGCAGACAGCCTGATGCGGGGCTTGATCCCAGGACCCTGAGATCATGACCCAAGCTGAAGGCAGAGGCTTAACTCACTGAGCCACCCAGGTGCCCTGGAAGACATTTTTAGATAAAATCTGGGGCTCACAGAACGTCTTCATCCAAAAACTTTGACCCTATGGACAAGATTGGCATCTTACTTAAAGCAATTAAGTAACTGGAGTAATGTTTTCCCACCATGCCCCCTCCCTACACCCTAAGGCTGAAGATTGTAAGGTATCCAGCTATATGATGTGTATCTTCATTAAGAACTCTAAATCAGGGGTACCCGGGTGGCTGAGTCGGTGGTTCTGACTCTTGGTTTCAGCTCAGGGCTGTGAGATCATGCCCCATGTCGGATTCTGTGCTCAGTGCAGAGTCTGCTTGAGATTCTCTCCGTCCTCGTCCACTATCCCTCCCCCACTCTCTCCCTCTCTATCTCTGAAGTAATAAATAAAATCTTAAAAAAAAAAAAAAAAAGAACTCTATATGAAAGGCATTAGAGAGTGGTCATTGTAGAACTCTACCAGATTATAGACTGCTGCAACTTCTCTTTCCTGCATCATTTGAGCACTAGTAATACCCAACTGTATTGATCCTTATGAACTATATCAATAACAAAGTGAGAGACAATTCGTATTAGCTTAATGGAGTGTCCAGTGACCAAATTTTCTCAGATACTGGGCAAAAGAGTTGTATTCCTTTTTTTTTTTTTTTTAAGATTTTATTTATTTTTATGAGAGAGAGAGAAAGCAAGCAAGAGCGGAGGGAGAGGGGCGGAAGAAGAAGCAGACTCCCTGCTGAGCGGGGCTCGATCCCAGGACCCCGGGATCACGAACTGAGCCCAAGACAGATGCTTAACCTACCGAGCCACCCAGGCGCCCCAAGAGTTGTATCCCCAATATACACAAGATTCTGCCATAAAATTGTACCAGAATATGAAAGTAAAAGCAGTGGAGTCCTAGAGGCAGCTCCAAAGGGTGGGTAAAGAAATGAAATAGTGAAATTATTATAATAAAACAATGAAAGAAGTACTGAAGTTCTTCTACCTATAAAATTGCAAGTTCCATGGGCTTTTATTTAAAAGCCCAGACTCTGGAGTTAAACTGAGTTCAAAACTCATGTCGGCTCTGCCACTTAGGAGCAGAATAATTTTAAGCAATCAGGGTTCTGGAAAGATCAGTGTTCTTTGAATAACAGAACCATTTTTTTTTCAATTTCACATTTTTTTTATTAATTCCAACTGGTTTTTTTTTAATTATTATTTTTAAAACAATAGTACAAAAATGTTTCAGGGAAGCAGTCTCACAATCTGATGACCTAAATACAGTTAAGCCACACTACAAATGAATTCCTGATAATAATGTGCACAAAAAGAATTTTAAGGAAAAGGACAAAGAAAGAAAAACAATGTAGAGGAAGAGGAAAGCATTTAGATTTCAAGTGAAAACACACTGTATGAGACAGCTAAGGCCTATCCGTAGCATACACTGTTGAAGCAGGTAAGTGCGCAGTAGTACTATCTTTGTTATTGTTTTTTTTTTTTTAAGATTTTCATTTATTTATTTGACAGACAGATCACAAGTAGGCAGAGAGGCAGGCAGAGAGAGAGAGGAGGAAGCAGGCTCCCCGCTGAGCAGAGAGCCCGATGCAGGGCTCGATCCCAGGACCCTGGGATCATGACCCAAGCTGAAGGCAGAGGCTTAACTCATGACCCAAGCTGAAGGCAGAGGCTTTAACCCACTGAGCCACCCAGGTGCCCCTTTGTTATTGTTTTTTAAGCAGTTACCACTAATATACAGGCCCTGAGAAGTTACCACTGACTTCTCACATGTCCAAAATGAGTCAGTGTTGATATTGTCACAAAGAGGTTTAATGGACTGTCAAAAAACTAAAACCATTTTTAGCAGAATAACTTTTTCAGAAAAGCCTAGCTGAAAATCTTTTCATTTCTAATGTCTCACCTCTATGCATTTCAGGGTTCTGAAAAGTCATCTTAAAAAATAAAGAAAAAATACTGTGTATCAGTTTCTTTTATTTAATGTGGCTATAAAGATACTTGACCCAAAAAAAAAAAAAACACTTGACTAAACCCTGTTCTAGATCTATTAAAAAAGAAAAAGCTAAGACTCCTGTTAAACAATGTGATATTTCTGTTTCATCCTCACTATTGTATTCCGTAAATGTAAGGCAGGGGTATAGTAAAAAGAATTCAACTGATGTTACTCTTTTATATTATTATGGGTACAAGAGATTGGATGTCCCGGTGAAATACTATGTCTCCATTTGTATTAATAATATGATTGGAGGTGTGTCCGGCTAGTTCATTTGACAGAACTTGCAACTTGACCTTGGCGTTGTGAGTTTGAGCCCCACATTGGATATAGAGATTACTTTAAAACAGAATGACGGACAGATATAAAAGTAAAGCATTTTACCCCTAAAATTGTTATTTTAAGGAAATAATATTAAAATAAATCCATCAAAATTCAGTGTGGAATGTCAGTCTTTGAAGGCTGGCATCTTCCCTCTCATTTTACTGCACTGTCAGTGGGAAGTAGAGTGTTTAATCAGCTTCTGGAGAAAAGGCAGCATTCTAAACAGGAATAATGGTTGGCACACTTTTTTAAAAATAATGAGCAGCTTATTGCCATTAAGACAAGAAAATTACTATTGCAGACAGTCATCACTTGTAACTCTAATTGCAGGCATTCTAAAATGTCTGTTTAGGGAAATTACCTCTAGTGTATTTATGGACTACTCTAAGATATATAAATTACAGATTTACAAAATTTTTTCTAGGGAACTAATCAATTGTAGATAAATACAGGTCTATCAACAATTCAAAATACAAAGTAGCTACACTAACTTTAAAGACAGTAAGTATGTTTTATTCCATTACCTATACTTACTGTTTGTTTTAAAACAGCTCAGACATACGTGTAGCAGAACTTAACTCAGTGCCTCGTTCCAGAAATAACTGTAGAATTTAAAGAATGATTCAATGACTGAATTAACAAAATAATTAAACAACTAGTAGAGAACATTTATAGAGTCCAACATAGGTGTTTTATTAAAAGACTGATTTGGAACTTTTTTTTTCCATTTAAAATGTAAATCTTTCTTGTGTCAAGATCTTTCTGCCTAGTGTCATACCTTTTATCTCAGCGCTGCTGAGGCTTGATGTTCTTTCTTTTGGTAACCACAGCATGTTATGATTACCTTATCACTTATTGAACTTTGTTATAATTATTTATATTTTGTGTACTCTACCTGGCTGTACACTACCTCCGAGCCTAGGTCTGTATCTGTATCTAGCAGATAGCTATACCTAGCACTGTATCTAGCACTGTACCACATTATATGCATTAAAATGTTTTGAATGAATTAATGAACAAGCTCATCTGGAATGGAATGAGTGATCGGTATAGATGCTGGGAGGTTAAGGAAGGCTGCTGTCAGGATACAACAGTGTTTCTTAAAGTGAGGACACTTTTACTAAGGAGTGGATGCCAGGGACATACATGGTTTAGGCAACAATAGGCAAAGACATGAAGATTGGAATCTGAAAATGGTTTAGTATGTCAGTAACTTGGTATATCTAAAAACCAAAGGCAGGAGGAAACTGAGAATTTAGACACCTGTTGAAGTCAGTGCTGTTGGTGCCCTGGCCAGATCCCCTCCACTTTCCTGGTGTTCCATTTTTATGGCTTAAACTGTGCCTCCCAAATAGATTGACATCCCGGTACCTGTGAATATGACCTTATTTGGAAATAAGGTCTTTGCAGGTGTAGTCAAGTTAAGATGAGGCCATTAGGCTGAGACTACTACAACTGATTTCCTTTTAAAAAGAGGGAAATTTGGGTCCCTGGGTGGCTCAGTTTGTTGGGTGACTACCTTCAGCTCGGGTCATGATCCTGGAGTCCAGGGATCAAGTCCCCTATCGGGCTCCCTGCTCGGCAGGGAATCTGCTTCTCCCTCTGACTCTCTGCCCTCTCATGCTCTCTCTCTCCCATTCTCTCTTTCAAATAAATAAATAAAAATATTTTTTAAAAAAGAGGGAAATTTGGGTACACACCCACACACAGAGGAAGAATGCCATGTGACAACAGAAACACACGCAGGAAGGCACTGCCTGATCCCAAAAGCAATGGCAGCACCTCACTTCCAAATACCAAATTCTGTTCCAGTGAGATATTGATACATAAAAAAACCATCCCAAACAGTAAACAACTGTTTCATTATACCCAGAGAAGTTAGATGTAACCCCAGAATAAAATTTCATTATGACATCCGTGCAGACCCTGATGTTTAAAAACCACATTCGTGCCTTCCTATAGAGTGATTGGGTTTCATTATCGGGGACAGACTACTGGGCTGGGAGGACTAGTGGTCTCACCAATTTGGAAGTTCCTTTTGGCTGTAGCTTGTATCTTCACATCCATTTCTCTTTTATCCTTATAAGACAGAATTTAATAATCAGCAAGAAAATCTGAAATCTGCATTGCTGGCAGATAAAACATGTTCCTACTAACAAAAATTCTGCTTTTCTTCCTGTAGTTAATTTTTTGCTTAAACTCTCTAGATTATTTTATAGTTCAAAGTTACACACAGCTGTAATTAAAATCCAATAAAACATCCATCATTCTTTATGATTTCTGGTACCATTTATGCATACATAGGCAAGAATATTCCCAGACAGCAAATTTGGCATTTTTTAATGTGCTAGTAAAAAAAAAAAGAAGGAGAGGGGTGCCTGGGTGGCTCAGTGGGTTAAAGCCTCTGCCTTCGGCTCAGGTCATGATCCTAGGGTCCTGGGATCGAGCCCTGTATCAGGCTCTCTGCTCAGCGGGGAGCCCGCTTCCTCCTCTCTCTCTGCCTGCCTCTCTGCCTACTTGTGATCTCTGTATGTCAAATAAATAAATAAAATCTTAAAAAAAAAAAAAGAATGAGAATGCTAAGGTAATATTAGCTATTTTCTTTGCTTCATTTACATTTTTTATTAGTTCGGATATGTTCCGTGTACTATACAATATAAAATAAGCATTTTAATTCAATTGGCTAAAAGTATTGATTAGTAAAAATCAGAATTTAGTAATTAAATGTTGAACATCTTACAAAACATTCTCTTCTACCTTCTGCTGCAAAAGAATAAACTTCAAAAAAGCCCTGAAATTACCTCTGTTCTCACTGTGTTGCCTAAAACCAGTATACATTTAATGAACATAATGGAATTGATTTTTTAAATATACACAATTTGGGAAATTTTTCTTTAGTCCACTCATGTTTTAATAACTTAATCCATCTCTTTCTTTTAAAAAGAGTTACTCATACTTAAGGAAATAAATGTTTGTTTTAAATAAACAAAATATGAGGCTAATAAATAAAATAAAATTTCATACTTTATTCTTTTTTGGTACTGAAGCACCTGTCAGCCTATCTTATTTTCAAGTACACAAAACACGTCCTAGGTAACAAAAACTTTCCTAGGTAATCTTGCCTTCTAGAAAGTTCTTGGATTGTGAATTTAAGTCAAATTCTTACATCTGTTCTTTATTAAAATTTTTTAAATTTTTGTTAATAAAATTTAAGAAGGGGCAAACAAGTTTAAGCAACATATCCTTTTTTTCTTAGCAACTGAAAATCAACAAACTTAAAACCTGTAGCACTGGTTTCTGATACACCAATTGTTTTTCAAAGAAAAGCCATACCTGAAAATTAGGTAATGCTTACCTGAAATTTTAGGTAATGCTAAAAGGTAAGTGCTATATACTCCCATTTTACAAATACCTAGTTATGAGTAAATGTCTCAAATTATTGTATCCTATTTAAGAAAAATCTACTGTTTTGCATTGTTTGATCACTTCCTCTTTCGAAATGAGTTTTTAGATTTAATTTTTGTTCATTATTTTGTAAATTATCTTCTTTTCTAAAGATTCTATTTATTTATATACTAGAGAGACAGTGAGCTCACAAGCAGGGAGAGAGGCAGGCAGAGGAAGAAGCAGGCTCTCTGCTGAGCAAGGAGCCCAGTGTGGTACTCCAACCCAGAACCCTGGGATCATGACCTGAGCCACCCAGACGTCCCTGTAAATTCTTTTAAAAATTCATAATATGCTTATCGCTACAAGCACCAAAGTGAAGTCAAATGGAGCATTAAGGCTTGTGCCACAATCTATTTCCTTGTGTCAGTTATCTGAATATTTCACAAGGAAAAGACTTGTGGTTACTTTTTGATATTTGAAGATTATTTCCTTAAAATCATCTTGTATACTATAACCAAGCTTAATATACACACATTCTTAAAGATATGATATAGCATTTTCTTGAAAAATTGATTTTAAAATTTTTGCATCTGTTTTTTCTGACATATCCAAATTTTCCTTGCATTATTTATGATCTTAATTGCCACATTAATAAAAATCATATACCATCTAACATTGTGTACTACATGCACAAATAGAATCACTAACACCTTAAATTTCTCTTTGAAATTATATTTGTACATTAATATGCTTGAAAGGGATAAAAAGGAATTAATATTGCCAAGAATGATAAAATTTTGTGAAAAATTAATACAATAGAGCATGTTTTCTTATATTTTCAAGTTGAACATACCTTTCTACCAATATGGAAGAATTGAAACTGTTACTTAAAAATTATTCCTGAATATGCGAATTTCAAATACCAAGAAAAATTGTAATCTAAGATATAATATGTAAATTATATAGTTGCACACATGCCTAGGAAAGAAACTCATCTAGAAACTTCCATGACTTCATAAAATGTACATGGTACAGAAATCACCTGAATATCTTAAATTTCATCCATAATAGCCTGTCCTAATTAAACACAACAAACAATCTTCCTCTTCTTCCTGTTGTCTGAAATTCTCTGTAGAAGCATCATTTCTTTTTGGTTAGGCTTTGATTCTTGCTAACTTGCAAAGTCTTCGAGACATTAGCATTCCCATATAATGTCAAGTGTTTATTTTTTAAAAGATATTAATTTTAGATCTCATGAAAGCCCATTTTTCCCAGAGAGAGTGTGTTTCTTGAGTACTGGAGAAGAACAGGCAGAAGGGAAGAGTCAGAGTGTGGAAGGAACAGGAGTAGAGCAGAAATTAAAAGACTGGGACAACTGAGTGGCTCAGGAGGTTAAGTGTCAGCCTTTGGTTCATGTCATGGTCTTGGAGCCCCAGGATCAAGCCCCATGTGGGGCTCCCCTCTCAGTGAGATGTCTGTTTCTCCCACTCCCTCTGCACTTCCCACCCCAGCCTTGTTCTCTCTCTCTCATTCACTGTCTCAAATTAATAAATAAAATCTTTTAAAAAAACTTAACTAAGGGCACCATTTTTCTACCTAAGAGTTGTATTTAATGTAGATGCTGTGCGCATATAGAACCAGGTGTGACCTTGAAATCAGAGGCTAGAAAGTCAAGTGTAAGCTTTTTAACTTTCATAGAGCAATGCAGAGGGCGCATTTTTCTTTCATCCTTCCACTTAGAGAGAAATAACCAGCTATTGTCATCCCTGAGATACTCACGTAAAACAATCAGCACTGCAACACTGAGCAGCTCTGTGTGCATGGAGGAGGGAAAAAGTTTTCACCTCGGTGTCTAGACCCTTCCTGCTTGTACATATTTAAAACATTCTGGGTTTTTATTTCTTTTCACCCTATCCTGTTAAATGCCAAGCCCCTTGGAAAGAGAGAAAAAGAAGTTCAAAGACAAGTCTCAGATTCTGGACTGGGATGACTAGCAAATGAAATGACATCAATGAAAAGAAAATTGGGAGGAAGAGTAGATTTGTGGTGCGGGAAGGAGTTGTGCCAACTTAACACCTTCACTTTTACACACACTGTCCGTAGTGCTTTTATGACTTCATAGGGGAGCTTATTGCCATCTTCAATGATGGCAGCATTGACAGAAATCAGGTTGGGTACAGAAGGCGGAGTGCATTGCTTTCAAAAAGAAGATGACCAGTTTGGCATCTAAAAGGGAAAGGAATGCGAACTTTGTCTCTTAGTATCATTATCAAATGACCTTGTTAGACCTTTTTAGTTTTTATGATTCAAACTTTGGAATCTAGCATGTTATTTTCCTGATATATTTTAATTTGGTGTCCTTAATCTTTAACTCCTGGTTCTGTCATTCCTTTCCTAGAATTACAAATCATTTAAAGTTGCAAAATGATTTTAACATTGGATCTGTATATTTCCACCAAATTCTCACAGTTCCCATGAAAGAGAGAGAGAAAGGGAAATATCTTATACGGAACAAAATTATGCAGTTAGGTATATGTTTGATAACATCTTGCCCGTTGATCTAACCATTCTCTTTAATCCCTTGCTGCTTCCAGGAATCAACACTGCCCTCCCCCAACTTTCCTAGAAAGTTCTTGGATTGTGAATTTAAGTCAAATTCTTACATCTGTTCTTTATGTGTATCTAAGCCTTTGTCTCTAAGTTTAGAAACAAAAATTTTACCATCCTTTTGAGAATGATGGGAAAGTACTGGGATTTTTTTTATTCCACTGTAGTCAGGTTTGTCTGCTTCCCCAATGTATGCACAGGACTGCTCTGAGAAGTGGATATTGTGGAGGCAGAGAAAAATCAAGGCCACCCCACCTCAGGTTTAGCCTTTAGCGTAAGTACAGCCATCTCAGATCCCTGTGCCCAAGGGCTGGACTTTACCCTACATTACTTTAGTTCCAGGAAGCCCCACCCTACTTTAGTTCTAAGGACCCCCACCCTGCGATAGTAACAAGAATCCATAAATATCCCTGCCTTAACTAAGCTCGGGGTCCAAGTCCCTACTCCACTGCGTCGGGTATACTTGGGCCCAAGCTTAAGCTTGTCAAATAAACCCTCAAGTGATTGCTTCGGTGTTGGCTCCTTGGTGGTCTCTCGGACGCAAAAACTCAGGTACAACAGATATAATTCACATCAGTTATTTCACTTCACATAGTAAAAAACTGTGTCCTGGGAAAATAACTTTTAATTCATCCCCTGTTTTTTATTAACATAAATTACCTTTAACTCTGCTCTCTCCCATCGTTTCTTTCCTTCATGGTAGGATTTCTATAGCAGGAATGCAAAGAGAAAGAGGGAAAAAAAAAAAAAAAACCTCCTCCATTCAGCTCATGAGTTTCTGAGAAGACTTTGGAAAATACCAGGTGATACAATAGGTTGAGTACTAAGGATTTTAGATCTTGCATCCCTGAATACTGAGTGTCAAAAGACATGTTAATGCTGATAGCTATGGCATGACAATATAAAATTCAGACTTGTTCAGCAATGACTTCAAAACTTTCCCAAATTGGTAATAACCTATACATCTACAGATAATACAGTAATAATAATAATAACCTACACTTCAGTAGTCCTCTCACTCAAGGTTTCCTGCATGATTCAGGTTCTTCTCCTCACGATAAATGAATGATATTCTGATGTCCTCATTTGGTAAGAGAGGTATTCTCTCTCACATTTTAAGTTTATATTTTCTTTTTAACCGTTATGTTATTTGTCTGTAATGAACTGTAGTAGATGTTTTTAATCTGATGCTCTGTTTACCCTTGTTAGTCAAAAAGTGCATGAGGCCTGATAACAGAACTCTGTAGCTCTTCCAGTCAAGAACAGTGAGAAAACTAGGAAACTGTTAGAGATAGAATGTCTGGGGTTTTTCCTTCAGAGGATGGTCTTCCTCATGGCACCAGTCAAGAAAGAACTTCCTTCCCAGTCAAATGATGATAGAATTCCCTAAGGAACTGATTTTCTAAAATGTTCAATGAAGAGCTGGGGAATGTGTGTGATCAGTGACCCAAGAGGCCAGGAGGGTAGGAGTGCCTTGATGACATGGGTGGCTTGGCAAGGTTATCGCTGGGACATATGAGCACAAATTTTGCAACCTTAATACCAAAGCTGATACAAACAGAGACAGTGCAGCAAGTATGAGGAAGGTAGGAGTGATCCCACAAGAGGGGAAATAGCACAGACAAACAGTGGTATGGAAGTAATGATAATATCTGCTATGTATTGAGCATTGCTACTTGCCAGATACAGTGCTAAGCACACATGTTCATTTAATTAAAAACTAATTGTCTATTTTAAAGGTAGAACTAAGGATGGGTTCATTACCTTCTAAATGAGTGGCTCTCAGAGAACACAGATTCACAAGACAGGAATAAAACAAAAGCAAGCGTTAATATCACTTCCATCTGCCCTCCACGCAGTGTGGAGCAGAAAGGAGGATCAATGGAAGCTTATAAATGTTCAACACTACAGGCAGTAGGTAGCACACTCTGTTGACAAAAAAGAGAGTGGGCAGTCTGCCAGCAGACCACACAATCCTAAGGCGGTTGGCCTTTCCCTCGTTGAGAAGGGTGAGTCATTGCAGTTCTGCAGGTGGATCTCAGTGAGTGCAGAAGGATTGGCTCACACCAAGTCTATGTTAGCCATAGAACAGGGTTTTCAACTGGAACAATTTTGCCAGCAGAGGGCACCTTTGGTAACATCTGCGGACAAATTTGGTCATCACAACTTGGGAGGGGAAGGGCTACTAGAATCTAGTGGGTAGATGGCAGAAATGTAGCTAAGCATCCTCTAATGCAGGACATTACCCTCAACAAAAAATTATCTAGCCTATAATGTAAGTGGTCCCCTGTTGAAAAAACTTTGCAGAAGAGCCAAATTAATGGGACTGAGTGCTGTTTTGGTTTTAAATAAGAATATCCAGGCATCAAAGGTCAGGGTGCTCAGAGGCAATTAACAAGTCAATCCTCTTAAAGAATTATTTCATTGCTAAAAGTAAATTATGGGTGATTGAGATGTTCTATATCTTAATCGTGGCGCTGGTTAACAAGTGTATATAGTGATCAAACTCATTAAACAGTCTGTCAAAATAGACATATTTTATTGCACATTACTAATGCTTCAGTTATGTGGATTTTAAAAACTAAATCGTAATCTCACACTCAAAACATAGTATTTGTATTTAAATTGAAACTGCGACATAATGTGTCCATTGTTTTCAGCCAACACTTCAAGGAGTGTCTCTATGAAGGATTCTTAGGATAGATACATAAGGGATAAGAAAAAAACAAAATTTGCTGCCCTCAGAGAGCTTACATTCTATAGAGCATTAACTTTGTTGTATTTCAGACCTACATACTCCAGACCGTTGAAAAAAACTTAATTAAAAAGTGACATATGGAGAGTCACAGGGATTTGCTAATGTAACACTTTGAGGCAACAAATATTTCAGTTAACCCTTCTTGTAGCCACATAAAGTAGATAACTATATTGCCCCATTTGAAAGATGGGTAGATTGTGAATTTGAATCCATATCAGTCTGATTCTGGGTAATATATTGCCTGGAGTGTGGACCTCTGAGGACATGTGCAAGAACAAGAAATTCTAGAACAATTATGACAATTTACAACCATTTTAGCAAAGTTCTGAGAGTATATATAACCCCTGGAATTGAATTCTTATGGAGGCACTCTCTCAGATTTCAGCAAGAATCTAGGTCTCCACAGAGAGGCCGTTATATGTGCAGCCAAACCACTTCTGATTTCCTCTAGGACACACAGACATCTCAAGTCCTCAGAGCCCCTGCATCTAGGTGGTAGCACATGACTGATTCGGAAAATAGCATTTGGGTATAAGCAGTGCTTCTGACCTACCGAACAATTGTGTGTGAGCCTCTACTTTCTCTTTCTTCGCATGGTGGCAAGCAGGGTCAGTCCAGAGGACTGAGTGGAGCACAAGAGGATGATGTCTTGAATTACCATGTGGAAGATCACATGCTGAACATCTGATTCAGACTGTCATAGAGTGAGAAAAAAAAAAAATCTTTATCGTAGTAAGCCATTAACATTTTGGGATCATTTGTTATGTTAGCTAGCTTTAATTACCTTATCTAGCCCAGGCTCCATAAAGCAAAAAAGAGAAAGACTGATAAAGTAAGTAATTTTACAACAACTTGCTATGTGGGAAAAAAAATGTATGATTTATTAGGTTATTTTCATGCTCCAGAAGACATTTGAGGTATAGAACAAAGGCACATACTGTATAACAAGGTAAAATAAATTTAAAATTCGGGAGGAAAGTGAAACAAGGGAAAATACATTTAGAAAAGCAGATGGAGCTGGGAGTGAAGTAAACATAAGAGATCCATCGTCTCCACTAAAGGTGGTCACACATTTGGCTCTAGGCATCCTAGGAACATAGCATAAGAAGAAAATTACAATGAAGTCTGTTTTTCACAGTACTCATAAGGCAAAAAAAGCAAATCAGCTACCTAGGACAAGCATGTTTATTCTAGTTCTAAGACCGGAGAAAAATTTGTCCTGTAGGCCCTCATAAAAATGACAATGTGAAATATGTTGAAACACATCCTCAAAGGAAAAAAAAAATCTCCACAGTAAACCCTGCAATGAAGTTCATGAGTCTGATCATTTATAAAATCCCTTAGTACAAAGTATTAAGATGATGTTGAGCACAACTCACATGCAATGATACGGTTTTAGAACGCTGCTCCGTGGGGTTCTAACTTAAATTCAGAGATGTGAAGAGAACTGGAAATTTAAGCCTAACCCATTTTGTGTTGTAATTTTATAATTAGTTGAAATGTTTAAAAGAATCATTTGGTGAGTTTGGTAATAATTTACTCAAATTGCATAAATATGCTCAAGAAATACACATGTTTCTTAATTGTAAATTCAGACTGAAAAGCCAAATACAAAAACTCTCACAGCATAAGCAAATATACCTTAATGGACTGTATTGACCATATAGTTGCCAGCCCATTGTGTAGAGGAATGATTTGAATGGTCAAAATAGAGTAGCAGCTTATATGCAATGATCAGCAGTAACGGGCCTGGTCATAAATCAAGATTTCCAGGTGGTTCTTATTTGCAAAATTTTTTACAATCAAAACATGTAATGTAATAAAGTTGGTTGTACTATCATGTATCTCCTCTGTTTTTCTTCTACTCTAGCAAAAAAAGAATTTCTTTTTAGGATGATGCATCAAATTGATTTTCATAATCCCCTTTCTTATGTTTCCCTAAAATAAGTAAATAAAATGATTTAATCACTTAGTATCCCAGTTAGAGAAACAACCAGGAGATGCCATGGGGGAATTTAAAGAAAACTGTTCAAGGCAATAGCAAGTTCCAGTGCAAGTTAAGTCAGGATGGAGATGGAACATAAATATAATTAGAATCAGTGATTTTCAAATTAAGAAATGTTAGTTTCTGCATTCGTTTTGTAAAAATATACCTACATATACTTGGCGATTCTCAGTGAAGGGTAGTAGGGTGCTTGTCTCACAGAGTTGAAGAATGAATCTCGCCAACAAAAGGGTGAAGGGAAAGTTTAGTAAGTGAAGGAGAGAACAGAAAGGAAAGAAAAGGAGCTCTACTAAAGTAGGAAGGGGTCCCAAATGGGTTGCCATTGAAGGCTTTTATGGTCAGTCTTTTATAGAAAACTGACCAGGGAACTTGGTAAATACTTTGTCTATAACGTTTAAGACAAACAAAGTGGATTTGTAAATATGAAAATATCTCATCCATATTTAGAGCAAACAAGCTGGATTTGCCTATAACATTTCTCCACATCTGGGATTTCAGTGATCCTGGTTACTTAGCCCACTGCATGACCTTAGTCATGTCGCCCCCTACCTGTCTCTCTCCACCTACCCTTGACTGTCCCTTACCCACTATGAGTGAATCTATCCCAAAAAATGAATCGTTTTTAAACCTACAATAAAATTGGAATAAGAAACATGAAAGACTTTTAAGGGGAAAAAATGGCATTCAAAAGTAATGAAACAAACGGAAGAGTAAAATATACAGATTGATCGAGTAAGCCTTTTTTTTGGCAGAACTTTTCATCTGGTTGGTCATCACTAAATCATTCAGAAGGTTGGCAGAATATTTTCCAACCCTTGTTGACACACGGGAATTACATTTTGTCTTTTCCTAAAACCAGGTGGGTTTTTTTTTTATCTCCCTACAAATGTAAAATTTCAAATAAAAGCTAACACAGAGTTCTGACTTTAATTCTGCAGCATGAGAAATTCTAAAAACTTGAGACCAAAAGAAACATATTAACTTGAGTTTTTCAATGTAGGACAGAAACATAATTTCTTCACTAAACAATCTATTTCTAAATAAACTCTACCCTAGTTCTTAAAACCCTATATAGTAGCTGTTGAGAGAAATGACAAATATTGTACTTTAATTTTTAGAAATACTGTTCTATATAATGTAATTTCAGTCTCCAAAGACTCGTGTGGGTCTAGAAAGTACATTGCTCACTCTGTGATATACACCCTACTCACTACTTAAAATAATTGGATTTTATTTTTAAAATATAACTTTGGAGTAAACCTCATGTCCCTAAAGATGTTTTCTATTTTGTACCAATATGTGAAATGTCTCATTTCTCTTGAAATTCATTTTATAGCAGAAGAGTATCATACTGAATCAAAAGTTTCTCTAGGATGATTCACATTTTTCTTGCCAAGTATTATGACTGGATTTAGATTGTTAGGCTACATGTATAAGAAACTATGTATGATATGATACCAGTTCCAGGTTTGTATTTCTGTATAACAACCTACCCCAAAATTTAGCAGCTTAATACAATCATTTATTATTTTCTCTTATAGTTCTGGAGGCTGATGGGTTCAGCTGGGTAATTCTTGTTTAATGTAACTCATAAAACTGTAGGCAAATCATAACCATAGCTGGAGTCATCTGAAGGCTTCTTTACTCCTGGTAAAGAAGGAGTGCCCAGGCTGCTGCCCAGGCTGAGGGTTGGCAAGAAGAGCTAGGAGATGATCTGGCCTATTTTTTCCCTTCATCTTCTCTGCCCTTCCCCCATGTGGCTTCTCTAAATGGTTAGCTTGGGCACCCTTATAGTCCTAATATTCTGCTGGTAGTTAAACTTCTCAACATGGTGACTGACCTCTCAAGAAGACATTCCAATTTGTCTGAATGGAAAGTGCAAGGCTTTTGATAAGCCAGCCTCAGAAGTCTCAGGAGGTTACTCTGTTGCATTCTATTGGTCAAGCAGGTCACTAAAGTCAAGAAGAGGGGACTTAGATTTTACCTCTCACAGGAAGAGTTACAAAGATATTATGACCATCTTTAATATACCACAGTACCTGTTCAAAAATAGAAGATTGCCAAATTTCTTTAAACTTTTTCTTCACTCCATAGCGAATTTTAAGAGATTGAGATTAATTTAAAATCACTAAACTTGGGGTATGTTAGTTATTTAACTAATTTATTAGTTATTAGTTAGCAATTAAGAAAAATAATATGGAAACTAATATGAAGTTTCCCCTAATGTTCAGTTTGCTTTCTAACAAAAACACTTTTAAGACAATGTGTTCTGCAGGTGGTATCTAGCCATTAATAAAAAGGTAGGTAATCATGGAGGGAATAAGAGATCTCTGCAACTTTCTTTTCTGTTCCCAGGATTGTGAGATTATAACCTGAGCCCAAGTCAGATGCTTAAGCGACTGAGCCATCTAAGTGCCTTTCTCATCAACTTTCAGTCACATTCCAATTTACCTTCTAAGTTCGCAGGAGCATCCGAAAGCCACAGAATGCATTTCTGAGGATATTTAGCACTCCCTGAATCAGGCCTGCTGCTACTTCACCATCAAGGGAACCACTCTGCTACCCAGACTCTAAGTAGCATTGACTGGGGCCACTCACTGATACTCAGCTGGCAGCTGGACTGAGCTGGAGGGTCCAGGCTAGCTTCACTCACATGCCCGACACCTGACCTGCCCTCTACCTCCTTTTGGTGCACTCCTGGAGACTCTCCAGAAGCCTCTCCAGCAGAGTAGTCAAACATCTTACATGAATACTCAGGGTTACAAGGGCAGATGCTCCAAAAGATAGGAAAGGAAGCTGCCAGTATAAGACATGGGCAGGACACTGGCACAGAGTCACTTACAACACATTCTCTTGGTCAGAGTCCAGGGTGCCTGGGTGGCTCAGTCGTTAAGTGTCTGCCTTCAGCTCAGGTCATGCTCCTATGGGATCAAGCCCCGCGTCTGTCTCCCTATTGGGCCAGAAGCCTGATTTTCCCCTCCCACTCCCCCTGCTTATATTCCCTCTCTCACTGTGTCTCTCTTGTCTCTCTCTGTAAAATAAAATCTTAAAAACAAAAACACTGAGAGTCCACCTACATTTGGTGAGAGAAGGCATAGACTTTGTCTTGATGAAAGGATTTGCAGCTATCTTTGTCACAGGGCCCATGGGAAGACTGACAGTTCTGAAGTCACATATAAGAGTTTACCCTGAAGTTCCCTTTGGAGTTAGCTGAAAGCCAGATACACAATGGAGACTCAAATAGTATGAACTAGAAGTTACAATGAAACAAATATATAGAAGACATTGAGTAAGGAAAGGGTTAAGATAAGTATAGGCAAGGAGAGATGGTGGGTGGGGGTTGTTGCTGCCTAGACTCTGAAACTATCCCTGGCAGGAGGAAGCACTAAGACAGAATGAACAAGAGATAAAGGAATAGACCAGACCACCTGGCCCTGGATGTTAGGGAATATTTTTCTTTGGAGGCTACACTGTTATCACAGAAAATGACCAGACGAAAGAAGTAAGTCATTAAGGGTGTTATCCGTAGTCCTTACTCAAAGCAAGACGGCATAAGAATCTTAAGGCAACAAGCTTCAGGGTCACGTTTTCAATAAAAGACTGGCCCTAAAATCCCTCAGTGGCATCCCATTTGGGACCAACAGCTTTCACTTTCTGTTCTCACCTTAATTTACTAAGCTTTCACTTCACTTCACCCTTTTGTGTCCTTGAGATTCATTCTTTGACTCCATGAGATAAGAACCCTGCAATCTTACAAAAAATATTATTTACATTAGACTGAAAAGGACAATCCAGAAATACTAAACGTGAAAATGTTTCCCAATTATAGTTAAATCAAAATCCTTTACTATATGAAAGCCTTGAGAGACATTTAAGAAAACTTAATGTCCAATAACCTCTATTAGGAGGACACCAATTATAATGCAGTATTACACGCATCTCTACTTAATCAGAAGTTACTCATAGCAATGAAACTTTCTAATTTTTTTAAGTGGGTTGGGGATGGAGAAGCATGACTTTTCTCTTTCAAAAGTTAAATAAGATGAAAGCATATATTTTATACCCACTTTTCAAAGCAAGACTTCGTTTACTATTGCTGTATAAATGAGCCATCTGAGGCAATATATGCTCTCCCACAGATGAGTAACATAAACCTTAGGTTAGCAGCGCCCTTCACAAATCTCATTTAATACCACTTTCCAGCCTTATGCATCACTGCTTTCTTCCTGATTCCCACCGGTCAAAAGATCACCAGGAACACACTTAAAATTAAACAAGCTGGGCTTATAACTCACTGCAGTAAGGGAGACAGAATACTGCGAGGAAACGTGGGCATCCCAGCAAAAAAAAAAAAAAAAAAAAAAAGATGTCAAGACTTAAAAGATTTGGGCTTGTTTTCTGTTACTTTGTCTACCTTACTAAATTTCACTTGGAAGAAAGACTAATCCAAGGTTAAGGTGGTAATTGGTAAAAAGGCAGAACTCATTGTATTAGACTGGATATGGTGATGTTTGGTCATTTTTGTTACTTGAACAATGTTCATTTTTGTCTATGGTCAGACACGATAAAGGAGTGACCTTACCCTTTTTTCTTGAACCACTGTGAACAGAGTAACTTTGTCTGATGCTGATGTTCTGTGAAATTGTTTACATTCGCGACACCAATTCCCAGTCGAGGCTAACTCCAGATGTGAGGGGCTGCTTTTCTCTTTCATGCTCCGAATATGGCATACCCATCCCATACCGGCCTTCAGTTTGCTCTGCCCTGTCTTAATTCTCATCTATTCAGTGACCTATATTTTCAGGAATCCTTCCCTTAGCACTGCAACTCGGCTTCCTGACATTTTTTTGTCCTTATTATTTGGTTACTTGTGTTTACACTTTGTTTCCTCGGATAAGATCACAGCAAACATCTCTCTCAGCCCTGGCAGAGTACTGCAAATTACAAGTACCAAGCATATTTTTTAAAAAATTAAATTAAATTAAAAATCACCAAAAAAGAAAAGGGAAAGGTTTATTGGTTTATTTTTGTGTTCCATAAACGAGGTGAAACTGCGTCACTAAATTCAGTAAAATCGTTCTGGAATCCGATTCCAAAATCCTGACAGGAACTCAGGTTTGAACAAATCATTGAGAATAAGAAACGCAGTACGTTCTTGCCCTTCCAGAGACGTCAACACACCCCCGCCCCCCACCACTGCCCTCACAATCCCCCTCACTGTCCGGCTTGCGCGTCAGACTACATTTCCCATAATCCTTTAGAGCCGATAAGGCGGTACTATGTTCTAAACTACAATTCCCACAATCCGTGGATCCCACCATCTTGTCTCATTTTCTGCGGTCGCTCCCCGTTTCCCATCTTCCCTTTCGGCTCCTACGCGCTGAGGAGCAAGGTCGTGAAGAGAGGAGGACGTCGGGGTTGCTGCCATTTGTACCGTCTCAGGCTCTGCGCTTTTCGCAGAACCTCCAACGGCGCTATGTTGGGACAGAGCGTCCGGAGGTTCACAACCTCTGTGGTCCGTAGGAGCCACTATGAGGAGGGCCCAGGGAAGGTTAGTGTGTAAGGGGCCCAGCTTCGTTGGGGGAGGGGGTACCTGGCTGCGACTAGCCGAACCCCAAGGCCTCCTGTGGCCTGTGGAAAGGGAGGCGGGAACCGAAAATGTGAGCTGGGTTGTCGAGTAGCATTCCACTTTCCCCTGGAACCAGGCCAAAGCGCAGGACTCTCGCTGCGCTCCGTCACGGTGGAAAAGAATGAGTAGGAAGAGCCGTAGACCCTACCTCGCCCTGGTGCTCTCCTCTGGGCCCTCCCGGAGCTGGAGGGTCCTTGAGGCCAGGGCTGCAGGTACTTGTGGCTTAAAGCTGAGCTAGAGGTCACCGGACTCGTAGTGAAGGTCATTGGAAACAATGAGGATGTGCGGCCTAGCGCTGTGGGTCCAGTCTTACCTAAGCACTTGACTAAATTAGAAGTATTAAACCTCTTTAGTTCAGGTTGGGTTGAGCTTCAGGTGTAAATAGATTAAATCGAGTAATTAGAAGTAAGTACTCCAGTGGTCGAGGCCTAGTAGTAAAGGGATGAGAAAACGTGTACAAGGCAGGGGCTTCTTGGTTGTGAAAAAGTCAAAACTTCATAATGCAGTTAACATGGCCTGTGCCTTTACCAGGTGGCTAGTTTCTAGCAAATAGAAAGCTAGAACAATGCATTCTATTTATAAAATAACTCCCTTGAAGAAAAGGATTTTTCGATTTTCTAAAATAAAACTTAGCACTGTGTTACACCTAACCTACTAAGACCACGGCTTGGTGCTCAGTAAAGCCAGTTGTTTTTTACCGTATAGTGTTAAGTGTGACGAAGATCATGGGATGTAGAATATAGTAATGTTTAAAAAGATGAGGGCGCCTGGGTGGCTCAGTGGTTTAAAGCCTCTGCCTTCAGCTCAGGTCATGATCCCAGGGTCCTGGCTTCCAGCCCCGCATTGGGCTCTCTGCTCAGCAGGGAGCCTGCTGCCCCCTCTCTCTCTCTCTGCCTACTTGTGATCTCTGTCAAATATATGAATAAAATCTGTAAAAAAAAAAAAAAAAAAGATGGCATGATATAAGGCATACATAACCTGATTACATTAAAAAAAAAAAAAAATCTAGCATCAGATGATTTTTGTTGCTTGCTCCCTTTCCCCAACAGAATTTGCCATTTTCAGTGGAAAACAAGTGGCGATTACTAGTTATGATGACTTTGTACTTTGGATCTGGATTTGCTGCACCTTTTTTAATAGTAAGACATCAACTGCTTAAGAAGTAAGGATGTTTTAATTGATCCATCAAACAGGTAATTAATGGATTTCTAATCATCCCAAAGCAATGTTTTCCCTTATATTTGTTTCTTACTCCCCTCCCCACAACCCCAGTCTCACACACAGTGTAGGGCTGATTGACGGGACATCGGTGGAGACAGGTTGATAAACCTATAAACAGATGTTTCTTTCTCTCAAAACCAGTTTTTATTGGATACTACTGTTTGTCAGGCAGGCTTTATATTAATAATCTCATTTTGTTACCTATCAAGCTTGTGAGGTGGGTGGCTTAACCCAGTCTCAGACATGAAGATGTTAAGTTGCCCAATACCTCATAGCTAGCAATGGTGGACCAGGATTTTTACCATCTTGTTCCAGAGTTCACACTTCTAACCACCTAAAGTTCTGGTTAGATGATCTTGAGGGCAATATATGCCGAAACCAGTCTTGTGTGTTGGAAAGTTAATGGTTACTTGGTGTGAGAGGAAAAGATTTATTTTATTATTGATTGTCAGAATTTTCCTCAAAGCGACATTATGGGCAGCTCTGTGCGCTGATTAAGATAAATTCCAAAAAATATCTTTGAGAAGAAAAGACTTCATTTGTCTTCATTTGTAAGGAAATTGATTTACCCAAGCGTTCTACAATAGAAAGACTTTGGTGCATGTGATGAAGCAAATCAGTATGAATAAAGTCATGATACTGTAAACGCTTTCTGATGTACCAGTCATGAACTAATAAACAATACGTTAATGAAACTCATTTCTTTTTAATGACTGACATTTTAATGCAAATAACTTTTTGTCTTTGCAGATGTGGAAAGGAACATTTTAAGAGGTGCAGTCTCTTTGAAAAATGGATCAAACTCTTGAATTCAACATACTCAATATGTTTGTAAATAAACTTATGGCATGAATCCTTAATGCCTCGTCTCTGAAACATGGAATATAATAATTGTGCTTACTTTTTTATTTGAGAAATAGTCCAGGATTAGTTTCGTCAAAATATGTGTGTTATTTAGCCTCTTTCTTGTTTTTAGATTTTAAGGGTTTAATTTTTGATTACTAGGTCTGGACCTTGTTGGTAATTTTTTTAATTAAGAAAGGAAGAAGTGCACTTTTAGTTTTCCTTACTTTAAAGCAGTAAAATTGGTTTTCATCATGAGGAAAACCAGTAGTGTATACACAGTGAAATCCAAGAGGTTACTTTTGTACTTCAGAACTGTGATCTAAAACAAAAATTTGGCCTTGATAAGTTTGCTGTTGACCAATACTGGTTTTGTTTAGACTAAAATAAAAGAACATATGAAATGTAACAGCATCTAAGATGGAATATGGAAATATTCCTTTATTCTGGAATTTTAGTGGGATTGGACTAAAAGATGGCTCTGATTAGTAGTTGAATCAGTGAATCAAATTTATATTATGGATAGTGAAATGCTGCTAGCCACATAAAATGTAATGACTTCGTTCCTAGGGCTTTGAATTGGGGCAGAGAAAAGATAGTGACTGAATGTTTTAGTCCTAGTTGGGTCATTTTTGGAATACCACTCTGGTATTAGAAGAATGCTGTAAAGTAGAGGTTGTAAACTGGTGGTGCATTTGAGTACTGGCCTTTTTGTGATTAGGTGTGCTGTACTTCTTAAACCAATATTTTAAAAACTAGAATAGTTACAAGAAAGTATGGATTCTTGAAAAATTGCTGTGGGTGGTTCTATATCCTTTCATAGAACAAAGCCACTGCCTAATTAAATTAGTCCTCACCATAACGTTAGATGTCCTGTATAACCTTAATGTTAAACTGTTGATTTGCTGGAACCTTAAAGAACTTTCTTCCTCTAAGTTTATGTGACAGGGCCTATCTTGACACTCTTCAATAACCATGCAATAACTGCTTAAGTATGGATATATAATTAAATCTTTATGACTGGGCAGCTTATTCCCTGTACTTGCATTTCATTGTTTTTTGTTTTGTTGTTTTGTTTTGTTTTTTACCCATTGATGAATTAGATACTATCCTGTGTTTATGCAAAATTAAGGCTCTGTGCCTTCGGGAAGGTGAAAACAGGAGTTCAGTGTTCATAAAATGATTTCAAATCCTTGGTTCAAATCTCTGCTATAAATTATAAACTTAACTCTCTTCATTTTTTTTTTTTGGAGGAAATGGGAATAGAACCTTGCGTATTGTTTTCGGATTCAGTAAGCTAAAAACATTTTGGCTCCTGGCAAGTCTTAAATGTTTTTTTTCTGAAATAAAATACATCACAAATGACATGTTACCGTTAGCAGCAAGGTCTAGGTAGAAAATAACTGATTTATTAAATTTGTCTTCCTCAGTTAAGTATTTGAGGATTTTATATGAATGAGGAGAAAAAACCCTTTCCTCTCCTGGGAGAGGAGCACAGATTGCCCCATCATAAAAAGGTTTCAGCTAGCTGGGTCTTAGTGCATGAGTATATTGAGTGGCAGAGGCAGAAACTGTTCAGTTTCTGTATTTGGGTTCTCCAGATTAACAACCAACCAGATAAGTATATAGACAAGATTTGTTTTAAGGAATTAGCTCATGTGATTGTGGAGGTGAGACAGGTCCAAAATGTGATGGGGGTAGTGCTGAAGGCTGGAGAGCCAGGGAAGAATTGCTGTTCCATTCTCTGCCAAAGCTGTCTTGTTAGCAGAATTTCCTCTCGGGGCACCTGGCTGGCTCAGTACTGTGTGAATGCAACTCTTGATTTTAGGATTATAAATTTGAGCCCATGTTGGATGTAGAGATTACTTAAAAAGGAAATCTTTAAAAGAAAAAAAATAGTCCTCTTCCAGGGAAGTTAGTCTTTTTCTGTTAAGGTCTTCAGCTGATTGCATGAGGGTAACCCACCTTATAGAGAATAATAAGCTTTACTGAAACTCCTTCAGTTTAAATGTTATCTCTCAAAAAAACCCTTACAGAAATACACAGGAAAAGGTTTGACCAAATATAAGATTCAGTCAGGTTGACATTAAACTAACTGTGACAGGGATGTGTGGGTGGCTCAGTTGGTTAAGCTTCTGCCTTTGGCTCAGGTCATGATCCCATGGTCCTGGGCTCCAGTCCCAGGTTGGGCTCCCTGTTCAGCAGGGAGCCTGCTTGTGCTCTTTCTCTGACAAGTGGATAAAATCTTCTTAAAAAGTAACCATGACAATTTCATACAAGCATGCAGCTTCATCTAGTGTAATATTTAATGTGTTGGGTTGAATTTTTGAAAAAAATCCAGATTCTCTTGGAAAATTTAAACTGGATGGACCTGTACATCCTGCTTGCAATTGAGCCAGTCCAAGTGAAGTATCTTACACAGATGGCTTCCTTGTTTACAGAAGACCTGAATAGATTTTGGCAGGAGGCAAGAACTCAGGATTTGTTTTTAAGAAGAACCACGATTCTTCCATAATTAAGCTTTGACTGCCCTGAAAGAAGGGAAAATACCCATATTTTGCTACAGAGGCAAAACTTACAGGATTAGGACTAAAACTTGCCTGGATTCCAAGCCAGGCTTTGATCATGTATTCTCTTCTAGCAGGAGACTGTCTCAGTTCCTGTTGTATCAAGAGTATCTAGTTGTGAAGATTAAAAGTGGAAGTAGATGTCAATTTAGGCAGTTTGTTAGGCTCCTAGTGTAGAGTACTTAAAAGTGAGGTGGAGGAAATAAAGTGGACATTGTTAAAACTGTTGAAGTTGATTCCAAAGCCATTCTGCATTACAGGTTGGTGCATTCAATTACATGAGCTATAGTTCTAAATGGGTCTCCAGCAGGTATTTCAACCTTACCATGTCCAGAAATGCCTGGATGCATATAGTAAGCTGTCAGCGTCAGTAAAATTCCAGCTCCTTAGCATGTCGTTAGTCATTTCCCTGGAATTTTCAACCTTATCCTGAACGTAGAGCTCCAGTTTTATGTACCACTTCCAAGTCTTAGTTCACATGCCATGTTTTCTATAAAGCTTTCTCCTGCTGATTCCTCCCCATTAGCTCGAACACATTACACGTAAGTCTCTAATACCTTATAACCAGCTTTATAATTACATCAGCGTGTAACTGATTTCCTTCCCTAGCTCATACCGGCATATGATCTGAGACCAGAAAGACTATTACTTATTCATGTATCCTGCATGTATAATTTAGTGAGTGGTCAATGGACATTTATCGAATGGAAGTCAAGAATGATAGAACTACTTAAAAAGAGCAAATTCCAGGCCTAATCTACACACCAAAATGGTATATATTACAGTGTTTTCTGGATAAAAATAAGTTTTTCCCCAATACTTGCTGAGCTGATTTTTCCAACCAAATGTATATTGAAATAATCCAGTTACTGCAGTTTGTACCAAAATGTAATTGAACTACATCACAGCCCACACTGCTTAGTCCATCTATGCAATGTGAGCAGTGCATCTAAGACAAGCTGATGAAAGTAAGTGTGTTGACTTATATTCTAGCCATGAATCTTTCAGACCAGTATTTTGGGAATTAGGAAATGTATACTTTTACCTCACAATAAATAGATCTGAATGGACTTAAGGGTCTTCTACCCTACTCAGTCTGTTGTTCCTAATCTCTTTGTCACATGATGGCTGCCATAGTTCCAGCCATCCCATACAGATTTTACAATATCCAACAAGAAAAATGCAGTTTCAAGTTATTTTTAAGAGTTAAGAAAGATTGTCTAGAAACCCACCACTCACTGGATACAAGGGCCATGTATTCATTACTAACTACAACACTAGCAAGGGGAACGGCTGGCACCATAGTTACTAGATTTGAGCAGTTAAGACTTGCTCTGACGTCTTCTGTGTGAAGGATGGACACTGAAACACGTATGTTTTCTACTAAAAAGGGAAAAGAAAGTGGCTATTAGTGATTGAAAGAGTGCCTGCTGCAACTATTCTGTATAGTACAGGTTCCAACTTAGAATGTTTGACTTAAGTTTTTGTTTTGTTTTGTTTTGTTGTGGTTGTGGAAAGTGATAGGAATTCAGTAGAAACTAGAATACTTAAAGTTTTGAATTTTGATCTTTTGGACTAGTGATAAGCAGTAGGATACTATCTTGTGATGCTGGGCAGCAGGAGTAAGCCACTATTCCCAATCAACCACACAATAAACTTATAAGGACCGTACTGTTGTTCACTTCAGTACAATATTCATTAAACTACATGAGATATTATTCAACACTATTATAAAAAAAATTCTTTATGTTAAGATGATTTTGCCCAGTGTAGGCTAATGCCTACTGAGTGTGTTTGAAGTATGTGAGGCTCCCCTGTGATGTTCAGTACGTTAGATGTATGAAATGCATTTTTTAATTTAATGATATTTTCTACTTAATATGGGTGTATCAGGATGTAACCCCATCATAAGGAAGATCTGTATACTGAGAAAAGGACCCAAATGTCAAAATGTAATAAGCTTTTTATTTTAGTGTATCCAATAAGTAAAAGTCTTTATAGATTATAACCAGTTCAGGTCGTTATAGAAGAGAGGAGAAATAGTATTGTGGGTTATTTTTTTCTATCTCTTTAAAGTAGAAAATAATTTCTCTGTAGTAAATAGTGGAAGCTTTTACATGGTTTATACTCTGCCTCATCAAAACTTTTGGGGCACCTGGATGGTTCAATTGGTTAAGCACCTGTCTTGGGCTCAGGTCATGATCTCACAGTCTCAGGATCTAGTCCCACATTGGGCTTCCTGCTCAGCAGGGAGTCTGGTACTCCTTTTGACCCTCACCCATCTCAAGCAGTCTCTCCCTCAAATAAATAGCTAAAATCCTTAAAATAAATAAATAAAACACTGTTGGGGTGCTTGGGTGGCTCAGTTGGTTAAGCATCTTCCTTCGGCTCAGGTCATGATCCTAGGGCCCTGGGATCAAGCCCCACATTGGGCTTTCTGCTCAGTAGGGAGTCCCCCCCCCCCCCCGCATCTCCCCTGGCTTGTGCTCACTCTCTCACTCTCACTCTCACTCTCAAATAAATAAAATCTTTAAGGACAATTTTAATCCACTACGAAATATTTTGTTCTCCCAGCTACTGAAATTTTATGGATCAGAGGAACATAAAGCTACTTTCTATATGTTTAGCATTAATACAATTAAGATTTTTTTAGTGAACATATAATCCAAATAATTTATAGTTGATTTTGGACGGGCTTAATTGAACTCCTATTTGATTATGGGTACAAGCTGTTCGGTCTTTCCCTAACCCGGTATAGTAGTCATTAGGGTTTTTGTAAGCATGCCAGTTCTATGTGCATGGCAGGATTGAACTCTGTCTCCTTTGCTTTGACAAATGAAAATAGCAGCAGAAGTGATCTGTTACTTCTTCATGGAAGCTTAAAAAAGACTGAACAATTCATCAAGTTCCCTTCCTCATGTTACAGGGAGAGAGCCTCCATTAGCCTGAGTTGCTGAGACCAGAGAGTGCAGCCATTTGTCTAATGTATAGAATGTTGCATTATTTCAAGCCTCTGGGGTTAGGATTGTTCCCTACAGCAAAATTTGGCCTACCCTCAGTGTAATACTTTGTACTTCGTATGACCTTGAAAGCTGGCTCACTCTTTCTCTTTCTCAAATAAATAAATAAATAAATCTTTATGAGGTGAATTGTATGTACAATTGCAAATATGGGTACTACACAAAAGCCTGATTAGGTTAGTAAGGAAAAATCTCTTTAGTACTTACCATATGTGTTCCCATATGTGGACAGGAGCAAGAATGATGGAGGTAAATAGCTTTTGGCTTTCAAGTTGCCTTCTGAGCTACAATTTTGAGTAACTACCAGCTAGGCATTTCCATCTTATCTCTCATTCTAATGGACCTCGCTTACCCATTGGACATCTATCTTTCTAAAAATTAATCTCTTCTTCCAGGTAGACACAGCATCATGCCAGAGCACATTTGTTCCCTAATCTAGTCATCATCATTTTACTTTGTACATTGGAAAACCGTACAACTCTGTAGTATTCCTGCACAATCATCTCAAATTTGAGTTTTTCAGATTATTCCTACTAAAATTCACTGTCCTCTCCCAGTTTCCCCAGATACGACAAAAGGCAGATTCGCAATAACTGATAGTGAATAATTCAGTATTTTAACAGGACTCTAGAGCAAGCTTTTTGTGTTTTCTTTGGTGGATTCCAAAACTTAGGACCATGCTTGGTAAATACTAAGTTTCAACATATATATTGAGAAAGGTGGAGGTAAGATGAACATTAATTGAATTTAATAACATTTCCCAAGTATATGAGGAGCTAGTCTAGGAAATTCTCTCCTGATGCCTACTGAGATGAGATGATCAGTTAAATATCTTAACCCTGATTTGCTCTAATTAATATAAAAACTTTCCATACATGATGTTCTAAGAGCTTTTCTCAGTGCAGTTCTACATATAGACTAGTGAGAAATCTCTATTCATGCTCTAGCTCTCATGCTAACTATCAAAATCCGTCGCACATTCCCCAGACAGTATATATTAAGCTGAACCATATAAAATTACCAATGTTTCACATTTTGACCCAGAAAATGGCAATTTCTGGTTGGTCAATGGTCATGGTTTCCCTCTTTAATTCCTGGACCTCTCATGGCATTTCTTCTCTCCATATATAAGAAGGAAGCTGTGGATTTTCCCCAAAACCAGAGATTAAATGGTTTGTCTGCATGCAGTATAGCAGAACTAAAACTGTTTGAGTATATTTTTTATATAATATAATATATATATATAATATAATATAAGATATTTTTATATAATATAATATATATATAATATATATATAATATAATATATATATAATATTATATATATATGTTATATATGTTATACTATCATTATTTCATTACCAATTAAAATAAACAGGATAATCTAGAATTCTCAAATGCTGCTTTTTCCTTAACAGTCTGAGCTCTCAGGGACATTGCTCCCAATTACAGTACAAAAAAATACTTTCTCATGCACACAGTAGTGATGTGATGTGGAGAGTGAACCGTCAAGAGAGATTTTTGGTGAAAAAAGGCAAGTTGTTTTTTAAAGCAAGAGGACAGGACCCATGGGCAGAAAGAGCTGTGCTGTGATTGTGAGGAATGATAGATTATATACTTTTAAGTTGGGGGGATAGAGATAAAGGAAGTTTCTAAAGGGATTTTCATAAATTAAAAAGACTTCCAGGATCCTGGAGATCTGGCTATTGTCAAGTTAAGGTTGCTTTTTGCCTCTAGCAAAGCATTAATGTTAAGGCAATTGTGAGTTCCTTGAGGGATGTCTCAGGTGTTTATCAATGTCTCAGGTGTTTATCAATGGGCTGTAAATAGTAAAGAAATTTAATTTTATCTATATGTCTTTTGCCTTTTTTCTCCTCATCAGTAGGATGAGTTTACAGCAAGAATCTGGCTTGCAATTTTTTCCCTTATGGGATTTAATATAAATTGTCTGAAAAAAATTATCTGAATTTTAGAAAGAATTCTAAATATTTTTGTTGTCATAGGAAAAAAGAGGGAAATTCCTCCTATGGACTGAATGTATGTGTCCTCCAAGAATTCATACGTTGAAAACTAATCCCCTGTGGGATGATATTTGCAGGTGGGGCCTATGGGAAGTGATTAGATCATGATATTGAAGTAGTCATGAATGGAGTTATTGCCCTTTTAAGAGACACCCCTAAAAAAAAAAAAAAAAAAAAAACACCCCTAAGAGCTCCCTCACTTCTTTCTGCCCTGTGAAGACACAAGAAGAAGACACTGATATGTATAAACCAGGAAGCAGGCTCTCACCAGACACTGAATCTGTCAGCACTTTGATATTGGACTTCCCAGCCACCAAAACTGTGAGAAATAAACCTCTGTTATTTATAAAACACCAATGATACTCTGATATAGCAGCCTGAAGGGATTAAGACACCTTCTAAATCTAAATTCCCGTCATGTCCTCCCAAAACCCTTACTGATCAGCAGGGAAGATTAATACACCCACAATCTATGACTTTACTATAAGTTTGATACAGTGATTTATAAGAAATGCATATAGTTGGTCATTTAGATGACCAAAATGTGTTCCTCCTATATATTTAGTATTCATTCACAGTTCCTGGCTCACAGATCTCAAAACCCTGGAATTTCCTGAGATAAGAGAAATGGGAGCATCTTTTGCTATGATATTTGGTCTCTTGCCCTCCGTTCCCCAAAATGCTTCAGAGCCATGAAGGAAATGGGTGTGTTGTTATTCATTAGTCCCTTTCCATCACAACAGGATTTATGTTAAAGGAGGGAACTTTGGAAAGCACCTAAAGATGCAGGCTGGTTGCCAGGAGAAACAACATTAAGTAAGAGGGTTGGAAATTTCTATCTTATTCCCTACCTTGCAGGGAGAGGAGAGGGCTAGGAGTTGAATCAATCACCAATAGCCAATGAGTTAATCAATCATGCTTCTGTAATAAAGCCTTCATAAAAACCCCAAAGGAGGGAGTTCAAAGAGCTTCATCAGAATGCTTCCATGTGCCACAGTGCCAGTCCCCAAGTCCCATGAAGACAGAAGCTCCTTCATTTGGGAACTTGCCCTAGGTATCTCCATCTGGCTGTTGATTTGGATCTTTTAATATCGTTTGCAATATGGCCGTAACCTAGTGAATAAATGAGTTTCCTGGGTTTTGTGAGCCTTTCTAGCAAATTATTTGAACCTAAGGAGAGGTTTGTGGGAACCTCTGATTTATAGCCAGTGAGTCAGAGCACAGGTGACAACCTGGGCTTGCAATTGACCTCTGAACTGGTGGGTGGCCTTGTGGGACTAAGTGAGCCTTTTATGTGTGGAATCTGATAACTACCTTCAGGTAGATAGTGTCAGAATTGAGCTATTGGGTCCAGGAACCACAAGACTAAGGCAGATTTTAAGTTACCTATAAGCAGAAAAATAAGCGTTAGGAGCAGCAACATTATGTTGACAGCCTCTACCCCAGGGGACACTTAAACAGAGATGGGGTAGGCGGGTAGAGGAGCTATGGAGGAGGAGAAGAGGTAAGGATACTGGGGATGTTGGAGTACAGATAAAATCACTCTCAGAAACAACATGTACTCAGAGTAGGAAAACACTGAGCATCCGCTTGAGATCTTGTAAATTGGAGCACTGGATATTGTGCAAATAAAAGGAAGGGACTTCAGAATGAGCAGAACCCGAGGTAGGAATTTTGGAATGGCATCACTTCTGAGTAAATGCAAGTGGCAGGAAAATGCACCTTTAGAGGCTTGCTGGTGGATGAGGAAAAGAAAGCAAGAGGGATAAATTAAGTCTTTTGTTTAAAAAAAAAAAAGGGAGGGGGAGAGTCATAAGGGGAAAATTAAAGTTCTTATAAAAAAGGAGAGAGAGAGAGAGAGTCATAAAAACAGTAGACAAAACAAGCCGTCTCTCACTGAAACAAGTGAGATCTTGGTTAAAGAAACAGTAATATTTCACCACATCGAAAGAAAAGAATTCCTTTGAATTAAGAAAACTAGTTAGCCTCCTCAGACTCTCTCTGGCTATGTAAATTATATTACTAGTACAGGAAAACAATATTTCAAAGTGAATTGCATATGCCAGCTCATACAAAGTTACTATAAGAAATTTAGATTCATAAAATTTCATTTCAACTGATGACAGTTCCACAATAAAAACCATCCTTGAAGCAGAAGAAATCTTAACACATCCAATTTGAATAAAATATCTTTAAACATTTGCAAATACTGAAGAAAAGACACTTTAAATTAAAAATTCAAAAACTGGGTTATGGACATTGGGGTGGGTATGTGCTATGGTGAGTGCTGTGAGGTGTGTAAGTCTTATAATTCATAGACCTATACCCCTTGGGCAAATAATATATGTTAAAATAAATAATAAAAATTCAAAAACTTAGTACAGGAGTTAGGGAGGGTTAGGGGGTGTGAAACAAAAGCTGACCAAACAGGAAAAAAATAGAGGAAAAAACCAACAATGATCTTTGGAGTTACAAGATGCCTAAAAAAGGATAGATTTGCCAAAAATTTAATAAGGGAACCAAGGGAAAGGCATAAAACAGCTCAGAAACAAACATAAAACAAAGGCTTAAAGAAGTAAAATTTACATACAGTGAAAAGGATGAAATATCAGTGGCTATTTGATGAATTTAGATGAATACATGCCCCTATTTAATGCAAAGCTTAAGTGTAAAAAGTTCCCTGCTACCCTTCCCAATCAATCCTTGTCCCCATCTCCCAGAAGCAACATGTCTTTTTGATTATTTTCACTACAGATTTGTCTCTTCTACAACTCCACAGGATATGTAATTTTTATGTATAAAAGTTTCAGAGCAGAAGGATGCTTTAGATGTTCCTATTAAATGACCTGTTAAATTATCTTAGGAAACATGAACATTATTATAACTTCTAGTATTTTCAAAACATATCCCAGAGAGAACCTGACCCAAGACAAGAAGTTACAGATGACATAACAAAGCTGAAGAAGAGCTATGGAATACGGAGTAAGAGAATGTATGGAGTGAGGGATGCCTGGGTGGCTCAGTTGGTTAAGCTGCTGCCTTCAGCTGGGGTCATGATCCCAGAGTCCTAGGATCGAGTGCTGCATCAGACTCCTTCTTTGGCAACTAGCCTGCTTCTCTCTCCGCCTCTTCCTGCCACTCTGCCTGCTTGTGTGTTTGCATGCTCTCTCTCCCTAACAAACAAATAAATAAATAAAATCTTAAAAAAAAAAAAAAATCTATGGACTGAGAGAATGAGCAGCATCAGGTCAGACTAATAAGAATTTTTTTTTCTCAGAAGTATCTTAAGAAACATGCACAGAAAAGACTAAAATGATTGACAAAGAAAAAGAATGAAATATCCTTCAAGGCACCTGCTGCATATTTACATTTTTGTGTCCCTAGTACCTAGCCCAGTCTCTGGTAAGCAAGTAAGTACTCAGTTAATGTTTGTGGAAGTGAATAAACTGAAGAGTATTTAAAGTATACAGAAGAACACAAACATAGCTGAATATATGAGAATAAGTAAGACTTTGGGGAATGAAGAGACCCTTGGCCTTACTGACAAGGTTACCTTAAGATGAGACTAGCCTGGTAAGTGTGGTACAGCTAAGGTCATGGTGGGACAGGATTGGTGGGTGGGGGACGAATGTGACAACTTAAGATCTAGGATTGACGGTGGGCTACAACCACTTACAATTCTGAACATTTGGGTGACAAGAGCAATATTAATTTGCAACTACTTGCCTGATAGCCTAATAAGTAAAGAAACTGGGAAAGAAGAATAACCAGGAAGAGGTAACCTGAGAATGGGAATATGAGGGTCAGTCAGGGTTAGAACATTAAAAGTGGCAGGGTAGCGTACTCACTATGAGATATTTGGAAATGAAATGCAAGAAAGTACTGTTTCTTGTTGCCCCTAATTGTCTTTTTTCCATAACAGGCTTACAGTGTCTGTGCACTTTATTAGATTATTTAGTGATTGTATTAAATTGTGGAAAATGCAAAAACTGGTTTTACTGTGACTCAAAAAAGAAATGAGAATAGGAAATTCTTCAAGAGGCCAGCCAATGTGAAGAGTATCTTGACTTTTTTGTCTCTACTGCTAATTTAATTCTAGCCTTAAAATCTTAAGGCCCCTACATTCCAAGACCTGTGGTAAAATAAAGTCTTTTGATGTCTTGAATACTTAGCACTTTCTCTGACATTATAAAATAACTTTATAGTGCAGTTAATCAAGTGACAGTAAGAAGTAGTACTCTACAGAGAGCTCATTTTAATATTTAATAAGATGAATGTGAACTCTAAAGTAGAAGCAGCCTCATTTGCATATGTACATAGGATGTCACTATTCCATCAAGCAGAACACTGTGTGCCCTGTCCAAGGAGTTGCTTGGCAAAGACATTCATTTCATTTAATATCTACTTAAGTCCTTTGTTTTAAGTTACTGTAGTGGTCTCTGAGAGAAACACAGTGAAAAGTTGGTATTTCCAACATTCCAAAAGATGGTATTTCCCATCTTTCAGGAGGGCAGAAACCTGGGAGAAAGACAGATGCTTACACACATAAATGGAGTACAGTTAGGCTAGGATAAGTGCTGGAAAAGAGGTTCAGAAAGGCTATGAGAGCGTGGGGAGGCTGGGTACCTGGTATATCTGAGACAGTTTTGTGGTTTTTTAAAGATTTTGTTTATTTATTTGGCAGAGAGGGAGAGATCACAAACAAGGAGGCAGAGCAGCAGGCAGAGAGAGAGAGGGGGAAGCAGGCTCCCCGCTGAGCAGAGAGGCCGATGTGGGGCTCGATCCCAGGACCCTGAGATCATGACCTCAGCTGAAGGCAGAGGCTTAGCCCACTGAGCCACCCAGGCACCCCAATCTGAGACAGTTTTATGGAGTTTGGGTCTTGAGGGATGGGTAGAACTTGAGATCAGAGAGATGAGGGGAAGAGGATATGTCATACCGATCTAAAACATATATTAACACATATATTACAGATCAAAGTTATACACACATACATTTATACAGGGACATACATTGTTGAATTGCACAGATAAATTAATTTATAGGAAATTCCTTAAGCATTCCTTTTTAATGCTTATGGTAAACATTTTATTTATTTGTGGTTCAAGTGGTTCAAGCACTGCAGAGAGTGATATTACTTAAGTATGAAAAATAAATCTGAAAATATGGAACATTAAGCTACTAAATTTTGGTTATTTTGACAACTTCTTTTGTATAGTTTGTAAGTAATCATGATAGACTGACTCCAAAATATCACACTGTTGCAAAAGATCACATTGTTAAGAGGAATCTCCACTAAGACAAAACTTTGAATCTCAGCGCCCTGGAGTCAAATCAATCATCACTTTGCAAATGTGAAAAACCTTTCCAAGCAACAAACTAAAATAACATGTTAAGATAACTTAAAAAGGCTAAAATGCAGCTTTTAAAATATAACCTGTGAGACACAAAAATGGTTGCTAAAAAGGATGGTAGCAAGGGTTGACAGATTTAGAAACAGTTTATGACAGCATGTGTTAAAGTTTTCATTTAATTTCTATGTTCCTAGAACTCAATATATTCATTTGTGTAGATCTTTGAGTGGCCCTCAAGGATTTTTAGGCAGATACTTCAGACTTTTGACCTTTTAATTTGCTTTAAAAAGAAAAAAAGATTTATTTATTTGAGAGAGAGAGAGAGAGAGAGCACAAATTCAAAGAGGGACAGAGAGAGGCGGAGAAGCAGACTCCCCACTGAGAACAGAGCCCCACAGTGGCCCTGGAGCCTTTGAACCCAACATTATGACCTGAGCTGAAATCTAGAGTCGGGCACTCAACCAGCTGAGCCACCAGGTGACCCTAACCTTTTAGTGTGTGTGTGCACATGCGCATATGCACACACACACACACACACACACACACCCCAATCATTTCAAGAGAACGAATTTAAAAAATCTATTTTTTTATCTCTTGAGTCCATAGAGAATCTCCTAAAGGAGACTGTGTCCTGAAACTTACTGAAAGATTGTAATTACCTTTGGGATATGGTAGAGACAGACTAGTGGGACATTTCAGGCTGTGTTTGTGAGGAGTTTGCATGGGTCCAGAGACTAGACATCAGGTTTAAACATTCAATTTTGTTATTTTATTTGTGTGGGGTAATCAAAATCACAGAAGAATGGGTCATGAATGAGAATGACAGTATATTAGTGTATGCATAATCTGCACAGATTATTATTATTATTATCTCAAGAGGGTGATTTATTGGGGAAATTAATATAAAAAGTATGCTTTGCTTGTTATAATCAGAGAAAATAAAATTTAAAAAACATGAAACAATTTTGACATCAAACTATATAGTGCAGTATACCTGCTTTTTTAATATTCAAAATCAACTGTTTATTGAGGAATAAGTGCTGTATTTGGGAACCTTCTCACATTATATAATGCATGTTTTACCATAATTCAAGGAGGTATTAATATTTCTCTTTTTTTTCTGTGCTTGTCATGTAGTTAACTAAGCTGGTTATGTGTTAACTGAGATGGAAACATTTAGATGTCAGTATGTTTTGTCACCTCTTAGTGCTATTGCTGGGAGTTTCCTTCAGTCACTTGATCTTAAAACTGGCTATTATTTCAGAATGTGTGTGTGTGTGTATTTACTGTTTCCACAGAGGTTTAATCTCTTCAGGGTGTTCTGTTAGCAGTAGGATTAGCTAGAATACATCTAATAAAGCTATGAATGTGTCAGTGGTCCAGGGCCCTCAGCCTCAAAGCAAGGAAGCATATTAATGAAGCAAAAAATATATATATAGCTCATTGTAGTCTTTTTAAAACTTGTTACATTGTGTCTTTTTATGTTTAATTCTGTTCCAATTGAGAATATGAGGATAACTGATGATATTTTATAAACAGAAAAGCTTAAAAAATATCTAGGCAAAAATATAGTAGCACTATTAAACTATTTAACCTCCAAAACAACCCTTATTGGTATAGGTACTTATTCATTCGTTCATTTAACAAATATTTATTGAGCACCTACTAGTTTCAATCCACTGCTCCAGGAACTTGATACACATCAGTGAACAAAACAAAAAAATCCCTCTTTTGTTAAGTTTATATCCTAAAGGGGGAAGAGAGATAATAAACAATAAGCATAGCAAGCAAATTATATAGTATCTTAGACATTAGAGTGCTATGGGAAAAAAATGAACTGAGAAAGAGGAATAGTGAGTAGGACAGGGAATGGTAAGTCATAATTTTAATGTGATCAAAGAGTCTCATTGAGGAGTTAACATTTCAGCAAAAATTTGAGATATCTAGGGGAAGAGTATTCCTAAGGCAGGTGCCTGTTGGATTCAAAGAATAGCAAAAACTTCAGAGTGGCAGGAGCATAGCAAGGAGAGAGCCTAGTTAGAGAGAAGTCTCTGTGGACAGGGTGAGTGAGGGCTTATAAGCCTTTATAAGAACCTTGGCTTTACTCTGGCTGAGAAGGGAAGTCACTGAAGGTTTAGAGGAGCAGTGACACAATTTGGCTTCAGTTTTCAAAGGTTCACTGTGGCTGCTGCATTAAGGACAGAAAGGGGCAAGATTGGAAGCAGGAGGCAAAGGAGAAGCATGTTGTGATATTTAGATGAGGGATAATGGGGACTTGGAGCAACGTGGACGTATTTCAAGCTAGAGCAAGTAGGATTTCTTAACGAAGGATTCCTAGGTGTTAAATTAACGGTTGAGGAGTGAGAGAAAGAGAGAAGATGCTCTCTTTTCAAATTAAGAACCTACAGCTAAGAGAGTGGTGTGTCCAAGGACATGTTCCTATTAAATGGCAGGCATATGGACATTTAAATTCATGTGTGCCTCATGTCACAGAACCTCTAAACCACTACATACTGTTGGGGAGGAGGGGAAGGAAGCTGTAGGGTCACTTATTTTCCCCTCCAAAGTATTTCCTATGTAAATAACTTTTTTTGTATGCCTCCGTGCCCTCTAGTTCTCACTCATTTCTCTATGTTTTTGTCTTCTAAATTATTTAAGTTTGCCTTTAATTCAGTTTTCAACATGTCACTTCGCATTTGGATCCTTATCAAGGCTAAAATAAATTCTCAAATTTTGAGCCAACACTACTGAAAAACATAATTATGAGAAAAGAAAATAAGTTAAACCATTGAAAGAGGCTCTGTCAAAAGAATTACAAGGAAGAAAGTTTCTTATTTACTTTCAATACTTGATATGAAAATTAGTATGTGCTTATCGTCTACAAGCATATTGTTTACATGTCAATTAAATTCACAATGCCTATAAACACTTTAATTACACACTATTAAGAGCTAGAAAATTATAACTAGGCATGCTTCAGATATTCATTCCCAGATGTCAAACTACATTACAGGTGAGGATAAAACAAATATCATGTGAACTGCTATAACCATATGAGCAATTGACATAACAAATACAGTCACTATTTCTTTACCTCAATTTTTTATTGCAGTAAAAATTGGTATATAACATATACATTTCCAGTGTACAATATAATAATTAGATATTTGTGATCATCACAGTAAGTCTAGTTATCCTCCATCACCATCCATTTTAACCCCCTTCATGCTTTTTGTTCACTCTCCAATCTCCTCCCCCTCTGATAACCAGCAATCTATTCTCTGTCTCTATAAATTTTGTTTTCTTTGTTTGCTTGTTTTTTAGATTCACATGAAAGTGAAATAATACAGTATTTGTCTTTGTCTGACTTGCTTCACTTAGCATGGTACCCTTAAGATTCTTCCATTTTGTCACAAAATGGCAAGATTTTCTTTTTATGGCTAAATAGTATTCCTCTGTGTGTGTGTGTGTGTGTGTGTTTATCATATCTTCTTTAACCACTCATCCATTGATGGGCACTAAGGTTCTTTCCAGGTCTTGGCTATTGTAAATAATGCTGCAGTTAGCATAGGAGTGCATGTATGGTTTCAAGTTAGTGTTTTCATTTTGTTCTAGTATGTACCCAAAGGCAATACAGCTGAATCATATAGTAGTTTTATTTATTTTTATTTTTTTATTTTTAAAGATTTTTGTGCATTTGTTTGAGAGAGAGAACGTGGGAGGAGCAGAAAGAGAGGGAAAGGGACAAGCAGACTCTGCGGTGAGCACAGAGCCCAGTGTGGGGCTCAGTTCCAGGATCCTAAGATCATGACCTGAGCCAAAATCAAGAGTTGGACACTGTTAACCAACTAAGCTACCCAGGTGCCCCATATTTTTAATTCTTTGAGGAACCTCTGTATTGTTTACTACAGTGGCTGCAGCAATTTACATTCCCATCAACTTGCACAAGTGTTCCCTTTGCTCCACGTCCTCTCCAATACTTGTTATTTCTTGTCTTTTTGATAATAATCATTCTAACAGATGAGAGGTAATATCTCATTGTGGTTTTCACTTGCCATTCTGTGATGATGAGTGATGCTAAACATTATTTCATGGGCCTGTTGAATATCTGTATGTCTTTGGAAAATATCTGTTTAGATTCTCTACCCATTTTAAAATCAGATTACTTGTTTCCTTGTTGCAGTTAAGTTGTCTGAATTCTTTATGTGTTTGGGGTATTAATCTTTTATCAGATATATGATTTGCAAATATTTTCTCTTATTCAGTAGGTTACCTTTTCGTTTTGTTTATGACTCCCTTTGCTGTTTCCACTGCTTTTAGGTTCATGTATTCCCACTTGTGAATTTTTGCTTTTGTTGCCTCTGCTTTGGGAGTCAAATACAAAAATTGAAAGCAAGGAGCAATATCAAGGACTTTATTGCCTAAGTTTTCGTCCAGGAGTTATGTGGTTTCAGGTCTTACATTTATGTCTTTAAAACATCTTTTTTTTTAAGATTTTTCTTTTTTTTTTAATTTGACAGACAGAGATCACAAGTAGGCAGAGAGGCAGGCAAAGAGAGGGGGGGAAGCAGGCTCCTCGCTGAGCAGAGAGCCCGATGTGGGGCTCGATCCCAGGACCCCATGATCATGACCTGAGCCGAAGGCAGAGGCTTAACCCACTGAGCCACCCAGACGCCCTTCTTTAACACCTCTTAAGTTGATTTTTGTGTATGGTATAAGATCTTAGCTTAGTTTTATTCTTTTTTATATGGCTGTCTAGTTTTCTCAGCACCATTTATTGAAAAGACTGTTCTTTCCCCATTGTTGTATGTTCTTGGCTCCTTTATTGTAAATTAGTTGGCCATATGTATATGGGCTTTTGGTGGGGGGGGGGTCTCTATTATGTTCCATTGATCTATGTGTCTGCTTTAATGCCAATTCCATGCTTTTTTGATTAGTGTAGATTTGTAGCATAATTTGAAATCAGGGAGTATGATATCTCCAGCTCTGTTCTTCTTTCTTAAGATTGCTTTGACTACTTGGTATACTTTGTGGTTCCATAAAATTTAAGATTATTTTTTCTCGTTCTGTAAAAAATGCCATGGTATTTGACAGGGCTTATGTTTAATCTATAGCTTTCTTTGTGTAGTGTGGACATTTTAACAATATTGTTTCTTTCAATCCTTAAATATAGATTACCTTTTCATTTATCTGTGTCTTATTAAATTTTTTCATCACTGTTATAGTTTTCAGTTCAGGTCTTTTACCTCCTTGGTTAAATCTATTCCTAGGTATTTTATTTGTTTGGATGCAATTATAAATATGGTTGGTTGTTTTTATGTTTATTTCTGATGTTCATTTTTAGTGTATTGATACACAACAGATTTCTGGTTTTGTATCCTGCAACTTTACTGAATTAATTTATAGTTCCAATAGTTTTTCTGTGAAGTCTTTATGGTTTTCTATATATAATATCATGTCATCATTTCCAATTCGGATGCCTTTTTAAATTTTTCTTGCCTAAGTGCTCTGCCTGGACTGCTAATAGTATGATGAATCAAAGTGGTAAAAGTGGGCATCCTTCTTTTTTTCCTTATCTTAGAGGAAAAGCTTTTAAGTTCCTACTATTGAGTATGATGTTAGCTGTGGGTTTGTCAATATAGTATGTTGAGGTACAGTCTCTACACCATTTTGTTAAGAGTTTTATTATAAACAGATGTTGAACTTTATCACATTCTTTTTCTGTACTTACTAAGATGATCATATGGTTTTAGCTCTCATTTTGGTAATGTGGTATGTCACATTGATTGATTTGCAGATGTTGAACCATCTTTGCATCCCTGGAATAAATTCCACTCAATCATGATGCATGATACTTTTAATGTTTATTGAATTCAGTTTACTAATCTTTTGTGGACAATTTTTACATATATATTGGATAGATACAGGCCTGTAACGTGTGTGTGAGTATGTGTGTGTGTGGTGTCCTTGTCTAGTTTTAGTGTCAAGGTAATGTTGGCCCCATAAAAAGAACATAGCAGCAGTTCCTCCACTTAAGTTTTTTGGGATCTTTGGAGAAGGACAGGTATTAAATCTTTGAATATTTGATAGAATTCATCAGTGAAGCTATCTGGTCTGGACTTTTGTTTCTTGGAAGATTTTTGAATTCTGATTCATTCGCCCAACTAGTTATCAGTCTATTTAGATTTTCTATTTCTTCAAGATTCAGCTTAGAAAACTGTACATTTCTAGGGATTTGTCTATTTTTTTCTGTATTTTCTCATTTGTTACTATATAATTGCTCATATTAGTCTCATAATCCTTTATATTTTTGCGATATCATTTGTGATTTCTTTGTCTTCATTTCTGATTTTATGTGAGCCTTCTCTCTTTTTTCTTATCGGGCCTAGGAAAAGGCTTTTTAATTCTGTTTATCTTTTAAAAATACCAGTTTTAGTTTCATTGATCTTGTCTTTTCTTTTTAGTTTCTATTTCATTTATTTAAGCTCTGATATTTATTATTTCCCATTATTGTATATTATTTCTTTATTGATTATAAGTTGTTCAGTAGCATGTTGTGTAGTTGCCACATATTTGTGATTTTTCCAGTTTTCTTCTTATAATTTTTTAAAAGATTTTATTGATTTGTTTGATAGAGACACAGCAAGGGAGGGAACACAAGGGGCGCCTGGATGGCTCAGTGGGTTAAAGCCTCTGCCTTCAGCTCAGGTCATGATCCTAGGGTCCTGGGATCGAGCCCACATCGGGCTCTCTGCTCTGCAGGGAGCCTGCTTCCTCCTCCTCTCTCTCTGCCTGCCTCTCTGCCTACTTGTGATCTCTGTCAAATAAATAAATAAGATTTTAAAAATACTTAAAAAAAAAAAAAAAAGCCAGAGGGAACTCAAGCAACAGGAGTGAGAGAGGGAGAAGCAGGATTCCAGCCAAGCAGGTAGCCCAAAACGGGGCTAGATCCCAGGACTCTGAGATCATGACTTGAGGCAAAGGCAGACGCTTAACAACTGAGCCCCCCAGGCACCCCATTCTTCTTGTAATTAATTTTTAGTTTCATACAACTGTTGTCATAAAAGATGCTTGATTTGATTCAATTCCTTAAGTTCAATGAATCTTGTTTTGTGGCCTACCACATGATCTATCCTGAAGAATATTCTATATGCACTTGCAAAAAATCAGCATATCAGTGCTTTGGGATGGAATGTTCTATATATATCTATTAAATTCATCTAGTCTTGGTGCTCCCGGATGACTCATTCACCTGATCAGGTGAGCTGGGTCACCTGATTTCTGACCCAGGATGTGGTCTACTCTGGAAAATGTTCCATGTGCATTAAAGAAGAATGTGTATTCTGTTGCTTTGGGATGGAATGTTCTGAAAATATCTGTGAGGTCCATCTGACCCAGTGTGTCATTTAAAGCCTTTATTTCCTTGTGGATCTTTTGCTTGGATGATCTGTCCATTTCAGCAAGAAGGGTGTTAAAGTTCCCTACTATTATTGTATTATTGTCAATGTGTTTCTTTGATATTGTTATTAATTGGTTTATACAATTGGCTGTTCCTATGTTAGGGGCATAGATATTTAAAATTGTTAGATCTTCTTGTTGGACAGACCCTTTGAGTATGATATAGTGTCCTTCCTCCTCTCTTATTATAGTCTTTGGCTTAAAATCTAATTGATCTGAAATAAGGATTGCTACCCCAGCTTTCTTTTGATGTCCATTAACATGGTAAATTGTTTTCTACCCCTTCACTTTAAATCTGGAGGTGTCTTTGGGTCTAAAATGAGCTTCTTGAGACAGCAGATGGATGGGTTTTGGTTTTTTATCCATTCTGATACCCTGTGTCTTTTGACTGGGGCATTTAGCCCATTTACATTCAAAGTAACTACTGAGAGAGATGAATTTATTGCCATTGTATTGCCTATAAGGTGACTGTTACTGTACATTGTCTGTTCCTTTCTGGTCTACTACTTTTAGGTTCTCTCTTTGCTTAGAGGACGCCTTTCAATATTTCCTGTAGGGCTGGTTTGGTGTTTACAAATTCTTTTAATTTTTGTTTGTCTTGGAGGCTTTTTATCTCTTCTTCTATTTTCAATGTAGCCGAGCTGGATATGGTATTCTTGGCTATATTTTTATTTAGTTCTCTGAATATATCATACCAGTTCTTTCTGCCCTGTCAGGTATTTCTATTGGATAAGTGGACAAGTCTGCTGCCAATCTAATATTTCTACCATTGTATGTTACAGACTTCTTGCCCTGGGCTGCTTTCAGGATTTTCTCTTTGTCACTAAGACTTTTAAGTTTTACTATTAGATGACAGAGTGTGGATCTATTTTTATTGATTTTGAGGGGTTTCTCTGTGCCTCCTGATTTTGATGCTTTGCCATATTAGGGAAATTATCTATAATAATTTGTCCAATCTTCCTTCTGCCCCTTCTCCCTTTCTTCCTCTTCTAGAATCCCAAGTATTCTAAAATTGTTTCATCTTATGGTATCCCTTATCTCTTGAATTCTTCCCTTGTGGTCCAGTAGTTGTTTGTCTCTCTTTAGCTCAACTTCTTTATTCTCTGTCATTTGGTCTTCTATGTCACTAATTTTCTCTTTTGCCTCATTTATCCTAGCAGTAAGAGCCTCCATTTTTTATTGCACCTCATTAATAGCTTTTTTTAAATTTCAACTTGGTTAGATTTTAATTCTTTAATTTCTCCAGAAAGGACTTTTATTTCTCCACACAGGGTTTTTGTGATACCGTCCATGTCTTTTTCAAGCCCAGCTAGCACCTTAAGAATTGTTGTTCTGAACTCCAGTTCTGACATATTACCAATGTCTATATTGATTAGATCCTTAGCAATTGGTACTGCCTTTTGTGTGTGTGTGTAGTGAGTTTTCCTGCCTTGTCATTTTATCCAGATAAGAATATATGAATGGAAGAATAAAATAGTAAAAGGGTGGCAAAGACCCCAGAAAAATGTATGCTAATGCAGTCAGAAGAGATCCAAAACTGGGGTGAGGAAAAAGGGTGGAAAAGGGGGGGGGGACAAATAAAAATTAAAAATGTATATTATATATATATATGACTGGTGAATAGAACAGAGCCACTCACTTGATTTGGGGTATATTTTGGTCTCTTAGAAGAAACTACCTCCCAAAATTTTAAAGAAAGAAAAACTTATATATATCCAAAAATAAGGGTAAACATGATGAATGGATCGAATATGACCATAAAAATGAAAATTTTAAAAAAATTTCTAAAAAAGGAATTTATAAAATAAGTTGGTTGTGAGGAAAAAATAAAGAGGAGAGAATGTGCTCAGGCTGGAGACTAGAACAAAGCCATGTGCTAGATTAGGGTATATTTTTATCTATTAGAAAAAATTGTATCTGAAAATTTTTTAGAAAAAAAAAAAAAACCAAGGGCACCTGGTTGGCTCAGTTGGTTAAGTGACTGCCTTTGGTTCAGGTCATGATACTGGAGTCCCAGGATCAAGTCCCATATCAGGCTCCCCGCTCAGCGAGAAGTCTGTGTCTCCCTCTGTCCTCCCCCTTCTCAAGCTCTCTCTCTCTCGCTCTTTGTCTCGCAAAAAAAAAAAAAAAAAAAAATCCCTTTGGTGCCTGGGTGGCTCAGTGGGTTAAAGCCTCTGCCTTCAGCTCAGGTCATGATCTCAGGGTCCTGGGATCGAGCCCCGCATCAGGCTGTCTGCTCAGCAGAGAGCCTGCTTCCTCCTCTCTCTCTCTCTGTCTGCCTCTCTGCCTACTTGTGATCTCTGTCTGTCAAATAAATAAATAACATTTTTTTTAAAAAAACCTATATGTATACAAAAGTATAAAATATAAGGAAGGGATAAAATATGGCTGTAACAATGAAGGTTTAAATATATATATATTATATTTGTTAAGAGAAACTAGTTAAAAATGTTAAAAGAGGAAAGAGGAAAAGTTAAAAAAATAGAATAAGAAAAAAAAAATTTTTTAAGTTTAACTTTGCAAGACGAAAGGATCATGGAGAAAAAGCCATGAATTCTATGCATTGCTTTCCCCTATCTCTGGAGTTCCACTGTTCTTGATCAGTCTCAGCTGGATGTCCTTGCTGATCTTCTGTGGGAGGGGCCTGTTGCAGTGATTCTCAAATGTCTTTGCCCAAGGCGGAATTGCACCACCCTTGCCAGGAATCAGGCTAAGTAATCTGCTTGGGTTCGCTCCTAGAGCTTTTGTTCCCTGAACGCTTTCTGTACCACTTTGTAGGATGGGGATGAAAATGGTGGCCTCCCAATCTCCAGCCCATAGGAGCCGAGAACTCAGGGCCCCACTCCTCAGTTTACTCTCAGAGATAAGCAGTGAATCACTCCTATCTCCTTGGTCTCCAGTCACACGCCAAGCTCACCCAGCCTATGACTGAGCTTTCCTATCTCTGGCATGTCACTCCATTTGGAGTCTCCAAACCCAGCAGATTCCTGCCACGCTGCTCCTCCCAGAGGAGGAAGGTGAGTCTCCCCACATCTGCCACTTGTGGGGTCCCTGCTTGAAGAGCAGTGGCCTGACTGTGCCTTGGATAATGGTTTAAGGTAACCCAAGCTCACTCTTTGGCTCTGTCTCTGTAATCTGCTTCCCTGCTCTGATACATGGCAGCTCTGCCACACTCAGACACCCCCAATCTATTTTTTCCCATTTTATTTATTTTATTTCTTTTCAGTGTTCCAAAATTCATTGTTTATGGCACCATACCCATTTCTCCATGCAATACATGCCTTCCATAATACCTACCACCAGGCTCACCCAACCTCCTACCTCCCTCCCCTTCAAAACCCTCAGTTTGTTTCCCAGAGTCCACAGTCTCTCATGGTTTGTCTCCCCCTCCAGTTTCTCCCATCTCACTTCTCCTCTCCATCTTCCTCTATCCTCTGTGTTATTCCTTATGCTTCACAAGTAAGTGAAACCATATGATACTTGACTCTCTCTGCTTGACTTATTTCACTCAGCATAATCTCTTCCAGTCCCATCCATGTTGATATAAAAGTTGGGTATTCATCCTTTCTGATGGAGGCATAATATTCGATTGTATATATGGACCATATCTTCTTTATCCATTCATCTGTTGAAGGGCATCTTGGTTCTTTCCATAGTTTGGCGACTGTACAAACACCCCTGATCTTTCTGTGACCCCACAGGAATTGAGACCACACTGTCTTCAAGAGGGCTCCACCCCTTCTTGGGCTCTGGAATGATGTCCCTCAGTCGAGCAGACTTCTAAAAGTTCTGATTTTGTGCTCCACTGCTCCACCACTTGCTGGGAGCCAGCACCACCCACCCCGTGGTCTGCCACCCCATAGTCTGTCTTCCCGTGACTTTGGATTCACTTCTCCACATGTCCTACTTTTCAAAAGTGGTGACTTTTCTCTTCCTAGAATTGCTGCTCTTTTTCTCTTCTATATCCTATTGAGTTTGTTGGTGCTCAGAATGGTTTGATACCTATGTAGCTGAACTCCTAGGATCTGATGTCATTTCAGTCTGCCACCCATCCACCATCTTCCCTATCACCCCCAGTCGTATTGTTTTCTAAGGTCAGACATTTTTAGAGCCCTGTCTTTTCCAATACAAGTCCCAAGGGTTGGATTGCCTGATTTGGGGTGAAAACAACTCACTGCACAGGAAAAAGCTCTAGAACTGTGAGGTCAATCTCTATTGTGGTTTGCTCTACTGGGGCAGGGGGGTTTGGTCTCTGCCTCTCCTATTCATCTCAATGTGACCCTTTTGTGGATCCTTTGTTGTGGATAGTTTTCAGTTCTTTTTCACCAGGAATTATTCCCTATATAGCTATAGATTTGGTGTGTCCCTAGGAGGAGGTGAGTTCAGGCTCTTCCTACACTACCATCTAGGACCACTTTCCTCTTTACCTCAATATTTTGAGGATATGGATTTTATTAGAGAGCAACTTTTTTTTCTTCCCATCAGCAAGTCTAATCTCAAGGCAAAGGCAGATCCCTGTGTCTTTGTGTTTATGAACTAAATTCAAGAAGAAAAGATTAAAGCCTTGGATAAATTCATGTTTTCTTATGTTATATTCTGCTAGTCTTTCTGTTTACAGAAGAAGGAAGCTTTGGCACACAGTATACCAAAAATTTATATTCATAAAACCCTGGTCCCTCAAGAGAATCTCACATCCCTCTTGAAATTTGGATTCGAATTTACATTTGGAAAAATTTTATAGCTGATATTTAGATCTCCATTTAACTTCATTTAATGGAATAAGAACATAACCTAAATTTGAGAGTTTTATTTTAACCTGTAAAGGAAAAAAACCTTGAAATTTCACTTGTTCCTTTTGATACCAAGTCCAATTTACAGTTTGTTTGAATGACAACTCCTAGAGGTCATTGCAAGAGAAAAGTGTGGTGAAGGTGACAGCAGAAGCCAAGCCTGAGGAGATGTTTGTCCCCTTTGGACACATTCAGGGCTAGGTCCATGTGGTTAAATTACTTTAAGTTATTATACTAAATTTGTATCAGACTTCAAGGAGTAAGAGTCCCCAGCCTTTTCTAAAGACCATGGCTTTTTCAGAATATATAACAGGTGAGTTCTTTTTTTTTAGCTAGAGACTTACTACTGCTTTGAGCCTCTCTCACATTTGAATATACCAGACACTTGTTAGAAATCTCCAGTGGATTACTCAGTCATCAGAAAGGATAAATACCCCCCATTTGCATTGACATGGATGGAACTGGAGGGGGTTATGCTAAGTGAAGTAAGTCAAGCAGAGAAAGTCAATTATCATATGGTTTCACTTATATGTAGAACATACGGAAGAGCGTGGAGGACATTAGGAGAAGGAAGAGAAAAATGAAGGGGGGAATCAGAGTGTGAGGCAAATTGTGAGAGACTATGGACTCTGGGAAACAAACTGAGGGTTTCAGAGGGGAGTGGGTTGGGGAGATGGGTTGACCTGGTGATTAGGAAGGGCACTTATTGCATGGAGTTATAACTGGGGTTATATACAAACACTAAATCATGGAATACTACATCAAAAACTAATGAAGCATTGTATGATGGCTAACATTACATAATAAAATAAAATAAATAGAAAAAAAAAAGAAATCTGCAGTGGATATATAGACATCTTTGAATAACAAGGCCTTGAAAGTCATTATAATACTTCTGGATGAATATAATAGGGTATCCTTGACCTGACACTCTTAGTTCTCAGAAGCATATATATGCAGGCTACCTTTTCAGGCTCATCATTTCTATTTTTATTTAAGTAAACTCTTCTTTAGCCAAATTAGTCTAACTCTTAACTCTTTTATTATTCAGGTGAGACCTGTATTATAAGGCAGGACCATAAGTGTGGGGAAATAAAACTTCCCTGGATTTCTCAATGCTCCTGCTCTAGCTCTTAGGCCACAGAAGCTTAAAAACTATAAAATCAGAGAATGTTTGTTTTCATTTCTCTTTAGAACATAAAAAGCACCTCACATACCATGAAAATTAGTTTTGTAATCATTTGTCTACTTAATTTCTCTAATTTGAAAGAATACTAAAACTTCTCCTATCTTCCAAGAAAATCAACTGATCAGAGCTTGGACTAGGTCCCGAGCTTAGACCCCAAAGTGCCTGGAAGTCTGGAGGGCCATCTCAGTAGGGATTTACATGTCAAAAAAAGATGAAGCTCCAAAACTTGAAGACTTCTCTAGGTAGATAATTTTTACAAGTTGAGACATGCAGGGGCCATATGGCTCCTGGAGAGATTTTATTTACAAAAGGGGAGGGGGACCAATGCCTTCTTCCTTTTTATAAGCAGAGAAAAATAAATTTTTCTCATCTCAGCCATGGGTGTCTGGCCACTCACATAAGACAATTGACATGTCTCTCATTGTACTACTCTAAAGGTAAGGACTAGAGCAAATGCGGCCCAATATACTTATTATTTACTGTGAAGAATTTACTATAAATCTGTCTCTGACCCAGAATACTCTATATGTACATTCAGAATAAAATGAATAAAGAGGGTTGTGAAGGTTATTTCTGAAGAACTGCCATTGTTCTCATGCTAGAAAAACGTTACAAATTACAAATTTCAGCGATGATTTAAAAGTAGTCTTCTTGTCATATTTCTCTATCATGTCACTACTCATTTTCTAGCCAGGGTTAATATGGTTTTGCTGTTTCTATATCACTTCCATGGGGGTTGATTATGAACTCACTTCAGTGGGCTATAATTTATGGCTATTTTTGCAAAAAAGAATTATTGACAGAAAAAAAGCACAGTAGAAGTCTTGTTGACAGGAATAATAATCATAGGTAATATGATTTGTAATTTTTTTTCTCATTAGAAATTATAAGTGATACCATAAAATGCAGTGAGAATCTAAAGTTCAGCACTGTAATTTGAATCTACTAAGATACACAAAGGAAAGTTCAGTACTCATTCCTATACTGGCTATTTGTGATATGCTTTTTTTGTGCAGTCCATTCTCAGGAGTCACAGTATGTGAATGTTCTATAATTGTTGCCACAAAAACTAAACGTTGCATAGTGAATATTGAATCTTTGTTACTATGACAAATATAGGGTTAGGTTCCTATGAGTCACTATTTACAACTTTTTGTCAGCGGATCAATAATAACTTTGTATTATGTGTGTTTCTGTTTAAAGTTGCCATATTAAATATATACTGTTGAGTCATTAATATTGAACTCCTGGCCAACAGCACTCTACATTTTGCCTAAATGAAGCTTTCCTAACAGTTATATTTTCTCTTATAAGGTACAGCACAGCCTGTGCTTGGAACACCTGACCACAGTTTAACATTAAGACCGGGGGCTGTTTTAAATGAAATCGCCAACAAAAACCCCACAAAAATGAAAAAGAAAGAAAGAAAGAAAGAAAATGAAATAACCAAAAATCCCAAAGCATGGTTCTAAATAGATCACCAAAAAGAACACTTGTTTACAGATTGAGGTGTAAAACAAGAAGGCAGAGTGTTGTTTTGCTCCTCAGCTGGGAGGGAGCATGTCCTATAATTAAGAAATTTTTGCCCCTTTGTGCAGGTCCATGAATGGCTGTGAAAATGCTATGAGTATGGATTTTGAGGTTACAAATTAATTTTTGTGCATAGGCAAATTTTAAAGTACAGAATCCACAAATAATGAGAACTGACTGTATTTTCAGAGACTAAAAATGAAACAAGTACCACATAGCTGAATACAGGTATCCATGTTTTGAACTTTCGCTGGACTTGTTTAAACAGAAACTTGAACAAGCTTGATGAGACATTTTGTGGAATAGATCAAACATAATAGAAGTATGGGGACTAGATGATTCTTTAACCCTATAAACACTGAGATTTTAAGACTTTGTTTTGTACAGATTATACTCCAGAATGTTAAATCTAAAAAAGGCCCATATCTTCAGATTTTTAAAAATATATTTTTAATAATTAGACGAGGTTTTAAGGTGTCATATAATTATAACTCTCTTTCATTTAATAAATAGTTTCTTCTGGCAATGTCTTAGACATTGTTTTGATCTTCAAAAAAAATGTCCTAAGGTAAGGGGGATACTTACACACACACACACACACACATACACACACACACACAGCCTTACAGGTTATATGCTAAAACACTTAGATTACATTTAAATTCACATAATTAAGTGAACATGTTATTTCCAAGAAGTTTCCTTGGAGAAACGACCTAAGTTTCTTTTTTGTCCTGTTGCCATGCGGTAAAAACTTTTTTCCTCTTTAAAACTGCCCTGAAGGACCAGCTGAAGCTGAAGTGGGCAAGGGCTAGAGGGTCCCAGGGTGCCATTCACTAAGGCTGTCTTGGTTGGTCAAGGAGTTAGTGCAGACAGAATCTGGGGATCCTAAGATGTGCTATCCCAGGGTCGCCTTGGCAGGATGGTTGGAGCTGCAGTGGTTGTGGATGGGGAGTTCCTGTGGTACTCTACACCAAGGGTCTCCAAGCTTGAGTGGGCTTGGGCTGGGAGACTCCAGGGTGCTCTGTGTCAGGATGACTCCAGTGGCATGGCTGGAGCTAATGTGGGCATGGGCTGAGGATATCATGGGGCATACCATGCCAGTGCTGCTTCACTGCATTAGCTAGACCTGCAGTAGTTATGGGCAGTGGGGCCTGGAGCTCACCAAGCCAGGACCATCTTGATGGAATGGTTGGAGCTGGTGTATTCCAGGGACCTGGGGTGCACTGATATGGCCCTAGCAGGCTGACTCAAGCTCTTGCACCCTGTTCCCATATATCCCATCAAAGTAGAAGGCGAAAGTAAAAAAAGATGGCACTCTCTAGTGCCTCCAACCATGGTGAGTACCAGCAGTTCACTGCCCACTTGGCAGATGATCTATGATTAGTAAATGGATCTCCTTCATTTATAGTTTAGTTGCCTTTTATATCATTGTGGGGGTTTTTTGTTTGTTGGTTTTTTGTTTTTTGTTTTTTGGGTTTTTTTTTACCCTGTACCCCAGAGTAGGTGAGCCCTCCATGGGCCCCTTCATGATATCCCTTCTTAACAAAAGTTGTCAGGTTGTATGTGTGGGATGGGGTTTCCATCAATATCATTTCTCTGTCTCTTCCACCCTTCTCTGTGTGGACCCTCTTTCATTTGCTGTACAGAACCTGTTCAGTCAGCCTTCAATTCTTCAGGAAGAATTGCTGTGTGTGTAGGTGTGGATTCAGTATGTCTGTGGGAGGAGATGAAATCAGGGTCTTCCAATGTCACTATCTTGGACCACCTTCCTCAATGAGTATCTTTCTAAGAATATAAATTTTGGGGTACAGAAGTGCATAATACGTTAAAAAGTTATAAGAAAAAGTTGCATTCTTTGAAATCAGAGTTTTCTTTTTAATTTCTCAAGTATTTCAAAGAAGTCCACTTTTGCATCTTTACTGTAGAAAGCACTTTGATGGAAGAGTTGGCTTTTGATTTAAAAAAAATGGTTCAAATTAATAGTTATTTCTATTTTGCATCAAATGGATACATTTTGTGTTTTATCCAAGTCTTCCTCAGCCCACATACTCCATCAACATTCTTTTACATTTTTTCCTAATGCTGTTTCTGATGGGTTATTATCTGAGAGTGGGTTGGTAGAGATTCAGTTTAATAGTTTCTTAACTCCAAAAATAATTTCTTTTCACACTAAAAGAAAGCCATGCTTTGGTTGCTTTTAAGTTTGGTATATCAAGATATGCTTTTTCAACCCCAAGTTTGCAAAGTCTGTGTTTTAACCAATACTTATCAACCTAGCTAATTCTGCCACTAATTTATGACTCTGAAGGAAGGAAAATCAAACATGAAACATAAAGGCTAAGGATAAAAGGTTGAGAGCTTAATGGAAAAAAAAAAATGTTTTTTGCCAAGAAGGGAACCCAGCTCAGCATTGAGTTTGGGCTCTGAGTTTCAGGAGAAGAGACATAGGGTAGGTCCTTCAAAGCCAAACTGTCTCTGTCTCCTTTAGGGAAAACATCTCCAAGAGTTTCAGACTAGCTGCCAGTGTCTGGATTTGTCAGTTGGGTAAATGCTAGATTCATGGGAAGGTGGCTTCTGCTTCAAAGGTGTAGCACTCACCTAAGGACTGTGGTGTCCATCTGCCTCTACTGCATGTGAGGTGGCCAATTCAGGATCCTGGCTCGAGTCAGCACTGTACCACTGTCAGAGAGTGGGTCCCAGGTAATGGCTGATCAGCTGTCTTAGATGTTGGTTCTTCTAGTGTAAAAAAAGAATGATATGTGGTCCAATATATTGTAATGTTATTGTTCACATGAAGACCATCCTTGGACCTAATACTGCAGCAGCTATTGCTAAAACCTTTTGTTCTTACCACATGTCTCTGTCCATAGGTTGCTCTATCTATTCGAGATTGTTAAATCCGGTTAGTAAGCCAATAAAGAAATATGTTAGTCACCACATAGCTAAAAAGTTAGAAATACCCAAAACTGGATCTGATACTATGATAGAGTAGAATGACATCAAAGGAGAACTTAACAACAACAACAACAACAACAAAAATTTTTTTTAATTTAGTTAAGTGCCTTTGTAAAGAGGAGAGAGAAAGAACTGCCTCATTTAACTCCTTGTCTTCTACCAAGAAACTGCCTCACTTCCCTCTTCAAACTAGACTTGGTTTGACTGGCAGGCTCACTCTGATCAATCTATTATTCCCTTTTGAGGAAAAAATAAGTTTTTAGCTTCTGAGCTTCTAACATCTAGCTTCTGGATATTTAAGAGCAATTTAAGATGTTCTCCAAAGAAATGTTTTTATTCTAAGAGCAATTTTCCTGTTACCTGCTAGAAGCAATATCTGTATTAAATACAACTGCCAGTTTTCAATGCTATAATGTCATTTTTGAAAGTCCTTTCCTTGGTATGAATTTTCAAAAACATTTCTATTCCACCTTTCAAGGAAATATTTACATATTAATTAGTGTTCAGTGGTCATTTTAATTGGGTTTCCCTGTAGGATTTTTTTTTTAAGATTTATTTATTTATTTATTTGAGAGAGAGAGAAAGCAAGGCACAAGTGGGGAAAAGGGAAAAGCAGGCTCCCCACTGAGCAGGGTCCAAGACTCTGGGGCTCCATCCTAGGACTCTGGGATCATGACCTAAGCCGAAGGTAGAGGGTTAACTGACTGAGCCACTCAGGTACCCATCCCTTTAGGAAATTTCAAGAAAGGCTTAAACAGTTTTATATATATAAAGTGATGCAGAAGGGACAGTAAGAATAAATACTGAAAACAAATGTCAAAAAGTAATGAGAAAATGGGAAAATAATAGCATAAAGAAGATTTAGAAAATGTATAAAAAAAAGTCAAAAGTTCAGGAGAGAGCTCAGAATTGGTGATTGATAATTAAGACCAGCAATATTTCCTACTTTTACTGCCTTACTTTCCTTCAGCTTAGATCTAAAGTGATTCTGCTGATCATGATTAAAACCAGAGATGAATGAGGAGGACAACGCAGACTCAGAGAAATAGTTTAGGGAACTAAGGAAAGTGAAATGTATGACCAGTTACAGAAGATTAAAGAATTATGTGTCAGGTTTCTCTAAATTAGACTTCATTATTCTAAAATAAGATCCAAGTACAGTGGGCATAAATTGAAGTTAGACATCTCTTTTTATATGGACTTTCTAATTCTATGCTTTGTCTAATTTTTGTTGTTGTTGGGTTATGCAACATTATTTACTTACTTACTGATTTATAAAGACTTTGTCTATTAAGGAACTAACCTTTGTCTTTTGTACCTTTAATGTAAAGCAGACTTAAATGTTTATCTTAGAATCCTAACAAAAGGGGGAAATAAGGGTGCTACTCAAGATTCTATTATAAAAGAGAAAGACCTTATTGTTAACGACTGAAGCTTATGTTTCTAGTTTCTGCAATCTTCTGTTTTCTTCATTAAGAATAAACTTTAAACCAAGCTTTTTCCTGCAACTCTGTTAAGTTTGGAATTAAAACAATTAATTAAATGGATTTAAAATTAAAGAAAACTTTGTTCTTAATTGGAAATCAATTGGCTTTGGATAGATCAGAATCTAAATGGTAATGGGATACAATGAAAGTAAATTTAGATGATAAAACTGGTGTCTTCCCTTTCAGTTGGATAAAGAAAACATTAGGTGAAGGTATGCTTGGAAAATACTGCGAGGTTATAAAACACCAACAGTGAAGTCTTAAATTAAGCTACAACTGAAACCATGTATTTTCAGAAGCACACTTCATAGCTTCTCTCCTTATCTGTATCGCTTCATTAAATTAGCATAAAAAACTTCAAAATACCATGGTAAGCAATTTAATAAGAATTACTTAATGTACCTGATCCAATTTTTCTGCAGGTAGATAATAAAAAGGTGAATGTGAAAGCATTGAAGATTTTATCCAGTTCCATGGTTTTAAGTACCATCTATAAGCTGAGGTCTCCCAACTCTCCATTTTCAACCTTGACATCACCACTGAAATCCAGCCACATATACAACTGACTTGTGACAAGTTACCAACAAGCCCATTTACTAATTAATCACTATAGATAAAACCATGTATTTGACACACCAATAATTAGGCATCCTTATTTATCTTTTTTCCTCACATCCAATCCATTAGCAAATCTTGTGTCTGCTCTCCCCTAAACATAGTTTTAGGTCTAATTGCTCCTCACCATTGGCTCACTACTGAAGCCCTAGTCCACACAACCATCTTCATCCTTCTCCCTTACCTACTCCCACTCTTGCCTTTCTACAGTCTATTCCCCACATAACTCCTCAGGTAATTATCTTAAAGCTTACATTAGATCAGATCACTTTCTAGCGTCAAACTCCTTAATGGGTGCCTTTATCTGTAGTAGTACACTCAAATTCAAACTCTACCACCTTACCTCCTCAAACTCATTTCCTGTTACTACCCCAGCCTCCATGGTGGCCTTCTGTCTGCCTCGGGCCTTTTGCATTTCCTGTTCTCCCTAGCATGCTTCCCCCACGTTTTCATATGCCTCACTTCAGCTTAAAGGTCATCTCCTTACTCCTAGTCACTCCTTTGACCCCCTTTATTTTCTACACAGCATTAGTTATCTGAAATTATATTCCTAATTATGAGTTTATTGACTGTTTCTCCTTAAAAAAGAGGCAGAAAGAGCCCATGATGATCACATAGTTCAACATCCTTGTATAGTGTAAGAAGAAACTGAGGCCCACAGAAGCTAGATGTTTTGCCAGTGTACTTCCAGTTAGTTAGGGGTGAAACCAGAAATGAAAATGAATTCTTCTGAGACAGCAGTAGGGCAGAATTCTTCCTGTTCTATTTCCCTAAGTCACACTTCATCAATGTTTGTTTAATCCAATTATTCTTCCTTTCTCAAGATATCCAGTGGAGGAGAAAGAGCTCAACCTTCTCACCACAGACCTGCAGTTTTACCTACCCAGCTTTATAACTGAAGTATGCCATTAAAAAAAAAAAAAAAAAAAAGTTATTCATTTATTTGAGAAAGAGAGAGAACCAGCAGGGGAGGGGCAGAGGGAGAAAGAGAGAGAGAGAATTCTCAGGCAGAATCCCTGCTGAGGATGGAGCCTGTCACAGGGCTCAATCCCATGACCCCAAGATCATGACCTGAGCCAAAACCAAGAGTTAGAAACTTAACCTACTGAGCCATCCAGGTGCCCCTGAGATATGTCATTCTTAAGCATGTCATAAGTATTTATACATCCATCCATTCCTAGGACCATTACAAATAACTAAGATGCTTTACCCAATAACTTCTATTCATTTGGTGGCACCAAACAACTACAGAGGTTTTTTTAAAATTTTAAGGCTTCCTACCACTCCAACTGTGGTTGGAATGGTGAGAAGCTCTCAATTAGAGCTTACTATAGTTTTAATTTTTTGGTAAGTCATTGTAATTTGAACTTACAGAGATGATTTGTGGTGTCTCTTTGACTCTATTATTTATAAACACTTTTTAGTGTGAACGTGTGCTTTTAAAAATCTAAAATATGTCAAGTAGGGGTGCCTGGCTGGCTCTGTCAGTAGAGCATGTGACTCTTGATCTCAGGGTTGTGGGGCTGGGTTGTGAGTTTGAGCCCCACATTGAGGGTAGAGTTTACTTAAAAATAAGTAAAATAAAATAAATGCCTTACATATGTGCTTTATGAATCAATCTGTCTTTGATAAAGAAGGGTCTGGCAGCCCCCCAGGATAGTCATTATGCACAACAGTCCTCATGCATAGCAGGATGGCAGAAGACAAATAGATGGTAAACAGAAAAATGGTAGAGATTTGGCTTTGTGTATACCTACTACCTAGAGGTTATTTACAGCAATTTAATTGCTAAAATTAGGGGGTTTTTTTGTTATGACTTTAGTAATTCTCATTAGAGGATTGAAAATCAAATTTGGATATTTGAGGACTTTGATCAGTTGATTCAAAATAATGAAGGTTTGTTGTCTGAAAAAGTTTAGAAGCAAACATTATCATTTATATAAATTATCAGCAATTATTAATCACAGTATGGTTAACATTGTATTAGCTTCTATGTGATGTGGAAAAGGAAGCAGAAAGCATAGTTCCTGTTTTTTAAGTTTTCCTAGTGAACATTACTGTACATTTTGATTTTACTGCCCTTCTCTGAGTCAGTCCTGGGTAACTGTTGGCTGATGTCAGCACAGTAGCCATTTTAACAGTGCTGTTTCTTTCAATGTAGAAGTAATATAGCTGATTTTTCAGAATTGCCACAAACACCTCTTGAAGTTGATTGAACATATACTTGTAAGGCTTTACAATATGCAAAATACAATACCATGTCTTGTGAGCAAGGAAAAAAGAATGTGACTAGATTTAAAAACTTGTCTTCTTTCCTAACAGAGATATCCAGTTAAGTATACAAATCATCACAATATAAAGTCACATATGATAATTGTTCTAAGAGAAGAAATTAAAGTGTAGTAAACATTCAGCAAAGAGAGAGAATGCAATATGATAAAAACATAAATAAAAAGTCTTCTAGAAGCCTAGAGCAATTGTGCAGTGTTTTGAGGGTATTTTTATGGAAAAAGATAAGAAATGGGCTGTGGAATGGAAACCTGCCAGATGGAGAGAAACTAAAGAAATAGAGGCAGGTAATCCTAGAGTTCTCTTGGGAAGTGGGAAATAACTCACTCTGGCTGGATACTGGGGCATATGCTATGAAAGATTCAGACAAAGGTCATATATCCCAATCAAAATAGTTCATACTTAATCCTCTAAGTAATGGGAGCTACTGGGTTTTGTGAGCAGCAAGGTGATATGCTTAGAGTTGTGCATTAGGAAGACTAATTTGTAGCAGAAGACAAAATTGGAGTAGAGAAAGACTGAAGACCAATTAAGAGGCCATTATGATAATTCAGCTGAGAGATAATGAGAGAAGGGATCATGGGAATGGAACAGAAGAGACCAATTCAAGAGATTAAGGAAGTTAAACCAATGGGATTTAGTGATTAATTGTAGGTGGATGCCAAATGTATCAAGGAGATAAGGGAGATAACAAGGTTTTAAGCTTGAGAGACTAAGAAAATGGTACCATTGACAGAAATAATAATTTCTATAGAATACAGTGGAATTGTTTTGGAATTCTATTTGGGACTTGCCTTTTGACATGTTTGAAGCATTGTGCAACTGAAATTGCAGACTCAGAGCACGGGATAAAGGTCAGAACTGGTGATACAGTTTGGGTGAGTGCATGTGTGTGAGAGAAGGAGAGATAAACATTTAAGTAACTCTTGGAGCATCTGGCTGGCTCAGTCACAAGAGCATGCATCTTGGGGTTAAGTTCAAGCCCCATGGTGGGTGTAGAGATAACTTAAGTAAACAAAACTTTAAAATAAAAGTTTAAAAACTTTAAAAAATTATGTAACTTTAAAAAATTTAAAAAATTATGTAATTCCTTTTTGACATGTAAAAGTCAATGAATTCACTAAAGGAAAATAAATGAACATTATCCTTTACATGTAAGAGATGGAAAGAAGAGGCAGCACATAAAAAGAGAAAGGGTTAACAGAAAAGCTGGAGGAGAATCAGTAGGCCAGTATTTCTAAGCAAGGACATTTTCTTTCTTTATGAAATATATGTGGCATCATGAGATTTTTTTTAAGATTGTGCCTTCAGAAGAGACTTTTGAATATATTTGTCCCCATCCTAGTAATAGTATAATTAAGTAAAATAGCAAGAAATCTTAAAACACTCTTTTTTTATGAGCAACCACAGTAAATGAATGAATTTTGTATTCTTCCATCCAACAAGTATTTGTTAAGCATGGAGGACGCTTAATATGAAATTGTTTTGGACTAGAAAATTGGACAGCCACATGCAGAAAAATGAAATTGGGCCATTTCCTTACACCACACACAAAAATAGACTCAAAATGGATGAAGGACCTCAATGTGAGAAAGGAATCCATCAAAATCCTTGAGGAGAACACAGGCAGCAACCTCTTTGACCTCAGCCACAGCAACATCTTCCTAGGAACATCGCCAAAGGCAAGGGAAGCAAGGGCAAAAATGAACTATTGGGATTTCATCAAGATCAAAAGCTTTTGCACAGCAAAGGAAACAGTTAACAAAATCAAAAGACAACTGGCAGAATGGGAGAAGATATTTGCAAACGACATATCAGATAAAGGACTAGTGTCCAAAATCTATAAAGAACTTAGCAAACTCAACACCCAAAGAACAAATAATCCAATCAAGAAATGGGCAGAGAACATGAACAGACATTTCTGCAAAGAAGACATCCAGATGGCCAACAGACACATGAAAAAGTGCTCCATATCACTCGGCATCAGGGAAATACAAATGAAAACCACAATGAGATATCACCTCACACCAGTCAGAATGGTTAAAATCAACAAGTCAGGAAATGACAGATGCTGGCGAGGATGCGGAGAAAGGGGAACCCTCCTACACTGTTGGTGGGAATGCAAGTTGGTGCAGCCACTCTGGAAAACAGCATGGAGGTTCCTCAAAATGTTGAAAATAGAACTGCCCTATGACCCAGCAATTGCACTATTGGGTATTTACCCTAAAGATACAAATGTAGTGATCCAGAGGGCACATGCACCCGAATGTTTATAGCAGCAATGTCCACAATAGCCAAACTATGGAAAGAACCTAGATGTCCATCAACAGATGAATGGATCAAGAAGATGTGGTATATATACACAATGGAATACTATGCAGCCATCAAAAGAAATGAAATCTTGCCATTTGTGACAACATGGATGGAACTAGAGCGTATCATGCTTAGTGAAATAAGTCAAGCAGAGAAAGACAACTATCATATGATCTCCCTGATATGAGGAAGTGGAGATGCAATGTGGGGGGTTTGGGGGGTAGGAGAAGAATCAATGAAACAAGATGGGATTGGGAGGGAGACAAACCATAAGTGACTCTTAATCTCACAAAACAAACTGAGGGTGCTGGGGGGAGGGGGTTTGTGAGAAGGGGGTGGGGTTATGGACATTGGGGAGGGAATGTGCTTTGGGGAGTGCTGATTCACAGACCTGGACCCCTGGGGATAAAAATACATGTTTATAAAAAATAAAAAATTAAAAAAAAAAGACAAGAAATTGTTATGGACTAGAAAAATAGGATTAGAGGCTACTAATGGGAGAAATAAACATTATTATACTGATTCTTCAACTCAGAGACGTTTGTGCTGTGTTAGCAAGGGAAGTAGGTAAATAATTTAAAGCCATTGAACTTTACATATAGTAACACACAGAGATTTCTAATATGAGTTATTAGCTCTCAGGGGTGAACTATTAACTGTTGCCACAAATTACCAGAGTGGATTTTCCTCTTCATTCTCTTATCATTTGATGTAATTATTGTTAACTACTTAAAATTGAAATTACCTCACTCATTAATTCAATATGGATTCAATAAATATTTACCAAGAACCTGTGATGTCAAACATCTTTCTAAGTCTTGCAAATTTAGATCTGAACAAAATAGACAAAAATCTTTGTCTTCGGGTAATTATATTCCAGTGGGAATTTATATTAATTAAAGTTAATAAAAATTTCAACAAGTGTTGTTTAAATGTCTAATATTGCATTATATTATTGTATCCTCAGGTAATTTGCTAATATTACACATTTTTATATATGTGTCCTACTGGTTATTCTTTTTGACAGTAAGTTATGTGCTTAAATTAAGGAAATTAAGTGATTGTTTTTGTTTTCCAGTAAAGGACAACTAAAAACCCACTTGTTTCTTTATTTCCTACTATAAAATTATTGCCATTATTTTGAATAATAGTCTTTTGTTTTCTGATGAGGTAAAAATATAATAAAAGTATTTGGGAAAATAAGTGTTTTATATTGATCATATGAATAGAAAAGTATAGCAGAAATGTAATTAATGAATGGAATAATAGAATTAGAAGATCTCCATTTTGCAGACCCTAATACAATAACTGATCTGGATAGCAATCATCAGTGGCTGCTAAAGCCATGAGATAAATGATCAATGGCAACTTTATAATGGATAAAGCTGAATTTTAAAAATGTATTTTTTACAGAGTTTTTAAAGTGTTTGTTTGTTTATTTGACAGACAGAGATCACAAGTAGGCAGAGAAGCAGGCAGAGAGGGGGTGGGGGAAGTAGGCTCCCTGCTGAGCAGAGAGCCCAATGAGGGGCTTGATCCCAGGACCCTGAGATCATGACCGGAGCTGAAGGCAGAGGCTTTAACCCACTGAGCCACCCAGGCACCCCTAAAGCTGAACTCTTGATCACTCTGAACATCAAAAAAAAAAAAAAAAAGGAAAATCAGGTATTATGTGTCTCCAATGTAACACAATACAAACCACAAAGAACCATTTATGTATTACCAAATAAAATAAAATGAAACCAAGTTTCTGAATCTAGTTTATACTTCCAACCATTATATATAGAAAATAAGTCTAGACAAATAAATTAATTAATTCACAAATATATGAATCAAAGATACAGTGTAAGAAAAATCCTATAGGACAAATGACCTCGTTTAAAAGGAATAACCTTATAGGGAAGGGTAGTTAAAGAGAACTAGTAGAAAGAAGGAAAGTGTTGTGAATTAAAAGAAACTCAAGACAGAAAGCATTCAAATGTGATATATGGAACTTGTTTGGATTCAGATTCAACTAAATTAACTATAAAAAGATGTTTATGAGATAATGGGGAAGGAAGTTTGGAACATGGACTGGATATTGGCTGATACAAAATAATTATTGCTAATTTTGTTAAGTATGATTATGGTCCTTTGATTATATTTCTAAAAATTCTTCATTAGAGAAACATATTAAAATATTTATAGAGGAAATTATTTGGTTTATATTTATATAAATTTATAATTTATTTATAAAATTTTATTTTAAAATATTTTATTATAAATAAAAATTTATAATTTTATTTAAAATATTCTGGCAGTAAAAGAAAGGAAAATAACATATGAGAAACCAATGAAGATGTTCAAATGCTGTATAATTGTGAAGCATGGGGCTTCATTCTTTTTTTTTTTTTCTTTAAAGATTTTATTTATTTATTTGACAGAGAGAAAGCACAATTAGATGGAGAGGCAGGCAGAGAGAGAGAGAGGGAAACAGGCTCCTTGCTGAGCAGAGAGCCCAATGCAGGACTCGATCCCAGGACCCTGAGATCATGACCTGAGCCGAAGGCAGCGGCTTAACCCACTGAGCCACCCAGGCGCATGGGGCTTCATTCTTATATTTAATTTTTAAATCTTTCCATTCTAAAAAGAGAGTTGTATGTATATTTTGTAGTAAAAGTGTTATTTTAGTCTTTGTAATTGTTTTCTTGTATTGACGTTATGGAGCACCCTTTGGTACTATTCTTGGGTATACAACATGATGTCAAATAGGGCTCTCAGAAAGTGTTGGTTTTTTTTTTTCTTCAAATTTTAATTTAATTTCTAGTTAGTTGACATATAAGATAATATTGGTTTCAGGAGTAGAATTTAGTGTTTCACCACTTACATATTACAGTGCTCATCACCCATTTAGCCCATCCCCACACACCTCCCTACATTAATCCTCAGTTTGTCCTATATAGTCAAGGGTCCCTTCTGATTTGCTTCCCTCTTTTTTTCCTTGCCCTTCCCCTATGTTCATTTGTTTTGTTCCCTAAATTCCATATATGGGTGAAACTATAGGGTATTTGTCATTCTCTAACTTATTTTGCTTAGCATAATATACTGTATCTCCACCCATGTCATTGCAAATGGTAAGATTTCATTATTTTTGATGGCTGAGTAATAGTCCTGTGTGTGTGTGTGTGTGTGTGTGTGTGCACGTGCACACGCGCACATGTGTGTGACATCTTTATTCATTCATCAGTTGATGGACATTTGGGCTCTTTCTATAGTTTAGCTATGGTTGATAATGCTGCTATAAACATCAGGGGGCATGTCCTCCTTCAAATCGATACTTTTGTATCCTTTGAGTAAATACCTAGTAGTACAATTGCTGGGTCATAGGGTAGTTCTAATTTTAACTTTCTGAGGAAACTCCATACTGCTTTCCAGAATTCCTGCACCAGTTTGCATTGCCACCAACGGTATAAGAGAGCCCCCTTCTCTCCAAATCCTCACCAGCCTCTGTTGTTTCTTGCGTTGTTACTTTGAGCAATTCTGACAGGTGTGAGGTGGCATCTCATCATGCTTTTGATTTGTATTTCCCTGATGATGAGTGATGTTGAGCATTTTCTCATGTGTCTATAGCCATTTGTACACAGCAGGGTATTTTAGAAAAAGAAAAAGAGCGTGCACTGAGAGGGACAGAGAAGAAAGGAAAGAAAAAAGAGAGAATTTAAATTACTAACTTGGAATTTCAAGCCCTATTATGAAGTTAAAACATTATTTTAGAAATATAGCAATAGTGTGCCTGGGTGACTCAGTCAGTTAAACATCTGTCTTCAGATCAGTTCATGATCCCAGGGACTTGGGATAGAGCCCCACATTGGGCTCCCTACTCAGTGGGAAGTCTGTCTCTGATCCTCCTTCCGCTCATGCACTCTCTCTTGCTCACTGCCTCCCAAATAAATAAATAAAATCCTTAAAAAAAAATAGAAATCTAGCAATAAAGCCAAATAGATAAGAGAATATGATTATGATATAAAGCAGCATTTCATACCATGGAAAAATACGTTATTCACATTGGTGTGAGGACAACTAGATATACTTCTACAGAAAATGTGTTTATGTATACCTCCTTAATTTCTTATACAAAAAAATTTCCAGATGAATTGTACAAGTCAAGAATATAAAACCATAAAGACAGAAAAAATAATGAGATATAATGATAAATAAAGAAAAAATAATGAGATAATTTTAAAAATTAATTTGGCATTAGGAAATACTTTCTAAATATAACACAGAGTTATAAAAATTGTTAACACAGCAATACAATAAAATTTTAAAAGAATGCTGTTTGGCAAAAGACAACAACATCAAAAGACAACAACCCTGAACCAGGAAACAAAGACAAAAACCTTAGGAAAAATACTTAAACTTAACAATTAATATAAAGCAGCCTCTACAAATCCACAAGACCGAGAACACAATAAACAAACAAACAAAAAAGCTAAAAAATGAAAAGTTCACAGAAAAGAACTGAACTGAAGACAGATGCTTACCTGACTGAGCCACCCAGGCACCCTATTGCTATATTTCTAAAATAATGTTTTAACTTCATAATAGAGCTTGCATTCCAAGTTAGTAATTAAAACTCTCTCTTTCTAAAGATTGAATGATTATGTTTAGAATGGTTTCTAAACATATGAAAAGATGTTTAATCTCCCTTATTTTAGGAGGAAGTCAAATGAAAGCTGCATTAAAATTCTCATGTTAACATACCTAATCATCAAAGATCTGAAAGTTCAGTAACATAAGAAAATAGGAAATCTTAGAGTTAGAATTGGTACAATAATTTAGGGAGGGAAATGCAGCCATATACGTATGACACATCTTTTTTCTTAGCATTTTCACTTCTAGGAATTTATCTAGTGCCTTCTTGCACTTGAGTGAATTTATATTGTCACACAGATATTCAGTGTTGTAGTATGAGAGCTTTATAACAATGTGACTATAAACAAGGGCTCTGTTAAAGAACTTATACTCTAGCCACACAAAGAAACACAATGCAGCTATTAAAAATAATATGAGAAATTTATATGTAAGGGGCATGCCTGGGAGACTCAGTCAGTTAAGTGTCTGCCTTTGGCTCAGGTCATGATTCCAGGGTCTTGGGATCGAGCCCCATGTTTGGCTCTCTGCTCAGCAGGGATCCTGCTTCTCTCTCTCCCTCTGCCACTCCCCTGTTTGTGCTCTCTTCTATGTCAAAAAAATAATAATTTTTTTTAAAGAAAAGACATTTATATGCAATTCACATAGAAGACGAAAATGGCTCTTTTTTTACATATGGGGACAGAGATAGATATAGATACAGCAAGGAAGCAAGGTGCAAAAGAAAATCTATAACATACTATTTGAAAAAAAAAGAAAGGATATACTCACACGTTTATATATGAAGACTCTCTGCAACTGGTGAGAGTTAGCTTCTAGAAAAGGAACAGGTGACTGGAGGCTAGGAGGAAAGAAGCTTCTCTTTTCCCTCTCTCCCTCCTTTTTCACATTTTGCATTTGCTGTCATGGTGATGTTCTACTTTTCAGAAATTTTCCATTCATTAATTAATGTTTAAAAGAAATAAAATGAGTTCTAAAGAGATGAGTTTGTATCTTACTGCCAAATATCAGATATGAATATGGAGAAAGGTACAGAAGGCTTTGGGTAAAATTAATTCCACATTTGGAAGGCATTTCTTCTTTGAGAGTGATTGAATAAGAGTCCAGATAGGTACTTGTTGAAACAAGATTATTTTTCTATGATTTTCTTGCATTCCTCTCACAGCTCTTGTTTGTTTAGCTGCCTTTATGGATGGTGGGTGGAAATGCCCAGAGGAAGTTCTCATGCACCTCAGTTGAAGCTGGCTCCTATTTGGGCAAGTTATGAAAGATCTGAGAGCCTATAGCAGTTTTCAAGGCTGGGAATCCCAAAGGTGAAAGTGCTGTCTTTATAACTGAGAAGCTCATGTAAACCCCAAGGGTCAACAAAATTGACTGCCTTTAAGCCAAGGAACTACCAAGCCATCTAAGTGATTTAAATGCATGTCAAAGGAGCCTTCTTCCTTAAAGTGTGGCATTGCCCTCTCTGTTTATATGTGGGGCTTCCAGGGCTCTAACTTTGCTAGTGTTGCAGAAGAGCCTTCAACTTGGAATTGCAAGAGAAGAGAGAATGAAATTGGATCTGTGCAAATAAGCTACAAGGCCAGGTTCGACTCATGTCCTTTTCCCATTTTCTGGAAGCTGAATGTCTTTGGGCATCTGTGAAACCTGGTACCTACATATTCTTTTCTGTCCATGTCATAGCCCAGTCTAGATAGAAACTGCTTAACAGCAGATTCCAATTCTCTGCTTAATACACTAAGATCTAAATGTAAGACCCGAGAGCATGTAAAGAAGTGGGGGATTCATACATACAGTGGCCTCCAACCTGGTAGGCATGCTGCTTTGTGTTCCAAACAGTTTCATATATCCACACAGCATTGTTTGTGCTAGATATATGTATATGTGAGAAGCACACACCACAAAACACAAAGATGTTGCAAATTGGTTGTTTAGCTATGTCTACTACTCCCTTCACTGTTGCCTCTAGGAAAAGAAAAAGATACGCCTTTGGCAAAGATATTTTTCCCCCAGGGAATCAGAACCAAGCCTAGACAACACCTCAAAGTACGCCTATTGGCTTTCAGAGCTTTTCATGTTCACTTCTGGACCTCACACTATTTAACTTTCCTACGACCTACCTTCAGATCCATGCATTGAATTTTTCCTAACTCTCTTCTGCTTCCTTTCTTTATGATTCTGAAGGGTAGCAGACATATACGCCACCCCAGAATATGCCATAAGAATTTCTTTGAGTACTTTAAAAAATGCAAACATAAGAAGAGTGTTTTGATCTGCCTTTTCTTCCTAAAAGCAGGAGATAGAATTCCCATGTGCAAGATTCCTCTTGCCAGGAGGAAAGGAACATTCTGATCCCCAAAGATGGGGACTCAGGGCTGAGAGAATTCTGTACAAGCAAACCGTACTAAAATATTCACCTTCTGTTAGCCTTCCTATATATTTTGGTTATTTTTCCATAATTGCTTATCTTTCTTCAACTCAGTATAGAAGGCATTAAGATTTTGCCACATCTTTGGTTCTTCATTTCCTTTTGAGGGCTCCTATGTCAGGCAAAACTTGCATAAAATCTGTATGTTTTTCTCCTGCCAACTTATATTATGGCAGTTTAATTCTCAGAACCAACCAGAGACCCTAAGTGGGTAGGAGTGAATTTTGCCTCCTGTACAGTTTCTTCCCTTCTCCTATCCAAATGTAATGGCCCTACCACCCATTTCTTCATTGTCACATTTTTGTGAAGAAAAAAAAACAAAAAAAAAACATGTACCCTAATGCATAGCTAAAACTCTAATATATGTGCTAATGTTATACCTTCTTATACAACATATTTGCATTTAAATAGAGTTGTCTAAAGATTTAATGATTTAACCCAAAGGGATTAAAATGTCTCACATTTGTATAGCACTTGGTAGATTATTTCAAAGAGCTTTTCACAAACAAGATTTCTTATGAACCTCTAAGTTATCCTGAGGCTGAGAGGGTAGGCATTTTAATTTACATGCACACAGTTGATAACTTTGGGCTCTGAGAAGTTTAGTAGATGCATCCGTCACACAGTCAATAGCAAGATACTGACTGAGGTCTCACAACTCTGATCTCAGGATTCTTTCTACCACGCCGAACACCTCCAGAAATAACTGTAAGCTGTCTATACACATACAGAGGTCACTTAAAACCACCATGTTTTTGGCGACCACTGCTCCAGTGGCTCCAATATGCTCAAAGGGCCAGTAGCATTCAAGGAATGAAGCTGCAGATGATTTCCTGAGCCTCTTACCTATAAGGACCATGTGACAGAGAGAAGATCTTAGGACTTTTTGGTCAAATAATGAATGAAACCACTTGATTGGTTGAAAAAAATGTCACTTTTTTTTTCAGTTCAGTGAGTAAACCACACCAGAATTAGCTGGGAATGAGGTCTAAGGTGCTGTTAAAATGTGTATTTTGGGGCCATTGCTGTTATTAACTAAACCAGAAATAGAATCTCTGATGCACAAGCCATTTTGAGAAACCTTGACTTGTTTCTTCTTCCTGAGTACCAATGTAAGACATTTCCATGTGAAAATTCTCCAGTGTTTACCAGGGTATCATAGACCAGCTCACTTCTCTATTATGACACTCAAGGCTTCCTGCAGGTTGTATTAGCCAGTATTCCCCAGCTCCTTCATATTAATTTTAACTTTGATCCCTGCAGCTTCCTCCGTCAGGGCTTTTCCATCCATAACTTGCCCTTATTGTCACTGCATAATGCTCCACATAATTTCTCTTGATCAATTGTGATTTCCTCCTTCCTCTCAACTCACAACACCCTTTCAAGTGTCATTTCTATGAGTTTTGACAAATGCATGTAGTCCTATAGCCACCACAACCAAAGTATAGAAGTTTCATCCTTCAGAAATTCCCATAGTCTCCTCTACAGAAATCCCCTCCTCCCTAACCCCACACTCTGACTGGCCAGTTCTCTGTTCCTATAGTTTTGCCTATTCAGAATGTCACATAAATGGAATCATACAGTCTTTAGTCTCGAGTCTGTCATGCATTTGATATTTATTTATGTAACATATATTGTAAATCATTAGCTTATTACTTTTGCTCTCTGAATATTATTCCATCTTGTAAAGGTACAATTTCTTCTTTTTAATTAATTATTTTTATTAACATATACTGTATTATTTGCCCCAGGAGCACAGGTCTGTGAATCATCAGGCTTACACACTCACAGCACTCACCATATCACCTACACTCCCCATGTTCATAACCCAACCACCCTCTCCCTCCCCGCTCCCCACAGCTACCCTCCCTTTGTTTTGTGAGATTAAGAGTCTCTTATGGTTTGTCTCCCTCCCCATCCCATCTTGTTTCATTTTTTCCTTCCCTAACCCCCAAACTCCCCACTCTGCCTCTCAGCTTCCTCATATCACGGCAATCATATAATTTCTCTGACTGACTTATTTCACTCAGCATAATGACCTGATTGACTTATTCGCTGATTGACTTATTTCGCTCAGCCTAATAACCTCTAGTTCCATCCAGTTCATTGCAAATAGCAAGATTTCATTTTTTGATGGCTGCATAGTATTCCTGTGTGTGTGTGTGTGTGTGTGTGTGTGTGTGTGTGTGTACACCACATCTTCTTTATCCATTCATCTATTGAAGAGGAGTACTTTTAAGGAAAATAAGTCTGCCAAGTGCAATTGTACGGCTTAGTGAGAGTTTGACTTCTTTGCCAGTTCAGATGCCTTTAATTTCTTTTTGTTTTCTGATTGCTGAGACTAGGACTTCTAGTACTATGTTGAATAGCAGTGGTGACAATGGACATCCCTGCTGTGTTCCTGACCTTAGCAGAAAAGCTCTCAATTTTTCTCTGTTGAGAATGATATTCACGGTGGGCTTTTCATAGATGGTTTTGATGATATTGAGGTATGTACCCTCTCTTCCTACACTTTGAAGAATTTTAATTAAGAATGGATGCTGTACTTTGTCAAATGTTTTTTCAGCATCTGTTGAGAGTATCATATGGTTCTTGTTCTTTCTTTTATTAATGTCTTATATCACATTGATTGATTTGCGGTTGTTGAACCAACCTTGCAGCCCTGGAATACATCCCACTTGGTCATAGTGAATAATTCTTTTAATGTACTGCTGGATACTCTTGGCTAGTATTTTGGTGAGAATTTTCGCATTGGTGTTCATCAAGGATATTGGTATGTAATTCTCTTTTTTGATGGGGTCTTTGTCTGGTTTGGGGATCAAGGTAATGCTAGCCTCAAAAAATGAGTTTGGAGGTTTTCCTCCCATTATTATTTCTTTTTCTTCTTCTTCTTCTTTTGGAAAAGTTTCAGGAGAATAGGAATTAATTCTTCTTTAAATGGTTGGTAGAATTTCCCTGGGAAGCCATCTGCCCTGGGCTCTTGTTTGTTGGGAGATTTTTGAAGAATGCTTCAATCTCCTTATTGGTTATGGGTCTGTACAGGTTTTCATTTCTTCCTGGTTCAGTTTTGGTAGTTTATACATCTCTAGGAATGCATCCATTTCTTCCAGATTGTCAAGTTTGCTGGCATATAGTTGCTCATAGTATGTTCTTATAATTATTTGTATTTCTTTGGTGTTGGTTGTAATCTCTCCTCTTTCATTCATGATTTTATTTATTTGGGTCCTTTCTCTTTTCTTTTTGAGAAGTCTGGCCAGGGGTTTATCAATCTTATTAATTCTTTCAAAGAACCAGCTCCTAGTTTCATTGATTTGTTCTACTGTTCTTTGATTTCTATTTCATTGATTTCTTCTCTGATCTTTATTATTTCTCTTCTCCTGCTAGGTTTAGGCTTTCTTTGCTGTTCTTTCTCCAGCTCCTTTAGGTGTAGGATTAGGTAGTGTAGTGTATTTGAGACTTTTCTTATTTCTTGAGAAAGGCTTGTATCACTATATATTTTCCTCTCAGGACTGCATTTGCTGTGTCCCACAGATTTTGAACTGTTGTGTTTTCATTTTCATTTGTTTCCATGAATTTTTCAATTCTTCTTTAATTTCTTTGTTGACCCATTCATTCTTTAGTAGGATGCTCTTTAGCCTCCATGTATGTAGGTTCTTTCCAAATCTCCTCTTGTGATTGAATTCTAGCTTCAGAGCATTGTGGTCTGAAAACATGCAGGGAATGATCCCAATCTTTTGGTACGAGTTGAGACCTGATCAGTGACCCAGGATGTGTTCCATGTGCACTATTGAAGAATGTGTATTCTGTTGCTTTGGAATGGAATGTCTTGAATATATCTGTGATGTCCATCTGACCCAGTGTGTCATTTAAGGCCTTTATTTCCTTATGGATCTTTTGCTTGGATGATCTGTCCATTTCAGTGAGGGGGGGGTTGTTAAAGTTCCCTACTATTATTGCATTATTGTTGATGTGTTTCTTTGGTTTTGATATTAACTGGTTTATATAGTTGGCTGCTCCCATGTTAGGGGCATAGATATTTAAAATTGTTAGATTTTCTTGTTGGACAGACCCTTTGAGTATGATATAGTGTCCTTCCTCCTCTCTTATTACAGTCTTTGGCTTAAAATCCAATTGATCTGATATAAGGATTGCCACTCTTGCTTTCTTCTGATGTCCATTAGCATGGTAAATTGTTTTCTACCCCCTCACTTTAAATCTGGAGGTGTCTTTGGGTCTAAAATGAGCTTCTTATAGACAGCATATGGATGGGTTTTGGTTTTTTTTACCCATTCTAATACCCTGTGTCTTTTGATTGGGGCATTTAGCTCATTTACATTCAGAGTAACTACTGAGAGATATGAATTTAGTGCCATTGTATTGCCTATAAGGTGACTGTTACTGCCCATTGTCTGTTCCTTTCTGGTCTACTACTCTTAGGCTCTCTCTTTGCTTAGAGGACCCCTTCCAATATTTCCTGTAGGTCTGGTTTGGTGTTTACAAATTCTTTTAGTTTTTGTTTGTGGTGGCACCTTTTTAATCTCTCCTTCTATTTTCAATGATAGCCTAGCTAGATATAGTATTCTTGGCTGCATATTTTTCTCATTTAGTGCTCTGAATATATCATGCCAGTTCTTTCTGGCCTGCCAGGTCTCTGTGGATAAATCTTCTGCCAATCTAATATTTTCCCATTGTACGTTATTGACTTCCTGTCTTGGGCTAGTTTCAGGATTTTCTCCTTGTTGCTAAGACTTGTAAGTTTTACTATTAGATGACAGAGTGTGAACATATTCTTATTGATTTTTGAGGGGGATTCACTGTACCTCCTGGATTTTGATGTTTGTTTCTTTTGCCATTTTAGGGAAATTCTCTTCAGTAATTTGCTCCAATATACTTCTGTCCCTCTCTCTCTTTCTTCTTCTTCTGGATTCCCAATTTTTCTAACATTGTTTCATCTTATGGTATCACTTATTTCTTGAATTCTCTCCTTGTGATCCAGTAGTTGTTTGTCTTTCTTTTGCTCAGCTTCTTTATTCTCCATCATTAGGTATTCTATATCACAAATTCTCTCTTCTGCCTCATTTATCCTAGCAGTAAGAGCCTCCATTTTTTATTACACCTCATTAATAGCTTTTTAAAATTTTGGCTTGGTTAGATTTTAGTTCTTTTATATCTCCAGTAAGGGCTTTTATTTCTCCACACAAGGTTTCTCTAATATCCTCCATTCCTTTTTTGAGCCCAGCTAGCACCTCAGGAATTGTTGTTCTGACATATTACCAATGTCTGTATTGATTAGGTCTCTAGCAATTGGTAGTGCCTTTTGTTTTTTTTATTGTGGTGAGTTTTTCTGCCTTGTCACTTTATCCAGATAAGAACATATGAATGGGAGAATAAAATAGTAAAAGGGTGGCAAAGACCCCAGAAAAATGTACACTGACCAAATCAGGGTAACCCCAAATGGGGGGAGAAGAAAGAGGGTAAAAGGAAGTTTTATATATATATATATATATATTCACACACACACATACATATTTGCCTGGTGAATAGAACAGAAACACCCACTTGATTTTGAGTGTATTTTGGTCTTTTAGAAGAAACTACCTCCCAAAATTTTAAAGAAAGAAAAACTTACATATATACAAAAATATGGGTAAACATGGTGAAGGGATGGAATATGACTGTAAAGATGAAAATTTTTAAAAAATTCTAAAAAAGGAATTGATAAGTTGGTTGGGTAAAGAAAGAAAAAGAAAGTGGAGAGAATTTGGTCAGGCTGGAGACTAGAACAAAGCCCTGTGGTAGATTTAGGGTATATTTTGATCTATTGGAAGAAGTTATATCCCAAAATTTTTTAGAAGAAAAAACCCTGTATGTATACAAAAAATAAAGTTAGATACAATGATGGATAAAATATGACTATAATAATAAAGGTTTAAAAAAATTTTTTGAAAGATATTGAGATAAACTAGTTTAAAAATGTTAAAAGAAGAAAAGTAAAAAAGAATAGAATAAGAAAAAATGAAATTAAAAAAAAAATTTAATTAATTTTGCAAGATTAAAGAATCATGGGCTGAAATCCATGAATCCCATGCTTTGCTTTCCCTTCCTCTGGAATTCTGCTGTTCTTGATCAGTGAGCTTGATTTTGGCTGGATGTTCTTGCTGATCTTCTGGGAGAGGGGCCTGGTGTAGTGATTCTCAAATGTCTTTGCCTGACAGGGAATTGCCTCACCCTTGCCAGGGGCTGGGCTAAGTAATCTGCTTGAGTTCGCTCTCGGGAGCTTTTGTTTCCTGAATGCTTTCTGTAGAGCTCCGGAGGACAGTAATGAAAATGGCAGTCTCACAGTCTCTGGCATGGAGGAGCTGAGAACTCGGGGCCCCACTCCTCAGTGTGCCTTGGAGAATGGCACTTAATCACTGCTGTCTCCCTGGTCTCCGGCTGCACTCTGAGCTTACCTGGCCTGTGATTGAGTGTTTCTGTCTCTGGCACACAGCCCTGTTTGGAGTCTCTAAACCCAGCAGATTCTTGCTGCTCTGCTCTTCTGGTGGCTCTCCCCGGATCTGCCACTTGTGGGGTCCCTGCTTAAAGAGCAGTGGTCTGATTGTGCCACAGATAACAGTTTAAGGTAACTATGAGCTGGGAACTCACTCCTTGTCTCCGTCTCTGTTGCCGGCTTCCCCACTCTAATACCTGTGAGCTCTGCTACACTCAGACATCACTGATCCTTCCGTGACCTGCAGGACCTGAGACCACACTGTTCCCATAAAGGCTCCACCTCCACTTAGCCTCTGGAGCGATGTCCCTCCTTGGAGCAGACTTCTAAAAGTTTGGATTTTGTGCTCTGTTGCTCCACCGCTTGCTGGGAGTCACCGCCCCCCCCCCCCCAGCCTATCTTCCCATGGTTTCAGAGTCACTTCTCTCACATCCTTCCTTTCAGAAAGTGGTTGATTTTCTGTTTCTAGAATTGCTGCTTTTCTTCTCTTCAGTCTCCTGTTGGGTTTGTAGGTCTTTGAATGGATTGATAACTATCTAATTGAACTCCTGTGACCCGATGTCATCACAGTCTGCTACCCCTCCACCATCTTGAATCCAGGTACACTTTCTTTTTACAAGTTGAAGGTCAATTGGATGGTTTCCATTTTTTGGATTTGATTAATACAATCACTGTAAACACCGATATTCAGATATTTATGTAAACCTAAGCTTTCCTTTCTCTTGGATAAATATCTAGGAGTGGGATTTATGTGTTGTATGGTAAGCATAAGTTTTAATTTTACAAAAAACTTTCAAACTGTTTTTCAAACTATTTTACATTCTTATATCAATGTTCAGGAGTGCCAGTTGTTCTATATTTTTATAATCACTTGGAATTGTCTGATTTTTTGTTTGTTTATTTTGTTTTTAATTTTAGGCATTCTCATTGCTGTATATTGGTATCTCACTGTGGTTTTAATTTGCATTTCCTTAATGACTAAAGGTGCTGAATATCTTTTCTTGTACCTGTTTGTTATCCATGTATCTTCTGTGGTCCTCTGTTCAAATCTTTGTGCATATTTTTATTGGCATCCTTATTTTCTTTTGTTCTTTTTGGGGGATGGTTGTTTATTTTCTTATTGAGTTTTGAGAGTACCTTAAATATTTTGTATACATGTCCTTTGCTAGATACATGTTTTGCAAATATTTCTTCAAATCTGTGGCTTGTACTTTTCATTTCTTGTTTTTTTTTTTTTTTTAAGAGCAAAAGGTTTTAAATTTTTATGAAGTTCAGTTTATACATTTTTTTAAAGATTTTATTTATTTATTTGACAGAGAGAGACACAGAGAGAGAGGGAACACAGGCAAGGGCACTGAGAGAGAGAGAAGCCAGCTTTCTGCTGAACAGGAAGCCCGATATGGGGCTCAATCCCAGGATCCTGGGATCATGACCTGAGCCAAAGGCAGACGCTTAACGACTGTGCTACCTAGACACCCCTAGTTTATACATATTTTTATAGACTATGCTTTTGACATCATTTCTAAAGAATACTTGCCTAACCCAAGGTCATAAATATTTTCTCCTTTCTTTTATTCTAGTTTTATAGTTTTTAGTTTTATATTAGGGTCCATGATTCATTTTGAATTAATTTTTTGCACAAGTCAAGATTCCTTTGTTTGGAAATACTGGCCTTTTTCATTGGATTGTCTTTGTAACCTTCTTGACATGCCATTGGCCATATGTGTATTGTTCTATTTTGAGACTATATATTTTATTGCATTGACCTAGCCATAGGTGGATAACTTTTTTTTATTTTGATAACTCTTTACTACCTAGAATCAAAGTTACTTAATATGTCTGTCTTTGCTCCTTTATGAAATTATCAACTAAAGGAAAACTGTGGGTCTGATACATCTTTACATCTTCTTGACTCATTTACTAAAATGTGAACTAAGAGAAATTTCTGGGTGTGTACATCTTTGCATCTTTGAGATTACTTACCTCAAAGGCTTATACAGATAAGATAGTCAATATATGTTGAATACATGATTTCAAATCACTTTTTTGTCTATACAGCCACCATCAAAATTTCTTTTTTTATAGCAGGAGGACAAAATTAAGTTGCCAAGTTTGATAAAAGGAAGATTATAATGCTCTTCCCTTTTATTCCTAGAAGGGTACATTCACCTTTATATGAAGTAAAAATATCCAACTCATTAGAAATTAGACCAAAAAATGTTTTATTTCATATTGTAAGAGCAAATCTCAGATCCACCAGATTAACATAGCCTCTATATTGCTGAAGGGAGTAAAACAGGGCTTACTAGAAGAAATTTATAGAAGTTAGTTAGAAATATGAAATATTTTCTAGTGAAAGTGAACCCATTCTGGAAATCAAGAAAAAAAAATAACATAAAAGGTTAAATGCGTAAAAGTCCTTGGTTCATGTGTTTATGTATGGAGTCCTAATAGTATTAATTATCACATTGTAGTGGTAAATATTTGAGGCTTTCACATTCTGAAACTGTTTATTTAGAAAATAAGACAAATGGTGATTTCACTGTCAGTATCGTCCGAATAGTAGGCCTTAATTTCTAGTATTGTTATTTGCTTGAAGCTAGTTTAATCATGTATAGCAGGTTAAAGAGCAACTGACCTTTTCAGGGATGAGGGGGGCACTAACTATATCAAATGAGTTGTATCAAATGAGTCTTTTTAGTCTGACAGGACAGATGTTAGGCTGTGTTGGCATTTGCACAAATGCACAAATAATGTCAACTGTGGTTGTTAATTTATAGAAGAATTCCTATCACCCAGTGCCTCAATATGATAAATCTTAATATCACTCTTGTTCTCACATACTTCTGTCAACATTTGCTGAGACATAGGCAGGAAGATTTTGTTCTGATAAAGGTCACCTCATGCTAACTGATAGTGTACTGGCATTGTAAAAATGATTTAGAGTGTCCACACATCACCAAACCAACTGTCAGTTTCAAACAAGGTAGTTAAATAAGTCTGAAGTGTATAATGAAGGAGAAAAGTGAAAAGGCAGTTTTTCAGAAATTTTGGATATCATGTTATATGGACATGGTTTTGCATATCATGTAATATGGACATTTTATCTCTCCAATTTCTTTCAAATCCAGTTTATCATGTCCTTCATCATTTTGAAGTCCTTTAGTCTCCTTTCTTCAGCTGCCAGTAATGAGAATGAAAGCTCCTACATGTGTTGCGAAAAGTGGACAGCAACATGCAGGAGAATAAAACTGGACCACTTTCTTACACAATACACAACAATAAATTCAAAATGGATGAAAGACCTAAATGTGAGAGAGGAAACTATCAAAATCCTATTTTGTGTGTTCTCTGAGGTGTGCTCTTTGACCACTGCTATATCAGCTTCTTACTAGACACATCTCCAGAGGGAAGAGAAACAGGAGCAAAAATATTGGGACTTCATCAAGATAAAATCTTTTGCACAGCAAAGAAAACAATCAGCAACACTGAAAAGCAACCTATGGAATGGGAGAAGATTTTTGTAGATGACATATCTGATAAAGGGTTAATATCCAAAATCTATAAAGAACTTCTCAAACTCAACACCCAAAAAACAAATAATCCAATGCCCATTTCTTAATGGGCAGAAGACATGAACAGACATTTGTTCAATGAAGACATCCAGATGGCTAACGGACACATGAAAAAATGCTCAACATACCTAATCATTAGGGATATGCAAATCCAAACCACAATGAGATATCATATCACACCTGTCATAATGGCTAAAATTAATAACTTGGAAACAATAGATGTTGGCAAAGAAATGGAGAAAGGGGAACCTCTTACACTGTTGGTGGGAATGCAAACTGGTACAGCCACTCTGGAAAACAGTATGGAGGTTCCTCAAAAAGTAAAAAATAAAACTATGGCCCAGTAATTGCACTGCTAGGTATTTACCCAAAGGATACAAAAATATAGATTTGAAGGGACACATGCACCTTGATATTTATAGAAACATTATCAACAATAGCCAAACTACGAGAAGATCCCAAATGTCCATCAACTGATGAATGGTTAAAGAATAGAGGAATATTACTCATTCATATTACTCAGCCACCAAAAAGAATGAAGTCTTTCAACAACACGGATGAAGCTAGAGTGTATTGTGCTAAGTAAAATTAGTAAATTAGAGAAAGAAAAATACCATGTGATATCACTCATATGTGGAGTTTAAGAAATAAAACAGGTGAACATGGGGAAGGGAAGGAAAAATAAGATAAAAACAGAGAGGGAGACAAATCATAAGAGACCCTTAACTATAGAGAACAACCTGAGGGTTGTTGGAGGGGTGGAAGATGGGGGGGATGGGCTAAATGGGTGATGAGCATTAAGGAGGGCACTTGTTAGGATGAGCGCTGGGTGTTATATGTAAGTGATGAATCACTACATTCTACCCCTGAAACCAAAACTACATTATATATTAACTAACTTGAGTTCAAATAAAAAAAATACTTCGCTATTATGATGAAAAGACCTAAATGTCTGCATAAAAATAAAGTTCTGTATTAGAGTTATTAAAGTTCTGTATTAGAACATTTTACCAGGAAAACATAGGTCTCCTCATTTCTTGTAGCTCATGGTTCTATGTTCTTCTGAAACTCTGACTTTATAGAATTAACAACTCTTCAATTACGCATAGCACTGTCTGCATGATCAACTATGACAGGAAACAAAATCATTTATTCCTTTAAAAAAAGGTCACTTAAAAAGTTTTCCAGGAGTACCTGGGTGGCTCAGTGGGTTAAGCCTCTGCTTTGGCTCAGGTCATGGTCTCAGGGTCCTGGGATCGAGCCCCACATAGGTCTCTCTGCTCAGCGGGGGGCCCTGCTTCTCCCCTACCTCTGCCTGCTTCTCTGCCTACTTGTGATTTCTCTGTCAAATAAGTGAATAAAATCTTTAAAAAAAGAAAAGTTTTCTATAATTGCTATGCTTAGAGAAAGACCTCATTGACCAGGGATTCAATTTGATTTGCTCTTCTGTTACTTAGACACTTTCCTGGCTTATAAGCATAGTAGAAATTGCTCTTAGACCTTATCACAAGGATAAAATTACATGATTCTCAAAACTGATAACTTTTACTCATTTTTTTGGACTTGTGGAAGCATAGAGCTTATCAATAGCCCATCTCTAACAACTGTGAACAAACCATTTAAGCAGGATTCTTTTGTGCCAACCTTTAGCTTTAAGCCATTTTTCTTCCCTCAGTTCTTATCAATTTCATAATTGATTTCATTTTGTTGTGTATATATTATTGGAACAAATTCTTTGTGAGATTAATATTGAAATACATTGTAATAAACATTTCTTGATTGTTTAAAAAGCAGGGCTATCTTCCTTGCAGGGTTTATAAAGTGTATGTTAATACTTGGTGGGAACCATGAGAAAATGTAGGAATGACAAAAATTAATTTTATTATATAATAAATATACATTAATCCAAAAATTTCATCCACAGTGCATAGTGTAAGATGAAAGGTGGGAAGAAAATTTCTTCTTCCCAGTAAGTTCTCTAATCCCCTACCCAGGAAGTAATAACTGTTCATAATTTCTAATTCATCTTTCCAGAATTCATCTATACATTTAAAAATAAATGCATGCATACAAATATTTTAATAACATAAATAGGATCATATCATACCTACTGTAACATGTTTTTTACATTTATGAACTCCTTTCCAAATTCAGATCTATTCTCCTATATCACTTTTAAGAAGGTTACTTAATCTTTTGTGGTATACATACAGTTTAATGTATTTAAGAAATTCCCACTCATAGATCCCAGGTTTTTATTTTTCAAACAATGCTATAGTGAGTACCATTGCACATAACTTGGTATTCCAATTTTACAGTTACAGAATTCCATACTAAAATTTGGCTTATAGTGAGATTCTGTATTAATAGCATGAAGTAAAACAAAAGGAAGGTTTAGTCTGGAAAACACAAATGGTAAACTGCTAATTGGGGGGAAAATCCATTTTTCTCTCTCAACTTTTATATTTAATATCAGTAACAACAGTGATTCTCAAATTAGGAAAGGTAATAATAAAATAACACTTAAAGAAGCAGTCAAATTTGTTCACTGTTTATTGGTTCTAATTTTACTTGGTGAGTTGGTGACATTTTCTTAAGTGTCAGAAAGTGGATATAAAGTACAAGCTTGAAAGCTATGGTCAGGCTTCGGGTTTTATAGGTTCTTGGCCCTTATTCCTCAGACTATTAACACTGAAATTGCATTTCACCCTTTAGTTTGATAATAAATTGAGGTCAATGTTGATTTTAAGTTTCTCGATGGAGTTTATAATTATTGAAAGACAGAACATAATCACTCCAGTAAATTAGTTAAGCTTTCCTAAGTGATAGACAAGACTTTATATTGCTAGACAGTTCTCTCAAATTAACCCATAACAACTCTAGGGGTGTCAAACCAAACAAGATGATATAAACCCCAGCCTCTCATTAGAGAAAGCCCTAAAGCTTCCCTTGGTATAGTGCTGTGGTCTTTCAACTGGAGTCCTTTGCAAGGGCTCACAGGCATGGGAATCAACTACCTGACCCCCAATATAATCTTTCCTAAAACTGATCTGCCTTAGAATGAGTCATCTTTGAGGTACTGCTTCTCACCAAATACTTCTCTCTCAGCTCTTTCTTAACCACATAGTTTATAGTTTACCAAGGAAAGTTATTACCTCTCCCCTCTTGCTACGGTGCATTGCCCTAAATTATAAAAAAAACCAAAAACAAAACAAAAAAAAACAGTGGAATGGGGCACCTGGGTGGCTCCGTGGGTTAAAGTCTCTGCCTTTGGCTCAGGTCATGATCTCAGGGTCCTGGGATCCAGCCCCGCATTGGGCTCTCTGCTCAGCAGGGAGCCTGCTTTCCCCTCTCTCTCTGCCTGCCTCTCTGCCTACTTGTGATCTCTGTCTGTCAAATAAATAAATAAAATCTTAAAAAAAAAAAAAAACTGGAATGCCAAAAAAACAAAAACAAAAACAAAAGGCAATATAGAATTTTGGTATTTTTACTGGTTAAGTGATTTCCAATTCTTTGAAGAAAACTGAAGGAGGCCTATCAGAATTGTCAACTTAGGGTTATTAGAAATAATTTTGACCCCCACTGGGATGTATGTTTGTATGTATTTTAAAATTTCATTTATTTATTTGTCAGAGAGAGAGAGAACATGAGAGTGCACCAGCAAGGGAATCGAAAAACAGAGGGAGAAGCAGGCTCCCTGCTGAGCAAGAAGCCTGCCGACCTGGGACTCTATCCCAGGACCCTGGGATCATGGCTTGAGCAGAAGACAGATAACTGAATGTGCCGTCCAGGTGTCCCCCCCCCACTGGCTTATTTTTGATAATATTAAAACTACAAAAAACAGAAATAGAGTTGTATCATACCCATCAAAGGGACCGATGTAAACTCTGCTAAAGAAAGGTTTTCAAAGGGGCGCCTGGGTGGCTCAATGGGTTAAAGTCTCTGCTTTCAGCTCCGGTTGTGGTCCCAGGGTTCTGGGATGGAGCCCTGCATCGGGCTATCTGCTGGGCAAAATAAATAAGTTAAAAAAAAGAAAAAAAGAAAAAAAAAAGAAAGGTTTTTATGTATTGGGATTTTTCCTCATCTGTGAAATGAAGGTGCAGAATTAAATGGAAGTTTCCATGTTTCATGTCCTATAAACAGAGTGCTCCCAATGCAGATAGCAGAGACCCTTTGACTCTATCGTCCTTCAGATAACCAGTTGCATAACTGTTGTAAACATGGAAATATAGCTAGAGACATAATTTGACAGTAATAATAGAAACTATCATTTATTGAAAGCTTTCCTTTACTGTCAGCTACTGTATTTAGTTTTACTTCTATTTTTATTTAATCACCAAATTAAGGATACTACCTTGAAGTATTATTAAAGATAATCTGTTGCATCCCTAACTCAGATTTTGCTTCCATTGATTTCTTTCTGTTAACAAGGATTCAGCCAGGCTTCTGTTGTCTTGCTTCAGGGGTATTTGCAAGGCTTCTCAGCTATCAAAAAAAACAAAAAAAAAAAACAAAAAAAAACGGAACTCTTACTATTTGCAACGATGTGGATGGAACAAGGGGGAATTATGCTAAGCAAAATAAGTCACTCAGAGAAAGACAATTATCATATGATTTCACTCGTATGTGGAATTTAAGAAACCAGAGGATCATAGGGGAAGGGCGGGAAAAATAAAATAAGACAAAAACAGAGAGGGAGGCAAACCATGAAAGACTTTTAACAATAGGAAACAAATGGAGCATTGCTGGTGGGATTGGGGTAACTGGGTGATGGGCCTTAAGGAAGACACGTAATGTCATGAGCACTGGGTATTATGTAAGTGATGAGTCACTGAACTCTACCTCTGAAACTAATAATACACTATATGTTAATTGAATTAAAATAAAATAATGTTTTAAGAAATTTGCAAGGGTTCAAGCAAAAGTTGATAAAGCACAACCTCCTGTCTTCACCTCTTATTTCTGAAAACAGAAATCCATTTAAGCCAGTTTTTCTGGGGGGGGGGGCGGGGAGAGGCTAATCTTTGGAAAGTGGTAGGAGGTACGGAGTACACAGAGACGGTCAGAGCTATGAAAATAGAGGATTCCTTATGACTGTGAAAGAACGTGTAAGTACACACTGATGGGAATTAAGTTCCTACCCAGTAACCTAGGAAGGGGCTAGTACTTCAGAAGGGGCAGCTGCAAGGTGTAGTCCTGGAGACTAGACAGTTGATCGAAGCTTTTGGCCTCACAAGAATCCCATACTACTTCCAAACAAATCGTGTCCAAGCTAAGCACAGAAATAGCAAGAAAAGCCCATTTTCTAATGGATTACATGGGATCGGACACTTTACGTCTTAGCTGTGACTTTTTTTTTTTTCCTTACGTTCAAGGCAGGATGAAAGTTCTTTGAATATTTGTACAACCTTAAAGAGGAAAAATTCCGCTCCTCTTCCAGCACCGCCAGAAATGGGATTAGTTTTAAATTACTCACCAGCTTGGGCACTGGTGGCTCAGCATTAGATTTAGATAAACAAAGGGCTATGGTACTTCTTGTAAAAAGTACAAGATGGACAAGAACTACAAGATGGATATATATATATATTTTTAAGATTTTATTTATTTATTTGACAGACAGATCACAAGTAGGCAGAGAGGCAGGCAGAGAGAGAGGAGGAAGCAGGCTCCCTGCGGAGCAGAGAGCCCGACGTGGGGCTCAATTCCAGGACCCTGGGATCATGACCTGAGCCGAAGGCAGAGGCTTTAACCCACTGAGCCACCCAGGCGCCCCCAAGATGGATATTTTAATAAGTATCTATATTATAATCCTATAACAGATCTGATTATAGTAGATACTCTAACTTCCACTGTATACATAAATATGGTAGCCACTGGTACTTTGAACTAGGCATGTCTGGTTCTCCTCCCAACACTAACTAGTTTTATACTTCTTTATCCACTGCTTGAAAATAGGCATGGCCACAGAACGGTTTAGGCCAATCAGCTGTGTGCAGAGGTGTGCGTCACTTCCCGGTGGAAGCCCTAAGAGTGGGTTGGCCCTTTCCACACAGGTTTCTTCCTTCCTCTCTGCCTCTGTAAATGCTAATACTTCAGACAGGGGCTTGAGTTCTAGAGTGAAGACGCCAGGGAGTGTACTTCCTAGGCCACAAGGATGTGAACTGTCAGCAAAAAGTTGTTTTGATTGAAGACTCTAAGACTTTGGGGTTGTCACACAGTATCACCTGACCTTACTGCTTAGTCCAATAATGAGGCTCAGAGAGTTAAGCAACTTGTTTATTTCCCAGGGAGTCTATGTTGATTTCATATACAACCTTCCTTTCTAAATGGTCAGTTAATACTCAGTAAATATTTTAAGTGTCTGCTAAGGACACACCCTGTTTAAGGATCCTGAGGATTGGTGCTGAACAAAACAGACAGGTTCTCTGTATTCACAGGACCTAGGCACAGACTGCTCAGTTCAAGAATTTGATCGGGGCTTCCGTTAAGTTTATAAATTTTAGAATCCATCTCCTTTGCTCCCCCACCACTCACCTATAAGAAACTGGAGTAATATTTACTCATTTTTAGACTTCTGGGTCCTCCTTTTCCCTCTGATTTCTTAGAGTTTAGCAACAGAAGTTCCTTGATCACATCTGCAAGTCATTTAAATATCCTGGGATATAATTTATCTGGGCCTGAAGGCTTAAATTAATTTAAAGCTGTAAAGCACTCCCTTATTATCTCTGCACCTATCTTGCACTTCAATTCCCTCCTAATGATGTTTGTTCTAGACTTGCCAGCTTGAAAATTATTTTCCTTAATGGAGGGGAAAAAAAGCAAAACAGAATATGAATAAATCTGCTTCCTCTGTTTTGTTGCTTAACATTATATCTTTTGTCATAAACTGCAAACTTTTCCTGAGTGGTGTGGACTGTTAATAGCATATGTGTATTTCTGCAACATAGCCAAGAAAAGCTACTTCACAGGGATCAAGATCAGTTAATAACCAGTGAAGCTAAAACTAAAAATGAATGCTAGGGGTGTTCAAACAAATTGCTGAGGTGGGCTTGATGAGATTAATCTGTGTTTGGGAGCACTCAGCAGAGAAGCACCTGGGATGTTTTGGTGCTACAGAACTCTCCAGCTGAATGTGATTTTCCTATCAGGCAGCCTAAGGTAACATTTGCATGTTCTAACAAGCACAAAGTAACAAGGTTACATCTGTGAAAGGTCCCCTCTGTATTGGTGCTGTGTCTGGTGAGTGCTGTTACCCTAGCATCATAGAAGTGGTCTGAAGGGTTGTCCCCGGTGTTTGTGCTGGACTTCAGTGATCCCCCTTTGCGGAAGATTGAGGGCTCAGTTCTGGGGAGGGAAAGCTTCTGGACTGGTGAATAATCTTAACAGATTGTAGTGCAAGGTTCTCTGTGTTTGATTTTTACTTCATTTGAATACCTTTCTTATTCTACTTAATCTCTTTAAAAGCCCTTGTTTTGTCCCACAAACTTTAAATTTCCCAGGTCTTTGTAGACTTCCTTGTAATTTTCTTCCATCTTCAGTATTCACCTTCTCAACTTTAAACATCTGCGCTCAGGACACTTCCTTGTTCAGGCATGAAGGTTTTCTTTGGTGTTCCGTTAATTTGGTCAGACCCTCACATTAAGTTTATAATGATTGAGATTCTCTTGTATATTTTTGTTTTCCCTTCAGTCCCATATGTCTCAAAACTTGGGAAATGTTCTTCAATAAAAGTGTAGTGTAAGGCTTTTCTGAGTCTCATTTCTGGGCTTTTGTAAACTCTAAGATGATGTGGTTACTGTCTCCCACGGTTTCTTTCTGTTGCTTCTGTGTTTGTAGGCCATTTGTAGTTGATAATTATGTCCAGAGTAAAGTTTCTTTGCTTTTTTACCTTCAGAGTCCATCATTCTTAGTATTTGGCGTGTAAAACAGTGTGGTTTGCAGCTGCCTGAATCAAAATCACCTGCTGTGGGTGTTTAAAATGCAGAATTCTGAGTGTTCCTTCCCAGGACCAGACATCATTAGCAGGACACAATGCAAAATAAAAATGTGAAGCCCCTTCCTTAAAAGTCAGTAGGAATTTCAAGACCATGACTGCAGAGTGTTAAACCAAGTATGGGTTCCTTGTATAGCACCTATGAAGCCAGAAGCTAGCCTCAGAGATTGCAATTTAGTCAGTTTTGGAGTGGGGCTAAAAAGCTGCATTTTTAACAAGTTCCCCTCATTTTCTGTTAAAGGCTGGTCTGCAGATCCCTGTTTGAAAAGTCTAGTCTACATGATGTCTACACACAGTTCTTTTCCAAATTAAGACAGAAATATTCATGAGGCCCTGGGTGGCTCAGTCCGTTAAGCTTCTGCCTTCAGCTCAGGGTCCTGGGATCAAGTTCTGAATCGGGCTCTCTGCTCAGTGGGGAGCCTGCTTCTCTCTCTTCCTGCTGCTCCCCCTGCACATGCTCTCTCTCTCTCTCTCTGCTTAAAAAAAAAAAAAAAGAAAGAAAGAAAAGAAATATTCTAGGTTACATGCATTCAGAAGATAATATTTTACTAATAGATTTTTGTCTTCGTGCCTATTTTCCAAGGTATTTTAGGAAATCATCCTTCATATACAGTCTCACTGAGTTGTTTGTAATACCCTTCCGCTGGGATGTCCCAGCTCCTCGTCGTCTCTTCTTTTTAAATCAAACAAATGCTTCTTTTCAGGTAGTTCAGTCTTCAGATTCAAATCATCAAAAATAGCCTGCTTTTGAAAAAAGCAAAAACACATGTAACAAATAGTAAAGCTTATTTTGATAGGACAAATATTCAAATGTAAAGTAGCTCTAGTAGATACGAAATAATTATTTTTCCTTCATCAGCATAAAATATTTGTGTATTTTAAAAATACATATAAAATTGTAAAAGATGTTCCAGATACACAAAGATACCTTGGCCCAGCATACAATAATTATGCAAATATTACCTATGAGATTACATTTGCCAGTTGATGTTTATAGTTTAAATTTCTTAATTCCTGGATACTCTGTGTTGTATAGAACTTTAAAATGATTCTTTTCTTTTTCATTAACTTTATAGCGTCTAGATACTTTTTCTACTATTGTCCTGATATCAAATAATCTTAATCTCTCTTTTATTTATACATTTTCAGTATTTCCACTCGAAGTTCAATTCCACAGTCATATATATTCATTAAGCACATGCCATATCCACTCTAGACATAAAGGCTATAAAGACAAAAACTAGTAGGACATCATCTCTTCTTTCAAAGAGTTTAGAAGGATGTTCAAATTAGTAGATAGACATTTATGGTAGTGTATCCTGAGCCCAATAATTCAGTTAGGATTAAGACGCTGTTGGAACTCCATAAACGGATGCCTACCAAACCCAGATTAAGCGAGGGGCAGTGGTTCAGGGAAGGTTCCCTGAGAAGGGTGTGAACAGAGATGAGGCTAGAAGGATGGGACTGACCAGGAAGATGTGGGGTAAGGCTTTCCTGAGCATAGTCAAGCAACCAAACACAAAACAAAAACCATGTCCCACTGTGGGCACCATAGGTGTGTGGTCTAGATGGCTGCAGTGTGTGTGTGTGTGTGTATGGCTTGTTTTGCAATGGGTGTAGAAGAGCAAGGAGATGCTGTGGTTAGGGGCTAAGGTAAAGAAACTCCTGTATATTTACCAGGGTGAGGAATTAACTTTATTTAAAGAAGTGGGAATGTCAATAAAATTCCATGATCAGACTTCTGTATATAGTCAACAAGCCTCCTGAATTATGCAATCTTCTCATGTCCCAAGAATATTTTATCCTCTACCTGTAGCTCCTCAAAATGGTGGTCGTATAGGCCATGATCCAAAAGTAAAAAAAAATCTTCTTCTTCGACACCATTCAGTAGTACCTAACTTTTGTTGACTTTCTTGTTGAAAACCTAGCAAAACCCTTTTTATTTCTAATTAAGACCAGAAAGGACCTAGAGACCATTCAAAGTTTCTGTAGTAGGTGTCATACAGTTTCTAGGTGCTCTTCAACCCTGGATCTAAATTTCTTAAACATCACACATTTGTCCATTTGCGGCATGACATCCCCATCTGGCTGCTAAGTGTGTCACTACTTAAACATCACTCCTGTCTGGGAGAGAAAATTCCTATTTGGCCAAACCCTAAATAACAGTGTTATTTAAGTAAAAGTAATACATTGTGAAAGAGGCAGAGTTGGTTGCTGTTCATAATGTAGTTTGGACCAACTTGATCATTTTGTCTAAATAAACAACAACAAAAAGCCTCTTAGAAGTCCTCATTATTTAGTATGAAATTTAGAAAAAGAAATTATTGCAGAGCCAACTATTGCTTCATAATCTACTTGCTTCATACTATTAGAAAAATCATACTATCACTGATCATCTCTAATGATCATACCTATTCCTACTTAAAGAAGAGCCATTGGAACTCCAAATCCCACTGCCTCTGAATAGATTGTCAATTTCCAGTAATGTGTATACTAAATAACTCACTATAATATTTATTATATTACTGTGTTCATTATATTTCTGAGTTCATTATATTACTGTGTAATCTGTACCCTTATGAATCTAAAAGATGTTCCTTTCTGAATATTAATCCCTATGAGTATTGGGGTTCATATCAAAAGTTATTTTTAAAAGTTTAAATGTTTCTTATAGTCCAATGGAGTACAATTACTAATATATCCTGCCCTGCTTCCTAATCTAACTTTATATTCTTCCAAAATTTACTTTTCATATAAAATAGACTCACTATGTTGCAGAGGCATGAAGTTTTTCTTTCTATATAAACATGAGTTGCCCAATAAAACATTCCTTATTTAAATTGTTTCCTTCATTACTTCCACATTTAAGATGATATCACGGGAGGAACAATTACTGCCTTGTTCATTTTGATTTATTTGGCCCTACACCCCCTCACCTTGCCAGTGAAAAATAAACTGTTCTACATGGGTCATTTATGATGTGATTTAATAAGATGCTTTTTGTATTTCCAGTCTGTATCATTATATATTAGCCTAAAATCACCTAGTAGAAAAATCACCTAGCAGAATTTGTCTTTCTCCCCATCGTCTTCCTGAATCTTTGCTATAAGTGACTCATTAGACCAATTTCTCACCATTATAAAGACTGTAAGATGCAAAGGACAAAAATGATGGTTATTGTCAAAATAGGAACTTTCACCAAGTCCTTTTCTACTCCCCAATTTCCTGTGAGTCCTGCTGTGTAAATGGAATCTTACTCTAGTTCACTCTGTGTAACAACCAGGGCAGACTACTTATTCATCAACAGGTCAGATGAGCTACCTTTATTTCAACAGAAATGTGTGAAAGTATCCACTTTCCCCTAAAAGAACAGATGTCTGTGAGGACAGTATTAAGTCACCATGGAATTTGTACAAAGGCAGCTTCTGTTGTTTCAATGACAAGGAAAGAGACAGCATCACCTGAAATAGAAATTCAGACCACATGGCCTCCCAAAAAAAGTACAAATGACATGGTAGCAGATTGGGTCATTTGGTATCATGATTTTATTAATGCAGTTGAGACCAGAAAATGTTCTTAACATAGAGCTTGAGGTTCTACTAAATGGAAAAGGATGTGTCATTATTTAGTGGCATATAGCCCTCACGGAGCTAGTTTTCATGTAAGTACTTCAGTCTTCAGCCTTAGATGAGAATTGATTTTAGTCCTGTAATAGATGGCTCCTTAACATTCTTTTTGTTAATATGTGAACCTCTATAACTAAATGGATTGACCATGGGAGTACAAACGGGAACATAAAGCCACACATTCCTTGGGAATGGGTTATTCAAGGCCCAGCTTGGGACTGAGGACTGCCTATGGAAAAATGTCAGGGTTGGTGGTCTTTCAGATGATATCTGAGAAGCATAGTCTAGAGAGGTACTCAGAACCTTGACTCCATGTGAAAGTGGAAAATCTCTTAGCTCGGCTTATGGGAGCTTTAAATTACTGCATCAAATCTGATATAGCTCAAGAAGTCATACACACACACACACACACACACACACACATATGTCATTTGTATATATTTATATATCCTATATGTGTCACATATATGTCACACACACATATATATTTATACGTGTGTGTATATACACACACACACATATATCTACACATAACATGGGTAGGGCATTAGTATAGTATATGTTCATATATCAATTCACAGAACCAACTACAACTATTTTAATCCATATACTTAATTTGGTGGGTTTTTTTTTGTTTTGTTTTATGTCCACTCCTGTAACTATTTCTAAAAGATCTTAGTACAGTCAAGGTCATAAACAATGGAGAGATTAATGTATTTTGACTAAAGACAGTATTTTGTCCTACTTTTCCCCATTATGCTCATTAAAAAAAATATTTTCAGCATTAATTCAAAACTTAGCTTCAAGCAACCCATCCACTGTAGTCAGAGTCTAGTAAATACAGATTTTATTTTTCATTCTGAAGACCTACCAATATAGAATTTAATTTAAAAATTTTTGGTCCCTTTTTGCAAATTGTCCTTTCTCTAGGTTTACATAGTTGCTTTAAACCTTAAAGATATTTCACACTGGAGAGAACGAAAGGACAAGAGGCTACAAAGAATTTTATGAGGAAAAGGATGTACTTCGCTGACTGTTGAACTTTTAAATTTTGTTGCAACATTTGTGAGGGAGTGATGGCCTGAAAACAGCCACATGAATACATGTACTGTAATTAAAATAATCTGCAATAATTCTAGCTTCTTTCATAGTCAGAGCAAAGTGCTCTTCTGCCTGCATTATTGGATTGCTACTTTTTGTAGATGTTATGACTCTAAAGGCTCACAGATGGTTACTCTAACCTGACATGCTCTGTGGGAGAGCTTCTTAAATTTATTAACCTCATTTACCAAGACACAAAAAGCTAAATCAAGAAAATTTCTGATCATCTTAGAAATCAACAAATGACCTCAAAATACTAATAACTCTTTCTAGTGCCTGACAGAAGCAGTACATTTTCTGGAAAGCAGTGGTTAGGGGAACTGAATACTCATGGCAAAGGAGGAGAAACTGAATCTGCTTATTATAATTACTGTAGCATCAATAAAGATGGTTGGACAACCAGAGCAGTGGAAAGAACAGCTGTAGCCACAGATAGGGTAAAAAAGGCAAGTTACTTTTATAAAGGAGTCTCAGAGTTAAGGTTGTAAAAACTCCATTAATATGTATTGTGGAAAGACCTCCAACCACACATGAATGCAAACAGTAGCATCCTATTTGGAGAACATCAGTTCTTAGAAATGGGTGCACTCTTCCAGAGGCAGGCTTTCTTTCTTTTGCCTTTGTTTTTCTTTCTTTCTCCTCTTTTTTTTTCCCCTTTTCTCTCTCTCTCTCTTTCTCTTTCTCTCTTTTTTTTTTTTAAGATTTTATTTATTTATTCATGAGAGACAGAAAGAGACCATGGCAGAGGGAGAAGCAGGATCCCCACTGAGCAGGGAGCCTGAGGACAGGCTTGATCCCAGGACCCTGGGATCATGACCTGAGACAAAGGCAACGCTTCACTGACTGAACCACCCAAGCACTCCTCTTTCTTTCTTTCTCTCTTTCTCCCCCCCCCCCCCACCCCTTATCATAAAAAAGATCGTTCCAAAGCAATACCTATCCATAGTTTTAAATTGAGTCTGGGACTGATTCTTCACCCTTCTCTTTGAAAGCAACATGCTTGATGACTGACTATGTAGAAAGAGTCATAATACATCATGTAACTTTGATGTTAGCTAATATTTAACCCACTTGATTCTTCTCAGGATGTTCTATAGAGTATCATAAGAACACTGGGTTACCTTCAAGTGCCCAAGGGGCAGAATAAGACTATCATAGCTAATTATTTTATTGGAAAAAGTTTCTGGAGAAAGAGAATATGTCTTAGGTAGTTTAAGCAGATAGTTTATATGAATGACAATTGTCATTTTATAAGTCCTTGAATAAAAATATCTCAGGGGCGCCTGCGTGGCTCAGTGGGTGCCGCTGCCTTCGGCTCAGGTCATAATCTCAGGGTCCTGGGATCGAGTCCCGCATTGGGCTCTCTGCTCAGCAGGGAGCCTGCTTCCTCCTCTCTCTCTCTGCCTGCCTCTCTGCCTACTTGTGATCTCTCTCTGTCAAATAAATTAAAAAAAAAAAAAATCTCAGGAGTGTTATGCAAACCTCTAAATTTGTAGTTATGAGAGGCCCTTAATTTTAAGGTAAATTCTTCTGCAATACAATTCGGACTTCCCCAATCCCCCACATCCCTGTATCTTGGCTCTCCCTTTGTCTTTCATGAACGCATCTCTTCATGCCCCCCTTTTTTTCTCCTTCATCTCGATCTTTGCTCTTCCTTCATTCTTCCTTGATTGGTAGAAGAAATTTCATGATAACTGTGCATGCAAACGTTGGCATACTTTGTCTGGCTCAGTGAACAACTGCCTTTGTATATGCCTTGTCATTACTGTGACCCATGAGCAATTGAGCTTCCTGAGAGACCCCAAATATCAGGGGGTAGCATTCATTTTAGGGGCACTGCACTGCAATTTTTGGCAAAGAAAGTGTGGAGTAAGCTTCTACAAACCTGGGTTTTAGTTCCCACTCTTTAGTTCTTTGACCTTGCACAGTCAAGTCTTCATCTCCTGCTTTCAATTCTTGCTCTCTGAAAGTGCTTGTATTGGATTGGGAGGTAAATTTTTCCCATGCTTATTTAGTCCGACCTTCTTATTTTAGGGGTAGAGAGATGAAGCTATGGAGAGCATTATCTATAGTAAAATATGTCACTTACCTTGTAAAAGTGATAGTTTGTGTTTCTATTAATGAATTTATATAGAATCATGTATGTTGAATTTTCTGTGTCTATAAAATAAAGCTATTGAACCCCTCCCAAAACAACAAAAATATTAACCTCCCTAAGTTCTGTCTTTGAAACAATACCTCATCTACTAACTCAGATCCTCCCCCAGGGCTTTCTTTGAGATTGCAGAATAAAGTAGTTCAGTAGTACAAGTAGGAGGCAAGGGATTTTTGTTGCAGATACTTGGCTGAAGAGGAATGGTATAAGAATCACAAACTTTCTGGAACAGGCAAACTAGGGTGGTGTGGCTACTGTGACAGAAGGAGCAAATACATAGTTACAGAATATGGTTTGTTTTTTGTTTAGTTTTTGGCAGGATAACCAGAAATCCCTGCTGTGCAGATGTTATTTATCATTCTGTTTCACTAGATGCTACATTATAGGCAGGAAGTTAGATGCTCACTTTCACCTTCATATCCATTCACATATATTTATTTCCAAATGCTAAAGTGGGTTTGATACATGACTAGAAGATAACATTTAGACATAAACTGATGACTACTTGCAGTGCAAGTCTGCAATGTATTCCCTATTAAGGGAAAACTTTTCCCTTACTACGCCTTAGAAGAAACCTGAAATAGGAAAGAAGGCTCTTTGGATGAAGAGGCAGCAGAGAGCCTGGTCTAGCTACACTATCTACCCACCTGAACCTAACTGAAAGAAGTAATTTTGTGTGTATGAGAACAACTAACATCCATCATGAGGTACTTTCCACAGACTGAGTTTGATAGAAAAAGCATTTGTTAAACTTGAGCCAGACCACACACTTTTGTGGACGGAAACAAATGATATTATCAATGAATATAATCTATTATACAGCCCATAATATGTGAAAATTTTAGTCCATAAGTAGTTCTGCACTGTGCATTGTGTGTAGCTGTAAAATGGCAGTAGCAATTGGCGTATAAAATCTGTTGGTATCTTAAATAACGTTAAAATGTTCCCATGTTTGTTTCCAAAGGACTGTCCTACTGAATTTTCTTGGTAAATATTGCCCCCTTCAGTTCATTCTGAGGGTGTGCATGGTGGTAAATGGGGAACAGAGTGTTTCTCTGGACTGTGTTAAACTTGGCACAAGGAAGACTTCCAGATACTGCAGCCCAACAGGCTCTGGGCTGATTTTACCCCATTGTTCACAAGGACAGTCTTAGTTTTCTCTGAGGTATTACCTCCACGTTAGAAAATACTTTGCTGTATCTGAGTTAACCAGGAACAAAAAGCAGTGTTTCATTAAAGGGAATGATGGACAGATCTTGTATAGTGGCAATAAATTATTTTGAAACTTGTGTAACACGCCCCTCCCCCACGCCGCCACCAAGTCATTTCAAAGAAATCATATGCGCCCATTTGAATTAATACAAATAAAAAGCATTACACATTAACTATATAAGAATGCATATATCTTCCCCTGCTTCAAAGCCATGCTAGAATTGTGAGAATCCTATTGCTCTGGGGGTCAGAGAGCAGCGGAAGCTGGAGAGCATTAAATTTACCCAGCCTTCATTATTTGTTTAATATCTTCAGCAATTCACTTACTTCCACGGTATTCTTTGTATGAAGAAAGCCAGGATATTACATAAGAGTCTCCTTGTTTGTAGCAGGACTTAGAAGAACTGAGAGAATTTGGAAGAAACAACTACTTTTACAAAAGTGATGTAACTTAACATTTTAAAAAACCTTCTATTAATCATTTTTAACAACCACAAAACATAAATGTAGACATTTTGAAGTACTCATTAAAGGTCTAGGAAACTAGTGATTTCATAAAACATTCCACAGATTTATATCAACGTTGAAAATAGTTTCCAGAAGGCAAAAGGCACACACATAAAATTTGTCACTAGGCAACACTGCATTGCCTAAGTATTAATTCTATCGTTTATTCTGCTGGTCTCTTCCTACAGTACTGAGTTTCAATAGGCTAATGAAACTTAAACCTATCTCTGCTTTTAATTCCAACATTTTCAAAAATAGATTTTCAAAGAAATGAGGCCAACTCTATAGACAGAATCTTTTATGTAATGGAAGATAAAAAACAACAGCTTTTATTATTTTTAAATTTTTTTCTTAAAGATTTTTATTTATTTGACAGAGATCAAAAGTAGGCAGGGGGTGGGGGAAGCAGGCTCCCTGCTGAGCAGAGAGCCCTCAAAGTGGGGCTCTGGGGCTTGATCCTAGGACTCTGAGATCATGACCTGAGCCAAAGGTAGAGGCTTAACCCACTCAGCCACCCAGGTGCCCCAGCTTTTATTTTTTGCAACAGATAGAAGATGAAAGGACCTCATTAAATTGCTTTGGCCTCTAATGCTCTTTTTAAATGTGATAACTTGGTCATTTTTAGCTCAGTGATCAAAGATAAACATTTTATCCACTGTTGCTGAATTTGTTATATATCATGATTGTTTGTGGGATTTTAAAATCTATAATGGAAAACTGCAGAAAAACATTTGTATCAACACTTTTACTTAGAATATCTCACAATTGATTAGGTCCCTAGCCTTCGGTACTGCCTCTTGTTCTTTTTTTTGTGTTGAATTTTTCCGTCTTGCCATTTTGTCCAGATAAGAGTATATGAAAGGGCAAGTAAAATACTAAAAGGGTGGCAACAACCCCAGGAAAATATGCTTTAACCAAATCAGAAGAGATCCAAAATCGTGAGGGGGGAGAAAGGGGATAAAAAGAGGTTCAAAAAGGAAGAAAGAAAAAAAAAAAAGAAAAGAATTTAAAAAAAAGAAAACACCTAAGAAAAATGTAAAAATGAAAATATATATATATTAGATAAACTAGTAAAAAATCGTTAAAAAAGAAAAAGGTAACAGTTAAAAAAATTTTTTACCCAAAGGCGAGAAAAAAAAAACAAAAACTGAAAAAGAAAAAAATTAAATTAACTGCAAGACTAAAAAAAATCACAGGGAAAAAGCCATGAGTTCCGTGCTTGTCTTTCTCCTCCTCTGGAATTCTGCTGCTCTCCTTGGTATTGAAACTGCACTCCTTGGTAGGTGAACTTGGTCTCAGCTGGATTTCTTGTTGATCTTCTGGGGGAGGGGCCTGTTGTAGTGATTCTCAAGTGTCTTTGCCCCAGGCGGAATTACACCGCCCTTACCCTTACCCGGGGCCAGGGTGAGTAATCCCCTTGGGTTTGCTTTCAGGAGCTTTTGTTCCCTGAGCACTTTCCGTAGAGTTCCGGAGGACAGGAATAGGAATACAAGGCGAGGGAAGCAAGGGCAAAAATGAACTATTGGGATTTCATCAAGATCAAAAGCTTTTGCACAGCAAAGGAAACAGTTAACAAAATCAAAAGACAACTGGCAGAATGGGAGAAGATATTTGCAAACAACATATCAGATAAAGGACTAGTGTCCACAATCTATAAAGAACTTAGCAAACTCAACACCCAAAGAACAAATAATCCAATCAAGAAATGGGCAGAGAACATGAACAGACATTTCTGCAAAGAAGACATCCAGATGGCCAACAGACACATGAAAAAGTGCTCCATATCACTCGGCATCAGGGAAATACAAATGAAAACCACAATGAGATATCACCTCACACCAGTCAGAATGGCTAAAATCAACAAGTCAGGAAATGACAGATGCTGGCGAGGATGCGGAGAAAGGGGAACCCTCCTACACTGTTGGTGGGAATGCAAGCTGGTGCAGCCACTCTGGAAAACAGCATGGAGGTTCCTCAAAATGTTGAAAATAGAACTGCCCTATGACCCAGCAATTGCACTATTGGGTATTTACCCTAAAGATACAAACGTAGTGATCCAAAGGGGCACGTGCACCCGAATGTTTATAGCAGCAATGTCCACAATAGCCAAACTATGGAAAGAACCTAGATGGCTATCAACAGATGAATGGATCAAGAAGATGTGGTATATATACATAATGGAATACTATGCAGCCATCAAAAGAAATGAAATCTTGCCATTTGCGACAACATGGATGGAACTAGAGCGTATCATGCTTAGCGAAATAAGTCAAGCAGAGAAAGACAACTATCATATGATCTCCCTGATATGAGGAAGTGGTGATGCAACATGGGGGCTTAAGTGGGTAGGAGAAGAATCAATGAAACAAGATGGGATTGGGAGGGAGACAAACCATAAGTGACTCTTAATCTCACAAAAGAAACTGAGGGTTGCTGGGGGGAGGGGGTTTGGTAGAAGGGGGTGGGATTATGGACATTGGGGAGGGTATGTGCTTTGGTGAGTGCTGTGAAGTGTGTAAACCTGGTGATTCACAGACCTGTACCCCTGGGGATAAAAATATATGTTTATAAAAAATAAAAAATTAATAATAAAAAGAAAAAAAAAAGAATATCTCACAAAACAAATGACTTGAACCTTGTACCAATTAGAACATTTGACAGCAGAATTGGTGACCCTATTGGTGACAATTGCCATATTTCAAAAAAGCCAAAGGTGCCAGGTAGTAATTTGACAAAACAAAGGTGTACAACAATTTTGTGAAATTGTGGGACATTTAAACCAAACCAAACCAAACCAAAAAACCTTCCGTAGAAGAATTTTTCCTCCAAGACTCATTCCAGAGATTATTGATAAATATCCTAAGATAATTTTAAAATCTCTTAAAATGAACCATTCCAGGTATAGTTATCACTATTTTTCAATGATCATAATAGTAGCTAGCAGTGTGTAGACTAGGAATATTTTTCTGTACTGTCACTATATAATTTGTGTTTTCCACCATAAAGAACAATAATAAGTCATGTAAGCATCCTAAAAGATGACCTAAATAAACATATGGATACACTGGGCTCCACGGGACTGATTTAGCTAGAGCCCAGTCCTATCTTGTACAAACATGCCTTGGAATTTATGTTGCATTTTTGTGATGCCACTTTCCTTTTCCATATTGAACTTCATGTATAATAAACTCTCTAGTAAAATGGGCATATGAACAAATGACCTCAACATGGAACACAATGGTACTTTCCAAGTACACAAGAACACAATGGTACCATTCAAAAAAACAATCGTACCTACCCTCAAAAGGGCTTTCTAGAGATGTACTTATATAGAATTTTGATACTACATATTCTATGATTTCCTTTGTATGAAATTTCTTGAATTTACCTAAAATTAATAGGGACAGAAAGTAGATTAGTGATTGCTTAGGGCTTGGTGGGTGTGCAGACAGAGGAAGTGGGAATGGCTGCTAACGGGTCTTCGGGTTCTTTCATGGGATACAAACATGTTACAAAATCGTATGGTAGTGGTGGTTGAACAACCCTGTAACTATGCTTAGCAAAATTTGAACAGTACACTTTAAGTGGTAACTCTGCTATGTGGATTATATCTCAATAAAACTGTTTTAAGAATTAGATGGAGATAAAGTCAGTTTATCTAAAAAAATGTAGAGAGAAAGATTTACTTTTACACAAAGTCCAACAAGAGGCATTGTTGAAACTTTCTGAAATTTAGAGGTGTTCAGAGATATAATGGATTCCACAGGACATAATGACTTTGCTGTCAAAGGAAGCATTCGACCGTGGGCTGCCTGGCAGGGGTATCAACAGGGAATTTGAGCATAGAATGAGCATTGGGTTTAGGTGACCTTTGAGGTTATACACAACCCCAAAATTCTAAGTCAGCAATTTTGTGATCAGTGCAGCAAGACAGCCAAAAATCTGATGGAATCTAGCTTGTATCTGAGGAGTCCAAATTGTAATATTTCTGTCCAAACTTCAGAGTTCAGAAAGTAGAGTGGAACCAGGTTCTATAGAGAAAAAAACTTACACAGTTTTGAGCCTTTTAAAAATTACAGACTAAAAATACAAAACTAAGTATAAAAATGGGAAAAAAATCACAAATGAGAAGCCGACAGATGCCACAAATTTAACAAAATTTAAAAATAAAATGTCATTAACTGCCTGACACACCTCTAAAATGTGTTGACTGTACAGCCTCAAATCACCTCTTTATATAAAGAGGAGTTTGTAATCTCTTTTGTAGAAGAAAGAATTCAGCCTTCTGGCAAGGTTGATTGAAATGTTTTCAGTATTAATTGCTTAGAAAGTTTCATTTTTCCTAGCTTCACAACTCCTTGATAGCATGATCTAAATGTTTAGGATTATTGCCAACTTTAGGAAAACTATTCTCAAATCTCGTTCACGTAGGAACTGTAAGATTTCATATCATTCATTCCAAAATTTCTTCAGCACTAACTAATTTTAAATATCCTTTGAACTGATGATAAACACTAACCAGGTTGTCTTCCGTTTTCTCAAGTTCGGTTACCAGGAGTTGGCATAGCAGATCTAGAAAGATTCCTGCAAGGCATTCCTGCTCTGGGTTAGTTAGTAATAGCTTAACAGTCACAGGAGTAACTGCAAACACACAGGTATACCCCATTAAACCACTGAAAGCTATCTCCAACTAGCCAAATCCAAAAATTAGGCAGCAATCCAAAGCCACCTGGCATTCTCACCTAAAATAGACAATGTTAGACTTAAGTGATTGGGATTTGAGTATCTTACTTGGGCTAGTTTTACAAAACATAGTCCCATGTAAACATACGGCTCAGTGTTCTCCCAAGGCTGTGGAAGCAGCCTATGCAAGTGGGACCTGAAGCCCTTGGCTTCATGATAAATCCACGTCTGTCAGAGGATGATTTTTAAAGGCAAACCAGCTACTAGGATGCTGAAATCCTGCATCATGAGAAATGTTTGAGGGACTTGGGGGGTTTTAGCCTGCAGCATAAAAGATCTAGAGGGACATTATTACTGCCTTTAAATATTTGAAGGACTGTCATCTAGACATGTCTTGCCAGTCACTTGGAGAAGCTCTAAAGGACAAAACTAAGAACCTTGGGAAGAAGTTGCAAGAAAGGAGATTTCAACCAACTGTAAGAAAGAACTTTCTAAACAATTAAAGTTGCTCAAAAATGGAGTGAATTGCCTTATGTTGTAATGGGCTCTCTGTCACTTGAAATGTTCAGAGACGGAATGATTATCTGTCAAGAAGAGTGCTATAGATAAGATTTCTACGATGGATAGAATTTCAGGCTAAATAACTCCCAAGTTACAATTCAGTAACTTCTCAATGTTCCCAAGAGGTTAGATGAACAGAAAAAAAAAAAAAAAAAAAGCCTTCAATATATATTCAGAGCAGCTTATTAAACAAATTTCAAGGTAGAATATTAAAGAATTTTCCATGTGTATCAAGTCATCTTTCAGAAATTAAAAAGCTGTGTGCCTTAGAGTATCCAATCACATTTGGGGTCTGTCCTCGAAAATCAGCTCTCTACTTGATAGTAGCCTAAATCCTATTCATACTTACTATTTACTACATATATAAATATGTATACTACATACATAAATATACATTTATTACATATTTACTCACCTTCTATATGATACACACGGTTAGGGTTGTTGTGTGTTAGGAAAGAGAAACAGCTTGTGGTCTCTTGCTTCATGTGGTTTACAGTGAAATTACATTTCTATGTATAAAAATTTTATATATTGAGAAAAGGATATGTAGTCTCTATTATTCTATTCTATTCTATTCTATTCTATTCTATTCTATTCTATGTCAAATGCATGAGTTCTGCCATCAGACAGCCAGAGTTCAGATCCTAGCTCACTACACCCATGGGCAAGTTAGTTAGCCTCTCTGCCTCTCCGTTTCCTTGCCAGGGAAATGAAGATAACACATATCTTACAGGATTACCATAGAATATAAATGAGATAACACCTCCAAAAATGTCTGGTAGACTATCTGGCACATACATAAGCTTTGCAAATATTAACCATCACAAGTCTCCCCAGTGTGGTGCGTGGGAAGAGACTGTAGAAATAGTAAGCTATTAGCACAGAAGGGGCCAAAGGGAAGCTTCTACATTCCTAGAGCTGGCCTGTTCTTCCTTGAAAATGCAGGTGACAGTTAACACAAGTTTGAACTATGCAGATCCTCTCAAACACAGATTTTTCTCAAATACAGTATAGTACTGTAAATGCATTGTATTTTCCTCATGATTTTCTTAACATTTTCTGCAGCTTTACTGTAAGAATATAGTATGGAATATACAAAATACATGTTAAGTACTGCCAGTAAGTCTCCCAGTCAACAGCGGGCTATTGGCAGTTGAATTTTTGGGGAGTCAAAAGTTCCACACAGGTGTTTGACCACGTGTGGGCTCGGTTTCCCTAGCCCTTATGTTTTTCAAGGGTCAACTATATAGCATATCTAGAATAATCTATCCAAATAAAATGGGGCTAAAATATTAACAATAAACTACATTAAGCCCTTATTCAATCACTAACTGGAAAGCACATTTCTATGGAGAAAACATCGGGTAATGAGCAAGTCGGCAGTTGCAGAAGGTGGCACTGCTGAGACATGATGGAAACAGCTGGGTGAGGACACGTGGATGTTCCTGAAGGACCATGCTTTTGGGTGAGCATCACTGACACCCATCATTTTTCAGACACTTTGACTACTGCCATTTTAAGGACTCGGAAAAATTGCTTCTGCAATTTCTGCAATCCTCTGGTAACCACCTGACTCAGACTGAATCATGATTTTATCAAACAATTTAAAGCCATATCCTCTGAACGTGAAGGCTATCGTGATTGTGTGCAGTTGGGTCGAATGCAATTGAGATGTACTAAAAATGTCAATTTTTAATTCAGTTTAAAGGTTCCCACACAGAAATGATGTTCCCACCATATAAAGAATTAATCATAAAAAGAGCAACCACATTCTTCATCAGGTCAGGTTTCCGTTTCCCTGGCACAGGACCCCAGGAAAGTGCAGGCAAGCACTTTGGGAAGGCACAATAGTTACTGCTTCTTACTTCTAGTCATCTAAACAAGCCTGTGTACATAGGCACCAAATACCTAAATGCTTCTATATTCAAACTGCAACTGAAGCCCCACATCCTCCTCTCACTCGGTCCCATTTGCTGATTCTGCATCCACTGGGCCCGAGCCCTTAACACTTAAATGCTGTACTTCTAACATTCTGTGACTTGCATTTTGTGTTTCAGTCGCTACAGTCTGCTTTCTATAATGGATTCCGTTTATGTTCATCAAACTGACTCTAATTGCCAGTAACAGAAACCCAGTTCAATCTTACTTAACGAAAGGGACTCTATTAGCTCCTATATAACAAGAGTACATTTAAGACCTAGTCCTGGTGCTCAAATGATGTTTCCAGGCCTCTCTCCATCATTTGTTTTTGCTTTCCAATCCGTGGATCTTCATTTTTCAGCCTCCTTCCTGATAGATGATTTTGGTGGTTCTTTCAGTGTTGAGACTTAGAACGAGCCTCGTTGGTTCTGCTCATGTACAGGTACACTCCTGAGGTGAGGGATGAGGTACGATCATCACGTTCATAAGATGTAGACTGAATTTGCAAGAAAGATGGTTTCTTACAAGAAAACTGGGAAACTTATATTCAAGAATTCGTATCAAAAGAACAGGGCCGTGATTCTCCAATTCGTGTGTATATCACAAACACCAAGAGGGCTTGTTAGAACAGACTGCTAGGTCTCATCCCCAGAGTTTCTGAGTTAGTGGGTCCGGAATAAAACCTGACAGTTTGCATGTTAACAAGTTCCTGGGTGTTTGACCTGATGGTGGCCCAAGGACTACACTTGGAGAGGTACCAGAGTAGGAATGAACCTTGTTGTAGAAAACATCAGGTGTCTACTGTTCTTATTGATCTGTTCCTTTGGTTATGACTTGCTCTGCTACCTCATGTAAGAGTGTGTGTCTTTGCCCTTAATCCCATAGAATTTAGCTTCATCCTTGAAGACTACTTGGTCTGTAGCCTAACCAAACTCTCAAGATTGTTACTACCTATGGAATCACTCACCAAAATTAGGACTTTCTCACTCAATATTCAATACATCTATACTGAGCCACTGTTACTCACAATATTTGTTCTTAAATATTATACAATATTATTTTTTAAACTGTGGATGTTTAACCTCCTATATCATAACAGGTGCTATAGTTGAAAACGGATTCCTTGGTGATACTTGAGACCTATTTACCAAGAATTTTTGTGGCTATGCCCTGATAATCTAGATTTTTAGTAAGAAGCCAATTAGATTTTTACCTATTAAGAATTTATAACTCAGAATACTAAATTCCCTTCACTAGGCTTCTGAACAACACTGAGTTTCTCAACCTTGGCAGCAGAATAGATCCATCTGGGGAACTTGGAAAACAATATCTGTATTCTAGCCCAAAATCAATTGGTTGTGAATCTCTGGAGATGGTGTATGGACAGCTATAGTGAGCTACTCTAAGTATAGAAATTTCTGCACGAGAAATGATTGAAAAGCCTCATTTTGGGTAGTTACATGAAAGATAAGTTATTAATGTTTTAAAATTATAAAAATATACATATATGAACTTTGTAAAAAATCCTGGAATCTGAAATTATGAAGTTTTGTGCTATAAAAAGCAACTATTACTTTACGTAGAAGACACCAAATAATTTGACAAATTTCTACAGAAGAGTTAAAAAAAAAAAAAAGCTTAGAGTAATATGTGTAGGAAGGGTTAACAGTGATTTTTAGGGGACTTTTTCCAGCTTAACAGTTATGTCTATAACATTCTTATAATATATCAGTATAGTGCTCACTTTGGCTGCGCATATACTAAAATGGAAACAATAAAATACGTTAGTATATGTAGTGTGATGTGTATGATAGTTGGCTTAGGCTAAGTGTGAAATGGTTTTTTGCAATTCTAAGTAGGAAGCTTATACTCTAGGGATATATACGACAAGTGCTTTTGTTTTCATAATCTTAATAGTCAACGCTTGATAATTAGGTTGCTATTAGATATGGGTTTGTATTGGACAACAGAGTGCCTTTTAACTAGCATAAAATGTTAAGATGTTTTGTTGTTGTTGTTAAAAGCAAATGAAGCATATGGATAAGAACATTTTTTTAGGGACCTTCTCCAACCCATGCATATGTAAGGTATAAGAATCTAGGAATATTGTACATTTTTTAAACTTAGATTTGAAGGCCTAGACTAAAGCTCTAAATTGCCATGTGTTCCACCAAGAGCATTGGAGGACTTTGTTTGCCTGAGGCTGGCTTTAAGGCTGAGAGAATTCTGCATCTAGGGTCTTGGAATTTTCAAGTCAACTTTTCATGCAAGGTGATCATTGAAACACTTAAAGAGCAAGAGCTGGAAGTTCCTACAGGCTCAAAAGAGGCTATACTTGAGCTCATTTGCCAATTAAATTTAATGACTACATGGACATTGGAAGCTTTTCATTTAAGAAAGAGTAGGCAGAATATTTATTTCTCATGCAAAACTTTGTGGATAAGATTGCAAGCATCTGAACCATTGTGTATTATGTCATTGTGCGTGACCAAACAGGCTCAGTTTTCAGCCTTAACTCTGGTATCTCAGCTGGGCCAGCCCTTCTACACCTCTTCCCATAAGGAACACAGGAGACCTGACTGTGAGTAACAGTCTTGGTATTAACTCCGAACCACCTGCCCTTGGAGCAGTACCCCTGTTTCTCCTTGGAAACCTGATTCTCAGACTCTGATTTCACTACCCTTTTCTACTCCTGGCAGAGGGATTTTTCTCAGGCTTCTCCTTCTACCTACCAACCCTGACCTCGCTCTGTGTTCCTTTCTGTTGTGTGTAAATACCAACTGAAAGAAGCATAGGAACTTTTCGTGTAAGTCACTATCTTGGCACTGATAGAGTTACCAGATTGTTTCAACAAATTATAAAATTAGTGAAAATTTGTCACCATTATGTAGAAAAATATAAACAAAATTATGTTTTACTGAATCTAGATTTTTATCTATTTCATTTTTTTAAAAAGATTTATTTGAGAGAGAGGGTGTTGGGGGAGGGGCAGAGGAAAAGGAAGAGAATTTCAAGCTGACTCTTTGCTGAGCACACACCTCAATGTGGGGCTCAATCCCACAACCCTGAGATCATGACCTGAGCTGAAATCAAGAGTGGGATGCTCAACTGACTGAGCCACAAGATACCCCCACTTTTTAAAATTAAGTCTCTTTATAAAACTTTGTTTCCAAAACACAAGTTTTGACCCTCAGACAGCTGAGTTCAGTACCAAGCATTTGCCAAACATATGGTCTTTTTTTTAAGATTTTATTTATTTATTTGACAGAGAGAGATACAGAGAGAGAGAGGGAACAGAAGCAATGGGAGTGGGACAGGGAGAAGTAGGCTTCCCACTGACCAGGGAGCCTGATGCAGGGCTTGATCCCAGGACCTCAGGATCATGACCTGAGCCAAAGGTAGCCACTTAACAACTGAGCCACCCAGGCACCCCTAAATGTATGGTCTTGAAGGATTCTGGAAGCTCTGAAATCCTAGCTCTCCCAGGGCTCTCTGCTTGGTCTACAGAAGCAAACAAGAGAGCTTACATAGCCTTTTTCCAAATCTAACGTATGTATAAGTCTATCCCATTTTATTGCACTTCTCAGATACTGGCTTTGTTTTTATAGATCGAAGGTTTGTGGCAACCCTGCATTGAGCAAGTCTGATGGAGCCACCTTTCCAAGAGCATTTGCTTACGTACCTCTGTTGCATTTTAGTAATCTTCACAATATTTGAAACTTTATGTTCTGATGATATGTGATCAGTGATGTTTGATGTCACTTTTGTTCTGGGGTGCTGTGAATCATGTCCATAGAAAATAGCGAATTTAACTGTAGTATATGTTCTGACACCACCAGCTGTTTCCCCCATCTCTCTCCCTCTCTCTGGGCCTCTCTATTCCCCAAGACAACATAATATTGTAATTAGGCAAAGTAATAACTTACAGTGGCATCTAAGAGTTCAAGTGAAAGGAAGAGTGCCGTGTGTCTCACTTTAAATCAAAAGCTAGAAATGATTAAGTTCAGTGAGGAAGGCATGTTGAAAGATAAGATAGGCTGAAAGCTAGGCTTCTTGGACCAAAGAGTTAGCTAAGTTGTGAGTTCAAAGGAAACGTTGAAATAAAGTGCTACTCTAGAGAATATGTGAAGAACAAAGTGAAACAATCTTATTGCTGATATGAGGAACATTTAGTGGTCTGGATGGAAGATCAAACCAGTCACAACATTCCCTTAAACCAAAGCCTAATCCAGAGTGAGGCCCGAACTCTCTTCAATTCTATGAAGGCCAAGAGAGTCGAGGTTGCTGCAGACAATTTTGAAACTAGCAGAGGTTGTTGGTGAGGTTTAAGGGAAGATGTCATCTCCGTAACAGAAGTGCAAGGTGAAACAGCAAGTTATCCCAGATAATTAATGAAGGTAGCTACATCAAACAACAGGTTTCCAATGTAAGTGAAATTGCCTTACATCAGAAGAAGATGTCCTCTAGAACTTTCATAACTAGAGAGAAATCAATTCCTGGCTTCAAAGCTTCAAAGGATAGGCTGACTCTCTCTTTAGACACCAGTATAGCCAGTGATTTAAGTTGAAGCCTGTATTCGCTTGACATCCTGAAAATCCCAGGGCCCTTAAGAATTATGCTAAATCTACTCTTGCTGCACAAATGCAACCACAAAGCATGGATCATAGCACATCTGTTTACAACATGGTTTACTGATAACTTTAAGCCCACTGTTGAGACCTATTGCTCAGGAAAAGATTCCTTGCAAAATCCTACTGCTCATTGACAATGCACCTAGTCAACCAAGAGTTCTGATGGAGATGTATAAGGAGGTTAACACTTTTGTTTCTGCTAACATGACGTTCATTCCACAGCCTGTGAATCAAAAAGTAATTTCAACTTTCAAGTACCCTTATTTAAGAAATACATTTCATAAGGCCACAGATGCCCTGGAACCTGACTCCTCTGATAGATCTGAGAAAAGTAAATGGAAAACACTCTGGAAAGGATTCACCATTCTAGGTGCCATTAAGAACATTTGTGATTCATGGGAAGAAGTCAAAATGTTAACATGAACAGGAGTTTTGGAAGAAGTTGATTCCAATCCCTCATGAATGACGTTGAATGTTTCAAAACTTCAGTGGAGGAACTACCTGCAGATGTGATGGAAAGAGCAAGAGAACTAGAATTAGAAGTGGAGCCTGAAGATGTGATTGAATTGCTGCAACATCATGATAAAACTTTAATGGAAGAGGATCTGTGTCTTATGGATAAGCAAAGAAAGTGGTTTCCTGCGATGCAGTCTGTTCTCTGAAGGTGCTCTGAAGACTGTGAAATGGTGATAAAGGATTTAGAATATGATGTGAACTAAGGTGATGAAACAGTAGCAGAGTTGGAGAGGATAAACTCCACTATTGAAAGAAATTCTGTGAGTAAGATGCTATCAGATCGCATGCGGCAAAGAAATCCTTTGTGAAAGGAAGAGTTAATAAATGCAGAAAACTTCATTTTAAGAAATTGCTGCTGTCACTCCACCTGCCAGCAAATACCATCCTGGTTGGTCAGCAGCTATCAACATCGAGTCAAGACCCTCCACCACCAACAGATTATGACTTGCTGAAAGCTTAGGTGTTTAGCAAAACTATTTTTAAATTAAGGTATGTACATTTTGTAGACCTCATGCTATTGCATACTTAATGGGCTACAATATACCATAAACATAACTTTTAAATGACCCAAGAAGCCAAAAAATTCATTCGACTCACTTTTTTGTGATATTTCCTTCATGGTAGTCTAGCACCAAACCCATAATATCTCCAAGGCATGCCTGTACATACTTCTAGGATGCAGTGGACAGAATTGTACCCTTGTCTCAGATACACACACATCCTTAGCATACCTGAATTGGTCATCATATTCGACTCCTCTAATGTCCAGATCCCCCCATTTTCCCTTGAATTCAGGGAGGTGGGAAATGAAGAAGAGATGTGAGATCAAGAATGTGAAGTTCATGCACATGCGTGTGTGTGTGTGTATGTGTGCACACACAAACATACACAAACCCTGGTGGTGTTTTATTTTCAGGTGGTTATGGCTCAAGTGCTTCCTTAAAGATCAAGAAGTTTAAAGACTATTATGTGTCTTGGAGTCCCAGCAAGAGTCAAGGACAAGGTCCTTTTAGTAGAGAATAAAGGATATATTTTGAAGATGATTTACAAATGAGTCAATAGCAAAAGCAGGATAATAACTGCTAAAAATTTCCATGCACATGAAAGTGCTATTTTGCTAGTTTCTCTGGTCACACATGGGACACCAAAACAAATGGCAAATTGCTTGAGGGCATACAGACACAAATTTAGAGTGATTTTAGTAAGTGCTGGCACCTCTGTGAGCAGTTTATTAGAGCATAAAACCTTCTTGGATCATCAGCGCTACATTATGGACTGAAACAATGGATCTAAATGAAAAATTAAGGAAGGTCATTATGGGTAAAGCAAAATCAGAGAAGAGAAAGAACCAAAAAAATTTTTTTTCAAGGAAACCCAAAATTTACTATGGGTTTGTATCTTGCTTTACTTTTCCACATTCCTCAGTTTTAACCAGTTTAGTGTAAAATAAATTTTAAAAGCTTTGGTGGAGGAACTTGATCAGAAATAAATTGATTTTAACATACTCCTAAGCCTTTCAAATTAAATTTAAATTAAGGCATCTCACCCAGTCATTTTTCAGTAATTTTTTAAAAGATGTGTAATGCGTGTGCTGTAGACTTTAACAGTCTTCTGCCCCTAAAGATAAGACCCCAAACATAATCACAATGTTTAAAAACCCTGTTGGGATGAAGAGTCTTGCTTAATTGTGTTAAATGCTTTCAATTATTTATTATTTTCTCAATTTTTTTTCAAGAAGCTTTCTGACCCTATTCTAACTCTTCTTTGTTTCCTGACACTCAATAACCATTCACAGCTTACAAGAGTAGACAAGCATGAAATTAATGCTGTGTAGTAGTAATTCACTGATGTCAAGGAAGTTTGTTGCTTGATTACCAGGCAATGGGGATAGTACTTCAGGTACTAATTTTCCTCCATTGGAATGACCCAAATGTGATTCGGAATGTGATTGGGAGCTGAATGTGATTGGGAGTTTTTAACTCTTTGAACCAAGTAATTTCAGTTTTGTGAACAAATAAATGGACTTGTTCATATTTATTATTTGGGGGTTATATGGTAATTGCTTAAACAAAAACTCCATTTACTTTTACTTTCAATTAAATCTTTTGAGAAACATTGTTTTGAATTTTTTTAAATCAAACCTCTCAATCAATTTAAGACCAAATATAGATTCAAATAACTTACGGTATTTTTATGTATCACCAATAAAATGATCATTTGGGGGATTTGGCCATAGCTGTTCTTTTTCTTCTTTCCTCTCCTTCTTTTTGGCAATCTCCTCAAATACCTCCTGAGCAATGATTCCAGTAATACAAGTGACTCAAATCTATTGATAAGGTTAAAATTATCAAGGCAAATGTTTCTGAATCTAATGTGGAAAAACCTTGGTAAGAGGCTCTGATAATATCCTTTGTGGTGCCAGAAACTCTCTAACTAAATGTACCTTTATAATGAGACCTTATTTGGGTTCCAGACTTAACTTGAATTGGCAGCCTGTAGTCATTACTAATGCAAGGTAATTATAATATTATTTAAATTTTGGTGGATTAATGTACAAAGTGACTATAGCTGATGATTCTTTTTTTTAAATATTTTATTTATTTATTTGACAGACAGAGATCATAAATAGGCAGAGAGGCAGGTGTCGGGGGTGGGGAGCAGGCTCCCTGCTGAGCAGAGAGCCTGATGAGGGGCTCAATCCCAGGTCCCTGGGATCATGACCTGAGCCTAAGGCAGAGGCTTTAACCCACTGAGCCACCCAGGCGCCCCTAGCCAATGCCTCTTATTATATTCTTGAAAGCTGAAAAAGAAATTTTTTGGAAATGAACATTTGAAATAAAAGCTTCTAATAGATTTTGAGGTTGTCTGTTAGAAGGGTTGAGTCACATGTATCTAGCCTGCCTGGTGTCTGAGTACCAGGCCACTTACAATAAAAACTAAGATTATACTTGGTAGGACCCAAGAAACATGAGAACTGGATACCCACAGGGTACCGGAAATATTTCATCCCCTCCCAAGTTTCAAACTCTATGTGGAGTCCTAGGATCTATAACTCCTAGTTAGATTCATAAAACAGGAGGTCCTGGAAACTAATTTTCTTGATAAGGGGGCCTCTCTTTTCTTGCAATAGGGCCTCAGGAGGACCCACATTAGCATCTTTTTTCTTTTCTTTTTTTTTTTTTTTTAACTTTGTTGTCAGTGTATAAACGGCTCTGGTTTTACAAGAAGAAAAAAATAAACTATTTCTGTCCTAAAACCTCAGAACTTAATCTTCAGCCATAGTAATATGTAGATATACAGCCTATTTCTCCTGATAAAGTTTTGTTTAATTTTGATCTTTTTGTAATATTCACAAATCTAGAAAACTAGTATATCATAGTGTCACAGAATTGGGTTCAGCTATTCATGTGTTAATTTTGTTTACCAAATGCCCCAGTTAGACTATAAAATTAGAAATGGGACTAACATACTGTGAAGCAAAATAAACTTATGTGAACAGAGAAATACTAAATTTTGTGACTCTGTAAAGGAATTATGGGATAAGGAGATGGATCAAGGTCCAAGATGATGCTGTAGAAGTGAACAGAATTGTCATAAGAGAAATAGAATAGTTGGAAAGAAAAGTATGATTTAGAAGAAAGGTGTTAATGTTGGCCTCATAAAAAGAGTTTGGAAGTTTTCCTTCCTATTTTTTGAATAGTTTAAGAATATGCTTTAACTCTTCTTTAAATGTTTGGTAGAATTCCCTAGGGAAGCCATCTGGCCCTGGACTTTTTGTTTTGAGGAAGATTTTTTATTACTGATGTAATTTTTTTGCTGGTTATGGGTCTGTTCAAGTTTTCTATTTCTTCCTGTTCTGGTTTTGGTAGTTTATATGTTTCTAGGAACTTATCCATTTCTTACAGATTGCCTAATTTGTTGGCATATAATTTTTCATAATACTCTCTCACAATTGTTTGTATTTGTGTGGTTTTGGTTATGATCTCTCCTCTTTCATTCATGATGTTATTTGAGTTCTTTCTCTCTTTGATAAGTTAGGCTAGGGGATTTATTAATTTTATTAATTCTTTCAAAGAACCAACTCCTGGTTTCACTGATCTGTTCTATTCTTTTTTTTATTTGTTTCTACATTATTTATTTCTGTTCTAATCTTTATTATTTCTCTTCTTTTGCTAGCTTGAAGATTTATTTTCTGTTCCTTTTCTAGCTCCTTAAGGTGTAAGGTTATGCTATGTATTTGAGCCTTTTCTTGCTTCTTGAGGTAGACCTGTGTTGCTATATACTTCCTTTTTATGGCTGCTTTTAACAACACAAGAAACAATAGACTGGCAAAGATGCAGAGAAAGAGGAACTAACTGTCTTACAACATTGGTGGGAATGAAAATTGATGCAGCCAATCTGGAAAATAGTATGGGGGTTCCTCAAAAAGTTAAAAATAGAACTACCCTATGACCCAGGAACAGCACTATTGAGTATTTATCCAAAGTAGATAAAAATGCCTATTGAAAGGGGCATATGGACCCCAGTATTTCTAACAGCATTATCAACAATAGCCAAATTATTCAAAGAGCCCAAATGTACATTGACTGAGAAATGATTAAAGAAGAGGTAGTATATATGTATATACAGTGGAACATTATTCAGCTATAAAAAAGACTGAAATCTTGCCATTTTCAATGATGTGGATGGAGCTAGATTGTATTATGCTAAGTGAATAAGTCCGAGAAAGACAAATACCATATGATTTCATTCATATATCGAATTTAAGAAAGAAAACAGATGAATATAGGGGAAAGGAGGGAAAAAAAGAGAAGGAAGCAAACCAGAGACTCTTAGTTATAAAGAACAAATTAGGGGTTGTTGGAAGAGAGGTTGTGGGGATGGGCTATAAATCAGTAATGGGCCTTAAAGAGGTCACTTGTTGGGATGAGCACTGGGTGTTAAATAAATGATGGCTGAATCACTAAATTCTGTTACTGAAACCAATAGTATGCTATATGTAAACTAACTAGAATTTAAATAAAAACTTAAAAAAAAGTAAAAATAGGTTGTGAAATTTGATACAAAAAATGAATTTTAAAATTAAAAATACTTTAAGTTACTGTGTTAAATATCATCCCCTCACAAAGAAAGAAATTCAGAAACTTAAGTTATATTTTCAAGTCCAGATACTTAATAATGAATCCAAAATAAGGATCTAGAATCCCTGACTTTGGATCTAGCTTGATATAGTGTTGCCCAATATATTTCCATTGTGTTTCATATGATAAAACTATTGTTAGAAATATTGAGGAAGGGACTGGAAATATAGAACTGAAGTAATAGTCTGCCTAAGACATGAAGTAGAGAAAGCAAATGAGTGAATCATAGTAACACTATTAGAGTGTTTAAAAAAAATCATAAGATGAAATAGTAGGCATAGAGAAGACTGAAAAATCTAAAATTACAGTGCTCTTAGAAGAGATGATGGCAGGAAATAACTAAGGCCTTGACTTCTAGAATCAGAAAGACTGACATTAAACCATGTTTGTACCACTTACCAGTTGAATGATATTACCTCCTAAACTTACAATGCCCTCATCTGTTAAATGACATCATATTAGGATCTACCTCAAATACTGTTGTAAAATATACATGGTTAAAAATGTACAGCTAGAACATGGGCCCACAAAAAAGTAATAAGTGGATGTTTATAACTTGTAATTATTGGCTAAGCTGGAGTCCAGGAGAATAGCAATTTTCAAGGAATACAGTGATATTAAAATGTTAAAGTTGAAAGTTTTTAAGAAGTAAAAAAAAAAAATCCCATCAAAAATCTTTTAGATATGGCAAGTTTGAGCCATTGTTAACCAATAAGGGTTAATTAGAGTAAAGAAAGTTACATTTTTTTAGGTACCTCTTTTCAGCCTGAGATAACATCTTTAAAAATATGGGGGGATCTTTTTATAATACGTGATATAAGGTAATGCAGATTTCTTTATCTCCCCTCTCCTGATATATGTTCACCTGAAAACTTTTCATGACTATAATGAGTATGTTTTTTGTAATCCATAAAATTATTACTGCTTGCATGTTCACTTGTTTTAATGGTCTTTTGAAGTAGTGGAGATTTTACAACACTGATACACAAAGTCCTTAGGAGTCATGGGTTTTTCTAGTTTGCAACTTATTTTCAGTGTATTCACATTTCACCAACAATTATTCCTGTCAAATAAATTTTGCATGGTTAGTATTGTGGGGCCACTGTTTGATCACTGTTTCAGAGGCAGTTAGGAATTAATGGAGGCAGAAAGCTAGTAACAATGTTCCTTGCATAGTGCAGAGTGACCTGATGTTATCTTCTATCGTTACTTATTTAGACTAATTCAGGTATTTTCTAACAGGATTTTTAAAATCCTCAAGTAAGATCAGAGGGCAAGACAGAAAGTATCCTTTTGCTTTTGTGTCCTAAATGGTACCTAATTCAAAAGAGTTCTTCAAAGGCATTTACTAATACAAGATATTCCTTACTCCTTGTGTGCATCTTTGAATATAGCTTTATGCCAGTTCTGGAAAGGCTAACAGCATGGAATATAACATCCATTAAGACGTTGTTCCTAAACCTGTTTGTGCCTTTTAAATGTTCACCTCTTTCTATGTCTCCTCCCTCCTGTTTACAGGATCACAGCTTCACTTTAGGCACGTAGTACACTTAAGCTCTGTCCATTGCAAAACCTGCCTTCTAGAAGGAATGTGCTTTCAGCTATTTTCCCTTTAGTATGACTATAGGTCAATGTGTTTGCTCTTTCCGAGGTATCTGCTTTATATATATATACTGACAATATTAAAGAATTGTATGTTTAAAAAAAACAATTGTATATTTAGCCAAAAATCCATCTTACTATTAAAGATCAAGAAGATATGGATATGGTAAAGGACAAATTCCTGGTTTCTAAAATTAGACCATGATCTTGACTGAATGTGCACTCTCTCCATTCATGTTAAATCCAAACCCCCATGGGTAACAGTGTTAATAAGTAGGGTCTTTGGAAGGTGTTAAGTTATAAGGGCAAAGCCCTCATTAATGTACTGAGAGCCCTTATAAAAGACCAAAAGAAGCCATTTGCTCCTATTGGCATATGAGGACACAGACCTCAAAGAACCAAAAAGTTGATCCCTGCCAGATGACAAGTCTGCCAGTGCCTTGATCTTGGACTTCCTACAATCATGAGCAGTGTTTGTCATTAATAAGCCACCTAGTCTATGGTGACTTTGTTAGAGCAGCCCAAATGTCCAAGACAGGCTACGAATAGATGTGGAAACATCTATAATTAAAGTTGATCCTGATGTTGTGCGTTTGATTCTTCGATATGTAATATGCAGGGAACATATGATCATGGGCCTGGAAAAGAAACTTTGGAAGATTTTTCTAACTTTATAATAAAACATTTTAGTAACAATAAAAAGCCATAATAATTTAGACATCAGAAGTAAGAGACACTTCTGGTTATTGAAAAGTAACCCTAGGGGAAATAAGCACTTATTACCTCTGTCTTTGGATGGTCAATACATATAAAAGATTTCACTCTTCTATGAAAATACAACATTAACCACTTTATTAGAGGTCACCAGCCCATATCTGCTTATACCTGGACTTCATAAAATGTGCCTTCTGAGGCTTCCTTTGCCCCACACAACCACACTGAGCATTTGATGTTTATCCATACTAGATGGTTTTCTTATCTCCCACTGGCAGGAAAATCAAATTTGCACTCTATTCAGTGTTTTAGTATTAAGTCATATATTTTTGGTCATAGGGCTTAGGAAGAAGTTCTGATTAAAAAAAAAAAAAGTATCTTGCTACGTAGCTACTATATTACGAGGTATGTCATATGGGATTGCATTCAAGGGGAAACAGGCTTACAATGATGTCTTCAATGTATTTTAGTAACTGAGCCCCCCTTACATGTGATCCAGTTTAACACCATCACATTATCAAAAAGTTATACTGTGAGATTCCAGTAGTCGGAATATGGACTCATTTTTAAATGACGCTCTAACAAATTAGTAAGCAATTATTTACACATTGTATTTAGACTACTACAGAAAAAAATTAAGACTAAACTAAAAATGCATAAATGGAAAATCTAAAAAAGAAGAATATAAAGTAGTATTTTTCATGAAGTACAAATAGATTGTTTGAGATTTAATCTAACCTTGGGTATTTCTCTTAAATACTTTCACTTAACACCTTCATACATTGATACTCATTTGGAATAAATTAGATAAAGCACACCCTTTTTCTATGATACAGAAAATTCCATTCTATTAATAAATTTTTGCTTTAATAATCTTTTCTAGTATTAGAACATTTGGGAATTCAATAAAAATGTTCTCCAGAAGGATTTTATGAAGGGAGTATATGGACCCATCTATCAAGTCCCTCATGTGGACATATAAGTAATAAAGGTATAAGGATTAGAATCTGTTTTTAATAACAGTCATATATTTAACTAAAGGGAAGATCCAAAAAGTGGACATGTTCATTTAGTGGTTTGGGAAACTACTATAAAAAACGATTCATGTACTTTAATTATGCCAAGGAAGGGAGAGAATTTACTCCTTCTTCATAAATGCCACTTAGAATTTAATTTTGGATGTTCTGCTTGGTGGGTATTTGAAAATAAAGTTAGACAAAACTTATAGCTTCAAATTTAATCTAATCCTCCTGTGACCTGTGTCTTGAAAATAAGAATGAAAGATGTTACTTTCCTCTTAACGCGAGGAACTAAATAGCACATTTCCTAGCAATAGGAAACAGGAAAACATGAATCCACCCAATGAATAGATTGACTATGTTATCAATGACTTCTGACTGATAAAAATGATATTTACCTTTGCAAACTAGGATTTAATGCCTGAATTTGATTTTAAAATATTCTTAGAAAAATGTTTCAAAATGTAAATAAACAACTTTTTTTTTTCTTCAGAACACTAAAGGAAAAATCCTGTGTTTATACGATACTCTACTCCAATTTTAGATGACCCAATGTTGTCTTGCAGTCTGAAGCACTGTCTGTAATGATCAGAACACAAGTAAGTGTTTTCTCAAGATGACATGGTAGTCTATCCCCAATTTAGAGAAGGTGGCTATTAGAAATTCACTGGGTAAATTGCTAGAAGAGCAAGCTAGGTTACCAAGAGTGTTATCTACAGCCTTCATGCCTTCCTTCTGTGATTCTCTTTTGAATGAGGTACTTAAGGGTTATGGAGAGAATTACACAAGAGTCTTGAAGTAGAACTTGTAAACTTGAAAGCTGGTTTATGTACCAGGTTTTCAGAGATACCTTAATTCTCATAAGTTAGATACCTTAATTCTCTACTTCCTACCCCAGTAGCCTCATTGTGATGTTCGCTGCAATTTTGTAAACCAGTCAAACCTTGTGAATCAGCCTGGGGTTGAGGTAACTGCTGTGTAATTGTTATGTGTACAAACAAAAAGTAGGAAATAAGATTTAAAATGACTATCTTCGTTATAACCCAGACTTTTCTGAAGACCTTTGAGAGAACAACAACATGTTGAGGGGAGTGTGGCAGTTTTCTTTTTGTGGAACAGAGCAGGGGGTGAAACACTTCTGATACAAAGAGAAAATGAAAAAGACAATATCAGTTGGGAGAATCCCAGCGTGCTCTGATGGGCCTCAACTACCACACCCATCTGGTGTCTCCCCGTTATAATTTACTGCAGGACACTGAAGCCTGTGTATTTGAACATATCATCCAACAAGCTGTTACATCTCCAAAGTGCTTCAATATCCCTGTTATTTTAGGAAGTAGAATGGTAAAGGCAGCCCCAATGAGACTGGTATTCATATTTTTTTAAACATTGCCATTTAAAAAAATTGCCATTTAACCTAGTATCTCTGAGCAGCCACCTTTCTTTCTTTTCTTTTGATAACAAATACTAAATTTTTAAGAGAAAAAAAATGTACAGTTTACAGAGTATAAGTCAGGAGTAACATAGCATTCCAAGTTTTGTCTTCATGTTTGCTTCAATTATTTTTGGCACTTGGATAAGTTACTGCCAAAGACCTCTGCACTGAACTCCGGTGATATGAATGAAACAACCATGAGAATGTTAACTAGATCCTTAACTGAAATTGTGATTGTTGCTCTAATATATTTTAGACAAATTTATTAAATCATATCTACTATTCAAGTATGAGCAAGTATTACAGCCCAAAGAAACTCGGGTTTATAGACCTACATGACATGGTATTAGCAGCCATTTCAGAGTTCTACCAAAAGTTAGGTTAATATATTTTCTCTTATGTGACACCTTGAAGAGAAATTTTCTTCCAGAGTACTAGCAATAATGTGAATTTAATCAGCATGTGCCAAGTGTCAGTTGTGTAGCAGACTTTGTTAACAAATCACTCAAGAAGATCCAGAAGAATTGCAGTATAGCTACTGCTTGTTAAGGACCTACGCACTCTGCCAGGACCAGGGGTCCTGCTTCAAGCACAATGGCAGTCTCTGTGTGCATTGTGAAGAAGCCGTCAGGTCTCAGGGACTAGAGAGTTTCTGCTGGTAAAGGGTTAAGAGAGCTCTGGTTGTAAAACCCAGACTGATTTATGCTTCTCTGTTCTGTTTTCTGGTTAAAGTGGAGAATGTTGAAGTGAAAGAAAGAGGAGATAACCATTTGAGTCATCTGTCCTCCACCCTGGAGTGCCCATGTAGTACATGGGAGGGCAGGCCTGAGATACGGGGGTGGGTCAAAAGAAAAAGAAGGGAAAGAGAAATACTGGTCTTGAAGCTTCAGTTAGTCAGCTTGTGTTTAACTGAAGGGAATTTAAAATATAAAGGGAGTCTTGCCAACAGGTCAGAAGTGTCTTTGTCTATGAGTTCGTGCTCATTATATAAATTAGGCTAGATCTGAAGTAATGACTCAATGCAGCTCTTCAATTAGGCTTTCTTCTAAAGAAGGATATTTGGCTATGGACTCTCTGCTTGGTCTGTGGAAGTTCCAGGCTGAGAGCAATCATGTGATTTTTGGAGTACCTTTTGAAGTGATATATTCACCAAGTACATATGGGAGCAAATTAAAAAATCAAGGCTTCATTCCATATTATATGTTACATTAAAATTTTTTTCTTCTTTCTTAAGATTTCCAAATTGAATAAAAGGAAATGTAGGTCTCAGATATAACGAGGACATTTGCAATGACTTCTAATAGTAGCTGGGGGTAACACTGTGAAAATTCAGAAGATTGCTCTTTTTTAAAGAATAAATCCCAGAATTTTCTATAGAGTTCACTCAGGAAAATAAGGTTCTGTGATTTGCCTGGGGAAGGCTTAATGAAAAACATACCCCGGATCCCGACACAAAGTATAAGACTGTCGGCTAGGGAGTGATTTTTTTTTTTTTAAGTGTAGTGTCTCAGACATATCTCACTTTTAAATAATTCAACAATTTGCATTAAACCATTTAAATCGATATTCATTGGGGTGCCCGGATGGCTTAGTCGGTTAAGCACCTGACTCTTGGTTTCAGGTCAGGTCATGATCTCAAAATTGTGGGATTGAGGCCTGTGGCAGACTCCGTGCTCAGTGCGAAATCTGCTTGAGATTCTCTCCCTCCCCTCCATGCCTTGCTCCTCGTGCAGCTCACAGACACTCTTATCTCTAATGAATAAATAAAATCTTTAAAAAAGTACTTACTTGGGATGCCTGGGTGGCTCAGTGGGTTAAAGCCTCTGCCTTTGGCTCAGGTCATGATCCCAGGGTCTTGGGATCAAGCCCCGCATCCGGCTCTCTGCTCAGCGGGGACCCTGCTTCCTCCTCTCTCTCTGCCTGCCTCTCTGCCTGCTTGTGATCTCTGTCAAATAAATAAATAAAATCTTTTAAAAAAAATTTAAAAAAAAGTATTTACTTAGAACAGTTTATCTAGCATTTTATTCTTGTTATCTCATTGGGAAGATAAAGTACACAAAGCAGTTTAGAGAATGATGAAAATTATCATAGTGTCCAACGCCTTTTTCAGAAAGACAAGAGAAAAACAGGTCAGGATAATCTAGAAGAGTCGACAAACATTTAGGAAAGATTGGAGTTAGAGTTGGCCTCACAGGTTGACCAGAATTTGGGTCAAATAGGAAGTGGGAACCAAAGGATTTTAAACAGAGACATGAGAGTGTTGACTGCAAGTAAATAGGCCAAGAGAGGTGGAGTTTAAGGAAGAAACGGGCCTGGGTGGAGAGACTAAATAGATTGGATGAAGAAAAAGTGGGTTGAGGTTGGAGCTCTCGAGGCTTGGAGTAGATCCAGAACTTAGAACTGACGCCCTCAGTGGTAGAAAGTATTGTAATGGCTTGAGCTGTGGAATAACACCCTTTACTTACTTGCTTTCTTGTACTTTCATCCTCTCCTCTAACCCCAAATGGTAGATGGAAGGAGAGGATAATGAGTCTGGAGTTGGAGAAAGTTGGCTTCAACCTGATGAGCAGAGCACGGAGCATGCTCTGAGGTGGAGCGCACGAAGGGGAAAGAAATGCAATACAAGAGACAAAAATCGGTTACTCTTCCAATTTCAACATTTTCTAGTTGTGCACTGGGGAAAGGGAGACTAAACTTTCTTAGATCTCAGTTCTCTTTAAAATGGAAATACCTCTTAGATTATAATTGGAATATTAAAAATTGTGCAGGGTGTCTGGTGTATTTCCTGGAATTGAGCACACATGAGTGCTGACTATTATAACGGCTGGTCTCTTTTACAAATGTCTCTTTCTCAGGCTTGCTGGAAGTTTTCAAGATAATCTATTAGACTGACCATACTCTTGGTAGACTGAGACCACAGTAGCATTTAGAATAACACATCACAAAGAACAAGACTATGGAAATTAAATAATCCCATAAAAAGCCCTGAAGGGAACAATGGAAGAAGGTCAGAGAAAATTGATTTCTAAGTTGGCCTTGGGTGGACCCTGAAAAAAAAGATAGGACTGGGAAATGAAGTATTGTCAATTTCTTCTGCTTATCTGGAAGTTTTAGTTCATTCCAGTCAAGAATCCATCTTTGCAATTGAATTCTCTGCTAAAAGTTGTCATATTGATAGTCCTGAAAATTTAATTTTCTCATCAGTTTGAATGCATTGTACCTTTGGACTGAAAAAGATTAGAACTTTGTCCTCACCCTTCTCTAAAAGATCTCATCACCGAAATTTTCTCCTATCTGGGATCTGGGAAGACTCTGAAGGTAGCAAATAAACAGTCACTTCTCTTCGTATTTTTTCCTTTAAGTCTTTCCCATGGGAATAAATTAAAATCTCTACTTTTGTTGCTGTTCTTGTTGCAATGCGGTTTCATTTTGAAATGAAAAATTTTGCTTAGATTCCTACATCTCTTCCTTTCTTTTAAAGGTTGTGAGACTGTTTGGGTGTTGGAGGATAGAAGGATGCTTTGTATGCTCACAGTGACTTTATGTTATTAACTTGAATTCTCTCAGGAATTCATTTAAGCATTCCCTTGCTTCAAAATTTTGACTAAGGACACAGCATGGAAATGCTGACAAATTGTTGTACAGCATTATATCTGTGGTCTGAATATAATCGTAACTAAATGTCCTTAAATAAGACACTTATTTTTGTGAGATGCAGAGCTGTTGGCCTTTAAGATTAATTGGCAGTTTCTTTAAGGCCCATCTGCTTAGGAATTAGATTGACTTGAGTGCAATATTAAATTAGATTGAGAAACAGTAAAAGTTGGATTATTCTGAATTTCATTCTTAAATTTCCTATTAATATATTAATGGCCTCCTCGAGGTTCTTTTCTTTAGAACTCAATTGACAAATAAGAAACACATGCACTTGAAATTTATGGATTCTATGAAGGTACATATATTTTGTCTTCCATTTGTAAAAGAGCTGCACTTCATTTCTCTTACTGAATTTGCTCCCCTCCTATGTTTTTTCTCCTCCATTCCCTTGTTTCACATTACAAATACCAGATGAAGTCCCCTCTAAGAACATAATATTATAGAATCATATTTAATGCCAACTCAATTTATGCATGAGAGGTTGACATCAAGATAGTTAAATTTGAGATTTCCTGTGTCTCAGTGGCAAATTTGAGTTCAGATCCCAGTCCTCTTGAATACCGTGGGTCAGGTGGATTTTTCCATCTCATTGAATTACCTTCCCTAGGCCAGGCTATAAAGGGATTATTTTAACCGTGGCATATTCTAGGATATGAGGATCCCTCTTCTCCCAAATACCTGCTGTATAATGTGTCCTTTTGTCTGAGATTCTACTAGTAAAGATTCATTCCTTAAAACACAAGATAGCTATACAAAAGCTGTTCTTAAAATTCCAATATTTCTTTTGATAAACAATGCTTTAGCACCTGAGAATTATTTCATTTCATTGGGTTGCTGACTTGAGAAAGGTTGTAAGGAAGTGAAATGTCTTAGAGGAGATATGTGGGAGGCCATTTCAGAGCAAGGGCCGTATCTCCAATAGGAAGGTGTGATGAGAGTGTATGTATGTACCGTGTATGTATGTACTGTATATGTAGGACTGTGCTGGTGTCCATGGTACATTCTGGTGAATGTTGGGGAGAAGATGGAAAAAAAATGTAGATTAGAGGGCTATGGCTCTCCTAAAGGTAGTGTATTTGCTAGACACCCAGGTACTGTGACAGTATAGGGAGAAGAGTACAGAGGGATTTCCATAATTGTTACCATGAGAGGTTGCAGGGAGAGGAGGGTGGTGAGGGGTGGGGGGTGGGGTAGGAACACTGATACACAGCAGCTCTAGATGCCTACAGTCTGCTTGTTGCCCCGCAAAACACTCTTTATTATCCCAGTTCAAAAATATATATCAAAGCCTGAATTCTTTGACATACATAAAAACACACAAATGTAAACATGAACATAGACATAATAAAGGGCAAAGAACTTCTGGTAACATGCATGTGTCCATGCTACTGATGCCATCTCTAATTAGATAATCTGAGTCAGGCAACAAAAGTCAAAGGTGACTTAATGGAATGAGTGAGAACCAGATGGAGTAAGTATTCAAGAACTTCATGGCATGCTACATACGAATGACAACCTGCAGGTGGAGAAACATGGCAGCCTTAACTAGCAAATGCTGAGAATTGAGCTGGGCTTGAATTGCGCAGTTAGTAACCACACAGCTGCTGTGTGGGACCCTGTGCTCCTTCCTGAGATGAGACATTTGTGTTCCAGTGACTCAAGTGATTCTAACTTGATATCAGAGAAAAACTCTTTTGGCCCAGAAGGGACAAAAGAGAACAAAACGACCTAAATACATCTTAAAAGAGAAGGAACATCATGAGAAAGTGTATTTATGAAGATAGGGAAAGAAAATGAAATATGAGTCTCTTAAAATGTATCAGAGGGTTCAAGACGTTTCTTTAGGCAGCATTAATGGGCAACGGAGCAATATGGTGACTATTTGCTGTGAGTAATCTAAGTTTTTCATATTTTCCTCAGACCTTCACCTTACTTATCCATACACAGGACGTTTTCTATAAATGAACTATTGACTTAATATTTTCCATGAAGGTAAAAAATTATTTAGCAAGAACAAAACCATTTTGAGGTAGTACATTCCTAAAGTTGAATGAACTTTCATTATCTCATCCCACTCACCTTCATTGTAAAGCTGACATTTAAAAGTTTCATCCGTATGCACCATTAATTCCAAATGTATCTTTTTAGATACTTCAGGTTCTCAAATATTTGGAACTATAGACAATATCCTTAGTAAGTTCTATCTTATTTACCTAATTTATTTCGTATGACTAAGTTGGAATTTGCCTTAGAGACCTCCATCTCAGAAAGAAAACAGTATTTTATTACTTGCAGGTACATAAACCCTTTCTTAATGATTCAACTGTTGTTCTCCCCTATTGGGCCATAGTAATCGAAATTCTCTATACTTAGTGTTTTAGCATTTGCAGGTAACTTTATCAGCATACATAATTCACTGTCTACTCAGTCTAAAAAAGGCTATACTTTTGATAAAGTTATTGGTAGATTTTGAATAGTGACTCAAATTTTAGCTGGTCAGTGCAACTTTATTTCTGGAGATTCCACTTTCGAAAACCAAGTGGATTGCTGCATTCTAATGACCTGTATGTGTGGCAGGTCAAAGTGTGTATACACTACCTGCCTTCCTAATGTAGGTCCCAAGCAAAGGTACTCGGAGAAGCCCCACATTCTGCAGAAATCACGGCAAAGAGATGATGTTCAATGGCTTTCAGTTTGAACTTTCTGTCTCTGAGTGGTGTTGGGCAAGGTATTTGAACACTCATGCCCCAATTAATTCATTGATAAACAGGTTTAATGAAATGTAATTCATAGTGTTGTGAAGTTAGAATGTAAAGCTTTAGAACAACGCCTGGTAGGTACACAGTTCAAATTCAATGCAGGGCTAGCAATTGTTATTTTAAGACCATTAAGTTGGAGCTCTTGGTCTCCAGTAGAAATGCTTTGAAAAGATCAGTAGGATAGAAGTAGCTCTTTCTACAATGCTAATTAAGGTTTTGAGGAAGAACATTGTACAGGTTCCTTAGATTTGTTCATGTTTAAGGATCCTTTGGGAGAAAAGCATTTTAGAAGCATCTAACCAAATGCTTAAGACAAACAAATTCCATTCCTTTTTGATCATTTGTTTCTTTCTTCCTCATTCCTCTCTATCCCACTCACTCTGGCTCTACAGAACACATTTGTCCAATATCCCTTACCTTGCGGCTTTGTATATATTATCATTATTAAGTCGCATTAGCTTTTTTATCTTTAGGATAAGTGATTCTTATTTGGTAATATTTCCACTTATATCTGATTTTTTTTAACTTAAAAATTATTTTTTCTGCTACCTTATTCCTTCCACAAATCTACATTCTCCTTAGTTTAAAAAATAAAATAAAACCTGAACAAGGTCTTTAGTTAAGGGCCTAACCACAGTAACTATGACAGGAGACTTCTTTCTTGTGTTTCTATATTACATCTTTATTTATTTGAATATTGTTCATTCATTTTTGAACAGCTCAATATTGCATGTGTGATAAAGGGATCCTATGCTGAATGTTTACAACCCCTAGTTAGCATTCGTGATGGGCACTTTTCCTAAATATACAAGTAGTCTTAGCTAGTGTCTATAAAAGATAATGAAGTAGTGAACTACTTACCATAACTGTGTGGTGCCCTAAGGAAGGTGTCATTAAAATAATCTGAACCCTTGTAACATACACCCTCACCCTGTAGGAATCCATAGTAACAAGAGTAGGCTTGTCATGAGTGATACGCGTGGACAGTTTTACATTATAATTCTTTGGACTAAGCAAATGTTAAACTGCTTAGTGTATACTAAGTTAGGTTTAGGAAGAACTATAATGTAAGCTAGATAAACATTTGTCCAAGAAATAAGGGATCAAATGAACAAATGAATGCTTTGAATTAGGTATCCCTATCTTTCTTTCTATTCTTATCCCAAATAATACACTTGGCTTTGGATTGTTTGTCCTTATTGTTTCAAGAATGCTGTTATTGAGGGCTCATTAACTGGCAACTGAGAACAAAGACCTAGACTAAATTTACCTTATTTATGAGAAAGCCCCTAAGGAGGTGCCTGACATACTAGAAACTCAATGGGTTATATACAATGTCCAAACCCCCGATTGAAATCAAGTGTTTTCAAAGTGTTTTTCTGCTGTATCATAGACCACAGAAGATTGCTTTACTACTGTCAATAGTTGCTGAGGGTAATGCAGAATGATTAGTAAGTAGAAAGAGTTACTTGAATCTATGTATTATTACTCAGTGTAGTGAAATATCCAGTCCAGTTTTGTGTCTGTATCTTAGCTACTTGATTACAAAGCTGAGCAAATTAAAAGGACACAAGTGGGTTTAGTCTTTCTATATCAGGGGATCTCCTCTTGATCAATTGTTATAGGCTAAAAGTTTTTGATGGGATTATTCTTCCTAATCAGTCAAGAGTATTGTCTAGATGCATTATTGAAGAGATCTACATGCACAAATTGACCAATCAGTCACCTTCTCACCCACCCCACCTCTTTTCCTCTTAGTACCACCGACTCTTCCTCCAAGTACAGTTTGGTCAAGTTATATTGCTAATCCACAACATATCACCCAGTGCATTAAATATCCCCAGTAGCTATTTGGAAAACTGATTATCAATAAAGTAATGGGTTAATTTACTTTTTAAAAATTTTATGTTGAGCTTCTGGTTTGGTTTCTTTGTTTTCATTCTCTCTCTTATGTAATATTGAACATGTTCTGCCTAAATGACCAATAGTCACTAATGATTCCTCAAATGATGCAGTTGAATCATCCATACTATAAGGAAAGCTGTGTTAAAGTGTTGGTTAACCCAAAATTTCAGAATGTCATTCTTGACATTTTTTCCCTCATATTCCTTATCACTCCCAAGTTCCACTTTATATGTTAAACCATAGAACTCTATTTGGAAGAAAAAGTTAAGTATAAAAAAGGGTCATGAGACTTAAACTGACGACCATGTGTAAACTTACTGCTCATTTAACCAAACAAATCTATGAATTCATTAATGAAACAATTAACTTAATTTGACCAGGTCATTTATTCAAACAAAAAGTTTGGTGAAATTAATGCACATCATCTCAAATATTTTCTCTAATATACTCTTCATCTTAGGTCATTTTCAATACCAGGATTTGTATGAGTCCATAACAGTTTATGACTGTGAAATAAGAGTCAATTAAATCAGAATCTAATATACTTAACTCCATGCTTTAAATGAATGTCAAGAAATTACTGCCTTACATAACATTTAGAGTCACAAGTCTTGGGAAGAAAACTCATGGATAAGAATGCACTAAAAAAAAAAAAACCCTTTAGATGCTTAAATACATCAGCTGCTCTTAGTGATAAACTATGTTTGGATCAATATCTCTGGATGTCAGCATATAATAGATGTTGAAGAAATCTATTGAACTGGTAAAAAGTACACACAAATCAAAGGCTTTTTAAGGTTGTTGGGGACAGTGTTTTAAATGTGCAGTGGGTATTACGTACCTGAAGTTGCTATAGCCTTTATTTTTTTTCCTGTCAGCATTCACCATCTTTCTTAAAGGATATAAAATTAACTTCCACAAATCTCCTATCTTAACAATATATATACTTCCTAAAAGGTCTTAATATAACCTGTAATGGGTTTCTGGTTTTCATATCACACTTCATTTTATTGCCTTAAAATTGATGAATTATATGAAAACTTAAAAATTAAGACATCTCCCAGTTCACAAATCTGACCTATTATGACCTATTTCAGAGTCATACCATGTTGATGCATAAAGATGGAGTCATAACACATTGAGACAGCCAACCCCTTGCAGAATGCTTAGCACAGAATAGGTGATCAGTGGTGCTGGGGAGATTCAGATTGTGCAGCAAAAGAAGACACACTTATATCTATTTTCTCATTCTCTTTTCACACACATTTTAAATTGTAAGATCAAGCTTTTAAATTTTTTAAATGAAAAATTTCTATCCATAAGAGTTAAACTAAGTACCTGTTAACTTAGACTAAAAGGTAATGACAAAATTAAAGAACACCTAAGTGCATTGCCATCCTATTAACCAAAATTACATCTCTCTCTATTTAAAGATAAAGATAAAGAAACATACAAATGAGACCTATTTATTCAGTGTGCAGGCAATGATTGAAATAGTCATGTTGATGAGGAGAGGGTTCTCAAAAAGATTAAATTCCATTCAGACCATGGGTATCCGTTGATGGAAAATGTTTAGATTTCAGCCAACATGAATATAGGTGTTCAGAACCAGCTGGAGATGGTATCAGTGGATTTTGGCATAAGGAGTTGGTGCAGGGTGAAAATACTTTACCAAGCACTCTTAGATCAGCTCTGAATTACTTATGTGGCTAAACTAAATCAGTTGGGAATAGTGGTGAATGAACCAAGTATGTCCTATTTGTGTTTTCTTTATGAAAATGGTCTTTTGTATTTAAGATCTTCTGTTTTGAATAAAGGAATGATTTAACCTATGAATTTATAGACAAGATATTTCCTTTCTTGATTTATAAGGAATGTGAAACTTGAAACCTTGAGGAAATGGAAATGCATGTTCATTATACATGGAGACAGATAGCTTTTAAGGCATTATGCATAAAGTATAAAGTAGAAATTGATATATGCACACAAAGTCTCATACATAGAAGGTAACCTTGAGGCTGATTTGTTTTGTCTTAAAGTGTTTCCTGTAGTCCAGTATCTTACCCATTGTTTAGCCTCCAAGTAACCATCTTCAAATAGAACTTTCAGCAGATACACAAGTCTGCAGGTGTTTTGAGGAGAGCTGTTTTCTGGACTTATAAACGTGAAATGATTTCCTAAGCTAATTCTTAAGGTTCATATGCTATAAGATTTTTCTTGAGAGGATGTATTTGAACTGTAATATTTGAAAATGCAGAATGCAGTGTTTGATTCAAATCCAATTGATTTTCTGCTGAGTCTGTGGGAGACCACTTCGTATCACACCAAAACTCAAACTCCCACAATCTACATGTGTAATTTGACACTTGTGATTCACAGGAGGCCAGGATAATGGTGAAGTAGAGCTAATGGAAGTCAGAATTATAATGCCTAGGTGTAGTATTTGCATAATGAGTTGGGAACTGACAGTACATTTCCTACCAGTGGTAAGGGTGGCAGAGGAACTAAATGAATTGTTGAGGTAACAGCAATAGATCATCCTCCACCATGTGCTGCAAACATTAAGCTATTTGAAAGCTTAATGAACAAAGCAGTGGTTCTCTGATGAGGGCATCCAGAAAACATTAGCAAACAACAAATGAAACTGCCTAGAGCATGCGGAAAGATGTATAGAATTTTTTTCATTCTTTCTTTCTTTCTCTCTCTCTCTTTCTTCTCTCTCTCTCTCTCTTTCTTTTCTTCCTTTCCTCCTTCCAAATTTTTTAAAATTTAAATTCAATTAATTTAGATATAATGTGTTATTAGTTTCAGAAGTAGAGGTCAGTGATTCATCAGTCTTATATAATACCCAGTTCTCATTATGTTATGTGCCCTCCTTAATGTCCATCACCCAACTACCCAATCTCTCCACCCCTCTCCCCTCTAGCAACCCTCAGTTTGTTTGCTATGACGAAGACTTTTATAGTTCTTCTCCTTCTCCCTCCTTTCATCTTATTTTATTTTTCCCTACCTTCTCCTATGATCCTCTGTTTTGGTTTTAAATTCCAAATATAAGTGAGATCATATGGTAATTATCTTTCTCTGATGGACTTATTTTCTTAGTATAATACCCTCTAGTTGCAAATGACAAGATTTTGGTGTTTTATGGCTGCGTAGTATTCCATTGTAAAGATACACTGCATCTTTACCCATTTATCTGTCATTGGACATATAGGCTCTTTCCATAGTTTGGCTATTGTGGACATTGCTGCTGTAAACATTTGGGTGTGTGTGCCCCTTCGGATCACTACATTTGTAACTTTGAGCTAAGCACCCAGTATTGCAATTGCTGAGTTGTAGGGTAGTTCTATTTTCAACTTTTTGAGGAACCTCCATACTGTTTTCCAGAGTGGCTGCATCAGCTTGCATTCCCACCAACAGTGTGGAGGGGTCCCCTTTCTTCACATCCTTGCCAACATCGATATTTCCTGACTTATCAATTTTAGCCTTTCTGACTGATGTGAGGTGGTATCTCATTTTGATTTTTATTTGTATTTCCCTGATGCTGAGTGACGTGGAACACTTCTTCATGTGTCTGTTGGTCATTTGTATGTCTTCTTTGAAGAAATGTCTGTTCATGTCTTCTGCCCATGTCTTGATTGGATTATTTGTTCTTTGGGTGTTGCGTTTGGTAAGTTCTTTATAGATTTTGGATACTAGCCCTTTATCTGATATGTCATTTGTAAATATCTTCTCCCATTCTGTCAGTTGTCTTTTGGTTTTGTCAACTTTTTCTTTGATGTGCAAAAGCTTTTGATCTTGATGCAGTCCCAGTAGACCATTTTTGCCTTTGTTTCCTTTTCCTTCTCCCTCCCACCCTCCCTCCCTCTCTTCCTCTTTCCCTTCCCCTTCCCTCCTTTCTTCCTTCCTTCCTTCCTTTCCGGTGCTCTGAAAAATTAGTGACTACAACATGAGCTATGTCTTAAGAACTAATAACTTGTTGGATTAATTGCTTCTACTCTTGTCTCAAACCAGCCGTTTCTCCTTACTTGTCATTTAATCCTCAAGAAATGTCCTATACTACATTTGTTTCTATTAAAATCATGCTAGTTCAAAGTAACAATATAATCCAATCTTTCTAAGACTTAAGAATTCCTTTTATTGGACAAATTAAATATAAGAATAATATAATTATAGCTTGGAAATAAAATTTTATCTATCCCTCCAAAAAGAGGTTAGCAATCTTCTCTTTCTCTCTTAAAATATAATTTACTTCCTTGTTATTATATCTTTACAGGAAGTAAAATGCATATCTAATATGCATTTGATATGGACCCTATGCTAGTACTTCTCAAACTTTAATGTGCATTCAGATCACCCTGGGATCTTGTTAAATGTAGATTCTGATTCAATAGGTCTAGGGTGTCCAGATACTCTACATTTCTAATGAGTTCCCAGTTGATGTTAATGCTGCTGATGTGGGGAACACTTTGGCAGTGGTTACCCAGATGGTTTCCTGGGAACCCAGCAGAAATACTCATGTACTTGTGCTTCAAGAAGGGGCAGGAAAAGGGGTGAGAGGTTTGAGGTAGGTGCTGGGCTTAGTTGTCCAGAAAAGCTGTGGAGGAAAGGTAACCAGACATTCATTTTTAATAGTTGCATCAAACTTGTAGTCTTCATTTAATAATGTGAGAGGAGATGGTCCCCTTCACCTGTAGCATTCCAGGCACTGTACTACCTGCTGTGAATACAGTGAGGATGAGCTAAAGCTGCCTTACTTGTAAAGCTTAAAGTTTGTGGACAACCCTGTTTTTTCTCTCAGCAGTTGAGGGATGGGAGGGGTATGATAAAGTAGGAAGGGTGTTTTGTTTGTTTGGTTTTGGTTTTGGTTTTTAGAATTAGACCATAGGCTCTAGTTTTTCTCTGTTTACTAGTTTTGTGAATTTGAGAAGCTCACTAAGCCTCTCTGTGTCTTTTTCCTAATAATTTTTAAGTGAGAGGATTATCTTTATGGTCCCTTCTGGCCTTAAAATTATATGCTTATAACTAAACCATGTGACTCTAATTTTTTTTTTTTAATAAGAATACCAAACTTTAAAAAAAAAAATATTTTGCCCTTGAAATGAGTCCTCTTGGAAATCCATTACTCTGAATATTTTACGAACTGCACTTGTGGAATTTTCTGGGTGTCAATTTCAGAGTCACTAAAAAAAAAAAAAAAAAAAAAGACATTTTACAGTCCTACTCAACTGAGCCATAAAGCTATCTGAATTACCCCTTCAAATGTTAGAGGAAGATCTAATCAAAGAACACTGAGAGAATGTAAAATCTTGGGGAGTTGGTTCCATATCTGCTTTATCTTTGTATTTTTACAGAATTGTCCCCAAATTTCTTTGTTTATAAGAATCTCCTGCAGTCAATGCCAATATTCCATATTTCTGAGGTGTACTCTAGCCTCACTAACTAAAACTTTTCAGGAAAATACACATTTTGTCCACAAGGATGAATCTAATAATTGAGGAAATTGAGGAAAATTACATTTTACACAGTGTTTAGTATAAGAGAGTTACTCAGCTGTTGATTGAATAAAAGAAGGAAGAATAAATGGCCAAAATCTGTCATGTTAGTAAATTGCCATTTATGTAGCTATAAACAGAATGCATTAGTTAACCTCAGAGTCTAAGACTTCCTTCATCTGTGCTACCATCTTAAATCTTATTTTATCCAGGTTGAAGTTCGTAAGTACTGCACTATTAGCCTTTAGGTTCCATGAGGGCCAAGACCCTTGTAATAAACTATTACATCCACAGTATGCAAAATAGCAAGTGATACCTAGTAGGTGCACATAAATACTTGTTGCCTTGAGCTCCATCCCAGTGTACTGCATAACTTAGATGACAATCTGACTGGTTTAATTGTAAGGAAGACTGTGTCAGTCACCTGAAATGCCTCCACCTAAAGTTTCCTTCAACTCAGGCTGACTGGGTCTAATTTCCAGGTTTCCAGAAATTAACTGTACTTTGCTCTAGAGCAACCCTGAACCTAGAGCCATGAAATTCTAGAGCCAACCCCTCTGTAAGAATTTATCAATCATCTGGACATTATCATAGATACCTGTTAGGAATTTGTGTTTTGCAATGTTCCTATATACAGGCTTATTAAATATGACTCTCTGATGCTTCCATAGTGTTCTAGATGTTCCTGCTCTCACAAAGAGATTTGATTCCATTCCTCTTGTTTTGCGACTGCTCCAGTCATCTGCTTTCCAAGCAATTTTCCCCCTTTGTTTTAGTCTTTGTTTCCTTTGTGTTTCCCTCCCTTCTTTCTCCACAACTGCCACCCCCTTGATTTTTCCCTCTTCTTCTGTCTAAATTTTTTACCTTCTTTCCCTTTCAAAGTCATGGTGGGATGCATAGTAGGTAAGGGGAAACCATTCTGCTTTGGGTGATTCATTTGCCTAATCTGTGGGCATGAGGATCAAAGGCAGTGGAGCTATTCATAGGACTCTGCAGTTACAATAGTGCCCATATACTATTTCTGCCTACACATTTCCCTAGGAAGTCCCCTGATGAAAGGGAAATCCTTAGAATTGGAAGGACCAGAATGAGCAGTGGAAATTCACCTAAAATATGCTGAAACATTAGTCAACAACTTAAATCCACAACAGTATTGACAAAGGGGGAAAGAGCATAAAAATCAAATCAATGCCTCAGAGGAGAACAAATCTAAGGATGAAGTAAGCTGCTTGAGAATGAAAAGTGTAATGCTCTTAAAAATTTTTGCTTAAAAAAAAAATCCTATATTGAGCAAACCAGAATCTGTGAAGAAAACTCTGAATGTAAAGCAACACTAACACAGATTTGAAAAGTAATACCATTGACTTGGATCTGACTGAAGTAAGAAGCTTTAAAATCTATACAATATAGAAACCAAAACAAGAGATTGTTAGTGGCTAAATATGAAATTTAGTTTGGATATTTTCTCCCACTACATGAGTACAGAATCATTTGAGCAAAAAAAGCCTGACCTTTCACGAGAAGTTAGGAAAAAAACCTTCTTTCTAGAGAAGATTATTGCTATAGTTTAAACTTTGGGAACAGAAAGTTCTGGGTCCAGTTCCTACTCTGTTCATTTGTTAACTTCATGACCTCAGTTTCTATAAGATAAAATTCATCATACCTTCATTACAGAGCTGCTGTGAACAGTAAAATAGTTAAGATTTGTGCATTAAGAATAACATTTTGATGAGTTAACTGATGTGTTTTCCTCTTCAGGGATGAAATAGCACAATGTCAAGACCAAGGAGATAGGTCTTGCTATTTGAGCACCAAAGAGATTTGAAGGGATAAGCTGGGTCTGATTTTTTTCTTTCACAGAGTCCAAAGAAGCAAACCCTGGGATAGGAGAAAAGATAGACAAGTCGGAAAGAGGAGTACTGACATAACTGGGGAGGAAATTCCAAGACTACTTAGGAAGGAGTGCAGAGGTGCCTGGGTGGCTCAGTCAAGCATCTGACTCTTAGTTTTGGCTTAGGTCATTATTTCAGGGTTGTGGGATCAAGCCCTGCATTAGGCTCTGTACTCATCAGGGAATCTGTTGGAGGTTCTTTCTCTCACTCACTCTCTGCCCCTCCCTCTGCTCTCTCAAATAAATAAATAATAAATAAATCTTAGGGGTGCCTAGGTGGCTCAGTGGGTTAAAGCCTCTGCTTCGGCTCAGGTCATGATCCCAGAATCCTGGGATCGAGCCCCACATCAGGCTCTCTGCTCAGCAGGGAGTCTGCTTCTCCCTCCCTCTGCCTGCCTCTCTGCCTAATTGTGATCTCTGTCTGTCAAATAAATAAATAAAATCTTTAAAAAAAAAACACAAACACATAAGTCTTAAAAAAAAAAAAAAAAAGGAAGGAGGGCATGTCTAATCTTGGCTTTCAGAGGAAAATAGTATCCCTCGATTTATTTAGTGATCTCAGAGAAGAAGGGGTTCTCTGCTATTTCCAGACTGAGAACTCTGGAGCTAGCCAACATCCAATCCTGCTTGGCAGGGAGCTGTTTTCCACTGTGATCAGCATTGGAGCAGAGAGTATATCAGCCCTGGATCTGGGGGGGCTGTTGAACTCTATGGTAGGGGATGAAGTAGGAGGTGCTGGAGAATCAAGTAGGACCAAGAAATGTCACTGAGGTAGGGTGATGATCGTTGGTCAGATAAGACAATGAATAGCTCAGGAGAGGTCATTTTGGCAGGGAAATGGCTGAGGACAAAAACACTTCCTCTTACCAAAGACTGGACACAACATGATCCTATTTCCAACTCCCCCCACCCACCTACCAATAACATAACTCTAAAGGTGAGAATGGAAAAAAAACTCTGAATGGACTTAGTTCGTTCGGGAATTAGGATTCCATTTCTGGTGTGAGTGGAATGGGTTTTGAAATAGGAGTTCAGTCATGGGGAAAAAAAGTAACATTTTTTGTTCAGTAAACTTATAGTCAGTGAAACTTGTACTTTCTGCATTTAAAAAGACTGCACCCTATGACTGGCACAGAGAATTAGATCTATAAAAGACAGTTGGGATTATTATCAAGAAGAACTTGTAGAGGTAGAAGGGATTTTTTTTCTTTTAAAGATTTTATTTATTTGACAGACAGAGATCACAAGTAGGCAGAGAGGCAGGCAGAGAGAGAGAGGGAAGCAGGCTCCCTGCTGAGCAGAGAGCCCGATGTGGGGCTCGATTCCAGGATTCTGGGATCATGACCTGAGCCGAAGGCAGAGGCTTTAACCCACTGAGCCACCGAGGCGCCCTGAGGTAGAAGGGATTTAAAGTTTAAGAAATAAAACTGAAAAGTTTGTGCTGGGTACAGAGTGGGGTCTCATTCAATATGAAAGGAAAAAAACTTAGTAAGTTAAATGTGGAGGCAGGGTGGCGGGACTATAACCTTATTGTGGCAGCACAATGTTGTGGAGAAATATTGTGGTGCACACCTTAGTCTTTGGTTCCTCATTAATACCTAGCACAGTGTACTTGTTTTTAAGTACTTGTTTAAAAGTACACAGTGGACTTGTTATTTCTTTGTACATAGTTGTTAAAATATTCATAATTGGGGAAAGTAGGTATACTATTGGTGACATTGGAGTAGGAGAATAAGGCAATATACAGATATTTCTTTAGAAGGAAATTCATAGGTATTCAAGATGTTTAAGAAAGCCAACTGTCAAGGCTTTAAAGTGATTTGAAGAGAAGGAGAAGGTGAGCACATCCATCTTTAGAAGATTGTAGCTGTGGTAGATTGAGAGAAAAGGAGACATCACTAAATATGGTGGAGGAAAGTCTGTGAAAAAGATTTAGTCATGTTTGGGGAAATTATCTTCTGGATCATGACGGATGATTTTTCCAGAAAATCTCATGGAAGGTTCTCCAGGCACACCAGACAGTATGAACTTGTGTAGCATGAGTGCTCAGGTGCTAGGCAGTGAAACAGCATTTCTAATCACCCTAATATGTCTTGCTATACAGAAGTTTCTTTTTAATTTGCTTATTTTTAAAACTTTTTATTCAGATTTCTAAAATTTACAAATAGGTAATTTTTGGTTCAGAAATGACAGAATATAAAACCAAATTTGGTTAAAATCTCCCTATCCCCCATTCTCCCAACTCTTTCAAGAAACCCTTCTTCCCAACACATAGGTAACAACTGTTACTAGCTTCTTGATATTCTTGATGCAGCAATAAAAAATATAAATATATTTTCTGAACCCTACCCTTTCTACACAAAAGATAGCCTTCTATATACACTGCTCTGCACCTTTTTTCATTTAGCAATATATTTTGGTAATAGACCCAAATCAGTATATAGAGAATTTTCTTCTTAAAAAGTTGTATGATATTCCATTTTATCAATCTATCATAAGTTAGGGCACTATGTTGCACTTTTATATCGATTCCCATCATTGAAATTATTAAAAATTTGGAAGTGAATAAGCTTGCACCATTGTATCATTTCTTGCATGTGCTAGTATTTCTGTAAAATAAATTCTCAGAAATTTTTGACCCAGATATTACTGCATGGAAGTAATACATGTTTATAATTCTGACAATATTGCCAAATTGTCCCCCATAGAGTTTGTTTCTTTGGAATCATTTTATACCTTATCATCTGTGCAGATTTGTTTTCAGAAAATGCTCAGGATCCTCAAATTGACAGGACAAGAAAACTAGTAAGGAAATCATTCCTTAAAAAAAAAAATTAAGGAAGTCACTACTCACCTTTATAATTGAACATAAAAACAGAACCCAAATTACTCAGAAAGGAAACCACCGAATTCATTGTGATAGGATATTTTTTAACTCCAAAGGGGTATTGAATGTCAGCTTAATCTTAAAAACTGGTATACATCCTGAGTTATTTGACAGGTTATTTTAGTTTTACCATACACTTGAGAGTTACCAGTTTTCATAAAACTCAGAGGTACTATGCTTATAAAGTTTTCCGCATTTGTTCAATCAAAATGTCAATGAAACAAGGAGTTAGCACCAATGTTAGTAACTAAAAATCCTTGCTCATCCTTGTATTTAACAATTTAGTGGAAAGAAATCCTGATCATCAAACGCCAGGTACTTGAAGATATTATAATAGCTTATAATTGTAGTTGAATGATTATTTTTAGAACTTAATGCGAAGACATTGATGTGTTTTTATATACACACCCTCCATAAACATACATACATACATCAAATAATTATCTGGAGCTTAGCCACTTCATAAAAGGAATCTTCAGAACTTCAGCAATAAGAGGTTGGTGGTGGTATGCTTCGACATTTGAGGAAATGTTTGTTTAAACAAAACACAGTGCAGAAGGGTGCAAAGCAGCTGTGGAGTCCTGAGGCAGGGAAAATGTACAGGCTGAAAGAACAAAGTCATACTTAGGAGGAGAGGATAGGGCCCCTTCTGTGTATCTGTGCAATGACTCTCCTGCAAAAATGGGTAAGTGAATAAACAGATGAAAGCTTTTCTTCTTTATTTGAACAGCCCCCGTTAAATCTGCTTTCTGACTGCCATATTTCAATAATGATGTTTTTCCTTTTGAACTTTGCTTGTATTTTTTCCCTGAATATGTTAAGTGTTCTCTAAGATAATTCTAAGATGTATCCTTTGTATTTTTGGTCTATCATAAAATCCAATAAAATGGGTGTGGAAGCCTTTGGTGAAATTTACATCATGGGCCTGAAGGCAGATCATTGGATTATAGAACTTAATATATATATATTTCAATTTCCACTCGCTAAGATTGTTAGGAACTTTTTTTATATAAATGAAATCTATTTAAAGGTCAGTAGAAAAAAGCTAGCCTTGGCAATGGTCCATTTTGTTTGCTGCCTGAATTAGAATGGAAATTATGGCACCTCAGACTTTTCATTACAAGTTTTTTTTTTTTTTTTTTTTTTTTTAGGAGTCCCATGGTTCTACTTTTGGCACTGAGGTAGAAGACATTTAAGTAATTCAGTTATAATTTAAAAATAGTACTAGGTCAGCATAAAATGTCAGTTGTGTTTATCCTACAATGCCTGGGTCAAGAGTGATAGAATTCAATATCTCATAGCAGCATACAATAAGGTAATTTCACAGCTTTGGAGAAATGTCTTTTCTCTAACAATGCCAAGAGTTTATATGGTTGAATTTTTTTCCTTTGAACTATGTTCAAATATTACTGTAGTCTAGATATTTTTGGTTCACTGTTCTAATCATGCCTCCATTTCATAATTCTTCAATTATAATGCCAAGAGTTTGCTCACAGGGGCAAAGCACAAGTTCTATAGAACGCACATCATTCTATTGCTGACCCCATCCAATATCTTGGCTTACTACATTATCTTCTGCTCCTCTTTCCTGTTTCATTGTTCCTAATCTCTGAGCACAAAAAGTACTGCTAATGTCCTTTGGGCATTCCCAAGGGTAGAAAAACTATTGATTAATACCTTCAAAGTTTCTACTTTATTAGGCTACATGCTGTATACCATGGATATAAATATGGATATGTCTTCAAAGAACTTACTGGTTTGAAAGCAAGAACATTTTGTAACAAATTAAATCAACAGTCATTTAAGGGTCTATTATCAGAGCACTTGCAGGCAAGAGTGATATTCCAGAAGTAGAACTCACAGAATTTACCCACAGGGTAAAGAAATGTCTCACCGTTGGGGTACCTGGATGACTCAGTCAGTTAAGTGCTCAACTCGATCTCAGCTCAGGTCTTGATCTCAGGGTTGTGAGTTCAAACCCCACGTTGGGCTCCTTGCTGGGCATGGAGGCTACTTTAAAAAAAAAAAAATAAGGTGGGACAGGAGGAAGTCTTACGCTCATTCTCTCAAGTCAAGAGAAAAGTTTAGATTAATTATTTGTTAGCTAAAGGAAATCCTAAATATCATGACTTGACACTGCGAAGGAAACTGCTTGGAAGAAATTCTGAGGAGGGTAACTTCATAATTGCTTAGTGTCTCTTTTCTATGCTTTGTGACATAAGGTTTATATTAGTTTCCAAGGAATGAAGGAACTGTTCCTATGACCCTTAAATAGTTCTAGTAAACTTCACATATCCCTTGGTTTACAGATGCATCATTCCAATCCTCCATCTTCACGTGGCATTCTTTCTATCTTCATGTCATCTTCCCCTTGTGCATGACCTTCTGTGCGTCTACATTTTCCTTTCTTATAAGGACACCATTCACACTGGATTAGGAAAGCGTACATTCTGAGGTACTAAGGGTTAAGATTTCCAACATTTTGGGGAGGAATCAGTGCAGGAGGAGACACGGTTCACTAGGAATCATTACATTAAAAGTAGGTCATTAGTGGGGGCTCCAATCCAATGTGACTGTTGTCTTAAAACAATTCAACCCATAATGGGGCCAATAATGGTCACCATTGCTACACTGCCCAGAGCCTCTTTAGTAGAAGCAGCACCTAATCTCCAGTTGCTGTGAATGTTGCCTCATGATGACTCAAACTGCCCTTCTCTTGATAATTGTCTTTGGACAAGTGGGAACTACCTCAGTTTATAGACTAGGACCACCCCCAGACCAGTCACAGGTTTCTAGCCTCAAGTTGGGACTAATTTTGTGGTGCACTTTGTACTCAAGGGTTTGTACTCCGGTTAACATTGAGGCTAGTCTGCGGCTGAGGTAACATCTTACCTTTGTTGTCTAGCCCTATCCTGCTTCCCTCCCTCCTGTTGTACTAAGAGCATGTGTTAATAAGTCACATGAGTAAGAATCTTGTAATTGGCAGAATAATGGCCCCAAAGATGTCCACATACTAATCCTCAGAATCTGTGAATAAATGAATATGTTAGGTTGCATAGCAAAGGGGAAAAGTTGCAAACAAATTAAGATTGCTAATCAGCTTACTTTAAAATAGAGAGATTATCCTGGACCATCTGGGCAGACCCAGTGTAATCACAGGGGTCCCTAAAACTGGGGGAGAGGAGCAGAAGAAATGAGAAGGAGCCATAATTAGAGGGGACTTTAAAGATGGAAGAAATGGCCCATGAGCCACAGAATGCAGTCTTAGAAGCTGGGAAAGGAAAAACAAAAACAAAAACACTTTCTCCTAGGGCCACAAGAAAGGAATACCAATCTGGATTTTTGGCTGGGGAGACCCGTATAGGACTTCTGACCTCTGGAACGGTGAGATAATAAATTTGTGTCATTTAAAGCTCCCAGGTTTATGGTAACTGGTAATAGGAACAATAGGAAACTAATGCAAATTCTCCATTTCAGTCTCCACTTTTAGTAAACCTGACCTAAAGCAGGGACTTCTTTCCCACCTACTAAAGAGGTACCATTTCCAATTGTCATTTAAAACAAATGAAGGGTCTGAACTGTGCGTGCCAGCCATCTGTACTCCAGCCTTGTACCAACACTCTCTATGAGGGTCAGACACTTGATGACCTCCCTTCTTTCTATATGTGAGAAGGTGATCATAGCAACCAATCCAGAGGGTTGTTGTAAGTTAATACATGAGAAATGCTTAGAATTTGGGGACCATTCAATGAACTTTAGCCATCTCTGTTTCCATTTGCCTAAAAAACCGCATTTTGCTTCTCTCTGAAGATAAGGGAGCAGTCATGAAATAAGCTGACATCATAATGATTTGGTGTGCAAATACACACCAGTTTGAAACTTGTACTTTATTATCCATCACAGAAAAAAATATTATGGGGGGAGGGGACATTAGATGATTAGGGGAATATCTGCATTATTTTCAGTTTCATTACCAAAGCCTTTGCTATATGATAGGAACAGAAGAGATTTGGAATTCTTACAATTTATTTCAACTGTGTTTCTATCTATGCTATAGAGGATACCCTTCCTAAAGTAGCATTTGTTAGATGTTTTTAGATGTAGATTCTAAAATGTACACTCCTGAGCACCTCCCTTGCCACGACTTTGAGAAAGAGGCCTTAAATAGTAGCATTCTTTGTGATTTCCCCACTAGACTGCATGATTTTGAGAACATCCTTAAGTTGATGAGTGATTTTGTGCAAAATTTCCTTTTTTAAAAAGATTTTATTTATTTGAGGGGTTCCTGGGTGGCTTACTTGTTATGCATCTGCCTTTGGCTCAGGTCATGATCCCAGGGTCCTGGGATGAAACCCTGCATTGGGCTTCCTGCTCAGTGGGAAGCCTGCTTCTCCCTCTCCCACTTCCCCTGCTTGTGTTCCCTCTGTCTGTCTCTCTCTCTCTGTCAAATAAATAAATAAATAAATAAATAAATAAATAAAACCTTAAATATTTATTTATTTGAGATAAAATGAGAGTGAGAGAGAGAGAGAGAGCACAAGCACAGGGAGCAACAGGCAGAGGGAGAAGCAGACTGCCTGCCGAGCAGACAGCCCAATGTGGGACTCCATTCCAAGACTCCAGTATCACTACCAGAGCTAAAGGCGGACAGTTAACCGACTGAGCCACTCAGGCACCCCCAATCTAAATATTTCTACATTATTAACATTTGATAGCAAACTATTCGTTTAGGAGAGTCTTTGCATGTTTTTGTTCTCTCATAACTATCCCTGAAACACAATTAGAATTCATCATCCTGAACAGTACATTTGGATTCAAGTGATTGAAACATCACCAAATTTCTATTTCTTTTAATTAAATCTTCACATTATGTCTAAGTCATTGTTTAAATACACATAAGAGTGCAATAATATTTTATTGCTTGGAAAAGATGAGCATATGTAATTTTAAAACTTCTTAGAATATATGATTCAATCTAAAGATTGGATCTGCCTCCAGAATGGCAAAGAAAATTTCTTTTTAAGAATGGCAAATTTTTAGAAGCCTATCAAAGCACCTGGCCACTTAAAAATGAACCACTAAGGGGCACCTGGGTTGCTCAGTGGGTTAAAGCCTCTGCCTTCAGCTCAGGTCAGGATCCCAGAGTCCTGAGATCCGGCCCCGCATCGGGCTCTCTGCTCGGCGGGGAGTCTGTTTCCCCCCTCTCTCTGACTGCCTCTCTGCCTATTTGTGATCTCTGTCTGTCAAATAAATACATAAAATCTTTTTAAAAAATGAACAACTATTACAGAACTGAGGAAAGTTCTTGGCAGGAAGTGGCTGGGAAGAGGGGAAAAAGGGATGCAGAGAGATTATTGGGTTTATATTCCATTGATTTATTAATCTCTATTGGTAATGTGGACTTGGGAAAGCAATTGATCATCATGATATTTAATGGCACTTCTTATTAAGCAATGTATTTTTTTATTTTCTCCTTACCCATGCAGTGTGTTCATACTGTGGAGAGGGGAAAGAAGTATGAGTTATGCTTCTTGATTTTTGAGATTTTAATGTTTAATAGTAGAAATGAGACAAGACTGTTAAAGCCTGTATATATGTATGCACATATTGGAAGTATACACGTATGCATTTATGCTTTGTAAATTGGTACCTCCATATTTATGTTAAATATTTCAGGAATGAAGAATGGTTAGACACTACAGTGCATCATTTAGATACAAATTTACTATAAAACTTCAGAGAAGGGGCACCTGGGTGGCTCAGTGGGTTAAGCCGCTGCCTTCGGCTCAGGTCATGATCTCAGGGTCCTGGGATCGAGTCCCGCATCGGGCTCTCTGCTCAGCAGGGAGCCTGCTTCCCTCTCTCTCTCTCTGCCTGCCTCTCCGACTACTTGTGATTTCTCTCTGTCAAATAAATAAATAAAATCTTTAAAAAAAAAAAAAAAACTTCAGAGAAGGAAATATCAGCAGGAACTGAAATAATCAGAAACTTAATTCAGGATTTGGTGAACTGGGCTAATCCTTTCAGTATTTTGAATATTTTAAGTCTGTGCATCTTGGGCTTGATAATAGATGGCCTGATACTTGCCCAAAGTTGGGTCTTTTTTTCCCCTCCCACATAGCACTTGTATTAACTCATTTATTCACAGTGACTAGTTTTAAAAAATCAACTATCATACAAATCTTTTAGAAAATTCCCTTAAAGAAAAAGCATCCTGTCAACGTAATGGCTTAGCCAGATGAATGAAGACATGTTATTGAACTGACACAAGGGGATTTGCAAACTTTTGTTTATTTAGATGTGTTCTGTGGGGGTATCATTTTAAAAGCAGAAGCCACATAGAAGTCTTCTGAAGCATCAGACCTAGTATGGCCGAGTCTCAAACGCAAGTCTTACCCCAGATACTACAGCCAGTTGGAGTACTTATTAATTAGCATTTAGATTTTAAGATATACCCAGCAACCCATCTTGCAGAGATTTTATCTCCTTGGAAGTATGTCTGTAGTCAATCCTTTTATTGGTCCTGAAAGAAGTTCAGTCTAATGATAATAGCAGAAAAAAGCAATGCATCACTCTGAAGGAAACCTATCATTTAAGTCTCAAAATAGCATATTTTTTAAAAAAAAGATTTTATGTATTTATTTGAGAGCCAGAGAGAGAGAGAAAGGAGGGGAGGATGGGGGTGGGGGAGGGGAAAGAATCTTAAGCAGACTCTGTGCTGAGTTGAAAGCATGATGCAGGGTTTGAGATCATGACCTGAGCTGAAACCAAGTGTTGGATACCCAACCAACTGAGCCACCCAGGCCCCCAGTACATTTTTTTTTTCCCAAGTACAAGCATGCAATTTAAAATTACTCTTGTGTGCTTCAAAATTCTCATTTAACATTCATGGAACTTACATTTTGTGTACAGGCTTACTGGAGTTAGAGAACTCAAGCAGTAAGTCATCAAGGAGTTTAGTATTATGTGGGACATAAATAAAGTATTAATTTTGTATTATACTTTAAAATTAATTTGGTTAGTATATGGAATGGACGATATGCACAGGAAGAACATTTTGTAAGTATGAAGTACCTCCTAGTCACCCAATTTTTGAAGATAGCCCCAGTCACCAGCCCTAGTGTATCCTTCCAGAGACGTACCTAAGCACAAAAGCTTGAGTCATAAAATACAGACATCAAATACAAAACAAGTTTCAACTGCATAGTGATTGAATAAAAGAAAAAGGCAGAGAAAAATGGCAGTGACGAATTGGACAAATTAGAAATCCTTAGGTCCTACCGATGGTGCCAGTTGGTTGGAAAAGTTTGATTATCAATCCTGGGATGGCATGCAGAGGCCGGACCAATAGAAGGTTGTATTAAGTTAAGGCTAAGAAAGGAGAATGAGCTGGAGACCTCATGTCCGTTGCCTAACAGCTGATGCAACTCACACCCAAATGATGGACATAATTCTTGTTGCCTACTATCATGGTCATTGTACTTACTGATCCTAAGAAACTGCATTTTCTGCAACTGCATATAGTTGACTATTTCTTTACTCATATTCCACAAAAGGGTGGAATTCAAACTTGAGTGAACACCAGAACCACACTGCCAGTTTATTAAAAATGCATTTTCTCAAGCTTCAACCACACGGGATTTTGACCCAGAGTATTTGAGGTAAGGTCTGGAGTCTGTATTTTTGTTGAGTCACTCAAATGATGCTATTGTAGGGATCCTGTGCAGATTCTACCACACAACTGGAGAAAGTTCAACAATGAGAAACATGTAGAATTTTCTGGGTTGTCCAAGCCCAGTGGCAGGCACACATGAAATGAATGTTCATTTTATAGTTTACTTCAGGCCCTTCCCTGGTTTTTTGCATGTTTCAAATCACTGGCGAGCGGCTCTAAGTCCAAATGTTCAGACCACTTTGTTTCAGATTCTAAAATTACAACCATAAAGTTAATGTGCATTTTTCCTTGCTGAATCCTTAATTTTTCCTTACACAACAGGTAGCCTAGTTCTATGAATAAATGGGGAAATTTATGTGAGCAATTTTAGAACCTGGTGGGTAAAAATTAACCTCCTGGATCTTATGCTTTAACACAGGGGGACTTTACTCATTCCTACTAATCAGTATTCCTTTTCATTCCATTTATTACAAAAGGAGCTATGATCTACCTTTGCAATTGAGCTTTTCTTTAATATCACAATATAATTTTCTTTGAAATGTTATAGTCATTGAAACTTAATCTGAGAAAATTATAGCAGCTGGAATTGGCCTTGGCACCAGCATTTCAAAATTTTATATTTAAATTAATTGTGCATATATAATACCATGCTGAGAGTCATTTTCACAGAATGGGGCCTACCTTTTGTAAGTAACCAAGAGGTAAGCATTTTGGCATTCTTTGTTAACTTTTCAAAGTCACCAGGACCAAAGATAGCAATCTTTGTGTACATTTAAAGGCTATTCTGTGCCCCTACTCTTGCCTTGGGCCTGGTGCTACTGACCTAAGATTCCAGTTGTTTTCTACTCTTTGTCCCTATATCTATTTAGTGGGCCATAATGGCATTGGCAGGGCTATGTGCTCAGAAATTCAAGACTCCTATTTGGGCAAAGCTATCTCCACTTGCCAACTATTCCCCACCAAATTGCCATAGCAACCAAAAAGATTGCAGGTGCCTACATAATAGAATCATACACTGAACAGATGTCATCATTTACAAGCGATGTTTTGTTGAATCTGAATGGTTCAAACAGCTGCAAACAGAATTACTCCTCCTTCTGAGATTTCAGAGTGTCAAACTGCAAAATATCCATGACTTGTTATGGTGAAGAGCCAACTAGAACAGAAAGGATAGCCCGCCCTGGAGGTGAATACTGCTTGTGCACACAGGATGCATGTGCATGTGCACGCGCATGCACACACACACACACACACACACACACACACACACACCCTCTCTTCTTTACTCACTAAGCAGGTGGCTATAAAAAGTATATAATGAGTATGTTGAGGACCTGAACAGCTTACAATTAAGACTGAGACACAAATCTGGTTGCAATATAAGCAAGAGAAAAAGGATCAAAGATCTTTCTCCAAAAGGGATCTTGCCTAAAAATGGAGATGATAGATAACTGGCAGTATATGGGAGGTGTTGCTGGCCTCCCTGAACAAAAGCAGAATGCCAGAAAATCTTAAAATTGATTAACCTTTTCTTAAGACTTAAGGATTGAAGACTTCAAATGACTACAAATATGCTGTCTCTGTGGAAAGGAAGTGACATAAATGTGATCACACAATATAACTGGTACAAATGAATATACAGGGATATTAGAAAATAGATAATGGGGCGCCTGGGTGGCTCCATGGGTTAAAGTCTCTGCCTTTGTTTCAGGTCATGATCTCAGGGTCCTGGGATCAAGCCCCCGCATCAAGCTCTCTTCTCAGCAGGGAGCCTGCTTCCTCCTCTGCCTGCCTCCCTGCCTACTTATGATCTCTCTCTGTCAAATAAATAAATAAAATCTTAAAAAAAAAAAGAAAGAAAAGAAAATAGATTCCAGCAAAGGTCATGAGGCAATAAAAGGGGTCAAATAATCTGTGAAGGTCTCTGTAGAGTAACTATAGGGAGGCTATACAATTTAAACATTGAACCAAGAACAGCACGTGCATATTGAGACCAATTCTGAAGGAAGGAGACTGAAGAGGAACATCAAAATGAACCACAACATAGGTTATAATCATTTACTCAAAAACAGCCGATGTCTCTCTTTCCTGTGAAAGAGGCAAACAAGTTTCTAGTAGCCTTCCAAATGAACTGGAAAATCTCGGCAGATATTCAGTCAAAAACGAGAACATTTTTCTAAGTGTGTTTACTGATGGATTTTAAATGTCTATTCCTTATACGCATGAAAAGTGTTGTGTCTGATATTCCTCAGTGTATGTTAACAATGAAGACTGATTAGACGCAAAAAGTATTTAAAACTTTAGACTCATCATAGTATTTCTTAAATAGTTAAACAGACATTTAATAAGCAGTAGGGAAACTTTACCAACCATGCCCTTGGTATTCCTGATTGTACATCCAGAGCAAGTGTCAGGTTTTTAGGCTATTAAAACCAAAGAGTTTCACTCCCAGAAGACAACTTAAGACCAAAAAGAAAATTTTATTCAAGACATAAAATCAAACTTCTTGAAGGCAAATTTCATTAAACAGAACAAATAACAAGAGCAAGGGATGAAATTGCTTTTTCTGCATATTTGCGTATCGACAGCCAGTGTTGGAACTATTGTAGCCAATGTGTTTTTGAGAAACCAGAAAAACTACTCATGTGAGTTTTGAGCCGCACTGAAAGGCACGATCCAGTTCTTGTACTCAATGTCCTCTCGCTGAGGCCTAGAGACTTCCCTTTTATATGAACTACCTACAAGTTAATGACCACTCACACTCACAATTACCAATATGGCGCAGAGGGAACAGTGGGTCTGAAAACAGGCCACTTTTAGAGGGTCTAAAAGTAATGTTAACACTTACCTATTGCCATGTGTAAGCCGCTTCCAAATTTAATGATTTAAAACAACTATCATCTATTATTGCTTATGAGTTTGTGAGTCTGCTAGACATGACTGCTGATCTCGGCCTGGCTGGACTCATTTTGACTGTGTTCCTTCATGATACCCAGAGAGGTAACAACCACCTGGAAGCTGGCTATCAGCTGGTCTCACCTGGGATGGTTCTCTGCTCTGTGCATCTTTTCTCTTTCAGCAGGATGATAGTTGCTGATATGATAGGTGGTGGGGGCCTAGAGAATCAGCAGAAATGTGAGAACCTTCCTGAAGATCATATTCATACCTACACAACCTAACATTGTATTCTCTTGGCAAAAGCAAGTTACAAGACCTAAATATAAGAAAGTCAAGAAATAGACTCCTTCTCTTGATAAAAAGAACTAGAAAGAATGTTGGCAATTTTTTCCACAAACAATATGTTCGGGGAGAATAATGTGTCCTCCACCAACTTCCCAGAGAAAAATACAGCTTTTATAGCACAGTATTACAAAAGTATCTAAAATTTCTGTAGACACCTACCACTTTGAGTTGAAATACACGAGCCCTATGTTCCCAACTATTTTACACAAGCTATGACAGAAATTGACTTTTTCAGGCACACATTAAGACCCAGTTGTACACATAGTACAATTTTGGGGGTGCTCAGTAAATGTTACTGAACTAGGAAAATCCTAAAGAACTGAAGAAAAAAGAAACCATCTATATGAAACATAAATTGCCTCAGGTTCTGCAATACTCCATGAAGTAGTCCCCTCAGCCTGGCTCCTTTGGTTTAGCTGATTTTCCCTTTGTCTAGGAAAATTGAGACAAATTAATAAGTTTACACACCTATTATTGATTTTATGCTAACTATTTGTAAGACATTCTTTAAAATTACTGAAAGGTACATTATGGAGAATTTGTTTTTGTAAAATGTACTTTGTCTATGACTTCACACCTAGTTCCAAATTAGATTTTAAACAATTACAAGCAATATAAGCTAAACTCAATTTTATTTTTTTTTTTTAAAGATTTTATTTATTTATTTGACAGACAGAGATCACAAGTAGGCAGAGAGGCAGGCAGAGAGAGAGGAGGAAGCAGGCTCCCTGCTGAACAGAGAGCCCGATGCGGGGCTCGATCCCAGGACCCTGAGATCATGACCTGAGCCGAAGGCAGGGGCTTAACCCACTGAGCCACCCAGGCGCCCCTAAACTCAATTTTAAATAAGGTGATGGGTATTAAGGGGAGCCCTGAGTGCACAGAGAATTGGGTGTTACATGCAAACAATGCATCATGGAACACAGCATCAAAAACTCATGATGTACTGGGTGGTGACTAACAAAGCACAATAAAATAAAAAGATAAGAAAAAAAAGAATGCATCTCCAATGAGATTAATACACAAAATACACATCTTGAATGTTTATACAATAAGCAAATATTTGCCTACATCATTTTTGGCAACTAATGGAAAGAACGGTACAGAACAAATTTCACAATGTCGTAGGGTAGACTGTAGAAGCTGTAGTTTTTTCTGCCTCATATTTTCATATTCTCCTTTAGAGAACACCATACCCATTTTGTACTCCTGACAGGAATTACCAATCATGGTGAAAGTGGATTTAAACATTGAGTCAGCAGTTTGTGAATCAATCTGGTTTACAAATTGAGAAAAACTTCTCTCTTAAGTTTGTAAAATCTCTATACCATTTCTTTTCCTGTTCACTGAAAATGGATATTTTACAAGTTAAAAATCTTAGCAAGTAAATAATATGGTACTTGGAAGAACAGCAATAGATACAACCTGTGTTTCAGGTTTAACAGTTCTTTAAAAAACTTTTTTTTTTTTTTCTATATTTTAGTCTAGAAAAGTGTTAGTCACTTGGAAGTATTTGCTGCTGTTTAGCTACGGTCCATAGTGTTTGAAGCCTAACTTTACCCATCAGTGGGAGACATCTTCATTTGATGAATGTCAGGTCGGTGAAAGAAGAGTAGACTAGTCAGGAAACCCCAGCCTGAGTTTGGCACTGGGATCTCTGAATCATGATGAACAACAAAAAGTAAACAGTCCAAAGTTGGAGTCAGCACAGGTCATAAATACAAAATGATTATTTTTAATTTTAGTGAGTAGCACAAACGAGTTCTGTGTTTCTTTAAAATCCCTCCACCCCCTAGCAATGACAGCAAAAAAGCAAAGAAACCGTGTTCTGGTTTCTTTATCAATTTTTCTCCTTGTTTTTTTTTTCCCCTCCAATGATAAAGAGAGACTTTGTGGCTACCAGAAACCAGCAAAAGCTCTCTTGATTACTCCATCCAAGTGTTTCAGAATTACTTGCTGAGAAACTCCCACAAGCATGATGCAGTCTCCCTGCCCTTTGATCTGACACAGACTTTTCTGTACAACACAAGTCCTGCCCTTCTCATGTGGTACAGACAGCCTTGTCTCTGTGGGGCTGCAGTTACCAGCCAAGCATTAAAGACAGCACATGGATTAGAGGGCATGACCCAGTAAAGAGACAGATAGTTAAGTGTTGGTATCTAAGAGGGAGAATGCAATCAGGAACACTTTATTAAGAAATCACTTGTTTGAGGAATGAAGCACTTTAGAGTGGAAAGTCTAAAATTCTATATAGCAAGCCTATAAAATTAGAATGTTACCATACTGCTCAAGTCATAGATTCATTTTTCTTTTTTTTAAAATAAGCTCTAGGGGCACCTGGGTGGCTCAGTGGGTTAAAGCCTCTGCCTTCAGCTCAGGTCATGATCCCAGGGTCCTGGGATCGAGCCCCGCATCGGGCTCTCTGCTCCACAGGAAGCCTGCTTCCCCCTCTCTCTCTGCCTGCCTCTCTGCCTACTTGTGATCCCTCTCTCTCTATCAAATAAATAAAATCTTAAAAAATAAAAAATAAATAATTAAAATAAGCTCTAAAGAGTGACCAAATCAAGGTACATCAGGGCCAGTTTCCATCATTCATTGCAACAAAAGCTCTTTCAGTTATTGGGGATAATGTTAACATTAAGGTCAGAAAGGCTGAAAGCAAAAGTGGTGTTAGATACATATACTGTATTACCATGTAATTATATAAATCCCAAGTTGGGCCTCTCCCTATTCTCTATTTCCTCTAGTATATAACTACCAGAAAGAACAGAAAGACAACATTAAAATTAAGACCCTATTGAAAAAAAATTAGATATTTGGCATCTATAATAGAAGGTAAAAGCAATTATAATTCAGTTTGAACTATGATGGGATTACAAACAGTGTATCTGCTACCCACCCACCCACTCAAGTATTATAACACCCACCCAGTGTTATATAAAATATCTCCCTGAGCTTTGATTTCAAGCATGTGTCTCTAAGGTGAATATCCTGCCTTTCCAGCAGGCAGAGATAGTATAGCCCCAGCAAGATCGTGGGGACAGGATGGTCCAAGGTTAGCCAGATCAGTGAGGGCAGTCCAAACAATACAAAGATTATAGGGCAGGACCCAAAGGAAGAGACTGTGAGAACCAACCATATGCACCCTAAGAGGGAAGATAAGATTATACGATACAAATACCCTAGAGGTAAGGGCCCAAGTGGAAAAAGGAAATTAGCATGACAGTGACAAATGGCCTAAATTTCCTTTTCAAGGAGGAATAGCTGAGCCAAAGTAATAATAATTAAAACAGAAGTTCAGAAAGTAAAAGTAAGTTGAACCTGATACGGAAAATTTCTCTGTTTTAAGAGCTGATTAATTTTTAAAATTCTCATATCTACAATGAAAGTCATCTTCATCTATATTCCCCACCCACTTTCTTCTTTTCTTCTGGCCTTATTTCCTACCAGCTCTTCATGACAAGCCATTCTCCTGGTTCTCCTGGACTAAGATGCTGGTGATATTTTTTTAAAGATTTTATTTATTTATTTGACAGAGAGAGATCACAAGTAGTCAGAGAGTCAGGCAGAGAGAGAGAGGGGGAAGCAGGCTCTCGGCTGAGCAGAGAGTCCGATCCGCGGCTTGATCCCAGGACCTTGAGATCATGACCTGAACCGAAGGCAGTGGCTCAATCCACTGCGCCACCCAAGTGCCCCAATGCTGGTGATATTTTTATTATTTTGTCTACCATTTCTCATCACATTCCTCACATTCAGCCCGGGCATTCCATCACTTTTGGTTCCCAAGGCTCTTCTCGCCTGCTGTTGACTGTGTCTTCCAAATATACAGCTGTGATTTTGTCATTTCCCTGAACAGAAACCCTCAAGGATGCCCCCACTCTACTAAGAAATGAAAGAATAGCTACTCTTTGAATTCAAGTTCTCCTTTGCCCCAACATGATCCATTCTCCAGCATTATCTTGCGTGTCCTCACACACTCAAGGGCACAGGTCTTTCCAAACATACTCTCAGCTTTCCTTTTCTAGTCTGTTGCTCTAGAAGCTCCTCCACTCGTGCACCTGCCCTTCAAAATTCAGCTCAACTGATCTTCATCCATAAAGTTTCCATGACCCTAAAAGAAAGCAACCTCTTTTTCATAAGCTCCTGGTCACTGCATGTCTAATTACCCTGATCCGATTCTCATTAGTTTAAGGAGTTTGCATACTTGTCCCAGCTTCCCCCAGTGCAGTGTATGCTTCCTGAGCCGGAATGTAGCCTGTTCATGTACTGTGTAGTCTATTAGTTGCTACATATACAAAATAAATGCTTAGGAATGATTGAAAAGAAAAAGATTAATTTTAAAAGTTGTTTTACATAAATGTAGGTTTAGATTTAACAATTTATAGAGGTTGCCATTTTTACCAAAATGGGAGAAAAAGAAAGCAAACTCGATGTTATTTCATTCTAAATAAAGGGAGTAGCATTTGCTTCCTCTAATTGGTAAACAAGATTACCCCAACTAGCCTCCTGCTAGGCTCAGCTGTTTCATATTCCTAAATGACATAACCAAGTTTCAGGGTACACTGAAAGAAGATATAACAATGTGAATAATAGCTATTTCTGAAGCAGACTATTTGAGGACATTTTTAATATTTTTCACATATTTCTACTTTTCTATAGAATATTTATAGCATTTAGAACCAGAACATTATTAATAACAAAATTTGTACAATGGATTATTTTTGATGGATGACTTTTTTTTTTTAAGAGTTTATTATTTGAGAAAAAATGAGAGAAAGAGAGAGCAGGAGGTCGGGGAGGGTCACAGGTAGAAGCAGACTCCCCACTGAGCAGAGAGCCTGATGCAGGATTCCATCCCAGGACTCAGGATCATGAGTCACTTAACCTGAGCCAAAAGAAGTCACTTAACCAACCGAGCCATCCAGGTGCCCTGGATTTTTAAAGATAATAAATTTTGATCTGGATTGTCTACATCCTAAGAATACAAAAGTTACCCTGTATAGACTGAACATGATCTGATTTATATTTTGAAACAGTAATACTAAAAACAATTATAGCATATAGTGAATGGCGCCTGGGTGGCTCAGTGGGTTAAGCCTCTGCCTTCGGCTAAGGTCATGATCCCAGGGTTCTGGGATCAAGGCCCACATCTGGGCTATCTGCTCAGCAGGGAGCCAGCTTCCCACCTGCCACCCGCCCCCCTACCTGCCTCACTGTCTATTTGTGATCTCTCTCTCTCTGTCAAATAAATAAATCAAATCTTAAAAAAAAAAAAAAAGTGAAGAAGACAAACACTTGATGCAAAGAGAACGGAGATTTGTTACTATTGATGGCAAACAATATGAAAAAGGTTTTAACCAAGATTGTACCAGTGGGAAGAGAGGAAAGTTCAAATCCATATCAATGAATTTTGATTAACAATTCAATGAGGGGACTAAGGGAGTGAGAGGCTCTTTCAACCTGATGATAAATAAGGGTCTGTCTTTTAATGCTAAGAGGTGGTGCTTAAATGATGCGTAAGTTTGTTCACAGAATGGGCTACGTAGGTGGTTCTAACAGAAAGAAGGGTTATAAAGAAGTCATCAGGGAAAAGAAACCTGATATGTGAACTTTTATCTTTAGGGACTGCTGGGCAGCTTGAGTCATGCAGTCCCAAGAGATAACAGGGCTTCCTGGCGAGATGTTTTAAAGAGATGCTGCCAAAAGTTAGCTCTGCAGGAAAGATGGTGACAGCTTTCTCTGAAAAGATCCAGTAGCTTTTCTGAAGCAAACATGTGCCTATATAAAGCAAGGGAGTAACAGTGGGATGGGCTGCATCTTAGGGGTAAAGGTGGTGAGTTTGGTAATGGGGAATTAACTGGTTCAGTTTACCAGCTATAGAAATCAATTAGTAATAGACACTCCCAGTTTGTATTGTATTTATCTTTTAAAGATTTATTTATTTGAGAGGGAGAGCATGCATGCGAGTGGGGGCAGTGCGCAGAAGGAGAGAATCTCCGGCAGATTCCCTGATGAGTACAGAGTCCCGTGTGGGGCTCCATCCCACGCCCCTGGGATCATGACCTGAAAATAGGAGTCAGAACCTTAATCAGCTGAGCCACTCAGGCATCTCTGCATTGTCTCTATATCATGGTCTACATTTTTTGGCATTCAGGATGACCACTATAGCTACCACCATTTTAAATATAGAAATCTATAGAAATACAATATCATTTTTACCTATTGGGGGATATTAACTCATTAAGTTTCATAACCATAATTGAGCTTGTACCAGCTCTATAAAATTCTATTTTAATGCCTAGTGGAAAGCAATCTTCATAAAAAGTGCACCTTACAATTTTAACCCAGTTTTGTGAACAGAAGGACCTAAATCGTCTTTCAGTTACCTTCTTTTACTAAAATACATATCAACATTCTATTTTATTCTTTACTTTTAGCTACCAACATTAGATCAGATGAAACTAGAGGAACTAAATTACTTAATTCTATTTCCACATTCTCATATACCAACAATAACAAAATGCCCATGGCATGAATTAGAATAGAGAAGACCCATATTCTAGTTCTACCACTACAACTTATTAGTATTTTGAGTTTGGGGAAATTAATGAATCTTACTGTACCTCAACCTCCTTTTCAATAAAGTGGACATTTCAGCTTCAGGAGCTAAATATTTCCCTGGTATAAATATTCCCACCATGGCCAATTTATCAACCCTACTCAAAAAATTCTTGAATATTTAATAATCAGCTCTAGAGGACTGATAGAATCCATATGAATTATATCTAGCACACAGTGGTTGAAGGGAATATATAATAAAGTTTCAAGAAGCAAGGCCTGCAGAGTAGAAATAATGACAAAGACAGATTGAAAATCAGGTTTAAATTGATAAGAAAGTTCAGATATAAGATCATTACTTCAAAAGCCATGGAATAATAATCATAACAACACATGGAAAAGATATGCAAAACTGTAATGTTCAGAAGATTGAAACCTAGAGAACAGATTGAGGGAAGTATATGAAATATGTCAGTTTAGTTAATAAAGGACAGAGTTTTATAAAAGAGGTGGTATGATCACTTATTAAAAGTTGATACACAGGAGGAATAGTTATGAACATAGCAGAATGAATGCAAGTTTACATGTACTAGTTTTTATATACCAATAGCCAGGTAAGGCAGCCTGGGACAGTGATTGGATGGTCAACAAGATACAATCCATTAAGTTTTACTCGAGGTGAATAGAGGATAGAATAATGAAGTAGTCGTTATCTAGTCTCGTTCCATATTTGTGTTTGTACCGTTGCTTCCAGAATTTTCTTTTCTTTTCTTTTTTAAGATTCTATTTATTTATTTGACACAGAGAGATCACAAGTAGGCAGAGAGGGAGGCAGAGAGGGGGAGGGAATTGGGGGGGGGGAGGGGAGCAGGCCCCCTGCTGAGCAGAGAGCCTGATGTGGGACCAGGACCTGAGCTGAAGGCAGAGGCTTAAGCCACTGGGACACCCAGGTGCCCCACTTGCAGAATTTCAGAGTCTACTACTCTTCCCATCCCAGGGTCATCCCTATTCTAGTTTTTAAAACCTCCTTAATATAAGTTTCAGTCTCACTCTTAGTACCATTGGTAATTCCAGCAGACTTTCCAGTCTAGTTCAAGGAATCCAGTTTTGTCTTTTGGGATCTCACATGGTCCTTCTTAATCTCCTGTATGTGTATCTCACTAAACTTGTCTTAAGCCAATTGTACATTGATAGACTTTGCCAAGCAAAAACTATGTTTTAAAAAAAGCTACCCTATCCAAAATCTAGACTTACACCAAGGTTACTTTCCCCTGATTTTAGCCTTAGTTACTCTGTTTAGTGCTCTCTCAAGAATAAGTATGCTGGGTTCTGTTTTCTAGACCTACGGATTTCTAATGGTTCTTGGCATGATTCATGAATGTAAAATTTCCAGTAGTTGCTAGTTATTGAACTAACCTCCTAGCATTGATTATTTTCTAAATTTCATCATAGTTATACCTATTTTTTCCCATGAGGTTTTGAACTGCCTATTTTATTTCCTATCATTACCTGCATTCCCCTTCAGGTCTGTCCCAGCTGTATCTCTTGGTATATTCTTATCTTCCTATAATACTGCTCAGGATCTGTGTTGTTGTTGATCCTGATTGACTTCTGGGTTGACTTCTAGCCTGGGACCTACTCCACACTGTACCATACCAAAAATCATAGGAACAGTGTGTCTTCAGGTGGGCAGATGGAAAATGCATGGAAAATTAGAAATCCAGAGGACCCAAGTGTCTCATCAAAAAAGCAGTTAGGATACTTAATACAGAGAACATAGCCAATAATATCATAGTAACACTGTATGGTGACAGATGGTAACAATGTATATTGCAGGAAGCTTTGAATAATGTGTAGAATTATGAAGTAGAACTATGTTATACACCTGAAACCAATAGAGCATTGTATATCCACTACAATAATAAAAATTTAACAAAAAACAAAAGCAATCAAGATACTGCATATAAAAAAATCTTGATATAGAATATTCAGATAATAATTAGTGCTTAGAAAATTTGTTCCTTGCATCACATATACATGCAAAAAGATCATTTCTTTTGTCCCATAAGATATATTAATAATTTTTCTGTATAGAAGGGCGAAGTCAAGGAGATAAACTTTCTTTCAGGTGCTTACTGGTGACTGGAGAATACAGGTCATTCTCCTTCCTATTTTGGAGAACTCATTGGCTACTTTTCTGAAAGTGTACACAGCTTCTGAGCCTTCATGAATATCTAAATAATTTATTAATGTCAAAATAAAGTGGACTGAAAAAACAATTGTCCCCTCCTCCCCCACCCCAGTCAAAGTTTAAGAAAAAGTCTAAGCTTAGAAATGGATAAAAGATGTCACCAAGTTAACCTTTCATTGGTGTACTTTATGTCCAATGGATCCTCCAAGGATAATCTGATTCTCTAAGAAAGTGTAATATTGATTAATTTTCTCTTGACTAGGCTAATTGAATTCCTTCTGATTGAAACAATAACATAAACATTACAATTTATTGCCCAGTAGGATATTAGGCAGTTTTGCTGCTATTAATAAATTCACTTCAGCATTCCTGACTGACTGTATATATATACACACATACATAAATTTTCTTTTGATAGTTAGTGCCTCTCATTTGTAAATTGCTTAAAATCTTCAATGTATATTTACTTTATATTTGTATAAAAGGCATTTTTTTTCCAAAAATTATTCTTGAATAATTATCTTTTTGTACCCAGTAAAGAAAAGGAGCCTCATTACCAGGATCTTTGAGGTTCATCAATGGTCTATAACATTTGGAGTGTCTCACGTGAACACTGCCTCCTCTCCTAATTCTACCCCTCATTTTTCACCCCAAAGTCCCTCTCTTGAATAAAAAACCTTGACTCTCAATATCCCCAACTCTCTTGCATTTTCTTTCTCCACAGCCCTATTCCTTTATAAAATCACAGCGCCCTTCCCTCGGGAATTGCCTTGTACTGATGTCCTCCTTCATCTTTAAACTGTGTAGCCTAATCTCTCCTACTGGCTGAAGGGAAGGATGAGTCTTGGCCTTGTGGGTAGTGAAAAAAAGCATATTGTAAATTCCCTAATCTTGACTGTTATCTAGTCTTTCCAAAGAGAGAGGGAAAGCAAATGAAAGCCAAACAAAAAAAAGCACTGTGAAGATTAACTTAACTAATGGAAAACTTAACTAACCAGGGCTACTTAAGATTTGTATTCCTCCCTTAACATGTCTTTGTCTTGATTGTGCTAAAAATGCATCCCTGTCAGAATTCCTTCCACCCCTTGTATACCCTGAGTCACATTGTAAAGCTTTCCCCCATTCGTTCAACAAAAAGCAGCTCCTGTCCTTTATGCTGGCCTAATTCCTGAGGGGATTTTTTTATTTCCCTGTCTATAGGAGATGGCAAAAATCAGTGTTCTTAGGGATTAAGGGAGTAGAACTATCTGCAAAGGTAACCAACCCCACCTCAAAAAGAACTGAATGCAGTGGAGATGGGGTCATATTTAGTCCACCATCCATGGTCCATGCTATTGGCATGTACTCCATCAACATCTGTTGATGAACGAATAAAAATATTTTTTTCAAATGGCCTCACTAGACCTCAATCTATAAGGTATGGCTACGTACACTCTTAGTCCACATGCTTTGGCTTAGAGACTGCTTGTGAATATAAACATTTTCAATGAACTCAAGTCCCAAGTAACAATTAAAAGTATTTCTAATTGAGGGACTCCAATGATTTTGTAACTTTGTAATCCTGTGTTCATTCTTTTACTTTGGTCTGTCTTCTTTCGTTGTTCTCAATTGAAGAAAGTTTCTGGGATTGAATAACTAAAATCTCTGTTCCTGAGTCATGCTGCTAACTCCCATTATATGTTCAGCTAACATTGTGTGTTCCTGCCTGAATTTCTTTTGAAGCCTTTGTTCTGCCCAAACCCCTTCTGGTAAAAAGGAGTTCACAGACAGGAAATGAATGGCTAGAAGGGGAAATAATATATACACAAGTACTTCGAAATGAAAAATAAACCAAAGTACCATCATTGTTGAATGGTGATGGGTTCAGCCTCAAACAATACTTTGCAGAATTTTTTTCCTGTAGAGATCTGTCAGTGATTCACCTTGAATGCTTGAATGGAAAATTGTTCTATCCTATCTAAAAAAAAAAAAGTTTGTTTTCCTCACATCTTTCTTTTGTAGCTAATGTCAAACTTCATGTAGTTCAGGCAGAGGTCAGAAACAGCAGAGGTATTGCCATTAAGCTAGGCAGAGTCTGGAGGTGAACTCTGTACGAGAGGGTCTTGAGGTCTGCACATCAGACTCAGAGATGTGAATCTTTTGTTTTTAATTTTGGCTCTAGCATTTGTTTCAGAGAAAATACATCACTTCTACGGTTAGAAATCAAACGTCTTAGAGAGTTTCATTTGTTTCCAAACTTTGAACATGGAAAAACCTTTTTTTTGTTTGTTTGTTTGGTGAACAGTTATTAAATTTCTACTTCATGCCAAGCATTGAGCCCAGAGCCCTGCTTAACCAGGATCTCATTTTACACCCCCATGCCAGCCTTATACAGTAAATTAAATAATTGCCCTTATAGTTCACCAACTGGGATGCCACGAAGCAAAGTGTTGTGCCTAGAATCACATAGCTTTGTAGAACTGAGTTTTGAAATCAGTCTATCTCCAGTCTCTTTATTTTACTGAACATAAATTGTATAGCCAGAAAGGCCAAAGGGCAGATCTCTAAACATCTAAAAGAAATTCTGTGACATTCATTCAGAGGTTGCAGGGGTAGCAGGGCACAGTGACAGATAGACTGTAAGTTCACCTGCATGGAAAGTATATAGGGAAGAATTTGACAGGCTTAGTTGTTTAGCCACATGCACAGAGAAGTAGCAAAATCATCAACAGTACTGTCTCTGAGCATTTAATATCGAATGTAATATCTGAAAGTCTAGAATAAATTCTAAAGTACCACACAAAATGAAAGGTGATGTTACCTCTAGGAAGTAACATAGCTTGATTGTACTTTAAATGCAAGTTTCTCCAGGAGAGCAAACCATTCCCCCACCCCCCTAAAAATTTCCTAAAGAAAGACAAGAGGTAAAAGGCCAGGGAAGAAAGAAAGAGCAACAAAATATGTTACCATTAACCTCAGTGCTCTTAAATTGCTATACTAACAATGTAACAACAATGCCTGACCTTTTTTTTTTTTTTTTTTTTTTTTTTTTGTACAAAAGCCTTTGGTTTACAAATTCTTTTTTTTTTCTTCTTTTTTTTTCTCTTTTTTATGGACTAACTGAAGCTCGCTGAGGTTAAAAGCAAGGTCAGGGGCTCACAGGCAGAAGTAACAGAACCAGCTCTGGTTCCTACCAGCTTCTAGTCTACAGCTAGTGTTTATTCCACCGTACTGAAACTGTATGTTCATTTGAAGATATGAAGATAACGAAGATAACTGAAGATAATGAAAACAATTACCACGTATGAGAATTCCTGTGCAGTGAGAAATTTAGTACATGGAAAACCATGTATATGAAGGATGTATTTTAAGCCACTGTGCAAGAGAAATTATGGAAAATTGAAGTACTTTATCTTAGAATATTAGTGAAAATTTTTTTAATATTTTACAACATATAATCAACCTTCCAAAAGATCTTAAATACTGGCAAAGCTGGTGCTTGTTTTGTATCTGAGCAAACCAAACAGCTAGCCTTATCTGATCACGTTCTCTCTGGGTATGTCAACAAGGTATTAGCTACCAGAGTTAAATACCTGCTCTCAATCCCCATTTAAAAATAAACACGATTATTCAGATGAGGAACCTGAGACCCAAACAGTTTCTAAGACTGTGCAAAATTAATGGCAGAACAGGAGGAATAAATTTATCCAATAACTCTAACTCCTTTAGTTGGGAAACCAACTCATACTCCCATGAGGGGATGAGGGAGAAGAGGGCAGAATGCTGTCTCAGACTGTGGCTCTCAAGTGAGTTGAAGTTAAGAGTTACATGACATCTTTCATCTCTGGTCAAGCTTTGTCAGTAGAAGCCATTTATATTCTGGCAGCAGGAACCCCCTGATATTCCTGTTGGCACATTCTATGTAGAAGTAGGCCTGCTGTGACCTAGAAAAACAGTGAATTAATTTACATAATCAGCGCAGTGTCCTTGTGGAGGCATGTTTAGAAGGGCCAGGTTTGCAAGAATGGGTTTGAGATGCTATTGGGAAAAAAACCTATATGGCCTTTCTTTTAAGCATGGGGGAGATACACTACTCTGGAGGGGCTACAGTTTCTTACCAATTCATACAGTTCATATGAACTGATAGACTTAAAGTCAGTGGGTCTATCACTTACTTATACTCTTTCTAAGTACTTTAGTAATGTAAATTACATAGCTTTCCAGAGTTCCCTAAATTATCACTAGTGCTATCTAACAGAATATTCTTAAATGATGGAGATGTTCTCTGTCCACATCATCCAATATAGTAACCATTAGTCACATGTGGCTATGAAACACTTAAAATGTGGCCAATATGCAGACATGCTTTTTATTTAATTTAATTTTAATTTAAACAGAAATAGCCACAGACAACTAGTGTCTCTTCTATTGGAAAACTCAATAAATTTACTTCAAAAAAACAAATAAATTGTCTCTCGGTGTGGTTTTAGCCTATTTTCTTCTTGTTTCTTACATTTGACACTTTTTTGTGTGTTTTTTTGTTTAGTTTAGTTTTTTTTTCTTTTCTTTTCTTTTCTCTTTTTTTTCCTTGTCAAATGAATGCTTTGCTGGTTCTTTCAGTGAGGGTCTGTGCGTGGTAAACTCTTTGTCTTCTTATGTCAGAAAATACCCTAATTTGCTCACATTCTTATAGTCATTTGGCTGATATAAAATTTTATGCTGACAGTTATTTTCTCCAGCATTTTCAAGCTGTGGTTCCATTATGTTCTGGCAGCTATTGTTGCTGATAAACAGTTAGCTGGAATGTATTTGACTTTTGTTTTCTTCCTCTTTCTCTCTACAGCTTGATATTCTTGATATTCTACAGCTTTGTTATTATGGGTCTCCATGAGAACTTAAGGTTATTTTTCTTGGTATTTTAAGTATATTTTCAACTTGAGGATCTATAATCTGTTCTCAGTTGTGGAAGACATTTGGCTATTAGATCTGTAGATGGATTCTCCACCATTTTCTCTCTTCTTTTCTAGAAGTTGTACAAGTCTGAGTGTCTCCTTTCTGCCTCTTCCTCTCATCTCTTTATCCAAGTAGCAAACTAGGGAACTGTGTGGTGGATTCTGGTGATAACCCCTTATCTACTTCACCAGTTTGCGCTTAGATTGTGCCAACTGAGCATTGTCCTAAATCAATCCATATTTTCTTATTTAGTAATTTTGTGTTCTTCCTAACAGATATTATAGCTTTATCTCAATATTTCTCAACATACTTATTTCAATATATTTCTCAGAGATCAGACAGAGTAATCTATATATCATGGCATCAAAACCAAAAAAGAAGAGAAGGGATATCTCCAAGTGCAGACTTAGGTCATTGAAAAGAATTTTGCCCTGTTTTTCTGCCATGTGCTGGTCCCTGGAAGCAAAATTAATGGCAGAACAGGAGGAATAAATTTATCCAATAACTCTAACTCCTTTAGTGGGGAAACCAACTAATACTCCTATGCAAGCCTTATCTGTCTGAAATGATCTGTAGAGTTTTGATGAGCATAGAGTGGGGCAGGGGGATAGAGAGAGAGAGAGATTGAGAACTTCAGTAGTGTAGGTCCATGTTCTGCTCACTGACCTCATTCCCCGAAATGAATGAGTTGGCAAATGTGAATCAGTTCTTTCTACAAAGGGTCCTCAGTTCATACAATTCTCTCATCATAGAAACGTCAACCAAGCTGGGGGAGATACTAATTTTTTTTTAAAGTTGTATTTATTTATTTGAAAGAGAGAGAGAGAGAGAGAGAGAGAGGATGTGCATGCAAACATGAGGTAGGGAAGGGAGAGGCAAAAGGAGAAGCAGACACCCTGCTGAGCAGGGAGTCTGATGCCATGATGGAACTGGATCCCAGACCCTGTGATCATCCCCTGAGTCGAAGCAGACACTTTAACAGACTGAGCCACTGAGGTGCCCCAGGACATTAGTTTTCAATGCTGTATTTTGGGAAGAGGGGTATATAACAGACCCAAACAGTTCATCTGATAGTCTAATTCTCAACCTTCAACAGCATTCTGTTGGAAATCTAAGAAAGGAGGCCAGAGACATTGTATCTGGTGGACTTTGGGACCAATGGTATGTTGATCTCTAATATGGCACTTCCTGAGGAAAATTCAAGGTAATAAGACTTCTGTTTGTCAATACTCTGAACAAATCCTCAACTAATTAGCAACTAAAGAATAATTAAAGACCTAAGCATTGTGAGAGACAGGATCGTCTCCCTGTCGTATTGATACTTGTATCTTTTGTACCTAGCACATAGCACACTTTTTAAGTTTGTTTGTTTATAATCTTTACACCCAAGATCCCAAGCTCTTCTGACTGAACCAGCCAGGTGTCCTAGTAGATACTAGTTTTTAAAATACATTTTTTAAGTTGACTTCTTTGAGGACAAAGGATACTCCTGTTATATTATCAAGATTTACCTGGTTATTTCAGCCTAAAATACAAAGTTTATGAAAGTAGGAAATTTATTTACCTTTTCTGCTTTTGTTTCCTCAGAGTCTAGTACATCATGTGAGCATACTAAATATTCTAGCACCCACGAGTGAACTAGTAAACCAATGTAAAATACGAGGAGGCATGCTCAGTCTTTTAGTGCATTTTGAATTTAGCAGTTAAATGAATCTGACTAAGGATGAGAAACACATAGCAAGTAGAATAATTGGTTTTACTTAAGAATTTGAAGAGGATTAAAAGACTTGATTTGTATAATTAATGATGTTAACAGACTAATGTTCATCCCTTTTGTATTCTTTAAAACTTTTAGTACCTATGGGAGAAAGAAAAAGGACTTTTACCCTGTGCTTCAACTGAAAATCTCCTAGTGAATAAGACAAGGATGGTAATAGTTGATTACTTGTGTGTGTGTGTGTGTGTGTGTGTGTGTGTGTGTGATATGCACATGTGTGTACAGTAGCATTACTGCCCAGGATATGCTCTACATGTTTGGTGAATCTACCCATACTGTCCCCTGGACCAACCGTGTTTTACTGCCTTCTGGATTTCTGCATCACTTACAACGTTGAAGCAGAACCCATGGGAGCTGTGAGTCTGTGCACATTTAAACAGAGTTAGTTGCCATAAAATGAATTTGTTAGATTGCTTGGGAGAAGTTGGGGACATTCTGAGTTGGGGCTAGTCAATAAAATGGCAAGGAGTAGGAGAGCCTTCACTCCCTCAAAGATAAATTGTCTCTCACAGGTCATCAGGGGTCTTTCTGAGGAAATCCAAATATCAAGTGGAAGAGTTAGTCTGATTCTCAAGCTGAATCCATTAAACATTGGGATGTTGGTGGGAAGAAAATGAGCCTGAAATGGAAAATCAGAAACAAAATAAGCATAAATCCATCTTCTCTGATTAAGTCTTTGATCTGTTTTCTTCTCCACATACTTTTTTCTTTTTTGTGTGTGTCAGTTATAAAAATTTCCCCATTCTCTAAGCATTTGAGGAGAAATTTCTAAGGTTTACATTCTCTGTCTAAGGTCTGTCTTCAAGTCCTGTTCATTTGCCAACATGACTGGATTCAAAATTCTTTAACAGCAGCAACCAGTTTACAACATTCTGTATTTTAGGGTGAGATATACCACTCACTATTAGTGAATGGACAAGACAAACAATAACACGTGGACAAGGTTTCATGTGCCATTACTCCCCAGTAATTTCAGATATTAAAATAAGCCCTCTTGCTAAAGAAATTTATAGGAAAATGCTGCTTTTTTTCTTAAGATTTTTAAAAATGTATTTATTAGAGAGGAAGGAGGAGTAAAGGGGGTGGGAGAGGGAGAAGCAGACTCCGTGCTGAGCACAGAGCTTGATACGGGGCTCGATCCCAGGACCCCAAGATCATGACCTGAGCTTAAAACAAGAGTCAGACACTTAACCAATTAAACCACCCGGGCACCCATTTCTTCTTTTTTAATGTCCAAAGATTTGGTTGTTTAATGGAGAGTCTTTAAATCTTCTGAAATTTCTTCACTTACACACACATTACACAAACGCACATTAAAACAGAATGCTTGATATGGCAGTATCAAATCTAGAATAAACAAATGTTTGGTGTCTGTCTCGCAATCTTGTAAATGAATGGACCACGGAACATAAGAAAACAAGGAAACTAGGCGAGCAGGGAAGACAAAGCAGGACAAAGAAAGACTTTGTGTTCCTGGGAGCATATTAGAGATAAAAGGAAAATATAAATCAAACTGAGAAAATGCCCTTTGAGTGGCTTCCTGATGGAATGACACAATCACATGTTGAGAGCCATATGGGAGAGTTCAAACAGTTTTAGACCTGAGCCCAGAGGGCAGTGAGGAGGCTGCTGGGAGAATAATTTGTTTTGTTTCTTGGGAGGATGGCCAGAATGACTGATGCTTTGACAGTTCCTGCTGGCTGATCAGCAACTCCCTCCAATTTTTCTTAACCTCTTATGAGAGATAAGACTAGAAGGGCAGAGACTGTGTAGGAGGTGATGACAGGGAACAGCACTCAAAGTAAAAAGAGAGCCTGACACTACAAGCACATTCTGGTCAGACACCAGAACCCGAGCTGATTAGGCTGTTTAGACGGTTTTACATGGCAGCCTTTACAGAGCTCTAATTCTTCAAACAAGAGAGGCTTGTGTTTCCATTGATGTTTGAAAGTGTTTGTTTTTTGACAAAAAGGCTGGACTTGACATTAGACAGATGGAACTTTAGTTAAAGCCTAGGAGGAATTGAAGATTGCCATTCCTTAAAAAAAAAAAAAAAAAACAAAAAAAAAAAACATAGATGGCTGCAATAGAATATTTTCATTTTGGTTTGGAGGAAACGATACAACCAGAGTTTAAATTTTGTACAGTATATGTTCTCCATATTAGAGAATTTTTGGTAGCATAAATGAAATTAAATTTCTAACCAGGGAAAATAATATTAAAAATTCAACATTAAAAACACTTCTCATTGTTACAGGCTTCCAGTTATGGGATGAGTAAGTCACAGGAATAAAAGGCACAGTATAAGGAATATAGTCAATGGCATTATAGCAGTGTGGGATGGCGAGAGACAGTAGCTACACTTGGGGTGAGTGCAACTAAAGGATAGAGTATACGGAGTTGTGGAATCACCGTGTTGTACACCTGAAACTAATGTAACATTGTGTATCACCGACATGGAAATAAAAAAGTTAATTTAAAAAGTCCTAGGAAATTATAGTACCTAAAATTTGGCAGGGGGTGTTTATCCCTGAGTTCCTGGTTAGTCAAAGCGAAAAGGGAAACACAATTGGTTATATAGCATCCCATTCACCCACAACTGAAATCTGTCAGAAAAAGTGAATATTTTCCCCTTGCTAAGTTCTCTAACCTTTATCTGATGCAGAGGGAATTATGTAATGGAGAATAAAGGTCAGTATAGAAGTCGTCACCAAAATAAATAAATAAATAAATAAATAATAAATACTTCTCATCATTAAGAAAAGGCAAACTGATGGAGAAAGAGTCAAAGATGTCAGGAAATTAAAACTCCTAAGCGTTTGCATATACAGCTAGCTACACTCTGAAACTAGCTTTTCTCCCACAGAGAGCTGGATGGAAAGTCTATCCTGAAAAATACACAGTTTTAAAGTAGTGTTGTAGGAGTGTAAAGAAACAAAAAGGCACCAGATTACTCAAAGCCATAATTTTACTCAGATCTTGTAATGAGCAGGTAGATGTTCATAAATGAGGAAAATCTATTAGGAAGGGGACCTTGGGCTTAGACGAGGCAGGTGGACAAGAGAGTCATCCAAGTCTTATGGGAATCCTGAAAGAGATGGAGGTGGGTGTTACCCAAGGCACGGTGGAAAGATGCAAGTGAACACTATCTTGGAATATGAGATAGCAGGTTGTAGTTGGCCATTTTGTAGACCACTAAAAAGAATTTCTTTCTGGAAGCACAAGGCTTAGATAGAGTTCGGTGTGGACAACTAGACATTAAAAATGTGCCTTCTTTCTGGGTGCTTGCGCAACACTGACCTTTCAGTTAACTATTGTTTTCTATGTTATTTGTCAAAATATATCAAAATTACTCAGAGTCTTGGGACACCTGGGTGTCTCAGTGGGTTAAAGCCTCTGCCTTCCGCCAGCCCTGCATTGGGCTTTCTGCTCAGCAGGGAGCTTGCTCCCCTTCCTCGCTCTCTGCCTGCCTCTCTGCCTACCTGTAGTCTCTATCTGTCAAAAAAATAAATAAAATTTGAAAAAAAAATTACTCAAAGCCTCAAAAGAAGGGGGAAACGAAAAGGGAAGAAAAAGGAAAGGAGACGGAGGGAAAGAAAAGAAAACTTAACATTGAGGACGAACCACCATGCTAAGAGTTTTATTCTCCATCTTTCATTACAGCTGACACTTTGTGTATTCATGGGGACTTAGTCTCTGTGGCCTTAACTGATTCCTAGAGAATTTCCTAAATTCAGTAAGTTAGAAAAAGTATCAGGGTATAAAAAATTAAAAATAAGTACTTCATACACAGTACTTTTTAGCTACAGAGGTAAACTGGTTAAGAATATATAGAAAATCAACTCTTCCTTCCTTTCTAGTAATTGTCTTTTTATTGATATTTTTTTAAATAATTAATTTAGCTATAGAATCTATAGATACATATCTTAGAACATTATAAGAACCAACTTCTTTAGATTGATGTAGCCCCTCTGATTGAGCATTTTAGCTCAGTCCAAATGCAAAGAATTCTAACCTCAAAAATTAACTGAAATATTACCATACTTTGAAAAAAGTTTACTAATAACACAAATCTGAAGTTCTCCATAATATATAATATATATAATATATAATATATACACATAATATATAATATATAATATATACACATAATATATAATATAATAAAAAGAAGAAAATGCAAAGTTTCTACAGAGTGCTAGTTCTCAAATTTTAGTTTACCTAAGAATTACCTGAGTCTGATTCTGGAAAAGTAAGTAAATTTGCCTTGGTTGCTGGCTCTCTATCTGCAGCACAGTTTGAGTGTGATCCCAGGATGATGAGAAGTTTGACAGATTTCAGTAAGCTGTTTAGCACACTTATAACCAAACCACAAAAAGTATATAGGAAGAAAGAAGATGGTTTAATCCTAGTGTAGAGAGAAGTGTCCCCCAGAAAGCTGGTGTGAGTGTTCCAGTTGTGTCTTTCTTCTTCCCACTGCTTGCTGTTCTTATGGAAGAGGAAAGCAGGAGCTGGAATTGGTCACAAAAGTCAGAACAGAGTCCCTCTGGAGTGGGGACAAGCAATATGGCTGTTACCAAACATTCTCTCCTCTCTCTCACTTATTGGGCTACTTATTTATTTAACTTAATCTTTTATTTTATTTAAGATTTTATTTATTTATTTGACAGAGCACAAGCAGGGAGAGCTGGGGAAGGAGAAGTATATATGCCTTGCTGTGCAGAGAGTGTGAGGCAGGACTCGATCCCAGGACCCTGGGATCATGACCTGAGCCAAAAGCAGATGATTAACTGACTGAACCACCCAGGAGCCCCTGAGCTAGCTAGCCTTTTTTAATCAGACAGTATTTGTCCTTGAATAGAAACAATGTCTGAGAAGGAAGTTTGATGGTACCCCGGGGGCAAGGGAGAACTGTTGTGGGAGACAGAAAGGGACAAAGGGATAATAAAACTGACTATAGAAGAGGCTAGCCCTCCACAATGCACCCCTCCTCAGCTCACTGGGAGGAGAACATGAGCCGGGGCATACACCAGTGTCCTCCAAACTTTAAAATGCAAATAAATCACCTGACTGGTGTTGTTAAAATGCAGATTCTGATTAATATGTTGGGAATGCCATGAAATACTTACTTTCTAATATGCTCCTGGATGTTGTCAATGCCTTTAGACATTAGGTCATGTCTTTAGACAGCACTTTGAGAGTCAAAGAATTCAATGCTACTAGGCAGAACAGCCAATAAAGTCAAGGCAATGAGACATGAACTCACAGAGAAAATTAACATGACTTAAAACACGATGAAAGACAGATAACAAAAAGAATAACTGATACCAGAGTTGGTAGAGCCAATGATAAAAGAATAGAACATATAAGCACAATAATTTCCCAAGAGATGTAAAAATTCTGGAATCCAATTGGAGATACTAGGTATTAAAAATACGTAACTGTTGGGGCACCTGGATGGCTCAGTGGGTTAAAGCCTCTACCTTCGGCTCAGGTCATGATCTCAGGGTCCTGGGATCGAGCCCCACATTGGGCTTTCTGCTGAACGGGGAACTGCTTCCCTTCCTCTGTATTTGCCTGCCTCTCTGCCTACTTGTGATCTCTGTCTGTCAAATAAACAAATAAAATCTTAAAAAAGTATATGTAATTGTTGAAATAATTCATCAGATTGGTTGAATACCAGAATTTAGAGAACTGAAAAATGAATTTCTGGGCTAGAATATAATGGGCAAGGAGCTCTCCCAAAGTCCTCAGAAAAGAAAAAAGAGGAAGGAAGGAGATGATGTGTTAACACCCACATGAAAAGGGCCTCTTCAGAACAGGAGATAATAGTAAACAAGGGGGAGGAAATATTTGGAAAAAAAAATTTAATCTTCTAGATTTATACCCAGAATGACATAAACTCTCAGATAAAAGGACAAAGAACAAAATAGCTACCAAAAAGCCTGTAACATGAAACGCTCTAGTGAAATTTAAGAATATCAAGACAGAAAGTCCCATAAGCTTCTTGAGAGAAGAAAGATCACTTAAGAAAAATAAAATTTAGACTGACATTAGATTCCTCCCTAGCAACACTAAATTGTATTGAGGCGGAAATATTACTTAAATTTTTATATCCAACTACGCTGTAACTTAAAGGCAAGGGCAAATAAAATATTTTTTCTAGGCCACACAAGTCATAAAGTTCTTATTGTGCAAAGAACCCCATTCTAAGTCTAATGGCTCTGAAATCTGCATTTGGAAAATAAACCCAAGGTGATCCTGTTGCAAACAGTTCACAGGTGATTCACAGCACTCCCTTTGAAAAGAGCTTAATTAAAGGAAGGTCACTTTAATCTTGGAATTTTGGCTCTTATAAATTAGAAAGACTGCCAAACTCGAAATAAATAATACCCACTGATCTTTGAGCACTTTTTCACTTTCCAACACTTTTGAGACTCTGTTTTAAATGTTTCCGTTTCAGGGTGCCTGGGTGGCTCAGTTGGTTGAGCAACCAATGCTTGATTTCATCTCAGGGTTATGGGATCAAGTCCCACATCTGCTTCTCCCTCTGCCTGCCACTGCCCCTGCTTGTGTGCTCATTCTCTCTCTCTCTGACAAAGAAATAAAATCTTTACAAAAATAAATAAAAAACAAAAATGAAGAAGAAATGATGGAAATAAAACATCACCTTTAGGAAAATACCACAGAGGAGAGACCTTGTAGACACTATCTTAATCAAGCCATCAAAGTTTACTGTTAACGAGACATATCAAAATTATGTGCCTCCGGATTCATAAGAAGAGCACATGGCTACTGGAGAATTCTTGCCATATGGACAACTTGGATATAACGAAGAAGTATTAGAAAACTAAAATTGAGGGGCGTTTCATAATGAAGGCAGACGCTTAACCAACTGAGCCACCAAGGTGTCCCTCTTCCTTATTTCTTTTCTTTTTTTTTTTTTTAATTAAAGATTGTATTTATTTATTTGACAGAGACACAGTGAGAGAGGGAACACAAGCAGGGTGAGTGGGAGAGAGAGAGGCAGGCTTCCGCCCCGACCCCATGTGGGGCTCGATCCCAGGACCCTGGGACCATGACCTGAGCCGAAGGCAGATGCTTACCAACTGAGCCACCCAGGTGCCCCCCTCTTCCTCGTATTTAAATTGGAATTCGACTGTAAGGACTTTCCCTTCCGCATTCATTCATTCATTTGCTCATTGATTTCAGTGTGAACTCATGGACATTTTTCATCATATGAGTTTATAATCCATTCTTATGATAATTTTTTTGCTCACACTGTCTCTGATTTAGTCTCCTTCAGCTCACCTTCTGTGTCTTTTCACCTTACTCATGTTCATTTTTAAATGCTTCTTTCCTTTCTGAAACCATGAGAGATTCCAGGACCATCTTGTACTTTCCCTGCCCCAGGTGTCACCCCAGCCATTTCTCTAAGTGGTCCTGATTTGTTGTCTTAGAGAACAAGATGTGGGAGCAAGGTGTACTTACTGCTACTGCAGTGTCATTGCTTCTAGGCCTTTTCAGGGACGAGAGCTAGAAAATACACGTATTCCCACATACACTTATCTTTATTTTTATGTTTCTCTATCTGCATAAACTTGAAAAACCATGAGTTCTGACTCTCTTCCATGACCAAAGCCTCCATCCTAGCCTTCCCTACTTCTCTACATATAACTTCTTTCTTTAAGAGGTGAAAATTGGAGGGTGCCTGAGTGACTCAATTGTTAAGGGTCTGCCTTCGGCTCAGATCATGGTCCTAGAGTCTGGGATCAAGCCCCACATTGGGCTCCCTGCTCAACAGGAAGCCTGCTTCTCCCTCTCCCACCCCTCTAACCCCCACTTGTGTTCCCTTCTTGCTGTGTCTCTCTCTGTTGAATGAGTAAATAAAATCTTACACACATACAAAAAAAAAAAAAGGTGAAAAATTGGGCTCTCATTATCTAGGAATATATTCACTTATTTTCTCAATTCTAGAATACATACAAAGTAGTTTCAGATTCGCTAACCCACCTTCTGTGAAGAACAGTTCAGTAAGTAGAGTACAGTGTTTGTATAAAAGTCCTTCTTTTCCTTAGCCTTGCCTTACACGGTCAAAATATGGTTTTCCAAAGTTACTTAGATTAGTTCTTCCTCACCCCCTTCCATGTGGTGATCTTACTCATTTGTAATAAGTTCCTTTGTTACTTATTGTAGTTGATTTTTTTAAATTAAAGATATGTTGATTCATTTTTTGAGAGAGAGAGAGCAAACATGGTGGGTGAGTGGCAGAAGGAGAGGAAGAGAGAGAATCTCAAGCAGACCATGCCCTGAGCACAGAGCCCTTCACAGGGCTCAGTCTCAGGACCCTAAGATCACTACCTGAGGTGAGACCAAGAGTCAGTTGCTTAACCAACTGTGTTACCCAGGCACCCCTATAGTTAGTTGATCATAGGTTCCACCAACACATGGTTAATTTTATTTTATTTTTGAGTGTGTGAAGTGTTAGTACAGTTCTAAAATTCTTAACTATGGACAAGGAATTCTTAGAGAAGTGGCCATCCTCTCTTGTTTCCACTCCCTTCTTTAACCACATTCCTACCCAGAGCCTCTAGGAAACCTATCTCATTCGTTCCTAGTTTATTCTTGTATTTCATGCTGCACAAATAAATAGATACTTGTATACTTCATATAGGCCCTTTTACTTCTTTTTTCTTTTTTACTAAAAAGCCTGCATTACTATAGATGCTTCTGTAGCAACTTGTGTATTTTGCTAAACAGAATATGGTAGAAAATACTCCTTATAAGTTCACAGAGCTATTTCTCATTCCTTTTTACAACTGGGTCATACTCCATTCTTTGAAGATACCATAATGTATTCAGTTACTCTCACATGTCTGGACATTTATATTGCTTATAATATTTTGCCATTACAAGCAATGGTGCAATGAATAACATTATGCATATATATTTTCATATTGTTTAAAACATACCTTGGATAAATTCTTAGAAGTGAGATTGTTAGGTCAAAAGGTGAATGCATGTGTTAACTTATGGAGAGCGTTGACTCAAGTGTAGAATTGTTGAAGTAATATATCGTACAAAGGGATATTAACCTTTGATCTCTGGTATGTGTTATAAGTGGTTTCCCCCTGGTTATCAGTTCTCCCTTGACTGTATGATGTTTTTATCATGGAACAAGTTTTTATTTTTATGTAGTCAGATTTATCATTCTTTTATTGTTTGAGTTTTAGTCATAAAGTCTTTTTTGCCCCAACATTAAAAAATTCATCCAAGTTTTCTACTAATACCTTTTTCAGTTTTTACATTTAACTCTCTAATTTGTTTGGAATTGAGTCTTGTGAAAGGTGTGAGGTATAGTTCTAATTTTGTGTTTTTTCCAAAGGGCTACCCAGTGGTCAAAATACTGATTACTAAAAAGTCCATTTTTGTCCCTGTGATTCAAAAAGCCACATTTATAGTATATTAATTTTTAATTACAGAAGCTTTAGAGTGTACTTGAATGTCTGATAAGACTAGTTGCTCTCCCATAGTTTATTTTTAGTTTTTTCCTGGTTATTTTTGCATGTTTGTTTTCATTATGACCTTTAGCATAAACTTATCAAACTCTATAATAAAGGTTGTTGGCAATTTTATTGGGATTTTACCTAGTTTATAAGTTAGGGACAACTGTCTGCTTTAGGACATTGAGTCATCATATCTAAGAATGAGGTATCTTTCCACTTGTTCAAATCTACTTTTGTGTCTTTCAGGAGAATTTTAAAGTTTTACTCATATATGTTATGTACATTTCTTGTTAAGTTTATTCCTAGGTATTTAATCTTTTTAACTATTATAAATGAGGTTTTTGCTCCCATAATGTCCTCTAAGAGGATATTGGTTCAATTTATTTTTGTACTTTCCGTATATTATCTCATTTAATCACCACAACCATACAAAGTGCTTTTTGAATCACATAGCTAATAGCAGATGGTAAGACAAGGATTTTAAAGCAGGCAATCTGATTTCAGTGTGCTATGCTGCCTACTTCCCACTAATAATTTGTTTAGGAGTTGATTTATTTAAAATCATGGACAACAATCCAATAAATTTTCAAATCTCAACAAAAAGCAAAACATTGAATCTGCAAGTTTTAACTTCAGAATTTTGAGAATATCTAGCAACTTAACTCCAAAGGAGAGGAGATAACTCAAGAGGGTATGGCATAAACTTGTTTCCTCATGAGGAGAGATGAGGAATTAATCCACCTCAGCTTCTATCTCCAACCCAGGGAAGGGAAAAGAGAAAAAAAAAAGGAGGAAGCAGTATAAAGACTACAACTGTCTGGTTGTGGGGGAACACAGCATACTTTTTTGGTTGGATGCATTTTCCCAGGTGCTACCTCACCCTAGGAGAATAGAGTTTAGGGGGAAAGTGGGAGCCCTTGATACTGAAGCATGGAGCAGAAAGCTCAGAGCAGGCGCTTGGAAGAGGCATCCTCAAAAGCGTGTAAAGTCCCAAGGTCCCAAGAACATTGTGCAGCAGCCCAGTGTTGAGTCCTATGGAAGGCAAAGGAGTCAGGGCAGTTATGGCCAAAAGTGGCCATGGCAGCAAAGAAATGACAGTAATCTTAGCAACAGGGGAAAAGTGCAAGCGAGGCATAGCTCCCCCACTCTTGGACACCACCAACTCCTCCCTTCCTGTTGACTAAGGAAAACCTGGAAGAACTCGGCAGTGGCTCCAGGAGTGATGAGGCCATCCGAAGCAGCAAGCAGAGACTCTACTGAGCCAACTTGGCTTCCAGAATTCATGCTAGGAGAGGTGCAGCTGGGCATCACTGTGTTTGTCACCCCATAGCTTGTTAGTTCTTTTGCGGACCAGTAGCCTATAAAGATATGTTTAAGATTTTACGTGGGACTGATTTTTCTCTGAAATGAGTAATTTTCTCAACCAAAGCATGTCTTGTGTGTGAAGGCCTGTTACTTCCAGGTATTCAAAATTAGAGTGTGCTCTCTGGAGTCATTTATTTTTCCTAATAATGCAGCCTGATTTTGTCCCTAATGCTGTTGAGTGAATACACTTAGGGTAATATCTATGCTGTTCGTACCTGTGTATCAAGCGGAGCGTAAAGGCTGCATGTGATGTTTCTACTTCCTTTTTCTCCCTCAATGAAAAGCACGTCTCTTGACAGAAGTAGGTTTTCAAAAGACAATTTCTTACTCTGATGAAGGGCTTCAGTGGAGTTTCTGGTAGTGGATTTAAGGACCTTCTGATAGGATAGATTCGCCGCTCAGAGGACTTTAAGGAGGGATAGCTCCATCTGTAATGATCGAGACTGTCACCTTTGCAGTCACCCAAACACCATGCAAGGTTCAGACAGAAAGATAAAACCATAATAATATTTATTATAAATGGCACCATAAAGTGAATTCCGTTTTCCTGGAAAAAGAAGTGGCTATGGGTGACATCTGTCCTGTTGACTCAACAGGGGGCATTCATCACTTAGAGCTATAGCTTCCGGCATTGTCCAAGTTATTAATAACAAGTCAGAAAAGAAAGAAAAGCTATTTGGAAGACGGAACATAAGTCAGAGTTCCTCATGTGGCACTTTGTCTTAGGGAAGAAAGCTTTTACCTATATTTAATAAGTTGGTGGGAGGTGAGAGTGTTAACACGAAACAAATTATATATATTTTATTTCCTGTTTGTTTTCCAGTGGTTTGAGACTTCTGGGACTTGAGACTTTCCTAGCAGGAACTTAGCTCAATATTATAGCGTGTATCATCTTGAAGAAGAAATTGCAAAGGCTCGTTTGTATTCTCTGTGTGTGCTGAGTGGGCTGGAATCATTCTCTCCAAACGTCATTTACAACCCAATGTAACGAGCACCCTTAGTCAGCAAAGGTTTTAAACGTTAATGAGAAATAGAAAACTTTGGGTGGGGGTTATTTCTCAGTATTCTTGGTGTCTACAACTAGGTCTGTGTTTGAAAAAGAACTCTTAAGGCCTTGCCATAGATTTCATTTTCAGGACAATGGACTGGAAGCAAAGGCATCCACCTTGCCTTGAACCTAATTAAGAAGGAGAAAGCAAAAGGAGGAAGGAAAGGGAAGAATCACGAAAGGAGAAAGACAAGGAACACATAGCATGGTTTTATTTCAGCAGGATGGGGAAAATGATCTTATCTTCAGTATCAAAATACCGTGCACCCTGCCCAAACATTATCAGGAAGTTGGAGGGAAGTCGAAAGGTGAGAAAGCCCAAAGAAGCCAAGTAAAAGTTTCTTTTCCCTGCATCGCTCTCTTTTTTTGAATTTCAAGCAGTGAGAAGGAGGAGAGGCCTTTCTGAGATGATTAATTGAGAGACCAGAATTAAATGTATGACCCCAGAACATGTTCAAGGAGGGGTGGAGGCGCTCCTTCTGCTAATTCATTCAAGGCAGGGAAGTAGCACCAACTATCAAGAAGAACAATGATTTAGAAGCCTGGAACTCCTCTTGGCCCCACTGTTGATGGTCTGTATGGCCTTGGCAAGTTAATGAACCTCTCTGAGAATCTGTCTCATCATCTCTAAAAAGAAAGCTTTCGGCTAGAGGTCACTTCCACCTTCCTAAATTTAAATTTTAAATTCATTTTCATTAGTGGTTCTGAAATTTGGAGTTTCTTAAATAATGGGAAAGAGCAGAGAGAAATTTGTGAAAGTTTAGCACTTCTTATGTGATCATGCTTAGAAAACTTGGTATGTTTCACAACCTGGCGGCCTTTATTTTTTTTTTTCCCCATTTTCTTAGTTCTTAAAGGTATTCATTCTGGTTGAGTAATGAGGTCATTTTCTCTCACTTCAATTTCTGTCCATTATTTCAGAGATTTACATTATTTGGGAAAGGAGAGAGAATTACGGAGTTGGGCTAAATATATGCTGAGAATTCCCTGACTGTACTGGGCAACTAACAGCATTTTATGTATGTGTCCTAATCCACAAAATCCATCACTTTGCGATTTCAACACATTTGTAAAACATTGTTCATTTTATGCTACCCCTCTACCGGGAGTCTGGTCTTCCAGAATAATTTCAATATATATTCACCAATAAGATTTGTCATAAAGTCCTGTGATTTCCACGCTTGAATAGTTAGTTGTTCTGTCCATCATGCGTCAAAAACTAGAGAATGTGTTTGGAGCTACCTTTTGAGTTTAATTCTGGAGCGCAGGCATGTACAAAAACGTGATAAAGTAGAATTTGAGTATAAGTAATAACCACATTAAAAAAAAAGGTAATTGTACTCTGGCAATACAATAAAACCATAACGAAGTGTGCAAGTCTGGGGAGTTCTCTCCCAACATTTCTAAGTGAATCTCGTGAATCTCCTGGTGATTCTAAGACCAAGGAGATCCTGGTAGCTCTAGAGTTTACTGACTGTTGCAGTGCCCACCTACACTTTGTTCCTAGGAATCTTCTTTAGGTTCCATTTTCTTTGCATCCAAACCATAAGCCTCAGAAAATGCCAGAAAAGCTTCAAGTGAAAGTGAAACACTGAATGATCAAAATGGTCCAAGATTTTCATTCCATACCTACCAGCAGAGTTGAAGAGAGCTGCCTCAGAGATGTCTGAATTTTAAAATCTTAGAGCTGAAAGGAAATGATCTAGCCTGTTGCTCCAATTATAGAGATGAGGAAACCTCCCAGGTGATTTTATTGCCAAGGCCACAAAACCCATTAGTGACAGAGTATTTATTGGAAGTCACATTTTCTAACTTGTAGTTGAATCTCCTTGTACTATTAACTTGCAGTTGAATCTCCTTGAACTTTACATTTTTGTTTGTTTGTTTTTTGTTTTTTATTAACACATAATGTATTATTTGCCTCAGGGGTACAGGTCTGTGAATCGTCAGGCTTATACATTTCACAGCACTCACCATAGCACATGCCCTCCCCAGTGTCCATAACCCCACCCCCCTCTCCCTACCCGCTACCCCCGGCAGCTCAGTTTGTTTCGTGAGATTCTGAGTCTCTTATGGTTTGTCTCCCTCCCGATTCCATCTTGTACTTTACTTTTATTTCCAACTGCATAGGATTGCATAAGAAAAACCATACCAGAGCAAGCATCTTTCTTTGGGGGTAAAATCTTTTGCCCTTACCATGTATTTCCACGTGGAGGTAGTCCAGCTGAGCAACGGGCCTTGCTTTTTTCTTCTTTGTCCTCATCCCCAGGGGAGGACGAAGATCTAAGGACTGGTTGGGCACAGGAAGGGCTGGCATGGTCCTGGCCCTTCCCTCTCCCTCCCTGTAGAGCCTGCGTGTGCTCAGCTGTGGCAGGCCTTGCAGGGGACACTGCCCCTGCAGTGAGGTCCGCTACTTTCTAGACCTGCCCACCACAGGGTCAACAAGTTTCCGTCAGGACACTTGGTTCACTGACTTCCAACCTAGGCTGTAACATTAATTAAGATAAATTCACATCCATCTCTTGACCATCTCTCCAGCTCCAGTTTATTCCAAACCTGCATGGGGGAAAAGGGGATTTTATTTACTAAGTGGCCTAAAATCTAGTGACTTTAACCTGCCATAGTCTAAACTTTCTTTCTGCCTACATTGAGTGATATTTAACTTTTTAGTTAAAGGCATTACCATGTAAACAATACATGAGAAAGAAACTTGTATAAGATCTTGCATCTTACAAAATCAAATAACTTAGGGTGCCTGGGTGGCTTAGTGGGTCAGGTCATGATCTTGGGGTCCTGGGATCGAGCCCCGCATTGGACTTTCTGCTCAGCGGGGAGCCTGCTTCCCCCTCTCTCTCTGCCTGCCTCTCTGCCCACTTGTGATTGCTCTCTCTCTGTCAAATAAATAAATAAAATCTTTTAAAAAAATCAAATAACTTGCTCTCTAGCAGAGGAAAAAAATCGTTCTTTCCACTTAGCATTCCTCCACCCTATCTGCTGGCTCTTTTTTTTTTTTTTTTTACTTCCTTCTTTCCTGACTGCTTCTTTCTTTCTTTCTTTCTTTCTTTCTTTCTTTCTTTCTTTCTTCCTTTCTTTTTTTTTTTCTGAATACACAATCTTTTATTTGTCTTCAAATTTGAGGTGTTTTAATTACACAAAGATGGCAGGTCAAATTTTTTAACCTAAAAATATTTACTTATTTAATCTATATTAATACTTCAATAAATTAATATAATAGTAATATATTGATACTTTAAAAACATATTAATACTATATTAATACTTCAAAGTATTTATAAATACTTTAATCTTTACTTATTAAAACTATATTAATACAAACTATACAAAAAAAGATAATGAGCCAAACATGTGCATTCATAGAGCTGCTTGTCAGTCACGCCAGATCCCCAGGGATGGAATTCCCGGCATGACCTCATTCGTTTGTGAGGACACAGAGAAATCCTTATTTAGGTGTATACATGCAATTCCTTGTCCAGCATGGTCAGCCCTCTATTTCTTGATGATTTCCTTCTGCTATGAGGGTTCATGCCCAGTTGTCTGCTTCATAGAGCAGATATTTCCCTTCCGCATCCACCAGTCATCAGAGGGGACACACAGATGATTAATTGGACCCAATCTTCTGGGGTGTTTCCTGGTGGACCTCATATTATCATATCTGAAATCAGAGGAATTTTTACATCTTTCTGAAGCGACCAAACCATGAACTCAGTTACTCCCCCAGAAGAAATCTCTTATCAAAGATAACAAAGATATTCTCTATGGGGACTGACTGGCTGTCCAACACTTGTCTATTTGAGATGTAAACCATCTTTCCCCTTGTTTGCTGCCCCGAGAGTGACTGAGCCACCCTATCTGGTTTGATTCCTGCCACTTTTCTCTCCAACAGAGTTCGGTGTTAACCTGGATATGCTGCATGTCAGCTGTGTGGATTGGCCTAAGTGGTAACTTTTTCTGAGCCTCATTTCCTTCATCTGTAAATGGTGATGATAATTGTCCTGGAGGGAATTGCACTGCACCTAAAATGCCGAGGATGCCACTTCATTTACTATTAATATTACTTTGAGACTATTGTTTTCATTAGATTCCATTGCTACTTCCCAAAATAGTCCTAGGCATTCCTCTATTCTGCTCATATTGTACTTGATATAGCACTTCTTTGTAGCAATTTCCACAGCGCACTTTAGTTGCTTGCTTACACATTTGTGTTCTTCGGTGGTTTATAAGTTAGTAAAAAAGAATAAATAAGGTTTTACATCTCTGTATCCCCAACTCCCAGGTAAACCCCGCCATACCTCAGTTCAGTAAATGTTTGATGAATGACTAAATGAATGGGGAAAATAATAAATAAATGAATTATAATCTAAGTAGTTCTGTGGATAGGACCTACAAATGTTATAAGCCGATGTCATGTGGGATGATTTATTTCCAAGTGGAAGGGATCAGGGAAATTATTGTAGAGACAGGAAATGGGTCATGTTATGAAGTTTCATAGTTGGGTTTTCAGAAAAAAAATTTATTATTATTTTTTTTTTTGAGAGAGAGAGAGTGCACACATGAGGGGAGGACTTGGGGGAGGGTGTGTGGAAGAGTCAAAGGAAGAGGGAGAGAGAGAACCTTAAGCAGGCTTGATGCAGGGTGCAGAGCCCCACACAGGGCTCAATCTCACGACCCTGAGATCATGACCTGAGCCTAAATTAAAAGTCAGGTACTTAACGGACTGAGCCACTCAGGCAGGCCCCCAGAATTTTTTTTTTAATGATTTTTAAATTTTTTTTATAAACGTATAATGTATTATTAGCCCCAGGGGTACAGGTCTGTGAATCTCCAGGTTAACACACTTCACAGCACTCACCATAGCACATACCAAGAATTTTTTTTTAATAGGATAAGGGGAACATGCTAGTATGAGTGAAAGGTACAATATGTGACATCCAGAGTGAATAAACCGCTAGCCTATTCAAGGCATGGGGAGTCACCCAGACCTTACAGTTGATAATAGAAAAATGTGGGAAATTAAAAGAGGTAAGTCTGAAACAAACTGGTGGATTTTGAATGCCTGAACAAGATGCTTCTACTGGGTTTGGTAACAATGAAGACTCTCTAAAAGATTTGAGTAGGAGACCCATGATAATGGGACTATCCTCTTCACAATGTGCCAAAGAGACTGGCTTGAGAAGAATGTTGAGTTAGTGATACACAGACTATGAGGAGATATGAACCAGAACTACAGACATTGAAACAAAAAGGAAAAAAAATGGATGCAACATACACATTGGAAGTAACAGGAGAATCCTCAAAACCACATGAAAGTAGACCTTGAAAATCTCATTCCAATAGATGAGACTAAAGAGTGACAGGCAACTGCTTCCTCCTAAGCTCTTTGTTAAAGACCTTTGTTGTATATATGGTCAAGAGTGAAAATCAGGGGCGCCTGGGTGGCTCAGTCAGTTAAAGGTCTGCATTAAGCTCAGATCATGGGATCAAGCTCCCTGTTGGGCTTCCTGTTCAGTGGGAAGCCTTCTTCTCCCTCTCCCCACTACTCCCCCGGGGCTTGTGCTCTCTCTCAAATAAATAAAATCTTTATTTAAAAAAAAAAAAGTGAAAATCAGACTTCGCTGAAATAGAGGTATAATGTAAATATTTTAAATTGCCCTTAGGTCTTGAAAATCTACTTCCTCCCTTTGTTCTTTGCACATCATATTATTCCAATGTTTTTCATTCTGAGATTTATAGCTTTTATCTCTAGATTTCTGAGCTCAAGTATGTTGACTGCAGCATACACACAGCAAACAGTTATGCTGAGTATTTCTATTTATTCCTGCTAATGCCTTAGAGACCAGGACTAAGCAGTTTATTCTTCTAAAACATTTACCAAGCTTTCTTGAAGCCACCTTCTTATTTGCCCATGTCCCTTGATTTCTCCCTTAAACTAGAATTAACACAGTGAAGAATAAAATATCATCTGGCATTTATGTGATGTGTTTTCTCAAGAAGCTCCCAGATCTTTTCCAGCTAGATCCTACTGAGAGGAGGAAAAGAATGAAAATACTTCTGCTTTTGAGAAAACAGATAGGAAGGGGGGAAAAAATACCACAAGAATTCGTGGAGCATCTGCCACAAAACCAGAAAAAAAAGAACGCAACTTCTTGACTCTTGGACCACAGACTGTATCTTCAGTAAAAATAGATGAGGATGATCATTACTGCATGGCCTTGGGGGATGAAGAAGGCTCATTGCTCTGACTGCAAAGTGATGTCCTTGAACAGGAAGGATCACGATCATAAATATAAAACAGATATGAAAGATGAGCTTCTCCGTTGGCAGTTCTCTAAAGATAGCTGCTACCTTTCCTCAAAGACCAAATTCCCAGAATCACATTTTCTCCTACGTTTTACAGAAAGACACAAACTATTGTGTGTCCCGCTCTGAAGGGTGATAATACTCTGATGGCAGTCGTATGTATTTCTAAGGGGGAGTCCTTGATACCTTAAAATTGGTACATTTTCCCTTTGGACAAGGGGGAAATTATATAGCAAATTCAGAAAATAATCGAACCCAGACAATGAAGCCTCTAAAGTTTTGTCCTTTCCCTCAGTTGTTTAATTCAAATATAACAAAATGTGTAAGCATGTAATCTGGACAAATGCAGTTTGTTGAGCACATCTTGTCCATTGTGCCTATGTGATCCCTATTGCCCAGACATGCAGACATGCGTGAAAGTGTAGACTGTACTCCTGTGTGCTCTATGGGTATCCAAACTTCACAATATATTGCTTTCCAGGTTAAGGAGGTCTTAAGCTTGAGATTTAGGTAAGATAAAGGAATTGAGAATCCATACACTGACCATGAAATGGAAGTGAAATCTATGTAGTTTATTACGCAATTAACTTGAACCAGTTATACCTGTAAACCGTAAATAAAAAAATAGCAGAGTTCTGGTTTTAACTTCTTATTGATCTTTACTAGGAACTGATGAAACTTTTGTTGAATGTGACTATGAGAGTTGCCTGGGTGAATCCAGAATCTGGCCCAGATTTCTCTCCTTTCCTGTTTTATACCTTCTATTCATCTTCTGTGAATTCCTTTCTCATTGGCTCCCATACTGGTTGGTGAGAAATGACTCTTCCTAACGTGGAGATCTTTATTATTTTTTTTAAGATTTTATTTATTTATTTGACAGAGAGAGATGACAAGCAGGCAGAGAGGCAGGCAGAGAGAGAGGAGGAAGCAGGCTCCCTGCTAAGCAGAGAGCCCGATGCAGGGCTTGATCCCAGGACTCTGAGATCACGACCTGAGCCGAAGGCAGTGGCTTAACCCACTGAGCCACCCAAGCGTTCCAAGATCTTTATTATTAATTGTTGCTTTCATTCATTATCAATCTATAAGGGCTCAAAGTTCACACCTAAACTGTACTCACATAGTTCCAGCTATTTTTGTTACTGGCCTTTCATGATGATTTTCTTCCTTACTGTGATAATGCCTGCATGTTATGTGAGGTTTGTCAACAATTTAAATTGATTTTGTAGAATTATTCTCTGTTAGAGCATCTTCACCAGATTTTGGTGCTGTCTTGTTTATCTTGAGAGTGTGAGGTGAGTTTTATCTGGCTCCAACTTTTTTTTTTTAATTTTTAATTTTTTTAACTAACATATAATGTATTATTAGCCCGAGGGGTACAGGTCTGTGAATCGGTAGGCTTACACACTTCACAGCGCTCACCATAGCACATGCCCTCCCCAATGTCCATAACCCCACTACCCTCTCCCTACCACCCCCACCCCCCACCCCGGCAACCCTCAGTTTGTTTTGTGAGATTAAGAGTCTCTTATGGTTTGTCTCCCTCCTGATTCCATCTTGTTTCATTTATTCTTTTCCTACCCCCCTACACCCCCCCCCACGTTGCATCTCCATTTCCTCCTATCAGGGAGATAATATGATAGTTGTCTTTCTCTGATTGACTTATTTCTCTAAGCATAATACCCTCTAGTTCCATCCTCATCATCGCAAATGGCAAGATTTCATTTCTTTTGATGGCTGCATAGTATTCCATTGTGTACATATACCACATCTTCTTTATCCATTCATCTGTTGATGGACATCTAGGTTCCTTCTATAGTTTGGCTATTGTGGACATTGCTGATACAAACATTTGGATACACGTGCCCCTTCGGATCACTACATTTGTATCTTTAGGGTAAGCGCCCAGTAGTGCAATTGCTGGGTCATAGGGTAGCTCTATTTTCAACTTTTTGGGGAACCTCCATGCTGTTTTCCAGAGTGATTGCACCAGCCTGCACTGGTTCCCCTTTTTCTGCATCCTTGTCAACATCTGTCATTTCCTGACTTGTTAATTGTAGCCATTCTGACTGGTGTGAGGTGATATCTCATTGTGGTTATGATTTGTATTTCCCTGATACCAAGTGATGTGGAGCAGTTTTACATGTGTCTGTTGGCCATCTGAATGTCTTTTTTGCAGAAATATCTGTTCAAGTCCTCTGCCTGTTTCTTTCTTTTTTTTTTTTTTTTAAGATTTTATTTATTTATTTGACAGAGATCACAAGTAGGCCAGAGAGGCAGGCAGAGAGAGAGGAAGGGAAGCTGGCTCCCCGCTGAGCAGAGAGCCTGATGCAGGGCTCGATCCCAGGACCCTGGGATCATAACCTGAGCCGAAGGTGGCCCCTTCTACCCATTTCTTGATTGGATTATTTGTTCTTTGGGTGTTGAGTTTGATAAATTCTTTATAGATTTTGGATACTATCTGGCTCTGATTTTTGTCAAGAGGAGTGAATTACTGAATTTTCCCACCCAACAGAAGGCCACTTCCCTTATCTTGCCAGTAACACCAATAGGCAGAATCCTTGCCTTCGGAAGCCTAGGATTTAGTTAGAATATGTGTGTGTGTGTGTGTGTGTGTGTGTGTGTGTGTGTGTGTGTATACCCTCCTACTTTGGTTTTGGTCAGCATTAAACAACTCTTTGTTAGGAACATGTTTTTCCTAATTTTATGATAACTATTATCTATATGAATAAAACTGTGTTGAGAAAAATAATCAGGTGAACATGTGTGCAGTTCGTTTAAAGAAGTCACCTGAAAAAAATAAAATGAAATAGAAGTGAAAGTTTGAATCTGCACTCCATTTTTTTATTTTGCCCTCAAGAATTTAAGGTTTTATATAAAATACAATTTTTTGTGTGTATTTTACTATCACATGTTCATGGCAGTCCAAACATTTTTCTTTTTCATGATGATCATCACAGCAGCTTCTAGGAAATATCTTCCTAACCCTTCAGATAAAGTGGTTAAATTTATCTTGAATGGCATAAATGAGGCTTTGCTGAAAGTAAGGTACTACATCAGATGACCTCTAAAAACTTACTACAGATGATCATTTTAAAACTAGCATTGTAAAGTGAATTTACATGATATAATGTAAAACCAATCTCAGATCAATTAAATCTTTATATCCAGCATTAATTGTTGCTGCATAACAAATCACTTCAGAGAAAATAATAAATTCTATTTATACTTTCTGTGGATCAGGAAGGAATGGTTTGTTGGGTGATTCTGTATCAGGGTCTCATGAGATTGCCATCAGATTTTTGGCTGGAGATGTCTGCTTCTAAGATGGCTCTCTTGACTGGCTGGCAAGTTGGCATTTGGTGCTAACAGGAGGCCTCAGTTCTTTACCATATACTTTACTCTTTACTCTCCATTGGGCTGCTTGAATGTTCTCACACCATGGTGGCTGGCTTCCCCCACAACGAGTGATCCAAGGAAGCATGGTGGAGTTGCCGGTGATTTTTATAACCAGTCTTGCAAGTTCATCATTTCCATTATATTCTTTTGCATTGTATGTAGGAGGGGACTAGACAGGGGCATTTATTTTGAGTTCTCGAGGCAAATGAATCTATCTATAAGTCTACATGTGTTACAGCTTTGCTCAGTTCTTGTCCTAGATACACCAACAGAATTGGAGACCCAATACCAGAGTGGGGAGATAGGGTTTATTGAGTATATAAGTGTAGTACACTTTCAAGAGTGAAACTGGGCCACTGCCATAGCAAGAGAGGCAATGACACCAAGAAGCTCTAGTTGTGTCCTTTGAAGCTTCTCTGTGTACCTGTAAATTTGGCTTTGATTGACATTTTTGATGGACTGCTAGTGGTTATATAATATTTTGGTTTCTGCATATGTGCCTACCCATGATACATTCTGTTAGAATTGTATTTATTTATGTATTGCATATTTATGGGCTTTGTTGTGACTTTAAGGTAACCTTAACGGCACATTGTTTGTTTGTTTGTTTGTTTTTAATGTTCAGTTAGCCCGCACATAGTACACCATAAGTTTTTGATGTAGTGTTCAACCATTCATTAGTTGCATTTGGGCCAGCTCTGTGGCTTGGCCTTTCTTATTCTTTTAGACTGTAGAAGTGGCTCTGAAAGTGCGGCCTTTAACCCTGGGGGTGAGGGAGGTGGCTTCGAGGGTGTGGCCAGCATCTGTCTTATCCCTCCTCAGTCAAGTCTAACTGCCTAACATAATATGTCTATGCCCCATATATATTTAGCACATCTGTTACATTTTTCAAGTTGAAATTATTAAAAGTATGATAAAGTCTTTTCATGGTATTAATATAGGGGATTCACTTCTTGTGACTGTATACAGCTCTTGTTTAAAATTAAGGCATTCTAATTTTTATGCTTCTTTCTATACCATGACCACACAAATTAGAAGGTTAACTTCATTAAAATTATTTTAATTTCTAGGTTTGAGTCCAAAGATCAATTCAAATAATCACATTGTTTCAACCTGAAATATAATTTGTCAATAAAATTAGTTATTTTAGTCCAGAATGTCACTAAATTAAACAAATGCTAGTGCACTAAGTAATGCATATTTTAAAGATGTCTTGTTGACATGTAAAAAGTAGCTTAGAAACCAGGAGATTTGAATTCAGTAAAATATTTGCTCTCTGCTCTATCCAAGTACTTATTCAAATCGCTTGTGGGTAGTCTCAAAAAGCAGATTCTGAATCTGTAGATCTGAGATAAAGCCTGAGATTCTGCATTTCTACCAAGAGCCAAGGTAGTTATGCTGACATTGTTCCTCTGATGACAAGCTAAGTGGCAACAACAGTCTATGCAGTGGGGGTTCCTTTGAAGAAATCTTTATTATAACAATACTTGTTTATTATGCAGAATTCAGAATACCCAGAGTTTCCTAATTTAGGTTCATATCAAACTCATTTTCGAGTGGAAAAAAAAATTCTTCCATATGTCTTCCATAGAAAATTTCAACCACCCTCTGCCCTTAAATAATTCCTTCCAAATAGAATATCTTTTTTAGGATGTGATTTCATATGTCTAACCTTATTCTTCTGTTTTTAAGGAAGAATAAAGGCAATTTCTTGGTGTTAGAAATGTGCTATATCTTTAGTAAATATTTTTGAGTAACAGTGATTTCATGCACTTATTTATATTTTGATTGAACCCTTACATTTTCTTCTTCAGGCCATAAAATCTTAGAACCTAGTTATTACAACATTTTTATCTATTCCTCTATACTCACCTCTGACTATTGTATCATTCCTATCTCTATTCCATGCCATGCCATGGGTCAGACTTTTGGTGAGGTCATTTATATGTTATCATCTAAATGTCTGAAGCAGTCCTTGCTTTTACACTCCTAATTCTCTTTATCCTTACCCTGGTCCTTATTATGGACATAATTCTTTATAGAACCATTACTAGAGAGTATATTCTATTTTAGAGAATTTGTTTACCTTTAAACACAATTATAAATCACTCTCTGAGGACCTGGTATGTCAGGATGCTTGGTTGTAGGCGACAAAATTTGACTTACGACCTAAGGGAAAAAAATTAAGTGTGTTGAAAAGATCTGAGCAACTCAGAGTCTAAGAGAGAGGGACACTTTGGCCTACATAAAGCTGCCTGACTTTTAACTATCCATATAACTATTGAGAAATTAAGCCTCCCAACTAGCACAAAGGCAGTCACATGTCTGCCTTGCTCATTATACCACAGCCAGGAGAGGTGCTGGGTAGATAGAGTCCCCTTTAGCAAGTCTACCGCCAGTGGAGAAATGCCCTCATATGGGGAAACCGAGATGTTAATAGAGGGAGAGTGTGAACACTTGACGCTGGGTCCAAAAGATGTACAGCATCCACTACCCTCAGGTTTGGTGAACCTAAAAATGGCAGACTTGTGCTCTTGCTCTCACATTATCCAGAGTCCATGCTTTACACCAGGAAATCAACTTCTGGGCAACAGTGACCTAAGATCTTATTTCTCTCAACTTGTTGCCTCTCTGGGTTATACTTTCCCTGAAGGCAGAATAGCAGAATGAACATTTCAGATTTAAAAAGCAAGGTGTGCTACAGTGCCCTCATTTGCCATAAGAATTTTCTACAACACCCAAAAGAGGTCACAATCTTTAAATCATTTCTTACTAAAAATGCAGTCCTACTATGAAGAGAGAAATTTGAGTCAACTGGGATAGTAGAAAATATTTTAAACTTTTAATCCCATCTTTTAAACCTGGAAACAACTTGTAAGAGGCAGTCTTTGTTGTCTCCAAAAATCACATAGCTTAAGCCAAATGCAATGCTAAATGTTCAAATCCTAGGGCTAAGGTGAACTCAGAAAATGTGTGTTCATTTTGTCCTAACGTCACACTGTCACCTGGTGGTTTTTCACCCAGAAAATTTGAGCAACGAAGCTATGGCTTTTTTGGATATTTTATTCTCTGACATTTACAAAACAACTAAAGGACTACTTGTGTTTTAATAGCTAAAAGAGGCTTTATATCTTTAACTTCTATTGGTTTGGATACTATTATAAATACCTCATAAGTCTTTTTTACTGGAGCACATGGTTTCCTCTCACAAACACAAGTAGAGCATAAATAAGAGTAAATCATGGAGAATGCTTTACATTGCAGTGAAGTGTTTGGTGAATTTACCTGGTTTTCCTACACCTTACCAGAGTGGCTATGTAAACCAACTCCTGTTGGAGTGCCGGTTTCCTATTTGCTTTAACAAACTACTCAGTTCATCTGTAACTAACAACCTCTGAGTTCTCCTTCCCCACAAGTTCTCTGCTTTCAGTTAGCTGCTTTTCTTTGCTCCTTTCTCCAAAAGAAATAAAGGCACTTTTTAAGTGCCTTGCATACAGTGGATTCTTTATACCGTTTGTTTCTCTAATTATTACTATGGAGCAAGAATTATAGGGACTTTAAAATGTAAATCAAAAATATTTGTTCTAAGGATCCTATTTGTTACAGAGTACAGGCCCCAGGCAAAATTGTGAAGTCAGTGAAGATGAATGTCTGTAAGTCCTCCAGTCCAGCCACAAGCCTTGCTTGGTGCCCTGAAAGTTCCTTCCGCGACAAAGCTGGAATTTCTCACTCCACCTCCCCTCCTCTTTCTCCTGTACTCCCAAGTACATGGAAGAGGACCCATCCTTTAAAGGAACAAGTGGTTAACAAGCTAAGCTAAAGAAATTCTAAATGGGAAATTGCTAGAGAAACATATTGGCAGAAAGGAGACAGATTTTCATCAAGGACTTTGGAGAGCTTGGCAGATCACCACCAATGGTGAGTTGGTGGAACATAAGGCTTCCTTAAAACACCTGCACAGTTGATTCATGGTTGTGAGTCTTTCTTGTTTGTAAACATTGCCATAATTTCATTGTGATTAGACTGTAGTTTCTATTGCCTACTCTGTAAACTAACACATAAAATGCTGGTTTGGATTTATAGAAGGAATAATATTAAGTTGTGATGTGGAAATCAAAAAAAATGATGTAAGTTCCTTCAGGAACAGGATACACAAATGAAATAAAAGTGGTAATTGGCAAAATACCATACTTCTAGACTCAGAGAATAATTAAAATTGGTATCTTTCTACAAAGGACTGGAGAATCTTGTCTCTCTCTTGATAGTTCTTACCAAACCCACATGAAAAGCCCTTTTGAGTTTCATTCCAAAGAAATACTAGATTCTGGGGTGCCTGGGTGGTTCAGTGGGTTAAAGCTTCTGCCTTCGACTCAGGTCATGATCCCAGGGTCCTGGGGTTGAGCCCCACATGGGGCTCTCGGCTCAGCAGGGAGCCTGCTTCCCCCCCAACCTCTCTGCCTGTCTCTCTGCCTCCTTGTGATCTCTGTCCGTCAAATAAATAAATAAAATCTTTTTTTAAAAAAATGCTAGATTCTATCTTTAATATCAGTTAGAAGGCTTTTCCCCCCCTCTTTTATGTTTAAAAAATAAGGACCTAGGAAGCATCTAGGAAGGTCTTTGGTGTGCAATGCTTGGCATTTTATTTATTTTTATTTTTATTTTTTTAAATTCATTTATTTGACAGACAGAGATCACAAGTAGGCAGAGAGAGAGGGGAAAACAGGCTCCCCACCAAGCAGAGAGCCCGACGCGGGGCCTGATCCCAGGACCCTGGGACCATGACCCAAGCTGAAGACAAAGGCTCTGACCCACTGAGTCACCCATGTGCCCCTGCTCAGCATTTTAAAGTAGTTTGTAGAACTTCCAGGCTTATTGGGAGAATCAGAACATACCTTATTACAGTGAATTCTAAATCAACTTTAAAAATAGATCACCAGGATATTCACCTATAACTTGCTGTAATATTCATGGGAATCAATGTACCTACAGGGTGATTGCCTAAGGATTTGGTGTACTTCTATATACATCTGTCTGATAATTAGAAGAAACTCTTTTCATGTAACTGAACAGCTGAGAAAAATGTAAATAACTGACAGAGAACACACAGCAGGACTCATAAACTCCATTTTCCAGTAATGTTTATGTTCCTAGTGGAATCCTAGAAGATATTCGCAGTTGTGGGGAATGTCATAAATGCAATATGGGATTGGTTAGGGACCCTTAATTTCAAAGTTTTATGGTATCTTCACAAACCCTGAGTACATAATAGAAGCCCTACCCACTCTGAGTTTACTGAGATGTAGGGGAAAGATGAACATTATAGGATTCAGAAACTTTCCTCTGGGAAAAAAGTGGTTCAGTGTGAATATATGAGTTAAGCAGATGCATATTGTGCGGATCTCTTGACTGGATATGGGGCCAGCAAACGTAGGGGAATGTGATGGGCTGGAAGCCATGGTGTGGGCAGTGAAAGAATTCACCCAAGAAGAACAAAAGAGATAGATGTTTATTGAACACATAGCAAAAGAGAGGTGGGGAGGACAGCCAAGGAGGGACTGTCTGCCATGAGGCAGTGGTAAGGGGCCACAGTTATAGGGCAGAATGAAGAGGTTTGGTACTGCATGGAATTTTCCCTTTTTGGTAATCTTGGGAACTGTGCCTAGTTGTAATTGGTCAGTTAGGGCCTCTGCCTATTTCAAGGTGGGTCATTTTATGACCTTGTTCACATTTATCTCTGTGGTAGATGCATGGGCCTTTTAACCTTACCCAGGTTTCCATTGCTCAAGCCTGTTGCCTGAAATTGACCTCTACTCATATCATGTGAGCATTTTAAAAAGCAGCATTATTTATAGAAAAAGTATATTTAAAGATTTTGTTTATTTATTTGACAGAGAGAGATCACAAGTAGGCAGAGAGGCAGGCAGAGAGAGAGGAGGAGGCAGGCTCCCTGCTGAACAGAGAGCCTGATGTGGGACTCGATGCTGGGACCCTGGGATCATGACCTGAGCTGAAGGCAGAGGCTTAACCCACTGAGCCACTCAGGTGCTCCTAGGAAAAGTGTATTTAAATGTAAAATTAAGGAGATCACTTTTGCCCAGAGTATGTCTGATAGCACATACGTACACAGATCTCACATACCCACAAAAATCATAAAATCTCACTGGTCTTTTAGGATAAAGCTCTCCTGAGATCTCAGGGAAAAAATACAAAAATATCAATCTCAGGCAGAAGTATGCCAATCATTCAGGTACTCTGAGTTTTGAAGAGAATATTAATATCTTCCCTTAGTTATTGAATATTTTAAAAATAATGAATCCCACATGTCATCTAGGAGAAATGTTGATTTTTCTTAATTATAATCAAATAAAATATCCAGTGAGTTAACGTGGTAAGAGCAGTTTAACACTTCAAAAAAATTGAGAAATGTGAAACATGTAGGAATCACATCAGGCAAATGTTAAGATGCTATCCTCCTGATGTGGTATGATGGAAATACAGTTGACCCTGGAATGATGCAGGGTTAGGGAATACGAATCCCCTGCATGGTAGAAAATCTGCATAGAACTTTCAACTCCCAACCAACTTAGCTACTGTTAGCCTTCTGTTGACTGAAGCCTTACCAATAACAGAAACAAAGCACATTTTGTATGTTATATGTGTTATTTATTTTATTCCAAAAATAAGCTAGAGAAAAGAAAATGTCAAGAAAACCATAAAGAAGAAAATATACACTGAGCTATACTGTATTTATGGGAAAAAATGCATGTGTAAGAGGATCCAGGTAGTTCAAAGTTGAGTTGTTCAAGTGTCAACTGTATTTAGAATACATTTTCATGAGGTCATTGTCAGTTAGACAAAGGCAGTGCTATCATACCCCTATTTGATGCTGTAAACCATGGGCAGCAGGGAAGATGTGAGACTAAATTAACCCACATGAAGTTTACTAACGCATTGAAGAAACCAGTTCTCCATGAGAACCAAGGAAATGGAGACCTGTAATGGCAAATGTGTGTTGTTGAATGGATGCCAAAGACTAGAATCTCTGGGTTCTACAGCATGTGCCTACCTACTTGTAGAGGAACAGTGATTTTTATCTATGTCATCTTTTATTTGATCCTTTTTATGTAAAATATGTGTGTTTCCTAAATATGAAGACTATATTTGTTTTATTTTATTTTGTTATTATTTATTTTGTTGTCTTTATTTGTTTTCCAAATAGTAACACACTTAAGACAGGGGTGTATGCTTAAATAATGTACCCAATATAATTACTGCCAAAATTGCATCAACTGAAAGACCTTCGGTGCTGTGCATTGAATATGACACAGTGCGAGCTGGGTTGTCACTGATCCTGACCATGACTAATATTAGAGGCTTACTATAAATCAGTACAACATCCTCTTTGTCAAGCATTTAACCTCTCTATCAGTTGGGGTCCAGTCAGAAACCACTGTTATTGTAACAGAAAGAATTTAAAATGAATAATTTTGAACTAAGTATTGAAGACTGAAAGCCAAGGAACACTAATGTATTATGACAGTGGAAGCTGTACAGGAATGAGCTATACTCTTTGAAGCTGGAGGAACAAAGAAGAGCAGAGATTATTAACATTTACAAGTTTGGAGGTGGAATCCCATGTAGCTTTGACCTCCAACCACTGCCAGATAGTACTGGTGACTCTAAGGGGGCTCCATGACATCTGGCTTTCTAAAGTGGTAGAGAACTGGGGTACCGTTGGCTGAGCTGGTTAGGTGTTAGACTCTTCACCTCAGCTCTGGGCTTGAACTCAGGGTTTTGAGTTTAAGTCCCATGTTGGTCTCCATGCTGGGTGTGGAGCCTACTTAAAAAACAAAATAAAGTGGAAGAGAACAGAAACCTGGACTTATGCTGCCAGGGTGAAGAGGAATGCCTGTGATGACACAGAGAGCCAGACTGGAGCAGATCTTTCCTTCCCCTCAAGCCTCCCAGGCACCCCCTAGCGCCATTTTGTACAGTTGTCTGGAAACAGAAGAGCAGTTCGCTGAATCCCAGCCCTAATATCCCAGTGGGTATAAACCTGATAAACAGTACTTTCATAACCAGTATGTTATCTTTTAACAAAAAAGCATTAGATGTCTTATATTAATATGTAGACCCACATTCTCTGATTGATTTCTCTGAGAAGAAACAAAGAGTCTCTTTCATATCATCACTCTTTTTCCTGGAAACATTTATTAAAGTATGCTTGGTTGACATCTTACTTGGTGCTATTTTTATACTTTGCACAGCACACATATTCTTAACAAATATTAGTCAAATGAATGTGTAAAAGTGTACTCTCAACATAACTGACTCCTAATTCTCTTTAAACAATGAATTTTTCATCTTCTTTGATCACTAAGCTAGAATATAAATATTTATACCATAAAAATTATACCACAGGAATATGAATTCCAAGTATTAGAAGCACTTGTGCTTCATTAAGACAGTTAATATAGATTTAGCTTATTTTTCTTTGAAACTCCAGAGGGGTGCAGGAAAGAAATTTAGACTGTCCTCCTTTGGTAGTCTTTTAGATGGTCTCTATCTTTCTGAAACCCCAGTGATGCTTCAAGCTACTGTTTGGGTTCTCTGCACAAAAGTTGGAGATATGTTATTCAGTCTTCATATGAAAGAAATGAAAAATGATCTTCTCTTTTTATTTCTGGTTCTACTCTTGTCACATCATCCTCAATCTCCCTTGGGTGCTCTACTCCATTCTGGATACAAAGTGCTTGACAAGTGCAGAACATGAGTTCTGTTGGAGAGAGTTCTATTAAAGCATCTTTGAAAGAAAATAAGACTTAATGTCTACACAATTTCATTCACTTTATCTAGTTACATGTTGGGTTTTCTGTTTGGTTTATAACATTCATTGTGCCATCCTTGAATATTTATTCTCTTCCAGAAGCAGATGAGACAAACATGATCGTGAACTGAGAGGGAGCTGGCTCCATGGAGCAGTGGCCTTTAAATCTCTCTTCTCAAAACATTTGAAAGAGTGGTGGAAAAGTCCATGGTTTCCCTGATGATTACCCAAGTTGTCCAAGTCTTTCTCAGATTTATGTGAGGATATTATTTTTTAGACACTTCGGGAGTTAGAAGCTTTTTGCAGGAAATCTTATTAGAAAAACAATTCAGCTCCAAAGAAAAATATGTATAAACATTTTAATGGATTATGTAGTCAATCGAACTTTTAAACACAGTGCTCCATTTCATTTTACAAACCATATGTTTTACTGCTTTTCCTGATTTTAATTGTATTCTTAGATTATGGAGGAGTGTTTTTGCCATTTGTTTATGACCTTTTGGGGGTTAATCAGGAGTAACCTTGAACAATAAAGACTAATTCCTGTTCAGCAGGCTGTTTACAATATGAGAAAAAGGAAGGTCAGAGTGTTGGTGGCATAATCCCATGGGCAGTTCCTTGATTTTTCAATGTAACATAGACTCACTTAATACTAAGTACTATGCCCTTAGGATTAGAAAGGAGCAATAAAAATTTAGCTTTAAAATGTAAAGCTGGTTCTGCATCGGTGCTATTCTGTGTAGTCCAGGATGTGTAGTAGCATTTCTGGCCTGTCCCCAATAAATCCCAGTTGCACCTCCCAAGTTGTGACACCAGAAATGAATCCCAAGGGGCAAACTTGACCCCAGTTGAGAACCACTGCCATAGGTCTTGACTATTTCCTTTCTGATTGTTCTGTTTTTCTTATCCCCCCTTACAGAGCCCATGATAGTATATAGGGACCAGATGATCTTTCTCAATTATTAGGGTGCTTACTCCAGAAGATTTCTCTACTGTTAATCACAAGGCAAGAACTAGTTTAGGGACTGTGAGATATTTCTTGTTGGGAATCATGATTATCTAGTTATTTGAATTATGCTAGCTTTTTGTATGGATGATATTAAGGATGAGCTATATTACAAACATCTGGTACTGAAAGTGGTTTGTTCTGAGAATGGTGATAATGAAGTCATTCAGTAAATTTGAATGTTGTGAATTTTCATTATAATCTTTTATTTTTATAAAATCAATATTTTATTAATGCTTGTGTCTTTCATCGTATTTACTATACAATTTTGCTATACATAATTTATTCTTAATTATATAATTATTTAATAATATCACTTTAGTATAACCCTTCAAAAAATCTGTTAAGTTTACTTTTCTTAATTTTGAATCAATATTATTAAATATTAGTATATATGGACTCTTATATTTGGTATATAGAATTCTGTCTTCAGTCACGTGGTTATAAATTCTTAGAAACTCATTACAAATGTTATTTCTGCATAAGATATAAAAAATAGGAATATCAGCAATATGTGATTATAGAAATGACAATGAGGCCTGCAGAACCCTGATGTACTTTCAGAATTTTACTCAGGAAAATTGCCAGCCTTTGAACTAGAGCCTTAAAAGAGAATTTTAGAAGTATCACAGGACCCATGAGCCTAGTCATTTATGAACAGCATTTCTAGTATTCTAGACCATCAGAGTTATAACTAACAAATGAGAAAATAATTGGGTAAAAAGAGATAAACTCTTATCGTGACCAGCAAAAGATAATTTATGTAGAGAAGAAATGAGGAAATATGATTACTACAAGATAATTAGTACCATTTTATAGGAAAGATACATAATCTTTAATAACCAGAAACTCATTAATCTTCATAGAAATAGTTAACAGTTGATGAACACAACTGTGACCTAACCTTGAACATGGAAACTTTAGGTCTTCAATATTGACAATGTATAAGATAAAATAAACCTGAGTTCTACAAGCAATATTTTTATTGCAGTTAACAAAAACTTGGGTTTTGGAAGGAAAATATAAACAAATTTTATGAAAGCGCTAGCCCAAACAAGTGTGTGTAAATTATTTGTTTCCTGTTTTTATAACCAAATCTTTTTACAGCAAGGACCATAACTTTCAGTGAGTCAGTTGGTTTATAAATCAGGAAAACATGGCAGGCTAGATGTCACTAGAATTCATCAAGGCACAAGACAACACATAACACATAATACTTGTCAGAGCATTTAAAAAATACATTAGTAATTGAGTTATCATGAGATTCTGATTAATTAATGACAGCTTTGATGCAGTTATCAGCTATCCCCTGGCGTATTTTACATCCTTTTATATACTAACATTTATATCAACATTTTTTTTTTCTAAAGATTTTATTTACTTATCTGACAGACAGAGATCACAAGCAGGCAGAGAGGCAGGCAGAGAGAGAGAGAGAGAGAGAGGAGAAAGCAGGCTCCCCACGGAGCAGACAGCCCGATGCGGGGCTTGATCCCAGGACCCTGGGATCATGACCTGAGCCGAAGGCAGAGGCTTTAACCCACTGAGCCACCCAGGTGCCCCTATATCAACATTTTATGTGAAAACCTTGAGAGTGTGTTTTGCAAACGGGCCAGTGACATGAACCTGGAACAGACAGCAAAAACAGTGACACCAAAATCTGGATTCAAAAAAAGAGTAAAGTAAAATAAGCTAAATGAAGCAATACAAAATTTGACAGGGATTACTGCAGGCCTTGAATGGTACTGCAAAGACACAACTTAGATCAAAGCAGAATAGGGAGAATTGGCTTCAAGGCAGCATTCCTGGGAAGGAATTAGAGGATTGGCTGACTGCAAATGCGGTACTCCTCAACTGTGCGACTTACTTGCCAAGGAACTGATGTGATCTGAGGTGTATTCATGATGACATTTCTAATACTATAATATCTGGAGTGACATTGATGATAACATTTCTTTGCTTGGAATCACTTAGGCTCTACCAGGATTATTTTGAAAGCTGGGAGAGTGGTAATGGGAACTTGATATCACATCATTTAAGAAATGGTTGAAGAAACCTATCACACTGGGGGAAATAGGATTGCTGCCCTGAGATATCTGAGGAGATGTCTTGTGGAAGAAGGATTTGATTTTTTCTATATAGGTAACCTCCGACGTAGGCTGTTAGCTACGAGTTACTCCACCTAATTTCAGTCTGATTTTCTGCTCAATAAACTATAAGCATAGACTTCTCAAGCAGATGAAAATCTAGACAAACATTAACAAGAAATTGGTACATCTCTTTTATTTTTAGTCTCCTTAGTAGATTTGCCACCTTGTCACCTTGTAGAGAAATCCTTTAGGAGTGATCTGGGACAGTTTACAGGACTATTCTATTTCTACCTGTTACTTGAGGCATAGGAATCTACTATAGACCAAACTGTATTAGGTCAAGGTAAAACATCAGTTACTACTGCTAGCTAACCCCTCATGCATGTACCTTAAGACCATCATAAGCCTCAGAGTTATTATGGATGGATTACTGACAAATCAGTTAACAGATTCTAGTGGAGATAAGTCTGAGGTTTTCACTTGCCTTTTTATTTTCACGTTAACCTTAATAATTTGATATCATTTTGGAAGGAATAGCTAGATGCCCTTCCTTTCCAACAGATAACAGAAAAACTCCATTTTCTAAAAAATACATGACCTTGTTCTGTTAAGGAATCCCTTTAAGAAAATTTATATTGATATTTTGATTCAGATAGCAAGAGGGACTATAGATTAACAATTTTAGAATGATGCCATCATTTTTAGTAGACATCTCTCAGCTTTTAATTATTTTATAGCTCACATTTCTATATAAGTCATCTCAGGCACATATGTATACTTCGAAGGAGCTGAAGTACACATAAATGAAAGTAGTTTAGGGGCGCCTGGGTGGTTCAGTGAGTTAAACCTCTGCCTTTGGCTCAGGTCATGTTCCCGGGGTCCTGGGATCAAGCCCTGCATTGAGCTCTCTGCTCAGCAGTGAGCCTGCTTCCTCCTCTCTCTCTGCCTGCCTCTCTGCCTACATGTGATCTCTGTCAATTAAATAAATAAAATCTTAAAAAAAAAAAAAAGAAAGTAGTTTACCGTTGAGTACACTAAAATTCTATCATGCCCCCTTTTATTCCTCGAATAACAAAGCTTTCCCTGTTTGTTTTTATTTGGCATAGCAAGTATTTTCTCTTGTCCTGGTTTTCCTTATTAGTCATATATAGTACTAGATCACAAATTCTGTATCAGGGAAAAGATGAAAGGACTTCATGAACTCATCTTTGTCTCCCCATAATGTTGCCCCAAGATAAATAGCCATTATACATTTACTGAGTAAAGGGAGCTTTAATGTAAATAGTTGATATCAGGAAAAATGTTCAAACGATCATTTTAGATGGGAACTTAAATTTAACCCACCAAGAACAACTTAATTTCCCCACATGAGAGATAAGTGAGAAGAAACAATAAATTCCCCCACTCAGAAAACAGGCAAACCTTGTGGTTTCCTGGAAAGAGTAGAATCAAGCAGCAGATGAAAAGCTTTCTGCCAGAAATTAGCCATTTATCTAAAGCATATTTAGCTCCCTCCAGGCCCACCTGGACGTTATTTTGTGGAAAGTTTTAGACTGACAACTGGGAAAGGAAATCCACAATTACTTTGGTTAGCCTGGCCTCATCAGTGCTGAGCAGCTCTTCCTGTCATAGTTCTAACCCAATGGTTTATACATGGAGCACTCAAAAGAGATTTGTTGTTCATCTGGAGCTTAGGGAAATATACAATAGAGCAACAAATGACAAATACCATAATTGCTGAAGGGTATTATCATTTCTAGTGTGACTGATCAAATCTGGAAGCCTACAATAAAGCAAGCAAGCATTCATTCTGATGAAATAGCATGAACCAAGTAATTGCTTATTTTTTTCAGAGTTCAATGGAAAGTCAACCGTTAGAACAAAGTGATTTCAGCTTTGTCATTGAACAATAAGTGTGCTCAGTGAAGCTTGGCTGGCTTTCTGTTATTCTTTTCTATGCCACCCAGCATAAAACAAAGATCAGCTTCAGGGCACAAGTGGTTTTATTGGCACTGAGCTGGCATTGTTGGCGAGGAAGAACTTTTCTACTTCAACCAGAATATTTCTCAATGACTCTTGTTTTTCATTAGCAATGCCCTTCAGGTCAAAAGGCACGGGTCTGAGACAGATCTCCACGACTTTCAGGTTGTGGACCATTGCAAACACCATTGCCTCTCGGTGCCACACGACAGTGAAGAAGGGAGGATATCTGTGCTATCTGTCTCACGGGTTATCTGTGTGAAATACATCTGATCATATGAAGGAGACTGATAAATAGGAAAATCATGATTATGAATGTTAATAATCAAGCTCTTGGAGAAAGAGCTCAAAGAGGGAAACTTAATATCCATTTGAATTTCTACTATGCATCAACCATCTCTGATTCATGGGCGAAGTCTCCGCAGCTTTGCACTTTTCTACTCCCTTGAATTTCTGCAGGGAAAATGGGAGTCTTATCTCCGAGTTAGATTATATTGAAAAAAGTCAGGTGACTTGACCATCTTATGTACAGTTGACGTGGTTATGTCTCTTTTGGTGGACTGGTGTGAGGCCCGTGGAAAGTGCCGACTGAGGGAAGGAGACCCCACAGCTGGAGCAGCACGACCAGAATAGTTCTAGCAAAGGGGCCGATGCAGACATTCTAAATCAAGCTTGCCTGGGAGCAAGTCCCGCTCTACTTCTTCTTATCAACTCCATGATTTTAGGCAGCATACCCATTTTGTGACACTTCCTAAACTGGGAGGAAAAAAAAAAAAAACTTTCTCATGAAGCAGTTATGAGGATTATATTATTTAAGGGCCATAGTAAGCACTTTAGGAAAGAAAGCAAATTATTATTTTTTTTTATTTATAGGGTCGCCTGAAATTGTATTCAGTTTTTAAGATCATAGAATCTTCTCTTAGAATAAAATAAGACAAAAATAAATAATGGAGATCTATCATACCTGGAATTATATTAGTAAAATTTATCCTTAAGAATCTATATAAAATTCTTTGCATGTATATTTGGTACCTCAGTTAAGTAGTTATTTTCTTGGAATTTTCCAGTTTTTTATCAAGCTGAATTTCTCTCTTTCAAAGCATATGAATAAATCATTTTTCAGATTTTCACAACACTTCTCTTTTAAAGTGCCCCAAAGAGTTTTTAAATAAACAGTTAAAATAGTTTATTCCCAAAACATTGCTTGCTTAGTATAACCATACACACCCAACCCTGAAAGCCTTAACAAATGTTGCTTCTAAATGTCTTTGCTGCATATTAATGCCCTTTAGAGATTTCCGTTTCTGGGTGAAATCACATCCAACAGTACACAGAAATTCGAGCTAACTTCTAGTTACTGCTTTCTACTGCTGAATAAGGTTGTCAGTGGAAGTTACAATGTTTACGGAAACAATTTGCTAAAATCAGGGCCTTGGATTTCCCTAGAAATCCATGACCAGTAGTTGGTTCTTCCAGGAAGCTCATTTCTGGTGCAATACTGAAATGGTTAAGAAATTATGGTTAAGAAAACAAATTTCCTGCTTCTGAGAGCATTACCACATATCAAAATGTGAGTAGCCCATTTTTAAAGAAGTACAAATAATAAAAACATCACAAAGACAAACTACTGAAAAAATGCATACTTTTTTTCTGATATTCAGAGGATAATTTGGCATCTTTCAATAGCAAGGAGTCACAAATGTATTTATTGTCCAAGAACCCAGCAAGGAGCACAAGGTCATTGGTTTACACATGAAGACTCAGACTGGAAGGGGGAGTATTTATATATATATATATATATATATATATATATATATATATAAAATTATATTTTCTTATTTTGTTAGGTTAGCCACCATACATACAGTACATCATTAGCTTTTGATGTAGTGTTCAGCGGTTCATTAGTTGTGCATAACAGCCCCTGCTCGGTCCAACACATGCCCTCCTTAATACCCATCACCCAGTTACCCTATCTGCCCACCCCTCTCCCTTCTGTAACCTTCAGTGTGTTTTTCGGGGCCCATAGTCTCTCATAGTTTATCTCCCTCTCTGGTTTCCTCCTGTCAGTTTTCTCTTTCTTCCCCTAATGTCCTCCATGCTATTCCTTATGTTCTGCATATGACATGGATGGAACTGGAGGGGATTATGCTAAGGAAGGGAGAGTTTTTTCTGGCTCTCTTAACTAGAGTCATGGCCTTGCTTTCACAGTGTTTGTGTGGTATCCTCTTAGGGAATTGAGATGGAAGTTAAAGTGCGAGAGGCCAAGGGCTCTGTGATCATTAAGCTCTGGTTAGGAGAAACCTACTGGGGATCTCCACATCCCATCCTCTTGGTCTCCAGGACCATGGCCAGTGGCAGTGTGAGTGCTTATTGCCTGTCATTTGGACTTGGTTTCAATGGTCTTCTCTGTCATTTTCTTGCCTCTGGGAATGCCTATTCTCAGTCTACCTTACCACTGTCTTACTGATTCTGAAATGCCTTGTCTGCAAAGGATTTTTTTGTATCTATGCTTTAGAAAGAACTCTTACAGACTGATTCAGTAGCTCGGTAGGATAATGGTAGGCAAACAATATGGATAGGCAGTTGACAGGCACTAGACAGATGAACAATTCAATTGTCTGATGCATATATAAAGGCATGCCTGCTCCTAGAAGCAGAGAAAAGTAAATAAGGAATGATAAGACACTACCTCTCACTTAACACATTGGCAAAAACTGGAAAAGAATGATAACCATGGGCTACAAGTGTATGAGGACACATCAAAGTCCTTGAGTAGATAAATGGTTGAATAAAGTCTAGTACATTTATATCACAGGATATTATACAGCCATTAAGAAGACTGACTTAGATCTATACCAGTTGACAGAGAGGGGTTTATGCAACAAATGAAGTAGGAAAAGCCAAACGAAGAAAATAGTATATTACATGAACTCATTTTTCTCAAATAATGGCAAAAATCATATTTGTACATGATTTTTAACATTATGTGGGAATGAGGGAAGAGAAGGAGAAAAGAGTAGATTAATTAAAATAGGAAGAGAGAATTAAAAATGTTCATGCAAAAATAGAATGCATGATTCAGTTATTTTATTTTATTTTATTTTATTTTATTTTATTTATTTTAATTATTATATAAAAATAGAATATATGATTCAGTTTATGTAAAATAGAACATATGATTCAGTTCATACATATATTTCATGTCTTTTGAGTCATATAAAGAGCTGAATGAGGAGATGTGTAAAGTTTTTCATACTTTCTTCATGTTTTTTCCTTATTTTTTTTCTGTGTTGTCTTGAATTTTCCTAATGAATGTATACCATTTAATTTTAAAAAAGAATAAACTCTTTTATTTGTGGAGAAAAAAAAAAGGTACACATTACTTCTCTGCTTAAACCAAAATAGTTCCCTATGACTTACAGAATAAAACCCATATAAATGTAACATAAGGTTTCTTAAAATTGGAACCCGGACTATTTTTTCAATTGTATTCCCAATATTCCCCCTGCTCGGCAATCTGAATCCCATTTAATTATAGCAAGTGAATTATAAGACATTTTCTGAATACCCCTTGGTATTTCAATCACTGTATCTTTGAACTCACTCTCCCTTTCTCTAAAATGTGCTTTACTGGGGCACCTGGGTGGCTCAGTGGGTTAAAGCCTCTGCCTTCGGCTTGGGTCATGATCTCAGGGTCTTGGGATTGAGCCCTGCATTGGGCTCTCTGCTCAGCAAGGAGCCTGCTTCCCATCTCTTTCTGCCTGCCTCTCTGCCTACTTGTGATCTCTCTCTGTCAAATAAATACATAAAATCTTTTAAAAAATAAAAAAAAATAAAATGTGCTTTACACTTACCTTATCTGCCTGTAAATGCCTTCCTATTTATGCTGAAATTTCCATTTAGGTGTCCGCCCATGTCTCCCTCAGCATCCCCCAGAATAAATTTCTCACTAATGATGGTGAACATTAACTGAGCACCTCTGCCCTAACATTAGGTTATTATTTAACAATGATAAAGACTACTGATTCTTTTTTTTTTTTTAATGTGTAATCTGTTTAGAAAAGATAGTCTAGAAAGGCAACTATTACAGCTGTATAATGATAGAAGTATGATGTGGCTTGGGCCGAGGGAGAGGAGTGGGGGCGGGGAATGTAAACTTTACAGCACAAGTGAAACAGAGTTAAGTCTTGAAGATCTTTGATAAGGGGCAGTTAGTTCTTCCAAAAGTGAGCTGGCTCATTGCCAGCAGAGGAAACCTTCAGACGTGTGTACCAACAGACATGTTGGGAGGATACCATAGCGTTTGACATCTTGGGTAATATCCGGCAGCTGACTGGCCTGTGTTTGTCTTCCCTCATCGGATACGAACACCTTGACAACAGGGGCTTTTTTACTTGTCACAGCCCCTGGCACAACGCCTGACAAAGATGGGTGTTCTGTACCTGGGGGCTGCCTTGGACTTGGGTGAATTCTGTCCCTCCAGCTCTCCTTGTAAAGATCCTCCCCCACCCTCGTCACATCTAATACAGGGAATTGTCTACCTAGTTTTACTCATTTGTATTCAAATCAAGGTCTTGAACTCTTTGTGGGGTTTTGTTGATTTGAAGCAGAGCATATTCCTTTCAGTACTTCATCTATATTCTATTTGGTATGCAATTTTAATCTTATTATTGTCTTATCTATCTATTCTCTTTTATTTAAAAGAGAACGGCATACATCAGTGATCCCAGGAATAACTGAAATGTTTTTCTGAAACACTGGAGGCTGGAAGCTTTTATCCCTTCCTCCCACGTAGGGGAGCAGAAGCACCTCTCAATTCCCCCAAGAAAGGATTCCTATCCTGGCTGTTATTTTTCACCTTTTATCTTATTCAAATTAATTTTCTGCTTAGCAAAGAAATACATGTGTATGGCTTAAAATTATTTGAACGGTACCAAAAGACTTAAAATGAAATACAGTGGCTGTTCCTCGCCCTACTCCACACATCAGCTCACCCCGCAGTCTCCAGGGGTAACTACTTGAAACTCTCAAGGCTTTTTTTTCCTCATATTACATTCAAATTTCTAAATAATATGCTTATATCTCTAGTTCTTTTATTCGCTTTCAACATTCATCTACTGGCTTTCATCAGACTATATAGTACTTTAAAATATTTTAGCCTTACTTACAATAAGCACAGGGTCATATGTTATTGTACTCCTGAAACTAATATTACACTCTAGGTTGACTGGAATTAAAAATAAAAATTGAATAAAAATAAAACATTTTAGCAGACAATGAGCTATGTATGTGTTGGTGTAATGATACCCTATGTGTGGTCACAACCCTAAATATCTTAGACCCAGTCATTGAAATTCTACTTTGACATTGAAATTCTACTTAGACCCAGTCATTTGAAATTCTACAATTCTACACTGAAATTCTACTCAGGAAGCCTGCCCTCCAGGGACAATCACTACAAATGTGTGTCTTGCTTTTTTCCCCCTACACCACAGGATTTGATAAATAGTATCATAAATGTAAAAACACGGGTTTCCATAGGTGAATTAGTGGCTTGTAAAAGGAAATTTGAAAGATATTTCATTGTGAAATTAGCAGTCTTCTAGGTATGTGGACTGGCTAAAATATTTTAGACATGCCCTCACCCATACACGGAAATAAGAGGGAGAAGCCTAGAGCTTATAAGCTTTACAGTTGATTTTAGGCTTAATTCCTAGAGAGTCCTCTCCACAGACCAGTTTGAGAAAAATTCCTCTGTTGTCAGTTGCTGATCAAAAGATTAACTGAATTTTGCCTTAAAAACATCTTCTTGTCTGTCTCTGATAAACTCTGCACTTGCTGGATGGTGTCAGAACACCTAAAAGTATCCGAACCAGAGACTTCCTGAATTGTCTGTGTTTGCTGACAAGTGTCTATGTAACGGTTGAAAACATGTGTTGTAATTTGTTCTGAGACTGGCTTTTTTCATTGAAGTCTGGTTAAAGGTTGTTAAAAAGTAGTTAAAATTCACCCATTTAAATTTTTGGAGGCTTCTGTGTTAACTTTAACACACACACACACACACAACCCTAAGGGTTTACGCAGACTTGATTGGCTCAAATTGGTTTGCAACAATTAAAGTATTCTGCTCCCTTACACATTTTCCCCCTTACCCGATCTTTCCTATAAAATATGTAACAATTTTGGGTGCCTGGGTGGCTCAGTGGGTTAATCCGCTGCTTTCGGCTCAGGTCATGATCTCAGGGTCCTGGGATCGAGTCCCGCATCGGGCTCTCTGCTCAGCAGGGAGCCTGCTTCCTCTCTCTCTCTGCCTGCCTCTCTGCCTACTTGTGATCTCTCTCTGTCAAATAAATAAATAAAATCTTAAAAAAAAAAATATGTAACAATTTTTGGTTAAATTAGTATTTGGTGTTTTCCTTAATATGTACAAAAACATTGTTCGTGCCTGAGACAGTATACCATGGCTGTTCTCGGGCCAATTTTTGATTTTCTTCTGGCATTAGTTCCTTATGCTTTTCATTTATTTCTCTATTACCGCTTACGGTAGTACCCTTCTGTTTTTTAATAAAATTTTCCACCCTGTTAAACCTATCACATAACCTATCAGCTCTGATTCTTTTTTTCCTCTGAAAACCTCCTGTCTGCTCCAGGGTTGTCGAGTAGCTTATTGTAGACCTCTTGCTCTCCTGAAACTGCCTTTTGCTATGAACTCTGCCTTTGGCCTTGGTGTGACCCCTTTTGTCTAGGCCGTTTTCTTTTTACCTCTTGGTTTATGTTCTCATTATACTGAAGAATCATCTGCCAGCCCTTTCCTGAGAAACAATGTATGTGAGGCAACCATCTTGAGTCCTTGAATATCTAAAAGAGGAAAGGCTGGGTCATATGGCAGTTGTATCTTTAACTTTTTAAACAACTGGTGAGCTGCTTTCCAAGGCATTGGTATCATGAGATATTCCTATCAGCAGTGTACAGGAGCTCCAGCTTCTTCATATGCTCAACAACCCTCGGAGTGGTCAGTCTCCTTAGGTTTAAAGGGGTAGCTCACTGATAATTTTAATTTGCCTTTCTCTAATGATGTTAGATATTAATGATGTTGGGCATCATTTCAAACCATCACTTATTTGCCACGAATATACGTTCTTCGGAAAAGTGTTCAATCCATGTGCCGTCTTTCCTTTAAATTGTTTTCTTATTAATGAGTTTTGAGATTTCTTTGTAGATTATGGATATAAGTCCTTTAACATATGTGATTTGCAAATGTTTTTTGTCTCAGTCTGTGGCTTGTCCTTTTAATTCTCTTATCAGTGCCTTTTAAAAAACAGAAGTTCTGAATTTTGATGAATTCCAATTGGCTTTTTCTTTTTTGGGCCATGGTTTTACAGCTTTGCCTGGCCCAACGTCTCAAATATTTTCTCCTTTGTTTTCTTTGAGACGTCTTATAGTTTCAGGGTTTACATTTAGATCTGTGATGCATTACAAAAAAATTTTTATGGTGCAATGTAAGAATCCAAGTTGATTTTTTCACAGTTGGATATCCAAACTTTCCAGCATGTCAGCATATTAAAATGATTGTTTTCTTCCCTGAATCAACTTCCTACCTTTGTTAAAAAACAGTCGACTATGTATGTGTAAATCTATTTTTGAATTCTAATCCATTAATATATTTATACCACAATGCCTTGATTAACTGTTGCTTTACTTATGGATGTATATGTATTTGCTTTTTTAAAAATATTAATCCAGTGTAATTAACATAGTGTTATTTTAGTTTCAGGGGTACATTATAGTGATTCAACCGTTCTGTATGTTATTCAGAGCTCGTCATGATAAGTGACTCTCTTACCCCCCTTCCCTATGTCACCCATCCCCCCACCTCATTTTTGGTAAACATCAGTTCTGTATAGTTAAGAATCTGTTTTTTGATTTGTCTCTTACCTTCTTTGTTCCTTTGTTTTGTTTCATAAATTACACATGTGAGTGAGATCTTATTGTTAGTTGTCTTTTTCTAACTGAATTATTTCAGAAAACAATTCATTATGGGGCGCCTGGGTGGCTCAGGTCATGATCTCAGGGTCCTGGGATTGAGCCCAATGTCGGGCTCTCTGCTCAGCAGGGAGCTTGCTTCCCCCACTCTGCCAGTCTCTCTGCCTACTTGTGATCTCTGTCTGTCAAATAAATAAATAAAATCTTTTAAAAAAGAGAAGAATTCATTATATTCTTTATATAATTAAAGAATATTTTAAACAATAATGAAATATAATTATATTAAAAATATAATTCATTATATTCTCTAGATCCATCCATGTTGTTGCAAATGGTAGCATTGCATTATTTTTAAGGCTGAATAGTATTCTATTGTATGTATACACCACATCTTTTTTATCCATTCATCTATCAATGGACATGGGTTGTTTCTGTAATTTGGCTATTGTAAATAATGCTGCAATAAACATAAGGGTGCATGTATCTTTTTGAGTTAGTATTTTTGTATTTTGGGGGTAAATACACAGTAGTGCAATGCCTAAATCATACGGTATTTCTATTTTTCATTTATTGAGAACCCTCCATTACTGGTTGTACCAGTTTGCCGGCCCAGCAACAGTGCCCAAGAATTCCCTTCTCTCCACTTACCAAAAATTGTTTCTTGTGTTTTTGATTTTACCTGTCTGACAGCTGGGAGGTACTATCTCATTGTGGTTTTGATTTGCATTCTCCTGATGACAAGTGATGTTAAGCATTTTTTCAGTGTGTCTGTTGGCCATCTGCTTGTCTTCTTTGGAAAAATGTCTACTCGGATCTTTTGCCATGCTGTCTTTCTTCCCATTTTTAAAAAATTGGATTGCTTGTGTTTTGCTGTTGAGTTGTATAAGCCCTTTGTATATTTTGAATATTAACTCTTTATCAGATATAGCATTTGCAAATACCTTCCCCCATTCAGTGGGTAGTCTTCTAGTTTTGTTGATTGTTTCATTTACTGTGCAGAAGCTTTTTATTTTTATGTAGTTCCAGTAGTTTGTTTTTGCTTTTGTTTCTCTTGTCTCAGGAGACGTATCTAGAGAAGTGTTGCTAAGGCTGATGTCAGAGAAATTACTGCTTGTGCAGTCTTCTAGGGTTTTTATGGTTTCAGATCTCACATTTAGGTTTCTAATCCATTTTGAGTTTATTTTTGTGCATGGTGTAAGACAGTGGTCCACTGGGGCACCTGGGTGGTTCAGTCATTAAGCCTCTGCCTTCGGCTCAGGTCATGATGCCAGGGTCCTGGGATTGAGCCCCACATTGGGCTCCTGCTCATCAGGAAGCCTGCTTTTCCCTCTTCCACTCCCCTGGCTTGTGTTCCCTCTCTCACTGTCTCTCTGTCAAATAAATAAATAAAATCTTAAAAAAGAAGAAAAACCACTTTCATTCTTTGGCATGTTGCTGTCCAGTTTTCCCAACATCATTTGTTAAAAAGACTGTCTTTTTCCCACATAGCATAGTCTTGCTTCCTTTGTCAAAGATTAATTGGCCATATAATTATGGGTTTATTTCTGGGCTCTCTATTCCAGTCTATTGACCTGTATGTCTATCTTTGTGCCAGTATGATATTGTTTTGATTACTACAGCTTTGTAATATATCTTGAAATTTGGTATTGTGATACCCCCAGTTTTATTCTTCTTTTTCAAGATTGCTTTGGCTGTTCAGGGTCTTTCGTGGTTCCATGCAAATTTTAAGATCCTTTGTTCAGTTCTGTAAAAAATGCCGTTGGTATTTTGGAAAGGATTACATTAAATCTGTAGCTTGCTTTGGGTAGTGTGAACCTTTTAACAATATTGATTCTTACAATCCATGAGCATGGAATATCTTTCTATTTCTTGTGTCATCTTCAAATTCTTTCATCATTGTTTTATGTTTTCAGAGTATAGGTCTTTTACCTCCTTGTTTAAGTTTATTCATAAGTTTTTTTTTATTATTTTTGGTACAATTGTAAATGGGATTACTTTCCTAATTTTTCTTTCTGCTATATTTTTAGAGTGTGGAGATATGATGCATTTTTATATATTGGCTTTGTCTTGAATCAGATAGTTTAAATCCTCCTGCTTCAATATTCTTTCTCAAGACTGTTTTAGCTATCCTAGATCCTTTACATTTTCATACAAATTTTGGAATCAGCTTGTAAATTTCTCAAAAAAATATCTTCTGGGATTTTGATAAGAATTAAATTAAATCAATAAATATGATTAGGAAGAACTGCAATATTGGGTTCTTCCGAGCCATACATGTTATATTCCTCTCCATTTTTAACTCTTCTTTAATTTTCTCAGAGTTGTATACTTTTTATTACAGAAATGACACATATTTTATCAGATTAATCTCAAAATATTCAGTAGTCTTGAGGCTATTATAAATAGCACTTTAGTTTAAATTTCTGATTGCTTATTACTAGAGATATTATAGATATAATATTTTAACTGATAACTATTTTTTTCAAGTCTTTGTTTTAATCCAGTCATATTCCCAAGAGAATTTAAGGTAACATTCTTATAACGGCTTGATTCTACAATGAATCTGATCAAACTGATTCACTTTGTTCCAGTTGAGTTAGAGAACAAACACTCAAATTCTTCAAAAGGATTCTCCTGGTGTGTGGGTGTTCAACTTGTATTAAAATTTTAATTCTATTGAATAATAGCTCCTTCAGCTATTCAGCTACTTTAGAGTTAGCAAGTTATTAGCAAGTTATTCATTCTGGCTGGTCCATCAGGTTGAACTTCTACTCAAAACCTAACATCCTGTGCAAGTCCAATCAAGATTGTCTTATGGTACAACTGATTGGTAACACCTGCCTTTAAAATTTGCCAAAGCAACATCTTTTCAAACTTCATGGAGTCTAACCCTGAAGTCTCTATCGTGCCTAGTCATTTGAACAATTTAGAAAAAATGGGCCTTATTATTTTGCCCCGCCCCCCCCATCTCACATGCAGAGGAGAGTTGGCCTATGGTGTAAGGTTAGAATGCAAATCAGTCTTTTCACCTTTTAGAACAGATCGCTGCCTTGGCCTTTTTTTTTTTTTTCCCCTACACATAAAACTTAGCAATGCTGTAGAAAAATCTTGTTGCTTTATGGAACTCAATTTTGAATTGTCTGCTAACTGGCCACTACCGTCAAAATACTGTTGACAAAAATACGATTTAAGAAAATAGTTTGATGTTTGTGATAACCATATCCTGACATCAGTGTATCTCATCAGCAATTTATTATACTTCCACATATGAATGTCTTCTGTGAGTTACTATTTAATCTTAAGCTTTCATTTCTAAAATTTGTCTCAAAAACTAGGCATATAAAGAATATTTTCTAAACTTTCTATAAAATTGGGCTTGAAGATACCCTCCCTTACATTATGCATTATAAATTGTATATTATAAACATAATTTGAGTGGCAAAATTTTGCCTGGAATTTAGATCCAGGAATTCAATATTTGCCTCTATAAACAATAGAATATACTTCTTGTTGTTGTTGTTTTTGTTGTTCATTGTTTTGTGTTTTTTTTTAATAAGAGTGATTAGGTATTTATACACTCTTTTTGTCATGGTCTAAAAGCCCAGAACCACATTTCATACTCAAAATATCTTCCAATTTTCTGTGATAATAATCTCTTTCTTCTAGTTGGTATTATATACCTCCTTTACTTATTTTTTTTAAGATTTTATTTATTTATTTGACAGAGATTACAAGTAGGTAGAGAGGCAGGCAGAGGGGGGGGGGGAAGCAGGCTCCCTGCTGAGCAGAGACAGATGTGGGGCTCAATCCCAGGACCCTGGGATCATGACCTGAGCTGAAGGCAGAAGTTTAACCCACTGAGCCACCCCGGCACCCTACTTTACTTATTTTAATGGTAACTATCTTATTGTATATATGTTTTTGTTGCATATATCCCAAAATTCTTTTAAGAAATAGGGTATAAACAAAAGAAAAATTTTTAAAAAATCAATTCCAGTTGAGATCCACTTACGTTACATCAGAACTTCTATAATATTTTTATTTGTAAATCACAATTATTTCTTCAAATCTCTCATTACAGAGGCAACTCATGATATTTAAATTGGTAGGGAAAATAAGAAGAGATGGGCATGAACTGATCTTCAATTTGCATTTCCAAAGAGAAAGAGTTTGAATTCTATCACCATATGCTTATGTAACTAAACATTCTCATGCTCACACCAAAGAACCTAAGGCCAGAACGGATGCTAATTAATTTGTAGCTTCCAGAAACCTAGAATACTTTTATGGATGTAAAAGAGGATCAGTAACTTTTCCTGTAACAAATTTATTGTACTCCTTCCACGTGCCAGGCAAAGTTGATGGCTCTGGGATTATACCAGCAAATGAGACAGATGAAGAGTCCAGCTCCCACACAGCTTACGTTTTAGCAGAGGAAAACAGATGGTAGATTGGTTAAATAAATACACATAATAGATTTTAAATTAAGCTAATAAGTCAAAAATAGTTTTACATAGATTGTTAGAAGATGAAGGGCCATGAAAAGACAGCCCAAGGTAAGTGGGCAGGGAGCAGGTGAAAGAAAGGAACACTGCAATTTAAAACAGGGCAGACTGGGTAGGCTTCATTAAGAGGGCAATTTTGATATTTAAGATACTTATCATTGCTATTTCAAAAGATTGATAATTTCATAATATTTGCTATTTCTGTGTCTGTTTATTGATTTTTTTCCCGGGTTGAGTTCTGTTTTTCTATTTCTCTATAACCTTTGTAGTTGTTAAGAAGATGGTAATTTTACACTTTTTTTTCCCCCAAAGATTTTATTTATTTATTTGACAGACAGAGATCACAAGTAGAGAGAGAGAGAGAGGAGGAAGCAGACTCCTCCTGAGCAGAGAGCCCGATGGGGGCCTTGATCCCAGGACCCTGAGATCATGACCTGAGCCGAAGGAAGAAACTTAACCCACTGAGCCACCCAGGTGCCCCAATGTTACACTTTTGAGTGAGTTTTGTTGTCCTTTAAAGAGTGTTGGATTTTCCTGCAGACACAGTTAAGTTACTTGGAATAACTTCGATCCTTTTGAGGCTTCTGTTTAAAGTTTGAGAATAAAGGTTCAGCCCATCCTTTACTGTAGGGATTTATTAGCTCCGCTACTAAAATGAAAGCCTTTCTGAAGACGCTACTCAATTATCTCTTGTATTTTGAGATCTTCTCTCTCTAACATTTTGGAATACCGCCTATTGCCTGCTCTGTGGGACCTTGGGGATGTTTGACCTTTCCTCTCCTGTGGTCTTTTCCTTTGCCTTCAGGAGTTTCACCTTGCCTATGTGCAGATTCTTTCTCAGCCCAAGACTGGGGAGGACCTTCTCTGCAGAGCAGGTGTTTAGTTGGGTTATTTGTTTCCTGAGTGTGTTTCCAGATCTCCCCTGATCTCCACCGCTTCCTCTTGTGCGGCTCTCCCTCTCCTGTTCTTGGCCATGCACATTCCAAATGCCTATCCCTCCCTCCACTCTCATTTCTGTATCCTCAAGGCAGCAAGATCTCCAGGCTGCTTGGATTTCCTCTCCTCCCCATGCCCCAGAAAACTGGGATTAGATGGTGACTTGGGCAGTCCTAGTGCTTAGCTTCCCTTCTCTAAGAAATCACATGTCTGTGTTATGTGGAATCCAGTGTCTGAAAGCAATTACTTCATTTTTTCCTAGATTTATAATTGTTTAGAGGAGGAGGGCACTTTCTTTAGAAGTTGATTCTTCGTGAGTGGAAACAGAAATCCTATAGAATGTTTAAGGTAGTAGTTTGAAATTACCAGTATGACAAGGTTTTAAAAATACTTCCTAAGCTACTGATGATTGAAACCACGAATTTTTTTCTCAGGATTTTGTGACCTTTTCTTTATTCCTGTATGAATTCTCAAGAAGACCAGAGCACACAGCATCGTGGAATACCTGAGGGAGAAGGAATCTTATTTTTATTTGTGCTGAAAATTGTCTGGATGAAAAATGTGAATGCTATATAATAAAAAATAATAATAAAAATATAAATAATAATAAAACATAATAAAAAATATAAATGCTATTATGTGTTTTTTTATGTGTTGTGTGTTTATTCATTTACATTCAAACCACATCAACATAGGCTCTAAAGGAAAGCCTTATGTCCCGAGCAAAAGAAAAAAATGTCACTTTTTCTCTAACTGTAGGAAAGTGTTATATAAATGAAATATTTTTAATGGCTGACTTGTGTCTTGCTAAATTCAAGGACACTCAAATCCTGCCCCAAGCAGCCCAGGCTTTTTCCTCACCTAGGGCTAAGTTCTTTAGACATTAGCAGTTGACTGTATGTGCCTTACCTTGGCAATGATGTCTGCATTTCAGAAGATATAAGATGTATTGTTTCATATGGATGCAAATCTTAGAAATCAGGGCATATGATTCTTTTCTTAAAAGCTTACTTTGAAGAATTCTTTTCAGGTTTTTGTTTTGTTTTGTTTTGTTTTCTTTCAGGTTTTGGTGCTTCTGTTTAAGGAACACACCACAGGTGACAAGTAATTCTCTGGAACCCCTTCTGACCTTTAGAATAGCACAGAGACCACAGCATTCTATGAGGCGAAACACTGATTTTATCACAATGCTACTCTTTTAGAACTGAGAGAAATTGATTCTTCAGCTTCTTTTTCCAGGTGAGTCCTTTCAATGACATCATTCTGTATAGACAGTGATCATAGACCTCATTTTAAATGGGCAATGTTTCATGACAAATTAGTACGAGCGTAATCCTCTAACCAATAAGGAATAAAATATCACTGGTATATGTTGCCTTTTTTTATGGTTACTCATAATTATAATTCAGTTCCTTTTGTATTTTAAATTCTTTTTATAATGATTCTAAAAATCATGGTCATTTAGGAGCTATTTTTTAATGTGAATTTCTAACTCATGTTAAGACATTTGAAAAAAGCTTTAAGGATCCACATACAAATAAAGAATCAGATTTCTGTGCATATACACACATACATAGATGTATGAAACTGCACTGTGTTCAAAAAGGTGTACTGAGATGTCCCCCAAAATTAGAAATGTAAATCCTATTTTACTACTTTCCTAGGGCTGCTGCAACAAAGTCCTAAAAACTGAGTGGCTTAAAACAGTATTGTTTCCGTTCTGGAGGCTCAAAGTCTGAAATCAAGGTCATTCTCCCTCTGAAACCTGTAGGAGAATCCTTCCTTGCTCCTTCCTGGCTTCCAGTGGTTTGCCTGCAGTCTACAGCATTCCTTGACTTATAGATCCATCACTCCAGTCCTTGGTCTACACAGGGTCTTCCCTCTGTTCGTGTCTCTCTCTGGTTCTACATTTTCCACTGCCGCTTGGACACCAGTCAGCTTGGACTAGGGCCTACCCTAACAACCTCATATAATATGATTACCTCTCTGGAGACCCTATTTCCAAATAAGGTCACATTCTCAAGTACTAGGGCTTAGAACTCCAGCATATCTTTTTGGGGGGCCACAATTCAATCCATAACAACTATGAAGTCATTTTTATACACACACACACACCCCTTTATTTTTTGGAAAAAAAAAATATGGTGATGAAACTAGGAGTAGTAGTAACATATATTGAGTATTATTCCACTGAGAAGGAAGTATCTCCCTTAGTTCTATGAGGAAATCAGTGTATATTCTACATTTGATCTCATTTGACAAAAGTAAGGCATAGGGAAATTAAATAATGTACTCAGAATCACATGGCTATTAAGTGGCAAAACAGGGAGTCAAATTAATGTATATCTAAACTAAGAGTTCAGACTGTTTAACTATTAGCATTCTTAAACTACTTTTGTATCATGAATCCTTTTGGTAGTCTGAGATACCTTTGGAACTTTTTTCAAAAAAATGTTTTTAAACATTAAAGGAAACACAAATTGAACCAAAAAATGCTATTGAAATACAATTATTAATTTAAAAAATGATATATTATGCTGAATCACACACAACTGTCATTTTTTTAGGTAGAAAATGTACAAATATTGACAATTTCATATGGTTTATCTGAATGGTAATATATGTGCTTCTTTACTAATAAGTAAGATCAAGTGATCCATTTAATAGCTACCGGAATTTCAAAATAAGTATAATAATATTTCACTATATTTTCCATAACTGTTATGTGATATGAAAATATTTGTGATTTCTGTTGGTGACAAAACTATAGATACTGCTAATGCCATGTTGTAGGTTTTTTCCTATTTTCATAATTGAAGGTGCTTATCAATTTCAGTTAGAGATAGTGAGATAAAAAGCATATTTTCCCCATAAAAGTTCAGAGAGCCTTTGGAGGGCAGATGTAAAGTTTATGGAGTTCAGGCTGGGAATCCAACACTAAATTCTAGCCAATTTCAGGACACCCTAAGTGATTTTTTATTTGATAAAAATGCTTGAAAAGTAATTGAAGTGGACTTAAATTTATGCGCTTTTTTTTTTTTTAAGACCAAATAAGACTTTTCTAATTTCGGATAGCCCACAGCAGCCATTTTTGTATCATTTTGTTTATACCCTATGGAAAAAGAGCTGCATGGGGACTGGCTGATGTTTAATTGAATATAGCCATGTAACTTTTACTTATAAGATGGAAAGCAAACAAAAGGCTGCTTAAGATGTTTTAAATCCCCGAGTATATGTTGTATTTAAGTTTGTAAATTTTCTCTGAGATCTTTACTCAGTAACATATGTGCGTACATGGCAACTCATTTTCCAACATTATATTCTTTAATTTGCTAGTGAGGGGTAGATGGACAGATGACAGAGGAAAAGGAATTATTAACAGAGCAAAGGCAGTGTGACATTAGGGCATCACAAACATGGTTGCTCATAGAAAGGAGGAGATTTTTTTCGGGGGGTGTCTCTCAACTCACTTCCCCATGATACTTGTTAATGTTCTCTGACCCTCTTTGAGGTATTGACCCTACTCTTAGAGAAACTGTCTGCACAGTCACTGCCAAGTTTGCCCGAGGAGAATGAGTGTCACTTTAAGACACAATTTCATTGCCTCTTATTAAATACATTGGATAAAGAGCAAAATTAACCTAATAACACTGGTACATTTGCAAGTACAGCCAACTGTAAAGAAAGTGATAAAACAAGCAGTTTGTAAATTTTCTTTTTACAACACTCTTGTTAAACTAATTTAAGTGTCCTGCCTCCAGGAGCAGCTTAGAGAGGATACACTTTAAGTGATTATTCCTAAATAGGTTATTATTTTAAATGGAGTCCTTTAAGAGTCACATGTGTGGCATTTGGTTAATCCATTACATTTCCAATTAGAAACAAGTGCTTTTTATGGCAGGCAAATTATTTTATATGCTTCACAGCTGCACTTAGGACAGAAGACTCAGCCCATGACATTCCTCTTGAAAAACATTAAGGGAAGAACTATCCTGTGCCCAAGGGTGATTAAGCTTCTTAAATCACTTCTGATCTGTGACAGAAGTAGTCTCTTCTAATCCTATTTCTCTGAAAGAGTAAACTTTGTATTCCACATGGGCTTGCAGGACTGAGATCATCTTTGCTACTAGTCTTTACCCATGTGTTTACTTTAATGACCACTGCTGAACAGTTGAGCAAGCAACCTCTGAACTCTATTATTTAGCTAACTTACACAGCACTGGCAGGATGTAGCCTGAGCGGGGTGCACACTACACATCTGACACTCAGATTTGATCTACTAATTAGCAATTAGAAAATCTCAAAGTTAGTGCTTTAGATTTGGTCTTGATTCCAATCTGTGTTCTGTCAGTCGTGGGCTAGATGACATACAATAAGTTATGTCCCTAAACTTTAATCTCCTCATAAACAAAAAGGAAATAATAACTGTTTCCTTTATAGAATTAACATGAGAAATGAATGAGAATCTCTATGCAAAATGCTTAGCAGAAAACCCAGACACTCGCTGACTAACTACTCCCACTAGTATTATTAAAATATGTATGCAAGCCTACCCACGCCCCACCTCAAAGTGGGTTGAAGTGACCCTGTCCAGGCTTCTATGACCAGAGCCTGAGGCTAAGAATTTCTACAAGATGCTGAAAACAATATCTGAGGTTTGAATTCCATGTTAAAATCCTTAGAGAGTATAAGTTGAGCCAGAGAAGTCAAGATCAAACAGAGAAGTAGGCAAGTCCAAAGGGGAAATGCAAGATCAAAAACTAAAGATAGTTATACTTCAAAGTTTAGGTTATAAGACTGGTGGGATTAGAATGTATCTGGTGTGAGTTTAGCAGAAAGGAGTGCTTGGATGATGGAAAGAAGGTGCTGTGATCTGCTCTCATCAGAAACTGGCCAGTCAGTCTGGCTGGCTGGCATCAGGTGTAGGGTAGAGTGGACAAAGTGGCAGAGTGTACCTAATCATTATTTATCCACTTTTAAGTGCCCGTAAACTTCCAGGTTTTGATCCTCATTCTAGAGATACATAGGTTCAAAGATATGGTTTTGGCCTTTGAGTATCTTAGAAAAGGACAGACATCAATAAAGAAATAAAAATTTCTAACTTTCTTGCCTAGGTGATGAGTAATCACACTGGTAAGTAACACATTCCGAGGTGCAGATTTGAGAGTAGATAAAGCAGACTATGTTTGGAAATGTTGAGTGTGAGCTCTCCATTGGTCATTCAGGACTTGCACATTGAGGGCTAAATACCTAACAGGAGCTTAGACGAGAGGCCTCAGTTTGGTGGAGTGTGTGACTCTTGATCTCGGGGTTATGAGTTTGAGTCACACATTCTATGTGGAGATTACTTAAAATCTAAAAAAGTAAATAAATCAATAATAAAATTAAAAAGTTTTAAATGAAAATACATTTGAGTCCCTGCCTAGAAGGAAGCAGAGATGAATGTGTTATCTTAACACTGTCAAGGGACTATTTTATTGAATAGAAGGACATCGGTGAGAAATTTGGCATTGTTTTGGCTATTGATCTAGTAATATCTGGGAATATTTGAAAAGGTTAACACAGAAGCATCTCTTAGACTTATAGTGCATTTTTGAGTACAGGTGCATTTATTATCTCATTCATTTTCAAAATCTCCTGAAATGGAGATGGTCCTCCCAGCCATGTTTACAAATTAGAGAATAGACTCCAGTAGATGAAGTGATTTTCCCAGCATCATCTAGAGTTTCAAAAAGGAGCAAAGACCATCGTTCCCTCATTTCATTCTGCACAACTTTTCCTGAATTTATACGGTTTGCCAAGTACCTGCCTACCCCCCCGCAACCCCATCCACCCCAGCCCCATCCCCTCACCCCCCTCTGCCCTTCTGTCACTTAGACTTCATCTCTCTCTGGTTTAAGTCTCCTCTCTGCAATGGCAGTAGAGCTGTGACACTCACAGGACACCACTAGTAACAGTTTCCCTGAAGAGCCTCTCTGCTTAGGGAACGGGATGTAAAGGTCCTAACTCTTACTGGCAAGACCTGCTGTCGGTAATCTGTTACCTGTTCTGTGGCCAGAGACGAACATTCAGACAGTTTTTCATATTACTCATAAGGTCCCTGACCTATGATGCAGTCTCTCTGCTTTATTCGAGCTGCTTTTAAAGTTAGAACATTAATGATGTAATGAATATAACTGGGGTCCAGTTGTCATGAACAAACCTTATGGTTTGTTCACCATCTCCTGTGCAGGCACAGGGGGATAAATGAAGTAGCTTTTAGGTATCCTATCCAGCAGCAGTTCTCAAAGTGGGGTTCCTGGAGAAGCAGTACTAGCTACTGAATTAAGAACTCTAAGAGGGAGCATCTGGGTGGCTCAGTGGGTTAAGCCTCTGCCTTCGGCTCGGGTCATGATCTCAGGGTCCTGGGATCGAGCCCCACACCAGGCTCTCAGCTCAGTGGGGAGCCTGCTTCCCTCCTCTCTCTGCCTGCCTCTCTGCCTACTTGTGATTTCTCTCTGTCAAATAAATAAATAAATTCTTTAAAAAAAAAAAAAAAAACTCTGAGAGGAGGGTTCAGCAATCTGTGTTTTAATAAAATCTCAGGAGTTACTGATGCATGCTTTAATTTAAGAACTACTGGTACAGAACTATAAAATTCTTTTCCTATACTGTTTGGACAGAAATAGTATTATGAATGTTCCCAGCAAAAATAGAATCCATCCATCAATGTAATGGTAAATTCAAGCACATTTTTATCCACATTATTACCACTCTGTCTTTATTTATTATCACCTTTATCTGAGGTAGCCTTTAAGATCTCTAATTTAATGTCAAAGCAAGCTCTCAGGACTGGTTAGTGTCATATGAGTAAATACGTAGTCTGTATTAATGGCATTGAAAGTTGAACTATGTGACATTTTGTTCCTCCTAATTTACCTCATCTTATTGCTGTTTCCAGAAGTATTAAGTGTATTTATTGTCTCTTCATGGTTAGAGTATGAAGGAAAAATGCCCAAAATGTTCATATTTATGTTCTAAGTAATAAAATATTGAAGGGTTTTTTTTGAATTCAAAATAGCACCTTTGTTTATATTTTGAGAATTTTACATTACTTATAGCTTAAGGGCAAATTTGTGTTATTTAATGCCTCTTACTGTATTTCATTTCTTTCTAAGAGCAGAAATGATTGGTAGTGTATCAGAAGTTTTGATTAGTGATTTTTGATAGTTATTTGCCACACATTGTTTTTTCCAAAATAATAACAAGTAGAACACAAAAAGCATTGTCTACTGTGTTGGTCCTAAAATATAAAATGAAGAGAGAGGAAAAACCGCTTAGATTTTTAACTTCTATCTTCAGCAAATATTATAAATTTTGTCTCTGTGGCCCAATCTTGTTTGTCTTTGCAAACAGTAACTTGGCAAGGAAATATTGTTCTTTCCCACTGATCATTCTTCATGCCCATACAAGTATATATGTGTATTCATGGGTTGAGTTCTAATTTTGGAGTTTCCTTGTGTTTGTAGGGACACGAATGACTGTTCTCTTTGAAGAGGTTGACAAAGGTATTTGTAACATTCGTTTCTTGATGTAGCCACCCTGCTTGCAGAAGTTGTTTATTTCCTTCTGATGACAGCTCACTTCATAGACTGCATCTATATTAAGTTACATTTCTAGGGCTCCTTCAAGGTATTTTAAAATACTCTGTTGGAAAACCTATGTTACATAAAAAGCTGGATGATATATATGAGGGACATTTTGGAGCAGTCATGGCTGTCCGTAGATAGCCTGGCTGGAGCTTTTAGGAGTCTGTACAAGTAGATAGAACTAACTTTGATGGAGTGTGTCCTTAAACAAGTCACATAGTAGGGCCACATTCGACTCCTTCAAGAACACTTTTAAAAAGAGATGACATCTAAATTAAATTAATTACAACCTGATGAAGAGTATTCAGTACTGCAGAGGAAAGTTTGGGAGGAGGAGGGAGTTGCTACCACATGAACGTTAAAAACTGAGTTGCAAGAAGAACAAGAGGAATAGGAATATTTATAGAGTCATGGAAGTTTTGGGATAGAACTTTCTAGACCATCTGATCTGACTCATCCATTGCACACATGAGTCTGAGTGAAAGAGAAGTCAAGTTCCTGCTTATGGTCATTTGCCAGTGACACGGGTTGAACCCGTTGATCCAGGGCATCCGTACTTTCAGTTGTTCCCACTACCCCACTGATACGACTTAGAACTAAAGATGATGCATGAACAGGAGGCAGAAAATAAGAGTTTATCAAGGAAATCAAGAAAGCTTGGGGGATTGAATTAGGAAAACCTAAAACCGGAATGTAAATTAGAGTGAGACTTTCAGTAACAGGTAAAAACTAGTTTATAACAGGGGTAAAACATAGTTTAAGAGGGGTGAGTGCCTGGGTGGCTCAGTTGGTTAAACAGCTCCGTTCTACTCAGGTCATGATCTCATGGTCCTGGGACCAAGCCCTGGGTCAGGCTCCCAGCTCAGTGGGGAGTCTGCTCCTCCCTATGCCTCTTCCCACCCTCCTCCCCCCATTTGTGCTTCATCTCTTTCTCTCTCTCAAATAAATAAATAAAATCTTAAAAATATAGGAGCTTCTGGAGATGGGAATAAACAAAAATCAGAATTGAACAATGCAAATACATAGAGTTGCATTTATTTAAAGGCAACCCTCCCCTCTCCAGAGTATAGGAGTAGGCTGGAAGGCATCTTTATGGTGCTGAGGACTCAAAGGTTGTGGAAGCTAGGACTGTGAGCTGCAGGACAGAGGAGCTTATGCAGAGGGAAAACATCTAGAACATGACTGTGGGATAGAGGAGACTGGGTGGTTGCCAAGAAGCCGGCACCATTCCTAGCAGCCAACTTTACTGAGGAGGTCAAAGTGACTCAAGGGAGGAGGTGGGGAACAAGATGTTTAAAGAAGCAGCAGCAAGCACATTTTTAAGTATTTTCTGCTTCTGTGACCCTACTGCAGACTTCCGGCACTATATATTGGCCCAGCTATAGCCCTCTGGTCCAACCTATTCTCCGATTGGCCATGGCGAATGTTCCTCCATTTTGGTACATGCCCTAACAACCTATGATAGCATCAAGGTCCTCTTCACAGCCAGTCCTTTTCAACTGACTCCCTCACTCCTAAATCAATAAGTATTTGAGCTGGTTACCTGATGCATATACTTGTAATCCTGATTGGAGTAAAATGATCTAACTTAATTTTTCATATATGCAAATCATTCTGGAAAATATCTAAGTAAAGAATTTTGTATGCAAAGAAATTTTTAAAAAAATAAAATAAATCAACCCTATAGTTTCCAAATATGTGTCAGCTTGAAACTCTAAATGTCACTGTACCCAGTTTTTCCTTGACGAAAATCAGGGATGGGAACCTTCTTTAGCAAAGACCTCATGAAACATTCTAATTGGCAGACCGTGTCTCTCTGCAGATATACATCATTGGTTATGTTCTAAGAAGCAAGTTGGACAATATCTTTGAGCTCTTAGTGAATTTTTTTAGTTGTAGCACAACTCACAGAGATATTATGACTTGCTGGACAGAGCAAGGTGATAGAGAATTAAGGATTAAGAGCAATTTTCTGTCAACTATCATTATCATAAAGTTTATGAATGATTTAAGTGCACTGACACTCTACTACGCATCATCCAGAAAACACTCTTCTGTAGTCAGTGGAACTTCTGTCATGGTCTTATCCCCAGGATGAGGAAAGGGCTTCGATGAATGCATGGCACTGGTATATCACACCAAGACCCCTTTCCACTAAGGTGAGAACAGGACACTTTTCTTTTCCTTCCGATTTTATATTTTCATAAAAACAGATGTTACTAATAATTTATAGAAGTTGGATTATCTTCTTAAGAAAAAAGAATTGTGATCTATTTTTAAAATCTAAAAAGTTGTTTCTTCTCTGGTTCAAATCATGTTCACGGTTGTTTGGTTGGTATCCATGTCAGAAGCCCCAGATGAGACGAATGATTTCTGAAGCCTTGGTTGGGCTCGTACTAGCCTCTAGCCCACCACAACACTTCAGTGGGTTTTACAAACTTTTGGAAGTTTCTACTTTTAAAATTGGTATGTCACCCCCATTTGTATGGAAAAAAGCTTAGATTGGAAGATTGGGAACTATAGCCACAGTTTTTCCTTCAACTATATTATGCACAAGTAAAAAAAAAGGCAAGGATAATTCACTCTTCATTAGGAATTATTTACCTTTGCTACATTCCTCTTTCCTCTTTCTCTTTCCCCTCTCCTCCTTGTAAGAATTAAAGCACAATTTTCATTACCTACGTGGTGCTTCTTAAAAAGTAAAGCAATAGGGATGCCTGGGTGGCTCAGTGGGTTAGGTGCCTGGGTGACTCAGTGGATTAAAGCCTCTGCCTTTGGCTCAGGTCATGATCCCAGGATCCTGGGATCAAGCCCCATCAGGCTCTCTGCTCAGCGGGGAGTGTGCCCCCCCTCTGCCTGCCTCTCTGCCTACTTGTGATCTCTGTCTGTCAAATAAATAAATACAATATTTTTAAAAGAGAGAGAGAGAGAGAGAGAGAGAAGTAAAGCAATAAACCCTCCTTGTATAGCCTGAGTTAAGACCATCTGAGCGGTGTCTTCATTGACATTTTACTGAAGTGTTAACTCTTAAAGCTGGGGCTGATAAGGACATCTCTTGGTCCATTTGATTGCAAACTAATGCTGGACATTTAAACTCTGATGAAAAGTAGTAGTCATATAACAAACCACTAAGTTTTCACATGGCTACATCACTTTCTTTTTCCTTTTTTTTAATCGTTAAAATATACATAACATAAAATTTACCATCTTAACCGCTATAAGTGTACAGTCCTGCTGTATTAAATACATTTACACTGTTGTGCAAATAGCAACACCATCTATCTCCACAACTCTTTTCCTTTTTTTTTTTTAATAAAACTGAAACTTTGTACCCATTAAATAATAATTTCCCATTCTCCCTTTCCTCTGGACCCTGATAACTACCATCCTAAGTTCTGGCTTTATGATTTTGACTTTTGACTACTCTAACTATTTCATATAGGTGGAATCATACAGCATTTGTCTTTTTATGACTGGCTTATTTCACTTAGACATAATGTCCTTAAGTTTCATCCATATTGTAGCATATTACAGAATTTCCTTTCCTATTTTAAATATGAGAATAGCACAATGTTACATTACTTCCAGGTGTACAACAAAGTGATCTGACAAGTTTATGGTTATACTATGCGCACCCCAAGTGTAGCTACTACCTGTCACCAGGTAACACTTTTACAGTACCATTGACTAAATTCTCTGTGCTGAATTCCTGTGACATATTCATCCCATAACTAGTAGCCTATATTCCCTCCTCTCCTTCACCCATTTTGCCTATCTCCTTTGACCCCTTCCCTCTTGACAATCATCTGTTCTCTGTATTATGGGTATGATTCTGCTTTTTGCTTGTTTTATTTATTTGGTTAGTGGATTCCACATGTAAGTGAAATCATAGGGTATTTATCTTTCTCTACCTGATTTATTTCACTTAGCCGCATTGATCTATTGTTATTTTCTTCTTTCCAATGGATATAGTAAGAAAAGCCAAGAGAGGAAATGTAGAGGAAAATCAAAATCACCTCTGGCAGGAAAATGTCACAACCTCATAGCAATGATGAACAGAAATCGTAATAATTAATGATGGTGAAAATTGGCTGCTAAACTTTAAGCCCTTGAGTTAAAGCTAATTGCAAGCCAAAATGTACACAGAGGAACACAAATGTATACAGCTGATCCCTCAATTGTTCACTGACACAAATAAGATGCACAATGCTTTCCTGATGCTCGAATATTCTCATCCATTTTAAGTCCATTTGACCCAGGACTTTCATGTTACTAATTATTTTCTAAATTCTTATTTGGAAAGTTTTAAAGATTTTCCCATTTTACTGGATACGGTTTTGCAAACTTGATCCATGAAAACTTCTGCAGCAAATAACGATATCCAGACTTTAACTTTTATGTAAGACATATGCCTTTCCTGGTCCTCCCCCAGTCTTTTACAAATCTGTAAATCACAGAATTAGAAGTAACTTCAAGTGGTTCATGTCTAGACTGTAGGTGGAAGTGGCTTGCCGAGATAGAACAGTAAGCCAGGATCAGGAAGGAGAAGACTAAAAATAAATGTCAAACACCATACAAAGAGCATGACCAGACTTTGAGTGAAAAGACAAGGTTTTATAGTCAGGTGGCAGTGTAGAATCAGGATAACAGCAAAGATGAGGCAACACACTGAGTGAGAAACTAGACAGAGTTTATCTGCTTCTATTATTCTGTGACCATTGCTTAATTCAACTGTATTTCATAGTTGACTGTCTGCCGCTTGAAATCAAGGACTTTGCTTATCCAGATTGGTAGACTTAGGGCATGCTTTATATGACTGCATAAAATGGGAACAAAGTAAATATTGAATGAAGGACTGTGTCAAAAGTCAACTACAGGTATGGGCTCTTTATACAGGTATAAAAATAAAGCACTGTACGAAACAAGAACGCATTCTCTTTATTACAAAAGATTTTCTAAAGGAAAATCTCAACAACAAGGAGTTTCTACTTTTTCTCTTCATTAGCCTATCGGAGTTCAAAAACACGCAGCTGAAAATGGAGATTCCTCTTTCCCAGTGGTTTTCATCCTTGGTGGAGGAAGAGTGGGATCCCTCAGAGCTACATGACTCTCAATGAAGTAATAATGAAAACTTGTATAGGATTCTAACTTCTCCAAAGCAGAAACTGTATTGTATGATAAACTTAGCACACTAAACTCATATTGCGGAGGTCACTCCTGATGAGTCTTCAAAAGCTTTCTGATTTATTTGAAGAGAAGTTGTCAGTCTTGGCAGAGTCTCTCTGATGTCAGGAGGCAGGGTTCAAAGCCTACATTTAAGCTTAGAAAGGACTAAAAAGGACACTAAAAAAAAGTCCAGGCAAGTTATTACAGTGTTTTCTGACCTAGTCTTAGCATTTCTTGTAGTTAGAAAGCCATGTTTTACTGGAATGCTCTATTATTCCCATGGCGGCATAGCACCAACCATGGAACCAGCAGGAAGATAGGGCTGGAAAGGATGGTTTCAAGTTCCTTCTCTCTCAAAAGTTAATACACCAGAGTGATGTCAGTGGATTATCCTCAAAGGTTTGTGAGAACAAGCGTGACTTTATATGTGGCAAATATGAGGGAAAAGGAGAAGTAGTCTGGATACTGATATAATTGGCATGTAATTTGTCAAATATTTATGCTATTAAAAAAGATACGTGGTTTCAAACACTGAACCCAATACATAAGGCTTACAAAACAAATTTCACAGTGTTTTCAAATGAATAGAGTTCTTAAAAAAAATAAAATAAATTCAGTAATTTTTGTGTTGGTAAAAGGTAGTCTTGTTTTTATTTTAAATTCCCTTTTCCCAAAAGTTTTAAATTCAAATAAGATTGAGGAGTAATTAAAATAAAATAAAATATTGTTTTATTTTATTTTAAGATATTACTTGTTCATTTAAGAGAGAGAAAGAGTACCTGTTCGAGAGAGAACATGAGCAGAGGGGGAGGGGCAGAGTGAGAAGCAGACTCCCAGCAGATCAGGAATCCCCACACAGGACTTGATCGCAGGATGCTGGGATCATGACCTGACCTGAAGGCAGAGGCCCAATCATCTGTGCCACCCAGGCGCCCAAGAGGAATTTTTAATATAGACCATTAGGTGACCCTGAACATACGATAACAGAATTGCAGTTACATAAGAAATTTTCCATATTTTTTTATAAATCTGGATTGAAGTATATAATGGTAAAAGGACATGTTACAGAGATTTGTTATAAAATACTTCAGAAAAAAAATTGGAGGGAGAACAGATAAAGCAAGTGAGGCAAAATCATGAAAACTGTTGAATTTTTGATAGTTTTCTGAGAATGTGGTTTATTTTTCTCTCTGCATTTGTATGTTTAAGTTTTTTTGGTAGTTTTTACTTAAGTGAAGGTCATATGACATCCGTAAAAATTGAATGGCTTTTAGCAAGCCTGGTATGTGGCACAAAGTGGGTTTTTCATCTGTGTGCATAAACTGAATAAACTAATTTTTGACACAAATTGGTATAAACACTTCGCTGTACTGGTTCAACAAAATCAACTGTTGTTTAAAAATATTTTCCAATGTTAGCTTAGTAAATAGACATAATTTATTTTTTCCTTCTCATTCATTTTTTAAAACATACTTTTTCTTTAACCAAAACTCTTAATTACCTTCTAAGTCACTGAGATACTGAAACTGATGGCAAATCTTGGACTTAAAATTTGTGTATAAAAAGTCATGAAATGTATGGGAATTAGGAAGAGTTCTAGTCAGGTTAGGTCTTCACAGTATGGCTTCATTTTGGAATGTTCTAAACTCCTAAAATATGAAAGATGTCCAAATAAAACATAAATGCAAAAATATTTTAAAAAAACAAATGCATTCAAACAATCCTCCCTTTGGCCTTCCCATACTAACAGGTATAGGTTTTAACTCCTGACATAATTATTTTCTGGCACACTCACTTTAGATTTTTTCTGTAAGAACAAGATAAAGTATACAGATAAATAATAAAATAAATGTTCTGGCTAGCTAAGTTTGATATGTGGTCATCAAATATTCCAAAACCATTGTCCAATTTCCAAGGCAGTTTTTCTCCTGTGGTAGTGTTCTTGTGCACTCTCACACCTCCTCTGACCTGTGGTCTTCACCTCTCTGGTGGTGACCTCTGTCCTGCTCAGTGGATTAGGTGACTTTACCGTTACAATCCACTGGCTTTGATCCTGAGATGCAAATGTTCTTGGCTAGGCACCATCCCTCTCTGTCTTGGAGTCTGATCCTTTGTTAGCAGCAAATACTCACTGTGAGCTTGTCACAATGATTTAGGAAAGGCATATTTTACCCAAATAAGAATCTCAGTGGTGTAGCTGGAACTGATCAAAAGCCATCAGCAAGTTGACAGATTGCTTTTTATGCGAGATTGGCCTTTGGGTCTTTTGGAGGAAGAATCCTCTACATATACATGATGAAAGCCAATGCTTGGTCACAAAACTGTGATTATCAACAGAAAGGAAAAATGTTTATCCAAGTAGAAAGGTACATAGATGGGAATAAATGAGTGTCCCATGATGAACGAATGATCCTTATAGATCCTTCCATTGAATATTCCATTTGTCCCCCCCTCCTTGGTCATTTATTCATTTACTCATTTATTCTTTCATTCTCTCTAATGGGCATTATGCTACATGCTGGTGATAAAACAAAGAGTAAGAGAGATACTACCTCTGCCCGCATAGAATTTACATTACTGTGGTAGATATTGACAAGTAATCAGGCATCAGGTAAAAGGGAGGTACAGAGAGTAATAGCTCACTCACTCTTCACGGTTATCCCATCTATTTAGAGCTGGAGCAAATTGGAAGGCAATATATTTTCCAGATGCTTAGGGGGCAACTTCTGCCTTGGCACTTCTATAGGAGAAGACTTAATTAGTGGGAGAAATAGCTTCAAGGAGATCAGCCTTGGGAGTGGAAACCAAAGAGATGATCTAGGCATTCTCAGTAAAGGTGGTCTAGTGTCAGTGTCGAGGCATGGAAAAGTTAGGAAGGAAAATATGGGGTGGTCAGATTGGGTCCCTTTATTACCACCAAAAGTAGACACAGTTAAGATACCTATCTAAGAATCGGTTGGTTGATGGGTATTCTTTCTGGAACCCTGATCCCTCAACTGCTCCGGGATACCTTGTCACCCCCATCCTGGGAGTGCTCCCTCTGCCTTCTTATTCCACTTGAAGTTCTGCAAACGTGCTTTTTTGAGAGTCAGAGTGTCACAATACAAGATGCTGTTACCATTTATTAATTATTACGTCAGCATGTGTTCTCACTATCTGCTTTATTTTATTCTACAATGAAATGGCTATTTCTAGGAGAGGAAGAATCTTTTGGGCTTCATGGTATCTTTGCTGCCCCTCTCATCATTCTTTAATCCTCCATATGTATTATAAAAATTCCTGTCTTATCATTCCCTAACAGCAAAAAGATACTGCCAGTTGCTCAGAAGACCTGACCAATACATAGTCATGGACAGGCAGAGGACAGATATTTGGGAGTAGGAAGGTGAGGAGGAAGAAGGGAGGGGAGCAAGACATGGAGTGAAACAAAGAACTTAGGTTACAAAGGTCCGAGAAATGTTCACCTTACTGTTGCCGAATTCAAATCTGTCGTCTCAGAACAAGGTAGAAGTCTACAAAGTACATAGAATAAAACACATAATATCTGTAATAGTTCATTTCATGTGAGAAAGTTGGTTATTTTGGGTGAGAGAAATGAGGAAGAAGTTAAAACACACTTTATTGGAAATCTATAGTTATTAATGTGGTTTGGCTCCGAGTTTTCTGTGTGGTCTTGTGATAATCACCTAACATGTTTGGTCTATAGGACCTCATTTATAAAATAAGGCTGACAACAATTCTGAGGAAGAAATTCAAGCAAAAATTATAAGTACAGAAGTTAAGTACATAGGAGAATTTTGAAGAGTAGGATGAGAGAATTTGATTGCTTATTATGTCTATTGGTTAAGATTTATTCATTCATTTTTCAGGTAGTTTAATCTTGTTTGACAAAATAAACCATAATAGCTCTAATAAACCGGGGAGAGGATCCTGGTGGTGTCATTTTAGGGGCGGAGGTGGGGGGGATTTTAGAGGCCGACACCAGTCCTCTGTAAAAATGACCTTTTGTAAGATGCTTTGGCAACCATAATTTGGTGGGTGGTGTGAAAGCTCTCTCTCATTCTTTCCCTTGATGTTGACCCTCCTGGTTCTGCGGTAGTGAGGTTAACACTTTGGAATCTTACATACTGCTCCAAGGCAAAGAAAACTTTCTGCTACCACTTGTTTGGTTCATTTCCCGTATGACAGAAGAAAACCAAGTGCTGCGGGAAATGTGTTATTTCTGTCTGAACTCAGTGTTTATTCATTCAGAGATGTTGAGGAGACAATCCAGCTACATCTCCCTGCCCTACCCTCATTTACATAGAAGTAAGCTTTGCCTGTCAAATTTGTTTTGCTTGAAAGCCCCGAAGGCCAAGAGCAACACATTCCCACAGACTTCTGTCTTGCTAGAGCTCTATGGGCTAACCTGAAAGAGGACCAGAACTTCAGAATCTATTAGAATGGGCCATGTACTGACAGTCCAACCATAGCCATTAAGGCTCATGTTTCATGGGATCGTAGAGCAGATTCTCCAAACTGCAAAGCAACATCTGCTGCTTTAGTCCTAACTATATGCCAATTACTGTGAAAGAGATTTCTGCCCGGGCAGATGCAGTTCCTATGATTACATTCATCTGTGCATTTCTTCCATGCAGCCCATTGTCTGTCTAAGGGCCCTTAGCCAGCTCGGAAGGGTGAATGGAGCTCAATGCAACACTGGGATGTAATGATACCATTTGTCAGCTTGCTAAATCTTGTAAAAGAATACAATTAAGTAATTTTCTAAAAATTCAATCTTCTTCCTCCCCCTGCCCCCATCACAACCAGTCTTGGAGGTAGTCATCCCATCAATTATTTTATACTTCAGCCGGGTGTTTTTTTGTTTTGTTTTGTTTAGTTTTGAATCATCTTTCCAGTTTAGGACTAATAGCGATTGTCCCTGAAAGGAGGGCTCCTCAAGAAGATGCCAGAGGACCAAACAAAGAGAACTCACAGTGTGCTGAGAAGCTTAGGGCGGCTTCTTGTAAGTAATGAGAAAATCTTTTGAGAACAGAAAATGCAATTATAGTCATTCTTAAAACAGATAGGCTCTACGGTAATGTAGGCGCAGTGAAGTATACGAGAGAACTATAAGTTTGTTTTGATTTGGGAAGCCTTGTTGTTTCATGTCAGGTGGCTCTTACTTGGGGCTTCTATGCTGTTTTGGTTTTTATCTGTCCCTTCCATAAGAATTTATTATGTGCCTCCCGTGTGTCATTATGGAAATAAAAATGAAAGAAGTCACTCTTTTCAAGATGTTTACAATTCTATTTATACCCAAAACTTACAAAACAAACAAATTATGAAAAATACTATAATTGAGAAATATGCAGGGTCCTGCTGGGGTAATAGCATTGATAAAAGTCATTTGCTGAAAGTGTTTGCTTATTTTGAAACAGTTAAAAAAAAAAACCTACCAACAACCTATAACAGTCCTCCAAAGTGGCTCAATTGTGCACAATCTTCCCTCCTACTGTGAAAACCAGGCCTAACCTACAGATTGGAAATGTGCAATGAGATAGACTGGATATTTACCCCAGATTTGATCGGTGATGAGGAAATTGGATGTCTGAAAATTGCTTTGGATCTTTGAAGAACCCATAGAAAATGTGCTCCTAAGAAAGCCCAGGTGAAGTATTTTCAGAATTGACCGGATAACATTTGTAGAGAATTTGCTGACATTTCATTGATGAATATGTTGACAAACGCACACAATTGAGCCTACATCCCTAAGGGAGGAAAAAAAGGCTTATTATGTTCAGGAGTGGAGGAAAAGAATTCTAACAAACCCGGGTTTATGCTGTTGTGTAATTGGGCGGGTGTGGCAGAGAGAGGGCATGGTAGCACTGGCACGCAGTTGTCCTCAGTGCTGCTGCTGGAGAACCCCACTGTGCCCTGCGTTCTGAGACTACAGGGAAAATGGACAAGAGGGAAGGAGCTAGCCGCAGGCTATAGCAATGACCGGTTCAGGTTCCTCTCTGAGTCAGATTCTGAGAGCAACACCTTGAGAGAATTTTCTTCCCTTCTCAGTCCTAAAGGGTTTATATTTGGGCCATAGCCAGCAGGGGAGACTAAGGCAGATTGTGTTATTTATAGAGAATAGTTGCTGGTTTATTTTCCAAACAAATGACTAAGATCCTGTGGAAAACAACATTAAAACAACATTTGTAAACCAGCTTGCAAGTAGGAAATTCCATGTACAACAGGATATTCTGGCTGTTTGGTTTTAATCATCTCTGACTAAATGTTTCTGGAAGTAGCTTTCGCTAAAATTGTATCTATTTTATTTATATACCTACCTGAATTCCTTTTGAAGATATACATGAATGTGTGTGGCACAGGGACAAATGTAGAGTTTGGGTTCCTTCTCCGGGAGGTCCAAAACTGTTTTCTTTCTACCCCAATTCTGAAATAAAATTCTAAATCACCTAGGATACATCAGGTCAGGAAAAGAAAAAAAAAGTGGCTTAAGTGCACATCATAATAAACCAACCTCCCACCCATGAGCCCAAATGTTTGGAAGGGCTTCAAAGTGCCCCCTGCAGCCTTTGACCAAAGCCTGGCAGCTCTGAAGAGGAACTCAGTAACAGGGACAAAGACTGCCAGCTGTACAGCGTGCCAAAGCCAGCCAAAGCGAGCTGGCAGAAGGAACGAGCCGACATTGCCAAGACATAGAGGCCAGGGTGACGGGAGGCAGGGGACAGTTTCCAAGGGAGCAGAATTGTTTTTAATTACTTGCTGTAGTGTTATTCTCAGCCTTGCTCTTTGTAATTGTATGTGGGTTGTTTCAATCCTACATCCATCATTCCCCCTGACAAGGTTATTGAGCCAGAGAATGTGAAGTGACTTATTTTCAAACAGGGTGGGGACAGGCTTCAACAAGAGAGTGAGACAACCATGTCAGGCTGGGCTGGAAAGCCCACATTTCTCCAAATGATGCATCTCCACAGAGACAAGGTTTCTCACTGCACTAAATTCAAGCAACTGGTAATGAAGTGTGTCTAAGAAGTAATTTAAGAAGCCAGTGCCAACCCTTCCATTTATTCCGGTTAATTTCTTTATTCCTCATTCTCTACCTTCTGTTTCCAAATCCTCTTGCACTATTTCTTCAAACAGGGCAGTCCTTATAACCACTTGGATAGAATGGCTAATCTCGGTAGGAGTGATGACAGTGGTAATAGCCACTCTTGATTAATCAGCCGCTACATTGCACGTTCCGCACCCGGTGTTCAAACATTGTAACCACCATAAGTATCATCATCCCTGGTTTACAGATTAGCGGCTGCAGGAGATTAGAGTTTAAAAGAGATACCAACAGGTCAACAGGCAAAAAGACACCAGAGACAAATGCTTCAATGGCAGAGAACGGCAAGCTGTAGAAGTCGTCTAGCGTAAATTCTGGGGTCGGGGAGCAGGGTGGAGTGAGGAAATCACTGGGGGGATGTCACTGGAGGAAGTCCCATTTGCAGTGAATAATGAGATAATGAAGAATGCAGAATATGTAAGAATAATGAAGAATAAATAAGAATTAGCCAGTCAGTGAGAGTGGGAAGTGTTTCTAAGAGAAAGGGACCCTTGTATGACAGGCTTGAAACAAAAAAGATCACACCCGTTTAAAGAGGCTAGAACACAGAGCATGAAAATAGTGTAAATGAGAGGTAAGACAGAAACGGAGTTTTCCTCATTCATGCAGAGACGTTTCAACTTATTCTTAAGGAGATGAAAATACTCAAATGATTTAAAGATCTGCAGTTCAGAAAATAGCAGAGAGGAGAAGTGGAAGGCAGAATGCCCCCAGAGAGGGGGCAATTCCGATTTTATCTAGGTGATGCTCTGAATAAGGAAAGATCTTGAAAATGAATCCATGGGCATGATGATTGAACGTGGGTGGTAGAATGGGGGAAGACAGCAGTTTCTGCCTACACTGTGGTCTTGAAAAATTGTGTGGACAAAAATATTATTCACTTTTATAAAAGCGGAACAACAGGAAAAGGAAAAGGAGTGTGTGTGTGTGTGTGTGTGCGTGGGTATGTTCTGTAGTGTTGATGAAGGATGGCTAGGCAATGAATCCTGGTTGGGGACACATTAATATGGAGATGTGTGATAGTTTATGTAAGCCTTGCATGTGAGTCTTGCATGTAGATGTCATCATCAAATCTGAAACTAATATTCTAAAACTAGGGGTGCCTGGTGGCTCAGCTGTTAAGCATCTGCCTTTGGCTCAGGTCATGATCCCAGGGTCCTGGAATCGAGCCCCACATTGGGCTTCCAGTGGGGAGTCTGCTTCTCCCTCTTCCTCTACCTGCTGCTTCCCCTGCTTGTGCTCACTCTCTGTCTGTCCAATAAATAAGATCTTTTAAAAAAAGGAATTCTAAAACTAATATCTTTATCTTAGCAAACTTAGTAAACAGGCAGAGGAAAGGACAGTAGGACCTTCAGCGTTCTGACTTTTGAAAAAGGTATAAGGCCCTTATCTTGCTCATCTGCTTGTCTATCATCTCTAATGCCCAGGCTTGTATAGAAACCTATACTGTTCTCCTTCCTTTGTCTCTACTGAGGCTGAGGGGATACTGACCACCTTTGCAGCAAGCTCTGTTCCTGGACTTCATAATCTAAGAGGGTAGATGAGTTTACCAATGGAATGTGAGACTGAGAAGTTAGCAGTCCCAGAATTTAAAAAAAAAAAAAAAAAAAAGAAGACTATTTCTCCCTTAAATGGTAGTTTCAATCTTCTTAGCTCCTAGCAGATCACTAACCTGGTTCTAGATTACCTAGTAATTCTCTGGATTACTGAACATACTGTTGGTAAATGTGTCTTTTGCCTTATAGCCATGGTCAGTTTGTTCTGTTTGTCAATTAAAAACCAGCCCGGTTTGAACCGAAAACTCTTATCTGGGGAACTAGAACAAAGAAAATGATGATATAGATGCTTGGCTATTCAAAACCTAAGGAAATTGAACCGAGTTTGAGTAATATCAGACCTCTGTTGTTCTTATTAATAGAATTCTTCAACAGAACTCCATAGTTCTAATAACATCCTGATGCTTGTTTGCATTGTGTTTGCACAGCCACTGCACCCATCTTGGACGTGCTCCTTGGTGTCTCATTTCTGCGGTATGCTCCTCATTGGTCTCCACTGTCCTTCATTTACCTTGTTGACCACTTCTGGATAATTTTCCAAAATGCCTCTCTTCACACACACTCCTCCTTTCTGCTAGTTTCTGCATAGGACTTCCCTTCCCATAAGAACCAATCAAAATTTCTTAGCTTATCATTTAAGTCTCCCCAGTATCTGGAAACATGTGATTGCTCCATTTAACCACCACCATTTCCTCAATATGCAACTCTCCACACATACATGCAACATCACTTCTACTTTTTTACTTGCCTGTAGTTCTCTACAACTTGATATTCTCTCTGGGCATCAGTCCAAATACTGCATTTTCTTAAAACCCGTATTGAACCCTTTCCCATTTTAAAATCAAATAAGCAACCTTTTTAAATTAGTCACTACTTTTTTCCTTTTCTTACTATCTGGAGTACCTATACTGTGTAAATGCAGAAATTTGAAGGGCTCCCAAAATCATTTGGACCAAATGTCTCATCAAACCGATTTGTAAACTGAGCCCTCCTGTATAAAACTGACTTTGCCAGTCTATTCTATGCAATCTTGTCCCTTATCTTACACTGAGGCTTGCAGGCTTTATTCCTGCATTATAGTGAAAACTTCTCAACCCTATCTGCCACATTTTTGTATCTTCCTCAGTGCCCAGTGCCCCATTGAACTGAATTCAAACGGAATCAAGTTGTATTTTAAAATTCACTTGGGCTTATGTATTTAATAAAACTAATGTTATGGTATTTGAAGATTTAAATATCACTTTTTAATTTTGTTTTCCAAACTTGGATTTTCATGTGTCTTATTTTTTCTAAGTGGGTACAACTGGTCAAAATAGATTGAGAATACGTCCATTTTATTAGGCAGAGTCCCTTGACTGCTAAAATTCTGCTGAACTATTCCCGGCTCTGCTGGGAGAGGGGAAAAGGCACAGGTTATCACTTGGTTCACGGCTTCTGATAGGAATCCGATGCCTATGAATCTTTAGAATTGGATATTTAGCCACTGTGAAGCTTCACAGCAAGACAGCACCTTACTTCCCCTCCTGAGATAACTTACCTGTGATAGAAACAGCTACCAAGAATTACTTGTTGCCTAGAGGGTTAAGAAGAGAGTGTAGTCCTTCCATCATTGATGATAAAAGTGAAATCAAAACATAAATAAGCAAAATAATGTGAGGCTTTTTATAGAATCTCTTCTATATAAAACAGTATCCATATGCCATTTGTTTTTCAAGTCTTAACAACTCACTACAACTAATATTTACTTTTTTCAGTATTAGGATAAAACTTTTTGAAATCCTATTCCATCTACATTACCTATAATTGTTGGTGTGGTAGTAAAAAATACCATCTCCAAGTCCTAGATGTTGCATTATAAAGTAATTTATTTACTACTGGTTTATTGAATTCTTAAAGTGTTTTTAATCAAAATTTATTTATATAGGAGATATTTCAAATCAAGTCATTTACCTCTTTTGGTATATAGAGTCATAGCCAACCACAGCAATAAATGTCAGTTCCTTGACCAACAACTCACACATGCTCGATACAAATGTTATAAATAAGTATATAAAGTTTTAGAGTGTTTAATAAAAGCTTACTAGTTTGCTGACATGTTTATTTCCAATTTCTTGGTGTAGTTCATTGCCAGAATATCTGGACACATGTGGAAATGATGCCCTTTAAACATGGCCAACTTTTTATATCCACTGCACATAACTTGTCGGAGCTATTAAGGAAAAAAACAAAAACAAACAAACAAACAAAAAACCCTGTAAATCAAGATGACATGGAGGGGGACAAATGAGCTTTATGTAACAGGAAAACAATTTGTCCTTCCCACCAAAATATTCTAAACAAACAGCTAAAGAAACAGCTCTGGAAAAGAAAATAGTGTTCAAAGTTTTCATCTTTGAAATAGTGTTGCTTAAAATAATTTCCACATAAATGATATTCAGCATGTATGAAGATTGTGCAAAGATTCAGTTCTTGATATTGTGGTTGAGATTTATAGACCTTAAACCTTGAAGCTATTGGGCATTCATACTGAACTCATTTGGAATAACATGGCAGGTTGTAGGTCACAGTAAAAAGTGTGTATCCGGTCTTCACTCTACAATGGAGCACACAGTTTGGACCCAAATGAGCAGCCTCACTAGTCAAATAGAGTTAAAACCACCTGAGCAGATCCAACCAGGGAAATGATCCCCTCTTGTACAAGCAATTCAGGATAGAATTGGAGGCACTAAGGTTCAGCAACCCAAGAGTACTGATGAAGCAGAGAAAATGGGATCACACCTCTACAACGATCTGCTTCTAGTGTGAAACTTGTAGCCTAAACCAAGAGAAAAATGGGGGGATTCTGTGTCTCAGAGCATAGGGAAAAGACGAGCCACAGGATAAGTTTATCTCAGTTAATTTTGTAGACTTAATCTTTTACTTAGGATATGAAATATATGCAAAATCCACAAAAAAATTCCACTGAGTAGGTGAAAGTCATTAGAAAACTGTAATAATTATCTCCAAAATACAAAAAAAAATTGGGTTTTTTTTTTTGAGGGTATGGTTTTAGGGCTTTATGCCTCTCATGCACAATAATATGTCATTAAAGACAACATTAATCTGAGTAAGTGGGAAAAATAAATGAAAAAGAGGCATAGGCAAACCAGGTATATATGCTTAGTAGCTGTATCAGTTTGTTAGCGCTATGATAAATATCACACACCATGCGACTTAAACAATAGAATTTGACCTTCTCACAGTTTTGGAGGCTAGAAATCCAATATCAAAGTGTGGACAGGTTTGGTTTCTTTTAAGACTCTCTCCTTGGCTTGCAGATGGCCATCATCTCTCTGTCTCCATATGCTCTGTCCTCTATCTGTGTGTCATCCGTGTCCAAATTTCCTCTTCTTATAAACACAAAAATCATATTGGATTAGAGCTCACCTGTATGAACTAATTTTACCTTAATTATTTTTTATTTTTATTTTTTTTAAAGATTTTATTTATTTATTTGACAGGCAGAGATCACAAGTAGGCAGAAAGACAGGGGAAGGGGGAAGCAGACTCCCCACTGAGCAGAGAGCCCGATGCAGGGCTCAATCCCAGAACCCTGAGATCATGACCTGAGCTGAAGTCAGAAGCTTCAACCCACTGAGCCACCCAGGCGCCCCACCTTAATTATTTCTTTAAAGGCCCTATCTTTAAATTCAGTCACAATCTCAGATCCAGGGGGATTAGGACATCAACATATGAATGGGGGAACAATTTAGCTCAAAACAGTAGCGCAATAGATAAAAATTGAAGTAGAGACTTGAAATAGCCTCGTATAGATAATATAAGTCAAATATATTTTTGTTTACTGCTTCACAGAACTCAAGGCAAATGTGCAGGTTGAGAGCTTGACTATCTAATACCCTCACATTTTGTTTCTCTGTAAGTATTCTCACATTTTTTCCAACTTCGTTTATGTCTATTTACTTTCATTTTTGTTCTCTACAAGATTGTATGCTTCTAATACTGAAACTACATAAATGCTCTTAAGTGACTAGAATCCTGATTTTTCAATCTGTGGAATTCAACCTATGAGTAGGTTGTTAAAAATTCAGTGAGTGGTAATCATTATTTCAGCAAAAGAGACTGGAAAATATTACAGCATGTAAAAAAAAAAAAATGAAGATTGAGGTGATGTCGGGGAATATAGCAGAGTAAGAATGGCCATAAAAGGTATAGAAACAATGGCAAAATACTTTTTTGCCAACTTTTTCAGAACTCAGGAAATTAAACAAAGGCTTTCAGCAAACTGAGGAGCTGGCTGGATCTTTGTAAAAATGTGTCATTTTGTAGCATTTTACCTTACCGTATTCCTATCTCCCATGGTAGACTTGTAGAACAGCCACAATCATAGTGAATCCAGCAGACTGTTGACCACTGGAGGGAGTCCAAGAAGGATGGAGGTTTTTCATAC